>NW_019091203.1:0-2463991 GCF_002217175.1 Folsomia candida | reverse complement strand
CGCTTGCCTGTCTGAAGTTAATCCCGATCATAATAAATAAATTCGTGATTATGGACAGTTTTAAATTTCCTGAAAATTTCAAGCCAGATTCGGATGTAGAAATTGTCATCGTGGAGACCACCATGACCAGGAAAAGAACGAACCACACGTTCCATTTGTATGGAGTGACCCACGCCCAAAATTGGATTTTACCAGGTGTCTCAGACTTCCCAAATTTGCAATATCTAAACCGTGACACAAGAGCCCGTCTGAATTTGATACTTCCCGCCACATTCTGCGGTACTGAAACTTATGGGAAACTTCAAGTTTCTTAGCAAAAATAGCATTGCAATTCTGAACATGACGGTGACAGTGTTGGTTCTATCGGCGTCGTGACATGCGATCCACAAGTTCTAGGCCTTTCTTCAAGGATAAATTGCTAAATATATATGAAGTAAAGGGTATGGATTGACTTATCACTAATTTATGTATGAGTCGAGTCTCTTGCAGGTAAGTAAGGAAACTAATACTTGTCATCCATATACATAACACTACAAAGAGTATCAAGCAGGCATGTCACTGTTGAAGAACATGATTCCATTTATATAAGTAGCATTCTCCTTTAAATTTAAATATATGGATTTATATAATAATTTGTTGTGTGAAAATTTCCACATAAACTAGTTCTCTAAGCACAATTGTATTGATTCATCACCGAATGATTATTAATAAAGTAATAACAGGATTTACCATATATTTAGCAATGAGCAGCACCGTTGTGAGAATCAAAATTAATTTCAATATATGTATGCATTTATATAAGAATTTCGTGCCTGTAAATTCCCGCATGAAGGTATACGCTTAGCAAAATGTTGAATCTTCATCAAACGTAATGCATATGTAGATACATAACAAATCCTGGCTTATTTAACAACCCGTAAGTTTGAAGGTTTCTTAAAATTCGCATTATATTTTTGAATGTATCACATCAGAAAAATTTCATCCTAAAACAGGTAATTAACGATTACACATACAGAATAGTTTAGTATAGGTCATTATATATTCTTCTGCGCTCACCATCGAAAGTTCGGTTGGTACACACGTTGAATGCTTTTTTTACTATTTCCAATACGGTTTCAATGAGGTCAAGTATTTAGAAAGATGTTTTATATGTAACAATACTTTCTTGTTCTGTGCAAATGGTGATTTTTTGTAAAACTCACCACAACTAAATAGGTTTGTTAGACTAATATATCATTCCTTGAATCTAATGCATTTACCTACTTAAATATTTATATCGCGATTTTACTATAGGTCGGTAGGGAGCAATATGGTGTAAAGAAAAGGTACTAACAAGGTAGATAAATTTATTAATGCTCCAATCATGTGGCCACGGTCTTTATTACAATCATATATCAAAGAAGTTTCACATATTTGTTCTATGCGTAAACTAACGTTCAATCTGTTTTTTTGTAAGTTAAATTTCAAATAGCTTGGATCTGTGTATCTTCTCTTATATACATAATTTCATTGCTTAAATACTTGAACAAGCGTGTTTCCTTCAGATAATATTCTTACACACTTTTCCCCGATAAAGATTACTATGGCTACCCCCAAACAACCCCCACAGATGAGAAACAAGGTCCCCAAATTATCAAGTCGTATGAGGTCTTCCCATCGTAGAATTTCCGTTCTATCCACGAATAATCTTCGTCGACGTAATAACCTCCTCGTGGCACGCTTATTTTTCCCAATGTTAGGTATATGTATGCCTACGTAGATATGTATATGTAATTAGTTATGAATCTGTACATCACTCCATCTTTAACTCTCCACTAATAAATACTCTCCTCTGTCTCCTCTCACTGCGTACCACTTATTTATGTATAATCATATATACATAACATTGGTGGACCGTAGAGTACTTTCTTTCGCTCCTCCCACTCACAATGGATTTTAAAATTTTCAAAATTCTTCGCAAGACATATCACCTACCAAATTTGCTACGACTGCGACGACTAAGCAGCTTGACCACCGCCCCTTAGAGCTTGTCATTTTGCTTCCGATAGGGAAACTTCCCAAATCTCTCTTCTCAAAACCTTGCGTAAACTATGTGATTTTCCTGTGAAACTTTTTTTTGTGAATTTTCGTCATCTGGTCTGTAAATTGGATTATCCTCCCGGATGCTATCAGGTCTGTAAATTGGTTCTAAACCACCCTGAAAATATTCCCCCATTCTTAAAATTTCCAAATCTCCAGTCCAAAATTTACATTTCATAATTCGAGCAAATATGCTAAATTCAAAATTCCGTTATTTGTTTTAAACACGTCAAAAAAATATATGCAAAATTGTCCTTCAAAATTGTTAAAAAATCGTAAAAATACTGTAAAAAAAATTCCCTTTAATTTCTGAAAAATTTTGATCAAAATTCGTTCAAAATTTATCAAACTTTCTGCAAAATATTTGCAAAAATGTCATTTTTATTCATTTCGTCTGGAAAATTGTCCCAATTCTTTATCAAATTTTGTTGCAAAAATGTAATCTGATTCACCTTGTCTCAAAATTCTGCTGAACTTTTATGCTCGATCTGCGTTGTCACCACTTTCCCAGGCTGAGAATGAAATATAACGCCTTGAGATTAATGTTTGTAATGAGCAACGTCTACATATTATTTGCGTGTTCAAGTATGGAAATCCACATTGTACATAGTTCCCCTTTTTTAACGAGTCACGGTTATGGGTCACCCACACAAAACCCTGCGTCTTCGAGTTGTCCGGTTATGGGTCACCCAGAGAAAACCCTCACAAGTCTGCGTATTTATGTATCTCCGATGTCCCGATGGACCACATACCACGACCATAAAAATGTATTTTTCTTTGTTCATCGTTTTGTCCCAATCTGCAAGTTTTACCACCACCACGCCTGAGATGACACAATTCCACCACCGATTGCGAGCCATACCATCTTCTCAAGTTCCAGCCCTGCAAAATTACTGCGTCATTCGATATGTGTATTAAATTGTTCAATGTTATTCATGCAAAAATCTTTGTTCATGTTTATTTTTCGGAGTCATTTCGTATTTCATTTTCCATTTTTCCATGAATCCTAAATATGTATGTATGTATGTCCAACAAAAATTCAAATTTCTCACTAAAATTGCCAAAAAAAAATTGCTGAAATTGTTAGTTTGCAAACCTACACACTCTTTCAGACTATTTTTCAGGAGAAAAATTTTTTCGTGAGAGGGTAGTGTTAGGTATATGTATGCCTACGTAGATATGTATATGTAATTAGTTATGAAAATGTACTAACTCCAGCCTTAACTCTCTTCCAATAAATACTCTCCTCTGTCTCCTCTCACTGTGTACCACTTATTTATGTATAATCATATATACATAACACCAATTAACAAATTGTTCGACATTCTCGTCCAGAAATTGGAAAACCCGCCTTCACGTATGCCCCCAAGCAGATTAACTACTTCTACTCGTATGCTGACATGGGCTAAATCATAGCTGTGCGTTCTAAGAAAAATTTCTGGAACCAATTTACACGTCATATTTCCGTGGGAGTTGTCCATCTCGAAAATTGTATTTAGCAGCTCTTGGATATCTGAATGTTCTGAGGTGTCGGTCATAACTTTCAGGCTTAGATTCTGCATCACATCCATTTTTTCTTTCTGGTTTCGAACATTGTACAGATACTTCTTATTTTTTATCCAGTCAGAAATTCCTAATTTTTCAAAGTCCTACGCGTACATATTTAAAAATTTATTGCTAGATGCATTAACGGAGCCATTTCCAAGCGCCCGATAAAACACAATTTTGTATCCGTTCTTTAACAATGAAACAAAACCCGGGTTGTCTTCTACCTTTGATGGAACTACGACCATACTAGTGAAGTAGGTTTCATACACCGCCAAGGTTAAAATCATGGTGAGATGCATAACCCATTTTAGCCCGGACTGCGTCCCACTCGCCTGCCTAAAGTAGATCCCGATAATTATGAATAAATTTGTGAATAAGGTTATTTTTACATTTTCGGCTACTCCCGTGTTAGATGCGGATGCAGTAATTGCCATCGTGGAGACCACCATAACCAGGATAAGCATGACCCAGACGTGCAACTTGTAAGGTGTTACCTAAGCCCAAAATTGGATTTTACCAGACTGTAAAGATTTTCCAAATTTGCAATATCTAAACCGAGATACGATAGCTTGTCTTAATTTGAGACTTCCTGTTGCGTTCCGCACTACTGCGCCACTTGTAAGTATCACGTTTAAATGTAGTAATCCACAAATATTGTCTGACGATTTCTTGATATTTCGGAACGTTACATTTAATTGGGATGTAAGTACGTCTTGAACCATCTGGTTTGGATGACATGGTTTCTTCGGGATCCACCAGATGGAATACTGACATTCAATAATTCGCTTCCTTGGAGGTGCGGGAACGGTCTCAATGTAAAAGAAAGTCTTTTCCTGGTCAAACTTGTCCCTGAGTGTAAGATGATTTAGCCGCACAAAGTCAGACATTTTTCCCTTTGCCGCAACACCAATCCAACTTTTACCCGAACAAAAATAGCAATAAAAGCTCCACTCGATATTCGTAATTTTGCGATGATATGATAAGGTAACCGCGAGGGAAAATATCCGAATCGAAATCCTTTTGTATGCACAGCCGGTTAATTTTGGTTTTGAAAATTGACGTAGTCGGAACAGGATTATGGACGACGCGTAATCTGAACGATAAGCGAATGTGCTGGCCAAAATTGACTTTTCAATTTTCATCCAACCTGCGTTATTTTTTCGAATGAAAATTACGTATAGAGTGCACTTTGCGAGTGGTTCTGCCTCTTCGATTTTAGGGGGATATAGGCTAAAAATACTAATCTTCAAAATAGATAGCCTATTGGCTCCTAATACTTGGTCGATAAGGTCGTTAAAGATTTGAGATTTGTTACCGAAATGGTTCAGACTTATTAAACAAGGAGCAAAATCTTCGAAGCCTAGTATTTGACGTGCATCCGTTATGGAAATAAATAACAAAAGTAGTAATGTGGTAAACATATCAAATTTGTAACACATTTTGCCGGATATATTGATAAAATATTAGAAAACTAATCATTACCGGCCGGAGTACATGTATTACTCTACTTTCAATCTGATAATGAGCATTATCTTTTACAATATTGTGGTAGTCAAAAATTTGCCAATCAGAAGCACAATCCTACCAATTGGGTACGAATTTACTACTACATAAATCAGTAAGTTTCTGATATGTGACTTCTAGATTTCTAGCTGTGAACGTTTCAGGAAAATTGGCATATTTTGTCCGATTTTTAAAGTTGCTTAATAAAAATCGCCCTGCAATTCTCAACAGTGTTAGTTCTACCGGCGTAGTGTCATGCGATCCCCAAGTTCTAGGACTTTCTTCAAGGATAAATTGCTAAATATAGACGTAAATCTTATGGATTGACTTATCACTAATTTATGTATGAGTCGAGTTTCTTGCAGTAAGGCAACCAATACATTCTTATCACCCATATACATAACACTACAAAAAATATGAAGCATGCATGCATGTCACGGTTTAAGAACATGATTTCATTTATATAAGTAACATTCTCCTTTTAATTTAAATATATGCATTTATATAATAATTTGTTGGGTGGAAATTTCCACATAAATGTACGCTCTAAGCACAGTTGTATTGAATCATCACCGAATGGGTATTAATAAAGTAATGACGGGCACTGCCATATAGTAATGAGCTGCACCGTTGTGATAATGAAAATTCATCACTCAGTAACATAATATTACCAGTCGCGGAGGAAGTTGTTACCAAATCTAAATATACCAGAACGAGATTTATTTGTAACTTCACCATATTTTTACAGCGTAGAATAAGCAGATTCCATAATATCTTTATTTTTGAAAAAAAGTGCTTGTAACGAGTTTTAATATAGCATACATATTTGCATAAAATCGTGTCTTGTGTGTACACAAATGTCCATGTATGATTTTATATATGTATGAAATTACCCATAACCGCATTGAACTTGATGGATACACGTGTGTAGTACAACGGCAGAATAAGTACATATCTTAGCATTATCATTGTCTTGAAAATAAATATATAATTGTATATAACATGCATACTTTGATGATAAAAGATAACAGGTCCTAATTTACCTAAAATACATCAGTACTTGTTACAATTTGCCAACTTCTTAAGGTTGTTACTATTGCAATTATTTACTTGTGTAAATATTTGCACAATTGTGTTTATTCCACATAATATTGATTACACACTTCTCCCCAATAAAAACTGCTACTGCTATCCCCAAACAACCCCCACAGATGAGAAACAAGCTCCCAAAATTATTAAGCCGTATGAGATCCGCCCATCTCAAAATTTCCGTTTCATCTACGAATATTCTTCGTCGACGCAGCACCATCCTCGTAATCCGCTCATTTTTTCTAATCAATAAATTACTCCACGTCCTCATCCAGAAATTAGTAAGCCCACCTTCACGAATGCTTCCCAGCAAAGCAAGTACTTCAACTCGTACACTGATATGGATCAAATCATAGCTGTGCGTTCTCAAAAAAATTTCCGGAACCAATTTACACGTCATATTCCCATGCGAATTATCCATCTCCAAAATTGAATTGACCCATTCTCGATTATCTGAATGATGCGACGCGTCCATCATTACTTTCAAGCTTTGATTGTACATCGCCTCCTTTTTTTCGTTTAGGTTTCGCACGTGGTAAAAATACTTCCTATTATTTATCCAGCCAATAATCCCCAATTTTTTAAAATCGTACGCGTAGATATTTAGGAACTTGTTGTGAGAATTGTTTATGCCAATCGAGCCATTTCCTACCTCACGATAAGAACCGATTCTGTACCCGCTCTTCAGCAATGAAACAAAACCCGGGTTGTCTTCAATCTTGATTGGCACCACGACCATACTTGTGAAGTAGGTCTCGTACACCGCCAAGGTTAAAATCATGGTGAGATGGATGACCCATTTTAAACCGGACTTTGTCCCGCTCGCTTGCCTCAATATAATCCCGATCATAATAAATAAATTTGCAATTACGGACATTTTCGAATTTCTTGGAAAGTCGTTTTCCATTTTAGATTCGGATGCACTAATTGCCATGGTGGAGGCCACCATGACCAGGATAAGTACTACCCAGGCATGTTTTTTGTAGGGAGAAAGCCACGCCCAAAATTGGATTTGACCAGATTTTACAGACGTTCTAAATTTACAGTATTTGAACCGTGATACGATAGCCTGTCTGAAATTGAGACTTCCTGTTGCATTCCTTATTAGTGATTCTGATTCTTTTGTTATTAACGTGTTTAAATTGAGTAATCCACACTGGCCGTCAGAAAATTTCCGGATATATAGGAATTTATAGGATATATAGATATTTCCGGATATATACGTTTAGGAGTAGAAGGTCACTACTTGTCGGGCCCCGATTTCGATCTCCTTTGGATATGTTGTAGTACTACATGAGTGTAGAAAAAGTGAAGGAGGGTTAGACTCCATGAGCCCATTTACGCCCGCCACACCCCCTCAAAGGCGCCCAAACCCCCAGAGTTGCCGCACTAAAATCCTCGCCAAAAATCGAGTTTTGGTCAGATTTTCAAGAAATTTACATTTTTGTGATCCCAGATAGTTGCTCTATCATATCCAATAGCAGACTCAACTTTTTTGAAATTTTCAATATTTTCGAAGATTTTCTGACCAAGGGTATGTATTGAAAAAATTCGTGTGGCGGGCGTGTGGCGGGCGTAAATGGGCTCATGGAGTCTAACCCTCCTTCACTTATTCTAGACTCATGTAGTACTACAACATATCCAAAGGAGATCGAAATCGGGGCCCGACAAGTAGTGACCTTCTACTCCTTAGTTGGGATGTCAGCACGTCTTGAACCATTTGGTTTGGATGACATGGGTTTATTGGGATCCGCCAGATGGAATATTGGCATCCAGAAACTCGTCGAATTGTTGATGTCGGTGTGGCATGAATGTGAAAGAAGGACTTTTTAGGGTCTAGCCTGTCTCTAAGGGTGAGATGATTTAATTGTACAAATACCGAAATTTTTAATTTTCCTAAAAAATCAATCCAGGTTTTTCTAGAACAAAAATGGCAGTAAAAGCTCCACCCGATATTCGTAACTTTGCCGTTGGATAAGGTAACAGAAAGGGAAAATATTCGGCCAACGTCTGAGGCTTATTCTTCAAGGGCAAATTGCTAAATATATATGTATTGATTGACTTATCACTAATTTATGTATGAGTCGAGTTTCCTATAAAGTAAGACGACCAATACTTGTCATCCATGCAATCCACCGAAGAATGTGAAGTTTTCATGTCACCTTTAGGAACTTGATCCCATTTGCGTAAAGAACATTCTCCTTTTAATTTCAGTATATGCATTTATATAAGAATTTGTTGCGTGTAAATTTGCACCTGAACGTACATACAGTTTTAGCAAAATAGTGTTGAATCATTACCGACCAGACTGAATATTTGCATAGCTTCACCGGGACTGTGATAGCTAGCATTACCGGATATTCATGAAATACTGAGGGTATTCATTGAGGGATTTCACGTCAAGTTCATAACCTACGTAACTGGTTAGGTTTGTAAGTTTACACACTCTTGGCGTGAGTTGACTTTGCAATCATGTTGGTAAACATTTTTTAGTAAAGAAATATCGTATATGAAACGCCATCAAAATGTTGCCTTTACTGTTGCTTTACCTAACTTTACCCTAGCTTACACCAAATGAAATGCAATTATCTTAATCTTTTTTTGCTGAAATATCAGTTTTTCAGGAATTATAAACCCATTTCATTGGTTTTTTCATAAAGTCATTGACGCGACACAATCACAAAAAATTTATAATGGGCAATAAAAGACAATTTCAACTTTCAACCCAAAATGAAAATATCAAACACCTTATTTACGAACCAAGCACATGCTTTTGAAGTGGGTAAATGTCGGAAGGGTTCATAAATCGATTTTTCTTAGAAATGTGTCTAAAAGTTCCCAAAAGTTTGTAAAAAGTTTACAAACCTTGCGCAGTTACCATGGTTACAAACTTTGACGTGAATGAGTTCCCTCAATATAAGTAAATAAATTATTTTCATTAGGTAATATTACGTTCCAATAAGATATTGGGTCAAGACGCCGAACTACTCTCATACTACCTTGAACCCACATGGAAATGCGGACTGGACCATGTGCTAAAGTTTGCCAAAACTTATCTCCTTCTGCACAATATACATATGTATGTATGTCAAGAATCAACTTCAACTCGTATTCTCTCCAGTAATAACAGGCTCTCTTTTTTTGTTGCATATGGTTTTGCCTTCAATTTTTTATCATGATTAATACAAACTCATGGACAATGCAGGGTCATTCAGTATGTGGCTTCAGATCACATTATCCCAGGCTATCCATCCAAATCGTGTGAATACACAGATACTTTTTTAAAATGTATTATTGTTAATTTGTGTATTAATAATTCATTGATATAGTTGATCTGGAAATTTGAATGCTTCTGGCGAAATATGTGGGCCAAATTCATACGTATGTATTTAGATAATGAATGAAGAACAAGGTCAGCAGTAATTTTTATAATTCCCAAATGAAAAAGTTAATGCCAGTTTATTTGAAATTAAAATCTGGAATTTCGGATTTTCATTTAGTTCAATTTAACTATATATGAATATATGCATATATAGTTAAATTTACCCGGGTATTTGGCCTGAACCGGGTAAGTGCATGACCTTAGACTATACGCATTTTGCAGAACAAGGCCGTAGCTAATTTTTAAAATTAGTCAGATGAAAGAGTTAGTGCAGGTTTTTGAGAAATTTAAATAGGAAGTTTCGGATTTTCATATTCATTATGTACAGTCAATGGAACAAGTATTGGCAACACCCACACAAGCTAAATAAAATTGGTGTGAGTGTTTCAGAGGCCAAAAAGTGTTGGCACCCTCTAACTTAAAAAATCATTGAGCAATGAAACGACAATTTTACAGCGACGAAGTGCTTCTAGTATTACGTGGCACGTCCCCTCGAAGCAATAAGAGCAGAAATAGGCTGTGGAATTTATTCGACAAGTTCCTATATAACGTTTTTTTATATGGTTGCCCACAGAAACCCCACTTCATTAGGGTCAATTTGGTATATCACTCTTAAATTTCAAAAATGGATAAGGGTAGAAGAAGCTTGTTTGAAAGGGAGCTGTTAGCAAAACGAGTGATGGAGTTCTACAACACGACAGCCAACCGAGACTCCAAGGTGACCTGGAACTTTTTTAAGCAGGAAGGAATTCCAAGTTCAAATGTGTATTCCTACATAAACAAGTTCAAGGATTCCGAAAATGTGCAATTCAAGAAGCCAGCTGGTCGTCCGGCGAAGCTAGCGACCACTCGAGTGAAAAATAGAATTGAAAAAATTTTCAAAACCAAGCCATCAACGTCAGTAGCTGTAGCTGCCAGGAAAGTCAAAATTTCCAAAAGCTACCTGGGGGAAATTAAGGTCCATAAATTAGGAATCAAAGCAAGGACCAAAAAACCTGCACCAAATTACAAGCCCGTACAAGAAAGTCGGATCAAGGATTGCTGTCAAAAATTGTTGAAGAAAATGCGTGGAAAAGTAGTGATCCTGGATGACGAAACGTATGTTCCGGTTGACCCTTCAAATCTTCCAGGGCGTCATTTTTTTCATAGCTCGGATCCCTCTGAAGTGGCTTATGAAGAAAAAGTACGAAAAAAAGACAAATTTCCAAAGAAATATTGCATTTGGCAATGCATCTCCAGTCACGGACATGTATCAGACCCGGTAGTTCTCGAAGGGAATATCAATCAAGATATTTATCTGAAAAATTGCGTCAAGGCTGGATTGGAAGCATTTATTAATAGGTTTCACAAAAATGATAAAGTTTTGTTTTGGCCTGACCTCGCCACTTGTCACTATGCAAAGAAAGTGACCGAGTACCTCAGAAAGAAAAATATTGATTTCGTACCAAAATATATCAACCCACCTAATGTACCCCAACTCCGCCCAATCGAAAAATTCTGGGCACGTTCTAAGTCAGTATACTCCCGGCTTCAAGATGTGCCTGACACCTTTCGAAAATTCAAAGGACGATGGAAGAAAATCACCTCGGAAGTGGCAAAAACTTCGGGAAAAAATTTAATGAAAAATCTTCGCAAGAAAATCGAACTAGTCGCCAACGGGGGTGTGGCGGCCTTAGCTATTAATTAAATTATGTAGGTACGTATTTGGTATTATACATATGCAAAAAGTTTAAAATTCCGATAACTCATTGTGATTTTATGACCACATTTTCAGACCATTCCCATTCATTCCCGGACGTTCTTTAGCTTGTGTTGGTGTTGCCAATACTTGTTCCATTGACTGTACATACATACGTACTTTCACCCACATACATAGGTATTTCGCAAGAACCGTTCAAATTTCCAGATTTCAATAAATTATTAATAAAGAAATTAATAATAATAAATTTTAAAAACATATATTCACACAATTTGGATGGAGAGTCAAGATACAGAATGACTCTGCATTGTCCATGAGTTTGTATTATTCATGATAAAAACTTGAATGCAAAACCATGCAACAAAAAAGAGTCTGTTATTACTGGAGAGAATACGAGCCGTTAATTCTTGATACACATATGCACATATATTGTGCAGAAGGAGATGTATTCATGCCCACAAGTTTTGGCAAACTTTAGCACATGGTCCGCATATCCATGTTCAAGGTTCAAGGTTGTATTTATGCGGCATTTATAAAACCACCCCCACCCCGACCCCCATCCACCCCCACAATTTTTATGGGGCAACGTGAGATACCTTGGGGCAAAGTGAGATTCTATTTCATATTGGGGTATCGTTCGTAATTAGCGAGCGAAGCGAGCAGGTTAGGTTAGATCAACTAGGTACGCGGAAAGCCTGGAAGGCTGAGCTAGCAAACCTAGCTAGCTAGGCTAGATAGAACCTAGGTAGCTTGGGTAGCTAGAACCTAGGTAGCTAGGCTAGATATAGCCTATATAGCCTAGGTAGCTAGGCTAGATAGAACCTAGGTAGCTAGGCTAGATAGAACCTAGGTAGCTAGGCTAGATAGAACCTAGGTAGCTAGGCTAGATATAGCCTATATAGCCTAGGTAGCTAGGCTAGATAGAACCTAGGTAGCTAGGCTAGATATAGCCTATATAGCCTAGGTAGCTAGGCTAGATAGAACCTAGGTAGCTAGGCTAGATAGAACCTAGGTAGCTCTGGGGGTGGATGGGGGTGGGGGTGGATTTGGGTGGGGGTGGGGTGGTTTTGTAAATGCCGGTATTTATGAGAGTAGTTCGGGTTCATGGCACAATATTTTATTGGAACGTGATATTAATGCAAACAATTAACTTTTATTGACTTCTCTACCTGGCAACCGGTCTTGCGTGTTTAAAAAGTAAAAATTGTTGTATATTTTTTTATATTTATTACAAAGTTTCTTCATATAAAAGAGAGTATATTGGAGGAGAATTGTAGTACCATTGTGCTGGATGGGGTAACAAGATAGATATAAATTTCGTTTAGTTTTGCTTGAATTTGGGTTGGCCAGAAACTCTACATACAATGTTAAATGCTCTGATAATCTTTACGATTTGTGTCATACTCCTAATCTACTACTTGGTAAAGTGTGACAATGGTAAAGCAGAGCCTCCAGGTAATTACGAACTTTTTTAATTAAGAATTTATTTAATGAAATGAAAGTTGTATATCTATTTGATTTTTTTTGGCTCAGGACCTAAACCGTTAGCATTTCTAGGGAATTTTCTAGACTTGGCGAGAGCGTCAGGAAATGTACTTGAAGTATTTGGGAAACTGGCTGAAAAATATGGGGAAATTTACACGTAGAAAATGGGTTCGAAAAAATTTGGTACGTTGAAAATCAAGGGAAAGCAGTACATTGTTTAGAATTATTCATACATGTTCAAAAAATATTTATTCATTCAAAGTTCATTCATTCATAATTTGTAAAAAATATTAATTAATTATTCAACATTTATTCATTATTCATTTCGTTCAAAATTCACAGCATTAAATATATAAATTTTTCAACTTTCCCTTCATATTAAGCATTAAGAAAAAAATGAATGATGAAAAAAATATTCTTTCATTATTCATTCACAGGAATTGAATAGATACTCATTGAATATTTATTTATTAAAAAATCAGAATAAAATATTCATTCAATTTTTAAATATTGAATGAATAATTTATTCTTTCATCATTAAATGAATGAATGTGAACATGTATGGAATTATTAGTAGGATTGCTTCTAATTAACGAAAAAAATTGTTCCTAGTTGTGCTGACTTCGAGGGAAGCCATGCAATCGATTCTGTCAAACGAAGCAGCCTTAGGCCGTGACGTCACTGGCATCTTTGCAGATCGCTGTGGCCACCAGAATCTGGGAATTACCATGTCGGAGGGGGAAATTTGGGAGAAAACGAGAACCTGGACTTTTAAGACGTTAAGCAAACTAGGATGTGGAAATGCGCGCAATATGGAAAATTATATCCGAGTAGGACTGAATATTACTACACTGTAAATAATTCTGTACACTCTTAATAATCCGGTAAAGTCACGCAGGTAATGATTTCTCGGTAATAAATTTGGTAATAATATTTTACCACGTGGTAAAATTCGTTACCATGATGGTAAACGTTTATGACCAACCCATCACCACATGCATGGTACAACTTATCATTACTACCTTGGTAGAGTCATATACTTGTGCTTTTCGGTAATGATCATTACCAGATTATTTACAGTGTAATAGATATTACCAAAGTGGTGACTATATGTGACTCTATCGCCATGTTAATATATTACGTATCAGAGGTCAACGCCGCCGATTATGCGCCGCCGCGCCGCCAGACGCCCAACCGTTTTGACGCGCCGCCGCCGCCGCAAAAATCTGGTCGGCGCGCCGGCGCCAATATTCGGCCGCCGATTTACATTTAAATCTGATGAATTTTTTAATTTAGTGTATTTTGTAATATTTTTTTTAACGTTTTTAAAAATTTTAACAGTTTGTTAAGTTTAATTTTTGTGTAATTTTGAAACTTGATATTTTAAAAATTTTCGTATTGAAATTTACCAGATCACATTTACGATACCATCAAATTCAAGTTGACTACTAGACGTTCCAGGCAAGAAATAGGGGCAAAGACTTATTACCTAGTTTAAACAACTAAAATAGGGATGCATCATAAAATTATGTAAGAACTGTTACAACCAACTGCGTGAAATGAAAAAGCCGTGATCTTTGATACAGTTTTTATGACCACCTCTGGTAAAAATATAACATGTTCAATTTTTCTCTAAACCTGTCTAAAGTGCATGAAGAAACAGTTAATGAAAAGATACACTCTCCAAGAAATATTGCAAATTTTAGATTATTAGCAATATGCTAATTTAGCGTTTTTCAGATCCTTCCTATTTATCGTATATACGTTTAGTAATTTATGTAGGCGCCGCCGAAGAAATTTTATCACCGCGCCGCGGCGCGGCGCCGCCGACCAATATACATTTTCACGCCGCCGCCGCCGCGTAAACCGTCGGCGTTGACCTCTGTTACGTATGTGTTACCACCTAATAATAAGTAAATTTATTATCACGTACATCGGTAATACCTGCTACCATGGGGTGACACGTATAATCAGACTGATTACAATTGACCACTAGTCGATAACAAATTTATTACCATCATGGTAAAGTCGTATAGGTACCGCTGGTAATAGCGCTTGTTACCAGTTTATTTAGAGTGTACAGGGTGGTTTAAATGTCACGTTACAATAGAAAATTTTTCAATAGGAAAAATTTGTAAATTTCCGTTAGTTACGGATTTGGAATTGAGATTTTTATTAATTTTTATCAAAACTTATGGAACACTGATGACAAAATTCTTAAAATATTGAATTTCAGAGGCAAAATTTCCGTAACTAATTGAGATTTGCGAATTTTTCCTATTGAAAAAATTTCTATTGTAACATGACATTTAAACTAAATACAACTCGTTGTGCAGGATCTAAACATTTACCTAAATATTGCAGATGGCCTCTGAATCAATATTTGCACAGATTGACGACAGTATTATGGCCCGAGTTGACATTGAGGTGGACAAAATCTTTCAGAAATCCATCCTGTCCATGACGTGGTTAATGATTGTTGGCAAACTTTCACCCGAGGATGGTCCAGACATCGAGCTTTTGTCCGACAAGGGGAGAGCCTTCATGGAAAGTAGCTTTTTTGGGGCAGGCATCACTAACGTGTTCCCCATCTTGAGATTCATATTTCCCCATTGGCTGGGCTACAATGTGCAAATGGATTTTTTTACAACGTGCAATAAAATTGCAAAGGTGAGAACGATTTTTGAGATTCGAAAACGTATCGTTTTTCTAAACTTATGACAAAATCGTAAAAAAATTATGAAATTAAAATTCTTGAACCTGTTCGTAATAATTTTTATTATTTTCAGAATCTGTTCTTGGAAGGAAAGGCGAAACAGGATTTACACAGGACTCCAGAAGAGGCAAAAAATTTTGTGGATTTATTTTCACAAAATTGTAACAGTGATCCGAAAACCTTTAATTGTACAAAAATACAGATACATATTTAGTTATGTATGTATTTAGATAATTGATGGTAAATATTTAGCTTACTTAACTTAAATTTTTTCAGGTGAAAACTTCCAACTAATTTTTCAAGACTTACTTCTTGGCAGCACGGATACGACGAGTTCCCACATGGAAGCTGCATTTTTACACCTTGTTACATTTCCAGAAATACAGGAAAAAATTTATCGTGAAATACTCCAGGTTTCAGGGGAAGGAAAACCTCTAAATTTTTCGGATAGGAACTCGTAATCAAAATAATTTACTAAATGTAAGTAAGCATTCTCACAGGTGTGATTTAATTTTACAAATTTTTGTTCAGTATGCCGTATATCCAAGCTTTTCTCCACGAGACGCATCGAATGTCACGAATTGCTCAAAATTTGGGGCCACGTCGAGTCTTGAGAGATCTGAAGTATAAAGAGTTTACAATCAAAAAGGTTGTCCAACAATATATATAAATGCTCTAACAGACCTCTAATTTCAAAAAGTGAAGATGATCCTTAATTCTAAAAATATCAATGTGCAAATTTTTAATTTTTAAACGACCTAGTGCAAAAAAAAGTGCAAAAAATATTATAAACCGACATGTATTTAAATATATAATCGAGCCAACACGATCTAAAAGAAAACTTATGCTTGCACCCATGTCCATTGACAGATTTTTTCATGCACTTAGGTCTTACTAAAATTATAAATCTGCACATGGGACTTCTTAGAATTAAAGGTCTTCTGAATTTAGGTCTTGTCAGAATGACGAGTTGCGTGTTTCTTAAATATGCATTTTTGATTTGGTTGTAAGATATATTTAATTGTGTAGGACACCGTGATTCTTCCAGATACTCGGTTATACTGTGAAGACAAAATAATTTGGCAAGATCCTGAAAATTTTAGACCCGAGCGGTTCAATAATTCTGATGGGGAACTTGTGAATACGGAAAAGATGATTACATTTTCATTTGGTAAGTACTGTTACAGTTAACTAATTGCGAATCAAATTACCCGTAAAGTAAGTTGGATGCTCATTAAGCTGGGGGTAATTGATAACCTAATACCTACATTTGGGACACTGATGTGAAATACCATATGAATTTTTCACAGTCGTAACATGTTAAAATTTCGCAAGATTCGCAATTGCAGAAATATTAAATATTTCTGCAATTAGTATTTATTTGCATTTACAGGTAAACGAGCTTGTCCAGGGGAAAGGCAGGCCAATATTTTGTCCTTTCTTCTACTGACTTCGATACTCCAAAGGTACAAGTTAAGCCTTCCCGAAGGTGAAACTAAACCCAGGCTGGACATGAAACTTGGTTTTTCGCAAAGGCCATACCCCTTCAAGATTCGATGCACTTGGAGGAAGGAATTCGTGAGGGATTATTTGCAGTAACGAAATCGTTAATTATATTAACATAAGCTTAATAACTATGGGAAAATACAGTATGTAACAAAATTGTACATTCAACGACAAATTTTTTATTTCCAATGAAAGATAAAATGAAGGATAAAAAAAACTTATGTCTGGTGATTGTTAGTATTGCACAAAAGTTTCGTCACATTTGATTCCTGCATTCATTTTTTGTAGGTCATAATTGACGGTGTCCATACTAAATAGGTAAGCTTCGGCAGCTGGATTTTAGATTTCTGAATTTCCATCAAAAATTATTCACATGGCATGAAATTAGTGTAATAGAAGAAAAAGTTTGAAAAAAGTTGCCCCCGACCATCCGCTATGGCCATTTTTGTGAGTTTGGGTAGGGGTCCGTAGTACAGAGATTTCTCCGTCATCTTTTGAGTTAGGAAGGTGAAATTTCGGAATCCACACCCTCTTGAGTGTCTCTAGGCGGGATTTTTCGGCGTTAAGGTCTCATGCCCAAGATGACCTTAAAACAGGTCACTTTTCGCCACCTCGATTTTCCCATGTTGTTATAAGTACAACGTCAAGTCTCACATAGCCCCATAAATGGGGTACCGTGAGAAAGGTCTCGGCAAGTGGATTAAGAATATATATAGTTTGTGGGGTCTGTTAGCACCCCCTGAGTATTTTGGCGCCGATGAGTATTATTGACTTTTCGTCGGTATTTTGCTATGTTAAGTCTCAATCTACTGCTGTGTTAAATTTTGTATACCAAAACTTGTAACATTCTTTGGTTTTTGGGAAATCAGGGGGTGTTCCCAGACCCCACAAAGTATATATATTCTGAATCCACTTGCCAAGACCTTTCTAACGATACCCCATTTATGGGGCTACGTGAGACTTGACATTGCACTTATAAAAAGATGGGAAAATCGAGGTGGCTAACAGTGACCCGTTTTAAGGTCATTTTCCACCTAAGACCTAAACGCCGAAAAATGCCGCCTAGAGACACTCAAGACGGTGTAGAATTCGAAACTTCAGCTTCCTAAGTCCAAAGATGACGCAGAAATCTCTGTACTACGAACCCTCCCCAAAACCATAAAAATTACCATAGCGGATGGTTGGGGCAACTTTTTTTCAAAATTTTTCTTCAATTACTCTAATTTCATGGCCTAGGACCTATTTTGGATGGAAATTCAAAAATAAAAAATCCAGCTGCCAAAGCTTACCTATTTAGTATGGACACCGTCAATTACGTGACACTTAACTTAACCGACCAGTTCATAAATTTATATATCCACATACATCTGTACGAATCTTGGCCGTCATCCATTTCAATATATGTACATAAACATGAATGGTAGGGTGAGTTGTAAATGCGTATATCTTTTCCGTACTTTCAACCCCTCAGCCGTGGCAACCCTTTCACAATATATTAGATGGTGACTTTTCCCCCTGCGTACTCTCGTGACTCACTCGGATTTGTTTGATCCAAGTCAATGCACTGGAAAATACGTCAGTATGTACTTATGATTCAGCTGTACCCCAGTATACATTTCTACTTCCTTTGAGATAGCTGACCGGAAGTAAATAAACCTACAGAATACATAGATAGCCATGCAGGACGGCGAGTTGTTGGTAATCCAATTGCTCAAGACATGTCACACTTGTTATGAGACAGAAGAGTTTGTGAGTAAAATTGGAAAAAAGGTTTATCACCTGGTTTGCTTGCTTCACTACATCCCAGAACAAAAGGTACGTTCATAAATATTTAATTCCATATTATTAAAACGAATGCGAACAGTGTAGAACTTGGTGCTAAGTTGTTACCAAATTTAAAAATTTTCCACTTTCACTTGATCATTTTAAGACGGCAGTTTTAATATCGTTAAGAGATATATTCAATAACACCATGTTTTTTCGCACTACAACGAGTTTTAAGTTTAATGGATTAAAATTTTCGTAATTTTTTGTACATGAAGAATCCGTAATAATACTGGGGGGGGTGCATTTGTAGTTTTCGAGATCGGTGCCAAAATGTACGAATTTTTTGCAAAGTTTGAATTTTGCCTCAAACTCATCCAAATTTGGTTTAATATGACTGGAAATGATTTATAAATTTATTTTGAACCAGAACTTGACAAATTCTGACCCCACTTTTCCAACTTGTGTCATTTACTATCGATACTGCTAACGATTAAATACCTATTTTGTATTTTCATCACTGGGTGCAGTACGTCATTGCAAATTCCACCGTTTTCTCAGACCAAGAGAGCAACGTGGGCGAGAAGGTTCAAGTTATCACTATTGACGGCGTGGGAATTGCCAAGCACGGAGCACATTGTTCCATCCGGTGTGATAACGGTGGCCATGGAAAGTTTTATTTGCAGCCCTTAAACGTAAGCTATAGATACAAATACCTATATTATTCATATTCAAATATCTACGTATGCTGTGATTTGAGTGGTTTACTATATTTGCCGCGACACATTGAGACTGGAATATTTTCAAAGCAAAATATAATTGCACGAAATCGGGATACAATTCTTTCAAGTTCTGACTCACAATGGAGGTCTCCCAGCGTATGCCCTCCGATCTGGACCAAACTAGTGTCAAATGATCACAAATATAATCAGGATGAAATTTGCAAATAGAACTATCTGCCAATCCTCAAGTTTAACGGAGATATTTGCATAAAAATGGGAGAAGATGCACCCCCAAGGCTGGCATATTTTACATTTTCCCAATTTACTGTGCATTTTTTCCGCTCTTTATGCAAATATCTCTGCGAAATCTGGCAGATAGTTCCATTTCGTATTAATTATATTTGTGATCGATTGACGCTAGTTTGGTTCAAATCTGTGTGCATACGTTGGGAGACCCCCATTGTCAGAGCAACAAAATTTAATTACAAGTTGTAGAGTGTGGTTACAAAAGATGGAAGCGCGTTTGCAAAGTTAGGATGGTGTGATTTTGTTTTTTATCTGTCACGCGAAAATAAATATAAAATGGAAAAAAATAATCATTAAATATTTTCTTATGGACGAAAAAAATTAAAATAACACCAAGTTTGTAAGCCTAAAAATTATCGATTTTTAGATGCATTAAAATCTCCATATTGTAAAAAACTCACTTAAACTCACTAAAAAACTTAAAAAGGAGGATTAACAGGTTTCAAAATATCCGTTTGAATAAATGGAAGAAATGAAAGTTGAGACATAACAATTCAAACTCAAAACCCGCATATTATACCACCTTAAAATAACAGTAACAAATTACGATTGTAGCTGGTCATCAGTATATTTTACATCCTCCTCTAAATCCAGTTTTTTGATTGCATTCGAAGTTATCACTACGAAAATTTCAATTTTTGACCAATCAAACAGCGGATTGGGAGTAGGAGTTGAGTTAAAGTTGACTTGAATAATGGGGCCAGTGATATATGTTAGTTCTCGAATCATAATTTGTGATTGTTCCAGGGTTACCGTGTTTTTATTAACAAGGAAAAAATTAATGGTCAAAGAAGGCTCAGATTTGGCGACACAATTTTCTTTGGATACATACCTCATGGGCCAGGCATGCAAGGAAGGAGACGGGGACGTAATGCAGGTAGTAAGATTGCCCCGATTTAATTTTTATAAGGTTCTCTAAACTATTTCATTTCTATTAGTGCTTGGATATCACAACCATCACATGACCCTCCTATTTAAGGTTGAATTTTTTAAACATTATTTTATGAAAAAAAAACGCATTCTCATAAACTTAAGCTTTTCTCTAACCGATTGTGCAGAAACGACAACTCATGGAAACTTACATCTTCCGGAGCACTTACATCTCTCGGAGCTTAAAAATACACCGGGGAAATCCTTACACACCTAATCCTGTCATCATTAAACATATTTCTCGTTATTTAGCCGTCCCAGATTTAAAATGTGCGCGTCTCACTTGCAAACTCTGGAACACAGTGGTCGGTCTTATCTTGAGAAAGCGAACACATGCAAGTTTTCATATTTCTGAATTTTACAATGTTCCAACCCAGTCGTTGAGATTCTTCTCTTATGTAGCAGATCGAGTCAACTTACCGAACTTGTACATATTTGTTGAGAGCTTTATCGATCCAAAAACGGAGACTAGATTTTTACAAAATTTTGTATCCTTTGTTGCCCTCAAGGAACATAAATTTACAAAACTTACCCTCCACACCGACATCAACTTGTGTAATGGGAATATGCTCTTTAAAATTTTAGAATTCCTCGCCCCAAACTTAGTCGAGCTCTGTGTAGGTTTATACCTTAGGTCGGAAGAGAATGGAGGTAATGTAACCCTGCCAATGATAACTAACCTTCAATTCCCATTATTGAGGCGCCTAGCAATTTCCGTGTCGTACACAGATGATCCACCCAATGACTCTAATTATCCCTTAATTAAAAGGTGGACCTACGAGTTGATCTCCGTCCTGGCATACAATTCCAACTTGGTGTCGGTGGAGTCACAAGCTGGCCTCATTTTGCACTCAATGGTGGCAATCCCTGTATCACGATGGGCTTGCCTAAACGAAATTATCCTGTCCGCAGTGGGCGAGGGCGACTTGGAAATTCTTGCCCGGTGGCCATACCCCTTGAAGAAATTGAGTCTGGGTGAACTACTTGGAATAATGAAGCCAATATCTTACTCCACCTACGACCCACTTCAGCCCGAAGGTGAACTTGCAACCACTTGTAATAGCGTTATAGCCAAATTTAAGGACATGTTACGGAAAATGTCTGTAACTTTGGAAGAGTTGCAGTTTAAATTAGACGCCCCCTTGTCCCGCACGGGTCCATTTGTATTTATCCGAATCCCCGTAATGCGGTCATTAAGGAAATTAAATATTGAAGCTGATGCAAGGCTTTCGTATGAGGATGGCGAGGGAATTCCTCAAGTAGGCATCAAGTTCTGCGTGGAAAATTGTGGCAGTGAGGAAGAAAGAGATAGTGTCATTTATGCAGAGCAGTTCCCATCTTTGCAGAGTTTAGGACTAAGGCTTAATTTGGGCAGAGGTACGGCTCCACTGTTGGAACAGTTTTTTCCTCAGAATTCAGTTATTTTTAAATCATTGGTGCAACTAGAGATAACCGATGGATTAAGGGATATTGAGGATAAACAGTTTCCCATAATTATGGCAAGGGCTGCAGTAATGTTTCCTAACGTGCATGCCAATCTTCTGGAGAGAGTGAGGATAGAAAATTGCATATAAATAATATGCAGGTCTTGGTTGGTATTAACCATTTGAACGTATTTATTTATGTCTTCTATCCTAAATATCTAATAATTGTTTATTATTACTATTAGCACATAATTATTAGCTCATATTATGAGTGTATGGCAGATTGCACATAATGTTCATACATAGTGGGGAACCCTCAAGTGTTACTGAGATGAAGCTCCATAGACGATTTCCATGAGCTATTGCCGGTGCAAAACATTTTGTTTTATTTCATTGTGTTTTAGCTCAAACACCTGTTCACCTGGATTAAACAATTCGATTTGGTCAGTTTTTTAAATTTTAATGACCCCCTCCTTCTAATGGCATGAGCGAAAGCACTATTTTTTCGACAAAAGTTGTCAACTTTCTCCCTCCATTATGAGGCAACCAAACGCCCCGTGCTGGAAAACTTCGCATGAACATTCCCAAGAGCACACTTTAGGGTCTTTCTGAAACGCTAAGCCCTACCGTCCTCCATGACCTGAAAATGTCATGAGGTCAACTTGCAAAGTTGACTCATCCATCACCATTATTGAAATAGCTCTCATTTCATTAATACTGGACAGATTTTCTTCATATTTGGCAAAACCTGATCTGAGATTGTGTCCGAGACTGTATGTCACCCCGAAATTTTGCAGATTATAAGTTTGAAATTTTACAAGTGAATGTTATCCTCATGCCAATCTTCGCGTTTCGCAGATTGAGTAACATACACAATTTAAGAAAAAAGTTTGCGAGATTTTGCGAGACTTGTGTTGTGCGTCTCCAATATTAGTACGGATTATTCATGTACATAAAATTACACACATTTTAAGCTATCTACTGAACTTGAAAAGCGTACGGGCACGAAAAACCACGATCTCATTGTACATATATCTATTTTAATAAAGTTATGTAAGTTATGCATTTGTATAATAAACATGAGGTAATTGTGTTGTACATATTCCTGCTATTCCTTCTTCCCTATGAATTGCGCCATAAGAATATGACTTCCTGGAAATTGTTATCTCATACAATATTGACCTTTTTTCTTACGCCGCCTTTTATACAGGATTGCAGATGTCCAAGGCTAAATAATGGCGTTCCGCTTCTAACTTTATTGTGTGCACTTTCATACCCACGAACTTTATTGCCATACATAATTTCTCCGCATAATGGGGTCCGCCTTTTAATGCAACGGTTTTTAACCCCTCGCATTCAACTAACAATGCACATGTCAGACATGTTTCGCACGGATCTTCTTAAAACTAGCACTAAAATATCAGGGAACTAAACACAAACAATAGTTAATATCACTTTTGAGCACTTCTGCAGAATTCGCGAAATGGCGAAGGTTTTAAGTTGGCGAAAACGCGTATTTTCATCATGCGAAACTATACGGAATTCACCTCTCCGCTTTCCGATTTTCTTCGTCAGGTCATCCGTTTTCACCTTGACTCAAAATTGAATTAATTAATTTCCAAACCAAGTTCTTATCCGATTTTTAATCTGTGGCTTTTAGATAATTTTTTAACACCTCTTAATATTTTAAATGGATTCAGCTTCTTATACGTCGAAATTATTTTTCAAAATTGGTTCAGTATATTGGATTCGATATTTTTATTTCTTTCGCGTTGCGTGTCTTTAAAGATTTTGATGACCAAAATCTCATGAATTTGTGCCTATCACACATAGGAAACTTGGCATATTTGTTTTTTATGGTCAAATAAGTTTACAAATAAAAATATGCAGTGTGAAAGAAATTTAAAGAAAATCGAATCCACTATTTTGAATACCAATTCTTTAAAAAAAATTCCACTGATGACAACTTAATTTTTGTTTTAAATATTAAGAGGTGTTAAAAAATTATGTAGAAGCCAATATAAAAAACCGGATTAGAACTTGATTTTGAAATTAATTAGTTCAATTTTGAGTGAAGGTGAAAACGGATGACCTAACGAAGAAAAGCGCACGAGAAAATCGGAAAGCGGAGAGGTGAACTCCGTATAGTTTCGCATGGTGAAAATACGCGTTTTCGCCAACTTAAAACCTTCGCCATTTCGCGAATTCTGCAGAAGTGCTCAAATGTGATACTAACTATTGCTTGTGTTTAGTTCCTTGATATTTTAGTGCTAGTTTTAAGAAGATCCGTGCGAAACATGTCTGACATGTGCATTGTAAGGAGGAGAGAATCTCTACATGTCTCTCTCAGATCTTGATGTCTTTTGCATATGTGGTAGCCATATGCGAATGTATGCTAGCCCTAATGTGGTTTGATGCTAAGGCCACATTTTCATCTGCCACACCCCCCCAAAGGTGTGAAAACCACAGAAATTGTCAACTTAAAAAAATCCGCCAAAAATCCAATTTTGCTCGAATTTTGATAAAATTTAAATATTCGTGATCCCCAATACATGTGTGATCATATCGAGTAGCAATCTAAGCATTTTTAAAATTTGGAATTTTTTTGAATAATTCATAAGCAGTGGAATATCTAAAAATTTTGAAAATTTTAAAAAAGTCGAGATTGCTGCTGGATATGATCACACAAGTATCTGGGATCACAAAAATGTAACTTTCATCAAAATCCGCAAAATTGGAATTTTGGAGGATTTCTTAAGTTAGCAATTTTTGTGGTTTTTGAAAGTAAAAATGATCTCGCTGAAAGATATTTTTAGACTGATGGTGATTTTTATTAAACAACTTGGTTTTAAGGTTTTGACAGTACATAGGAGACATTCATACATATGTAATAATATGTGGTCAGAAGTGACCATACAAACTACGCAGAGTTATGCTCAAACGAAGTGTCCCTTCTAATGAGGTATAAAAACAAAAGGACCCTTTTAATCCCTTGTCCTGGGAAAAAGGTTGGAAAATGCTCAGTCCTCATAAAAGTCGACAAACTTAAAAATTGATAAATATGGAAAACTTTGTTAACATGCATATTTTAACATCCTCCCTCAATTTTTAAAGTTCAATATCGGCAGTTTCCACTGGATTTGCCCTAACCGAAATTACATTTGGCCGGCTTTTCAGAAAAAGGAAAACACAAAGACTGGCTTGAGCAACTATTATTAGTATGCAAAGGGTTAAGATCCATTCCATTGTTGACCAGGCTGGTTCATTGCTTGTGTGGTAGTGGATTGACCCTCCTTCGTCAGTGGAACCATTGATCATCAGACTGGTCCAGTTGAAACTAGGCTGCAAGTGCCAGTTGGCTTTCATCGTGAATAGTGGGTCGACTACCTCTTGGTGAACAAGGCTGGATTCAGTTCCTGAAAATTCAATATCATGTATTTTAAAATTAGCATTCATTGGAAGGATGAACACGCTAGCAGGGCATTGTTGCAGCTTCCTCTCAATGGTAATATTGGACCCAGGGCAGTAGATATGATATTGTCCATGGTGTAGTTTGATTTGTACAAAATCCCATGGTTCAGCAAGGTTCTTGTCATAACAGTGGTCTATGTCAAAGTGATTGGAGTTCTTTGTTTTCGCTGTTTGCGTGCATCCTCGAGTGGGCGAAACAATTAGGTCGGGGGTTGTAGGCTCCTTAACATTGATGGAGTATACGCAGTCATCTTTCGTAGAAAGGATGGCATTATGGGGTCCCTTGTACTTTAGAACGCAGGTTTCATTCTTCCTTTCAACTTTGAGACCGAAGGAGTCTGCCTCGATGAGTTGCAAATCTTTGTTAATTTCAGTTGCTGTGAAGTCCACATACAGCTTGGTTCTGTCATCTGATATTTCGCACTTTTGAGATTGTGCGAAGCTGACTATCATGAGGCGACTGGTAAGGTAGGCAATTGCGAAATTGGTGTCAATGGATTTGAGTTCGTCGTGATCAAGCTGATGTAGCTGAAGCTGTTCTAGTGTAGCATTTAGGCTAACCTTAAGCTTCTCAATCTCTCTTTCCGATATTTCCACGCGACGTTCCAATTCATCCAGCATCTCTCTTTGTTCCGCTACTGTTCCTTGCAAAGCAGAGATTCTTCCAGTTTGAACAAACGAATTGATTGCTCCACCAACTGATAAGCCGGCTACAAGGACAGTCACACCAATTATTACTCCAACTGCAAGTAATGGGAGGACTCTCTTCACGTATTTCCAAGTCCCATTTTTCTTATGACTTTCAATCTCATCTTGCATTGCCTTTATCCATTCTTCCTTCTCTTTAGACTCAACGGCTTCTTTATAAGTTGAAGGTTCTTTGTCTGCATAAATGGCATGAGCTTGATATCTATCTGGTTTCTTAATTTTAGCTCTGTCTCTTAAATTGCGAGTGGTTCCTGATTTTTTACTTGTTTCAGGCAAGACAACACGTGTCGTCCCTTGCGATGGAATGCGAGCCGTGTAGTCTCCTTTTTCAGTTTTAACTTGGACTTCTAATTCGTCACCCATTTTCTCGTTGTCAGGTTGTACTGGCTGTGGGTCAACTTGATCAGGCTGTGGGTCCTCGGGATCGTATTTCTCCTCGTCCGTCCATTCTGCATCATCTTGTGCATCATCTTGTGCATCATCTTTTGCATCATCTTTTTCAGATTTGGATTCATCAGGTTCATCTCTTTCTTCTTCGCCATGTATCATTACTGTCGGTTCAAAAGCTTCTTCGTGGAAAGATACATTTCTTGCCTCAACCACTTGTCCGGACTCAGGGTCGTAAAGACGATATTTCTTGCTCTCTGATGCATACCCACACAGGATAAGTCGCTCTCCCTTTGCTCCCCAGACCGTCCTTTTCTGGGCTGGTATATGTGCAAATGCTACGCTACCAAAGACTCTCAAATGACGGAGTGAAGGTTTCTTGCCAAATATTGCCTCAAATGCGGTTATATTTGGACTTTGCTTGTCCAGTATTCGGTTGTGGACGTAGACGGTGGTGGCAACGGCTTCAGCCCATAAAGATTCGGGTAATTTAGCTGCCAGCAGAATAGTTCGAGCACAGTCTTTTAAAGTTCTTATTTCACGTTCGGACCTCCCATTCATTTCTGGATTGTAGCTGACGGTTGTTTCATGAATTATTCCCCGGTCTCTGAAGTATGATGCCAAAGTAGAATTACAGAATTCTCCACCATTGTCTGAACGGCATATCTTGACCTTTCTTCCTGTTTGATTTTCCATAAATTCAATGTAGCATTTGATACGATCCTTGGCTTCGTCTTTGCTCTTGAGAAAATATACAGTGCGGAAGCCAGTAGCATCGTCTTTCAAGAGTAAGAAATATTGAGCTCCTCCCAGGGATGCAACAGACATTTTTCCGGCTAAGTCCATATGGACCATTTCTCCTGGTTTTATCGTTGCATTTCTTGTTGCGGCTGGAAATGGCTTTCGAGATTGCTTCCCAATCTCACAGTCTTCACACATAATTTTATGTAACACGGCCTCCAGGTCAATTCCACGAACTGCGTCTTTCTTGATGGAGTCCACCACATAGTTCATATTAATGTGTGTCAAGCGTTGATGCCATAGTTTAGCATTAGTCACGGGATGCATGTATGCAATTATGCAGCAATAATTTGTGAAGTGGGACGAAACTTCATGACATACATATCATTCTTGAACTCGGCAATTGGCCCCTTAAACCGTCCATCCTGATAAAATGTTGCTCCATTCTTGTCACGGATGATGGAGTACCCTTTCTTAGCCATTGATCCCTCAGAAAAAAGGTTGACAGCCCCTTGTATGTACAACACGTTATCTATGGTGCATTCCTCCCATATGCCGTTGATGTAAGCGTCAAGTGTCACTGTCCCTTTTCCTAGTGCTTGTGTAGCCCTTTTGTCCGTTAGGAAGACTGACTTGGGAGTGTCAAACTCTTCATATCTTGTAAACCATGCCTTATCTCCACAGACATGCTGGTTAGCTCCAGAATCGCTTAGCCACACTTGTTCAGTCACGGGTGCTTGCATGGGGGTTTGTATTGCATTTAGCATGAACGCTTTCCCAGGGCTTCTATTGGCTTGTGCGGGATTATCTGAAGGTTTATTGCTCTGATTTTGTGGATTACTCCTGCATTCCCTTTTCCAGTGGCCCTTTTTCCCACACCCATGGCAGGTTGTTGCCTTTTTCAACTCTTCAATGCTCTGTTTCTTCTTGCCTTTCTTCTGGTCATGGGTCAAGAATGCCTTTGCTGCATCTTGATTGGTTGCTGCTGGTTTGGATTCCTTCCTCTCCAACTCCTCCTTCTTCAGACGGGCAAGTAGCATTATCATGCTCTGGTCCTTATCCGGAACGCTGTCCCATGCCTTTTTGAAGGCATTATACTCCTCGTCGGGGAGACTTGAGACAACCTTTGTGATAATGGATGCTTCAGGCATGACGACTCCCATTTCATTTAGTCTTCTGCCCAGCTCTTCCACCTCTGCAAATGCTTCAATGACTGACTCTTGCCAATTTTGTAATTGAAGAATCTAGCCATGGTATGTTGCTTGTTAAGCGAGCTTGAATCTGAATTGATGCTTTTCAGCTTGTCAAACATTGCTTTTGATGTAGCGCAGTCATAAATATGATTTGTTTGAGTGGCACTGAGAGTGGGGACAATGATGGATTGTGCTTGTATATCCTTCTTATCCCATGCTGGCTGTTGTGCTTCATCTGCAGGTCGTTGGGTAGTGCCGTTGACCACTTCCCACAGGGACAAAACTTTGTTAACATGCATATTTTAACAGTTTTCGCATCATTGAGGGGGCATGGCCGGCGTAAATGTGGCCATGGCATCAAACTACAATAGGGTTATCTTATCAAATATCCAAGGGGCATCAAAATTTGAGAAGGGCATGTAGAGCGTCTCTCCTCGTAAACAAAAGCGACAGTAACAAAGGATTCTTTGGGTAGACTTCTGACTTGTAACTTTTTTCAACCTTTTCTTTTAATGCAATAGAACCAACCATTACGGATCGCTTCAGTGAAGACCAATAAAACCGGTATATCAATACTCGTGTAAAAAAGGCAGCGTAATTTTGGGTAAACCAAGGCTGGAATGTGGTGTCAGCTTTCCCATCAGCTTTAGCGACCCACATATTTCCATCTGCCCAGCAAGTAAGACTATTTAAGGCTTTGTCTCACGAGACGAGGAGAAATTGGTGTTGGGGTATTTTCCCAGTCTCAACCTTCCCTCTAGCTTTGCAGAATACATTGAATCACCCATCTGGAAACTTCGCATCGACCCTGTGGGGGTGGCGGGGGAGGAGTCGACATCAAGGTTCATAATGGTGGAATGTGTTGCATTTTTCCAAAAAATTGAAAAAACAAAAAAGCAAAAATTTGAAAAAATACAATCAAACGAACAAAGAAAAATGCAACACATTCCACTATTATGAACCCTGATGTCGACTCCCCCCAGGGTCGATACGAAGTTTTGACATTGGTGATTCAATGTATTCTGCAAAGCTGGAGGGAAGGTTGAGACTGGGAAAATGCCCCAACACCGATTTCTCCTCCTCTCGTCAGGGACACGGTTAAGTTGCCTTTATTCAACCACACGACCACATTATCACACCGACAGTCACCAAGGCACGAACCTCAAACAGCACGGGGATAACTTTTTACTTACCAGTCACCCAGATTTTACGAGGTTGAGATCGAAAATTTGGTAAAACTAGTGCAAAGTTCTGGAAATTTATGTGTTTGTGCAACCAGTTTAAAGTAGAGAACAAACTTTGGTCACGAAATAAGGATTGATAAATATTTCCCTACTCTGTAATCAAGTCAACGACGATATTTTCACTGGCACATTGTTTGCGTAAGTATCTGAATATTTTCATAAATAATTTTATCTATTCTGGGGAAATCAGCAGGTCGTTCATCGAATTATCAATATGAAATCTAAAATAAAAGTTAAATCTGCAAGCATCTACACGCTCAAATATATTACGTACAGTTTTATATCAAATTTAGAGGCAGAGACGTGAGATTTTTAGCATAAGCACCAAACGTCAAAGGACAAGACGATTTCAAATATGCACGCTGTAGTTCACACCCTTCAAGGTCAAACGGTCATGAAATGTCATCTAAAATATAGTTTGTATACATATGCCAATTTGAACTTAAATTAAACCCGAATTCAATGGTGACCTCCATTTTAACCTTAAAGTTCACAAAAGGTGACATAATGGCCATTGAGAGTTAAATTTGATAAATTGGTCATAATTGTTGAAAAAACATTCGGCATTTAAATTTTAAGAGATTTGAACGGAAAAACACAATATTATGGTGTTCAGGTTGAGGACACCACACTACTTTCACCCCTTGGTTACATTCGCTTTGATAAACATAAAACGCGAAAATCGATATAACTTTTTAACGGTGAAACATTTTGTAAATATCTTGGCGGTATCATGAACTAATAATCAGTAGACACAAACAACCACACCCACTTCCTGCCAAGGGGATGTGGAATTGAGGCAAAATGAGAAAACATGCTAGTTTCATCCCTTGGTTACATGCGTTTGTAGCTGTCTTTCTATTTTCGCATCCCATTTTTATATACATACTCATTTCGTAATTTTATATTTATTTCAATAATACTTTACTGCCTTCTTTCAGATAACGGAATTCTGTGTAGAAAATGAACCCACCCAACAAACAATGGACTATCGAATCCCTGCATCCGTCGCAGATGGCTGACGAAGACAAAGAGAAGCTAGCGGACATGGAAGGCCAGTTTTCTAAGTGGGACGTGGATCCCAAATGGGCCAATTTGTTAAGGTACATATTTTGTTTACTCTATGATTTTGTTCGTTTAATAACATATTGATTGAGTTGTTACGACTGACATTCATGAAGCATAACAGACAAACTATACATATGTACAACCTTAAGAAAATCTGGTTTAAATATTTTCGACATGGACACATTTGCACCCGGTGTAAAATTTCCTAAAGCTGGGGCAAAATGACGCAAAGTATATCAGAGGTCGACGCCGACAAATTTTCATCAGCGTAGGGAGCGCGGCGCGCCGTCGCAATGCTAAAGGAGTAGGAACTCTAATTTGTCGGCTGCTGCGGCGCGTAAAATAAACCGGCGTTCGGTGACGCGGCGGCGTACGATCGGCGGCGTCGACCTCTGAAGTTTATGTGGTTACACCGTAAACGTTTTCCTAAAATTTTTTAACTACTGTTCGTCCACTATTAATAGTCGCAATTTCTTGGAAAATTTTCTGAGAGGTTATTTGGTTGCTAATTGAAAAATAAATAATCTGCCAGGTAACCTTTCATAATTTTTTGCGACTAATAATACTGGATGAACAGTAGGCATAATTATTTATGATCTCCAAGCCACATTTTCACAACTACATATAATAAATTAACTTTCCTTTATATATTTTAACTAACAGCCAATTTAAGAAGGACTCCATCGTTTCCTGCGGTAACTGCGGCCTTAATGAGACCGAGCTTGGCGGCGGGGTGAAACTGAAACGATGCTCAAGGTGCAAGCTGATCGGTTACTGTTCCGCCTCGTGTCAAAGAGAAGACTGGGAAAGTAAACACCGACAAACCTGCTGTGTTCCCCGTCTCTCCGGTGAGGCCCAAGTACAATACGACGCCGCTTTGAACAACCTCTGTCAAACATTTGGCCAGCAGTTGGACTCCAGAAAAGGGAAGCAACCACAAAATGCACCTGAAACGAAGGTAATAGCACTGAACCTTATCATTTACACTCTAAGAAACCCGGTAACAAAGTTATTACCAGGCGGAGTATCTATGTGACTCTACGGCATGGTAATTAATGTATTATTGAGTGGTAGAAAATTAGTTACCAACTGGGAATATTTTCAAATTTCGCGACCGGGGTTATTACCGGTTTAGTAACAAAATGTCTACCACTCAGTAATTAATTAATTACCATGCGGTAGAGTCACATAGATATTCTGCCTGGTAATTACTTAGTTACCGGGTTTCTTAGAGTGTATATTATTCAATTTTGCACGTAATAACGAAATCATGTAACAGAATTGCATAAGGACCATTTTATAATATGTTCTAGATAATGCACGCAATTCAAATACAGGATGCAACCCATCCAAGGTCGACGGTGAACCCTGATTTGTTACGAATGCACAGACTTAAGGATCCAACTTGGAAAGTTATTTGTCTGACAATTACAGTATGCCGGAGCTATCCCAGGTATTGATTAATAGTACTCTCCCTGCATAGGTAGCTTCACATGTGCATCGGGTACAATTGGTTATTGCTTTGAATGCACTTTCATCCCACATAAAACCCAACAGCATGAGGGCTATCCATATATTATGTCATCAAAAATTCAACGTAAACATTAAGGGATAGGGAATTTTAACATGAGACAGGTAGGAAGACCTAAACCATCCACCCACTAAAATTATGACGTAATATATGGACGAGATTTGACTTAAATTAAATTAATAAAATTTATAATTTAACGCGCCACTTATTTAGCTGAAATTAACCACTTGATAAGATGAGACCTCCCACCGGCTGAACTTCCCACTATTTATGATGAACCACTTAATTAGCTAGTGGTTGCCACTTAATTAGATTAGGATTGATCAATACAAACTTATTATTCTAACAGTCGGTTTTTACATGAAAATTAATACGCGTCCAATACCAAATGCTGATACTTCTATCTTTCCGATGCATAAATCACACTATAATTATTTGTATTTACCCCTTAGATGGGTTAACATCGGGCTCACACCGGAAGTCAAACCCTACACGCTTCCGCTCGCAATTCTTCTCGAACGGCGTAACCCTGACGCCAAAGTAATTTGGATCCTCGACCCAACCAACGCACATTTTCACGAGGACCCCACAATTCCATGGAAGTCGAAAATATTCGTAGATGTCGGAGAGGAGCTGATGGCAAATGTGGGCTACATGACGACGTGCGTATGTTCTTCCGGTAAAGGTCAAACCTGCACCTGCGCGGAGGGCTGGAGGATTGACTTCATTCGATGTAAAGAACTGCCCCTCCACAAATGTAGTTATCCCGCAATCGTCGACCTGGAATACCCAAAAGATGCCGGGACATCCTTGATTTATCATTTTAAACAATTTTTAAATAACGAAGGATTCCTGGAAGGACAGAAGGAGGCTGTGCAAACTTACTTTACGGGGGACATATTAGATCAAACGTATAACGAAGTGATGGCAACCGTCGGGAAGGATAAGAAGGGCAATGGCGCGGCGAAGATACCGGTGTTCGAGTATGTGAAAAGTTCAAATATTTACTACATTCAAATTTGTCAAATCAACACCGCCGATGTCAATGTATGACTTAACCGCCTTGGTTACAATTTTGATTCCGAGTGGTAATGAAATTTTTCCGTCGGGTCGTAACATTATAACTAGCGGTATAAACGTCATCATAACTCGGATTCAACATTTTAACCAAGGCGGTTAAGTCATATATTTATTGACACGAGCGGATTTGACAAATTTTTGTTTGGAGTGTAATTTAATTTCTCTCCAAAATCACTTTAGTGACCCTCCTAATAACGCAGTTGTCACCTCTTAAAGTGATAGATTTTCCCTGATGTTAATTTTAATAAGATTATAAGCTCTTTTGAACAACTTTTAATGTTTTTAATTAAAAATATAGATCAGCCAAATTGTCATCCGTTGACAACTGCGCCATGTGTGGAAAGCACAATGCCGGATTGAAGGCAGGGCTGAAACGATGCGCCCGATGCAAGAAGGTCCGATACTGTTCGTATGACTGTCAGAAGTGGGATTGGCGAAGACACAAAAGCTCCTGCATTCCAGCCCCGGCAAATTTGGGGGATGGCGTGGGTCTCCTGCCACCCGTAACTGTTGGTTATAATGACGGGATTACCTTCGAATATAGAGGAATGGAGAAAATACCCAAATTACAGAAACGCAAAGCGAAAAATTAAATTATTTGTGTGGCAGGAAATCAGGTCTAGATACAATTGTTCGCAAATAATTGTAACGTCCTTCCACCGTATGTACAAAATGTTGATGATTATTTGCCTTAATTTTAAATATTTTTCCAGGCAAAACCTCGGTTTTAAAAAATTTCATAATTTTTCGAATTTTTACGCGAATTCAAAAATTTGAATCTCTTCAGAATGACTTATCTGACTTATCAAAAATTCCATTGTCGTGAAATTCGAATTTTAGAATTTTTTGGTTGCTTTTGAAATTTTGCAAATGTACGAACCCCTACATATAGAGTTTTATATTTTCTAAAAATTTGCAATTGGATTTTTAATACATCAAGTACATGTATTTGAACAGACATGTTTTCGAATTTTTGAATTCGTGCTCAAATTCTAAAAGTTGTGGAATATTTTAAAATCGAGGTTTTGGCTGGAAAAATGTTTAACGCGCGCGCTCAATTTAGCGCATTATGAAAAATGCAAAAATACAGGTATATAGGCTTATTTTTTGTGCTGAACAAAATAAAAGTTCTCTCAATAAAATCTGACTTGTACAAGTGGAAGACTTGCATTGTGAGTGGATATCACCAAAATTTTGTCATCATTTCCTAAAAGTGACCATTGTTTTTGTGTACTCTTCATTAGATTAAATGCTATTTTATTATTATTTCGACATTTCGACATATTCAGTTGTTTCATTATTAACAATTTTTAATAATTATCGAGATCTTGATAAATCTATAATCTATGTATGGAATTTTTATCCCAATAAAATCTAATGCATTCACGGTTGAATAAACAGTAATTATAGTATGGTAGCCTTCTATTAAAAAATCAAATTCATATAGAAAAGATAAGTGTATATAATTTTGCCTTGTAATAAAATAAATTTAAATGATGAACCGTATTAGAACTCAATAAAATTATTACATCTATATTAGAATTTAAGAATGTAACTCTGCCAGATGACGTCTGGTGCATATTTCATCACAAACACGTTCTTTATTTATTTCATTATTTATTTTTTCATAAATACTCTGACAATGCGACGGTGTGAGGTGGTTATCGCCGATATCCACCGGACTGATTTTACATTGTTCACCTTCAAAAATAAGTGGACCCGTATTTTTTCGTTTTCCTGAATGGGCATGTTTACGCCCTTGGCGGAGTTTTCAAAAAAAAATTCAACCAAAATTCGGATTTTTAAAAACGCTGTAACTTTTCGAATTTTAACCCGATTTCAAAAAATAAACCCAATTTGTGTTCAGGAATACATCCCTGAAAATATAAAAATTCATTTTTTTAAATTTTAAAAATTTGATATTTTCATGCTATTTCTGAATTTTTATAAACCCAAAAAACGATAATTTTTTGAAAATTCAAAGTTTTTTAAAGCTGAATTTTTATATTTTCAGGCATGTAATTATGTAATTATGTAATTCTGAACAAAAAATGGGTTTATTTTTTGAAATTGGGTTAAAATTCGAAAAGTTACAGCGTTTTTAAAAATCCGAATTTCGGCTGATTTTTTTTTTGAAAATTCCGCCAAGGGCGTAAACATGCCCATTCAGGAAAACGAAAAAATATGGGTTTACTTATTTTTTAACGTGAACAATTTAAAATTAGTCCGGTGGATATCGGCGATAACCACCTCACACCTCCCCATTGTGAGTTACAATTGGTGCCAAACCATATGAGAGGAAAAATTGCTAAATATAAATATGTATACGTTAAGGTTATGGATTGACTTATGATTAATTTATGTATGAGTCTGAGTCAAGTTTCTTGCAGGTAAGTAAGCAGACAAATCCTTGTCATCCATGTACAAATGACTGCGATGAATATGAAGCTTCCATGCCACTGTCATGAACGTCATCCCATTTATTTACATAAGTAGCATTCTCCTTTTAATTAAGATATGTGTATTTATATAAGAACATGCTGACTGGAAATTTCCACATGAACGTACACTTTAATCAAGATGGTGTTGAATCATCACCGAACGGAGTTACTAAGGTAACAATGGGCATTATCGTATACTTTTGAACTGCACCGCTATGGTATAATGAAAATTTACTCATCAGAATCGGGAGGAAGTTATTCTCAAATATGTACCAGCACGAGGTGTATTTGTGCCTTCACATTTTTAAAAGCGTAGGATTAAATTCTCAAAGAATTATGTTACTTCTCAAAAGGGCATCATTATTTTTAGGAGTTTAAGGAGGTTTTTTGTACTATATGTAAAATTACGCATAACTTGATTGAATTTGATGACCATGCATATGTGTGACCACTGCTGAATAAATATAGCATTCTCATTATTTTTAAAATAAATATGTAATATTCGTACTCTGGTAATAACAGATCACACATCCTGGCTTAGCTAAAATACATACGCAATTGTCACAATTTACCTATTTCTTAAAATTGTTTCTATACGTATCAGCCTTATTTACTTCAATAATTGTACAATTCTATTTATTACGCATAACATAAATTACAAATCTTCTCCCCAATCAAAACTGCTACTACTACCACCAATTTAGAAATGCGAGCAAAATTCCGTAAAATAAACTCACAACGGAGGTCTCCCAACGAATGCTCCCAGATTTGGACCAAACTAGCGTCAATCGATCGCAAATATAATTAGTATGAAATTTGCAAATGAAACTATCTACCAATGCGCGGTTTTGGTGGAGATATTTGCATCCAACGCGGGACAAATACGCAGCAAATTTGGAAAGTGAAAAATTTGCCAGCCTTCTGGTACGTTTTCTCCTCTGTTTATGCAAATATTTTCCATAAACTTGAGCATTGGCAGATTGTGCCATTTTCAAATTTCGTACTAATTATATTTGTGATCAATTGACACTAATTTGGTTAAAATCTGTGAGCATACGTTGGGAGACTCCCATTGGCAGCCAGCTTGTATTTGATCTAAAACTTAAATCAGAAGGATTTGTGATGATTCTCTTACATACATATATAACTTCCTTATTTAAACACTTGAACTTCAATAGTATTTGGTACAGATAATATGCTTACGCACTTTTCCCCCACAAAAACTACTACCCCTATCCCCAAACAACTTCCACAGATGAGAAACAAGCTGCCCAAATTATTAAGCTGTATTAAATCCTCCCATTTCAAAATTTCCGTTTCGTCCACGAATATTCTTCGTCGACGCAGCATTCTCCTTGTAACCCGCTTGTTTCTTCTGACAAACAAATTGCTCCATGTTCTCACCCAGAAATTGTAAATCCCACCATCGCGAATGCCCCCAAGAAAATTAATTACTTCAACCCGCACGCTGATATGGGCCAAATCATAGCTGTGCGTCCTCAAAAAAGTTTCCGGAACAAATTTACACGTCATATTCCCATATGAGTTTTCCATATCTAAGATTGAACTGCTCAATTCTTGGTTATCTGAATGATGCGACGCATCGGTCATGACTTTCAGGCTTCGATTATACATCACATCTTTTTTCTCTTTCTGGTTTGGAACATGGTATAAATGGTTCTTATTTTGCATCCAACCCAAAATCCCTAGTTTCTTAAAATCGTAGGCGTAAATATTGAGGAATTTGTTATGAGAATTTGTTATGCTAATTGAGCCATTTCCTACGGCACGGTAAAAAGCGATTTTGTACCCGCTCTTCAGCAATGAAACAAACCCCGGGTTGTTTTCAATCTTGACCGGAACCACGACCATACTCGTGAAGTAGGTCTCGTACACCGCTAAGGTTAAAATCATGGTGAGATGAATGACCCATTTTAGCCCGGACTGCGTCCCGCTCACCTGTCTCAATATAATCCCGATCATAATAAACAAATTCGTGATTAAAGACATTTTTAAATTGCTCAGAAACACGAATACTTCCGTGTTATAGTCGAATGTAGTAATTGCCATTGTGGAGGCCACCATGACCAGGAATAGTACGATCCAGACAGGCCACCTGTATGGAGTTATCCACGCCCAAAATTGCATTTTCCCTGATTTCGCAGACTTCCTAAATTCGCAATATCTGAACCGTGATACGATAGCCTGTTTGAGGTTGAGACTTCCGGTCGCATTCCGTACTGCTGAACCGCTTGGCAATATCGTGTTTAAATTGAGTTAGCCACATTTAATATCAGAGAAGCTCGTAATACGTCGGAACGTAGCATTTAATTGGGATGATAGAAAGTCTTGAACCATCTGGTTTGGATGACAAGGGTTCTTGGGGATCCTCCAGATGGCGTATTCACATCCAGAAAATCGTCGAAATATCGTGGGCGTGGTGTGGACATTAAAGACGCTCTTTTTAGGGTCAAGCCTGTCTCTAAAGGTTAGATGATTTATTCGTACAATTTCCGACATTTTTGCCTCCGCCTGGACACGAATCCAAGTGTTTCCAGAACAAAGATAACAATGAAAGCTCCAGTCGATATTCGTAGCTTTGCAATTAGATAAGATAACCGCGAGAGAAAATATTCGGACTGAGATCATTTTGTATTTACACCCTGCTAATTTTGGAGGGGAAGATTGCCCTGGACGGAGCAGAATTATCGAGGACGCATAATCCGAACGATACGCGAATGTGCTGGTAAAAATGGACTTTTCGATTTTCGCCCAGTCTACCTTACTTTTTAGAACGAAAATAACGTAAATAGTGCATTTTTCGAGTGGTTCGGTCTCTTCTATTTTACTGGGATATTTAGTAACAATTCTAATCATCAAGACGGACAGCCTATTAGCTTCCAGGACTTGGTCTACCAGATCGCCAAGGATTTGAGGTTTGGGCCCGAAATGGTTCAAACTTATTAAACAAGGGCCAAAATCTTGCAAGTCCAGGGTATAACGTGCATCAGTTATGTAGATAAGTAAGAACAGTACTAATATCGTGGGAATATTGAATTTGTAACTCATTTTTCAAGATTTATTCGTTTTGAACACTGGTGTCAAACCACTACTAACTGAAGTACATACGGAAATGACCCAACCTACACAGTATTAATCAGCGTTACGGGTAAGTAATGTTGTCGCTATGAAAAATTTACCACTGCCACCAATAATGCAGGAGATTATTACCAAAGCAATACCAGTACGGAGAATAAATGTTCATAAATGTATATACTTTATGTAACTGTACCAATGTGATGTGTAGAGCATATTTGTCGGAAAGTTATTAAGCCCGACGTTTGAAGTTGGCTTGTAAAAACTAAAATAGCCCCACAATTCCAGACATGACGGTCATAGTACTGGTTACATATACTAGTGACATATCATGCAATACCTGAGTACGCGGCTTACCTCTTCTTCAAGGATAAATTGCTAAATATACACGTAAAGGTTATGGATAGACTTATCAATTGCTAAATAATGCATAAGTGGAGTTTACCATAAGTAAGGGGACCAATGCCCGTCACCCATAACTATAACATTGCAAAGAATATGGAACTTTCATGTCACTTTTTAAGAACATGATCCTACTTACATAAGCAATATTCTCCATTTAATTTCAATATATGCATTTATATAAGTTGTTGCATGTAAATTCCTACTGTACGTTTATAAGTGAACACTCTTAACAAAATGGTGCTGAATCATATATGTATGACTTCACTGGCACGATAGCAAAGGACATTATCGTATATTCATGAATTGCACTGGTGTAGCAATGGAAATTTACCAATCTGCATCAAACTATGTACATATTACCAATTCGAGAAAAAGTTATTCTCAAATATTTGCCTGCACGGTGTGCATGTGATGAGTCTTCACCACATTTTCTACAGTGCACAATAAACGGATTCCGTCATAGCTTTATTTTGGAAAATTATTCCTAATAAGCTCATATTCCTTTTAGTACATGCATGAACCATGTAGCATGGAAAAATACGAAATTAATATTTCAGTTTTTCATCTTCAACAATTTTCGCCATCAGGTACTTTCATGATAATTTGTTTTCGCATTTTGGCGAAAATTTATATTCGCTGTACATAACCCGATTTAATATGCTGTACATAGGGACATATTTGCGTATGCGTCTAACAGAATGTCTTATCCTTCTTGCACCGTGAGGTTTACATATGTACCACGTGCCGGTTTTTTTATTTAATTAGCTTCCTCAACTTGCATTTGGAAAATCCAAGATTGATTTCACAATAATTTAATAAGCGGTTTGACTTGACTACAAATTGATGCTCGTGCAACTTTACCCTGTCTGCAATTAAATGAGCAATAAAAACTAAACGGATGATGTGCTGATAAATAAATACATACGTATTAAGTAGTCGGTCGTTTGAGAAGCGAGTTAATAGTTTTTATCAGACTGCACGCAGCTTTTTTATAAGTTTCTTATTTATGTATTTATGTATGTACATTAAGGAAAATGTTTTAGATCTCTTAAAGTAAATACGTATTTCTCACAATGAGGAAATTTATCTACTTGAAAATAATCCACTTAGTTAAACGTAATTAATTACTTTTATGGGGTGGTGTACTAATTTTCGTGTGATATGTATGGTAGTTTCCAGTTGAAGAACGACCACACGTGTAAATATTTCCCCACAAAAAAATTGACTGGAATTTTATTTGTAAACTAATTGAAAACATTACGATTCCAATAATTTGCGTTAAATTACAGAAGTATTAAACGAGTCGAAAGCGAACTTTAGTTTCAAATGGAGGTCTCCCAGCGTATCCTCCCAGCTTGCGTAACTCAATTAATGAGTGACACAAGCTTTAAAATCAGTATTAAATTTGCAATGAACACGACCTCCTAATGCGCATATTTGTCAGAGATATTGGAATCCAAATAGGAGAAAACAAGAAGCAGTTTGGAAAGTGTCAAGTTAGTCAAATTTAAATAGGATACATTTTCTCCACTTTGGGTGCGAGCAAACATATCTGCCAATAAACGTGCCGATTGAAAGATCGTGTTTTTCAAAATTGCAAATTAATTAAGCTTGAAACTCTGTAATTTGGTCAAAATCTGTAAGCCCACGTTGGGAGACCTCCATTACCAGTGTACTTTACTATTACGTGATAAACTATTAATTAAAAGCATCCACTTCATGACACGAGATACCTGCTCCTCACAAACTGCTACATACATACATACACATGCACACTATGGGAAACATTTTTTATCGAGCTACACACTTGCATACCTGTTCTCTCCGTACGAATAAAAGCCTCACCAACGCAATCATGTGCACCTTTCCATGTGAAAAATCGTAGCACGGACTCATTTACCCTACAACAAGAATAATCCGTATGCAAATGTTCATCACCCAAGGTTAAGGAATGGAATAAATGTGTGTGCGTTTTGCTCCAATTCATTTTGGGTAGTATTGTTTTAGAAAACAACCAATTCTGCATCTTACCTTAGGTTATATTAATATTACCCTTGCAGCACTCAAAACCACTCCTGGTTCATACCTGGCGAAAAATATTTGCTGAAAACGAGTTTATTCTTTCATCATGGACAAACTGAGACCTTTATTGATCGGATTGTTCGCCCCTTTCTGGTTCTTTGCCCCTTTCGCGTTGTTGGGTTGGCTGCCGTTCTATATTTTTAGAACTTTCGTAAAGTTACTGGCACACTGGGTGAGTTATTCAAAATTGTTTTGAATGTAATTAGGATTAAGAAAATAAAATAATTTAGATAATTATTTTTTTACAAAATATTTGAAAAGCTGAAAAATAAGCGAAGTCTTGTAATATGAAAATGAAATTCATTAAATTTTTGAGAACACAATTGAATCAAGTATAAGAAAGAAATTGGACGCCGGAATACAAATTTTGACAGCTTTTCGGGGGAAATTTGGCCCAATAAAAGCTTAATGCATAGCGATTTCGGAACAAATCTATGCAGAATTATGGTCCCGAAGAATTTACAAATTTGAAATTGCAGGATTATGTTAACAAAATTATGCAGAATACAATATGCATTTAAAGTTTTTATCGATTTACGCATGATTCGACAATGATTTCTAGTCGGGGGAATTGAACTTTCATAAAACCTTCGATTATGAGTAAGGCTGGATTACAGTTCGAGTTCGGCTATGCCACTTTCACTATTTTATTACAGGAAGAAAATTATGAAAAAAATTTTGATTTTTTTTAATTATTTTTTTTTCAAAGTGGTTTAATTGTTTGTTTTCTATCTTTAGCTAAGGCCAGACCTGATTTCGATGCTCGCCCCAAAAGATGCGTTCTTCTCATCCGATAGAATCCATACCTGCACCAGGAACTCGCTAGTTGTAAGCATCGAGCTAAAGGGGCAAATAGATCCGAACCATATTCGGAAACTTTTAAACACGAAAATACTCCAGTCAAGGGATCAGAATGGAAATTTGTTGTACCCCGAAATCGGATGGAGCATGAGGCACTGGCTGGGGTTTCCTTTCTGGTCGCAGGCTTCCTTAATTGAGGATAATGTCCGGGTTTCAAGTGAAGGTGGGTACAAAATCCTATCTACACCCTAAAAATAATATTATCCTGCTAGAAAACGGATAATCAAACAGATATTGATTTCGTGATATTAAATTTGCTATCGCTTAGATTAAAATTACTCCGGTCTTCAAAAATTTGTTACCGATACAATTCGAAATTTTAATTCCAAGCTATTTTTACAGCGTGTTATTTACGTATCAATACTATTGTAGTACGATAAATATTTTGCTACCGCTTGGTAGTATTAAGGGGTGAAACCCCTTTATAAGATTGATATGTCCGTCCGTCTGTCCGTCTGTCTGTCCGCCTGTCCGTGCGATAACTCAAGAACAGTTTAACATATTGACTTGAAATTTTGAACATAAATACTTCATATGCAAACAAAGGTCAAGTTCGAAGGTGGACCCTGTAGGTCACCCCCTTCAGGGTCAAAAGGTCACCAAGAGGTCACGTAAGGGTCAAATTGCATGTACGTCAATTTGACATGAAATTTAACCCCGAATTCAATGGTGACCTCCGTATTGACCTCAAAGGTCACGAAAGGTCATTTAGAGGTCACTGAAAGGTCACTAAACGTTATATATGATACATATGTTAATTTTAACTGAAATTTAACCCCGAATTCAATGGTTACCTCCGTATTGACCTCAAAGGTCACCAAAGGTCATTTAGAGGTCACTGAAAGGTCACTAAACGTTATATATGATACATATGTCAATTTTAACTGAAATTTAACCCCGAATTCAATGGTGACCTTCATTTTGACCTCAAAGGTTAAATGACTGTTAAATGACTGTTTGTTAACTGTTAACTGACATCAAATGTTAAATTTTATACATGTGTCACCTCACAAATGTTATAAAGTTCTCGGTTTCACCCCTTCGTTATATGCGTTTAACGGTTTATTTTAATGCTGGATTGCTAAGAGTGTATCTATTAAAAAGTAAATACACTACAATTCCACATTAAATAAACTATGTGAACTACTTAAAATCAGAGCAGACTTTCTTTATCAAGCTAACATTACTCTGAATTTACATTTTTTATTATTTGTATTATTTTTATTTTTTACTTATTTATCCTACATTTGTACTTTTATTGGGGGTGCACATACTTTTTCAAAATATGATTTTTGTGAGTAATATCTCCAAAAATCACGATTTAAAGTAATCTTATTGATAATATTTTCGTCTAAAGATGTTGACCTGAAGCAACTCCAGGCACAATTGGCTGTTCAAGAATATCGCGAAAATGCTCCCTTATGGGAACTTGTCCTGCATACAAATTGCGTACTGCTCCGATGGCACCATTCCCTGTCGGATGGGTATGGAATGCTCCTGCTCCACGAGGAATTGAGGACGCTGGGCACTGCAAAAAAATTGCGACCTGTAGTACCATCAAGGAAATCTATTGGGACATCCTTCCTGCCCTATTTGGCACTGCCGTATGACCTGATTAAGCTATTTGTCGAATTACTTCTAACGGAGTGGTTCCCATTGGATAAAAAAGTACAAGAGTTATGATTAAGATTTAAAGTTTTAAATACTTTCAATGCCCGCCTCTCAGCGTGTGCTCTCTAATTTTGGCCAAATTCGTCGTCTCAGTAGTTCACAATTTAAGTTGAGGCAACAATTGCAAAGAACACCAGGACCAAGAGTTGGCGAAAAAATTGTACATCCAAAGAGAGCAAAATTCTCTCTAAAGTTTTCATTTTCAAAATTTACTCCGCATTTTTCCTCTTCGGATCCAAATATCTCTGTCAATCGTGACCATTGGGATATCGTGTCATTCTCAAATCTCACGTTAACTTAATTTGCGATAAATTGACACCAGTTTGGTCAAAATAGGAGAGTATTTATAAACTGGGAGACCTCAATTGTTAGTTGATTATGTAACTAATTAGTCACAATTTACTTGTGTATTTGTAGAGCTGGACAAAATTCAACGCAAAATCCAGCCCCCTTGAAACCTCTGCTCGTCTCTGCTCCCACACCAGTGAAGCCATCCCATTCAGCGTGATTCGCAAGCTGGGAGTTAAATTCGGCGTGAATGGGACGGCTGTTTTACATTCCGCAATTTTAGGCGGGTTAAGGACCTTCTTTCTCGCCAACGGGAGAAACATTCCGTCCTCCGTGGCCGTAGAGACACCCATTCCCGAGTCGGTGGAGAGGAAGAGAAGATTGGGAAATAATGTGTAAGTTCAGTGGGATAGCGTTATCTGCAATAATTGTATATTTGATTTGGTTGAGTACAAGTCCACCAATTATTATGTTCGAGGCATTAAAATTAAAGCAATTTTGATATAAAGCGTATATGTAAAAATGGCTTTAATCACAATGCCTCGACTCAGCGATGTATATAATTCAGCATTTGTACCGGTTTAAGCATTATTCTTAGTGAGGCAAATACCTAACAACGAAAAAATTACTAAGTATGCATTTGACCCACCCCAAAAAAGTGACCATCTGCGATATCTCAATCATTTTTCAACCGATTTTGATGAAATTTTGCACCGATTATTGTTACATAATATAGAAACGGGATCTGATCCGACTAAGGGATTACGTGATCTTGACCGAAATTATGGGCAAAAATGTAGCCTTAGAAACACATTGGTAATTATTGCTAGTTACTAGCAAACTTTATCAAAAGTTTGATATCCACGAATTGTAGGGCAGTTTATCCCGAAAATTTTAAGTATAAATATATCAAAATCCGTTAAGAATTGGCTTAGTTATTCCAATTTGAAGTTCAGAAATTCCTGCTCGTGCTACGAATCATTGCCATTGACAACGACGCAAGACTAATAAATTGAAAACAAATTACATTCAAAACTGTAAACAGCATAACTAATTGTTTCTGTAACATGCTTGGTAAACTGCGTGAAATTGTTGTTGGTTTTGCACCTCCAGATCAGGTCTTTTGGTGTTTAGTAATCTAGGCCGGACATTTTGACCAAAATGATATAAATCGGTTAAGAAATAACGGATTTATTCAATTTTAAACACCCAGAATTTAATAAAATTATTCCGGATCAAACTACTGAAAAGGGGTAGTGCAATGCAGTCATCCAATGGACAATCTAATTCCCCAATTAAAAGTTATAAATAAACAAGGTCCCTAAAAAGGGGAAATCTTAGTGAGGGAGTGCAATCACAACTAATAAATAAAATTAGATTGGAGAATTTTTGCATCACCGCTCTCGGTACCATTTTTATTACTGGAAGCATTAATCGTTTAAATAGAACACTTGCTCCCTCAAAAGGTTCGATGATTTTGCATAGAGTAGCCAAATTAATATATGAAGTTGAAATTTGTATATTTTTTTAAACAAATACGTAGCTCAGAATTATTTAGCCATTATATCTTACATATCTACCTCAGTTAATTTAACCCACTTCTCGTTCACTACACAGTAAAAATGTATTCCTTCCTCAATTTATTCAATAAAACTAAGAATTCATGCGTATGCAAAGAAAAATTTATACTGCATCCAGTAAAAATGGTATCGAGAGCGGTGATGCAAAAATTCTCCAATCTAATTTTATTTATTAGTTGTGATTGCACTCCCTCACTAAGATTTCCCCTTTTTAGGGACCTTGTTTATTTATATACTGACATTGCACATGTTTCTGAAGTACATATTTTCTTAAAACCAGCGCTAAAATATCAAGTTACTAAATGTGTAAAGGCAACAGTCAGTGTGGAACTTGATCACTTCTTTAAATGTCTGAGGAATGTGCATTGGGTTTACCATCAGAGCCTAGCTTGAGCGACGTGTAACCAAAAGTCGGTTTTCACGTGGAAAGATCATTCTGAGCTTTATTAACAAGCGACAAAATTTGGAACATGTAATTATTACTTTCCAAACGAAATTATTCAGCTTATTATTTTGTTAGACATGTATTCCGCCAAAGCATTTTCAAATAAGTAAGATTTTTAGGAATTTCTAAACTAACATTATGCACATGTCTCTCCAACCACAGAACTCTTCGCTGTTACTCGGCTCCCCTTGGAAGTCTAGATGCTCAAACTAGGCTTCGCTTAGTCCATTCAGGTATCCTGTCCATGAAGAGGTCCACTTTCCCCCTTGCAATGACATTGGCCGTGGCAGCGTTGGGTCACCTTCCTCGCACCTTGTTGAGATTTACCTTCGCCGCGAATGATAAGAGGCAACGGATTTTCATCTCCAATTTGGCCGGGTTTGAAGAGGCGACAGACTTCTGTGGCCATCAGGTCGAAAATATTTCCATGGCGGCGGGAATATATGTAGGAAATGCAGGTATTTACATATATGTAGGGCTTGTGATTAAGGAATGTCCATATATTATCTTATTAAAAAGCTGGATGAGTTGTTATTTTACATTTTTGAAAAGTTTGAGTTGAAAAAGCGTGTTTATCTGCAGGCATTGGGATTACGCTCATTTCGTCCGGGGGTGAATTACGAGTGACAGTACTAGCGGATAGAAATATACTCCATGACGATTTATGTGCGTTGCGGGTGACGGAAAACTTCATGGCAGAGCTGGACTTGTTACGAGCAGCGTGCCCAGACGGGAACAAGGATGACACTTTTACGATATGATACATATGATACGATACGATAAATGTGTGATACGATATGATTTTAGGGTATGATTAAGCAATTAATTTAAATGAAAGAATGTTGAAGAAATAATATATTTTTAGTAACTTGTGGAACTGAATTTCGAGTTTTTGCAACTAATTGTAAGCAATATACTTCTATGATAAATAATTAATAGCTCATTATGAAAATTTCTTAGTACTATTTTTATTTTTGTGTGTAACCCCATATGGAACATATGTAAATTTGTTACTTGATTTGAATTAATGCAAATATCTATCACACGATATATATCACGCTATTTTTTACGAAGTCTAATTTTCGATACCACTTCGCCTTATCAACAACTTTTGCAACAGCGCCTTTCATGGTCAATGTCAAGGTCATCTCCAATAAATATTTTGGCGTAGCTTATGCGTTTGCATTTTCTTTCAATAATTTAATGAACATTTTAACAATCTCAAGATATGTGTGAAATTAATTACGCATATGTAAATATGTACCTAATTAATTGAAACTTTAGTATTCGCATTGTTAAGAAAGTTAAAATGCCTGTTAAAATGCATTTTGAAGTTTTATTACATGATAAAATTAAAACAATATCAAAGCATTTACACTAAGCTCGATGAACATGCTGGACAATCTTACGTTTAAATATTCATTCACGGTTGTAAACACCGTCCCACCGACACCGGTTGGGATTTTAAACACCGATAACCTACCCACGTCTTTTAGGTAACCCTGTTTCACACCAGGTCGCATTCCTAACAAAATTCCCACGCCTTTAAACGATCTTAGCAACTTCTTTGCATTTTTGAAAGCCTCGCCCGATCTACTCAGCACCGTTTTTGCCAACATGAACACAAAAATGCCCCCAGATATTAAGGACACTAGCAAATACAAGGGTAACACATGTCCTAATCGAACCGAAACAAATGTAACCGATACCAGGGCAACGATCGTGACAAACATTTCCAACAACAAAGACACTTTAATGGTATCCTCCATGGCCTGGACAGCCATTTGTAGAATAACATAGTACGAAATATGTTGACGAAATAGCCCAGTGTGAATTCCTCGCATATTCACCGCCAAAATTTTCGCTATGAGCCTCACAATCGTGGTGGCAATACAGACACTAATATAGAGCGATCCAAACACGCATGCCATCACACGTTCGCTTCGTAAAGTGCGACCATCATGATCCAAAATCTTCCTACCACCAGGCAAAATTGTAGAAGGAGGGCGTTATTGAAGGTGGCGGCGCGAACAAGAAAGGCTATCAACGGGAACGTGGTCCTAATATATTCGACGATGTAGAACTGAGGATCGAATCCGAGCACCATTATGATCACAATCCCTACTGGCGTGAAGAGGTATCCGACCCAGACAGAAAGTTTGAGACCTAGCAAAATAAAGACGTCAAGCAGGGTTTCATTTTGACCCTTATAGTTTTGTTGTTTGGTAGCTGAAAATAAGATATATTTCGTTAATAACATTAGTTCATTTACAGGACATATAGAAATTCATGAGACGGGAGTATTTCTATGTACATATATCGAAACACCGCCGTTTTTAGCTTCTTCAAATATAAATATATACATTTTGGAAATTTCATCATGCCCCTCAACAAATTGGCATTGCCATACAATTTATGCCTCTCATAAAATGTGTTAAAAGGTTACCATTTTTTAAATCCACTTCAACCTGGAGCAGCTCATTCGCCCAGAAAATTGTGGCTTGCTTCCCTTCAAGTAGCCACAAGTAATAGACACAAGCGCCACAAATGGAAATAACCGTCATAAACGACCACGCCCAAATTCGTGCATCCATCGATGCCCTTGGCGATTGGGACCCAACGATTAAAATCCCCCACACACACGCGATCACAATTCCCACCAGGATCAAGAAGGGAAACATTGTTTGCACTGCGTGAAATATTCGCTTCACCTCCACCAGATGTAGCCGACCTTTCGTCACGTGGATATAAACTGGAGGTTTATATAGAAATGGATAATGGTCGACGAATAACTTTTGCAATAATAGTGCAAGGCCATAGTGGTCGTCCCTAATTCTTGCAAGGAAGGGATCCAACTTCTTTCTTAACTTATTTTTTGAAGCGAGAGTAACCGTAGCAAGTACGGAATATCCCACTGTTCGGAAATGCATTTTCGTTATAGAAATATTACAAGCTTTATCGTGTTTTCAACATACTGCGATGTACATATTATGGCAGCTTTTAAACCAATACTATTTAGAACAAATATTTAGAAAAACAAATAGTATTTATGTTGAAATGTGAGTAAGAAAGCAGCCAAATTTCGTCAATAATTTCATAAAATATTTAACTCATGCTCAAAGAAATATTAACGAGCAGAAGTTAAACAGGTGGGGCTACGATTTTTATTTATGCACACTTTTCTAAATAAATTTGACAACTATTCACATACTGCTAAAAATGTGTTGAAGTCACATACACAATATATATCTATCATGCTATGTATCTACTTGGGAGAATGTAAGCTCCTATCTGATTGGTAATACAGATAGTTTGGTTGTACATAAGTGGTAAATTTTCATTAAATATTCAAACCGTATTTTTATTACTTTAAGATAATTTCCATTATTATTTACTATGCCAACAAATTCATATTAACACTCCATCCTGCAATGATCCAAAATCACTATGCTAAGAACGCAGAAGTAACGGTATTAGATACTTAAAATGAGAAAGTGATTATATTTGCGAGAGAACTTAGTTCTTGAGTTGAACGTCACCACGTGAAGTAAGGATACATATTAGGAAAGGAATTTGCGTCATAGAAAAATCAATCTTATTGTGTGTTTTTAAAGAATTGCGAAGTACCTAATATGGCAAGTTTTAGGCGACTATCTAATTGAATTAAGTTTTAGATCGATGCTGAGCTTCTTCCAGAAAATTGGACGCTTAGATTAAACTTTTGACCAATTAGATAATTTGATTCGGAATATTAAAGTTGTCTGATGTTCTTTCAGAACGAGAAAAACAAATAATAATTATTTTAAAATGTGATTAATAAGGTAGCCAGGTTTTGTAAATAAGGTCATAAAATATTTAACTCTTACTCAAACGATATGAGAGAAATTAAATTAAGTAGAAATTAAGCAGTCTCACGATTTTAATGTTAATTGTCTAAATAAATACGACAACGTTACATACTGATGGCAATTTTATCTGCGAATATTTCTAACTTGCATGCATTCTACATTACTTATCCTGCCTTTGCCGTCTAAAATGGCAGAGTTTAGAAATAATTTAAACCGCAAAATTTAATTAACAAGGCCAATTGCCAAACGCGTCGTCAAATATAGCCTACATATTTAGATATTTAAATAAGTAGTTTTCAAAAGCGGCGAAATCAAACAAATGTTTTTCCAAAGCGGTGAATTCGAACAAATGTCTAAACCTCTTTGTAACATCGATTTCGTTAAGCATTAAACAGCAAGTTTTCGAATTAAGATAACTTTGAAAAGATATTGGATACTCTTATTTATTTATTACTTTTAGGGTTAAATACATTATTAACTTTTGATTTATTCTGGGCGACAGCATAATTTAATATGTCGAATTGGGTTGGATAATTCCGCATTGCGATCCCTCCCAGTCTGGAGATTAGGTCTAATATTCCTTTCCAGGCTTCGAAATTGATTTATTTCGTAAGTTATTACAACCCAATACTGTATTTTTCACAGTTGGACAAACTTACGTAATAAACTTGCGTAATTTATTTTCTATATCTTTATGCAATACAACAACGTCTGGTAGGCTATTACCATTTGTAAAAGCAATTCTATAATTATGAAAGGAAGAAGTATCTGAAATTCGAAGTAGATTCCAACTCATGCTTTAATAATTAGAGAATATGTAGGTCGTTCCACATATTTATGTACACTGAAAATATCCCGTCGATCCATAAGTAAGCAGATATTGAAAGTACGAAGTGACACAATCCATAATTTATTCTGGAATTCGAAATGTGAAATATGACAACATTTTTACGTATGCACACTTATGTACTAATAATTTTTCAATTCAAAACAAGTTATGTGGAATATACTGATTTTATTTTTTAATGCACCAATAATTTATGTATTAAATTATTTTAATTAACAAAAAATCAACTCCGGATTATTTCAACGTCAACTTTACCGGAAAAAAGATTCCGAGCAACAAACTTAATTTATAATTATTATGTAATTTCCAAAATACCAGAAAGACATATGCTCTAGATAATTATATATTTACTTAAACTAAATGCTTATTACCCCTAAAAAGAACACTTCTCCTCCACGTAATTAATCACATCATTGACAAATTCAAATTCACAGGCGTCTTCGAGATTTCCGTCACAATCAAATTTCTCTCCAAGCGCTAACAAGATTTTATGCACGGCCATAGAATCTGCGCCCAAGTCGTCGTAAAGAGACGCGTTGGGGGTGATAAGTTGGTCTGTGATCTTCAATACTTTACCAATGATGCGAGCAACGTCGCGTGTTAGGCCTTTCAGGTCGAAATCCTTCATAGCGCTGCTGGGGTAAACTGCGATTTCTCCGGTGTTAGGCAAGACGAGATGAGTTATTAATTCAGCTTCATCGTTTTTAATCAAATCCCCCAGATTTTTAAAGGTTCGCCCATTTCGGAATGAAAGTCCACCCAGTCCAACGATCTGCGGTTGAATGTGTCGCTGATGCATCTGGAAACATACAAATGCATTTGTTAATTTAGTAGATTCATATAAAAAGAGACATAAAAATCCACGCTTAAAAAAATACGTTTTCAAAATTCTATTAAATTTTAATTTAAATTTAAATTTTAAATTTAAATTCGGCAAGTTTTGGACGGCCTAAGTTCATGAAAACGCGCAAATGCAATCACAAGGAACCAATTCTGTTGGAAAACGTAGCATTTTTGCGAACTTACGGCGCCCAAAGCCTGTCGAATTTATCCCATCTGCGCAAGTTCCGCGCCATAGGTTGTTTACAAAGAATTGCTCTTCACACTGACTTGGCCAAAAAATTATCTGGCCTGAATATGGTTTGCGTCATCCAATGTCAGAGTTCATTTGTAACTCAAAAGGGTAAAATTATATCTAAGGTTGTGTACTTACCACGTGGTGCATTCCAGAATATTTCTTGGCTCCCAAACTCCAACGGCTACCGTTCGAATAACTCAGAGTTTCGAGTAGCAAGATTAGTATAAAAATGATCACTGAATAATTCCTTGTTTGCATCGTGGTAAATATTTTTTTTCAAAATTCAAACGGAAATGGAAACTATGTATGTATCATGAAAAATAAACTTTTAAATGGCTTCAAAAATTGGGAATGTGATTGGCTAAGAGGCAAAAAGAACAGTGAAGGGTTTACCACGAGGTGATTCGGTTTTTATGGGGACCCTTTTTTCTTAAAAAAAGGGTCGACTATGTACATCTCATACATACACATTTATGTATGTAGCCTCCAAATATTTTATGAAGATTTGTAGCAATTTATTTATTGATAAAATATTATATTTTTTACACGCGTCTACATTCAATTGTAAATTTTACACACTAAATTTACTTACACTCTTAGAAATTCGGTATTAAAATAATGAAGTATTCACGTATGACTCGATCAGGGTGGTATATATAAGCTGTGTTGTATAGTGATAGCTCCGTATTATATTTTTACCATATCGGTAGTAAATTTTTACCGGCGTGTATACATAATTTTAATATAAATCGAGGGCACGTGTAATCAACATCTACTGTTTTATACCAGATTTCTCGCTTATGCGAAATTAACATTAATCAAGTTTCATGCATTCTCCCGTGACATGAATGTGGTCAAATTGTGGCCCAGTATGTACACATGATCACTGGCCGACTCGCCCAATCTATTTTTATCCCTCTTCGTGGAAGGATTAACGAAATGTTCAAAAGGAATCAAGCACAGGTAGATTTTTGTGCATGTAAATTTTCAACATCGAACGTTTCACACTTCTCCGTATTGCTTTCTACATATTTATTACTTGTTCCCAAAAATACTTATGTATTTATGTCCAATAGATATCAAAATTATAATGAAACCATAATACATATTTGCCACATAAGTATTGTACATGTGGTATGAATAAACACCATTTGAAGCCAATGTTGGTCACAATTTGTGTCTCAAATTGACCGTTTTTTAATAAATTTATTTTGATCCAGTTAATTGCTTATATCGCAAAAAAACAGCATGTAAAGGAAAAGTACAACAAAAAGTAGAAAAAAATCCGATGGTATAGTGACCATAGCTAAATATGTAGCTTCACCGGTATGACGGCTACATGAGTCTTCCTGTTGAGGTGAAATTGCATATTTTTTTGCATAATACCCTTATTGCATAGTGTAATTTTGAATAATTCCCAATTATGTATATAAATGGAACCCTATATTTATTAGCATTCATACATTTAGCATTATACTTAATTGCTACATGCATAATCTTATGGAATGTGAAACCTGACAATTATTGGACAGAAGGGTTTTCGACAACGTATAACTGTTATGCTACTACTTTATTCTTATACACTGTTACAAATCTGGTATATCCAGGAAGGAATTGATTTCTAAGTGTTAAGCTCCCTACTGCACTAATTACAGGATGTTTACAGATTTTGTGGAAAGACAATTACATGGATTACTTGTGAACGCGTGATCCAATTTGGGCCAAATTTGGCACACACAATCTCGAAGGTCACGACCACATGTCCAAAGTTTCAAATTTCTATCTTCAAAGATGGCGCCCAACAGTTACCCCAAAGTGGACGAACCGTAAAAGCGGTTTCCGAAGCTAATCTGGCCGCGAAAAGTGCCCAAACGATAATCCAAAAATCTGGAATCCATCTTATCGTGTCCCCCACATATAATTGTATTCATTTTGTAAGAAAACGACAGTAACTAGTTTCATCCGACCAACGTATGCCACGAAATGCATACCCCTCAAAACGATGAATTCTGCCACCCTCAAGAACATTGATTGCAACGATGGCAATCAGAATCCTCCAACCAAGACAGGTCACAATGCAATCCCAGGTGTCTCCTGGACACGTTAATCTTATTTTATAGCACAATTTTAAAAAAACCTTGCAGAGGAAGGCGAAAGTCTACGCACTTAAATTTACCCATATTGTAAACAAAAAAAACTAACTGTCGGAGGCTGTTTGAAGGTCATGTTGGGAATAAAAATTTCGAATTTGTCGTCACATTGACCTGGGCACTCGGCTACCTTCAAAACGATAACAGGACAAAAATAATTTGCTGCAAAACGGACCGAAAGCAGATTTCAAACCATGGGTCTGAAAAGAAGGAAAAGTTGTCTGACTCATTCCTGGTGGTAGATGCAATGATGGACCGTGGAGTGCTAACGTTGGTACCTGTTGGGTCTAGTGCAAAAATAAATTCGAAGTACTTTATGGACAATGTTTTACATAAGTTGTTCGAGGTCAAAATTGCAAAGAAGCATTTTGAAGAACCCGACAAAGTTTGCATCCATAACGACGCGACATTTTTATATACGGCCGAAATTACCCAACCGGACGGCCAAGATTTAAAGGAAAACCCCGGAATGACCTCCACATCTTTTTCCGGGGTACATATTAAGTAACATGACAGCAGTCCGATGGATTTTTTGAGGCTTGGGTGCCTAGAACAAAGTATTTTCAATGACAGAGATAAAAAATGTCTGCTGCTTGGAAAACTCTTTCACCGATTCCTCTACTTTGAGGTCACTTTTTGAGCTCATTTTTAAAGATAAAAATTTGAAACTAGGTACATGTGTGACCGTGATCTTGAGGATTACGTGTTCGAAATTTGGGGCCAAAGAGGAATATAGGTTCCCAGTTTACCCATAAATTTGTCTTTCCACAAAATCTGTAAACACCCTCTGTATTCAAGTAATTGGATGATTAATTATTTGGTGACGTCGAGTTGAAAAAATACATAATTTGTAATTAATTGCATGGTCAATTAAAGGACCGGACCACAATAAAATGTGCGGATGTACTTAATAACAATTTTCCAATTCTATACAATTATAATAAACCGATTTTATTTCTTAAAAATGCAATAATAATTTATTCTTTTAGTAATAACATATCAACGCCTAATTCTTGCAACTCAAAATTTCACAGAGTGCATTAAAAAAGTATTTTAAGTAAAAAAAAACTACATCTTATTTACTAATTCTTAATTCTACAATTTAAAATTCGTTACTTAATCTCAATAATTTTCTTCCCTCAAGAGAACACTTCTCTTCCACGAAATTAACCACATCCTTGACAAACTCAAATTGACAGGCATCCTCGAGACTTCCGTCGCATTCGAATTGTTCCATTATCGCCAACAAGATTTTATGCACGGCTAGAGAATCCGCCCCCAAGTCGTGGACGAGGGAGTCGTTGAGGGTGATACGGTCCGCGTTGAGCTTTAGAACTTGACCAATGATATGAAAAAGGGTGATTAATATGCTCTTCTGCTCAACCGGATCAGTTTCATCGCTTTTTATTGAATCCCCAAAATTTTTAAGATTTCGCCCACTTCGGATCGAAAGTCCATGCATCTGATGGGGAATGTGTCGCTAAAACATAATTTTGCTTAATTAGAGTAATATAATCTTAAACATACAAATTCCAGTTTTGAAAAAAATCTAAACTCTTAACAATCATATTGAGCTTTTGCTAGGTGAATGCACTCAAAATTCTGGATTAAGCAAACTAAGCTAAATCCTATGAAACGTTAAGAATTTGATCGATTTTGCTCTGAATTTGATAAAGTTTACTTAAATAAAATTATTTATTTAAGTCAGAATTTTGAGTACATTTACTTTACAAAAGGTGACATTATTTTTAAGAGTGTCCTTACCACGCGAAGCTTCCCAGTAGGTCTTTCTACTACAAACCTTCCGGTCGAATAACTCAGGGTTGAGAGCAGCAGGACCATTGTAAAAAACAGCACTGCACAATTCCTTGCTTGCATCGTGGTTTATATATTTTGTTGTGAAATTTAATGAAATTGGAAACTATCTAGTAAAAATAAACTTGCAAAGCTGGCACTAAAAAAATGTGATCTGGTTAGCAACGAAGCCAATGGAACAGTGATGGGTTGAGTAAGGGTTGATTCTATTTTTATTGGGTCATCTTACCCTTTTCTTAACAAAACGCTCGACCACTTATTCCACTCCTTGTCCACGTGTATGTAGCCTCCAAATATTTCATGAACATGTCAAATTATTTGTAAACTAATTATTTTACTTGTTACCAATGCATAAATTATATTTCACACTATATTTTCTACAAAAATATGCCATTCAAATCATTAAAATTACATCAAGCGATATTCATATGTACATAATCCCTACAAACAGATACATACACCAAAGTGGTATCGACAAGTAATACGGTGTAAAAGTCATACCATACCTGAAGGAAATTTCTACGGACCGGAGTAATTTTGGATGGTAGCAACCGGTAGAAATTTGCCTTTGTACATAAATAGCGAGGAACCAGTACCCACCCGATCATATCAAATTTCTAACAGTGTAATAACTAGAGTTGCACATGTGAAATTATCAAATTATTAAATTAAAAATCCTCAAGTTGCATGCACACTCCCCGGTGGCAGGAAGGTCATCAAATTGCTAAAAATGAACAGTGGCCGACTCGCCCAATCTACATATTTCTGTCCTTCTTCCTGGAAAGATTAACTAAACGTTTAAGAGGAGCCAAGCACAGGTACATACATAGGTTGAAAGGTAAGTATTTGTTCATGTAATTTTTACCACCGAACGTTGTAATTTACCAGAATAATTTTTTTTATTCATTACAGGTTTTTATTATTCAAAAATAAGTCCGCTGCGAACCAATATTTCAATGGAACATATGTAAATACGGATATAAATACGTAAATGCATATGTACTCTCCATTCGCACACGGTAGAACTTTTACAGAAATTGAGATATATCAGAAACTACGGCACTGTCTGTCTCAAATTCTCTTAAATTATGCTAACGGGGTACTTTAGGTCACTAAATTGTGGTATTAAAATAATACCAGACAGTAAAAATTTTGATATTGCTGAAACTTTGGCAGAGTTATACATAAATGAATACCGTTCTGCATATAGAGTTTTAATTCCGGATTTGTATATAAGCGTGTTGCATTTCCATCGTTTAAGCAGTACCCGAATTCATGGTGACGTATTTATCAACCATTGACCACATCACCTTGACGTATTTTTGATAAGGTTAGTCATGTCAATTGCTGGCCTGCAGACCATCATTCGTTTATAATTAGTATTTATGTATGCATGCACAAAGTATTAGAGCTGATATTGATGAGTATATTGCATACACATACAGATAATGTTAGTCATACCAATTTTCTATCCTCCTGGGCTATTCAGGCATTTTTCAGTCATAATTATGGTATAGGTATGTATATGGACACGTATTTGAGCCGAAATTCACGCTGTAATTGCTTACTTATGATGTTTCATATTTTGCAAGTTGCAACTAATGGTATAAATTGGTTTTTTGGACACCAGTAACCATGAGGGAATGTGGACAGTGGCACCCCATCAATGTTGAAGGAATGGGATAAATATTGTATATTGGTATCTCTTAATTCAGCCAATTCAGACACGGTCTTATCCGTGCATATTTAGCACACCGGTCTGATTGCCACGAATCAAATTCCACTCCGAGATAAGATATCCTCTTTCGAGTGAAGCAATTCTAAATGTGTCATCATCAGCCTCGCCCAGTTATTTGTGCAAGTCAGGCCTTATTGAATAGTCATTCAAGACATTGCCTTATTTATTTAGAACACTCGGGAAAATTACTGAATTTCAAAAATATGGCGCAAGGTTCGGCACGCCCACAATTAGAGGACGTTCTCGAATGCACAATCTGCCTGGACGTTCCTGCCTCTCCCATCCATAATTGTGCCAATGGCCACATAATTTGTGGCATCTGCGTAGACAAAATTACAAAATGTGGTCAGTGTCAAGATGTCAATTTTCAAATATCTATCGTAACAGAGCGACTATCTCGCCAGGTTAGTTGAGAAGAAAAACATACGCGTAAATATTTAAAAATTCAATATTTTTGTACATAATTCCGTCATAAATTTTCACACAGCTTGATTTTAAAATCAAATGTCCCAATTTTGAGTCTGGTTGTGTTCGACCAATTTCGGCAGCGGAAATGAAACCTCATCTTGCTAAGTGTTATTACCGGTTAGTTTTGTACACTCTAGATAATTTTGTGACAAGACTACCTATTTCCGATGGGGGTATTACATATGCAATTAAGCAACAATTAAGTAACAATATCGTGACAAGTTTGTGAGGGTGAAAAATTGCCTTCGGTGTTGGTACATTTTTCTTAACTGACAATGGAGGCGCAAACCATGTTCAGCGCAGATTATTCCTTTACCATGTTAGTTTGAAGGAGCAAGTCTTTCTAAACAACATTTGGTTCGGCACTTGCGCAGATGCGCAAAATTCAGCACGTTATGGGGGCCGCAAGTTCGCGAAAACGCATGATTTTTCATGCGATGTCCAGCGCGAGCTCAAATTTTTTCTATCTCTCTCGCTCGCAATTTCATTCCCACGCGAGGACACTGACCCCGCAACCCTCCACAATTGTAATTTTCCATCAATAACTCTGAATTGTTATATTTTTAACTAAAATTTTCAATTTTGTACCTTTTTCTCTTTGATAGGATGTTGATTTCATAATTACACCATATAGTAGCCAATTAAACTTTTCATGATTTTTTTATAAAACACGGAATATTTATTTCAACCAGTATCCAAATTTTGAGTTTTTTAAGAAAAATTCCTCTACGACAATAGAGTATTGATGAATAAGTTTTTCTTATTTTTGCAAAAGAATTTCTGCAATTTGTTGTTCCTCTTCCATCGGGTCTGTATCTTCACAGCCAACAGTATCTTGAACAACGAGGAACAACTATTTGACAACAGATAGGGTATTGATGCTTTCCATTATGAGATAAAATGTTAAAAAATTACGAAATTTGGTGAAATAATTCCAAAATGTAAAATTTCGGCATTACATATTTATGAAAAATTCGCGAGGAGAGTTTCGGGATCAATGTCCTCGCGTGTGAGTGAGAAAGCGAGCGAGAAAGACAGAAAAAGCTGAGCTCGCGCTGGACCTTGCATGAAAAATCATGTTTTTTCGCGAACATGCGGCGCCCATTACGTGATGAATTTTGCGCATCTGCGCAAGTCCGAACCAAATGTAGTTTCTAAAGACTTTCTCTTTCAAACAAAGTTGGTCACAAAATAATCTGGGCTGAACATGGTTTGCGCCTAGATAGTGAGCATTAAAAGCAAAGGCTGAGTTGGATTTTGCCTCCGTGTAAATGCTACCCGTCGGTTATTAGTTATTACGGAACCGGTAGAAGGAATTGCATTGTATCTCAGCCGGTAACAACTGTGTCACAAAATCATGGAGAGTTTAGTCAATAATAGTATAAACAAATGTATATGCAATGAAATAATTAACTGTAGCCGTTAATCCACAGCGATATAGAATGTGAAAACCGGAATGAAAATATATCTGACAAAGTAAAGGTTCCATTAAAAGAATACGGGAATCATTTAGTAGAGCATCACGAGTGTGTCCGGAGTACAAAATTTTTCCATGTTTTGCCCTACAAACTCTATGGTAATTGCAACATACTATTAGAATTAGGCATATCACACATTCTAATTCGTAATTACATGCAGATAATCTCCCATTTCACCCTGTAATGTTCTCACAAGATGGGAATACTTTTCTCCTCAACGGCCACACAGATAGCAATCAATTAGTCTATTTCTGGGTAACGGTATTAGGAGATATTGAGGACGCAGAAAAGTATTTGTATCAGCTGGTCATTTCGAAAACAATCGAACGGGATAGGAAGGTTTGTGCAACTACAATACTACACTACTACAATATTTATCCAAATCTACTTAATAAGTCGCCAATTGAACTGCAAATGCCATGGTAAAGTTGTAATTTTAAATTTTTAGATAAAGACGTCGACTACGATGCCCGTCCTTGCGTATCACGACCGGCCAAAATATATTCCAGGTTTACCATTCTATGTGGCTCTTCCAGCACAAACTTTGATGGAGTTTTGCATTCCGCTCAAAGCTGAAGGGTACCCATATGAGCATAAATTTGATTGTGAAGTTTATTTGAAAAAAGATACAGTTCCGACCTGATTCAACTGCGCATTTGGGCAGAAACTTATGACTCTACTGTGTACAAGAAACAATAAACCAGAAGTAACATTTTCCAAAACAAATTTTGTGTATTCTTATTTATTTAATTAGTTAGCCAAGTTTACAGTCAACATTACTCGAGTATATTCGTACTTTTGGTGGCTCACAGTTTACGTAACTATCAAAAAACATATTTACCAGTTAGTTACCGTGTTTAAATTAAACAAACAAAAACCTCATTTCACAGTACGGAAAATCTAGAGAAATGAATTACATCTGGATAATGGTATGTCATAGCCAAATCGTAATATTGCATGTTTAATTAGGGGATTTAATTATTGTTGGTATCCGTGGCATCGTAAAATAATTTATTAGTACAAACGAAGGGACAGGTGGGTCTACACTCTTCCGTAATTTTCGGCATAGCTAAATTATAAAATTTGTGCAACTTACCAAGGAGTGAACAGTGGCGGGGCTAGGATATTTTCAGACGTGGGCACCAGAAAAAAATATGAAAAATTACAGTATGTGATTAATGCTAAGATTTTTAATTTCAAATTAAAATGCCACTTTTCTCAAGAACAGGGAGATATTTATGTCAAAATTATTTTTATATCAATTATTCCTACGTCCCAATTATCGTACGATCTTCTAACAATGAGAAGGTGTTAGATGTTTATTTCCGATTTTGACCAGACTAATTTTAAATTTTTCCGACTCAGAAATAGGCGAACTATTTTTTTATACCTTCTTCAATGCATGTAAATATTTTTGCCATTCGAGCAGTTTTTAAATACATTTTTTTAGCCTTTTAGAATTTTATTTTATTTTAATTTATTTTTTTTAGAATAATTTAAAAATTATTCAAGTCACTGTAAATTTTCCTGTGTTAATCTGATTTCAAAAAGAATTTGTTTGCTCAGAGTGTCACTGAAAATGGAGGTCTCCCAACGTATGCTCACAGATTTAGAGCAAATTAGCGTCAATGGATGACAAATATAATTAGTACGAAATTTGCAAATAGAACTATCTGCCAATGCGCAGTTTTGACAGAGATATTTGCATTAAGAGCGAGAAAAATGCGTAGCAAATTTGAAAAATGAAAAATTTTCCAGCCTCGGGGGATCGTTTTCTCAATCTTTTTATGCAAATATATCCGCCAAACCTGCGTATTGGCAGATAGTTCTATTTGCAAATTTCATACTAACTATATTTGTGATCGATTGACACTAGTTTGATCCAAATCTGTGAGCATATGTTGGGAGACCTACATTGTGAGTTATTTTTAAAAAATCCACTTTTAAAAAGATTTTTGTTTTAAAAAATTGAAGACTTTTTTATTTAAAAAGTTTGAAACTGTGATGAAGGTTTTAATAGTCTTTTAAAGAATATTTTTTAACTGCTCGGAAACAATTCTGACCATCCGTTTTTGAAATCAAATCAGAATTTAAAAGTTATAACATTTGAGAAATTCAGATTTTAAACTAAACATTCGCCATAACCCTGAAGCGATTTTTCACATAAATAATGAGTAATGACTAACGCGGGAATTACGTTCAATGTCCATGGAGGGTGTTCGCCCAACTTCAGAGGGTCGATCAGTACCGATCAGAACTGTACCCGAACCGTACATTGTTGCATTACGGGTACGGTTCGAAAAGATTAAAAAATTTAAAGTACGGTTCATTTAAGGTTCTGTGAATGTTTGTGAACGGTGCCGGCTGGCTTTGCCAAATCGTATTTTTCTGATTTCGAATACCTCGGAATCCGGATTTCATTCAGAAAAGATACCGGATTTTTTAATGGTTAGACTTATATTTAGGGTTGCCGCGGGTAGCGAAAATGCTACCCGTTACCCGACCCGCTACCCGCAGCACAACTACCCGTACTCGCACGGGTACCCGCTTCCCGCTACCCGTTTTGAGAATTGGGTTAAAAACTAACCAAGCTTGAGAATAAGTTTGATTTGATCAATTATTTATTTATTTGAGTTGATATGTTTTTTGAGATAATGCTACACGAGTAGGGCATGCTTTTTGGCTTACAATTGGATCGTTTTCAAGCTATGTCGGTATTTCTTAGCGATTTATATATATAAAAAAATTAAACCAAAAAATACGAATTACATGGAACTAATTTTCCCATTTAATGAACAGTTTAAAGGAAACTAATGCGGGTGAAGAGTTTAAGGCCCACCATGGATTTCGGAAAAACCACGAAAGCAGGAAACTAGGAAAAACATTTACTTAAAAATTAAAATTTACTGCCACTATTATTCGTCGAAGGGGCCATTTCAAGGAAAGATTAGTATCACGTGATTCCTAATTTTTGGCCTGACTTTTTGATTCCAGGGGAAACCTGGGTTAGCTTGAGAAGGTTCTATTTTTACTTAGTTTGATTTTTTCAAATTTTGATTTAAATGAAATTTTCATTTTAAAAAATGGTCTACAAATAAATTTTTTGCCTTCAATCGGATTCAAGCTTTTTATCTTCAAAGCACACGTTAAAATCTCTATGGTCTTACATAAATACATATATGCACACAAATACAAGTAATATTGTTATTGATATTTTAGAGCGGGAAAACCATGCTTGAGAAACAATACATATGTAATTGCTCCGCATTTTCTGGACCTGAAAAGTATTTGAGGCCGGCATAGGCCTCTGTGGCTTCCGTAAAGACACGCTCGTTATAAACGCGTTTGCTGGCAAATGACAAATTTTGAAATGGAAAAATAATAAATTAACTCTTTTGTTGGTAAATGGATTAACTGGCTGCTAACTTTCTTTGTGAACTGATTTATGTCGAAAATTAAATAAAAACTAAATTACCCGTTACCCGTGCGGGTAGTTCTCACTACCCGCAGATAACAGGTACCGCAAGTATCATGCGGGTATGCAGGTAACGGGTACCCGACCCGTTACCCGCGGCAACCCTACTTATATTCATTTACATACATACATTTGATGTAAAAATACAAATCTTTGAGAAAGTAAATTTTTAAAAATGTTTGGTTGTTATGCTAGATATTATTGATCCTTTGTGGTTACTCTATGATATCCGACAACAAATCTAAGCTTTTGAAATGCCATGTTTCATTCCATCAAGTGAAAAATAATTCCAGAAATTGCCAACATGGGCAGAAAATTTTCGAAAACATTCAAAGCCTCTAAAAAAGCTGAGAATGCAATTGATATGTATATATTGATAATATGATAATCTAACTAATAGTAGCCAACCATCTGACAGTTATGTACCTGATTCGTTCAAATTTCAAGGAAATCAATAATAACAATAAATAATCCGAAGTCCGGATTTGAAAATTCCGAACGGATTTGGCAGCCCTAGTGCTGGTATGCTTCGATAAGGGTTCGATTAATCGACCAATGTTCAGCCAAGATTAAGAAATTAGAAGGATTCGTTCATATTTCCGTGTAAAACTCATATTCGGGGAAGAGGACAGGCTTAAACCTAAAGGCTTGATTTTCTAAAAATTTCTTCATAACTTTTATCGGTTTCGTACGATTTATAAACCCTTGGGCTTAAAATGACCAAAAAATTCGATATTTTAAGAAACTGTGCACCATCTGAGATATTTTAAAGATGTTTTCGACAAACCCATAATTATAAAAGAAGTACGAAATTTCGCGCAACCCCACTGCGGCAAGCATGAGTTCTACCCATAAATATGTATGAATCCTTCGTCTATGTAGGGCCCTAGAAGACTTGAAACAACATAGGTACCCAGAAGGCGACGAGCAGTGGGGAACATTTACTTGTTAGATCTCCTTGCTAATATAGTAGCTACTGGTTAAACCTCAAAGGAACCCTATATTTGCTTCATATATTTCGAAACTCCATTTTGAAAAATTTAAAATCCATTATTCTGGGGCAGATTTTGAAAGTAATAATTTCAGAAGTTTCTTTTTAATTTCTAACAATTTAAATATTTTAAAAATTGTAACAAAATTATAAGTTTTGCATGTATTGTAAAATTACAATTTTACAACACAATATTTTACAATACCAATTAACTGGTGAGATTTTTTCAAATAGCCTCCTCCAAATGTTTTTGAAATGTAATTATGAAAGACATTGAGGCGGAGAATCTTTTCATAAAATTTTGACAAATATTTCTAATTTTCCAATTCAGCCTTCCTAGAGAAGTAGATATGTGCAAAGTGTGAGCGAAGACCAACAAGGTTTACTGGTTTTTTGTCCACCACGATCATCTCATAATTTTATTATGTAGGCTATGAAAAAAGTTCAATAATATCTAGTGTAAATGGGCACAAAATTTGACGTGGGCACGGGCCCACTTGTGCCCACTACTAGCCCCGCCACTGGGAGTGAAGTATAAGCGCACCTTAAGTCATGAATACCAAAGGGTGATTTCCTACATGGTGACGAATTTGTCGTTGAATAACCCCTGAACGGTTTGTCGTAGCGGGTCAAAATTTTGAACAGAGGAGCATGTTATCTTTAGGTACGCGTGTGCAAAAATTCAACTTTCTACTTTCAAAAATACCTCCCCCAGAGCCCCCCGAAGTTCAAATACTCATTTTTACTCTTTCCAAACTCCGTCTAAAAAATTCAAACTCCGCAGAAAATTTTTGTTTTCAAGTATCCGACCCCAAATAAGTCCATTTGACTTATGTCCGGGGATTGTACAGGTATTTCACTATTCGTAATGATTTTTATCCCCAATCATAAGTAGGAGGAATAGTAGGAGGATAGGAGGATAAGGAGAGTAGGAGGATAAGTAGGAGGACACCACGACCCGACATTGCACCCACGACCATTAACTGTTTAAAAAAGTACTCCTTACAAAGAAGCACCAACTTGAGTGAATTGTTTTCCGCATTTGTCGTGTAGAAAGCTCTTTGAACCTAATTAGTAACTTGTAGAGAAATTAGTGCTTCGTCAATTGTCACAAATAACTCACTCTGATTCCTTCACAAAAAATTCGAATAATTTTTTTTGTAAACACGGGCGCGATTTTTTTCCTACTTTTCAGTCAGATGATGCACAACACTTTTCCGACTAATCCTAAGTAGTTTCTTTAAAATGTTAATTTCTCTTTTCACTGAACGCTTAGACACCCCAACCTTACGGGAAATTTCCTTTTGGGTCGGTGGATTGTTTTTGAAGGTCAATAGGTCAATTTTCCTATGCACGGTCGAAATTAACACTTTTTTTGCCTTCTTTCAGGGGGTGGTAGTTGCCCTTTACTCAAAATTTATCGCTTTTCACCTATATTTTTCAATACCCTATTGATTGTAGATTTCTAAACTGTTTTCCATTCACTTTTAAAATGCTTAGTAATTCGGTTGTACGAGTATTTAAGTTTGGAAAGAGTAAAAATGAGTGTTTCAACTTCTGGGAGCTGTGGGGGAGGCATTTTTGAAACTAGAGAGTTGAATTTTTGCATACGCGTACCTGAGGATAACATGCTCCCCTGTTCAAAATTTTGACCCGCTACGACAAACCGTTCCGGGGTTATTCAACGACAAATTCGCCACCAGCAGAAAAATCACCCTTTGGTAATATGGATATGATTTTCAAGCATGCAACCTTAAAAAGGCGAGTACGCATAGGAATTTTAGTGACAAACCTTTCTGTGAATTAGCAACCTTCGTAATTTAATAAGCAAGCTAAGATACTAAGGAAATCCAGAATCCCACGATATTACTTAATTAAAAGATTGTTTATTGACAATTTTCCTATTTCTTAGTTTGTTTTAACCTCATTAACCAACTCGTTGACGGTCACTCCAGAACACTCATTTGCAGATCTTCTGAGCGCCATTAATTGCTTGGAAAACGCCAGGACGACTTCTATCACGGTGGCAGAGGAAGTTATTTCCGCTTTTCAGACTTGTACGAAGAATAAAGATGTACTTGATGCGATGGTACGTACATAGAATTTGGTCCAGAATTTCCAAAATTTAAATCCATTATTACTGTTCATTTCAGTGTACTTTTCCTTGTATTGCTAACGAAATGGGGCTGTTCAGAGAAGGAAAGCCCGTACAAGATGCCATCTCAACTTACGTCAACAACCAATTTGCTGAAGTTGTAGATGACGAAGCCAGGGAAGACTGGATTAACGGGATCGAAGGGTGCTTATCGCAATGTTAGATACAGCAGAAATTACTTAGCATTTATGTATTTCAACCTCCCAGAGTATTATCCCACATTTTGACCAAATTAGTGCTAATCTATCCCGAGCTTAATTTGTATGAATTTTGCAGAATACACAATCTCTAAATGGACACGTTTTTAGCAGAGATATTTGTACCAAATGATGATAAGTAAATTTGGAAAATGTATTTTTTTAATTTTGAGCCCCGTTTTTTGATCCTTTGATACTAATATCTCTCCCAAACATACGAATTTTAGAGATGATGTTTTTCGCATATGTCATATTAATTAAATTTGTGATCGATTGATACTGGTTTGGTCGAAATCAGAATGAGTACGTTGACAGACCTACACTATGTATTAGTTCGATATGGGCAAAAGGTCTGTTAAACTAAATTTAGATGAAGAATCCGGAGAGCCATTTCCCACCGAATATACCGACTGCACTCCACAAATTGATGGGCTTTTGAATATGAGAAATTGCATCCTGAAAGCTCGGGTTAGGCAAAAATTAAAAAATATATATATTTAAATTTATATAACTTCGGCTAATGACTTCCAGCAATGTCCCAACTCCACCCAACTTGAAGAAGATAGGTCATCAACTCCGACCGAAAGTGCATCATCGCCAATAATACGAACAATTGGTGGATTCGTTGCAAACATTCTTTCCATCTACCCCGGAGATTGTTCGGTATTTGGTTGCCATAAAAAATTATGCTGGGCATACTGCGGTCTTTCATATACGAGTGGGGAATGGTGCTACACCACAAGAGGGGTGCAGAGCCAAAATGGAGAATACGTTTCTTGCAATATGGACAGCGAATGCAACGGTTGTTGGAAATGTGCGGGACCATGTGCAATCTTCTAGAGCAGCTTAACCAGAAGCAATTGATGCAATTGGGTGATTTTATTGATGTGGTGAATACATGTGTTTAAAAACAATAAAATTTGAATAGTAGAAAAATTAAATCCGAATTAAAGATTTATGACATATATATATGATTTCAGAAAGTTTTTTTTAAACAATGAAGATATCTCGTAAACAATTCGTAAGATTGAATGCTTTAATACAAACTCATGTCAAACTAATGCAGGAAAGTTAGTCGCAGAGCTTAACCACGAAATAAAATATCATGAGGTGGGAAATGTTTTGAAAATAAAATTCACCCACGTCCTTAGTGTGTATCCAAATTTTTAAAGAACAATACACCACGCCAAACAATAAACCGGAAGTGGCATTTGTCCAATAAGAAATATTGTGCATATTTAATTATTGAATTAGTTGGTACAAGTTTACAAGAAACATTTATTTATACCTTAGGGTACTTCTTCTCACAGTCAACGGAAATATCAAGAAACATAATTACCTTTAAATTATATTAAGTAGTTACGATATTTAATTCAAACACACTAGAAACGCGTACCATTTCTGAGTATATAAAATCTATGGAAATGAGTTACATCTGGCTCATCCTGGTGTGTCGTTCAAACTGCAATATTTCATATTTAATAAGGGGATTCATAATTCTTATTCGTACCCTTCGCAGCGTAAAATAGTTTCTTAAAACTTACGAAGACTCCAGATGGGTTAACACTTCACTCGATAAAATGTACCATAGTTAAATGACACTGCGCAAGTTACCAAGGATTGAAGTAAGTATGTGCACATAAAAGCACCATTAGGTATGCGTTATAAATCATGGAAATATTTTGCCATTTTTAATTGCACACAATTGCGACGCTTCCAAAAATTTGTAACCTTTGTAACTTAATAGGAGCATAACTGATACGAATGAATTGTCAATCCTACTTGATTATATAATTTATAAATTGACAACCTATCCATTCTTCAATTTTTCGCCACCACGTCAACCAATTCGCTCACGCTTGCTCGCGAAGAGTCGTTTGCAGATCTCCTGAGAGCCATAAATTGCTTGGAAAATTCCCGGACTACTCCCATCACGGTGCAGGAAGAAATAACTTCAGCTTTTGAAACTTGTGCTGAGAATAAAGATTTAGTCGATGCAATGGTGCATACAATTTGATTTAAAATTTCTAAAAATTATTGCGTAACTATTTATGATTCGTTTCAGTGCACTTTTCCTTCTATGGCCAATGAAATGAGGCTGTTCAGTGAAGGGAGGCCCGTACAAGATGCCATCTCAACGTAAGCCCAGGCCCCGATCTAGCACAAAATCTTACCTGGGCAAAGAAATTCGGCGCCCCAAGCCGCTCGCGCCTTCGACGCTCGCATGTGGCTTTTTTCTCAATAAAATATGTTCGCAAAATATTCTTCCCCAGGCCTTATTAATTTATTTAAGACTAATATTATGCCTCAGCCTGATTTTTTACTTTTATTTTGTAATTTGTTGAGTTCTACAAAACTACACCATTTTCCCTCCTAGTTTTTACGCGCTCGAAATATGCACTTTTAGCACGATGGAATGGATTCGTTAGGTCAAATCCGTTAGGTTTTACAAATTTTATAAACAAAAGGATATTTCGTTAATTATTTGGAATCCTGTTAATTACGGCAATTACGCATCGACTTGCGTATGTAAGGCATGTCCCAGAATAAGTTAGACAGTTGGATTTTAAACTATACTGCGCAATTAGTGGAGATTGTTGTTAAGCTATATTATTTTTGAAGCGAAATTTCAAGGGCAACTAGCAGGTATAAAGCATTTTTTGTTAAAATGACAAAATTCAATAGAAATGAGGGTCAAAGTGAAAGCCTCGAGAATTGAGTTTTTCACAACTACAAAATCGTCGCTCGAAGTGAATAGAAAGAGATGTGGCAGTACTTTAAAACGGCAGGATATCCCAAAACGGAAATCTACATTTATATTTCGAAGTATAAAGATGCCAAAAAGCGAAATTCAAAAATAATTTTAGACCACCTCTGGTCATAGTCACCAACAAAAGAGTGAAAGTCATAAAAAAACTTATTTACCACCAACTCTTCCACGTAAAATCGTACCGCTGCCTGGGTACTGAAAATTTCAAAATGTTTGTTGGGCAACCTAGAAGTTCATTAATTGGGGACTACAGAAAAAAATAAATTAAATTTTCCAAAGTATATTATAGACTAAAAAGTCACTGTCCAAATACTTTGCAAAACAATGTGTCGATAAATGTCATTAAAAATTATCATCCTGATGACGAGGCCAACGACGACCCTGATCCCTTACAAGCTTCGGGAAACACATTTTTTCACGCAGGCAGCCCTGCCAGTATAGATTATCAACAAAAGTTGTATCTGCAAACTAAATTCTCTGCAAAATTCCTAGTTAATCATGCGACGGTTAACATTGAGTAAGATACCCTTAAATCAGCAAACCGCACAAATGTCCCTTATTTATGATTAATCTATAAATTTTGGACCTTGTGCAAAAGAACATACTTTAACCTTCGCTTCTAGGCGAAAAAATTGGAAAAACTCGAACGTTAATGGTGAAAAATTAGCCTAAACATTTCGGAAGCGGGTGGAAAATCGTAACTTCCAGGGTTGCTGGGGAAAGTCAGATTGGTGATCAAGAATGGAATTAGACAAATCCTCTTGAATACAAATAGGCGGGTAGGGTTTCGACCTACACTTTTCCAAAGATTTTATAAAAATCTTCTAACCAGGTCGAACCCTACAGGTCTTGGATCGTTGTCTAACTTACTCTGGGACAGGGTATAACTATATAAATACATACCTATTTATGTTTATTGTCTTAACAAATAAATTAATCTGGCCAATCAGGATTATCAGAGTTGGGAGATTAGTTCATTTTTTGCTCGGATTACGGATTGGAGATTGGAGAAAATTTTTGGATTAGAATGAGGATAAGAAATAAACATTGATTGGAGGATTGGATTAGATTACTTTATAAACATGATTTGGATTGGGTGATTAGGGATTGGCTAATCTGGATTAGTTTCAATATTAGGGATTATTTTTCACCTTTACTTTGATTTTGTGTAATGAATTTTGTTTAAAACTTTATTATTTCGTCCCATAGATCGAAAATTTTGCGTACTTCGTACTCCGGAAAAAGCCGCGTACCCCGGCCTCCCAAGGCCGGAGTACGTACTCCAAGCCCGGAGTACTCCGACCTATGTTTCACCCTACGAAAAATAATAGCAAAGAAAATTAAACGAAAATTTGCTAAACTCATTCAATTTGATATGATTATGGCTATTCTAACCACAAAGTAATCAGTTCATCTGACATAGAAGTTAATTCTTGTGTAAAAATTTAGCAGCACGGATTGGATTCATTCTTGTAACAATTTGTGCATAATTTCACGTCAAAAAAGACAGTAAAAGAAATCGGTTAAAATCGTTCTTTAGGGCTGTTCTCAAAATTTCACAAAAGTCAAATGCAACGGTTAATTTTAAGGGGAATTTGAAACACAGTTCTCAAAGACCTTAAAAATAATCCAAGATCTATGACCAATCCAGGTTGCGGATTAACCTGGTGATATTTTGCTGGATTTATTTGAATGAATTTATTTCCGGGATTGGGGATTAGTGGATCACGTTAAATATTTTCAAAACTTAGATTGGGGAATACGGATTGACTAATCCCAATCCGGGTTACCAATCCTCCAATCGCTAAACTGGATTGTCGCAGCTATGAGGTTAATTAATACATTTAGGTTGCAGAATAAATTGTAAGATAGAACATATGCTCTATCTTACATTGTACGTTTCAAAACTTGCAGTGGTGCATCAACGCACAAATTAGAATGTCGCAATGAGTTGTCCAAACTTGATGAAAACAAAAATTCGAGGCAAAAGATTTTCAAAATTTACAACTGGAAAATTCAATTATATCTAGTGTAAACCCGGGCGCCTACCGGCGCCCCCCAGTGGTTTGGCTCCCCGGGCAGCTGCCCGGGTTGCCCGCCCCTAAATCGGGGCCTGTGTAAGCCAACAACCAGTTTGCAGAAGCTATAGATGACGAAGCCCGAGAAGATTGGATTAACAGGATAGAAGGGTGCTTATCTCAATGTAAATACTTACAATTTATTTAGGCCCTCCAGCCCGCTGCTCCCAGATTTTGGTCAAATCAGTGACAATCGACTAAAAATTTGATTCATATGAAATTTCCAGAAGACATGATCCCCTAATGCTGAGGTTGGCAGAGATTCATATTTGCATCTGAAAAGGAGAAAACGTGCCTGAAGGTCGACAGATTTTACACTTTACAAGTTTGATGCACGTCTCCTCCTTATCGGATGCGAATACCACTACCAACGCTGAATCGAGGCATCATGGATTTTACAAATTTATTAATCGCATATTAATAAATTACAAAATTAACATTGCAGTAGACTGGCACTAGCTCGGTCAAAATCTGGGAGTATACTCTGGCAGACCACCATGGTCTGATCGCCAGGGTGACCAGACCTATCAAAAATTCCTTGTAGATAAATGAAGAGTCCGGGGAACAATTTCCAGCAGAATATACCGACTGCACCCCAGAAGTTGGTGCGGGCTTTTGAATTTGAGAAATTGCATCTTCAACGTGCGGGTTTGGGAAGAAATAACCATAAATTATTTCAAAGTTTATTTAACTTTTGTCACGTACTTCCAGATTTGTCCGAACTCTACCCACTTTGAAGAGGACAGATCAGCAAGTCATATAGAATCCTCATCATCACCAATAATACGAACCATCGGCGGATTTGTTGAAAACATTATTTCCAGATATGTACCCTGGAAGTTGTGCGGTATTTGGTTGCTATAAAAATGGTGCTGGGTATACTGCGGTCTTTCGAACACAAGTGGAGACTGGTGTTACACAACGAAAAAAGGCCAGACGCAAAATCGAAAGCATGTTTCTTGAAATTTAGACAGTGATTGTTTTGGTTGTTGGAGATGTGCGGGGCCATGTTCACTCTAGAGGAACTTGTGAAACTATAAGACATTAATGCAATTGGGGAATTTCATTGATGTAGTAGATATATATGTTTCAGTTCAGTAAAATTTGGATGGTGGAAAAGCTATTAAATTCATATTAAAAATGCACTACAAAATTTAGTACTGCAAAAGACAATTAATTTAAATCAATGCAAATATGTAAACAATTTGTTTATTCATCATTTGCGTTCCAATACAAAGGAAGGGGAAGCTTATGAGGGATAGCTAGTTACAAAGTTTTGAACATAAGTCGTAATCTTTTCATCCACGTCATTATAACTGCATAAGCCTTCCTGCTACTAATCCTAATGATTTCTATTATTACAACTCGCGATTCCATTATGAAAGCCATACATCCGAGTACTACAAGTTCCATACAAGCCACAAAAATATATTGCATTGCTGCTGCAGATACTTGTTGTGCTTCATTGAACTTAACATCGGCCCTTGCGTTTATCATCCTCCTTCTAAAATATCTGGAATTACTGGAATTAAAGTTATCAGCCGCAGTCATATATAGTTTTCCCATTTTATCTAAATCGTCCCACAGTTTTGTAAGCCCTGATTGTGCCAATTGTCCTATTCCGTGTTGAAGCGGCGACAATAAGAAATTTCGTGGCCCATCAGCAACACTGACACGTTCTAGGTTTATATCGTCAATGTTCCGTTTGCTTACCCATTTTCCTACCATTTCGCATTTATCAACTATCTGATTCAATTCTTTTTCTAAGTCCATTATAGCTAAGGGAGCAATTAAACGTTCACCGGTGATGTAACTATATGTGGCTGTCGCCGGTACATGCTTAGCGCGTTGATCTAATCTTCTTAAAGTATCGGCAAACTTTCCAATATTTGCAAGACGGAGCTGTAGGAAAATTTCATTTCCCAAACCTGACCCAAATAAATTACCGTCTTCATCACTCATAGCCACCTCCCTGATAATCGAAGAAGAGGTGACAATACTAATGTTAGATGAAAGGAGCTCCGAAGTCGTCCGTGGTACAGATGGCGATGTTTTTGCAGTTAATTGTGAATAAATATCTCCTTGATAAAAGTTATTTAAAAAGAAGCAACACACATACCAAAGCGTAACCCAGGGAAATAAAACGGATGCAGGCCTTGGCATAATTAGCCCATTTCCATTAGACTGACTCAATAAGGTGGACATAAGCCAGTAAATGTTGTTCAGTGCGGATTGAATTACATCCGTTTGAAATTCTTGTCTGTGCAGTTGAACTAGCACGAGCATTAGGAAACACGCAGTCCCAAGCAAGATCCATGTAAAAGGTTCAAATGATATATACAACGATTCAAAGCCAAGTGAAGTTGCTGCTGGATTAGTAATAATATGGAACCTGAACTTCGAAAACTGCATTGATAAACCAAAAAATTCATAATAACTACGAGATATCCAGTGATGAATTCTCCTCTCAGTTAGAATCGCATCAAAATAGATCTTTCCAAAATATTCTTGCCCTGGATTTTTGGCTTTCAATTTAGGAAAATAGTCTGCATCAAGCACTGTGAAGTTGTACTTGACGCTCATAATCCAGACAGAACAGGTAGTTAGCGAGTCACCGTTAATAAAGGATAACAGATTAGCCCCACACCGTTTTCGGGTCTGAATAGGCGTACTGTCCCACCTCTGCCAACCGGATATAAATAGAATAATTCCCGATCTGATATTACGACTGTTATACATTTCATTTATCTCAAGCAATTTCGCTAATGTGAGATGCTTTGAATTGATTACAACGGTGGATAGGCATGGCCAGCAGTAAATGGAAAGATAGTTAGGCTTGTTATAGTCAAACCGAACAATTATAGCGGTAAAGAATTTAGGAATATAATAGTCGCCAAGGTGGAAGTATGTGTTTAGAAAAATATAATCTGGACTCTCATGGGCTAGATCAATCCGCTCCACTAGCCTTATCAGCCTTCCCTGCACACTTGTTTCTCCCCATTTAACATTAACAATTGTAGCAATAACATTTCCTGATTTGGCAACGGGTTTGTGCAACTTGTCACTTAACAAATGCCTTTTTCTGATCAACATCGCGTGAGCGTACCGGCCAAACTGAAGTTCCCAACCCGGAATATAATCCCAAATTGTAGGCGTGTAAGGATTATTTGTTCGGATATCATTCTGCAGCTTTGCTTCTGCGTCTAAAGTTGGGGGAAAATTGGTTGTAAAAAATTGTAGGATACAGTTTTCGAAGAGGTTTGGTGTGTTCCATATATTTGCGGTGGTAAAAGGTCTGCAAAAGTTTATCACTAACAGAACCAACAATATGTTAATTTGGCTAGTTAATTTCACCATTATGAGATTTTTTATAAATTGTAGCATAAAAGTTTTAACAAAATTTTTTTGCTAGAATTACGGAGCCTCTATCGAGTACAAATCCTTTCTATGCAATAACAAGAGTAGTTGGATAGAATCTAGGTGGATATATATTTGTTATTCCTGTTCAACTATTTATGTAAATCCTCGCATCCTTACCCTCTTTAAAGTCCTTAACGTGTGCACAAATATCACAAATCTATGCATATGTATGTTGCGGTGGCTTTACGTAATTTTTTTAGAGTCACGAAAGAGCCGTCCTTGGTCAGTCTTACTTGCATAATTCAAAACCACTTCGCACCCCTGAGTCAAAACTTAAGGTGTGTGTAGAATTGTTTCCCCCCGCTAAAAACTTTTACCTCCAAGGACTTTTCGTCCAGATGTCGACAACAAATTCCGTGTGTCACGAACACACACAGTTATGTAATGCTTTAATAACCTAATAATTTTATGTAACCTTTGAAAGAGACAACACATCCTGAGAAAGGATATAAGCAAATACAGGGTGGTTAAAATGTCACGCCACAATGAAAAATTTTTCAATGGGAAAAGTCCCTAAATCTCCATTAGTTACAAGATTTGGGATTGAGATTTTTATAAATTTTTATCAAAACTGATGACAAAATTCTTAAAATGTTGCATTTTAGAGACAAAATTTCGGTAACTAATGGAAATTTATGGATTTTTCTCATCGAAAAATTTTCCATTGTAGCGTGACATTTTAACCACCCTGTATAATAAATTTGTCTCAATAAGTTAAAGTAGAGTAGACAAAAGTTATCACTGCCTGGGCTACTATTTTTTAAAGGGGGGAAGTTAGTCAATTTTTGCATATCCATATCAAATGGATGTACGTATGTAAATAGTATATGATGCAATCTGTCACATTTTTAGAAAGGGTGTCACCCATGTACAAATCAATCGCTTTGAATTTGGATGTCCGTCTTTCATTATTTACCACGATGGCAAAACAATTGCGGAATATGAATCTCTGCAGCTAAGGGCATGCTACGAATGAAAGTGGTCACAATCTTGTAATTGTGGGACGTCGTCATGTCCATAACATGCTTGTTTTTTATGAAGGGGGTCAATCTCGTTATGACACATCTTTCAATTAGAGTTTAGAACTCAAAGTCTTGCAAATAATAAATAATATTTCTTGAGAAAAGCTTCGTCATCTCTCTTCACTACTTTCACCGATCCCAGGAGGGCAGTTCCGCAAACTGATTTTTTGAAATCTGCATTTCCACGTTCCTCGTATCTGTCCAGTACTCAGTTAATTTTGTTCCAATGGATTCCTCCATTTGGAAAAAAATTGGGAGTGTTTTTTCGATCCCTGAAACAAAATTTTTCGTACGTTTTGGCAAAACCGTTTTGCGACTTCGTCGGAATTTTTTGCTCTCATTTTAGAACCAATAGAGATAACGGATTTTGGTTTAAGGATTCAGAAAGCTGATTAAATTCCGAATGAGACACAATAGGCTTGCAAAATTTAACATGACTCCTAAAACAATTAAGCGAGCGGGGCAAACTGCCACTTCCATTCGTAGCATGCCTTTACATGAAAACTTTTTAGCTTAAGATCAACCTGTTAATACATAAGCATGCAGGTGAATTTCTAAAGTTGAAAACTATTTATTTCACAATTGGCAAGCGCTACATAAATGTGTATTATTCCAGTCTTCAATTGTATATATTACTTTTTATTTAGTATATGTACTAATTTCTAGTTCACCCTTCACATGTAGCATCGCCTATAATAAAATAGCATATCCAGTGCTAAACGGACGTTAACAGTAATGGCATCGGCAATGTTCCGAAGTGCATTTCGAGCATGGCATCCCCATAGAAGCGCAGTCAGATTTGCAACCGTCTCCAGTGAGACCACCACACCAGGCCAACTTCCCTCCGTCACGTGCATGCAATTCTACGCCTTGAGAAGCCCTGCTTACTGATTGACCCAACACGGTCTCAGATCCGGCCGGGTTTCCGAGAACCTGTGTACAAAAAAAATTCGAAATTAAATATATTAAAATTACATCGAATTTACACCAAAAACACTTTTAAATACTGATCCTAAATCATTACACATACTCTCCGTCCGCGCAGGATTGAACTTTTACAGAAATTGAGAATTCTGAGAAAGTACGCTACTGACGGTCTCAGAAGAATTTAACTTATGCTGCCGGTGGAATTTGAGACTGAGAGTGGCATAGCTTCTCAGAATTATAAATTTTTATAAAATTTCAATCCTGCGTGGATGGAGAGTATGTGACCCTCCAAGCACTGGAAATAAAGAGCGTAACAATTCGTTCATATTCTGGCAACGAGAAATTTACAACTCAGAAATAAGCTACTTACTACCAACATAGTGAAAAATTAACACCAAGTCAATACTAAATATACCTGTATATTTTCCCCTACCAGATTTTTTAAAACAGTAATTGTACAGCAGATTGTCCAGATTTAAATAACTATTAAATACTTACCGAAGCAATCATGACAGCTGCACCGACCAGAAAAACGTGTAAATATTGCATGATGTACGAAAATTTCTGAAAATCTTTATTTTTGTTATTTTCCTGTTTCCGGCTGAAGTATCAAGTTATACTGAGTTATGAATTTTGTAACGGGAAGCCTTTTCATATCGGATTTTTAACCTAATCCTTTCCTTCGTATGTATATATGTATGTATGTAAATGCACAAAATTATTTAATTAAGGAAACATATTGATGTACAACTTTAATTGATGGTACGAAAACATGTTATGTTACAACAACGAATGTGTCACCAGACAAGATCATACAATTTCTGCGTCATGTGTGTGTAAATATGTATGTGCATAAGCACTTAATTTTTTATGTACAACTGCAACAAATTTACGTAAATATTTATGTTTATACATATTTACATATGTATGCACATACAGAAATTGTGATCAACATATGTATTTAATGCCAAACTTGGACGAACAGCTCAAATTATAAAATTTGAAATTGGCATTATAAATTTTATAATGTTTTAAGCACGGTATAGAATAAAAATTGTGTTTAAAGTTAAATATAATTATGCTTGCAATATGTATGAACACACATTAATAAGTATGTGTAAAGGTTACACCTTAATCCGTCCTTTTCCTGGAAATTAGATTTGACGAGTAAACAATTGCACACTGGAATTTGTAGTCTTTATTGATGCTTAAACTCGTTTCGCCAGTTATGTTTTAAAATTACGTACATATGTACTTGCAAATATACGAGGAAATTAATTTGCGGAAAATTTTACGTGTCATTTTCTACCGTCATAAGTTTAACAATAAGTACTTACATATATTTATGTATTCAGAATAGTTACCCACGTTACAAATATTGATAAGGATGCATGTTTATCGTGGTTGAGATCTGTACTTAATTTTAACTTACTTATACTGATATGGGGTAGCAAATGTTTCTGCATAATTCCGTAAATAAATATGCACACATGCAGGTATTTAAAATGCACGCACATATATGCACAGTGTCGGACACAATTGAGCGTTAAACAATTAAAGTCGAGGATAACAATGTCACCGAGCTGTCATTGGTTATTGCGTAAAGGTAACATTAGAGACGACTAAATAGGATTTATATTCATACTATTATCTTGATGCATATTGTTGGTAGTTTTCTTTATGCACAGACTTTCTAAAACATATAATTTTATTAATATATAATTTTATGCATATTAAATGTCCTAAACTTATGTGCTGAACTTCAGCACAATCAGGTGGACGCTCAATGGTGCCCCACTCTGACACTCTACCTGTGACGTATCCATTACGATTTCGCATCTTCGCTGCACAACATAGGTAGACATAAATTAGAAAATACACATTTGCAAATTAACAATTGCCAACTAAAGCCAGAGCGAGGCGACACTTTGTAAATGAATTTTCAAGACTGTTTCCGAACTGGTTAACTGTTCGCTCGTGCTAACAACTTTTATTGGTAGACTAATCGAATACTTTCCTGAAGTTCGTTTGAAAATAATTGACAACAGGACTGATTTTTTGACATGATTTCTTAGAATTTTGGATGCAAAAAACGCGGAAGAAAGACAAAACATGCAATATGTGCAAAATTATCTACATATTTATTTTAAATACATTTTCTCAAATGCTTACAAAATGCAGGTACCGATATGAGTTTGCAGCTGCACAATTTTAAAAATCCTAGTGGAAGATAGTACTAGTTTAATGTATGTATATAAAAAATATTTGCAAAGTTTTAATTTTATGAGCTCTGGACTTAAATCAAATAGTTGTGCACTCTAAATAAAAACGAGTAAAATTTGCTCAACGTTGGATAAAAAAGAGGATGACACAACCAAAAGGAAAAATTTATCCAACGTTGAGCAAGATTTGTCAAAAAGTGTGCAAAATTTTCCCAACGTGCGAAAAATAAGGTTGTGTCATCCTTTATACCAAACCTGGAGTAAATTTTACACTTCTTTATTAGAGCGTGCAAATGTTATTTAAAGCTTTAAGGAATACATTTATTAATTTATCATTAATACATTGCTGCATACATAGTGCTTAACACGTACAAACATATATAAGTGTGTATTATATGTAGTACATAATTAGTTAAGAATCAAAGAAATCATCAATATACAGATTAAATAATGCTCGAATATTTAAAAGCTCTGACCTCAACTTCTTTAAGGAATTACGCATATACCAGCGTATACACCTTGCAACATAAATAATCACACCATGAAACCAGGTTTTAAATTTCGTGATACCTAAACATGCCTCAAAATTTCCGCAATCAAAACTATCACCGATATACGAAAGCAAATCCCACAAATATAAAACCCCGTTGTGACCTTCGAACAGAAATCCAATCGCGAAACCGCCTCAACCTTTGCACCTGTCCAATTCGCATAGTGCCCCAGAAGCTTTATCGGTCTCCACAGGTTGTACACAACCTTCCAGTTTATCAGGATTCCAGATGATATAAGGACTTTGAGACGCTTCTCCACGTAATTACTTCTCACCGGGGGTATAACCCAACCTCTAGTTGTCGTAAAGAAATAGTCTCCATCTCCTTGGACGTATGTCACCTTTTGCTGATGATCGTTCAGAAAACTTGTAATTGCCGCGATATTCTCCTTTGTATCCATCAAGGCCACTTTTACAAGGCCACAAGTATTCAAACTATTTATCACCCCGTAACTGTCCTGCTCATCATATTCCACTGGTCGGATGGGGTAATCCAAGACAGAAGTTTTGATATCGTTCGGCGGTTTATTTGAGTTACCCGCTTGTGCAAAAGCCGCGGAATTTAAGTTTGATTTCACCGTGTTATATAAATTTTCTGCTACCTTCATATAGACAGATTTATATTTGCGGTAAGATAGTTCCCGCATTCTATCGCAACGAAACAAAATTTCAAGATAGAACACTCGATAGCGATAGTAATCAGAAGTAGGAACCCCATCTACATTAGTTCTCACCAGGAGATCAAAAGGCATCATGAGTCGAATCCCTTCCACATCCATCACCCTTTTCCAAGGTGATTCGTACACGGTAGGAAGGAACAATCATTTCCATGGTAAAACAAGTTTTGTACCAATTAACCAAAATCGTACCTATCAAAATTGTCCACAATGCAACTAGTGTACCCATTCCGAAATTTGGATACCCATTTTGCCTACATCTAGTGTCGTACATAGACAAACCCGAGTTCTCTAAGACTAGCCCAACAACTAGAAACAAACCGTCTGATGTATATCTTTTAAGCACTGAAGTTAAAATTAAGACCACTATGACGAAAGATATTCCCATACACACCCAAGTCGTCAGATCAATATAATATCAGATCTATATCGTTTAATGAGTTAAAAACTTTGGATCTGCGTAATCGTTACTCCAAATTCATTCTTTGTCTTACATATTCACCAATTATGGAACATTACCCAGGGAAAATAAGTGGCGAATGAATTTACATACCTAAGTCTCCAAATTTAGTCAATCATTTTATTTAAACATTTATGTCCATATCTTTTAAAATTTTAATACTATCCATCCTCATAAAGGTTAAAATTATCCCATTACGTCAACTTGGGGATTGCCGAAGTCCAATTATAAGTACGTATTTTTGTGTGAACTAGTCTTACGTGTAAGACTAAAGTATTGATATAATAAAGTCAAATTTGAAACAATGTAAAAAAGTCCATCGATGGAACAAATCATTAAAATTCCCCCTAAATATCGACGACAAATTCAGACGAGTATCACTCCCTCCATGAAAACGGTATCACTCTGACAGTGACACCCTTTTCATGCTCAAGTCCGCCCTGGCCGTTGTCATGTTAAATAATGAAACCATAACGTAACAAGTCAATGTCTTAAAATATCTTGGCTCGTTTGTGAACACGGTATTCAGAAATTCACAAGAAATATGTACATGCCCGTGCTCATACATTCGTAAAAAGAGAGACTTGTGTTCCAACTTAAAATATGGAACAAGCTTTCGTTACTGCACTCTAAATAAATAGGTTGAAGACACATCCTCACCCGTGGGGGAAACTGCTCCTTTCTGGATAATGATTGACAAGACGTTTTGTCACCTAGGGAAAATAAGTCAACCAAAATTTATGTACAGGGTGGTTTAAATGTCAGGTTACGATGGAAAATTTTTCAATGGGAAAAATTCTTAAATTTCCATTAGCTACGGATTTGGGATTGAGATTTTTATTAATTTTTATCAAAACTAATGGAAAACTGATGACAAAATTCTTAAAATATTGAATTTCAGAGGCAAAATTTCGGTAACTATTGGAGATTTGCGAATTTCTACCATTGAAAAATTTTCCATTGTAACCTGACATTTAAACCACCCTGTATGTATGTATGTATGTATGTATGCAGAAGCCCGTCATGCGGTACAAAAAAAATGAAAATTTTGATTATATTCCTGAATAAAATAATATTTTACGTTTAAGTTTTTCAATTTTATTAATATAAAGCGAAGTCTCCTCGTTTTGTTACATGAGTTATTCTCCCTTGCCGACCAAATATCTGCTTAATCCTGACCAAACAATGAGGCACTATAGTTTGATTTTCATTTTTTACAGGCAAAACTTGTGGCGGTTATATGGCGGTCTTATTTATTTAAATGAATGAGCAAACCATGGTCAATCATGATTTGTCTGAAAGTTATTTAGAGTATATTAGCTTGCTTCGTATTTACAGAACAATGTACGTTGATAAATATTTCAATCATTTATAAGTATGTATGTAACCTACATCAGAAATACCTGAGAATCTGATTTTGATATTATTCTGCTGAAGTATTCCGAATCGGTGTGTCCTCTTTCGCAAAGCCAATTCTTGCCAAAAGTTGTGAAATATTTCCCAGCAGACTATACTATTTATTTCCGATTTGCCGACATGATACGTGAAATTTTGATCTCCTACAATACCCGCCATTTTTACTACGCGGACAAATATTTTTCCACGTACTACAAATGGGATCGAGTAAAAAAGCGATTAGTTGCTTCTAATAAAACTCATATATGGGTTGTTCGTTTAACTGGAATGCTACATTTTGCTTACGTAACTGCACAATTGTGGACAATCTTACTCAATTCGTCGCACACCTTTCTGGAGAGATGGACCGGAGCATTGGTGTCATTAACGTATCTGTTCGAACTGGGATTTCGCGCTGAGTGGAAGGCAGACCCGCGGGTTCTCCAATTGGTTAATTGCGTCGTGCAAGGTCACACGCTAAATCATGGTAATTAAATAGAATGTGTTGGATAATGGTGATAATGTTCAAAACATGTACTCGAAATAATTCTAAATAGAGCTAAAACCAATCTCTACTTAATTTTTAAAATACTTTGCTAAGTTCACTCCGTACTTAATTTTAAAAAGAGCTAACAATGGACACTCACGACCTGTCGTTTGAGTCCAGGGTACCCACTATGTTTTTTAGAATCTACTAGGACCCCAGATAAAGTATTCATTCATATTTCCGTGTAAAACTCCGCCAAAATTGAATGTTTTTATTTTTGAAACCGCCATAACTTTTGAAATCCTGGACGGATTTTCAAAATTTTTGGCAAAAATCATGACAAAGAGTTCAACTTTCTTATTCCATGAAATTTTTTCTAAAATTATCGCTTCTAACTTTTCGCAAAATTTCGTAATTTTCTTCGAAATGGGGGTTCGTCGAAAAAATCCTAAAAATATTGCAAAAATTAGAAATTTTTTATTTTTATTTTTTTTGCCAAAAATTTCGACTTTCGTGGTCATTTTAAGCATAAAATTTTCAAAATCCGACATAAACTGCAAAAGTTATGAGGGTTTGAAGTTGGTCGAAAATGCAAATTTTTAAGTTTGGCGGCACGCCATGGCGCCAAATATGAGTTTTGCACGGAAATATGAATGGATCCTTCATCTGGGGTCCTAGTAGATTCTAAAAAACATAGTGGGTACCCTGGACTCAAACGACAGGTCGTGAGTGTCCCTTGTAAGTCCAATTTGGCTAGCTTGGATACCTACAGTCAATGGAACAAGTATTGGCAACACCCACACAAGCTAAATAAAATTGGCTATAACTTTAGCATGCATTATCAAATTAGCATGAAAATTTGTACGCATTTAGCAAATCCAATGTAGTGTTCGATTATAATCATGTTTCTGATTTAAATCTAGTAAACATAACACAATTCTGATTTTGACCTCAACGAATCAGATGCAAACCTGCAAAAAGTATTGGCAACATTTGGCCAAATTAATTACTCAAAACAATTTTCTTAACCATCTTCCACATTTCGTTACGGTAAGTTACAGTGTCGGACAGATGTCTACGTCCACATAGTCGCGTCAATTTCATTTTCAAATTGTCACTGAACTACTGAACCAATTTTCATCATTGATATATCAAATTCTCACAAATTTAACGTAATTTCATAAAACATATGAGTTATTTCTGAAAATTCTGGGAAAACTGAGAATCATAGTGCAGAGCGAGAGAGGATGAAATTTGAGCGGACAAAAGTCTACGTCCACTTCACTTTAATTGTCAACAACAAAAATCTCTCCAATTTATAAAATCAGGTAACTTAATAAATCTATCAATAACATATGCCGCATTAATTTTTAAATAATTTTCTTCCAGAAAAATATGATGGCGTCGACACGCAAGGAAATTCCTATCGCTATTCGAGATCTTGTCATTCAGGACTGGAAGGGTGGACAAAAAGGGGGCTGTCGCAGAGACAAATATGGACCAAGTATAAATTAGCAAGGACAACCATCCAGACAATCATTAAGAACTTTAAAGCTAATGGTTCAGTCCAAAACAAGGTCAGAAGTGGTCGAAAACCGATTTTGGCTCACCGAGAAGTACGCCACGTGCTCAACAAAGTCAACGTTACACCCTCACTTAGTGCTCCAAAGCTATCTACCGAGATCAAGGAGATGTTCGGCAAACAGGTTAGTCCTATGACCATCCAAAGAACACTGAATAAGGGAAATTTGAAATCCCACAGAGCAGTCCGGAAGCCTCTTATTGTACCGAGGAATGCAACCAAACGAGTGAAGTTTGCCAGAGACCACATTTCCAAGCCACAAACATTCTGGGACATATTTTATGGACTGACGAGTCAAAGTTCAATGTCTTTGGGTCAGATGGGCGTCGTAGAGTGTGGAGATATCCAAAAGAAGCTTTGAATCCAAAAAATCTCAACCCCACAGTTAAGCACGGCGGCGGGTCGGTAATGGTGTGGGGATGCATGGCTTCAAGTGGGGCAGGAAAAATGGAATTTGTTGACGGAATTATGGACCAATACAAGTACCAGGGAATACTTGACCGTAATATCCAGGAATCTGTTCGAAAACTTGGACTTGGACGACGATTTGCCTTCCAACAAGACAACGATCCGAAACACTCTGCCAAGTCCACCATGGAATACTTCAAGAAAAAAAAATTCCGAAGCTAGAATGGCCTCCCCAATCTCCAGACTTGAATCCCATTGAGCATCTGTGCAACCACATTGAAAGAGAAATAAGAAAACAATCTTTTTCAGGAATTCCGGGCCTTAAATCCAGAATTCGTGAAGTTTGGGAAACCATTTCTGAAGATGTGACCAAGAATTTGGTAAACTCAATGACTCGACGCCTTGAAGCCGTCCTTAAAGCGAACGGAGGCCCAACCAAATATTAAAAATTAATTGTTATAACATTCCTTATAAATTACAGTTTTTTTTGTATGTTTTCTCTGACTGGACGTTGACTTTTGTCCATCCAATTGTTTTCATTTTGAATTAAAATACATCTCTGGCCTAAAATAAATTTTTTAGCGGAAAACTAATAATGTGCTATGAAATTACGTTAAATTTGTGAGAATTTGATATATCAATGATGAAAATTGGTTCAGTAGTTCAGTGACAATTTGAAAATGAAATTGACGCGACTATGTGGACGTAGACATCTGTCCGACACTGTAATTAGGTGACAAAATATGAGGTTAGCTACATTGTAAGTCTACAGTTGTGTTGTCTGGAGCCAAAATGGCGACACCATATGAGCTGTATTTGGCGCGGCGAGAAATAATCATGTCTCTTTCACAAAAAAGCTTTACTATCGAAAAATCAAAGAGAAAACATACTTTTCCATATTTACTATTGAATAGGTAGCAAAGAAATATAAAATGACAATCTCAGTTTCTACTTTTCCATGATGCGGAAGAAAAAAGTCATCTACGCCCAAAACCTAAGGATGACTCAAGCAACGAACCACTAGAGAGCGGAAGATTTCAGCTTCCAAATCCATGTTAAATTGGAGTATCAACTGTAGGGTCAACATATCATACAATATGGTGATCAATCAAAAATTATGCCTTGGGGTTTCAGGCTCCAGAAGCCCGACCGACGCGAGAGTACCCAAAGCGAACCACCTCAATAAATCGAAATGGGCTAAACATCACCCTAAATAGAGTTCCGATCAATGAAAAAGGGCCTACTGGTCCGACATAGGCATATTTTACTTATTCGGAGCTCATTAATTGGTTCAAGTCTAGCGGATGCAATAAAAGGCTCAGAAATACTAAAACGTTCTTATGGCAGTTTAACACATAGGAGGATCGATTATAGTTTGGGGTTAAATGACCAGTTCTCGGCGTAGTTACCTGGTCACTATCGATGAAATCATGACCAGGAAGGTGTTGTCGATCATTCCAAACGATAATTTGAAATCATTTAACAAAAACCTGGCCTAGGAAAAAATTTCATATTCCAAAAATGCAGTGACCCCAAACATGTAGCAAAATTAACGATGCAAGTTTTTGGAGACCGAAAAGGTTAAGATTCTTTCGTTGGCTGCACAGTCTCCTGATGTGATTCTGATTGTCCGGGTTAAGAAAAGAGAGACCGATGGGAAACCACTAGTCGAAAAACGAGCTTGTCAAAAGTTTAAAAGAACTGTGGGCAGCCATATAAAAAATCGTTATATAAGAACTTGTCGAATAAATTCCACGACCTATTTCTGCTCTTATTGGGTCGAGGGGAGGTGCCACGCAATACTAGAAGCACTTTGTCGCAGTAAAATTGGCGTTTCGTTGCTCTATGATTTTTTAAGTTAGAGGGTGCCAATACTTTTTGTGGGTTAATTTCGCAAATTTTCCATCAAATTATTCAAAAACTGCGTTAATCTAATTTTAATCAGTAAAACATGATTATAATCGAAAACTACATTAGATTTGCTAAATGCGTACAAATTTTCATGCAAATTTGATAATGCATGCCAAAGTTATAGCCAATTTTATTTAGCTTGTGTGGGTGTTGCCAATACTTGTTCCATTGACTGTAGCTAATTTCAATGTGTCGTTTAGACATCCGTGGATTCCAGCAAGTACTTACGTACATATATTTAGCCACTAAATCACTTCCTGACTTTGAGCTTGGTTTTTAAACAATTAATACAATTGCATATATTTATTTACAGATACTATACATCCCAAGCATAACCCCACTTGGCGCATCCTATCAACCCTGTACAATCTAACAGCCATTGGATTTGTAGTTTATCCCATCGCCCTCGGAATCCTGTTGGCCTTCAAGCCGTGTCAGTTTCCCTTCCTGGGGTCATTTCTCCATCCGGGGGACGTGTGTCAAAGCAGGATTCAAACCTTATCTTGGGCTGTCTTATCCAAATGCAAATTCTGGTCTGGAATTACTTCCCGCTGTGTCCTAATAATCACGGACGTCGCCATAGTTTCGCACATCTATGCTATTGGAATCACCTACATATTTGTCGTCCTACTCCCAGGAAATCTATTCCTCTGGGAAGAATCGTGTCGCGCCTTTAGCGGGAAAAATACAAATTTGAAATTCTACAGAACCCTTCAAGTTCTCCAGTCGGTGTTAAATTCGTCCAACCGTTACCAAATTTTCCCCATGGTTGCATATTGCTTTCCGGCGGTGCAAATTTTAGATGCCTTTTTACTCATCAAATATTACGACACGATGGATTATTCCTTGTTTATGATTGTCATCGTCCAATATGTCCAATGTCTCTTTTGCATCGCAATGCTGTTCATGTGGTCAGCAAAAGTTTATGCAAATAGTTGCGCCTGGTTGGCAAAGCGGAAACGTAGCGTGAACAAAGGGGGCACATTTGAGCGGAAATTCCTTAGGGGACTGGTCCCCTTAAAGGTGTTGTTTGGCATGAGCTTTGTCGATGAACTGACGCCTTTAGTGATTGAGCAGTTTTGCGTGTTACAAACCATTAATTTGTTGTTACTCAGGTGAACATACTTTAGCATTAAGGTACCATTACATACTTAATGGTTTATACAGTCAGGTGCAAAACTTTGCGGTGAATTTTCTTTGTCGGCACGTGTATCGTCTGCCACTTCTTTCCCTTCATTGTCTCATAGCACCCCAAGTCTCATGTCTCACTTTTATATGAGGGCATTCCAGTTTTACCATATTGGTAGCAAGTTTTTACTGCATCTCTTTCGAACCATACGTACATGTTTAATAGCACTAATCGTGCAATTCTACACAAATCTATGTACTTGTAGCCAAACGAGGTTTCAAAGAGCACAACTGATTTTATTTACCTTGTAAATATATTAATTAGCTAACTAAATATATAGTTGTAATACATTCATCAGTCCTGAATAACCCATACATATTTACCCATATTTACCCATATTTACCCATTTACCCTCTTACATTATGTAAGTGTGAGATACATATAAATACAGGAAAATATTTATATTTACGAAAAATCTTCAAAATATGTGTGAAAATATGCAATATGTACGAAAACCTTAAAATATTTAAAATATGGAAAACTGTGTTTGAATTTTTCCGATAGTGTATAGATGTGATATCAGCATACGAAGTTTTAAGTACAATATGACTTGGCATGAACAACTTATAAATACATAAATACATATCCGCCGTCTGTTTATGACACGATAAGTTGATCTAAATGTAAGCTATTAATTAATTAATAAATTATACTTCAGGTACACCCAAGTTACGGTGATTTATATTCTCACAAGAACGACGGCATTATATCGGTGGAAAAATATTGTCAAGGTGTGCATCCATGTATGTATTTAACTAATGTGCCTACTTTTAATTAAAGTACCTGAATCTGACCAATGAATGATTTATAAATATTACCGAACTTGAAACCAGTCTAGGACACATTTGATAAAAAATACGGCTTACATAAATTAAAGAAAGGCCATTAATCTATGACAATAGTCATAATTACCTAGTTTATGCAAACCTGTTGAAAAACTTTTCCAACAAATTTTTAAAACGCAGCTCGAGCTTACCAATTAAAATATCATTCTTTCTTAAGTCGGTAAACGATTCGTCACTGTTCGATCTCAAAGCAACATAGATGAGTAGTTCACAAATTATTTTAATATTTTATGCATTTAACTACACTGTAAATAATCTGGTAATAAACATTACGCAAAGCACAAGTATATGTCTCTACCAAAGTTGTAATGATAAATTGGTACCGTGTGGATTACCGTGTGGTAATGGCTTGGTAATAAAGTTTTACCATCATGGTAACCAATTTTTACTATCTGGTAAAACATTATTACCAAATTTATTATTGAGAAATCATTACCTGCGTGACTTTACCGGATTGTTAAGAGTTTACATATTGATTTATACATGTAGTTATATGTTGATACCATTGTACCCTCTTAAAAATTACGTTACCCTTTTAAATAGGACCTGCGCTAAGAATTACGTATTAAGTAAACTATCCTAAACCTATTTACTTTATGCCCATACCAGCATTCAAGATGAGTTTACTTTTTAAAGGGGGGCATCATTTTTAAGAGTGCAATTCTGTAACATATCTAAATAAAAATATCGTCATCGCAGACATTTAATGTGGTCAGATCTAATAAAAGTACCTGAACCTGACCAACACAATATATTACGTAAGGTTCATCCAGTTTATGAAACATTTTATACAAAAAAGTACAGCTATTAGGGACGCTGTAAATGAGTACAAAAATGTTTCGTCGTGCATAATCACCAAAAGCTGGTCAATTAAGAGTACACTCGCTTCTTGAGAGGGTGCAAAAACCAGCCTTAGTAAACACCACGTATATTCAATATACGTGGGTGTTTTATTATTAATTTTCAAAAGGTATGTTCCGCACTGTTTCTCGCCAAAATTTTGATGAAAGAACAAACTTCAAATACATTTAGGAGGCTGTGATTTTTTTCAGTTCTGTAGGTTAACATTAACACTAGCAATAACCCATTAAAATTTACCTCGGAAATATGCCAAAATTTACGACTTCATATCACTATCATCCGAAAACCGTTTTCCCCTGATGTCTTTCTTTAAGTTTCGAAACGAATAATAATCACTAAGGGTCAAGTCTGAACTGCACGGGGTGTGGTTTGTGCAGGTAAAGCGATTTTCGTCTGCACTATCCCTCGCAAAAAGCCAGGTATGAGGAGGAGCGTTGTCGTCTAAAAAAAGGCCAACTCTATATTTTGACCCCACGTTTCTTTTCAACCGGAGGACGCAGCTCCTTCTGGGTACCTGCATACGCGGCCCCATTTATTGTAGTATTTACAGCAATAAATTTTATAAGGAGGGGACCTTTGATATCCTTGAAAATGGTCATCATCAATTTTTTGTCAGATTTTTGCACTTTTCAATTCTCGGGCGGTGGCAACCCCTCCTGCTTCCATTGAGGGAATTATTATTTGGTCACCGGGTCATAATAGTAAACCCAAGTACCATATGCAACTAATAAAATATTGAGCAGGTTCAAGTCTTCATTTAATAGGTTAAAATTGGCATTGCAAAAGTCGACTCGATCATGTTTTTGAGATGCCGAAAGCAATTTTCGTACCCAACGGACGGAATACATTTTCATACCTAAGTCTTCAGTTAACATGGAACAAATTGCTGGTTTTGGAACACCCATCTCATCTGCTAAATAGGACAGTTTCAATCGCGGATCTCTCATTATTGGTTCTTCTAGTTTCCGGAGCCTTTCTGTGGAAGAAACGGATTTTGAGCGTCCTGGCGACTTTTTGCCCGAGACCTCGTTTCGCCATCATTTAAAATTATTGACCCAATTGAATTTGTGTTTTGTGTTGGGCAGTTTTCATTGTACATTTTAAGCATTCAACCATAAATCTGCGACACGTATTGCCTATCCAGCATTAAAAATTAAATCACACTACGATATTTAATTTGCAAATCTAGCATTTTTTCCGTTGAGGTAAAGTTTGCCGATTTATTGCTAGTGTTGACGTTAACCTTAAGAACTGAAAAAAATCACAGCCTCCTAAATGTATTTGAAGTTTGTTATTTCATCAAAATTTTGGTGAGAAACAGTGCGGAACATACCTTTTGAAAATTAATAATAAAACACCTACGTATACTCAAAATATATTCAATTTAAAAGTTAGAGTGGAGTAGTTATTCATTATCCATTCATTCAAAATTTGAAAGAAATTACAAATTTATTGATTGTTGTTTATTGAATGTTTTATTGATGCACATATTTACTTTATCTTAAATACGCCAGATTTGATGGATTTCTTGTGCGACGCATAGCTTCAAAAAAGAATAATGAAAACAAATATTCATACATACATTTTTTATGAATATTAAACCAATAAATTCTCTTTCAATATTCATTCATTCAACAATTTTGAGAAAAAAAGTATTCTCCCACTATTTACGAATTTAGTGAATTGAGAATGAATAATGTATTCATTAAAATAAAGCAATGCTAGTATGCTGATAATCATTGAATGCAACTTAGAAACCCTGTCTAATGGAAAATATTTTGGGCGTGTTTGCTCTAAGACATTAAATCTCTTAATCTCAAGATCTGCATCGAATCTAAAAGTACCCAAACCTGACCAGCACAATGTGCATACTAAATGAACTTGATCCAGTTTATGTACGTCGTATTTTTATAAAAATGGAAGGATGTATAAAATGAAAGGGTTTTCGTCTTTAGTCGGATTAGATCCTCCAGTCCGGTACTTTTCATTACATGTAATTCCTAACAAGTCGCCCATATCTAGATTTACGATACGCCTCAGTAGCACACTTTTAAAATAACATACTTTCTGGAAATTTAGAACTTTGAACCAGATAAACTTATTTATTTACCGTAAAAGTCAAACTGGCACAAAAAACCCAGCTAGGACTTTCATAGAAAAATATCCACTTTTTACCATCGAGTTTTCCATAAAATACACAAGAAAGAATCTTTTTGTTTAAAGAAATTTTTATTTCAATATAATTAATTTATTGTGAATTTCGTCGTCAACGAAAAATAAAATACTACACAAAGAGATGTATGTATATACTTCATCGTTAATAGATTAATTGGGCCACTAGTTAGGCATTTTCCTCCAGTGATAAGTAATTACCTATATGCTTATTTAGATTTTAAATATTCCTCCGTTCAAACAAAATGGTTTCTACGAAATTGTTTTTCATCGTTTGCACGACACTATTAATTGTTTCACTCGTTGGGAAAGCTTTCTCCGTTGAAAATTTGAGTCTAACTCGAGCAGAGAAACAAAAATTGGATCAGGTATAAATTTTCATTTCAGAATGACGTAACGCATTTTTTAAAAGTGTTTATAATAATTATCCATTTCGCTTCGAATTTTAGTTTAAAGAAGCCATTTCGAAAATTACTTTTCCGGCTGAGTGGATGCAACAGGAATTGACTCTGGTTCGCTATCTGAGAGGTAAAGTTTATTTAAAATATGTAAATACTTTGGAATTGACCGTGTTTTGACTCAAATCAAAGTGTTGCAAGTTCGAATGCAAGCGGAATTTGAAGTCGAGGGCATAAGTTTCAAGAAAGTTTTCAATAATCATGGCATAAGTCCTGGTTCGGAGCATACATGTTCAAATGTTCAAAAAATATTTAATCATTCCAAGTTCATTCATTCAAAGCCTTGAAAGCAATATTTATTCCTTATTCACTCATTGATAAATTGTAAAAAAAATATTCATTAATTGTTTAACATTTACTCGTTATTCACCGTTCCTTCATTATTCATTTTATTCAAAATTCACAGTATTAGATGAATTTCTCAATTTTCCCTATGTATTAAGCATTGAATTAAAAATGCACGATGAAAAAATATTCATTTATTCAAAAATCAGAATAAAATATTCATTCAAATTTTGAATATTGAAATTGTTGAATGAATAATTTATTCATTCATCATTAAATGAATGAATGTGAACATGTATGGTTCGAAGTAAAAATGTATTTTCATTACTTATAATTAATTGATATTTATTTTATAGCTCGGGAATGGGACGTTCGGCGGGCGAAGAGTATGCTGCAAGAGGTAAGTATTCATGTAGATAATTACATAATTATAGGTGTGACACATGTAAATTTGAAAATTTTTTCTGCAAACACAAATCTTGTGCAGAATTCCGCAGAAAATTTTTCATTCGGGAAAATAATCCTGCTTATTTTGGAGAAATAACACACACAGTGCAAACTTTTTCAAGTTCAAATTTAACAAATAAAATTGAACCATTCGAAAAAATTGTTTCTGTAACTATCGTTTTCACCGAATATGTAATCTGAGTAGAATTAATTAAGTATTTAAATTAGATCTGTTTTCTTACAGACGGTCGCCTGGTGGGAGGAGAACAACATGAAAGACATTCAAAACGAGGATTGGACAGACGTTGAGAAAGACTACCCGCTTCACACCGACGGCGTCGATAAGCTTGGACAACCAGGTCAGGAATATTTTAAATAATAATGAGTATTCACATATTTGTTAACATCAAGCCAATCCATTGCATTTTAAAAATTAGATCAAACCCCATCCAGTTGGAAATCCTTGACCCTATGCATTTTTATGATTCATAGTATTTCGTCACATAATTCTATAATATAATTCAGTACAATCTCTTAATCAAATCTCTTAATTAGTTAAACATTGATAGCAAAACTTGCAAACAAAAAAATAGTCTTTTAACTGTTCTTTCAAACTAACATGATACATTTCGTTCGTTAGTTCATCAGATAACTAATTCCATAAATATATTGCTCTAAGATTGAACGATTTTCTAGCAAAATCAGTTCTCGGTTTCATACTGCTTCGATAATTAATTCGGGCTATTGCAGTTGAATAATGGTGAATTTCACATTGTTTTACAAATTTGTCGGCAAAAAACGTCAGAAAATAACAAAAACATGTGCACCAATTTAAATTTTACTCCCCTGATGTGTGATTTTTAGCAATTGTCTACGCCCTTGCGGAGTGGGATCTTCGCGGGGCAGCCGTCCAGGGCCGGATGAACCGCGTAATCCGCTGGTTCGTTAAAGGATATGATGACGTTCACACGAAATCATTTGAGTATCAAAAACTAGGCAAAACGAACGGAACCCAATGGAATGTGATCGCTGACATGGACAAACTCTCGCGCCAACAGCAGCTCTGCATCCAATGTCTCCGTTTTTACACGGAACTCGGCGTCTTATTGGAATCCCGCTATCCGGGAGCTATTAGCAAGATGTTCGCTATAAATTGTAAGCCAATACATTTAAAATTCTTAATTGCCTATTGTTGCTGTTACTTAGGGTAACAAATTTGTTACCACATCTTTTACAGTTCAATGGTGTAGTATAGGTTGATTAAAAGTGTAGATATTTATAAAATGTGCTGATATTGCAAGTAAACTTATACTTTTTTTCCAGCCCCTTCAATATTCCAAGTCATTCTCGGAGTGGTTAATCCCATTCTGTCAAAAAGTACTCTGAATGCTTTGAAAGTGCTCGGAACGAACAAGGAGGAATGGAGCAAAGTCGTCTACGCTCACTTTGAAAAAGACCAACTTCCTGAAAATTTGGGAGGAACGAGAAAATATGCGCCAGTGTGGAACGAGATATAAAAAATCATATGAATATTCGACTTAAGACCCAAACCCATAAAGTAACAGTTTCAGTGCTAACTACTTACAAATATTTTAATATCAATAAATCAGTCGGACTAATTGCTAACGAAATTAGATACACATACAGAACCGAAGCACTCAAATAAGCATGTAAATATGTTCTTACTATACCCAAAAACTAAATCCAAACTAAAATAAAATTAGGTATCTGCATGTATAGTAAATAAACAATCCTAGAATAAGGTATCACCAAGTGGCTACGACCGATTTTACCCAACGGTAGTAAGTTTATTACATTAGAACAACTTAAAAACAATGTTTTAAATATGTAAGTATCTATTTGTTTATATACCTTGTTAGCAACTTATTTCGGCAACAAATTGTTATCCTGATGGGTGACTTCGTACCTATGAACATACATATAAATATGTCTCGAATTTGGGAATTTGGAAATTTGTCTCAAAATTGGGAAAAGTTCTGATTGTAAGCTTTTATTGAATTTATTGTATAAATTTGTACAAAACTAATTATGTAGTTGAAAAGGCGGAGGTTTTTTCCAAATAATTATATGCATTGATATATGTACATAAGATGTAGACTATGAACTAGTAGAAAATTATGAATATAGGGACATTTTCCAATAAAAAATTTAGCATCCCGAATTTGAACAGACGCAATAGCACGGATGCGCAATACAACTGTAACACCGGTATCCGGACCAGTAGCAGTGATTACTGCATCCGGCGTGACTAAATCCCCCGCAGTACGTACATTTCGGAGCGATTGGGTTTTCTTGGAGAGAAATTATGGTCCCATCGTCAATGGCAACAGCTCGTTCTTGTCCATCTACCTTGGAATTTTCGTTTGGTTGGGCCGGGGCAAAATCCGAAGCTGAGCAGGTGGCCAAGCCCTTAATATACAAGGAAATTTAAATTTTGATGATGATCATCATAATTGTTTGAAATTATATCCTTACTTACCAAAGCCAAAATGAAAATTGAAGCCGTTTTGAATTGCATTGTAAATATTGTGTTTCTTTAAGTTGAAAACTGTTGTATTATTATGATTATGTTGGGGAAGTCGTGAAATGAAGTCTGATGAACTTGGAACGTCTCTGCGCATTTTTATACTAGCAGAATGCGTCGTCATTTGTTGACAGGGTATAATTTTTGTTTACAACATACATGTTCAGCGAGAACCGGACGTGACAATATCATCGTACGTATTTTATTGTATCGGGCAGTCAGCAACAGTCGAATCACGTGGCAAGCTCCCAAATAACAATTATAAATGAGGATAACTTATCACAAAGATAAGCCACCTCGCGCATCCTGGCACGTAATATTTAAGGTTGGCATGTGTGTATGTACATACATATGTTGATTGCTTACGGTTTCAACAGTTGTAATCAATTCATCATGAATCATCGCGTCACTGCGCCTCTTTGTACCTACGTACGCAGTTGATCACATTAATGTATATTTTTAACCAATGCATTACCCGTTATCACTTGTTGTTGATGCAGACACACAATTATGTTCTTGTTTACCTTTCGCTTATATAAACCAACTAAATAAGCAACAAACAACAACAATAACAGCCTTGTCACATCCGATATTCTCCGAATTAGTTTTTACCGATTTAATGGAAATTTGTTGTTGTAAACATCCCGTATCTCTATGTACGCAGTTAATAAATTATGTTGCAACTTGCCAGTATATAAACTTGCAGAGATCTATTCAATTCATCAGCTATTATTCAAACGCACAACTCAACTAAGCTCCAACAAGTATTGCGGCTTAAATAATACAACTAAATAGCAACCTCAGAAATATATTATTACTAAACAACAATGGAATTCAAAATGGTTTCAATTTTCCTCGTCGTCTTGGCCTTTGTAAGTACATACCTATGAACTAATTAAAAAAGCTGATCTTTATCAAAATTTATCAAAATTTAAATTTCCTTTTACGTATTAAGGGCCTAGCCACCTGCTCAGCTTCGGATTTTGCTCCCGCCCAACCAGACGAAAATTCCAAAGTAGATGGACAAGAACGAGCTGTTGCCACTGACGATGGGACCATAATTTCGCTCCAGGAAAACCCAATCGCTCCGAAGTGCACGTACTGTGGGGGTTTTAGCCACGCCGGATGCAGTAATCACTGCTACTGGTCCGGATACCGATGCTACAGCTGCATTGCGCATCCGTGTTATTGCGTTTGCTCAAATTCTGGATGCTAGATTACTACTGGAATATACGTCTTGATAAACAAGTATAATTTATTACGGGTTATTAATTTAAATCACATATTAATATAACTAATGTAATGTAGGTTTCCCACCTTTTACTATTTAATCATTTACAAGTTCATATAGCATATTTAATAAATCTCTAAATAAATCTCTAAATAAATCTCTTTTTGACTCAAGCCAGTGGTGCAGATGCGATTTTTCAGAATATCCCAATAGTTTCACCACGTATGATTTCATCGTAAACATTATAGAACAAATATTTTTAAAATTCCATCTAAATATGTCGAAGACGGTAAAGAAGGTAGTTGATCGTTGAATCAGTGAGAATAAGTTACCGCCAAGAAATTATGCATTCTGGACCACCATGCACACCAGTATCGCTTAACGTAAAAAAATTAGCTATACAATTGACATGATTGATGCAGTTGGTAGTCAACTCCCACGCCTTGCTCATACAAATGGAGACGTCTAAACACATATGTTCGTAATAATTTGCAAACTAGATTCTCATCATTCACTACTTATTCCCATTCAAACTCTCGATAAGAAAATACAAACCCCGGAATTTATACTTATGCAGAGTGAATTACGGAATTATTACGTTGCGGAATTATTACTGCTCCGGTCAGAATATGCAAATGCTCTGTTCTATTTACATACCCCATCTCCAGAGCTATGATTAACTAACAAGCTGATGATTTCTAGCATTGAAGATGAATATGTAAACGCTAGAACTTGGTATGTACATGTGGCCCTTGTGAGAAGTTAATTCCCACGGTATGCTCACAGTTGTTATGCAGATATGTGTGCAACACGTGGGAATGTACGTAGATATGTTATGCCAATATTATAAATGTGACCGTAATTTCCGCATAGATAATATTTTCATATAAACCTTGCGTTGCTTGTTTGCCGTTTTTATAAAAAAATTGTTTTTATAATCCAACGAATTAATTCAATATATCGTAAAACATTTCATAATAAGGAATCTCCACATTTCCAGGTTAGATAAGGAGTTCGTCTGTTATACGTATAGCTCCCCATCTGCATGGTTTAGTTGTTCATTTGACACTCATCCAGTTATACAAAACATCATGAAGTTAATCTCGTTTTGCCCCTCAATTTTTGCGTTTGTAATACTGTTCCTCGTAACCCCTTCGTATACATCCGCTAATTTTGTTTTGAACACCCACATCTGCATTATCGGCGGGGGAGTTAGCGGCCTTACGGTGGCCAACTCACTGCAAGATAAGGGCTACAAGAACGTCCACCTGTTCGAGGCGGGGTAGCGATTTGGCGGGAAAGCCGACACTTTTCGTGCAACGGGCTATGGCGGAGAATCGATTCTGATCGAGAAGGGTCCAATAATTTATACAAAATCGATACGGTATATATGTACAGAATTTCCCATACCCTGTACACATTCATTCATTTAAAGAATGAAGAAATTGTTCATTGTTCAATTCATTCGTTAGGAATGAATATTTTTTCAATGAATTTTTTTAATAAATATTTTTTAAATTTCAATGACTGAATTTTGAATAATAATTTATTCATTTTGTTTTCATGAACAATGAATGAATAATTTTGTTCTTTATTCATTTTTCACGTAATGCGATAGTAAGGCGAAGTTGCGATTAAACTAGAGGATGAACTGATAATGAATAGATATTTTCTTTCAAAGTTTTAGTAAATCAATAATGAATTAATAATTTTTCCTACTTTTTACATTGAATGAATTTTGAATGAAAAAGTGTTTTTTGAACAGATATACACTTAAGCAAGTCAAGAAAGGAAATCTTACTACAATCCCGTTCGAATTGAAGGATATCTCCCTCATCGATCCCGAACGTGGGTTAATCTTCCCAAAACTAACTTACAGCCCAGTAGTCACCGCTAAAATTAAGAATCTCACCGACAAGTTTAAATCGTACTGGGGTGAACTTTCTCAAAGTGGCGCGCTGGAAATGGGCTACAATTCGGCAGGCTCAAACGAAAAGTTGGATGAGTCCATGCCCATTGACAAATGGTGAGTAATAAACCGGTGTATCGAAAGGTAGCAAAGGGGGTGAAGCGACATGGTCACACGGTCTTGGAACGTCAAAGCTGTATTGATTTCTGAACAAACAGACGGTCGGACATTTCCATAAAGGAATTTCGCTTCGCTTCACCCCTTAATAAAAGCCTATGTTCCTGATATTCGATGCCAAGAAGGCATTCGATTTTGATAACCTGCTTCAATCTATTCTAGGTTGTCGGGACATAACCTCAGTGAACTAATTCCTATATTTAACCCACCCATCACCGCTCAGGGATACGGCGATGTGAAAAATATCGCCGTTTTGTACGCCATGAAACTCATTGTTGCCGAGGACGTCGAGTTGCTGAGCTTAATCGGCGACGACACCGCTTTACAGGTGAAGGAAGGATTCTACACATGACAGTCACACTCGAGTCGAGTAGACGTCATCTTTTTTCTCTCTCACGATTATTTTTTGTTTTTTAAATTTTTTGCAAATTACTTACCACTCCAAGTCATCGAGTTTGTGATATAGGCGTAATTTTGGACCCACAAGAAAGTGGTAGATGATTTTTAACACCTAGACCTTAACTGACCTTTCTGTGCGACTTCTTATTTTGATGTCAACCTACCTCCCCTGATTTATCAAAGTGAACTCTACTTCTTGCCTGGTGCCCAATACTGCCCACTCCAACTCATCCGTATGTTTGGGGCACTCACACACCACAAGTTTTGAGTCGTTTTCGCTGTGTTTCCGGTCACCTCCCACTTCCCTTTTTGGACCGGATTTTAAACAACTGCGCTGTGGGCAGAGCGGTTTAATCTGCCCTTGTACAAAAGCGCTCTGACCGATGGCGCTATATAAATTTCGATCCTTCCCAGGTCAATTGTTCCAGTTTTAATTTTCATTTGTCACTTTTTAATTTTTGAAATTTGTCCAGTAACTGGAACAAGAAATCGTGACGGCGAAACGGATTTTGGAGCACTATCTACTATTAACTTGACCTGCAACATGGGAAAAATGTTGTCTATCGAGGATGCCGTATTGCTCGCCCATCCAACAACCAATTCAATTTTTTTGACTGGTGGAACAGCACAGATACATGCACAGATACGAATGTATCTGTGCATGCCAATTTCTGCAATTACTTATTTTAGACACGCCCCTACTATACGGGATATTCTTGGATTTATGGAGATTATACCGACCCAGCGAATGGGGCTGACATATTCCTTATGCTCAACAAGTTGACCACAACGCTAAGAAAGATACATCCACTTTCCAGAACGCTTTTCACCTCGGTCACCGACTACTTTCCCCACGTGTCTGGGGAATCCATCAGGGACGGTTTTTACCGTGATTTTGACTCAATTCAAGCAGACGGAGGACTTTATTATGCCACGACATTACTAACGTTTGAAACTGTAAATGGTGCGATTGAAATGGGGGAGAAATTTGTGCAAAAATATTTTTGATAAGTTGGTTTGTAAATAAATACCTAGTCGTATACACTCAAGTGTCAATAGCTGATTGCTAAAAAACTACGCTGCAGAATTAAAATCTGATAAGTGCATTAGATTCGCCATGCGATTTACATTATGATTCACTATAGACTTCGTAATTTTTGAACATCTGTATAAATATATAAGAAATTGAAGAGGAGCGGGCGGCGATAGTTTTTCACAAAAAAAATCCAAGAAAAATAGTGAATTTAACATGTGTTGAAAAGGTCAAAGTTGTACTTTAATTTAGCCCAACGGACTATAAAAAGGTTCATGGGGACCGAATCGACAAAGAACAGTCGAAGAAGAATTTTTTGAAAACCTCCAAGGACCACACCCATCATGAAGCCTCCCAAGCCTGGAATCGGAAGAAATTCACGAAATTAAAACGGAAACCGGGCTCACTGCTGGCAGTGTCGATCAAGATTATCCAATGAGTGCTCAAATTGAAGCTTGGGCTTAAGGCTTTAAAATGTGGTACTTGCCACATCCTGATCGTACCCCAAAGGAAAGCCAGATTAAAGAAATGCAGCAGTCACCTCAACCGGTACACTCCAAAAAAGTGAGCAGGATTCTTTTTACAAATGAGGAGATTTTCACATCGGAAAAATCTTTTACCAAGCGAGTTGTCATAATCTACTCAAAATCGGTCAGAGGATTCCCCCGATATAGACAAAAGGTCAGAAAGTCACATTAGCCAGGTTTTTTGATGATTTTGGCAGGTGGGAGATAATTGGGGTAATTTCTCTACATTATGCTGAAAATTGGGGGGAGGTGGGGGAATCAAATTTCTTAAAATATGTTTTTGAGTCCGTGGTACATCCCATAAGTAAGATCCAATTCAATGGAATCGATGGGACCTCTCAGCAGACTCAGCATGAATTTATAGTGGAAAAAATGACCCAAGCGTAACTCAAAAAACAAATTCCGGTCTTTATCTCCAATCAGAAATGTTCATCATCCTTGCTGGATTTGAATGACCGGAATATGAAAAATGGTCAAAGTTAGGGGCAAAGGTGTGTTCTAAGCCCCGTAGAAGTACGGAGGCTCGGAAAAAATTTCTGACCCCGGAATGCCACAAAATGTCCCTGGAATCTGTGCGTAATTCCATAGAGGAGTGGTCGTCTCGTCTTCAGCGTGGCATTGACGCAGGAGGAGGAAATTTTTAAGACTAAAAATTGTTTTTGAATTGAAATTTATCTGGCTTTTCGGTAAAATTAATCAAAAATGGCTAAGTTGAGAATTACAAAAGTAATAAAGCTATATGTCATTGACACTTGAGTGTATACGACTAGGTATTAAAACCTAACATGTCGTTAGACCATTATTTGTTTGTTAGAATTTTTCAAGCGTATTAGTACAGTTAAAAGTTGTTTAAATACATATATATGCTTCGGAACGATTAAATTAAATTGACATACATTTCTGGTAATAACGTAGTACTATTAATAGGGAATGGCCATGTCTCTATATCTAATCTGATAATAATCTGCTACCAAACCTTAGTAAATCTATTTAAAATCTGTAGCATTAAAAAAATGCTGCAGTATTTCTTGACCACAACATACATACATACATATATGGAAATGTATGTAAAAATGCTTTTTCCAGCAATTAAGCAGTTTAATTGTTAGCACAACAATATGCAAATACGAGTCGAGTTTAATTATAAGACTCAAATGTATTTTTAAAAACCAACAAACCGAATTTTTATTGAATTTTATAAAAACGTGCAACAATAAATATTGCTTATACACAGTCGTAAGTGCATCATATATATTGTTTGCAGCATTTTTACTTAAATAAAAACGAGTTGTTAATAATACGTATGGCGGCAAATAACTAGGGTACACTCTTAGAAAGCCAGTATTAAAAGAATACCGTACGGTATTCATACATTTATGACTCTACCAAAGTGGTATTGATTAGTAATACCGTGTAGTAACAGCGCAGTATTTTAGCGTTTTTCATAATCGATATCAAATTTTTATAGACCAATACCAACTTAATACTAAACGGTAGTAATTTCAATACCGAGAAATCAAGAGCTGCCTTACTATATCAGATTTATAACAGTGCATTTATAAAAATTATGTTTCAAGCAATTAAATTCAAATGCATTTTTCCAGGCTTATTAAACAAGTTTTATCAGAAATTGCTAAGATATGCAGCAATGCATACATATTACAATCGTAAATGCATCACATTATTTGCTGCATCTTTAGTTGGGGAAAAACCAGTTGTCCATGCAGTATCTTGCTGCAATAAGTAAAGGGTAGAATCTGATATAAAAATAATTTGTATATCGTCCCCACCTTAGTAATTCGTGATATCCTTTGCCATTGCATTTTTTAAATTTCATCCCGTCCGCAATTTGCAGGGTTTCGTTTTTCCTGGCAAAAACTATTTTCCATAAAGGTGGGTGGGAAAAAGTGGGTAAACGGGAAAAATGGTTTTAACTGGGGAAATGAGGCTGCTCATGAATGTATTTACGGGTAAAGTTAACTTCCCCTATAATCAATGTTTCTGGGATTGGACTTCATTTGCTTTATCTTTATGAATACGTGCACGCGAAATTCGGATAGGGGACTTTTGAATAATTTTGATTGTTTTTCTTATTTATGAATAATTTTGAATGTTACTTATAGTCTGGTTGAACCGTGTTACCCTTTTATATGGAGATTTTTAATTTAATATTTTAAGTTAAATTATGAAATGGCTATTTTAGTGAAGTTGTTTAGGATCGGTGCAAAGCTTCGAAAATTACAGTACTGGGATTTATTACCAAGTGCTTTGTATGTTCGTATCTTTGACTGTGAGTATATTTACATATCTTCCTAAATTACTGAATGATGAATTCCAAGTGAAATCAACTCCTACACAAATACCTTACAATTCAGAAAGCCTATTCCATTTATTCCTATGGAAAAATACATTCGAGATGTCCGCAAGTTTCGTCATACAGATATGTAACTTATGACTCATAAGTTTGCGTATGTAGTTATATATGAACTTACAAGGATTGACGTGAATTACCAAAGGTTTATTTTATCACAGTTATGTAAATTGTTTATTTACACAGTTCTCATAAGAGTACCTGAACCCGATCAGTAAAAGATTCCAAAATATTAAAAAACCAGTTCATGACAATTTCTATAAGAACTTGCATAATTGAAACGCTCTATGCAAAACTATTCTCACTGTTATCAAAGGTACCTATGTATGTAGATAATGTAGTACTGATCTCAATCATCTATCAAATTTACCAAACTCAACAAATTTATGTCGTCAGGAGATTTCGTAAATCTCGCAAACTTATACAATCGCCGTTCTTGATATTGTTTCCATGATTTTTTGTATTTTGTTGCTGGTGAAGGAGAGGATGAGTTTGTGAAACTCAACTAACTCAAGTACCTTCAGTTACCGACTAACAATGCGATGACGCCAGCGGTCTCGCTCCGATTTTGATGAAACCTCGATAATTATGTAGCCCTAGATAAATAATTGAACACATGTTTCGGAATTTTTCATAATGCTCAGTTTAAACAAAGTTATGATGGTATAAGTGGCCAAAAATTCGCATTTTCCTCGTGAAGTTTTTTGTTTTTGAGGGAGAAAAATGCGAATTTTTGGCCACTTATACCATCATAACTTTGTTTAAACTGAGCATTATGAAAAATCCCGAAACATGTGTTCAATTATTTACCTAAGCCTACATACATAATTATCGTGGTTTCATCAAAATCGGAGCGGGACCGCTGGCATCATCGCATTGTAAGTAAGTTTGAGAAAAAAAATCACATTGTTATGCAGTCGAAGTTTTGCGAAGATTAATTATTCTGTGGCACATGTATTTCTGTAAAAATTACCTTATCAGAGCCAGACGTTTACCCAGACATTTAATCTATTCTGATCACGTAAAAGTACCTGAATCTGACCAACAAAACATTTACATATGCAAATATTAACTGGTCAAACTTGAGCCGGTCTATGACACACTTAATAAAAAGTACAGCAGACATAAAAGTGTAAATATAAATATCTTTCCTCCTCAGTGTTTGTGAAAACCTCCAGAAAAACCGATACATGTCCGGAAGACTGCAAAAATATTGCAAATTAAGGTTTCTTGGGGTGGAGACGTGCTTTAACTTGAAATGTGCTGCGTATAATTTAAATATACATACACTTTAATTCTTTTGCATTTTGATTGCTTGGTGGACCTAGTATTCCGCAAAATATGAGCATAATTTAGGTTCTCACACTTAAAAAACTTGTATCAAATTGTTACTGTGTATATATACATACGTGGGTACACTTCGAAAAATTCGGTGCGGTTTGGCCACATACGCACTCAGCCGGATGTAAATTTACCCGGGTTTCCCACCATGCGAGGTGCCCATTCACATGTGTTCAACTTGACGGGAATCGTATTTAACAAGAAGCATTATCATTTAATAGTTACTGTAATAAAAAAGTTACCAGTCGGAAACAGATCACTACCAATATTGTAGGAAATTTGTCCCCATTCAACTTAGGAACCCTGGCTCCCATTTATCTTATGAAAAACTACACTTTCATGTCCTTGCTCTGAGACATTTAATCTTTTCAGATCTTTATTATAAAAGTACCTAAACCTGACCAACACAACATATGCATTTTAGCCACAGTTGAACCGGTTTATGTCATATTTTTTTCTTAAAAATGGCATAAAAGGGCATATAAAAGGAAGAGATCTCTATACTCGGATTATTAGATCTTCCAGTCGAGTATTTTCCATCACCTGGGATCCATAACCAACGTCGCCATTTAGATTTTAAATATTCCCTAGTTACGGCAAAATGGGTGGGGCGAAATTGTTTTTTACCGTCTGCACGTCAGTATTAATTGTTTCACTCGTCGGGAAAACTTTCTCCCTTGAAAACTTGAGTCTGACTAAAGCAGAGAAACAAAAATTGGACCAGGTAAGAATTTCATTTAAGAATTAGAGTAATTCATTTTTAAGAAAATGTTTAAAAATTACCCATTTCGAATTTCAGTTTAAAGACGCCGTTTCCAAAAGTAACTTTCCGGCTGAGTGGATGCAACAGGAATTGACTCTGGTTCGCTATCTGAGAGGTTAGGCCAATTCTAAAAGAGTAAATGAAACATGCTTTGCCGAGTCCGGGCCAGTTTTAATTGAACGACTAACAAAATATTTTGTTCCCCTATTTCGCTGCAAACCCCTACAATACAAAATCCTTCTTTATTTAGCATCAACTTGTTTAAGTGTTTGAAATTTATTTCTCAAATTTTCAAGATTTCAATCGAATTTTTTTATCTTAGAAAATGATTCCTAATTTGTCATTGTTTAAGGACGTGCAGAATTTAAATTCGATATGATAAGTTCTACCAGACTTATCGAAAAGGTAGTTGTACAGACACACAGACATGATTATATTTGGTATGCGGGCGAGGCTTAAATTTTCGCTTCTATACATAGTTTCCTTGATTAGGTGTACATATGTACATACATATTTATAATAATACTAGCGTATAAGCCCGCCTCCCGCCGGGCGACGGGCTTATTTGGTTTTCGTGAAAATTAAGTGGTACTATTCATAATTCAACAGACATATTTTAGTATTGTATCTATGTATATTATTAACTTGAAATTTCGGTTGGGAACGGAAGTGAAACTTTCCCCACTTTGTCTTCCGTCACGGAAAATTACTTTCACTTCCGTTGCAGACAAACATTTCCAGCTTATAATATAGAAGATTAGTTACAAATGCAAATCCCATTTATATTTCAGCTCGAGAATGGGACGTTCGGCGAGCCAAGAGTATGCTGCTAGAGGTACGTACTTACATACCTAATTATACACATGGCCAGTGCGAAATTGGCTTACGCTGAATCTGTAAATTCGCAAATGCGTTTCTGAAGACGGTCACCTGGTGGGAGGAGAATAACATGAAAGATATTCACAACGAGGACTGGGCAAGTATTGAGAAAGACTATCCCCTCCACACGGATGGCGTCGATAAGCTGGGACAACCAGGTGAGCAAAATTTTTAGCTTTTTCACAAAAAAATGTTGTCCATGGTGCTAATTATTGCCAACATGAAGTGTAAACCATACTACTAATTTTCAAATTTTTACTACCTAAATTAGTAATGGGAAACAATTTTTTGAAATATTTGATTGAATGAATTTTTTTTTAAAGAAAAGATTTTTTGCACCCTAAATTAAAATGTTCACACCCACGATTTGATTTTTAGTAATCGTCCTTACTTTTTCGGAGTGGGATCTCCGTCAGGCAGCAGTACAGGGCGGGATGAACCGAGTAATCCGCTGGTTCATTAAAGGCTTTGATGACGTTCACCTGAAATCTTTCGAATATCACAAACTCGGCAAGACGAACGGAACCCAGTGGAACGTTATCAGCAATATGGACAAGCTCTCTCGCCAGCAGCACCTCTGCATCCAATGTCTCCGATTTTACACCGAACTCGCTCTTACATTTGAGTCTCGCTACCCTGGAGCGATTGACAAGATTTACGTTGTGAATGGTGAGTCAGTTATTACCGGAGGTCACTAAGAATATGTTAGTTGGACTACCCTTAACAAATTCATGGCCACAATGGTAATAACTATCCCGAATACGAAATTGTTATTACGCTGCATCACTTATCAATACCGAGTCATGATATGGCTCGGTATTATTTGAATACTGAATTTTTAGGAGTGTACATGCATAGTTCCATAATGTCTTGTTAAAAAAAATTTCAGCCCCTTCAATATTCCAAGTCATTCTCGGCCTGGTAAATCCCATTCTGTCGAAAAGTACTCTGAATGCTATGCAAGTGCTCGGAACGAACAAGGAGGAATGGGGCCGATCCATCTACTCTCATTTTTCAAAAGATCAACTTCCAGAAAGCTTGGGAGGGACTAGAAGCTATTCAACGGCGTGGAACGAAATATCATGAACTTTGTTTATTTACGTATCAAAGCGTATAAAATAACAGTTTCATTACTAATTTACAAATATGTTGAAATAAATTAGGCATATAAATTGTTTACGAAATGAGGTAAAAATTTAGAAACAGAGCAATAAAATAAATCAGATATTTAATTAATTAGTTATCGTATGATGTGCACTAAACTTTTAATAACTTTGTGATACGATTGTTATCTCGGGTGGTACTATGAAATTCTCCCGCGTGGAAATATATACTTCTAAATCCAGCGTAGGATTTGGCTCATTTAGTAAAAGTTAGGGTTTGCATTAAATTTATAGCTCGGTATTCGCGTTTTAACGCATCGTCAGCAAAGTGTTACTTCATTTTTCCGGTCGACATCTCCTCCATGTTTAAAAAAGTTCTACACAATCATGTAGTAAAGGTTTTGCATTTTATATAGTTTCAATAATTTGGCAATACTATTGTTACCGACGGATGTACTATGCAATTCTACCGATTGGTAACACTGAGGTAATAAATCGTCGAGTGGCTGAGCTTAATCGGCTATGACACTGCTCTCCAGAAAGTATTTTGACCAGGTAATATTTGCATAAAATTTAGTTGCTTATTTGTTGAATCCGTACATAATTAATTAATATATTTTTTGTAATTGGTCGGTCAACTGCAACCAATCGGGAGTCTATAACTCACGAATGTGGTCACTGGTTGCATTTCAAAAAATCTCGATAGTACAACAGAATCTCTCCAAATAAGTAAATATGTGGCAAACTTGTTTTAACGGTATGTAAGGATAAATCAAGAACCCCTGATATTTTGACCAATCTAAATGAAAGTTAATTATTTTAAACTTTAATTAATTTCAGTCAGTGTCCTATGTCGTGACTGGAAACTAATCACAACTTCAATTGCTGGTGCAATTCTACAATGGCGAGGAACAAAGGTTTTACATATATAAATACATATAAAATATTCATTGTCTGTGAAATTATTTGAATAAAACAATAAATTGTGAAAAATGTGACATTTTTGTATGAAGTACCGAAATTATTTTTATTTATCAATCACCAGACAGTGAATAGACGAGCTAATTATGGTGGTGGCATATCACCACGCGGTGATAAAAAATGTACATCCTTCTACCACTACGATGGTGATGGCACTTTCTATCACAGCGTGGTGGTTGGTGACCACCATTGCGGTAGAGTCACATATAGTCACCGCTCGGTGATAATCCGGTGGTAAAATTTCTTAGAGTGCATGAATATATATAAATTTCGTAAAATTGGTGTATAATTGTCTATAACAAATATGGAAGTAAACCATAAGCATTTAATCAATATTAAAGTTAATAAAAATGCAAATATTAATTAACCGTTGTGACGTTAGAAGTATATAGCTCGCCATGTAATAGCGGTATCGATTTAACTTTGCACCAAAGGTGCCCAATAAGCGCACAAAATACAAATGTATAAAATTTATATAATTTTGCACCAATGGTGCAGGAGCATTAGAAAGAATCTATATTATAAGCTGGAAATGTTTGTCTGCAACGGAAGTGAAAGTTATTTTTGTGCGACAGAAGTAAAAATGGACACAATTTCACTTCCCTCGCCAACAGACATTTACAGCTAATATATAATAAAAATAATTCGCTGGAAGTATGAACAATCCGACTTAATTTTCACCAAAATCTAATAAGCTCTCGCCCGGCGGGAGACGGGCTTATACTCTAGTAGGTATATAAAATCATGCAAATACATCAAAAAATTGCATGGATTCATGGTCTTGCTAGTTTACTGTGATATGTAAATATTTGCAGACTACAAATTATATACATAATTCACAAATACCTTACAGTTCACAAACACTGAAATTTTATCTTATTGATTGTCAAGGGTTTGTTTTACGTAATTTGTTTAGTCTCAACCAAAGTACCTGAACCTGACCAATTCAACAATCTTGTTACGTAAATAAGTTTATATAACTTAATGAGTTCATGACACATTCTATAAAAAATGCAACCTAAGGATTTAAATGAGAGATATGTACATACATATGTAGCTTGTAAAGATACAAATGTATGTATTTGTGTACACTTGTGAAAAACTTTTTAAAAATCGGACCAGGCAAATTATTTACAAGAATATGGCAGGAAAAGCTTATACATAAATTAAAATTATCCTAGTGTATTTAGCCAGTGTAAAAGTTTATATTGTTGTAGCCTGGAAATGTAAGGTACATACATAAATATGTTGTTTATACAAGTATGAATTACGTTGCATTTACATTTACGTATATGTATACAAAGGTATTGATTTGTGTATTTTATCTGCATACCTTTAGATGCTTAATTAATTATCTGGCTTTTTCGTAAAGCACCTACGGTCTGTATTTAGCGTATATATATGTATATCTTTGGATGTTCGTCAAATACTTCTCATAGTTCCGTATTAAGCAATCTATGCAAAGTCCAAAGTGAACTCTACAAATTGTCAAATTAAGGCTAGTCTGAATCTATGTAAATACGATTATTAATTACGTAACGTAACATAAAATTCAGAGGGAATTCAATTTTCAAAAGGGTGACGTTATTTTTTAGAGGGTCAATCATCTATTCTTTCACATATGCAGATAGGAATTTGAGTATATGTGTGTAAATACTAGACATTTACACCAAGACCCTATTAATCTGTACGAATTCTAATAAAAGTACCTGAACCTGATCAGCACAGCATATACATAAATATAATTATATATACAGTCAGGAGCAAAACGATAGGCGATATGGTTTTTCTCGCCTAATTGTCACACCAGTGTACCAAATGATTTGAAACTTCACACAAATATGTGTAATAGCATTACTTGCTTATAACATACGCATGACATACCGGCTTCATCGGGAAAATTATTTAGCTGGAAAAACCTGAAAAATAGGTGGTGCAAAACGATAGGCGATCGTCGATATTTTAAAATTAAAAATCTGTATTTATTTTGCTCAGCAATATTTGATGTTTCCAGTGACTTTAACTTGTTCGAGGGTCCTCAGGCTTTGAAATAAATTCATTAACTGGGGGGTACAAGGGACCCACGAGCTATGGAAGCGCCTTATTCCCCACTTTTGCCCACGTGTTAAAAATTGCATGTTAAAGCTAAGTGACGCTATCGTACTCCTTTGAAATGTGGTACGCATCGCATATTGATATACCCCAATGGTTTTTGACCGGATTTCAGACGGGAATATTGCCTGGTCAATCCAGAAGACGGATTTTTCTTTGGAAAATGTAAGTTTTTGTAAGGCTCGACGTACGAAATAGTGTATTACCTAGCTGACAAATTTAATTTCGCCCTATAATTTGGACTACCGTCTTCCCTAGAAGTATTAGGACTAGATTGGCACATTAATAAGGAGCCACTGTGCTTTTCATACCCAGAATATTGCCCTTACCCTTAAATCATTCGCTACCCAAATCGTGACCCATCCACCAACGTCCTCCCGGTACAGATATCTTACCAGTTGCGCTGGAATAGTCCAACCTGTATGCTATCTGGACGGTACGAAGGTTTCCACACCAACTGGTACGATATCTACACTGGGAGCTCGGTGCTGGACGGGTCATGATTTGGACAGCGATAGATTTAAGGGTAAGGGCGATATTCTGGGTATGAAAAGCACAGTGGCTCCTTATTAATGTGTCAATCTAGTCCTAATACTTCCAGGGAAGGCGGTAGTCCAAATTATAGGGCGAAATTAAATTTGTCAGCAAGGTAATACACGATTTCGTACGTCGAGCCTTACAAAAACTTACATTTTCCAAAGAAAAATCCGTCTTCTGGATTGACCAGGCAATATTCCCGTCTGAAATCCGGTCAAAAACCATTGGGGCATATCAATGTGCGATGCGTACCACATTTCAAAGCAGTGCGATAGGGTCACTTAGCTTTAACTTGCAATTTTTAACACGTGGGCAAAAGTGGGGAATAAGGCGCTTCCATAGCTCGTGGGTCCCTTGTACCCCCCTGTTAATGAATTTATCTCAAAGCCTGAGGACCCTCGAACAAGTTAAAGTCACTGGAAACATCAAATATTGCTGAGCAAAATAAATACAGATTTTTAGTTTTAAAATATCGACGATCGCCTATCGTTTTGCACCACCTATTTTTCATGTTTTTCCAGCTAAGTAATTTTCCCGATGAAGCTGGTATGTCATGCGTATGTTATAAGCAAGTAATGCTATTACACATATTTGTGTGAAGTTTCAAATCATTTGGTACACTGGTGTGACAATTAGGCGAGAAAAACCATATCGCCTATCGTTTTGCTCCTGACTGTATGTGCATAGTGAGCTTGAGCCAGCTTAAATAAGACACATTTTATGTAGGTAAAGTGCAGCAGAAAGATCATTCGTAAAGTCACTGTCTGTCCTCCATCTTGGTGTAAATCTGCAGAAAAAATACCTCATAAACTTATCGCTGCATAGCAGCCAAACGCTTGCTAATTACGATTTCTTAGGGTGCAGAAATCTTCACATTTGCAAATTGGAGATGCATGTAAGACGCATAATTTACATTGTTGTTTAACTTGCGTTACATTTTGATTACGTCACACTCTTAATAAAATGGTATTAATCCATTACTGAGCGGAGTACATACTTATGTATGAATACACGTGGAGTACATACCACAAAGATTTTTCACTGTGTATGTACATGAAACTTAGGAACCCTGGCTGTAATTTGTCTTTATGGAAAATTACTACCAAAATTTGTACTTGTTTTGACACATCTAATCTTTTAAGATCTTTGTTATAAAAGTACCTAAACCTGACCCAACACAACATGCCAACGATCTAATTAGAATTGAACCGGTTTATATTTTTTATAAAAATGCAAGGATGTATAAAAGCAATGGATTTTCCCCTTCGACGGATTATTGAGTTTTACAGTCGGATATTTTCCAGCGCCAGGAATCCAAGCAAACAGCCTAGTTTAGATTTTGAACATATTTACACACTTAAAAATAGTGTGGTACAAAAATGTGTGGTCCGAAGTTATGGTTTACCGTCTGCTCGACAGTATCAATTGCTTTCCTCGTAGGGAAGGCTTTCTCCCTTGAAAACTTGAGTCTGACTCAAGCGGAGAAAAATAAATTGGACCAGGTACGAATTCCACTCCAGAATTATCCGTAATCCGTTTTAAAAATGTTACCGAATTTGACAGGAATTTTAGTTGAAAGAAGCTGTTTCCAAAATTAAGTTTCCCGTGGAGTGGATGCAGCAGGAATTAACTTTCGTTCGGTATTTAAGAGGTTAAGCTAACTCTAAGAACGTTAATGACTACGGTAATCACTACGGCTTTTGAGACTCAGAAGGACTTCTAGTACTGGACGTCGTGGCTCCAAAAACCGCCAACCCTGGTGCGTATTCCACCACAATTTTGAATTTTTAACCCAAGCCATTGTAGAGAAAATACTAGAACAAAAATCGGCATTTATAAAACCACCCCCACCCCCTTCCCCATCCACCCCCACCCCCATCCATTTTTTTACATCGAATGAGGTGGTTCGAGGGGCTAGTGTCCAAGAACTACGGGACGGGGGGGGGAGGTCAAGGAGCACCTTATATGTTTCTTAAAAATTGGTTTTCAATATTAATTACCCTTCCGTTAGAGAGGCAAGTTTTTTAAAGTCTGCTAGAACCAAGGTGTGCAATGTATCCTCCAAGTAGTATTTAATGAGATTCTCTCTTGTGTCCGCATCCGGCAGTGTGATATGTATTTTCTTCTCCAATCTCCGCAGTAGAGCTTTGTCTAGCTTTGATGGACAATTAGTTGCCCCTATAACAACCACGCAGGAGCGATCAGATACGACATTCATTTCCTGCAACAACTCAGTGAGGGTCCCGTCACTTGCTCTGCTCTCTGATCCATGCCGGGCGCCTCCCACACTGTCAATCTCATCAATGAAGATGATACTGAGAGGATGTTCTCTGGCCTTGCTGAAAATATTCTTAATAAAATTTTCAGACCGGCCATACCACTCCGATTTTATATCGGATCCCCGAATGTTGAAAAACTGTGCCCCAGACAGTGAAGCAGCCTTTTCCACTAGTAAAGTCTTCCCCACGCCTGGAACTCCAAATAGTTATATTCCTCTGTAGGGTTTTCGAATTCTTGATTCAAACAGCCATGGATGCTTCAGTGGCCAGACAACTGCTTGTTCTAATTCCTTCTTTGCTGCTAAATTTCCGATGCAGTTTTCCCAAGACAAGGGTTTCTCCACTTCTTTTCCTGTAGAAGTTCCTCCTTCGTCGTATTCTTGATCATTTGCGCAGGAAATATTGGAGGCCTGATCGCTGCAATTGGTGATTGGCGACGTACACGAACCGGAAGGTGTACTATTACCAAGCAGAATTACGCCATCCAGGCCCTAAACTGAGGGTGGGCAAGCAGGGCAATTGCCCGGGGCGCCAAGTGGTCAGGGGGCGCCGGCAGGCGCCCACACAAGCACTAGATATAATGGGTTATTTCGGATTATGCAAACACAAATTTTGAAAGGAAAGTTAGTGCAGAATTTGTTGAAATTATTTTTAAATTGCAAGTTGTTCGAGGACGCAAAAGCTCCTGATAAGTTACAAAGTTTGATTTCTTCATTGTGGAGAAGTACAATGAATGGGATTGTCTATGGTCTCTAATAACCCCATAGCCATTTCAATCAAATTCTCGATTTTAAATATACACTGTGGCCTTTGAACTGGTAATTGTTGCGTCCCAGAGCAGGTATAATATTTTTGATATGTGACTGAAGCCTTTCACAGTGTGGAACGCTTTGGGGGCAATTTGAGGGCCTATTCAAAATTTCGAAATTTAGCAAGCAGACACACGTTGGAGTTATAATCAAACTTTCCTAAATGTTTTGAGTGTTTGTAATTTGCGCAATTATTTGCCAACTTGTGCACAGAGGTCGACGCCGTACATACACACCGCCGGTACTAAATATTTTAGGCGCCGACCCTTCTAGGTACAATTCTCGTTACGCCGCCGATTCTAATTCGGGCTGAACATTTAGATTTTGGTCTAATTGAAATTTAAAAAAATTCAACGTTTAAAAATATTTTCAGCCCCAAAGTAGACGTTGCATTTGACAATCTCTTACTTATGTATGAACTATGAATATGTATGCATGGATACGATCAAAATATGTAGACATGAAAAATGTTTCTCCGATTTTGACCTGGATGGATTTTAAATTGTTGTTTTTGAAAATAAGCATTTTGGCGTTACCTTAATTGCGCCTCTATGTACCTTTGAAGAAATTGATATATACTTTTTTGATCGCGACTTTTCACCTAAGGCGCCGTCCATAAATTACGTAACGCTGGCTGGCATGAGCAGGATATGGAAAAAATCTTATCTTGCCCATGCTAGCCAGCCTTACGTAATTTATGGACGGCGCCTAAATGATTGTACCGGAAACTTGAAACTTTGGAATTATGTATTTTCAACCTTTAAAACTTTCTGATTGAAATATTTTTTAACTGTGCCAAGACATTTGCAGCTTTACAGCAAAGATGAGTTGAAATTTGATTTAACGTTTTTGTCACGGATTTATGCAAAAAATAGAATACCGTAAGACCTCTATTTATAGCCGGGGCTAAAATCTAAAACTGAGGGTCACGTACCCGGCTAAAATTAGAGACCGGCTATAATTAGAGACCCGGCTAAATTTTATTGCTCCAAAAATTTTAGATGTTACAAAATCAAATATAATTCATGTTGACTCAATTCGAGTTTTCTAATTTTAGCAAGATAAGCCATAAGTAACCCATTCTCTTTTAATCTACATCTTGAAACGAAGTTTATCAGGTTTTTTAAATTTTCTGTCATGATTAAATCCATTATTAACCTGAAATTAATACGAAAAAATTAGTAGTTCAACTTATTCGTTGATTGGCATAATGTGCAACATTTTTCTTTAATGGACTACGAACAGGGACACAGCGGACAAGACAGGTCATAATTAGAGACCCGGCCATAATTGGTGACCCCGCTATAATTAGAGACCCGGCTAAAATTTGGAAATCTTGGTCTCTAGACCCGGCTATATTTGGAGACCGGCTATAATTAGAAGAGGGCTATAAATAGAGGTTTTACGGTATATTAAAAGGAGTACAAACTACTCAATATATGTTTTAATTTTCACTTCAAAAGTGCTGTCCATGTTTGATGCTTGACGTAGTCGCTGATCACTGTGAGCTTATCATAGTTTCCTACCTTTTTAGCCGGAGACACGGACAAGTACACAAGTTGATTCAAGCCCCCAGCCGATAGTGACATCGACGTCGACCTCTGTATGGGCAACTAGCTATAGGTTCTATTATAATATTAACTGACTGTAGTTAGGAAGGACGAAAATTCGCGAGCAGCTGGGGGCGCCAGCAAAGTTTGCCCACCCTTGGATATGGACCAGTTTAGGCACTGACGCCATCCTATAATTAAGTTTTTATTTAGCAGTGATAAATATCTTAAGAGATGGGAGGTATAGAACCATATTGTATAGAAATATATCTTAATTTACCTCGGATGTGTCAGAAGCACTTGCATTGGTCATTTTCTCATGGATAAGTTCGCGCACATGATTAAGTAGCACCGATATGCACTTCTCATACATTTCGAGTGCTACAGCAGGCTCATCTTTTGCTAATTGTCTGGCTTCTTCTATTATCGAAGATGCAGATGCCGAGGGTAATAAATAATCATATTTACATGCAAAGCCATATCTCAAAATGCATGAATTAGTTTTGAAATACATAAATAAACATGCAGCACTTTGCATATTTATCTATACATATATACTGTTGGTACTTAAGTGAATATTAATTTTTTGCAAAAAATAAAAAAGGGCATTGCCGTAAGAATTCATGCATTGAACCACAAAGTTATAACATATTGAACCTTACCTCAATTTCTTTCCAATCTTCTTCAGATGTAGAATCCATGTTTACTTTGTTGGTGATGCTGACTTTAATTCAATTTTTATTCGCACAAATAAATATGTTTACTTAAACTTTAATCACGAGTGAAAATACTCTGTTTCGAAAGACGACTAAATCTACCCGATCTAGACTCTGACTCGTAAATACACGAAAACTTGTCTCAAGGAAAAGTCAGATTCACTCCCAGAACTATTTATTGACCACGCAAAATTAATCAGTTTCACAAAGTCTGATTTTTCTGACAATCTCTCACACTTCACAATTAATTCCTGATTCATCCAAAACGCTATTGAGTTTCTAGTCTATCATTTTACATACAACGCCATAGAAATGTCTGCCAATTATTTTACAATTAAAATTATCTATGTGTACATACGCCATAATTTAACACTCTGTGTAAGTAATAATTCGTAGTAGACTTTCTCGATGAAATTCAAGGCAATTGTCTATACCCACGATTAATCTGTGTCATATTTTTGTGACTTCATTTTGCAATACTTGTGCTTGGAACCTAATGTGTTACATAAGATAGGATATACTTCATATGCATTATCTGCAACGGAATGCATGCCACTTTGACTTATTGAAATTATGAATAAGAACAAAATATATTTACATTTAACTAGATGTGCAAACTTTTCATTAATGTTGGACTAGAACTACGTGGAGTAGAATGCATATGAAATTTTTGCATGCAAGAATAATTTGTGGCAGGCCAATAATTTTGCTCCGTAAGTGTAATGTATACAACAACAAATGAATGTAGCACATATGGATACAAGTCTGTGTCCGGTCGTTTTACAATTCGTTTCGATTATATTTATAATTGAAGCATTAGTGCATATTTAGGGGTACATTTCATGCATTTAATAAATTTTAGTTCAGGCAGGCCCCGAAATTGGGGAGGGCAACCGGGGCAATTGCCCAGGGCGCCAAATTCTGATGGCGCCGAAAGGCGCCCTCGGAATTTCAGTAGGTTTCTTGTTGTTCACAAATTTATCAAAAAATATAAAACGCAATTTGCGAGCAATGACGTTGCTACACAACAGTAAACAAACCATAGAGATACTCAAATATGGCAAACATCGAATTGGGATGGTCGCTGAGCCTCAGGAACAGTGTTTCTGCTGTTAAATAACATCGGCACGAAAATAGTGCACGAAAATGTTTTTAAACGTTTAATAACACCCGCTAAAAATACGAAAAACAGCATGAAAATGCACGAAAATAATTTGCATACAAATAATATTGGAACAATACAATTTTTTCTAAATGTTCGATTAATTGAGGAATCGACATGCTATTTAAGATATTTTACTCATCATATTAGTGTGTTAGTGTAAAAATAATAAAATATTTTGCATTTTTCAATACGAAAAATGAATGAAAGTTTTGAAAACGAAAATGAATGAACATGACGATTTTTATGAACGGCTTAATACGTAGTATTGTATAACAAAACAAATAATACTTGTAGTTTGTTTGAAATTTTCTTGCCGAATAATAATTCCATGTTATTCGATATGTGTACAAATTCCAATTTGACAAGGTAGGAAAATATAAAATTTCTTAAAAATATGAAATTCCTAGCATAAGTTGTATTTCATGCATTATTATGCATTTTTATGCATTTTCGTGCATTTTTGTGCGTTTTTATGCATTTTTATGCATTTTTGTGCACTATGCATCCATAAAAATAATTTCGTGCGCACAACAAGAAACACTACCAACTTAAAGTTGAACTTTAGATTAGTTTAGGCTAGTTTTAAGGTTAGTTTTTAAAGTTCAACCAACTTACAGAACGCAAATAGTTGAAGGACAGGGCGCTGAATGCCGATCTGGGACCAAGATGTATTGTTCATTTTTTTAATTTTTGTTTCTTCTTAATTTTAAAGATAATTATGGCATAAAAATAACTCAGTATGCTAGAATTGAAAAAATACCTTCAATAACTTTCGTGGATCAATACTTAAAATTTCGCCATGTCAACCTTAAGGGGTCATTATCTCAAAACCGGCTGATGTCTGAAGACAATCAATTTAAGAAATGATGGTACTTGCATTATGTTGCTAAAATATCCAGCATTATTGCAACCAGCTCCAAAAAAATCCGACATCGTAAAAATTTTTACTCTCAATTGTTTCGTGTATAGCTTTGAGCTCGAGTAATTTTTTTAAATGTAATTTTATAGGTAAGTCTATCATACTAAGTTATTTTTTTATCATCTTCAAAATTAAAAAATAAAAGCCCTCGGCCCCATATGGGTATCCTGCGCCCTGTCGTTCAGTGCAGTCCCTGGACGGTTAAAATTTTACGTTAATGTCTCAGGTTGAGAATCCTTATATCTTTTAAATACACCAAATTGAAGAAATATAAGATTTTACCAAATGTGATCCCTAGGTAACATGTTTTTGGGTATTTTCTAATAAAAATTCTCAAGCCGTTAATTCGAATCGAACGTTTGTGCGATTAAAATATCGAAAACATGTTAGCGCAGAATATTAATCTAAATATGTATTGTATCAGTAAATTTAAATTTGAAAACTTGTCAGTTTTAAACCATTTATATCAATGATATTGCCCCAAATTTAGAAATTATAAACATGCGTTTTCCAACTCAATAGCAGTTCTAGACAAGTAAATAAAAGAATATGTGTCAAAATTCGAAACGTGACACTATACCAGAATGTATTCGGATCGATGTTTTCAAAAATCCAATCCGATCCAATCCGCCTTGGTCGGATCCTAAAAAATCCTACCCAATCCGAGCCTGTCGGATTCGGATTGGATTAATCCGATTAAATCCGATATCCTACTGCTCTCTATAGTGTAGTCAGATTGATGTTTTTTGAAATCCAATCCGATCCGATCCGACTTGGTCGGGTTATAAAAAAATCCAATCGGATCCGATCCGACTTTATTGGGTCAGAAAAAAATCCAATCCGATCCGACCCTGTCGGATTCGGATTGGATTGGATTAATCCGGTTAAGTCGGATATCCGACTATTCTCTGCACTAGACTAAAACAAACAAACTTGACCGGAAAAGCAATTACTGCTAGCTCCCCAAAAAGGCACCCCCGTTTTTATAATTATAGCAATGTACAAATCGTTTTAAAAAACTAACTCTGCATTAGCGTGGAAAACTTAAATCGCTTTAAAGAAGTGTTGGCGAAAAATGCATTCGAAGTAGATACCACGCGACAAATTCCACCATAGGGGCGCCGACGCGATCTTGCCCCGGGAGCAAATTTCCAAGATCGGGCGCTGAGTACAGGATATAATTGCATTTGAATTGAGAAGTAGAAACAGTACTATTCGTAATCGCTGAAGATACAGGCTAGTTATTCAAGCTACAAGCTTTTTTCATGAAATTCTGAAAACCGTGGAAGGAATAAAGTTAACGCAAGTCTTGGTTGATAGTGGTCTTATCCATAGAACTGAAAATGAGTGAAAATATATTTGCGTTTTCAAAAAAAACCTCGTCTGCGAGAAATAGAGTGGTCGCCCCGGGAAGTGTTGATGTGGAATTTTTCCATAAAAATGGTCAAAAAATGTATCCAAAAATACCAAAATTTGGAATAATATTCGGAATATATCTGTGGTGAGGTATCCGCAAACATAAACTGCTTAGGTTCATTGTCCATCCCATATTTAACGTTTTTCATCACGCCCGCCATTACGGCTTTTTCGGAAGACTTTGGAACTTCATTGATAATTTTCTGCCATTGTAACCAAAAGTTTCTTGATTTGTCGGCTGTTCTCAAAGCTGGGAGTATTACTTCTTACACATAGCCCACATTTTTTTATTGAGCGAAGATGAGGGATGTTTGTGGGGTTTCCATTTTTCGACGCCAAACTGATTTTTTTTCGATTTCTTCCTTCATAGTTGTTGGATTGTGGATTAGGCCAAGGTCGGTCCAAAAAATTACATTTTATATTTTTTGATACTCATGATGAAAGAAATCAGACGGTCCATCACACATTTCAGAAAACAAACTTGTGCGTCCCCACAACCCTTCTGAAATGATGGGTCCGAAACATGCCCAAATTTACGGAACGCCAGCCAAACCTGAGATTTTTTGAGAAATTTGGAAAAACATTTTAATTTCTCTTCGGTTCTCAGTTGAGAGATACATTTGCCATTCTTCCCGGAGTTTCTGTCACGTTTTTCAAAGGCGTAGGACTCGTCGGGAATGGGCAACTTTTTTGGTGGACTTTTGTTGTAAGGCTTGGGAGGGCTTGCGTTCACCATTTTTTCTTGACCATCCGTATGCTTTGCTGCAGATTTCTTTGAATACGCTTTGACCCACAACTCATGAGCCTTCACATGATGCGCATAGTCTGGATTAATCTTCGACTTCATGGTCGCATTAGGCACAAACGTGGAGCGGTACTTTCCAAAAACAAATTTAATCGTTTTTCATGTTCAAGGGGTCAATATGATGGTTTTTTCTTGTGGTACGTATTTGAAGTTGATATTTTCGGATTCGCCATACTTTTTTATGTATGTCCTGATTTTTGCACGGCCACACCTCTCTCCGGTGAAAGTTAGTCAAGCCTTCTTCGAGTCTTTGTCGCTCAGATTTCGGTACTTATAAAAAACTCCGTTCCCGACTTTCTCGCTTTGAAGTATCGTACCAAATTTGTTTTTCAAGGAAATCTTATGAAATTTTGGGGGTACGGGGTTGAGTATATTTGCAATATTATAGGAAAAGGTCGAGGAAGAAAGCTCCATATCTCCTACATGGTCAGATAGGGTCCATCGAAGTAGTCAGAAGCAGTCGTCAAAAACTCTTGAACCAGGGGGGAGCCAGAGAAAACACAACATCTCTAAAAATTTATCCCAAAGCCTTCAAAATATTTCGCGTAAATCTGGAAATGCAAGACATCAAAAACTTGCAGAGAATGAAGGAGAGAAAAATCAGAAGAAGGAAAAACTTGGACGAACGAAATCACTCTTCACAATTCATGAGGATTCAAAATATAAGGGAAAATCCAGTACTAGTTCGATGAACCCAAGAACTAAATCAGCAAAAAATATATCACAACTTAATGAGAAATCCGAAAGTCTTAAGTCAAACACTCGATTTACTAGGGACATAGGAAGTAGCGATGCACAATCACACTCAAGTATTGAGACACATACGAAAGGTTCCACTTCCGATCGTTCTTCTGATCAGATAAATCAATTAAAGAAGATAGTTCTCCTTCTGGATCTGGGTCTGACGAACACGTTGTCAATCCGCCCACTGCTTTCCAAGCCAAGTCAAAGTTATATTGTACAACTACCAAGGATGCAACATTGTTCAGAAAAATACTTGAAAAAGTTAACAAATCCAAAGTTTCAACTGTGGCAGCCCCCAATCCTGCAAATGAAGAGGTAAATAATTCAGATATTAACAATTAGATGTTAGTAGAATTTCCAAATTTAATTTTAGGGTTATGGGGCGAAATTTACAAATTGAAATTATTAAAATCATTGTTGGCAACTGTATTTGCTACACAAATGATCAAGAGTTGACCCAAATATGCAGAAATAAAATCGCCAAGAAATTGAATTTATATGCGTCAGAAGAAAAAATTAGGATCTTTGGTTTTAGATTTTTCTCGAAATTGTGATTAGATGCAGCTACAAATCGGGTTTACCTTTTCTCTAGGTGTACGTGTACCAGGTCGATAAAACTGGGGCGATGTATTGGCGTGCCGATGGAAAGAGTTGGAAGAGTATCCGTTCCAAAAATGTAGGCAAGTTAAAGCTTCGGCTATTCCAACTTCTTTCCAATGGATCCAGTGTTCAGTTTTTCAGAAGTGAATATACAGTCGATGAGAATCCTGGCTATGTCCTTGGATTTTACAATGGCGACTTTAGGTACAAGTCTGTGCCAGCAGCACATGGGAATACAAACGCCCTGGATGTTATGCAGGTGACAGGGCAAGGCGATTACTTCATGGAGATTCTAGTCCAGGCAAGACTCCAGTGAAGGCGTTTATAAGTAAAGGTAATGTAGTTAATCACTTTCTCTCCTGAGTCACGCACATTTTCATTATTGCTAAATTTTTAGACCCGGAAACCCCTCAGTCACAAGGCAAGGGAAAGGATGTACAGGATGACGATGACGATTATGAGGATGTAGATGATGGTAGTTACAAATGAAATTTTGCACGAGGTTTTGTTTACTTTTAAATTATATTTGTTTTGATATCTTGTAATAGATCGAACTGGATTTCCATTTGTTACATCACATAAAAGTGTTAAGAAAAATCTTTCAGAGACGCTGCAGTCGACAACCATGAAACCAACCGCTGTATACAGGTGTACTTTGCAGATATGATAATACCTTTTAAAAAATCTGTAACGTCCATATGACTTATCACTTTGCAGACAAGCGACAATGGCAACTTTTGACGACATAAGTCCATCCTCACAACCCAGGAACATTCGACAAGTCTACAACATTGCATCAGAGATCAAAAGAAAAACGTCAGTTAGGGATGACATGTACGAATTATTTTGCATGACACGAGAATACGAGAAATTTGTTTTAAATTTTCAACTCGCAAGCAAAGTAAACGTAGTTGTGGCGCATCCCGCTATGGTGGCTCACACCAATGACCTGTTAGAAATTTTTTCAACAAAAAACGAGTATGTTGTATTTCACTACGACACAACTTATGGAGTGGGTGGATTCTACTTAAGTTTAATGTCAATGAGATATCCATTATTAGAAGGGAACCCAATAATAGTTATTGGATCATGCATGCATGAAGCTTCTGACACGTCCAGTCACAGCCAAATGTTTCAATCTTTATGTCAAGAACTGCCGTTATTAAATTCTGATACGACAATTATTAGAACTGATCGTGAGGCTGCAATATCCGGGGCAATAAGGCTAAACCCTCCTGATGCACAGAGTAGATATTGCTGGAACCACTTAAGAGATGTAAGTACCTTCATTATGTATTCACATCTATACCAGAAGTAATTTTTAATACAAATTACTTACAAGCTATTTATTATCATGGGTTTTTAATTTATATTAGAATGTGGGGACCTGGGCCCCATTTCACCACACCCTACTCCGCACTCCAGATTCCGCACTCCGCACTTTACAAAATTTGTAGAGTGCAGAGTGGGAGCGTTTCACAGTGGCGACCTACTCCGCAAACTTCCGCTCCATAAAAACGTAGGTTTGCGGAGTGAAAATGCGGAGTTCATTCACTCAAATTTCAGAACTTTTTAATTTTCTCAATGTTATTTCATCCTCTTCTTCTCATGCGACTGACACCTTCATAAATTTATTGTTCTATACCTGTGATCGTCCAATCAAGTGATAATATAGTCAGTTAATTTAATTCCAAAAATACAGGATTGTAGATACATAATGTATTTCAGTTCGTTTATGGCTAATCAAAAATCATAAAGAGAAACACAAAAAACCTACAGACAGTGCAGACTTGACATAGCCCGAGTCATGCCAAGAGTTATCACTCAATCCGACTTTTTTGCATGAAATTTTATCCGAAATGTGTATCAAAAAATTTAAAAATTTAAATTGATTTTTCAAATTTAAATTCATATTCTTCCATGAGTACAAATTAGCAGCCTATGTGACAAATTTCAGCCTGATACTATGATTGTAAAAAATCGGTATGGGTCACCTAATCGAGTCCTCCAGATGAGAATTTTTCCTATTTTGATTCATATTGTTTCATTAGCACCCATTACCAACTTTTCTACCAAATTTCAGCTCGATTGGACGAAGTTGAAAAATTGGTGTGTCACCCCGTAGGGTGCGTCCAGATGAAAATATGACCCATTTCAATTCATACTCTTCTATTAGTTGTCAGTAGAAATCCCCACACCAAATTTCAGCTCGATTGAATGAGTTTTAAAAATCGGTATGAATCACCCCCCTAGGGTCCCTGTAGACTAAAATTTTATTTTATATTCTTTCATTACACACCATTGTCAATCTCTATACCCAATTTCAGCTTTCTACAAAAATTTTGAAATTTTGGTGCATAATACCCCACCCACCCAGATGCCCCCTACCAGTCAACCACTTGACCGATTTCGCCCATCTGCGAACTTGACTCCTCATTTGCTCCTTTTCTACATTTGTGCAAAGTTTCAAGTCGATCGGATTATTCTACTACAGTTATCGCAAGGCAGACAGACGGACATGACGGGTACATAAGCCCTGACTCGGGCTAAAAAGCCAATTGCACCAATTGCAGAGTGTCCGAGCACTTTGCAAAAAAATATGTAAAGTGCAGAGTTTCGAGCGATGACCTTTCGCGGAGTAAAATTTGGTGAAACGGGGGAGGTCTAATTTCACTCCGCACTCCCCAAAATTTGACTCCGCAATCTACACTCCGCACTTCACAAAATATTACTTTTGTGAAACTCTCCACTCCACAAATCCGCAATTTTTTGTGTGGAGTATGGAGTGCGGAGAGCTGGTGAAATAGGGCCCTGGGCTCAAAAACATTTTGGAGTAGAGGCAGCTCACAACTACAGGGCAGATTTTTTCCAACTACTATCTTGTGAAACAGAAGATGAGTACGTGCTAATGCTGGAAGACTTCAGAGAAACTTGGGACCCGCAATTTCAAGATTACTACAATACGTATATAAATACAGATGTGATCAACAGTGGTCGTTGGGCAATTCAAAAATTGGGAATCTATAACCCAGACAGTGGAATTACAAATAACGCTGCAGAATCTGCAAATTTTTCAGTTAAACAAGGCATCAAGTGCCGCATCAACAGCCGATTATATCAAGTTGGATTAAGCGTCTACTATCTCCAAGCGTTTAATCTTATGGAGATTACACGCGGACTGACAGGACATGGTAATTGGAGAGTGACAGACAACTACAAAGATGTGGCACAGAAACTCCAACCCATTTAGAAATTTCAAGACTTAATTGATCCTGTGATAATAAAATCAGTGGTCATCGACGGGAAGATACCGGAAGACGTCTCTCGAGGGAATGCAGAAAAACCAAGACCTGTCCCTACTACAACATTGGGCATAGCTAAAATGCTGGTCATGAAGAGACGCATTGAATTCGCACCAGCATCGGGGACATTTGTTGTCCGTGGATTATTCGGACCGGCACATAATGTGAGTGACTTTGACGATATTATCTTGCGTGTGCATATATTGGCAATTTACCAAAGACATTATTAATTACAGGTACATCTTGGAAATCAAACCTGCACTTGTGCAAGGTGAGACACATGCTCTCATTTGTTAGCTGTCATGTTAAATACAAGTAAGCCTTCATTCAATAATAAATATTTATTTGCCACGTATTCCGTACTTAATTTTATTGTTTAGACACCTACAAACCTGCTCAAATGGGCAAACGGCAGGTCAGGCGGAATATGTCAAATATTTATAATTCCACTAGGGTCAAGAGGGCCGGGAAGAAAGGGTCTGGGCGCGTTCGCGTCGAGCCTAGCCTTGCCCTTTCACGCCAGGGAAAAATTCCAGATTTAACCCCATCCTCTCCTACATCATCAACTGGTTCGCGACCAAATTAACTTCTTAATAACCCTTGAAACAAATATCATACATTTATTAAGGTGGATTAGCTTGCCAAAACTCATCGGATCAGGACGTCGCATCGCCAACACAAGGTATAGTAACGAAACTTTGTCCATTTGCCCATTCCTCCAAACCCATTTTAACATTATCATTTGGCTAATAGCGGAAAGTGCAATCAAAAAGTTACGCTATATTGCACTGGACCTCATTCCACCAATATCGCAAACCAATGTTGAGTCTACAATTCTAAGCAACCCGAAAATCACATTTGGCGACTTAAAAAGTCTGGCCATCCAACTGAAGCGTGCAGAGTGTGGAGTTCTAAATAAACTCCAGCTTCATTGCGTAGGCCCATCCATAAAATATGATGAAGATCACCCAGGTTGGCTGACTGATGCTGTGATCGATGACTTTCATCATTTATGTGTAAACTCTGCCAAGACGGTTTCTTTACCGTCTGGTTCTACCCACTGTTTCCTGGAACTTGAGGATGGAGCCACCCTACCAAACACAACGCTGTAAAGCGTTGAGATTGATTATAATCGGCCTGAATTGGAGCTAATTTTAGCACCAATCAACCTGGATCAATGTCACTGGGTACTTGGAGCTTTCTGGATTCAATCAGGTGGGGGTGGATTTGATGGGGGTGGGGGTGGATTTATAAATGCCGTCTTTATCAAGTTAACCTTATTCTAGATTTAGCAGAGGGATTTATTTAACATAGACTTCAGTGTGCAATTATAGATTCAGAGTAACATTATTTTTAAGAGTGCAGGTAAGGCATTCTGTGATATGACATACCAAAAATTATCGTATGCATTTACGTATACGATTAATCTACATATTCGAATCTTATAAAAGTACCTGAACCTGACCAACACAAAATTTGCATATGTATATATTAATTATGTAAACTTGAGCCGGTTTATAAAAAGTCCAGCAGACAGAAAAGCTGTAAATATATCTTTGCTCCTCGGTGTTTGTCTAAACCAGCAGTCAAAATTTATCAAGCATATGGCCGCATAACTGCCGAAAGGTTGGAAATTAAGGTTTCTGAGTGCAGAAATACTTTCATTTGTAAACTTGAGAATTTAGCGTGCATAATTTAAATAAAGATATTTCATAAGTTCATTTGGTTGTGTTATGGATAAAGTTTTCCACACACTTTTAGAAAACTGGTATTAAATCATTGCCGACCGGAGTATTTACATATGCGACTCTACCGGATGTGGTATTAACGAGAGTTACCGTTGAGTAATGTTGTGGCAATGCAAAATTTACCACTCTTAAACAATTTATCACGAATCCAGTGCGAAATTATTACCAAATCAGTATCATCACGGAGTATCTACAGTCAATGGAACAAGTATAGGCACCACCCACGCAAGCTACCTAAAATTGCCTATAACTTTGGAATGCATTATCAAATTAGCATGAAACTTTGTACACATTTAGCAAATCTAATGTAGTGTTCGATTATAAGCATGTTCCCGACTGAAATTATATAACCGTAACGTTATTCTGATTTTGATACGAACACGTCAGGTTGGAACCTGCAAAATGTATTGGCACCTTATGTCTTAATTATTTGAGCGAAATTTTTATAACGATAAACCTCTGCCTTTTGTCACGGTAAGCTAATCAGATCACAAAATATAACTTTATCTGCTTCGTAAGTCCAAATTGGTATTGTCTACAGCCAAAATTGCGACACCAAACGAGCTATTTTTGGCGGAGCGAGAAATAATCTTGCCTCCTTCTCAAACAAGCTTGGATATCAAATACTCAGACAGGAAACATGCTCCGTGATATTTACTATTCGAAATGTAGTCAAAGAACATGAAGCAATCATTTTAGTTCCTGCTTGCTTATGATCCGGCTAAAAAAGCCGCCTAATCCTAAAATCAACGGATTAATCAAGCAAATTATCACTCGAGATCGGAATATTTCAACCTCCAAAATCATGTTGAATTTGAGTACGAGCTGTGGGGTCAACAGATCATGCAATATGGTGATCAATAAAAAATCATGCCATGGGGTTTCAGGGTCTAGTTGCCCGACAAACGCGAGGGTCCTCAAAACGAAGAAGCTCAATAAATTGGAATGGGGTAAATATCACCCTAAATAGACTTTCATTGAGTAAAGAATGGTCTGCTGCTTCGACATAAGCCAGTATTAATTATTCGGAGCCAATTGAATGGTCCAAGTCTGGCGGATGCCATAAAAGGCTCACAAAAACGAATATGTGCATATGGCAGTTAAACACAGCGTAGGATCGATTGTGGTTTGGGGTTAAATGACTAGGTCGCGGCGTAGTTACCTGGTAATTATCGACAAAGTCATGACCAGGGAGTTCTTATTAAGCATTCGAAACGATAATTTGAAATCATTTGACAAAAACCTGACATAGGAAGGAATTTCATATTCCAAAAACGCAGTGGCCCCAAGCATGCATCCAAATTAACGATGCACATTTTTGGAGACCGAAAAAGTTAAGCTTCTTTCGTTGGCCGCACAGTCTCCCGATGTGATTCTGATTGTCCGGATTGAGAAAAGAGGGAGTGGTGGGAAACCACTCGTCGAAAAACGAGCTTATCCAAAGCTCGAAAGAAGTGTGGGTAGCCATATAGAAAAGCGTTATAAAGAAACTTGTTGAATCAATTCCACGGCGTATTTCTGCTCTTATTGCGTCGAGGGAAGGTGCTACGTAATACTAGTAGCAGTTTGTCGTAATAAAATCGGCGTTCCTTTGATTTATGATTTTTTAAGTTAAGGGTTGCCAATACTTTTTGTGGGTGAATTCTGCAAATTTTCCAGTAAATTATTTAAAAACTGCGTTTATCTAATTTTAATCAATAAAAATTGATTATAATCGAACACTACATTAGATTTGTTAAGAGCGTACAAAGTTTCATGCTAATTTGATAATGCATGCCAAAGTTATAGGCAATTTTAGGTAGCTTGCGTGGGTGGTGCCTATACTTGTTCCATTGACTGTATGTACATATGTGACTCCACCAGATTTCTTGCACTGTAATGTATATATGCATATATTTCAGAAATTAGGTGCACACTCTTATAAAACTGGTATTAAATTGTTACTGGCCGGAAAGAAATGTACAAAATTGTTACTTTATGTAAATATACACATGTACGTAAATCTTCAAGATTTTTCACTGGGTACATATAATTTAGGAACCCTGGGTCCACTCTACCTTATGAAAAATTACTTTCATGTTATTGCTCTTGAGACATTTAATCTTTTCAGATCTGTGTTATAAAGGTATGTATGTACCTAAACCTGACCCAGCACAACATGCATGCATGTTAAGTAAGGTTGAACCGGTTTGTGTCATATTTTTTTGTGAAAATGCAAGGATATATAAATGGCAGAGATCCTCCAGTCGGATTATTGGGTCTTCCAGTCGGGTATTTTTCACGGGCAGGAGTCGTCCCACATAGATTCTAAACGTTCCCCAGGCATAAGAAAATGGGTGGGGCGAAATTATTTTTTACCGTTTGCTCGACAGTATTAATTGTTTCACTCGTTGGGACAACTTTTGCCCTTGAAAACTTGAGTATGACTCAAGCAGGGAAAGAAAAATTGGACCAGGTATAAAATTTCATTTCAGAATTACATACTTAATAATTTTGAAAGAACAAATTTCCAAATTCGATATCAATTTCAGTTTAAAGAGGCCGTTTCCAAGACTACCTTTCCCGCTGAGTGGATGCAACAGGAATTAACTTTCGTTCGGTATCTAAGAGGTTAAGCCAATTCTAAAAACCTTAATGAAACATGCTTCGCCGTGTTTGAGGAAAGAATTGCGATTTTTTCGGACCCAAATTGAATTGAACTACTAAAAAGATAAATATATGGAAGAAAATATTTTGTTTTGCATCAAATCCATGTACTCTTAAACCCACATTTATTATGTCTTAACTTTCTTTTTGTATGGATGGAGTGGTTTTCGCTGTAGTTTCATTTATTAATTGTATGGGGTAATATTAGTAAAATTCAATTAATTTTTTTAGCTCGAGATTGGGACGTTCGGCGAGCTAAGAGTATGCTGCTTGAGGTATGTAAATATGTACATAACTACATACATGTGTAACTAGTATGAAAATTTAGGTATTCGGTGAAAACTGAGTATCTAACTTGGTAATAAATTGGTACGGATTGGAAACCACCCAAAACCCGAATACCTCAAAAACCTTACTTTGTGTACCCTGATTATACACTCTCTACCTGTAAATTAAACCCGTTTCCTTGCAGACGGTCGCCTGGTGGGAGGAGAACAACATGAAAGACATTCATAACGAGGACTGGTCAAATATTGAGAAAGACTTTCCCCTCCACACGGATGGCGTCGATAAGCTTGGACAACCGGGTGAGGAACATTTTTAACATTTTAAATATAAAAATGTGGTCCTTGATTCCATTTATTTCCAACTGGAGTGTGAACGGTACCACAAATTTTCCAAGTTTGCCAGAGAATTATTTTTTTATAATTTTCCGTTGAATGAATTTTGAATGAAGAAGAGAATATTTTTGAACAGACGTTGAAATGTTCATTCATATTTTTAGTAATGGTCCTTACCTTCGCGGAGTGGGAACTTCGCCAGGCAGCAGTCCAGGGTAGGATGGACCACGTGATCCGCTGGTTTATCAAAGGATTTGATGACGTTCACTTGAAATCCTTCGAATATCAAAAATCCGGCAAGACGAACGGAACCCAGTGGAATTTAATCGCGGATATGGATAAGCTCTCTCGTCAGCAGCACCTTTGCATCCAATGTCTCCGTTTTTATACGGAACTTGCCATCACATTTGAATCTCGTTATCCGGGTGCGATTGACAAGATATTCGTTGTGAATGGTAAGTCAGTTATACATAACCGGTGACGCCGACGAACATGCTGGTTTACCCTTTTTGTTAAAAGGTGGTTACCACGATGGTAATAAATTTCCGTGGTAATCAAGAGTTACAAATGTTATGGCAAATTTAACGTTAGAATTCCGAAATGTTGTGATTGCTCGGTCCTAACATTAAGATGACTTCGGTCTGTACAAATTTGCTACAGGAATTAAAATTCGGAGTGGGATCTTCGCGGGGCAGCCGTTCGGGGCCGGATGAACCTCGCAATCCGCGTTAAAGGATATGATGATGTTCACACGAAATCCTTTGTGTATCAAAAACTCGGTAAGACGAACGGAACCCAATGGAATGTGATCGCTGACATGGACAAACTCTCGCGCCAACAGCAGCTCTGCATCCAATGTCTCCGTTTTTACACGGAACTCGTCGTCTTATTGGAATCCCGCTATCCGGGAGCTATTAGCAAGATGTTCGCTATAAATTGTAAGCAAATACATTGAAAATTCTTTATTACCTATATGTTATCTACGGTAACAAGTTTGTTACCGCACAACCAATTTTACCAGAAATGTGACCACCATTAACAAACATGATTGATTACACGATTAAGGAAATGATAAATATTTAGTGAATACCGGTTGCTTAAGGGTGTAAATATTTATAAAATGTGCTGACACACTGTAAGTAAACTTACAATTTTCTTGCAGCCCCTTCAATATTCCAAGTCATCCTCGGCGTGGTTAATCCCATCCTGTCAAAACGTACTCTGAATGCTTTGGAAGTGCTCGGAACGAACAAGGAGGAATGGAGCAAAGTCCTCGACGCTCACTTTGAAAAAGACCAACTTCCTGAAAATTTGGGAGGAACGAGGAAATACGCGACAGTGTGGAACGAGATATAGAAAATCATATGAATAAATATTTGATTTAATAACGAAACCCATAAACTAACAGTTTCATTGCTATACTTACAAATATTTTAATAACAGTAAATCAGGCAGACTAATTGTTTACGAAATTGGATATAAATAAAAAACCGAAGTACTCAAATGAGCATGTAAATATGTTATTACTATACCCAAAAACTAAATTCAAACTAAAATAAAATTGGGTATCTGCATGTAAATGAACTTATGATAAGGTATCACCAAGTGGCTACGATCGATTTTACCGAACGGTACTAAGTTTATTACATTAGGAGGACAACTTAAAAACAATGTTTGAAATATGTAAGTATCTATTTATTTATATACCTTTTTTGCAACTTATTTCGTCAACAAATTGTTATCCTGATGGATCCCATAAATTCCGTTATATTAATATATTTTAATACAAGGTGCAATAGTGCCTTCGCACCTATGAATATATAAATACCTAGGTATGTCTCGACAAAATTGGGAAAAGTTTTGATTGTAAGCTTTAATGCAATTGATTGTATAAATTTGTACAAAACTAATAGTAACTGTAGTTGAAAAGGTGGAAGCTTTCTCCAAATAATTATATGCATTTATATACATAAGATGTAGACCATTAACTAGTAGAAAATTATGAATATTAGAACATTTTCCAATAAAACATCTAGCACCCAGAATTTGAGCAAACGCAATAACACGGATGCGCAATGCAGCTGTAGCACCGGTACCCGGACCAGTAGCAGTGATTACTGCATCCGGCGTGAGTAAATCCCCCGCAGTACGTACATTTCGGAGCGATTGGGTTTTCCTGGAGGGAAATTATGGTGCCGTCGTCAATCGCAACTGGTCGTCTTTGTCCATCTACCTTGGAATTTTCGTCTGGTTGGGCGGCGGCAAAATCCGAAGCTGAGCAGGTGTTGAGACCCTTAATACAAACAAGGAAATTTAAATTTCGATAACAATCATAACTTTTTCTTACATACCAAAGCCAAAACAACGATGAGAATTGAGGCCGATTTGAATTCCATTGTAAATATTGTGTTGCTGACAGTTGAAAACTGTTGTATTATTGTGATTATGTTGAGGTGTGGGAAGTGAAATGATGTCTAATGAACTTGGAACGTCTCTGCGCATTTTTATACTAGCAGAATGCATCATCAGTTGCTGGCAAGGTATAATTTTTGTTTACAACATACATATTCAGCGAGACCCGGAGTTTCGGACGTGACAATATCATCGTAGATATTTTATTGTATCATCGGACACTCAACAACAGTAGAAACTCGTGGCATGGTCCCGAATAACAATAATAAATTAGGATAACTTATCACAAAGATAAGCCACTTCGCGCATCCTGGCACGTAATATTTGAGGTTTGCATATGTATGTAGGAACGTGGATTGCTTACGGTTTCAACAGTTGTAATCAATTCATCATGAATCATCGCGTCACTGCGCCTCTTTGTACCTACGTACGCAGTTGATCACATTAATGTATATTTTTAACCAATGCATTACCCGTTATCACTTGTTGTTGATGCAGACACACAATTATGTTCTTGTTTACCTTTCGCTTATATAAACCAACTAAATAAGCAACAAACAACAACAATAACAGCCTTGTCACATCCGATATTCTCCGAATTAGTTTTTACCGATTTAATGGAAATTTGTTGTTGTAAACATCCCGTATCTCTATGTACGCAGTTAATAAATTATGTTGCAACTTGCCAGTATATAAACTTGCAGAGATCTATTCAATTCATGAGCTATTATTCAAACGCACAACTCAACTAAGCTCCAACAAGTATTGCGGCTTAAATAATACAACTAAATAGCAACCTCAGAAATATATTATTACTAAACAACAATGGAATTCAAAATGGTTTCAATTTTCCTCGTCGTCTTGGCCTTTGTAAGTACATACCTATGAACTAATTAAAAAAGCTGATCTTTATCAAAATTTATCAAAATTTAAATTTCCTTTTACGTATTAAGGGCCTAGCCACCTGCTCAGCTTCGGATTTTGCTCCCGCCCAACCAGACGAAAATTCCAAAGTAGATGGACAAGAACGAGCTGTTGCCACTGACGATGGGACCATAATTTCCCTCCAGGAAAACCCAATCGCTCCGAAGTGCACGTACTGTGGGGGTTTTAGCCACGTCGGATGCAGCAATCACTGCTACTGGTCCGGATACGGATGTTACAGCTGCATTGCGCATCCGTGTTATTGCGTCTGCTCAAATTCTGGGTGCTAGATTACTACTGGAATATACGTCTTGATAAACAAGTATAATTTATTACGGGTTATTAATTTAAATCACATATTGATATAACTAATGTAATGTAGGTTTCCCACCTTTTACTATTTAATCATTTACAAGTTCATATAGCATATTTAATAAATCTCTAAATAAATCTCTAAATAAATTTCTTTTTGACACAAGCCAGTGGTGCAGATGCAATTATTCAGAATATCCCAATAGTTTCACTACGTATGATTTCATCGTAAACATTATAGAACAAATATTTTTAAAATTCCACCTTGCACAATTCTGATAAACCTCCCAAAGCCCCAAGGGTCCCGGTTAGAAAACGCAATTTTGTAAGTTCTCAAAATTCCGTTAGGAATAAATATACATATGCCTGAAAATTTGGGAAATTAATTTAACCCAATGTTAATATCCAATTTTAGGTATATTTACAGAATCACAATCGGTTCAATTCAAATGAAACATTCCAAAATTGTTCATCTAAATATGCCAAAGACGGTAAAGAAGGTAGTTGTTTGTTCAATCAGTGAGAATAAGTTACCGCAAAGAAATTATGCATTCTGGACCACCATGCACACCAGTATCGCTTAACGTAAAAAATGTAGCTATACAATTGACATGATTGTTGCATGTAGTTAACTCCCACGCCCTGCTCATACAAGTTGAGACACGTAAACACATACGTACAAATTTGTAAAGGAGATTCTCATCATTCACCATTTACTTCCATTCGAACTCTCGATAAGAAAATACAGGCCACGGAATTTATACTTATGCAGAATGAATTACGGAATTATTACGTTGCGGAATTATTACTGCTCCGTTCAGAATATGCAAATGCTCTGTTCTATTTATATACCCCATCTCCAGAGCTATGATTAACTAACAAGGTAATGATTTCTAGCATTGAAGATGAATATGTAAATGCTAGAACTTGGTACATATGACCCTTGTAAGTTAATTCCCACGGTAAGCTCACACAATGAATTTTTTTAATGAATATTTTTTTAAATTTTAATGACTGAATTATGAATATTAATTTATTCCTTCTGTTTTCATGAACAATGAATGAATAATTTTGTTCATTATTCATTTTTCACGTAATGCGATAATAAGGCGAAGTTGCGATTAAACTAGAGGATGAACTGATAATGAATAAATATTTTCTTTCAAAGTTTTAGTTAATCAAATCAATAATGAATTAATAATTTTTCCCACTTTTTACATTGAATGAATTTTGAATGAAAAGATGTTTTTTGAACAGATATACACTTAAGCAAGTCAAGAAAGGAAATCTTACTACAATCCCGTTCGAATTGAAGGATATCTCCCTCATGGATCCAAAACGTGGATTAATCTTCCCAAAACTAACTTACAGCCCAGTAATCACCGCTAAAATAAAAAGGCTTACCGACAAATTTAAATCGTACTGGGGTCAACTATCTCAAAGTGGCGCGCTGGAAATGGGCTACAATTCTGCAGCCGCAAACGAAAAGTTGGACGAGTTGTCGATGCCGATTGACAAATGGTGAGAGTAATAAAGACCTATTTTCCTCATATTCGATACCAAAAAAGCATTCGATTTTGGTAATCTTGTTTATATAATGCATTTAAAATTTTACTACAAAATTTGGCAACTACAATTGCACGTACGTTTTCACGTTACACAAAATATTAATCTTAGGATACAAATCCCAAACCTTAAAAAAAACTTGTGAAAATAATCTCTAAAAATTAAAGAAATTATGAACAAATCAAAATAAAATCTACTCCGATCTGTTCTAGGTTGTCGGGACATAACCTTAGCGAGCTAATTCCGCTCTTTTACCCTCCCATTACTGCTCAGGGATACGGCGACGTGAGAAATATCGCAGTATTGTACGCCATGAAACTCATTGTTGCCGAGGACATCGAGTTGCTGACCTTAATCGGTGACAACACCGCTTTTCAGGTGAAGGAAGGATTCGACACGTTTGTCCACAGAATTGCAGAAACCGTACGAGATAAATACCTCGGGTGGAGGGCGGTCAGGATAGAGAGATTACGGCAGACGGGAACGCAACAGGTGACATTTCGCGTGGGAAATTTTCAAATTGTGCGTACCTGTGGGAAAACAATTCTCGCCTTTCCCCCACTCCTGGGGCAAGTTGCCACCCTACTTAGCGATATTAATTGGAAGGAGAAACACATTTTTAGTCAAGTAAAAGTCCACAAATATATGACGAGTGGAAATGACATCCCGAATTTGCAACGAAACGTGTACCTTGGATTAGTACCAATTAGCCGGAATGAAAGTCGCGACATAATCCCCGAACTTATTCCGTACGCAGGTGATGGAGAAGTGGTCGCGTTTACCAAGCAAATGAAAGGGGTGAGCAATTTGAAAGTTAATGAATACATTTATTAAATTATTGCAATTTTTGAATTAAGCATTAAAGCCGCCCATTGGGCCAAAACTTGATTAGTTTTGCTTTTTACTGAGAACTTGTAATTGTACATGCAAATATTTAAATATGAGATCATTATACATGTATGTACGAGATTGAATCCTAAATTTTTGTGGGACCCATTCATACGTCGGTGTTCTTTTCACATGATACGAAAATGTAAAATTGATTATGTTAATTATTTTCTAATGATTCCAGACACGCCCTTACTACACCGGGTATTCCTGGATTTATGGAGATTATACCGACCCAGCGAATGGGGCTGATATATTCCTTATGCTCACCAAGTTGACAGGAACACTAAGAAAGATACATCCATTTTCCAGAACGCTTTTCACCTCGGTCACCGATTACTTTCCCCACGTGACCGGACAATCCATCAGGGACGGTTTTTACCGTGATTTTGAGTCAATTCAAGGTGATGGAGGGCTTTATTTTGCCACGACGCTGCTCACGTTTGAAACTGTAAATGGTGCGATTGAAATGGGAGAGAAATTCGTGGATAAGTATTTTTGACATGTCGAATTGTTTCAAAATATTACAATTTGTTAAGTCGCTGAATTATTATTTTTTATTTAAAATTTTCAAGCGTATCGATGCAGTTAAAGTTGTGTAAATATGTGCGTATGCTTATGGAGGAAGGGTTAAGTTAAGTTAATTAAAGTAATTAATACCCGACTGGAATGCATCCATTTAATGCATTTTCAAGACCAATGTGAAGAATTTTTATTGGATTTCATAAAAATGTGCAACATTAAACACTGCTAATACACGGTTGTAAATGCATAACAGTATTTTCTGGATTTTTACTTGAAGAATAACCAGTTTACAATAAAACGTTTGGCTGCAATAAGTAAATATGCTACATATACCCCTAGAAATCCAGTATTAAAATAATACCAACCGTTGTTCATGCAAGACTGCCAATACCAAAGTGGTATTGGTAGCTACATATTACAGATTTTTCACATCAATAGCAAATTTTGGCCGAGTATCTTTTCTCCGTATTTTTTACCGAGATAAATACCGAGAAATTAATTACCATACCAGATTCATAACAGTCCGTTTGTAAAAATTATGTTGCAATTAAATTCAAATGCATTTTTCCAGAGTTACGAAACAAGTTTTTGTTACATTTTGTACCTAAAAACATGCAGCAGTGAATATTGTAATTGCAAATGCATTACATTGTTTGCTGCATTTGTAGATAGGGAAAACCCAGTCGTTAAACAACATTTTGCTGTGATGACAAGAGTGGGATCTGATGTGAAAATGAATTTGCATATCGTCCCGGTGATATCCATCGCTGATTTCTTAAATTTTGTGTCATCCACAAGTGACAGGGTTTCGTTTGTCCAGTCCTAAACTGGTTTTCATAAAGGTAGTGGGGAAAAGTGGGAAATATAGTTTTTTTCCCTGTCTAAAATGGGCAAATATTGTAGTCACGCTACAATGGAAAACTGTCCATGGGAAATATCTCCGATAAACTTGCGCATTGGCAGATAGTTCCATTTGCAAATTTCACACTAATTATATTTGTGATTAATTGACACTGGTTTGGTCCAAATCTCTGAACCAGGGTTCGGAAAAACCCAGGGTTTTAATCAAAAAATTATAAAAACCCGTGGGTTTTAATAGGTTTTACCATGTTAATTGGGTTTTATTAGGGTTTTAATGGGTTTTAATAGGTTTTATTGGGTTTTATTATAAGTAATAACTTACAAAAATAATTCGGAATTTGTATCTATTCGGAAATTATTTTTGTTTTATAACACTTGAAATCTGTGATGCAAAAGGATGGAGTCAATTGTTGATTTGTTCTGGATTTTCATATATTAGAATAGTAATGAAATAAACTGCTTTAGTGAAATTAGATAACATCTTCTAACGTATCTATACGTTAGAAGATGTTATCTCCTATAGGAGATGTATTTAACTTTTAGAATGTAGTTTTAAGGTAAAACTCAATTAAAACCCAATAAAACCCATTAAAACCCAAATAAAACCCACTTAACATTGTAAAACCCAGTGGGTTCATTTACAACCCATTAAACCCCAGGTCGGAATGCCCTGCTCTGAATATAAGTTACAAGACCTCCATTGTTAGTAATTAGTGCTTTGTACGAATGTGCCAAAATGTTCGTACTTGTGAATATACATATCTTTCAGAATGACTAATTACATGACCAGTTAACTCATACATATATGATCATCTGTACCTTGCAATTCACAAAGTCACTTCTATCCTATGGAAAAATATAGTACCAAGGGTTTGTTTTCTAACAGTTATGCAAATTGTTTATTTAGCTCTCATAAAAGTACCTGAACCTGACCAAGACAACATTCCAAAATATTGACAAAACCAGTTTATGACAAATTATATAAGAGATAACATCGCGACCGACATATTTATCAAATGTGAGGAGTTCAACAAATTTATGTCCTTGGGAAATTCGTCGCTTCGCAAATCTCGCAAAATTTATTAGAACGCCGCTCTTGATACTTCGATTGTTTTCATGAATTTCTGCATTTTCGTTAGTGGTGATGGACAGGATGAGTTTGCGAAACAAAAACATCTCCATTTTCTGAGTAAGTTCGCGAAAAAATCGTATTGTTATACATACAGTAGAAGATTTGCGAAATCTAGAAAACTTTGCAAGTCATGTATGTAGTTATGATGATATTGGCAATTTGCGACATATGCTATTGTTGACATGAGTAGGCTCAGTTTAGGTAAACCTCTGGATATCCAAAGATGAAACTAAATCCAGACAAAACTTTACTCTTTATCAAGTTAACCTTATTCTACATAGATTTGGTAGATTGATTTAGTGGAGTGAATTATCTAACATAGACTTCAAACTCATGCAATTATTAAGTAGCTTCAGCTACTTTATGCGAAGACTTTGTCTGTCTGTCTGTCTGTCTGTCCGTCTGTCAGCAGGATAACGGAAGAACGGATTGAGATAATCGAAATCGGTTTTCGCCATTATACATATGACCCTAGGGGGAGGATCCTATCAACTTTTGGGGGCAACCGGACCACCCCTCTTGGCGCCAGGGGGTGTGGTCGGGGCAAAATGAGATTTATAGTGCAATTTGATCTATGGATGAAATAGAGTGAAATGAAGTGATCCCGAGTTGTGCCACACCCCCTCAGCGCCAGGGGGTGTGGTCGGGGCAAAATGAGATTTATAGTGCAATTTGATCTATGGATGAAATAGAGTGAAATGAAGTGATTCCGAGTTGTGCCACACCCCCTCCGCGCCAGCGGGTGTGGTCGGGGCAAAATGAGATTTAAAAAAATTGAATCTATAGGTGAAATGGAGTGAAATTGAGTGTTTTCGCGATGTCATGGGAGTGGTTGGGGTGAAGTAGTCTGAAGCTACTTCCGTATGCGCGTTTGCGACGGTTTATTTTCAGAGTAACATTATTTTTAAGAGTGCAGGTCAAGCATTCTGTGATATGACATACCAAAATTATCTTATGCATTTACCCAGACGATTAATCTACATATTCCAATCTTATAAAAGTACCTGAACCTGACCAACACAACATTTGCATATGTAAATATTAATTATGTAAACTTGAGCCGGTTTATAAAAAGTCCAGTAGACAGAAAAGCTGTAAATATATCTTTGCTCCTCAGTGTTTGTCTAAACCAGCAGTAAAAATTTATCAAGCAAATGGCCGCATAACTGCCAAAAGGTTGCAAATTAAGGTTTCTGAGTGCAGAAATTCTTCCATCCGTAAACTTACACTCAAAATAAAAATTTGTCGAGTCAACACCGCAGGTGTCAATATATGACTTAACCGCCTTGGTTACAATGTTGAATCCGAGTTATGATGATTTTGATACCGGTAGTTACAATGTTATGACCGGACGGAAATAATGCATTACTACTCGGAATCACAATTGTAACCAAGGCGGTTAAGTCATATATTGACACCGTTTTGTTTTGAGTGTAGAAATGCAGCGTGCATAATTTAAATACATACACTTCATAAGTTCTTTTGGTTGTTTTGTAGATAAAGTTTTCCGTAACGTATTTATGTTTGCATAATTTAGGTACACACTGGTATAAGACTGGTATTAAATTGCTACTGGCCCAGCCACATGTAAATAAGTACACTGAAAAATTTCCAGTGCGATGTGGTCACTCCACAAATTTGTCCTCATTTCCACCACGCGAGGTCCATATGTGCATGTTTCTCCACCTCACCGGATTTTTTACGTGAACATAGGTAAACATATGTATCTCTACCGACATTGTATTTAATAACGAGCATTATCATTTTATTTAATAATTTTACTGTATTGAAAAAATTACCAGTTAGAAACAAACTACTATAAATTTGGTAGGAGATTTGCCAAAAGAAATTGAGTCTAAAATTTTTACTATAAATACACATATACATACAAATCTACAAGATTTTTCATTGTGTACATGCAATTGGGGAACCCTGGCTCCATGCACTCTATCTTATGAAAAATTACTTTCATGTTCTTGCTCTTGAGACATTTAATCTTTTCAGATCTGTGTTATTAAGGTATGTACCTAAACCTGACCCAGCACAACATGTATGCATGTTAAGTAAGGTTGAACCGGTTTGTGTCATATTTTTTTGGTGAAAATGAAAGGATATATAAATGGCAGAGATCTTCCAGTCGGATTATTGGGTCTTCCAGTCGGGTAGTTTCCGCGGGCAGGAGTCGTCCCATATAGATTTTAAACGTTCCCCGGGTATAACAAAATGGGTGGGGCGAAATTGTTTTTTACCGTCTTCTACTCGACAGTATTAATTGTTTCACTCGTTGGGACAACTCTCGCCCTTGAAAACTTGAGTATGACCCAAGCAGAGAAAGAAAAATTGGATCAGGTAATATAAAATATAGTTTCAGAATTAAATACGTAGTAAATTTCTAAGAAAATGTTTACAAATTTTCAAATTCGATGCGAATTTCAGTTTAAAGAGGCCGTTTCGAAGACTACCTTTCCGGCTGAGTGGATGCAACAGGAGTTGACTTTCGTTAGGTATCTAAGAGGTTAAGCCAATTCTAAAAACGTAAATGAAACATGCTTCGCCGAGCTTGAGGAACGAATTGTAATTTTGTCGGACCCAAATTTAATTGAACGACTAAAAATATATATGGAAGAAAATATTTTGCTTCGCATCAAATCCATATACTATTAAATCCTTATTAATCTTGCATTATCTTTGTCTATTATTTGCAACGAGTGGTAGTTGAAGTGGTTTTACTACTCAATCAAACTATTACCAATCCGATAGGAAATTATTACCAAATCAATACCAGTATGGAGTATGTATATGTATGTGACTCTGCTGGATGTTTTTCAGTGCAGGGTAATCTAAAGCCAGTTAGCAGACAGGCAAACAACATGCTTATACATAAATCAAGGGCCGGGACACAATTTTCGCTGTAGTTTCATTTATTAATTGTATGGGGTAATATAAGTAAAATGCAATTAACTTTTTTAGCTCGAGATTGGGACGTTCGGCGGGCTAAGAGTATGCTGCTTGAGGTATGTAAATATGTACATAACTACACGTGTAACTAGTATGAAAATTTAGGTATTCGGTGAAAATTGAGTATCTAACTTGGTATTAAATGGGTAAGGATTGGAAACCACCCAAAACCCCAATACCTCAAAAACCTTGATTATACACTGTCTACCTGTAAGTTCAACCCGTTTCCTTGCAGACGGTTGCCTGGTGGGAGGAGAACAACATGAAAGACATTCATAACGAGGACTGGTCAAATATTGAGAAAGACTTTCCCCTCCACACGGATGGCGTCGATAAGCTTGGACAACCGGGTGAGGAACATTTTTAACATTTTAAATATAAAAATGTGGTCCTTGATTCCATTTATTTCCAACTGGAGTATGAACGGTACCACAAATTTTCCAAGTTTGCCAGAGAATTATTTTTTTATAATTTTCCGTTGAATGAATTTTGAATGAAGAAGAGAATATTTTTGAACAGACGTTGAAATGTTCATTCATATTTTTAGTAATGGTCCTTACCTTCGCGGAGTGGGAACTTCGCCAGGCAGCAGTCCAGGGCAGGATGGACCACGTGATCCGCTGGTTTATCAAAGGATTCGATGACGTTCACTTGAAATCCTTCGAATATCACAAACGCGGCAAGACGAACGGAACCCAGTGGAATTTAATCGCGGATATGGATAAGCTCTCTCGTCAGCAGCACCTTTGCATCCAATGTCTCCGTTTTTATACGGAACTTGCCATCACATTTGAATCTCGTTATCCGGGTGCGATTGACAAGATATTCGTTGTGAATGGTAAGTCAGTTATACATAACCGGTGACGACGACGAATATGCTGGTTTACCCTTTTTGTTAAAAGGTGGTTACCATGATGGTAATAAATTTGCAAGCCATGGTAATCAAAAGCTACAAATATAATTGCAAACTTAATGTTAGAATTCCGACATGTTGTGATTTCTCGGGCCTAACATTAAGATGACTCCGGTCCGTACAAATTTGCTACCGGTATTTAAAAATTTTAATACCGAGCCTTTACTACTCTGTATTACTTATGTAGCAATACCATTTTGATAGAGTCATGGTACGTCTATCGCTCGTTATCATTTTAATACTAGATTTTTAAGACTGTAAATATTTTCAGAATGTCTGTAAATTTACGAAACAAAATGTTTTTGCAGCCCCTTCAATATTCCGAGTCATTCTCGGTTTGATTAACCCCATCCTGTCGAAAAGTACTCTGAATGCTATGCAAGTGCTCGGAACGAATAAGGAGGAATGGGGCCGAGCAATCTACCCTCACTTTGCAAAAGACCAACTTCCAGAAAATTTGGGAGGGAGGAGAAATTATTCTCTAGTTTGGAACGAAATATCGTGAAGTTCGTTTACATATTAAACGTATAAAATCAGTTTACATACTGATTTACAACTATATTAAAATAAATTAGGCAAAAAAATTGTTTACGAAATCCGATAAAAAAGCACTCAAATAAACATTCGTTGAACGATTTTGATAACAAAATGATGACAAAATTAGGGATTAATAATAACTTTAACAATTAAGTACAAACAAGAATAAATTGAGTTTATTAAAAAAAATACTAATAATACATCGAGGAAAATTTTTTAATTTAAAAAATAACTCATTTATGATTATTAACTTGTAGCGTTGGGGACAGTGGAACCCAACCTAACCGACAGATCCGACACCCATTCAATGTTAAACAATCATCCCATGTAATACATATAGGTTCATATCTCTTATCGATGAAGCAGCCAAATGCCTGCACAATTTTATATGTTGGGGACCGGATCTGATTACGACCTCTCTTGAGTGATACCATTTAAAACATGTCATCACCAGCCTCGCCCAGTTATTTGTGCAAGTCAGAGTTCTTATTGAACCAGAACGCATTATAATTAAATTACCATACATCATATTTTTGCAAAATATGGCGCAAGGTTTGGCACACCAACAATTAGAAGACGTTCTCGAGTGCACAATTTGCCTGGACGTTCCTGCCTCCCCTATCAATAATTGTGCCAATGGCCACATTATTTGTGGCTTCTTTGTGTAGAAAAAATAGGAAAGTGTGGTCTCTGTGGGGATGCCAGTTTTCAAATATCTATCCTAGCAGAGCGACTGTCCCGCCAGGCAGGTTTCAAATAATAGAAATATTCAGAAATATGCTGAAATTCGTATTTTACATAACTTGGTGATTCATTTCTGTACAGCTTGATTTTAAGATAAAATGCCCGAATTTTGGGTCTGGTTGTGTTCGAGTCATTTCTGCAGCTAAAATGAAAACTCATCTTGAAAACTGTTATTACCGGTTAGTTTTGTCTTCTTTCACGTACAAATTTATGTGCTAACAAATAATAAACTGCAATCGTTAATCTATAGCGAGATAGAGTGTGAGGTCTTGCGTGGAAATATATGCAAAAAAGTTAAGGTTCCTATAAAAGAATACGGGAATCATTTAGTGGAGCATCACAAGTGTCTCATGAGGACAATATTTTCCCCGGAATTCCCTTACAAGGATGGTAAACTTGCTGGTAATTGTAACCTAATTTAGAAATGGATTCTGCTAATTCACAATTTACTCTACACTCGAAACAAAAGTTTGTCAAATCAGCACCACCGGTGTTAATATCTATATGACTTAACTGCCTTGGTTAAAATGTTTAATCCGAGTTATGATGATTTTGATACCGGTAGTTATGTATAATGTTATGACCGGACGGAAAAATCTCACTACTCGGAATCACAATTGTAACCAAGGCGGTTAAGTCATATATTGACACCGGCGGTGTTGATTTGACAAAATCAAGTTTTGTGTGTAGGCAATAACACGTGTAGACCTTTGATTTTGTCACACGATGGGAACACTTTCCTCTTCAACTGCCAGACAGGGTTCGACCAACTTATGTATTTCTGGATGACTGTGTTAGGAGATGATAAAGACGCAGAAGAGTATTCATATGAGATGGTCATTTTCAAAACGATAGAAGGAGGTAGGCAGGTTGGTGCAATATTAATCTGTACTTATTAACTCTTCATTTGAACTACAAGGCAATGCTAAGGTTGTTCCAATTTCATATTTGTAGATTAAGACGTCAAGTACGATGCCCGTCTTTGCGTATCACGACCGGCCAAAATATATTCCAGGTTTACCATTCTATGTAACTCTTCCGGCACAAATGTTAATAGAGTTTTGTACTCCGCCCAAGACTGAGAGGCTTACCTATGAGCATGCATTTAAATGTTCAGTTAGTTTGCTAAAACGTACAGTTTCAACTTAATGTAGTCTCGCTTGGGTAGAAACATATTGTGAAACAAAACGATTATTTTGAACAACATTTTTCTTAGTGAGGCAAATACTTAGCAACAAAAAATTCACTAAGTATGTATTTACCCCACCCAAAAAAAGTGACTTTGCAGGATATCTCAGTCATTTCCCAACCGATTTTGATGAAATTTTGCACCGATCATTGTTGAGCAGTTTAAAGACGATTGTCGAATCCCCGTTTTGAATTTTTAATTTTTAACCGAGTTTTGGGCAAAAATGTGCCCTTAGAAACACATTTTCATTTATTGTTGATCACTGGAGCATATGAGAAAGGATTCAAATCCCACATCTTGTAGAGTATTTTTTCCGTAAATTTTAAGCTGGATATGATCAAAATCGGTTGAGAAATCGTGACGTTATTCAATATAGAAACTTGCAATTTTTTGCAGCAACATAGCGTTAATGTCGTTGACAACAAAAGCTACATATGTTCACGCTAATTTTTAGGATTACGTGTTTACTCAATTACAAGTATTAAATAAACAAGGTCCCAAAAAGTTGGAAATCTTAGTGAGGTAGTGCCTAACAAATAAAATTAGATTGAAAAATTTTTGCATCGCCGCTCTTGGTACTTCGATATTTCGTCTTATTCGGAGCGGTGATATAAAAATTTTGCAATCTAATTTTATTTGTTAGGCACTACCTCACTAAGATTTCCAACTTTTTGGGACCTTGTTTATTATTATAATGTTTTACTCTTATTATTGTGACTAATAATCTTACATAATTAATAAGTATGTCCGATTATTATGTTAAAAATTTAAATTAGAACTGTTTACATCTTACGAAAATTTCAATAAACATCTTGAAGCTAACAGAATTTCTGCCTCACATATACCAGTTCAATTTTTTCCTTCAAACGTCAGTCATCCTCATGTTTTCATGACCGAAGAATTTCATTCATATTAAGTCATCTTCTTTCAAACTCATTTCAGATCACTTAATCGGACTTCATTTCTTACTGATTAATCTTGCTTAGCTACTCTAACGGAGAAAAGGTTCAGAGCCCCTGGGATATATGTATATAGAGAACATTATTCAGAGTTCAGGGTACCCATTCATCTCCAATGTATGCATCAAAAATGACGTGTCTTCCTCCCATAGCACGGCTTGTCTTTTTATCCGACCATCAGTTGGTCAACGAATTGGAACAATCATTGTTAATCAGTTCATGCTGCGTACTATGTGCTGGTCGGCTCCAATATCAGCAATCCGAATCTGATTCTTCTCTTCATATGTTTCTAATGTCATGAATGCATGAGGATGATTTTTATCCTGTCTGTGTTGCTCTGAGGCATTTCTGTCGATTATTCGATGTGAGTTTGAAGTATTAAGCTGATTCTGCTACCTGCTATGATTATTGATATAATTGTCGTTTTCAGTTTGTATTCTTCTAGATTCCAAAATAATGCAAACTGAAACATAAGTCAACGCCGCCGATTGCACCCCGCGAAAACTTAGATCGCCTTGAAAATGTGCTGATAAATAAAACATTCAAATACTACTTGAAAAAATCGCGACCCTGCCACAGTAAACCGATATTCAAGATTGAGCATTTCAATAAGAATCTAGGGTTTAATAAAATATAGTAAACTTAAATAAGTAAGGTGATTAAGTATGGAGCATAAGTAAGGTGCCGATGAAATTAACGTTAACAGCCGATGATTAAGAGTGCAATTTACCCACGACGAATTTCGAAGCATGCGAAGAATTAGGCACGAAAGAAAAATCTTGCCTATGTAGGGCGCAATTATGCCCAGCTCGGGGCCTGCTAATCGATATATCAAATTAAATTGGAATGCATTTTTTTTCAAACCCATCAAATGGGTTTTATTAAATTTCATAAAAATGTGCAACAATAAATATCTACATGGCTGTAAATGCATTACATTGTTTGCTGCATTTTTAACCAGTTGTCCATGCAATGCAAATATACACACATGAAAATTGCGTTGTTTCTTGATAAAGCTTGTTTTACTAGTTTACTGTGATATGTCTCGAGTATATAACTTATTTTAACAAATACCTACAATTGATAAACAGTGGTACATATTTTGTCGCATGAATTGTCAAGGGTTTGGTTTACATAATTTGTTTAGTCTCAACCAAAGTACCTGAACCAGACAAATTAAAGAATCCTATTACCTAAATAAGTTTATATAACTAAATGGGTTCATGACACATTTTATAAAAATACAACCTAAATATTTAAATGAGATACGTATGCATGTAAATATGTGCATAGCTGGTAAATATACAAACGTAAGTATGCCCAGTATTTGTGTACACTTGTCAAAAACTTTTGAAAAATCCGACCAGGTAAATTGTTTACAAGAATATCGCAGGAAAAGTTTATACATATTTAAATTAAATTATCCTAGTACATATTTTTAGCCGGTGTAGAAGATTTTACTGTTGTAGCATGCAAATTTAAGGTGTATAAGTATGTGATTTATAAATTACAACATATATATGTGTACGTATTGATCCGTGTATTTCTACACGTTTAATTAATTATGATGTTTTTCGTAAAGCACATAAATACGGTGTGTATTTAGCGTATATATCTCTGAATGTTCTGTACATATATACTGCTCAGAATTCCGTATTGAGTAATCTATGCAAAGTGAACTCCACCCTTTCCGAATTTAAGGCTAGTCTGGATTTAGATACGTAACGTAGCATAAAATTCAGAGTGCATTTACTTTTCAAAAGGGTAACTTTATTTTTTAGAGTGTGAATCAACTATTCTTTCACAAATGTAGAACTTTTTGGAGTATATGGAAATACTAGACATTTGCCCAGACCCATTTAATCTATTAGCGATCTAATAAAAGTACCTGAACCTGGCCAACACAACATACATATGAATATATATAGCTGTAGCCGGTTTAAATATGACACATTTCATGAAAAGTGCAGCAGTCGTAAACTCAGATGTGTATGTCCTGTCTTGGTATAAATCCGCAGAAAAAAACTTCACAACCCTATCTCGGCATAACAGCCAAACGCTTGCAAATTAAGATTTCTCAGGGTGCAGAAATTCTCACATTTCCAAATTGGAGATGTATATATTTAACACTTTACATTGCATACTTTACATACATTGGCATACGCTGAGGAGTAGAAGGTCACTACTTGTCGGGCCCCGATTTTGATCTCCTTTGGATATGTTGTAGTACTACATGAGTGTGGACAAAGTGAAGGAGGGTTAGACTCCATGAGCCCATTTACGCCCGCCACACCCCCTCATTGGTGCCCAAACCCCCAGAGTTGCCGCACTAAAATCATCGCCAGAAATCGAGTTTTGGTCAGATTTTCAAGAAATTTACATTTTTGTGATCCCAGATAGTTGCTTTATCATATCCAATAGAAAACTCAACTTTTTTGAAATTTTCAATATTTTCGAAGATTTTCTGACCAAGGGTATGTGTTGAAAAAATTCGAAATTTCAAAAAAATTGAGTTTGCAATTGGATATGATAGAACAACTATCTGGGATCACAAAAATGTAAATTTTTTGAAAATCTGACCAAAACTCGATTTTTGGCGATGATTTTAGTGCGGCAACCATGGGGGTTTGGGCGCCTTTGAGGGGGTGTGGCGGGCGTAAATGGGCTCATGGAGTCTAACCCTCCTTCACTTTTTCTACACTCACGTAGTGCTACAACATATCCAAAGGAGATCGAAATCGGGGCCCGACAAGTAGTGACCTTCTACTCCTGAGTACATATGTATGAGGACACATGGAGTACACACCATACAGATTTCTCACTATGTGCGTACATGCAATTTAGGAACCCTGGCTCCACTTTATCTTTATGGAAAACTACTCGCAAAATTTGTCCTTGTTTTGAGACATCTAATCTTTTAAGATCTTTGTGATAAAAGTACCTAACCCTGACCCAACACAACATGCAAACGATCCAATTAGAATTGACTCTGTTTATGTCTGCTGTGTTTTTTATAAAAATGGGAGGATATATAAAAGCAAGGGATTTTCACCTTTCGTTGGATTATTGGCTCTTCCAGTGGGGTAATTTCCAACGCCAGGAATTCCTAATAACTAGCCTTATTTAGTTTCTGAATATATTTACACACTTAAAAATAGCGTCCCGGGTAAAAATCGTTATGTCGAAGTATGCATAACACGCTATACCGACCTTGCACATTACACTGTGCATACGAATCTATGCATTGTTATGCATACATATTATGGCGTTTAAAGTATGCATTGTACTTTGTGCACATCTATGTCGAGCATTTATGTCGTTACCTATATGCGTGATTTAACACGCATAATTTTGCCAGACAAATATGCATTTAAGTTTGTGGATATTCTTTTCTGCAGAATTATGAATATAAAAGCTAAAATAGACACCATCGCCTTAAATTGCTCCTGTAGTTGAGGAATGCTTTTTGTCAGCACAGTTTTAATAATTAAAAACGTTTAAATTGATTTTTAGGAAAATTCTCATAAATTTATTCTAATTCAGAACAATTTAACAAACCTGTGACTACTGCAATATTTCTTGTTTTATCATATTGACATATGTATTTCGTATTTTCAACCAAATTAGCTAACACTATCTTTACTGACTGTCCAATTTGAAGAACTTTATATGAAATCGTTGACAATTTATACTCAGTTACGCTTAAGCGTTTAACTAGGAGAACACCATCGCCTTCCTTAATACATACAATATGGAGAATTACATAAAAATTGGAACTAATTTTAACAATTGAGTTGATTCGCTTTTTAGTTTCCTTTTTACTGGTGTGAAACATCTTACCATTAATTACAACAGAGTTATAGGAAAATCCATCATTACAATTGAATCCCATTTTTACTAACAGTTTCTTTTCATGATTGCTAAATATGCATAACTTTTTGGCACCGAGAAAAGTGCATAATTCAGTTTTAAGTGACTTCTGATAATATTTCCGCCTTTCCGTTGTTGATAAATAATAGTTTTTTGCCATTAAATTTGAAAAAGAAACACTTGATAAAGCAAACATTCTCAGCAATAATTAATTTCTTTGCAATTTGTAGTCCGACCTCTGTCGTCCCAGAGAAGCTATTAGTCAAAACACCATTATAATTTTCAAATTGGAACAACGAGTACGCCCAAAGGGGTCCCCAGTTTTTTACACAATCAACCGAATGAGAGACCAGATGCACATTAAACGAACAGTACGAACTGTCATACAAATCTGGGAGAACTACACAAAACTGCTTGATTAAATTATCTGACGTTTCTAAATCTGCTCGAGTAATTACATCTTTGCAAAGAATAGTGATAGCTGTAACAAAGTTCGAGAAATGTTTAAGATAAGGTTGGCTTAAGATTCCGTTTAGTAAAGGTACGGCTAATATCATCCAAATTTTCCACTCGTGAGCTTTCCAATATTTAATATCCTTAATTTCTCTCAAAATTCGCTGACATTCTACTGGAAACTTGCACAAATTTATTCTACAATTGATTTCAACTTCTTGGTGCCCAATATAAAACGGGAAATTGTGATTTTTGCTATCCAACCATGCACACGTTAAAGTACGAACAACACCAAGCAAACAAGTGTGCATGTAGTCGAACACAAATCCGTGGACAATGTCAAACTTTGGCAAGAGGATTAGTTTTGATGGGGCCTTAATTCCGAATACATTGGTGACGTTGTTGTTGCCATTGTGTAATAAATCCCGTAATTCGCGAAGATGTGATGTGAAATTTTCTTGATCTCTTGACTGGTGAACTTTTTTAGTTGGGAATATCCATTTGTGCCTTCTTTCATCAATCCAATACGTCTCCCCTTTTATCAGACACCACGGGCAGCTGAATTCGCCATTGTACTGATTTATACCTTGTAGTTGACATCTAGCTGGCGAGTCGGCCGCAACCATTGGAAAGTATGCATTACTTTTAATCGATTTACCGTCAAAAGTCCAGCTAATACCGTGTGTTGCAAGGTCCTTTGACTGGTCCAAAAATGGTTGAAGAAAAATATCGAAATTTGGCTTCTTATCGCCGAACCATAGCCCAATTAATAATGTGTGCTTCCGGCGTAATTGGTAAGGTAACTCGTTAATGGCAAGATTGGCCAAATAGAAAAACGGGATGAATTAAAGACCGAAATTCCATCCGAGTTAAAACAGCAGGTTATATCAAAATTTGTTAGACCCAGTTTCTTGTATGACGATCCATCCATAATGTCCCTGAGCTGTGTTTCGTTTCTGTTTCCTCGGTCGATAAGACTTCTGTACAAAGCTCGTTTTATATCTTCATGCTGCAGAGTAGATTCAATTGTCTGCTTAACATCGAACGAAAGAAAATATTTTCCGTCTTTGACAAATTGTTGAACGTTAAACTTGTCTCCACAAGTTTGGCAGGCTCCAGACATTAAAACAGCACTACATTTCTCACAATAAAAAATTTTCTTTATGGCGCCGATATCCACCCCAAGTAATTTCTCAGCCAGATAAGGTGATGTTGGCATGCTGTCCCCCATTGGTAAATGAAAATTAAGAAGAGTGAGCAAATCGGATAGAGCAGATTTTGATAACTGGTGGCGACTTGCAAATCCATAGACCATAAGATAGCTTTCTATTGCAGAAATCTTCGCTCCATCAAATAACAAGGACGAGTGTGTCGTTGCAGGAGTCTATACGCAAAAAATTTAATATGACATGACAATTCTTAACTATTTATAACATCATATTTTAAACTAACAGAACGGGGAATTTCATCATCACTTAATTCCTCTTCGCTTGAGTCGATTGGCTCTTGAAATGCTTCCTCCTGATTAAACAGATTGACAAAAAATCAGGACTATTTTTAAACCGGAATGATTCCATCATTATTACATTTCGATTAAGCTGTAAATCATCCACATCCTCGATTGACCTTGGGGATTGGCCCTTTTTAACGGAAGAAGGTACAGTTTTATGTTGGCCGGACTAAATAATAAAGATAGTTATTTTTTAAATAGTTTCACATTAAAAATAAAGTTTACCTTTTCCAAGATACGATGAGTTGTCCTACGGGGAAGTTTGAACCCCCCTTCTCCAGTAGGGGAACGAAAATAAGTTTTATAGCTTTTATTTTTTGACATTATTATTTACTTTACATATTTGATCTCAAATCCTCAATCTCTCTTAGCCCCTCAACTGAACCGCCTACACTGAAATAAGGAACTCGTGCCAAATATTAGTTTACCACTCATCTTTGTCGACCACAATAAATTCCCAAAATATTGAAAATTTAATTGAGATGGAGTTCCTTCTTGTTGAGTGGGTGGAGGAGGCAAGGACATACTCAGTAGTGTCAAAGGACAGACTTGTCGACGGTACACTACGTGCCTTATCACAGGAATTGGTCGGAAAAGTGGCTGGGGTCTTTTGGAGAGGAAAGAAGGTCTTCATGTGTAAAATTTTAGAAATTGGTAAACTTGCTCATACTGTTATAAAAACAGTATTTAATGTATGTAAATGCCCTCAACTTAATGTATTTTGCGGTTTTAGGTGAAACTGAAGGAGAATTGACTAGAAAGGCTGATGAACTAGCATCAATTGCTGAAACGGATTCCAAAATTCAGAATGCACCAAAATCAGGTAATTAAAGTTGAATTAAAGGGACTTTGTAAATTAATTTTGGCAGAATTTAAAACTTAGTTTTTTGGTATATTTGTCTTCCAGTGAGTGGATCCTCCGCTAAACAAAACTCAAACGGCCGACCACGTAAAACGGCTGCCACAGATACCGTCCGTGCTCTTGATGAAGTACTGGGTCAACTCGATCAAGTGGATGCTGATTTTCAGGATCAGGGCGCTGATACTTCAGAAAATCAGCCAATTCTGAACACTGAACAACAAGGTCAAGGTGGTAAAGACTACGAAGGTACGGTATGTTTTTTACGATGATTTTATCACAGCATTAACCAATTTTATATATGTTTAATATAGAAAAATATCGATCTCTCAAACGGAAATACAAGGACCTGAAGAAGACGTACAAATCTCTACAACAGTCAACTAGCACCGAGGCAGAGGTAAATAAAAGCTACTAATACTTATTTGTTTCACCTTAATATTTTCCCAATTAATTAATTTCTCTCAATCTGCAGATAGAAATTTATCCGGGCAGTGGTGTCACAATGAATGCAGGAGAATTAGCCTCAATCAAATTGGTGTCCAATGAACCCACCGTTACCGCTCGTAATTTGTTTCGTCGACTCTTTACCGTGGAGGAACTTTCGACGCATTCATTATTTGGGAAAAAGTGTAACGCTAACAAGGATGCAGTTCCTCTTTCTCGAATTGATCAAGTGCGGTCAAACGCTGTAATCGGTAGGAAAAAATAAAATACGTACGACTAAGTTTTATTGCATATTTTTAAATACTTTTAATTAATTATAGGTTATATCTTCAACGAAGCTGGACTAGATGGACCTCCGCCTGCTGATTTAACTGCATCAGAGCAAAAAAGTTACTCAAAAAAGAAGAAAGCCCTTCGAAGAGAAGTTATCAAATCTCTTTCAGAGTTTCTCCGCGCGGAGGCTCGTAAAATTAGTCCATGATTTCTTTAGAAATAATTGTTAGCATATTTACTTTTGCAGAAGATTGCTAATAAAATGAAAATAGCTTCGAATGCGATACGAAAAGACTTTTTCAATATTTATGCATAACTAAACAGCATTTAACTGCATTGAGATTTGTACAGAACCGTATGTGTATAAAATGTGTGCATACAGTATTGTGCATAAAGGAGTATGCGCTCCAAGATTGTGCATGACGGATTGTGCATAAAATTGGGTCAATTTGCGACATAAGTTTTATGCATAAGTTGACATAAACTTTATGCATAAATAAGTTAGATATTTTCACCAGGGGTGGTACAAAATGCGAGGTGCGAAATTGTTTTTTACCGTCTACTCGACAGTATTAATTGTTTCACTCGTCGGGAAGACTTCTTCCCTTGAAAACTTGAGTCTGACTCAAGCAGAGAAACAAAAATTGGACCAGGTATAAAATTTTAATTTACGGTTAAATATGACATGTTTTTTTTTAGAAATTGTTACAAAATTATTCAATTTCAGTTGAAAGATGCCGTTTCCAAAATTAACTTTCCCGTGGATTGGATGCAACAGGAATTGACTTTCGTTCGGTATCTAAGAGGTTAAGCAAATTCTAAGAACGTTAATGAAACAAATTTTGCGTAGCCCGAGCCAGGAATTGTGTCTGTATCTGACCCAAGTCTAATTGACTAAATATGGATACATACATCTGCCAGAAAATATTTTCTACCCAAATTTCGGATCAAGTCCTTAAACTTATTTAAAATAATGATGTATTCAAAACCAAATATTTTTATTCATTTGGCACAGCCTGAGTTTCCGCAGAATTGCAACTCATGTTTGAACTGGATTCCGAATTTGTCATTGTTTCGGTGCATACAGAATTTAAAGTCGATAAGAAAAGATGTACTAAAATTATCCAAAGCCAGATGAACAGACAGATACACACTGACAAAATGCCAAGATAAGGCATTGGTCGGGCTAAAATTGTATTTCCTGTAGTTGCATCCATTAGTTGTAATAATATCAGGTAAATCTCACAATGGAACCTTTTTTCAAGCTACACCGGGATTGACTAACGAGTTATGTCAAAAAATCAAGCCAAAAATTAACACTCATATGGCGCTTATCGTTCCGTTGAATGGCCCCTTTGAAGAAAAATATTGGCGGCAAAGTTTAATTTTTTATTAATATTTCTCTCCCTTTTTCTCCACGAGGCGAAAACCCACGGCGCTCGTGGGTACTTTGACCCCAAATATTTTTCTTCAATGGGGCCATTCAACGGAACAATAAGCGCCATATGAGTGCTAATTTTTGGCTTAATTTTTTGACATAGCTCGTTAGTCAGTCCCGGTGTAGCTTGAAAAAAGGTTCCATTGTCAGTATATGTACTAATCTCATCATATTTTAGCTCGAGAATGGGACGTCCGACGGGCTAAGAGTATGTTGCTTGAGGTACTACATAAAATGATTAATTATTATTAACTTATACACAATAAAAATGTACCTGTGTGACTGCCACGGAAATTTTGATATTCTAGATAAACCAATCGCCTAATTGAAATATACTACACTAGTGTATAAGCCCGTCTCCCAGCGGGCGAGCGAGAATTATCAGACAACTATTCCTTGATAACAACCGACGATAACCACCCCAAATAACTCCCATCTGGCTCTTAATTTTTGAATTTTGAATTTGTTTTGAATTTTCGCGCCACTCGAAACTTAACTTTTCCCACTTTCATTTCCGTTGCAGACAAACATTTCAAGCTTATAATATAGATATTTATATCTGCAAATTACATATATCTGTTACCTTACAGACCGTCGCCTGGTGGGAGGAGAACAAGATGAAAGACATTCACAAGGAAGATTGGTCAGATATTGAGAAAGACTATCCTCTCCACACGGACGGTGTCGATAAGCTTGGACAACCCGGTGAGTACACTTAAGTAAAGTTGTGGAAAATTTGTCCAAGATTGAATATGTAAAAAAAGAGGATGAATTATTGTGTCATCCCCTTTTTCACTCAACCTTGGATTTCAACAATTTTCCCCAATTTTGACTCAAAGTGTAGTGTATTCAAATATTAGACCTGACTCATTTCTAGTCAAGAATTTAATTTGAAGTTTTAAACCTCAGCACCGAAAACGCCTTACTAACCAGAGACATGACATTATTCATTTAAAGAGTAAAAAAAATTATTTATTCAAAATTCAAGCACGTCGTGAATATTTATCGAGTGTTTTTTTTTAATTTGTAAACGAATTAATAGTGATTACATAGTTATTCATATCATTTTCATGAGAAATGAATGAATATTTGTGTTCGTTACTAACGCTTCACGATCTGCTTCATTTGTGTAGTAGGCGTATTCAGAAATTTTTCCCAATTTACAACTTTAATAAATTTTGAATTAAGAAATATTTTGGAACTAGGTTAATTTTTCCGCTTAAATGTTAACCCTCCCCGATATCTAATTTTCAGTAATGGTAATGGCTTACGCTGAGTGGGATCTTCGCCAGGCAGCAGTTCAAGGCAAGATTACCCGGGTAATCCGCTGGTTCATTAAAGGATTTGATGAAATTCATTCGAAATCCCTGGAATATCGTAAACTCGGCAAGACGAACGGAACCCAGTGGAATTTTATTGCCGACGTGGACAAATTTTCTCGTCAACAGCACATCTGTGTCCAATGTCTCAGATTTTACACGGAACTCGCCGTCTCATTCGAATCTCGCTACCCGGGAGGGGTTGATAAGATTTATGCTGTGAACAGTAAGTCACAATGAAAATGTATTAAAGGCCGTCCATGAATTATGTCACGGGAGAGGGGGGGGAGTGGGGTTCAAGGGTACAATAGGCCATACCGTGACACAGGTGGAAGCGTGATGCGAATTATACACGCATAACAAAATTTATGCATGTCCCCTCAGCGGTAGATCTATGGCTTGATTTTTAAAGTAGGATTTTTTCAAGGAGACTTTTTTACATGCAATACTTACGGCGAACAGCTTATTTGACATTTTTACCACCAAGATAATCAAAATTATTCAAAAGTGTACCAATAACAAGTCAAACTTTTAGCAAATTTTAAAATTCGTCATGCAGATGACGAATATGAATTTCAATTATGATAGAATTAATTATTGTAGAAGTTAGTTCTTTCTATTTATAACTAAATATATATATGGACCTGCATAGTTTTTAATTTTAAAAACGATTTTTTCCGGGTTTTTTTCCAATTTTTCCCTCCTGTCCTGGTAAAAATAGTTTTCAACGGAAAAATAGAAACCCTGAATATAAACATTTTTCGTAAAGGTAGCATAATCTTTAAGAGTGTAAACCTTTTTTAGCGCCCTCAATATTCCAAGTCGTTCTCTCCCTGGTAAATCCAATCTTGTCAAAAGGTACTCTGAATGCTTTGCGAGTGCTCGGAACCAACAAGGAGTAATGGCGTCAAACCTTATTCGCTGACTTTGCAAAAGATCAACTTCCAGAAAACTTGGGAGGGACGAGAAACTATTCGCCAGCGTGGAACGAAATATTATAAATTTTGTTTACATATGTATGTACATGTAACAAAACGATGAAAATAAGTTTCCGTACTAATTTACAAACATTTACATTTTGAAATTAATACGGCAAGCGAATTGATTACGACATAAGAAAAAGTAAAGAATAAAAAAGTTTTAATTGATTTTAAAATAAATAAACGCCCAAATTTTCAAAAAATACGTATATATGCACATATGTGAAATATTTGTGCTGCATTGCACTGCTGCCTTAAGAATAGCCCATGGAATATTTGTATTTAGAAAAAAACTTGGGGGTTTATGTTTGTATATTTGTTTGAAGATTCGAAGTACTGATGCCGTATGGAGTTTTTAGGAAATTGATTGATCATTTTGAACAAATTTAAAGTATGTTTAATCACTGCTACATTAATTGAGCTTGCATCGATCTCCAGCCTGAGGAACCGCAATGGAGTTTTCTGTGGAAGATAGAGAAATAAGAATATTTCAATAAATCATGCGTAATAACATGAAAACTCTTCCATCGGCCAAAGAGTATCTATTTATCCAGTTATTTATCTAACTTATTTCCCATTCATGGACATGAACTGGGGGCATAAACTGCGGATAATGAAACATATCCACGTATGACGCGTCAAGATATGAATTTTACGGAAATGAAACGTGGGGAATCTAACGTTGTAGAATGAGGTGTGCCGTGTGGGGTATGAATTCCCGGACACCAGGGAGTTAGACTAATAAATAATTTTGGGTTACACTTTTTTGTTCAATGGCAGCCCTGTAATTTTCATCCATCAAGCAAAAGTAAGGTTCACTGCTAAACCTGTATAATTTTTTGTTTGCTTAATAATACAATGATAAAATAACAATACGAAGTGTACAATTGATTAATCGAATTCGTCCCCAAATCATGATGAATCTGTCATGAACAATAAATGCATGTAAATACAATTTGCTTGTCAATACCTCTCAAACATAAATATTCACAATCCATATAGTCAGATTGTTTCTAATTAGTTCAATGATAAAGCCATGGTTAATTTATTTATATATTTATGCAATATCATATTTATTTCTCTGATTGCTTGGTTAGTTTATTTTGTATCGCATTTCATAAACAAATTGTTGGCTAATTAACATATGTTAAATTATATGTAAATTAGCAAAGAAACTGTTACTTCAGGTTTTCTTACTAAATCCAATAATATTCACTCATTTTTCAATATCTCATTCCCCACCGGCGAATAGTTTCTCGTCCATCCCAAGTATTCGGGAAGTTGGTCTTTTGCAAAATGAGAGTACACAGCTTTGCCCCATTCCTCCATGTTCGTTTCGAGCACTTGGATAGCATTCACAGTACTTTTCGACAAGACGGGATTAGCAACGCCGAGAATGACTTGGAAAATTGAAGGGGCTGCAAAAAGTTTTTTAAGCTTACTAAACCATACCTGTTCACCATCATTCATGTGATTGGCTATGATGGATAGAGAATAATAATGAATGATAATGAATTTCCTGTGACTTGAATGAAAATGAGTGAAAGACTCAGTCATTTCCGAGGAGTAATTCTGAATGAAAAGATTTCTTACTTCTTTCATTTCTCACCAAATGCTTAATGCATTGGAAGAAGTAAGAAATGAAGGCAAATAAAGTGAAATGAAATGAGTTTGGAAGAAAATGACAAAACAGTGTGAATGAAAATGTTCCGCCAGAAATCGGGATGATTGAAGTTTGAATGAAAAAAGTTTTGTTGAACAGGTATCAACTAAACACATTCCGGAAGTATTCTACACTCTTAGAAATCAAATATTAAAATAATACCAGGCTGTATATTTTCGGAAAGTGCAAGCAAATTTGACAGATCCACTTGTTTATAGTCAACACCGGAAATAACTGAATGAATGTATACACTTACCATTCACGATAAAAATCTTGTCAACCGCTCCCGGATAACGGGACTCGAAAGTGAGGCCGAGTTCGGTGTATAAACGGAGGCACTGGATGCAGAGGTGCTGTTGGCGCAAGAATTTGTCCATGTCCCCGATGAAATTCTACTGGGTTCCGTTCGTCTTGCCGAGTTTGCGGTATTCGAAAGATTTCAAGTGAGCGTCATCCAATCCTTTAATGAACCAACGGATTACGCGGGTCAGCCTGCCCTGGACTGCGGCCCCGCGAAGATCCCACTCACCGAAAGGAACAACGATTGCTAGAAATAAAATGTTGGGAACGGTGAAGATGTAAAAATGTATTTAGGGTAGGGTTGATCGTACAATCTAAACAATTTAATAATCGGATTATCACTGACCGGTGACTGGAGATATGTGACGATAAACGATTAACTTTAGTTTAGAAATTTGCAACTACATATGAACTTTAACCCGGAAATTTTTCCTCAAAGGGTCCATTCAGCGGAAAGATAAATTCATTATTTTTGGATTTTTATAACTCGGTTTGGCAAACCTTTGTGCTTCTCACAATGAGGATTTGTGAAATCGTTATCGCCGATATCCAGCGGACTAATTTTAAGTTGTTAACGCTCAAAAATAAGTGGACCCGTATTTTTTCGTTTTTTTGAATGGGCATGTTTACACCCTTGGAGGAATTTACAAAAAAAAAATCAGCCAAAATTTGGATTTTTAGAAACGCTGTAACTTTTCGAATTTTAAACCGATTTAAAAAATTAAACCCAATTTGTGTTCAGAATTACAACCCTGAAAATATAAAAATAAAATGTAATTAACTAAAATTAAAAGACTTTTAATTTTCAAAAAATTATCGTTTTCTGGGTTTATAAAAATTCAGAATGAAAATATCACATTTTTGAAATTTTTAAAAATGAATTTTTATATTTTCAGGGATGTAATTTTGAACACAAATTGTGTTTAATTTTTGAAATCGGGTTAAAATTCGAAAAGTTACAGCTTTTTTTAAAATCCGAATTTTGGCTGAAATTTTTTGTGAAAATTCCTCCATGTGCGTAAACATGCCCATTCAGAAAAACGAAAAAATACAGGTGCACTTATTTTTGAGCGTGAACAATTTAAAATTAGTCCGGTGGATATCTGCGATAACCACCTCACACCATCGCATTGTCAGTCCGAAATGTATAAATTGTTCGATAGATCTTCATGTATTTAATATCGTTTCATTTAGTTTCAGTGTACCGCAAACGCTAAAAATCCTTCTCACCTGGTTGTCCAAGCTTATCGACGCCGTCCGTGCGGAGGGGATAGTCTTTCTCTATATCGGACCAATCTTCTTTATGAATGTCTTTCATGTTCTCCTCCCACCAGGTGACCGTCTGCAGTTGTTGGGTCCGAGACATTTAATATTCTCACTGTGAGGTCTGCATCAAAGGTAATAAACCGTTGTAATGTTAGAAATAGCTCGCCCTGAGACATAATTTGAAGATAACTTCGCACCGAAGGTGCAAAACAATCGGACAAATTAGATACATAATTTTGACACAATTTTGCACCAATGGTGCACAACAATTGCCGCAAATACATATATGCATCATATTTATGTATTTATATAATTTGGCACCAATGGTGAAAAATAAGCGGACAAAATAGACCCATAAATTTGACATAATTTCGACTTTTTCTTTCCCTAGCGTGGGAACGTATTCCTACCGGTTATTCTGCACTTTTAGTGCGTATTGCATCAATTCCCCCAATTGCTTGGCACCATTTTGTGTCATCACTTATTTGGGACGAATGGAGCCATTAATATCCTAAAAAATGGACATGGTCCTATTTAATTAGCATCAGTTGATGCAAAAAACTCATTAACAGACAGACGGACAGACGAACAGACAGACGGACAGGAGGGACAAACCGTAGTAACGTTAGAAGTAGCTCACCCTGTAATAATGATTTGGTTGTAACTTGCCCCCAAGGTGCAGAAAAATGCAACAAAATAGATACATAATTATTTGGCAATTATGCACCAATGGTGCAGAAAAATCCAACAAAGTGGATCAATAATTTTTATGCAATGTTGCACCAATGGTGCAGCAAAATTAAACAAAATAGATCAATAATTATTATCCTTCGAGAAGAGTCCAAAAATTGTGCATCACTGGTGCAGAATTACCTACCAACGATCAACGATAATTTTGAAAAATTTATGTGAAAATTGTATGATCATTTCTCCCGGATATTCTGCATTATTGGTGCGTTTTCCGTCCCTGCCTCCAATTATTTCGCATCATTTTGTGTTCTCGATTGTTAGATATCAATGGTCCTATTAACTTGTTAAAAAATTTGATTCGGTTTGTTTAGTACCAATGGTGCGCCTAACGTATCCAATAATGGTCAAGGGGCTGTTTAATTAGCATCAATTGATGCAAAAAGGTCGTTAACAGACAGACAGACAGACAGACGGACAGACAGACAGACAGACGGACAGACAGACAGACGGACAAGAGGAATTCAATAGCTCTCATGCTACGCAGGGCGAGCTAATAAAGGTACCTAAACCTGAGCAACACAATAAATATGAATTATATTTTTTTATATTTCATTACAAATTTCGAATTTTATATATTTCAAAACATAGGCGAATAGCCTTTAGTCGGATTCCGTCTTCTAGTCCTTCCATGGATAATCTACACTCCCAAAGAAGTTCCAACATACGAGGTGGAGGAGGTTGAGGTGAGTGAGATGCATCCTGGACAAATCCATTCTTGTTCGGGGATGACAAGAACTCGGAAATCGGAACAAGAAATAGGAACGGGGCAACGAACGTCATTTGTGGCAGCCATGTTCACATACGTTTTACATTACTGACTTTACCCACTCAAAAATTTCCATGATTTTTTTCAAAAATATTTTTTTTTATTTTTTACATTTTTTTATGTTTTAAAACTTTAGATAATTTTCATGCTTATGTACGATGTTGGTATATGTATTTATTCATATTTAGATGTTCCAAAAAATTCTTGTAGCAATATGGGCTGCGGCCACGGTGTGGGCAATTAAATTATCTAACTAATAGATTGATTGAACTAATACGAAAATGAAATTATTTTGAAAAATTCCACATATCGGAGGATTAAGGTCAAAAATCGAGGCGGCGGCTGAATTCTAATCCAAAATAATACTTAAAATTATTTGCAGTAATATTTCACAACATTTGATTTCTTGAGACAAAAGTAAAATTTGTATAAGATAGGCAGCACAATTTTTAAGAGAGTAATTCTGTAACATAACCACATAAAAATGTCGTTATCTCAGACATTTAAGGAAATACTTAATCAAAATATTCCGATTCCATAAAAGTACCTCAACGTGACCAATCAAACTTGCACATTACGCGTGTACACTTGAGCCGGTTTATTACACATTTCACGAAAAAGTAGAGGTAATAAGGACGTTGTAAATAAATGTATTTTCTCATTGCTAGTATGTAAACCTGTTGAAACACTTTGCCCTACCGCGGTATGCATAATTCCATAAAGCAGTCACATTTAAATTTTATGTTTCCTTAAAGGGTGCAAAAACGTGCCCAAGAAATAGTTGTTCTTTCTAATGCAGACCAATTGTTCGAAGAAATATGTCCATAGAATACTAATCCAAAAATTAATTTTCATTTAAAATTCATTCATTGGAAAACACTTATTCATTTATTCACAAATTGAAGATAATTATTCATTAATCATATTTTATTAATTTTATCTCAAACTCGCCTTTATTTGATGGATTTCTCTAAATATGTACCCATGTGCTAAGCCTTGGGTGTAAAATGGGTAATATGATTCGTTCTTTTTTCATTTACATAGTTAATTGAATATGAAATAAATAAATATTTTGTAAATATTCATTCATTTAAAACTGTTTTCAAACATCACATATTTCTTTGAACAAGGAATGAATGATTTATTAATTGTGTCTTGAACAAATCAAGGTGACCAGTTCTGATCAGAATGCAATTTAGAAACCCTGTCGCATCGAAAAATATTTTTGGTACACTTCTTCCGAGACATTAAATCTATTAGTCTGAATTAGATGTAATAAAAGTACTTATGTAAGTCCGACCAAGACAACATACATGCTACATAGATAAAGTTGAACCAGTTTATGTCACATTTTTTTGCTGCGTAAAAATGCAAGGCTATATAACAGGAACGGATTTTCTTCTTTAGTCGGATTATATAGATCTTCCAGTCCGGTAGAGTTGCAATCACCTTAGAATCCTTTAGGATCTAAGTACACATTCGTTCCTTTAAGCAGGATGGATTGTGCGAAATTGTTTCTTACTGTCTGCACGACAATAGTAATTGTCTCACTACTTGGGAAAACTTTCTCCCTTGAAAATTTGAGTCTAACTCAAGCAGAGAAACATAAATTGGACCAGGTAAAAAACGATTTCATTTAACAATTATGTATGTAAAAAATTTTCAAAGCTTGTCTACCCAGTTTGTTCCGAATTTCAGTTTAAAGAAGCCGTTTCAAAAATCAACTTTCCGGCTGAGTGGATGCCACAGGAATTGACTCTGGTTCGATATCTGAGAGGTGAAGCAATTGCTAAATATGTAAATATCTAAGACAATCGTTGGTGGGCCCGAGACAAGATTTGCGACAGTTTTTGGACTTCGAATTTCCCTATAAAAATCTCACAAACTAATTGGTATAACTCGAATTAAATTCTTGCATACCGCCATGTTTAGCTACGAATTACGTGTCTGGCGGCTTCTTTTCGGAGTATTTTTTTCTCCAACCCATTTTCGAACTTAATTCCTAACTCGTCATATTTCATTATATAATTTCAACTCGGTAGAATTTTTTTACGAGTTATTGATAATCAGACTGACAGACGAAAGGCAAGGGTACGTAAGGTCCTGGTCGGGCAAAAACTTCGCTGCTGTCATTCATACGTACATAGATTAGTTAAATTGCTTTCATTTTTTAGCTCGACAATGGGACGTTCAACGCGCTAAGAGTATGCTGCAAGAGGTACATATTTACATACATGCATAATTACACACGTGACCCGTATAAGACTTTGAATAGAAAGTTTTCTGGAGCAAAATTTAAACTTTTACAGAATCCATGCAATCCGGCAAACAGGATTGTGCAGAATCTTTGAGAACTTTTGCACACGAGTTCATTGCAGAGTTTTATTCAGTATCTTAATAATTGGTGTGAATTTTTGAAAAAGTAAATTAAACCCGTTTCCCTACAGACGGTCGCCTGGTGGGAGGAGAATAACATGAAAGACATTCACAATGAAGATTGGGCAGATGTTGAGAAAGATTATCCACACCACACGGACGGTGTCGATAAGTTTGGACAGCCCGGTTAGTAGAATTTTAAATGTTTTAACTTAAAAAAATGGTCGATGAAGTAATTGATTACCTCCCTTTGAGCCCATTCAGTTAAAAAATCTCTTACCAATATAAGACCCATTACTGCTCAAATTCATTTAGAGATTGAAAAAAAATTATTCACTCACTTTTCAACTTATTCATGCGTACAAAATAGGTGGGGAATTTGTTGAAAATCTTTTAAAAAAGTTAATATTGAATATATTTATATTATGTACTACTATGTATGTATTATGTCCCTTCATTTCACATGCATTAGGAATGAATGAGTAATTTTATTTTTCATTTTTCATCCCTTAGCTAATACATAAACGTGGAATGTAGAGAAATCAACATTATAATGGAAACTTGAAAAAAATAAACATGAATAACGAGTATTGAGTACAGAAGTATTACTTTTCAAATTTTGAATAAACGAGCCATGATTTTTTAAATTTTTAAATTGAATGAATTTTGAATGAAGATAATAATTTTTGAACAGGTATACACAAGTCTTTACGTAATATTTAAATGTTTCGCTCTTCCAAATTTTATCTTTAGCATTTGTCTTTTCTCTCGCGGAGTGGGATCTTCGTGGGGCAGCAGTCACGGGCAGGCTGACCCGCGTAATCCGTTGGTTCCTTAAAGGATTTGACGAAGTTCACTTAAAATCCTTCGAACTTTACAAACTCGGAAGATCTAACGGAACCCAGCTGGACGTTATTGCGGACATGGACACAATCTCGCGCCAACAGCACCTCTGCATTCAGTGCCTCCGTTTTTACACCGAACTCGCACTCATTCTCGAGTCCCGCTATCCGGGAGTGCTTGACAAAATGTTCGTTGTCAATTGTAAGTCAATGCAATCACTATTTAGAATTGTGTTATTTCTGGTGGTGACAATGGTCTGAGTATTAAACTAACTGGTCGGGATTTTTACGGAAATCGTTGTAATCGTGTCGGACGAAGTCAGAAAGTTGTTTTGGATGTAAAATCTCTGTCTCGCCATCCTCTCCGTCGGCAAGGAAGGCAATTTTTCCCAGTTGAGAATCATATCGAATTGCAAAATCACGTGTTCGATGTAACGCCACGTTTCGACTAACACATAGCCAGACAAGGTCACGGAATTTATCAATTGACCAATCATCCAAAGACTGCTTCACTCCAGAGGGAAAATCTTTTCAAATTCATAATAAGTAACATTTATTATGGATAATCACGCTGACGAAATAAATCCTTGCTTTTTTTTACTGAGAAAGGTTACGTAAATATGTACTCTCCATTCACGCACGGTTGAGCATTTGCAAAAACTAAGAATTCTGAGAACCTATGCCACTGTAAGTCTCAAATCATCTAGTTATATGTAAATCTCCTCTTTGCGTTTTGAAGTCGTGCATTTATTTTGTCCATCCCTCCATCTACTTCATCATCACAAATATGAACATGCAGCCTGCTTAGTTTATAAAACTTATCAACTCAAAGCTCTCTAATTTCATAATGATAAGGTGCTAAGCAAAGGCAGTAAAAATTCACTGAACATGACTTTTTATCTCAAAGTGATAAAATCACAGCTTTAGGTTATGTATATGTAAATACATGCAAATAATTCCAGAACATAAATTTGCTCGGTTTTATATCTGTATTTATGCAATGATAAGGTTAGGATTGGTCTGTCTGCCACTGATTGTACATAATTACCACCAATAAATTGATGCGTCGCAGCATAATGCAATGGTCAAAGGTGGCAGAGATAAGTATTTATTTGCTTCTGGAAAAACACGAACTAAATCCAGCCCAATTTAATTATTTACACATCTACATACGCCACTGATAAACTAGTACTATCGAAGCCAGCTTTAGCTCTGCATTGCATAATGAGTTATATAATTTGCACACGAATAACGACGACATGCTTGCACATGTTAAAAAATTTGGTAAAATTACATATTTATGTACACTATTAAATACAAATAACTAAACTTTATTCTAGGTTAAGTAAAAAAGAGCGTCAGGCATCAATTTCGTAAAATTTGTCCCAAATTCATGTAAAATTCTTCGGGCAAATTTGATACTCAAAAAATTGTATTCTTCTTCTTTTAATCTTCACACCATAAACAGCTACTTTGTCTTTCTCCCTAAAACCATTGATGAATCCGGTATCGAATATTTCAAATTCAATAGGAGTGTTGACCTGGGAGGGATTATATTGCAATTTGTAAGGCAAGTACCCCAGATTTATTGCTGCTTCAGCGCCAAGCTCCGTACTTAACGACCACCCCTCGTGTACTTATTTACCTAGTTATTACCGGGCTGGTCGAGGCATACATTAATATATTTAATCCGGCCAATAATAATTTAATAATTTAAAGAAGAATTCTCGGATGACATGGTTGAAGGAAGAAATTGAATTTATTTCCCAAGCTTTCGGCACGGAACTCGTGTCATCATCAGGTACAAAATATTTGGAAATTAAAACACGATATGTCACATACATGAGAGTTACATTCATTTGTTGTTTATAATTGTTGGCACGGGTGTTTGATGAGTGGCAGCATTAAAGATGACCAAATTGGATTCAGTTGTTTTCCGTTGTCCTGATTTATGGCGTTGGGACATTTTCTGATATATAAACTTTCAAGAAATTTTCTATGAATAATATTTAATAATAATTTAATACTAGTTTTCTAAGAGTGCATAAATGCGTCAAGGTTTCACTGAAATTTTATTCATTTCTGGATTATCCGGGATTACTTATGCCTGATTGAATTTGGAAATCCAACCATAAACCTTGGCAGTTGAATCCATTGATTTATTTCATCTCGTCCTATTTAACGAGAAATTGCAGCCAGATCTATGTCCATACGAAAAGTAGAGTGACAACGTAACCCTAAATATGGCGACCCAAAAAGTTAAAGAATTAGCTGGTAGAGTTATCATCACAACTGCTCACATTAACATTCGTTCATTCCTTATTTAATAAATTCTTGAATCACGAATAAATATATTTTTTTAATTAGTGAAGTATTTAAAACTTCTATATTCATTTCCTGTTCATTAAGAATGGTGAATGATTTTTTTCCGTTTTCACATCCTTAACCTTTTAAAACGTATGGAGGCTTTTTGGCCTCCTTGGAAACATTGCGTTGCTGCGGGAGGAAGTCTTTTAGCCTCCTAAAATTTTCGGGCTTACTGCGGGAGGAGGTCAATAAACCTCCACAAATTTGCAGCTATGGTGCGGGAGGAGGTCTTTTAGCCTCCACCCAAATTTTTTCTCCACTGCGGGAGGAGGTCAATAGACCTCGTTAAAAAAATTTTTCGCTCTTCATAACTCATAATAATATTTTATATAATAAAATAATTACTAGTTATTTGATCAAATTTGCACAAAAAAACACTCGAATACAAAATTGTGCACGTGTTGAATTTCTACCATAACATTGCAAAAGATTTAAATGAGCAAAAATTTATTTTAAAATACTCCAAAAAACCCTTCCCACAGTAACCGTCTATTTAGCGTCCCTCCCTTCACAAAACTAGATTTTGTTTTTGGAAATTGACTCCCGAATCATAACCCAATAAGCACAGTAAATCTCCGGCGGTAACGTTTTGGTCACGTCATTATACACACGTTTTAAAAGGTTAATTCGTGGCGAAAAGTCCAATCAGATAAAATGAATAATATTTAAATACTTTAAAATTTTCCATGGTTGAATAACGAACAAATAATTTTTAACAATTTTTAAATTTACTGAATTTTAAATGAAAAACAGTTTTGTTCAACAGATACCGTTATCATCATCCTTCTCATCGCTGTACTTGCCGTTGCTGGACAGAAAGATGCGGGTCGACTCGTGCTCTCGAACAGGGACGATTTTCTTACCTATTTTGACACCGATGTTCATTGGGATGTCATTAATTCCAGTCCTGCCGGGGGATGCCGGTCGAGCCGGGGGGCTGAGTATTTTTACTTAACGAGATTTGGCGGACAGGATGACGACGTGGGCGGGGAGGTTGAACCGTTTTCGTTCGTGTTCAACATTCGGAAGCATATCTGCGGCCTGAGCTATCTCACGATGTCGATCCGCTATTGCAATTTGGACACGAAGAGTGCCGTTGGACCGACGCCAATTCCTGGGAGGAGAGACCTCGGCGTGGACTACCATGTTTTAAAATCGCATAAGTTTTTTGCCTAGGATTACGAGGAGCAGATCATGCTGAATCACGCGGAAGGAACGGTGAGATGGGTTTACATAAAATGCACGTTAGAGGTGGCACAATATTTTTTAGACAAGTATCGAAATGTTAATTTTTTTAAATATTGGAACAGATTAAGTTGAACGGATCCCTCTACTTGGACAGTTCCTTGTATATTGATGAGATAATTTTGTGTCATGATGGGCACTACGATTGTTCAACTACGACCGAGCCAACCACTACACCAACTACAACACCACCTCCATATGGTAAGATTAATTCCAACCCTAGGGACCGTCCATATACTGCGCCAGCAAAAAATATGCGGCCTTTTAAACCACCACCCATCACTTTCCTATCCTGCTCATGTTAATCTAACCAAGAGCAAGATAGGCGGCCCAAGATCCCCCCTTTTTTTGATGACGTAATGTATACACGTTCCTATATGAGTCATTAGTAAATGCATATTTCTACATTCTACTTTCCACATATTTCTGCAGCCAACAATTGCAATCAGTACTCCACCTCGATGACGACCTGTCTTTCAATGGAGTGTTCGTTCTGCACGCTCTCAACCTACACGCAATTCCGATGTGACACTTACGAAAATTTGGAGCTCTACGGATGTCTGGGTGGCGCCTGTGGTGCGCCCGCCATCCATGTCTCAATCGACCCCAGCCTGCCCACTCCACCCGTGCAAACTTTGACACTCTGCCAAAATGAGAGTAAAACCTTCGAGGTCACGTTCAATTTGGAATTTCACCCTCTCGATGTTTACGTCTTGCTTGACTTGTCCGGATCCATGTCGGACGACAGGGAAAATCTTATCCGTCTTAGCACCCAGCTGGTCACATCGGTGCAAGCAATGACGACCGATTACCAGCTAGGCTACGGGGCACACGTGGACAAACCACTCTCTCCATTCGGTGGCTATGGCGAGTAAGATAAAAAACACTAAGAAGGGAAGTCTCCCAGCGTATGCTCTCTGATTTTGACCCAATTACATAGCCACACGTGTAATTAATTTGAAATTTGCCAAAGGCACGATTCCCCCAAGGACTGAGATATTTGCATTCGAAAAGGAGAAAACGAGTGATAAATTTTAAAAGTGCCAAATTTTTCAACTCTACTGCGTGTTTTCCCCTATGTGGGTGAAAAGACGTCGGCCCAATGCGAAATTGTGTCGCTTGCGAATTTCATACTAATAAATTTAGTGATAATAAAAATCTTAAAGCATAAGCTGGTTTAATTAATATTAAGTATAAATTAATATTAAGTATAAATTAATCTTTACATCTTGATTTCCCAACTGCACAGCTACAGCTTCCAGAATTTCCTACCTCTCACCAAGAATGCTGACGAGTTTAGATCAGCTGTCCCCGCAAGTAGTATCAAGTACGGGATGGATGGGCCTGACTAGGGGTACCTTTTACCTGATAGGCGAAAAATGAGTTCTAATTTAACTTTTTGCATACATCATACTATGTTTCAAGCGTAAACTGCAAAATTTTTTCTGAAAATTCAATTCGCGAATTTTTTATTAGGCTCCGAAGATTGCGAAATAATGGGTGAAGGAGCAGGGGAGTGGGAGTGGAGGGCCGCCCTCCGAGGGCGAGGCTGACCGAGCTCGCGAGGTCAACTCTCCCATGCTCACTCCACCTCTTCACTCGTCACCCTCCGTTTGCATTTCTCCAAATAAATTTCAGCATTTCAATTGTGATTCACATTACCCAACCACTCACCAATAATTCAAAGTTTTTTAGCGCTGTAATTTTCTCTCATTATTATTGTCTAATTGTAAAAATAAATATGGCTACAATTATTAAAGTGTGTGAATCGTTATTAGAGTTAGCAAAATTAAAATACCCTGTTCCTGATACATCTTTAGTAGAAGATAGTTTTAACTTGGATCAGTTAGCTAGTGAAGCACTTGTGTTAATTGAAAATTTATTGAATCCTGACAGCAGTGAACGTGAAACAGTTATTTCATTAGATATTGATTGTGACGATGAAATTGATATTTATGAAATGAAGACGTTCCTGCAAGTGAAAACGACGCTAATTCACGTGAATCAGGTCTCGCATCATCCCAAGAATGGCAGGTCGAAAAAATCGGGCAAGAAGAATACAATCTTGAAGAAATGATAAAGATCGTGAATTTTTATAACAATGTTAAAACCAACAAATTGTTTCAAACCCAGCGACGTTTCCCAAAAGTTAGAAGTTATGCGTCAATCTCTCGGATGAAAACGTATGTTGATCAGAATGGTAAAAAGCTGGAGAAATTAAGTAAAGTGGAAACTTTTGTCAAGGAGAGATTTAATCATGCTAGACAATCTTTAATTCATGTTAGTGAAGTTGATTTAAAGCGTTGGGGAATCATCAAATCCAAAGATTTATCTTTACAATTTAAGGCTAGCTCAACATGGATTCACAACTTTAAGAAAAAAAATCGAATTGTTTCACGCAAAATAACGAAATATTTAACAAAAGCTGAATATGACAATAAAACTAATGTCGAAGAAGCAGCCTACACGTTTGTGGAAAATGTCAACAAAAAACTTATAGGTGTTCAACCAGACCTTGTACTCAATTTTGACCAATCTGGATTTACATATGAATATTCACCGAAGCGGACTTTATCAATTAAAGGAGAGAAGGACACTCTTGGATTGGTTGTTTCGCACAATGCTAACACACATTCGTACACTGTGATGCCATTATTATCCATGAGTGGAAAATTTATCGGAAAATTATTAATTTGCCTCCAGGAACCACAAGGATATTTGGGTCCAATAGTCAAGAAAAATCTCGAGGTTCCATCCAACATTTATTTGGTCGCCTCCAAGTCAGGAAAGTTGGACAAAACTATTATGAAGAAATGGATTACTGATTGCGTTGCTCCATACATCAGTGAAAATAAAGCCATCCTAATTTACGATTCTTGGGCAGGACAAGTTGACGATTTGACCTACGAATCACTTTCAGAACAATGCACAAGGTTCCAAATTCCAGCTAAAGCAACATCCATCATTCAACCATTGGATAAATATATTTTCAGACAATACAAAATATTTCGTCGAAAGATATTTGAAAAAGTAGTCCTAGATTCCATTGATATCGATTTACATAAAAGACAAAACGTAATTAAAATGCAGTCCTTAATGTACAACCAGTTCCAGTCAGCTGCTTTTGAGCCGATGTTCAAATACGCATGGTTTGCATGCAACTATAAGAGTGACCGAGTGAAGTTTAAAAATGTGGCAGAAACATTATTTTCGACTAGTTTTGATGACTGTGAGGAAATGTGCAATAGAGAGACTTTTATCAAATGTGCTCACTGCTCTGTTAATATGTGTTTTCATCACTTTTACATCGATAATCACTTTCATTCGGATGATTCAGATTTGGATGAACTCGCTTCGCTTAATTCAAGTCAATAAATGTAAGTACTTGAAGATTATTATATTATTATTTAAGAAAACATTATTATTGGATTGCTGAAATTTATTTGGAGAAATGCAAACGGAGAGTGACGAGTGAAGGGGTGGAGTGGAGTTGACCTCGCGAGCTCGGTCAGCCTCGCCCTCCTCTCCCACTCGCCCGCTCCTCCACCCATTATTTCGCAATCTTCGGAGCCTAATAAAAAATTCGCGAATTGAATTTTCAGAAAAATTTTTGCAGTTTACGCTTGAAACATAGTATGATGTATGCAAAAAGTTAAATTAGAACTCATTTTTCGCCTATCAGGTAAAAGGTACCCCTAGTGAGAGCCAAATTGACGCCTTATTTCAAGTTGCCGAATGTACGAATCAAATTGGTTGGAGGTCAAATGCTCGTCACCTTTTGCTGCTTTTAACTGACGCCGGCTACCACAAGGCAGGTGAAGGTCTGGTAAGCGATTCGTCACATCTAGGCTTGGTGATATCAGATCAGGCCGTTAACCATAACTGTTCAAAAATCTATTTTTGCTTTAAAAGTCAGTTATGCCGATTGCTGACTGAAGATTTTCATTAAAATTCGGTCTTACTTCACCCCATGTATTGAGCATAGGGTGAAAAGTGAAAGGAGTGCAAAATCCTTTCATTCATACTCATTCAAATGAAATGACGTAATGCTTCAGTAACTTTCATTCATTTGAAAGGAAATGAATTGACAGGAAATTCATTTTCATTCACGATCATATTCAGTCAAATGAATTAAATTGAACAGGTATGCCGTTAAATATCATGCGGATCGGAAATGGTGCGAACCAATTGTTCGGATCGGACCCTTGCATAAATAGTTAATGGCAGTATAAATATACAAAAAATTGATCCATCAATATTATCAGATCCGATAATAAGCTGTACTTCATTGTCACTTAAGAAAATTTTACCCCGCCATTTTCAGCCCTACAATCTCCTCCCATTCAATCGTAGCTGCGCCCTGTCACCCACCGGTCTGTACACGGGAGAGCTTACCTACGACTACCCGTCAGAAGAAGACATTATTTCAATCTTTCACTCCAAAAAGATAACTCCCATCTTCGGCGTAACTAGCGATTCCACCTGGGAATATGAATACTTAAGACAAAACATTCCCAACTCGGCGATCGGAATTTTGAACCGTGATTCCTCCAACGTGGTTAACCTTCTGATCAATCAGTATAACCAGATCGAGCAGAGGACCAAACTCGAACGCATCGGTGGGGACGATGGCAGTCTCAACATTCGCTACTTCTCGTCCTGCAATGGCGGGTCTTTGCAAGAAACCAATGTTTGTGACGAACTTGGACCGGATGGAACAGTCACGTTTACGATTTCCATTAATTTGAAGGATTGCATAGGAACTGGGGGAGAAACGTTGGTCCGAATTGAACCGGAAGGACTTCCAACCGCGTTTCAAGTCGCGTTCAACACCATTTGTGACGACTACTGGGGACGATAATATTTGTTACATTGTCGTTTATATTCTTTTAAAATGTACACGAATATCTTTGAGATATGTAATTATTAGCATTCTATTCTACACTGTTAGACTTTTGGAACCAAAATGCATTCTGAATTCAATATTAAGTAACCTGTACAAAATCCAAAGTAAATTTTCCTCCTTATCAAGTTAATGTTACTCTGGATTTGGTATTGTTTGCTTAATATCAAATTCAAAATGCATTCACTTTTCAGACAGTGGCATTAGTTTAACCTGTTTAAAATTTATTAAACAAACTTTATTCATGCAACTCTCTGATTTCTTAGCAATTTAATTTCATTCAGAGCAGTACTTATTTACATGCATAATCATTGACATATGGGTACATACCGGTTCCTCTTTAGCCTCCTCCTGTGCAAGACGTGTCTCTCTCTCGCTCTGCATCTGGATCCTCTTCCATCTGGGTCGCGGGTGTACCAGGGCAAGTAAAGTGTGTCCCAAGGCTTTTTCGCCATGTGAGCCTCGTCCACTCACTCCTCCCACCTGCGTGCCTGGTGACACCCCCTGCCACACCCGTCCCAGCAACGACAAGCTGAGCCATCAGGCGAAGATGGATCTCGTCGGACCCTGTGCACTGGAGGATCTACGCTTTGGAGGAGCTCCCCCAGGTAAGACCTTTGATATGTTGGGGTGGTGAGCATGTGGGAGTGGTCGACGGAAGAGTGAGTGTGCGCAGTGCTGGTGGGGGCGGCTGGAGTAGGTCTACGGGGTTCCCATGACCTAGTCATGTGCTGCGGTGGGAGAGGTTAGTTTGTGGGGTGTTTCATGGCCCCTTTATGGGGTCACTTAGGCCGAACCCTGATGGGTCATTGGTTAGTTTGTGGTCCATGGACGCTCCGCTCCAGCCCAGAACCCGTCGTGTCTCCGCCAGCACGGCGCCTATTCATTTGGATGTCACCATTTTTCCTCATATGTAAATCGCCTATAATCTCTGTCTTGCATTGGTCGAACCTGGGTTTCACAGGTAGTCAGGGCCGAATGGTGAACTGGGCATCATTCCCAGTTCAGGTAGAGGTTTTCCAGACCGACCACCAAAGTCTGGTTTTCCCTCTACTCCCCTGACTACTACTATCACAATTATTATAATCGAAAATTTGACTTAACTATGTAACTAACTATGTGATTGTGACTTGCAAGAGCTACTGGCTATTTATGCAATAAAGATACATACATACATACATACATACATACATACATACATATGGGTACATACCATAAAGACTCTATTTATAGCCGGGTCTAAAGACGACACAAATCCGACTACAATTTGAAACCAGGTATAATTAGTAGGGTTGCCCCGGGTACCGGGTAGCTACCCGGTACCCGGCATACCCGGCCTGTTTTGGGATACCCGGAACCCGGCCGGGTATATTTAGGTACCCGGTCTACCCGGCCGGGTAATTTAAATATTCAATTTTCTTACTTAAAATGCAAAATTATACAAAAAATATAATCCGATGGATTTCAAGATTTTGTACTTGATATAAAATAATATATTTGGAGAGAATAAGTACAACCTCGGCCAACACTTATTTGAAAATTACCATACAAATTTTTAAATTACTTTGAGCGCACTCACGTCAACGAGTTATCAATCAATGAATTTGCATATCTTGCACATAAAGAATGACTTGCGAAGCTTTTGTGCTATCTTGCTAATCGATTCGCAGGATATCACCTCGAAAGTCTCGCAAAATTTGTTTTGTGAGGTGATCCGAATCCAGTCAAGAAATAACTTTTTTAAGCCTAACAAGTTGGCTAAATGATTGCGATGATATCGTGAGTACGCTCTTTGTGTCTCCAACATGATTCTTGGATTTCTGTAATATCCACGTTCTAGCTCAAATTATTAGCTTGAGAAGTTGACATTTTTACCATATGCATATTGGACAAAGGTATAGGAAGCAAGTTCAAAGATAGGCTACATCGGTAACATAGTTGATCTGTGGGGGCCGTATTGGTGGATTAGGGGAGCAAAGTGTAACCATAGTGAGCGTAACCATAGAGAAGGTGACCCATACCAATTTTCAAAAATATTACTTCCATGTGAAATTTTGTACGGAGGTTGAAAATGAAGTCTGCACTGTGGAAATGTAACTTGTAATTTTTAAAGCTTATAAAATTGTTGCAAACTCAAGAAAAAGTTGAAAAAGTCCCGTTATTTTAAAAATATATGTTACCGGTACCCGGCCGGGTAGCCGGGTACCCGGCAAAAACTTTAGGCCGAGTACCAGGTAGCCGGGTACCGGGTAGTAGCACTGCCCGGGGCAACCCTAATAATTAGAGACCCGGATAAATTATTTTTTCGGTTATGCATAACTTGGAGCATCTAGAAACAGATGTTAAAGGAGTGTCATAATTAGGGACAAGCTTATTAAATTTTTCAAAGTTGGGCTCAAGACCCGACTATAAATAGAGTCTTTACGGTACATAATCCACTTTCTTTATAACAGACATCTTAACATTATCTATACGCGAACATATATGAGATGGAGATATTACTCAAAAATTTTGTTACATATTTAGGCAGTCACATAATTTATAATTTCCATATACACAATAAATACGCACATTAATGACATAATTATAATATAAATACTAGACATGCACCGAGTACCGAAAAAGTCGACTCGGCCGAGCACCGAGTACTCGGTTATATTTTTGCCGAGTACTCGTTTCTGCTCGTTTGCCGAGTACCGAGCAAGGCTCGGCCACCGAGTAAATTGTCAAAAAGATCATAAAAAAAATCATTGTTTACATAATATTTAACCACCAGTATCATTATTTTGAGAACTGGTGGACGGAATCACGTGAAGCTACTGATTCTTCTTCCTGTTCCAACATTTCGATTAAAGTTGATTATCGGATAGAAGTAACAAATTTCATTGGTGTATTTTTCAAGTAAGTTTGATGTTGATTGCAAAAATCCCATGATGGATAATTTGAACTGCGCGGTGTAAATACCGGGTAAAGTGGTACTGGATGCATATAAAAATGTAAGAAATACTCGGCCGAGCACGCAAAAATACTCGGCCGAGTCCGAGTAGTGAGAACACGGCCAAAACCTGCCGAGTACTCGGCAGCGCCGAGTACTCGGTGCATGTCTAATAAATACATACTATGAATTTGACTATATTAACGTTTTAATCTTTGCTATAAATTTATTCATCATGTAACAAATACTTCTGAAAAATTGAATTATACGAGCATGGCACTCGTAGAGGAAAGACGTCAACGCACCCAAAATTACAAATCCACACAAGATAAACAACGTGACTATGGAACCATTCAGTCCAAACGCCTCAGTCTCACGTTGTCCTAGTGGTTTCTCAACCGGTACCATCTCCAGCACTTGTCTCGCCTCAATTTCCTCCTCTATCCTGGCGTAAATCCCGGTCTCTATTAGCCCCTCGAAATATCGCGGGACTTTCGAAGAGCCCTCATTCAAAAACTCTAACGCGATCGGCTTAGAATTTAAGACGTCTTTCCCCTTGTAAAACTCCTTCGAGGAATACTTTTCCCTCAAAAATTTGTATTGCACCCGGAAATATTTGCCCCTAGTGACGAAAACGTTTTTCTCGGAACAATCAACAACTTCAGTTTCGATTTTGTGATTTATTTCGTCTAATGAATATTCTTTACTAGAATAGTCTAGCCCGCTAGGAAAATGTCCGTGACGGGGGTGAAGAAGGTTCAAATGCCATAAATCCGAAGCTCTTGATACGACTTGTTTGTCATTAGAAAGATCGCTACCTAGAGGAAATTTGTTGTACTCGGAAATGAGAAATTCAAAAAACTGAAAATATTGGACTCGATAATGCGAGTGTTCCTCCGCGGGCGACAATAATTTAAAGCAGTCCTTAGACTCGTAAGGGTTGCGAAAATTGTTATACTTCCCGTCAAGACTGTACTGATACGTGTGGGACAGCACGGCTAAATTATACCATTTTAGCAGCGGGAAATCTACCCGTTTCCTTAGTTGTTTTAAGCTTATGGGACCTCCACGTTGCTCTCCAATTAAGTCTCCAAAATTTTCTGGTTTTATTGAACTAAGTGGTGCATTCAAATCAGTGATCATCAACCCATTATAACAATTCGTCAGAATAACAGCCACTAAACACCAACTCCCTAGGACGAATCGGAACATGAAATGTGCCTCCAATTTTCTATTGGAGATCGTTGGCGGTTCTTCAAAAAGCGTTGATAGGACGAATAACCAGGGGCTAAGTGAGATGTTCCCTCCATCCAGGGAGACTTTTAGGTATAGATAAATTGACGTGAGAACGGTAAAAATTGAGATAAGCAGAGCTGTCCAAACCTCTTTCTGAAACGGATTAACGTAGAATTCGAAGCTGATAAAGGTCTCTTTGAAACAACTGAAAAATTCGAACCCTGTCCATATCACGGGTACCGATTTGGCAAATCCGTGTCTTATTGGATCATTAATTGTCTGCAGTTTCACCGCTCCGCAAGCCGTCTTCATATCAATGCAATCATAAGCATTAATTACCGTGACGTTGGCATGGCGAAACACGACCTGGGCAAGACTATAGCGATTACCCCTCTGTTTGAAGGGGTTAGTAGATGTCTCTGGATTAGTGAATTCTAAATTATTCGCGCCATTAAATGGTTCCAAGGAGGGTGATACTCTCCAAAATCTTGGAGCCAGAGGGATCCGTTTCGTGAATAACTTGCAGATGTCATTGATTTCTTTCAAGCACTTCACATTTGCCAAAGTATCGAACGTTTTTATACAAAGCTTGACGAGTTTCAGATTTCTAGAGATGTATGCAACCCCGAAATTGTAAATTATTTCTGAGAAAATTTTTGAACTGTTATCCAATAGACTGGAATTTTCAGAGTTTGTAAGGATAATTGTGTAAATATTTTTTGCTGGAAGAATTATCTTATACTCATTTTGAATAAAATGAAATTGTTTATCTTGCACAGTTTCGATTAAGGTGGGTAAATAGTAAGACTGCTTTTCAGGCCACCTTATTTGCGTGTAAGTCAAGAAATTTATGACGAACAGGGCCACACGGCAGGGATTTGGGCGAGCCTGGAACACGTCCGTGGTCACAGAGTGGTCAAAATTTTCAACATGGAAAATTAATGTTGGATTAACGAGGGGCTCGCTTCTCTGGAAAATTTTAGAGTCCTCGGCGTCATGAATGATTTGCAGGTCACAGTTGGTCTGCACGAGGGAGAGAAGATTATCAATAAGCGTGGCTGCCCCTACGGGATGTGCTACTACCCCAAGTAGAATTGTGCTGCACAACTTGACCACCAATTGATTCTTACTTAACATTGTGACGATTTTACGTGAGTGTCGGTATTTTCACAACAAATATATTGATACCTTAGCTAGCCTCTTAAATAGATGCGGACGAACTCAAGTCAAAATTGTTTAGCCAGCTGTATTTTGTGGCCATCGTATGAACGATGCAAACTGATAATGAACATCCTATCATTTGGCAGATTAAATTTTTCACAAAAAACAAGGTATGGGGAACATCCTTATTTATGAGTATCGTTAATGGTATGCATTTCGATAGATATTGCATGATGATGACGCTCAAATCAATATTTATGACATACTAATTGCGCATAAAACGGGTATTTAATATCCGTTCTACACTAATTATTACCTGGGGGAGCAGGTAGATAATTATCCAAGTCAGGGATCGTCCATATATTACGTCATCAAAATAGTGGGTGGGTGGTTTTCCGAATTGATGACGGTTGTTGACATGGTTTCAATCTTGATGACGTCAATTTATTTTTCAACATTTTTTTTCCAAAACTGCATAAATTTTAAATTTCACATATCAAATCGTTAAAACTGAAAAATTGCTCGCAGAATTCTACATACATATGTTGGTGGTATGAATATTTTTGGCTTGTATATAGCTTCTGGGAATAACTCAAAGTCCGCATTTATTTTAAAATCCCTGGGTATCAGGTTGCTGTGAAAATTATAAAATCGGATAAGATGAAAGTGCTGTAATAATTTTTGTTTCACAAAATGAATTTAAGATATGGACTGGTTACGGAAAGAAGTGCCAAGTTATTTTGACCTGCAAAAATGAGTGCATAAATCAAATGTAATGAAACAATTGTGCAATACTAACAATGACCATTCCGAACTTTTTTATCTTTCGTAGATCCAAGTACACCTTGCCTAAACGTGTAGCGAAGACTTTGTCCCATGAGCACTTTGCCACTCGTTTCATCAATGTCAATGACGAATTTATCCATAACCCGCCGAAATTCTTCCAAAGAACTCCAAAATTGTTTGGTGTTCTTTTTTTCGAGTACATATTGTTTCCCCATGTATATTGTTTCTCAATTAAAGCCTAAAATCTTTAAATGAGCCGACACGTTTGGAACGATGTTTTTTTCGTCGAAATCAGTTTTTCCTTCCGAGGGAAAAATCGATCGAGCGATCTTCCCTCCATGGGATCAATCTTTTGATGACCCACTCTTTCTATTAGAGCCCAAAGGTCATATTCTTGGTGGAAGCAAATGGATTTGAGACGCTCCCATTTTTATCGATCGCCAGCCATTTTATGTATTGTTTTGGAAATTTTGCCCCGGTTTGAATTTATAATTCGAACGAAGGTCATTTTGCTTCTACATGAATAAGACAAACGAAATAAATTCATCGACACTGACTACAATTCTGTGCTTGTTCCTAGACTGCTACAAATAATAGGATAAAGAACCCTTAGTATCTGTTGAAGGTGACATTTGACATTCCTGATTAGAATGTCACCAGGTTTGGAACCAGGAAACTTTCGATTCATTGTTGGGTACTCCCGAACAATTTTTTCTAATTAAACCTTCGGGAATTAAGGTATCAAGCTTCAAGGTGTGGAAGTTATACAACAATCGTTGAAAACCATTCCCTCTTGGGATTAATAAATAGTTGATTGGCCGACGACTTCAACAAATTTCGAACTTTGGACCAATTATAAAAGTCGAAAATACTTTGGATCAAAATTTTAGATCAAAGATCAGACTAAAGATCAGACCAATATGATGGGCTTCAAAACTTACAACCCTAAGACCGCGCCAAAATACAATCAAGATAAAAAGACCGGAGCTAAACCAAATTTGTTGAGATAATGTGGAAATCTGCCAGAAGTTTTGTCGTCGTGGATGATGACAACTACTGCCCCGTTGACCTCGAAGCATCAATCGTGTAAAGTTCTGCTCACGAATAAATATAAATGACGTTCGTTGAAAATATAAATTCAAAGCCAAGCAAAATTTCCAATGAAATACATAAAATGGCTGGCGATCGAGAGAAATGGGAGCGTCTCAAATCCATTCGCTCCCACCAAGAGTATATGTAAACTTTGGGCTGTATTTGAAAGAATGAATCATCAAGAGACTTATCCCCTCTGTCCAAAACAAACGCGTTTTATTTTGGCCTGACATGTTTATGTGCTAAAATGCCAAAATATTGACAGGGTACCATCGAGGAAAAAACTGATTTCGTTGAGAAAAAAACAACGCTCCAAACTTCCCTCAGTGTCATTGAAATATTTCATTGAAAGATTTTGGGTATTAATGGAGAAACAATACAAAGGTTAACAGATCCTATCTGGAGAGGTTTTAAAATTGACCTTAAAACTGACCTTGGGGTCGATGAATTTGTTTTGTCTATTCAATGTGTTCCCTAGAGCTTTGGCTAGCCAGCCTATATCGCCGTTTCGACGAATTCATTAATTTTCCTATATTTTCGAGGCCAACTTTTTTCAACTCATCCTCTAGTTTTTTTCCGAAACCCCCATAAAAACTTGAGCTCGTCTGAGATGAAGCTATTGTTTTAGTAGTCGAAATCGATTACAAATCTAAAGGAGTGGCATCAGAACTTTGCACAGGGACCTGAGAGTTATGAACAGTCGAAATCTGTACCTTTTGTTTTAAGTCGGCTGCGTACTGGGTCGGTTTCCAACAAATTTTCGGGATGCAGTTTTTTAACGTGCGAACTTTGGTTCATTTTGATACATTTTTTTAAAGTTTGATCCCGACGACCCAAGTCACATACAGGTGACATATTTTAACAATATTTCCACTTTGAGTTTTGGTCGGAGCATTTTCTAACTTTTCACGGCGCCGATTTTTCGAAAAACAGTACGCGAAACTTTTTTGTGGGCCTACAGCTTTATTGGGGATAGCAGTCCCGCTAATTTAGATTTGTATATAGTTGTAACGGAACTAGTTACACTAGATACTACTGAATGCACAATACTATATCTGCATAATACCAACTTTTCCATGACTTTCTTTTGTGACAATGTTCCTTGGGAAAAATTCTTTATGAAATGGTCGATTTCGGATAACAATTTCTTGGGGATTTTCTAACCGATATTCGCCAACCAACCAATATGCACACCAAACAAATACGTCTCCAAAATAAAATTACAACATTACAACAATCCCTACGCGCCCTGAATTTGGTTAGTTTTTATTCCTCTCCTAATAGAATCTGTGACCCTGAATACTCCAGACAAAAAGACACCAACAAATTTCGAAAAATTTCGGCGGGTTATAGATAAAGTCATCGTAGAAGTTGATGAAACGAGAGGCAATCTCATGAGAGGTGTGTGACAAAGTGCTCTCTCCACCGGTGGGGAAGGTGTACTTGGACCACTGAAGATTAAAAAACTTCGGTGTGGTCATCGGTAGTATTGCACAAATTGCCGTTAGATTTTATTCATTCATTCATTTTCTACAATTCAAAACACTCCTGACGCTTACAATATGTGGGCAACTCTTACAATGACATGTGTATGTAGCGTTATTGCTCTCTCGATTGTCGAGTTTGATGTCTTAAAATTTCCGTAATTTGCGTTAAGACATAAGGTCTCACGATAGAATCGATTCATTATAGAAAATTTTCTCCTTATTCCGAATTTAGCAAATATGGGGAAATTGGGCATATTACGCCTCGCCTTGTTTAAATTACAATGCTCTAGCATGAATTTATTTTCTCGGATCTTGGCCAGCTTAGTTTTGAATTGTTAATGCACAGAAATATTCCGATCGTATGCTTGCATTTTCGTGATTCCGAGAATTGTCTACTATGGACTAAAGTTGGTACATATAAATTTTGAGCCCAGAACAGCATTTTTACTACATACATTTTACACATTCTAGCCCAATCTCAAAACGTTGAGCATGTTTCCTCATAATTAGTTATCATATGTATGTTTCTTGAAGCTCTTAATGTTTGGAACTATGTTACTATTTCTGAATTTTGAAAAATACAAGCAAATCTGAAATTGGTTTAAACTTAAAAGATAATGAAGAGTAGCATTTTTTAATTACTAAAAGTATTTCTGAGAATGATACGCATCTTCCATACACGAAAGAATGACTAACATGTCCATTTGCTTCAAAGCATAATTAATACCGATCGAAACTCCGTTAATGTTTTTGAGTGAAACCCAAACATTACTTATTAATGTAGTTAATGAAGCTGTGTTGGTCATAAAAATAAAGAACCACATATTAGCTTTATAAGACCTACGTATTGATAATTTTAAGATTTAATATGTTGACGTTATCATAGGGGGTGGGTGGGTGCTTTTGAGAAGTGATGACGATTGATGATTTTGGGGTGGGTGGGTGGTTTTTTCAGGATTTTTTGATGACGTAATATATGGACGATCCCAGAGTGGTCGATATTCGATAAACACTGTAATATGAAATAGAAACAACTGTAAAAAAACAAGGGCAATGTTAACTTGATAAAGAGTTCATGTTCGTGTTAAAAGTGTAATCTGGATTTAAGTAGCATTCATTTAGATAGACAGGTGTAGATGTAAATGTATTAGCTCTTGCAGGGTTTACCCATAGAGCACGACTATTATTTGATTTTACAAGCACAACAAATAAAATGAGTTATACATTATTAACCAGATATTTTTAAATAACCGTAAATTTTGACACAACAAACCAAATATGTAAGCTCTAACTAACTATTGTATAAATAATTGGCAATACAAACCAAAATGCTGTTGATACATAAATAATACCATGTAGTAACAGCTTTATATTAAAGGTTTACCATATCGGTAACAAATTTTTACGGACCTGTATAATTTTAATACTAAGAAATTAATACCTACATACATGACTATCCCAGATTTTTAATAGCGTATTTATGTATACATAAATGAGCTAACGTATAATAATAACGTAATAACGTTAGAAATAATGTATGTATACATACGTTAATCTTTAATAATTTATAAATGTATAAATTACGTACACATTTACTAATTCTGATACATACACCTAATATTGTAACATTATTTTTAAAAGCTCATGGAGTCACCGCTACTTCACATTCGTCATTACCGCTCCTTTCAACTCTCCTCTCACAAACTTCAAAATCGTAACTCGTCTCTACTCATCTCATCTTAAAGATAAGATTCATACACAAAAATGACCAATTTTTAGAAACGAGTTAATTTCGTCTCACTACAAGTCATCTCATTTCATCAGAGCCCGTCTCATCTTAACTCACAACATTTAACCAGACTCAGGCGAGTTCTTTAGTTATTTGGCAGCCAACTACATAATATATATACAATATACATACGTAATAATAACAGTGTAAGTCGCCATCCTTTAGCTTGAAATTGTATCACGAAAATTAATAATTAACAATTTTTAGCGTATGGATAACTAATTTTACTTATAATACAATAGTGTGGAGTGTAGCTGTTTCGGAGAGGTATAATAATATTGTTTTGAGGATTCATGTTCGTATAATTGAATCTCTCCATCTTTATCACATGGAGAGATTTTTCAAAAATGTTGTTACGCACATATTTAGTCACATAATTTCCATATATGTACATAATAAATGCGCATATTAATTACATAATTATAATAAAAATAAATACATACTATGAATTTGACTATATTAACGTTTTAATGTGTTCTATAAATTTATTCATCGCGCAATAAACCGTTCTGAAAAATTGGACTATATGAGCATGGAAACTTGTGAAACATTTTACTAAATGAGCACGACACTCGCAGAGGAAGGACGTCAATGCACCCAAAATTACAAATCCACACAAGACAAACAACGTGAATATTGCACCATTCAATCCGAATGATTTAGTTTCATCTTGGACCACACGTTTCTTTCCACGGATTCGATCCAAAACTTGTCTCGTTTCAATTTCCTCCTCAATCCTGGCGTAAATCCCGGTCTCTATTAGCCCCTCGAAATACCGCGGAACTTTCGAAGAGCCCTCATTCAAAAACTCTAACGCGATCGGCTTAGAATTTAAGACGTCTTTCCCCTTGTAAAACTCCTTCGAGGAATACTTTTCCCTGAGAAATTTATATTGCACCCGGAAATCTTTGTCCCTAGTGACGAACACGTTTTTCTGGGAACAATCAACAACTTCCTTTTCGACTTTGTGATTTATTTCGTCTAATGAATATTCCTTCCTCGAATAGTCGAGGCCGCTAGGAAAATGGCCGTGGCGAGGGTGAAGAAGATTTAAATACAATAAATCTGCTCCCCGAGGCACGACTTTTTTGTCATTTAAAAAATCGCTACCTCGAGAAAATTTGCTATACTCGGAAATCAAAAAATTAAAAAATTGGCAATATTGGACTCGATAACGCGGATGTTGCTCGGCAGGAGACAATAATTTGAAACAGTCCTTAGATTCGTACGGGTTACGAAAATTTTTGTAACTCCCGTCAAGAGGGTACTGATATGTGTGGGAAAGCATTGCTAAGTTGTACCATTTTAGTGATGGAAGATCCGCCTGTTTCTCAAACTGTTGTAAACTTATCGGGCCACCACCACCAGCTGATCCAAAGTGCCCACAATTTAAATCCCTAAACCTTTCCGGTCTAATAGAACCGAGTGGCGCGTTCAAATCAGTGATCATTAATCCATTATAACAGTTCGTTAAAATAACCGACACTAAACACCAACTCCCCAGGACAAAGCGGAACATGAAATGAGCCTCCAATTTTTTATCCGAGATTGCCCCCGGTTCTTCAAAAAGCGTTGATAGGACGAACAACCAGGGGCAAAATGAGATCTTCCTATCATACAGGAATTTTATGAATAAAGTAATTAACGTGAAAACGGTAACAATCGAGATAAACAGAGCTATCCAAACCTCCTTCTTGAACGGATTCACATAGAATTCGAAGCTAATATAGGTCTCTTTAAAACAAGACAAAAATTCGTACCCGGTCCACGTCACGGGTACCGATTTGGCAAACACGTGCCTCATTGTGAGAAGATTCACCGATCCGCAAGCCGTCTTCATATCATTGCAAACATTACCAGTAATTACGGTGACATTGGCCCGGCGAAACACGACCTGTGCAAGACTGTAGGGATTACCCCGCTGATTAAATGGATTAGGAGATACCTTGGCATTAATTAATTTTAAATGATTAGCGCCATTAAATGGTTCCAAGGAGGGCGATATTTCCCAAAACCTTGGCGTTAAAGGGACAAGTTCCGTGAATAATTTGCAAATGTCATTCATATCTATCAAGCACTTAACGTTTTCTGAAGTATCGAACGTTTTTATACAAAGCTTGACAAGTTTCAGATTTCTAGAGATGTATGCAACCCCGAAATTGTAAATCATTTCTGAAAAAATTTTTGAATTGTTATCGAATACATTGGAATTTTCAGAGTTTGCCAGGATAATTGTGTAAATATTTTTTTCAGTAAGTATTATCTTATGCTTGTAGTGGATAAAATGAAATTGCTTATCTTTCACGGTTTCGATCAAGCTGGGTAAATAGTAAGACTCTCTTTCTGGCCACCTGATTTGCGTGTAAGTCAAGAAATTTATGAAGAACAGGGCCATGCGGCAGGGACCCGGGCGAGCCTTGAAGACATCCGTGGTCACAGTGAAGTCAAAATTTTCAACGTTAAAAACTAATGTGGGGTTAATGAGGGGCTCATTTCTCTGGAAAATTTTGGCGTCCACGGCGTCATGAATGATTTGAAGGTCACAGTTAGTCTGCACGAGGGAGAGGATATTTTCAAGGGGCCTTGTTGGACGGGCTGCGCCTAGTTGAAATGTCATACTAAACTTGATCACCCAACCCCATGATGACCCATCATGGTGATTAAGTCCTTACTTGACATTGTGACGATTTTATGTGATAATTTCCGCAAATTTAGATGTTTTCATGGCAACATGTTTTCTCCAAAATATTTTCCTTACATAACCTAGCCTTTGAGATGGGGAAGATCTATGGCAAAAAAATTTGCAAACCTGACCAGCTTTATTTTATTGCTAAGCTGCAAACGATGCAAATATGTAATAAGTAGACCGATTTGTAATGGTCAAATTTTCGTTTACAAAAAGTTAACGCAGATATGGATGAAACACATCTATATTTATGAGCAGCCTCAATGTTATAGTTATACAAATTTTTGTATAACTATTAATGATAAAGTAATTGAGTAGACATTCGCAGGACGGATATTACGATAAAATTTAATACCCATTCCAAGCACCAGGAATGTATATATGCAGCTGTCCAAGACTGGTCAATATTTCACTACATTTAAGTATTTCAATGTCAAACGTAAAAAATAAGGCAAAAAGATAAGAGCATCACCAGCTTGGTAAAGGGTAAAGTTTAATGTATTTCGATTTAAGGTACACATGGATACATATTTATTTTTTTAGATAGAACAACGGAATATCGATTAAATATTGAATAATTAATTCGATATTAAATATTTAGTCAACGCATTACCTATTCACAGTTGAATGGGGTAAACGTATTTAATGTTTTTGGCACGAGTACAAACCGGGCAGCCTTCATAAAAATCATGATACCCGATTGAAAAGTGCACTTTGAAGTTTATCAAGTCTAGATTTACCGCAGGCTACACTTGCTTCTCAAAATGGTGATAAATGCCCATTATTTTAAGAATTCCAACAGATCTTATGCCTTCTTTTTATCCTTACCAATCGTCATGACCGCTCGGATCGTCCCTTTCACCACGCCTCTCACAAACTTCAAAACGGTTAACCTCCCGATCGTGAAGACACCTTGAGCCCCAACTTTCAAATTTCGTCTCGCCTTTCTAAACTTCACCAGATATTTCTTATCCAGGGCGTTGCGACAGTTGATATTCTTCCAGGATTTCAGATTGTTATCCGTCATTCCACCCACGTGTCCCATCACTTCGAGAAATACGACCCAAACAGTTTGCGAACACATGCTCCACGTGATGAGAAGGACCTAAATTCAAGTAAATAATTTCCCCCTGAATGCAAATGAATATGTACATACCTTAAGCATCTCAATTTGTTACCGACCAATACTAAATTCGTTACCATGCTGGTTGTATTGGGAACCCCGAAGTAAAAAAATTTAGCTATCGGGAAAAAAAATTACTACCTTGTCGGTAAAAAATTATATTACAGTTTCATTGCTGCGATGAGATTATTTAAAGTGCAAGCTATTAGGGAGATTGCGAATTAAGAGTGTTTCCACTTACATACGTATATACTTACATATATATAAGTTTCTCATTAAGAGGAAGGATAAGTTTTACTTCTGTGGGACAAACCTTAATTCGCAATTTACCTAATAAGGAAATTGTGATTTATACGCTTCTCTTCGGAAATATTACCCTGGTAAATGGACTCAGCTCGTCCCAATACTTGATCACAGAAAAATTGCAGAATAACGCTAATTGACCAAACATTCCGTGCAGGAAGAGCAGCCAATATCCGTATATTTCTATTACGTATTTGTACACCAGTTCCCAACATGTGTATTGGTGTGTTAGATTATAAACTGATCTGAGGGAGCGGTACGTCATGTATTTTTTGGTAGATTTGGGAAATATTCGAAACTCAGAAGACAAGATGGGCCATATTGTGCCTGAAAAATATTAAACTTGATTGAAAAACCGATTTAACAGTTGTGAAAAAATTAATCCACTATTTTGTAATATGGAATTACTATTCTTGGAAGAAATAATAAAGGTTTTATGATATTTTAACAAGATGTTTGGTTAAGACTATGACGTTTATACAGATTTCTAACTTATATCAGCCTATTGTTAACAGAAGGCCAAAAGATTAAAACTCACTCAACCAACTGTCAACGTCGGACTCGATGACTTATCGATTAAAGCGTCAAAATAAGTATATTTTTAATCATTTCTGTAGTCTGGGAATTTGCTATCAAGTTCTTGTCCAAAAATTTGTAGAGCAGACCATTGCAAATATTCTAAGAACATATACAGATACTGCAGATTTGGAGAGTTTTTGAATGAAGTGCTTTCAGGTTTAATGACCCTCAGCAAAATTCGAAAGTATCTCAACTGCCCGGCCTTAATTCAAAAGTCTCCGCAATTCTATTACTGAACTTAATCAGTACATATTTGAAGTCCAGAATTTTAAAATAAATAAACTTCTTTAGGCGAGAAATAATTAAAAAGTCCTGATTTTCACAATTTCATAAATAAGTCCTCGAATAACCTGTTAACACAAAATCGCTTACATGCACCTAACATCGCCATACTCGCACCACTCTGCATCGTCTGGTAAACAATTGTAGAATAATAGGTGAGAAATATGGCATACGTCCATCGCACCACGTGCAATTTCTGCCAGTATGTGGGCAAAATTGTGGTGTGAAATATCGGCGTCTCGGGAACCAAGTAGTACCAAATTGTGTTGGTCCAACACAGCGAGGTAAAGAAGATGGCAACTGCAACACTTGTGACGTCCAGAAATATTCCGCACAAATGTATGCTTCGCAAATCCATCGCATTGTAACGTGGAAGCACCCAGATTACTGAAAATAAATGTTAGCAAAAGTTACCAAAAAATTCAAAAACAAGGCCAAGAACAGAATAAGAATTCAGGCAAAGAACTCTGATCTCCTCGAATTGAGGTTACTAAACTCAGAAATTTTATATTACTATATATGTATTACTATTATTGCTTTTATATTACTATAATTTTATATTACTACATATGTTACTCCATGTACATATGTCACGATTTTACCGTTAAAAAGGAACTCAATTTGTCACAATGTCACTTTATAAATAATTGTACTTTAAGATTTTTTACGCAATTGTTACGGACTCCAATTACTACTTCAAACGTATGTTATAACTTAATTCTATGTAATTCTATGGGCCATGAGCCTTAGAAGAATTTTCAGAATAAATTATTAACTCAGAAATTTTGCATAGAACGATGATTCTCAAAGATTTACATTGTTAAACGCAGAAATTTTGCACATAGATAAATCTGTTTCTCTATTATTAACGTTATTAGGCGTAGATATTTTGCACATAAACCAAATGCTCGAGAATTTACATTACTAAACGCACAAATTTTGCAGATATATCAAATTCTCTAGTATTAATGTGATTAAACGCTGAAGTTTTGCACAGGAAGCTGATTATTAAAAATTGCAATTACTCAAACTGAAATCACAACCTTGTCATACACATTTATTTTACCAATTTCCCTGAAACAATTTCCATTAATTACTTACCCTCAAACCGTCTACAACAGCGAACCATTCGACTATACGCGACACAAATGTCGTCCCTTTTCCACCGAATATGAAGCAAAGTAACCGTCTCCATCACAGCCACAAACGAAATGGCGTAACACATGTGGAAATACTTATTTGCATTTCCTCTCTTCCATGCCCAAATCTCCCAGGTTCGAAACAAGTAGAAAGGCATCACCACAAAAAGATAGAGTAAGGTTGCCCTAGTGTTTCGTTTTTTCGATTTTTCCGACATATAAAATGTGGCACTTTTCGGATCAACGTTGACTGGGAAGGAGCCAACCAAATTTGGCAGGTAAAGAACAAAGTGGAAAACTTTCAGAAAATTTTTAGTGTACATTTTTATTTTAAAGTTCAGAAAAGAAATCGCGAATCGATTTAAAACCGATGAGTACGAGTGGAACTGGAATTGCCTAAATTTGTAGCCAGAATGAAATAGAAATGAAAAAAATAATTTGACGATAAAGTTGATGTAAAGTTTCTTTATTGCTTTACGCACAATATGATATATTCACGAGTCAATTTATTAAGGGGTGAAAGCCCTTTATAAGATCGTTATGTCCGTCCGTCTGTCTGTATGTCTGTCTGTCCGTCCGTAGCTCCGATAACTTTTGAACGGAAAGACATAGAGACTTGAAATTTTGAACGTTAACTCCTAACGTCAAGGGACAGGACAAGTTCGAAGATGGACACTTTGACCTGTGACGATGACGTCGTCACAGTGACGAAAAGTGACGAAAGTGTCACTTGTCAGTTTTGACATGTGACACGTCATTTTTAACTATTTTTCAATGAGGAATTCGAAAATTCATGTGATTTTGTGTTTGGACGTCACCTGTGACGATGACATCGTCACGGTGACGAAAAGTGACGAAAAAGTGTCACTTGTCAGTTTTGACATGTGACACTTCATTTTTAACTATTTTTCAATGTCAAATTCAATGGTGACCTCCATTTTGACCTCAGAGGTCATGTAAAGGTCATAGGACATATCTATTTCAATTTCAACTGAAATTTAACCCCGAATTCAATGGTGACCTCCATTTTGACCTCAGAGGTCATATAAAGGTCACATAAGGGTTATCAACTGTTAAATTTGACACAAATAAGACACAAAAGTCGAAAACACGTCAGAAGTGTCAATCTTAACAAATTTTCGAACAATTTGATATTCACATTGACGTATGACACTCCTTTCACCCCTTGGTTACATGCGTTGTAACGGTTTATTGATTAATGATTTAGATTGAAGATTATTTATGTCGAGGACGGGTTAATCATTAAATTATTTTTATATCTGTAGGGTCAACCTTGCGAGATTAATGCTAAATAATATCGCTTGTTGCGGGTTGGGTTTTGTCGATTTTAGCTTAATAACGTGAAAGTTAATTAACCGAAAACAGTTGTAGTAACCCAACGTATTTTTTGAAGTACGTACTTTGCAAGTGAAACGGCTTGCAAGTTCGTAACACTTAAATGTATGTGTTGATAAATTATACGTCATACTTATGAAAACTTCATAATGAAGTGTACATATCAAGACGATGGAAATCAATTACAAAATTCTTATCACATTGAATTTCATATAAAAAAAAACTACGATAACAAATGCAATTTTAGAAGTTTATCTTATTGACAAATTTCCCAGTTTATGAAAGTAACGTTACTCTAGATGTAGGCATACCTGTTCAAAAATTTAGTTTTCATTCAAAAGTCAGCCATCAATGTAACCGAAGATTATAATTCACTTTGACTCCTTTTATTTCAAATTCATTTCACTTCATCCGACTTCATTTCTTGCTTCGCCCTATGTACATATTAAGCATGGGGTGAAAAATGAAACGGGTGAAAATTCTTTCATTCAAATTCGTTCATCTGAAATGACAGAATCTTTCATTGACAGCACTGGCAAATCATTCTCATTTAATACCACTCAGCACCATAATCACTCAAATGAATGAAAGTGAACAGGTATGGATTTAGCATAGTTTACCTAATCTAGAATTGAGGCTTCATTTACTTCTAAAAACATTAACATTATTTTTAAGAGTGCGCAAAGAGACGGCCATTTTAAGTCTTCCTATTATCCTTCCCAATCGTCATTACCGCTCGGATCGTCCCTTTTACCACGCCTCTCACAAACTTCAACACGGTCAACCTCTTAATCGTGAAAACCCCTTCAGCCCCAACTTTCAAGGGTCGCTTAGCCTTTCTAAACTTTGAAAGATATTTCTTGTCCAGAGCGTTGCGACAGTTGATATTCTTCCAGGACTTCAAAGTTTTAGCCGTCATTCCGCCCATGTGTCCCATAACTTCGAGAAATACGACCCAAACAGTTTGTGTACACATGCTCCAAGTGATGAGAAGGACCTAAATACAGGAAAATACTTCAGTGGTGAATTAAAGTTACGCTGCCCCCATGGGAGTAAATTTGTTACCGATTGAGAGTGAATAAAATCGTTACGACGTCGGTAGTAATTGGAATGGCAAATAAAAATATTGTCAATCGGTAAAAAAATTACTACAAATCGATAAAAATCATTATCATTCATATATCTTGATAAAGTGCTGCATTTGTTGAGATTATTTAACTTTTCCGGAGATTGCGAATTAATGGATTTGACTCTTAAATTTCGCATTAACGCTGATGCTAAATTTAGATTTTGCGTCAAAATTTAGTGTCGTAAACGTTTTTTTTTAATTTTCGTGAGATTACGATTTTATAGACCTCTTTGTAAAAATATTGCCCTTGTAAATGGACTCAGCTCGTTCCAGTACTTGATAACGGAGAAATTACAGAATAAGGCGACACAGCAGCCAGTAAGCATATATATCCATTATTTGTTTGTAAAGCAGTTCTACACATGTGTATTCATGTGTAAGATTGTAAACTGATCGGAGCGAGCGGTATGTCATGTATTTTTTGGTAGATTTGGGAAATATCCGAAATTCAGAGGACAACAAGAACCATATTGTACCTGAAAATATAAAATTTGGATGAGCTTTTTAAAACTATTGCAAAGACGAATTTAAGGTTTTGCAGAATTATCATTTTTATGAATTCAAAAAATTGAATTGTGCAGAATTATAATTTTTGGTAAAATCATCATCGATTTGTGTTATTTTAACAAAACTAACGATTTATGATATCTGTACAAAGTTCTAATTTATGTATCAGCCCGTTAATAACAGGAGGCAAAAACTACTGTTTTTTCAATATTAATAGTCGCAATTTCTTGGAAAATTTTCTGAGAGGTTATTTGGTTGCTAATTGAAAAATAAATAATCTGCCACGTAACCTTTCAGAATTTTTTGCGACTAATAATATTGGGCGAACAGTGCGGTTAACGAAGAAATCGATGACTCATCGCCGAAATCAGCACATTTTAATCATTCCACCACTTTGGGAATTTATTTTAAAATTTTAGCGACAAATTCGTAACCTATATAAGTTTCCGGACCACAAACCTGTTTAAAGAAACACAGTCCAGATATTGCAGGAAGAGGTTTAAAGTTTAAGAAGGCTTCAGAAATATGTACATACATAAACTGAGCACCAATTTGTCTTCCAGAATTTTAGAATAAATTCCCGTACCCGAGAAATAATTAAAAATGTGTTGATTATGAATAAGGGTTTTAGTGATTTGTCATCGAGTCCAACATGATGGAGAGATTGTATGGGCGCATTAAACTGCAATCACTTACATGCACATAACATGGCCATATTCGAGCCAGTTTGAATCGACTGGTAAACAATTGTTGTATAATAGGTGAGAAATATGGCATGCGCCCATCGTACCACGTGCAATTTCTCCCAGTATGTGGGTAAAATTGTGGTGTGAAATATTGGCGTCTCAGGAACCAGGTAGTAGTAAATCGTGTTCGTCCAGCACAGCGGGATAAAGACGATGGCAACTATAACACTCGTGACGTCCAGAAATATACCGCACAAATTCAGGCTTCGAAAATCCATTGCGTTGTAACGTGGAAGCACCCATTTCACTAAAAACATTTAAGTACAAATCGTTACACGTTGCGAATGCAGGTTACAAGAGTTAGCGCAAAAATATGGGAAAGTTCGCTAAATGGAGAAACTTTCCCTGACAGCTTATTCTTAAGAATTGACATTATTAAAACGAAATTTCACAGTAAATTTTCAAGATTTGAAATTATTAAACGAATATTTTGCACAGTAAATTTGCAAGATTTGAAATTATTAAAAGAATATTTTGCATATGAAATTCTCCAGACTTGACTCAACAGAAATTTTACACAGTAAATTTTCATGATTTGATATTAAAGAGAAATTTTTCACAGAAAATTCTCAAATACTTATACAGGCCGATTTTAAAAATTGGCACAAGTTTTAGAAATCCCTTACCCTCAAACCGTTTACAACTCCGGACCATTCGACTAAACGCGACACTTATTTCGTCCCTTTTCCAGCGAATGTGTAGCAACGTGATGGTCTCCATGACAGCCACAAACGAAATGGCGTAGCACAGGTGGAAATATTTATTGGAATTTCCTCCCTTCCACGCCCAAATCTCCCAGGTTCGAAATAAGTAGAAAGGCATCACCACAAAAAGAAAGAGTAAGGTTGCCCGGGTGTTTCGGCTTTTCGACTTTTCTGACATATAAAATGTGACCCTTTTAGGATCCACGTTGACTGGAAAGGAGCCAACTAAATTGGGAAGGTAGAGCACGAAATGGAAAACTTTCAGAAAATTTTGCGTATACATTTTGATGTGCAAGTTCAGAGAAGAAATGATGAATCGATTTAAGATGGCTGAATACGAATGGAACTGGAATTACTTAAAACTTTTTGCTAGAATGAAATAAAAACAATGAAAAAGATTTATTTGACGATAAAATGTATTGGTTTCTTTATTTTTGGTTGAGCGCAATACAGTATGTATACCTGCGGGATATTTTATTGATTATTGAGTACATTTTAATGATATTTATTCCACAGGTCGGTTTAATCGTTAACTTATAATATTTTTTGTATAGATATGTAGGGTCAAACTGATAATACCTCAAATTTATTCTACATATGTAGGTTCGGTTCTGTGCATAATACATATCTGTTTAAGAAGTTAGCTTGATAATGTGAAAGTTAACTATTTATGTTGTTATGAGTTATAAGTTATTTGTGTCTTTACCTGAACCTGGGAGTTAAGAAAGCTCCTACCTTTAATTACCATAAATCATTTTTCATACCACAAGAACGAAAAATATGTGTATTTTTCAAGGCGACAACATGAATAGTGAAACGAATAGCAAGCTCTTAATATTTAACTGCTAATAAACAAACTTAATTTTTCATCCATACATATTTATAGTGAAATTTATACCAATTGAGTAAATTTGAAGAGTTAAATATTGGGAATTTGTGAGGTAATATGTACATATGTGCTCTGGAATATTTGAATGTCAACCATTTCCCTGTAAACTAATCCTACTCGACTTTCACAAACTAATCATTTTCGCGTAAAATAGAACACCCGATCAAGGCGAACGATTAATTATTGGAATAAATGCGCAGGAAATTCTCATAATCTTCATGGCGATTTGAGGATAAGTAAATATAACTTTTAACTTTGATTCATGAGAAACTAAGTATTAATCTAACTGTTAAATCAACGGCTCCAAATCGATTTTTTCGCTTTCACAGAATCAAAATCAAATCAGCGACAGACATGTCGCCAGTTTTAAGCCCATCAATAAAATCAACCTTCACTCAATATTTAACCAACCTAAATCTTCATGCTACGCAATTGTTATTCAGATGACAGCTCACTTTTGGTAATAACACATTAAAATATCGGTAAATTTTTCTGGTAATCCCGGTAGAAGCCAGTTTTTTTTGTAGATATTGAGTAAAATTTGAATTAACATAAATTCACGTTTTCTTGTAAGAAATATTTACATAATTTTTGGCATTTACTTTGATACGCACAATCGTTCAGCTTACTCCTAAAATAGAACCCAAATTGTTTCTATATACGACATGCAAATTAAAAAGTAAGTATGGTATATGCATATGTCTGTAGCTTTTCATACAACTATGTATCTCAAGGTTAGGAGGTCAGTAGTCCAGTATATACCGGTATAGTCCAGTAATAGTGTCGACGTGGCAGTACGTCTCAGTTCTCTACTTATAAGTAGTGGCCCAGAACTTGCTTCTCAGCAGACTGAATCCGCCTCTCCTAGTGTTAAGTTCTTTACTTCTCTTTCCATATGTTTAACTTACATACTCATGTAATGAAGTCAAGTCTTTAAGTATGTATGTGAACCCTTAAGTCTCGCCTACCTTATTCACATACACTACATTTGGCGACGAGGATAACGTGACTTAAATCTTGTTCATGTGGAATTTTTTTGGAAAAGAAGAGAACACTTATCAGTCCGACGATAATAGTGAAGTTTTTGACCCCGAACCAGAACTTAAACCTGTCGTAATGAATACAGCGGGTAGTTTGAAACCGTTCGATTCATCAGTGGATGACGTTGATGTCTGGGTTCTCACATTTAAGGCGTTCCTCGGTGCGAACGGCCACGACCCGGCGAAAAACGATGGAAAGTGTCGAGACATTCTCCTAGCTACGTTGGGAATGCAATCTTGCGCGACCCTGATGTCCCTCATTGCTCCTGATAAACCCTCTGACCAGACACTCGACGAATTACTCCAGTTGGTTATCGATAACTTCAAACCCGCACCCAAAGCTATTGCAGAACGATTTCGTTTGATGGGGAGGAAACAACACAAAGGAGAGACAGTTGCTCAATTTCTTGCTGAATTAGGACGATTGGCAGTAACTTGTAAGTTTAAGACGGATTTAGAACTTCGGTTAAGGGATCAATTCATATTTGGCTTGTTGAGTGAATCTGCACAGAGAAGGTTATTTACCAAAGAGGACGACGTTACCCTCAAAGACGTGGTCGCCGTCGCTCAGGCACAAGAAACCGCAGAACTCAGCACCACCCTTGTCCGAGATGGAAATGCTCATCAGTCCGGAGCAGACCAAGTCAACAAGGTTTACCGGAAGTCGGAAAACACGCCGCGTGCAGGCCAGTCCGGTTCAAATCACAACAAACCATCCAATCCAAAGCGGAACAACAATCCACACCAACAAAACAGGAAATCGTGTCCTAATTGTGCATCGTCCAGTCATACGTCGCCCAAGGATTGCCCTCACAAAGACGCCGAGTGCTTTGTTTGCGCCAAACGGGGACATTTCGCGAAGATCGTCGCAGTGGAGGAAGCTCAACCCCAAAACCACAACAACAAAATCAACACCGCAATCAACCTCATCGAAACAACAATGTATCATCCATTCACTCTGTCGGAACAAGTGATGATGGACAAATCAACATCACGGTTGAGATTGCCGGCGTTCGTCACGTCATGGAGTTCGACTCCGGATGCAAGAAGAGTCTCCTCTCGGGACAATTCTGGCATCAATTGGGTTCACCGCAGCTCTCCAGGTCTCAAGCTACATTTCGCACGTATACGAATCACCAATTCAAACCTCTCGGGGAATTGAAAACTACAATTGTCTACAAAGGTCAGAAAATAACACGTTCACTTCCAGTCAGTAAAGGTACGTCGCTATTTGGTCGTGATCTAATGAAAGCATTTAAATTGGATTGGAATGAAATTGCTGCTCAGTGCAATGCTGTCAGTAATGTGCAAACTTTAACCCTCAAGTCTGTTCTCAGCGAGTTCTCAGACGTCTTCAGTTCTACAGAGTCTACAGGGAGAATAAAGAATTTTTAGGCTCGTATCGTGTTAAAGGACGACGCCACACCAAAATTCCTCAAGGCCCGGCCTATCCCTTACGCTTTACGAGAGAAAGTGGATCGCGAACTCGACAAGATGGAGAAAGCAGGACAGATTGAAAGAGTGGAACACAGTGAGTGGGCTTCACCCTTGGTGGTCGTCCCAAAAGCCAATGGGAAGGTTCGAATAACAGGCGATTTTAAAAATACTATTAACAATCAATTGTGTATTACGCAATATCCCATTGCAAACCCAGAAGAATTGTTCTCCAGTATCTCAGGTGGTGAGACTTTCTCCAAATTGGATGGCACAGACGCGTATCATCAAATGGAGCTGGACGAGCGCACGAAAAGTTTCCTGGTCATCAACACACATCGTGGCCTCTACAGGTACAACGTGTTACCCCAGGGAGTGGCCTCATCCCCTGCACTTTTCCAGGAGTTTAGTGACAAACTTGTACAAGGAGTCCCAATGTCAGGTTCCTTTTTGGATGACGGTCTTTGCAGCGGCAGAACAGAACAAGAACACCTGCAAAATCTCCGAACAATTCTACAAAGGATGCGAGAGTGCAACTACAAACTGTCGAAAGATAAGTGTGAGTTTATGAAACCGTCCATCACTTATCTGGGTCACATCATTTCGAAGAACGGAATTCACACAGATCCAAGCAAAGTGGAATCAATCCTCGCAATTCAAGAACCAGCTAACGTGGTTGAATTACAGGCATTTCTTGGTCTTGTTAATTTCTATGGCAAATTTATGTCTTTTTTGTCAGATATTTGTGAGCCCCTGTACAGACTGACTCGTCAAAATGTTCCATGGAAGTGGACAAGTCCATGCAGAGACGCATTTCGGAAGGTGCAGTCAGAACTCTCATCCAGTGAAGTTCTCGCTCATTTTTCTCCGACTCTTCCCATCGGAATAAGCTGTGACGCTTCATCTAAAGGTCTAGGAGTCGTCCTATTTCACAAATACCCGGATGGTACCGAGCGACCGATCCAATACGCATCCAAGTCCCTGTCCGAGACTGAGAAGAGGTATTCTCAAATCGAGAAGGAAGGATTATCAATCATTTATGGAACTAAAAAGCTTTTTAAGTTTCTGTGTGGTCGTAAGTTTATATTGGTGACTGATCATAAGCCTTTACTTGCAATTTTTGGTCCCAAAACAAATCTACAGCCTTACGTCGCAACACGTCTTCATCATTGGAGTCTGCACCTCAGCCAGTTCCAATATGAAATCCAGTATCGGAAGACAACCGAACATGGTAATGCTGATGCCCTGTCCCGATTACCATTAAAGAATGAATCTGCAACTGATAAGGAGTTTACATCGCAAGTCAATCTCATCGCTAGTGAAAGCATGGAAGTTCTTCCCGTCACGGCAACAGCAATTCGTCAATTCTCAGCCCGTGATAAAACTCTATCTGAAGTTGTTCGTTTCACATTGTCTGGGTGGCCAGCGCAATTACAACAACAAGACAAGTATTTGCAACCATATTATTCAAGAAAAGATGAACTAACTATGGTGCAAGGTGTACTGCTGTGGGGCACACGTGTCGTCATCCCCACTCAGCTACGAAAGAAAGTTCTAGATGAGCTTCATACAAGTCATTCTGGAATCGTCCGTGTGAAATCTCTCGCCCGACAGCACGTTTGGTGGCCTGGAGTCGACGAGGAGATTGAGTCCTTGGGAAAAGCATGCGTGACCTGTTCCGAGCATCGTCCCAACCCTGCTAGCGCTCCGCTACACCCATGGCAGTTTCCAGAACGCCCATGGCAGCGTCTTCACATCGATCTTGCGGGACCTTTCCTAGGCAAGATGTGGCTTATCATGGTGGATGCTCATAGCAAATGGCCAGAAGTTTATTGTCAGCAACAAATTATAACGAGTCAAAATGTCATTTCACACATACGAGATTCACTCATCCGATTTGGACTTCCTGAACAAATTGTATCTGACAATGGGAGACAATTTACCTCCAAAGAATTTGCAACTTTTTGTAAATGTAATGGTATTCGCCATGCCACTAGTTCTGTTTATCACCCTAGGTCCAATGGGGAAGCAGAAAGATTTGTCCAAACTTTTAAGAAAGCTATGAAATTGGGGAAGGAGAATGTGGACTTGCGACTGCAGCAGTTCCTGTTCGAGTACCGCCTCACCCCACATGCTACCACGGGGGCAGCACCCTGCGAAATGCTCCTTGGTAGAAAGCTTCGTAGTCGCCTTTACCTGGTTTTGCCTGATGCTCATGCCAATGTGAGTCGAGCACAGCATCGCCAGTGTGCAAGTTACGACAAGAAGAGTCGTTCCCGTTCCTTTACTGCTGGACAAGAAGTGTGGGTCAAGACTTTCTCCAGAAACGCTCCGAAGTGGTCACTTGGTGTCATCTCCAAGCCAGTGGGTCCAGTGTCGTTCCTCATCAGCGTCAATGGTCAGATTATGAAGAGACACATCGACCAGGTATTGGAGGCACATGTCAAACCACGTCCACCGCCCTCTGATCCAGTAGACGACGACGACTTTCTCTACACTCCTGAACTCAGTCCCGGAAGTTGAACCTGAACAAGCAATTCCCAATAATACTGAAGAATCTGCCGATCAAAGTACTATCTCGGAGAATTCACAAACGGAAGCTTCAACGAGTTATTCGCGTCCTCGACGGCAACACAAACCTCTTGACCGATTAACTTATAGTAAATGGTAGTAAATTTGGGGAAGGTAATGTGGTATATGCTAGGGTTGCCGCGGGTAGCGAAAATGCTACCCGTTACCCGACCCGTTACCCGCAGCACAACTACCCGTACCCGCACGGGTACCCGTGCGGGTACCCGTTACCCGCTACCCGTTACGAGAATTAAGTTAAAACTAACTAACCTTCAGAATAAATTTGATTTAATCAATTATTTGCTCATTTGGGTTGTTCAGTAGTTGGATATAATACTGTGCAGGTACCGAATGCCATAATTTGCTAGATGACCTTAGATTTTTCTGAAACCAAACTTTTTTGGCTTACAATGGAACCTTTTCAAGCCTATGCCGTGATTTCTTGGCGAATTATATAGAAAAATCAAGCCAAAAATTAGGAATTATCACTTATTTTTCTGTTGAATAGCCCGTTAAAAGAAAACTATTTGGGGGGAGAGTTCAAAGTCAACTATGGTTAACGTCAGCGAAGGAAAAAGATGCAAAACATGTACTTAAAAATTGGACTTTGACGTTAATATTTTGATATACTCGCGAGACAATCCTTGTGTAATTTGAAAATAGAGTCAATTTTTAGTCTGATTTTTAAAATTTATATTTTAAATGAAGGCATCATTTACGAAATTGCCTACAAATAGAATTTTTGCTTTCAATCGATTCAAGTTTTTCACCTTCAAAGCACAAATTAAAATCTCGTCAGTTTTACATAAAGACACAAGTACAAGTCAAGTTATTACTGATGTTTCAGAGCAGGCAAGTTATTCTTGAGAAACAATAATTTCTCCGCATTTTCCAAGAATAAAAAGCATTTAAGGCTGCCGTAGGCTTCTGTTGCTTCCGAAAACACACGCTCGCTATGAACGCTAGTTGCTGGCAAATGGAAAATGCCAAAATTTGAAATGAATAAATAATAAATTGGTGCTTTTGTTCGTAAATGGACTAACTTTCTTTGTGAGCTGTTTTAAGTCGAAAATTAAATAAAAACTGGACTACCCGTTACCCGTGCGGGTAGTTCTCGCTACCCGCAGAGAACGGGTACCCGCAAAAATCGTGCGGGTATGCGGGTAACGGGTACCCGACCCGTTACCCGCGGCAACCCTAGTATATGCATATGTCTGTAGCTTTTCATACAACTATGTATCTCAAGGTTAGGAGGTCAGTAGTCCAGTATATACCGGTATAGTCCAGTAATAGTGTCGACGTGGCAGTACGTCTCAGTTCTCTACTTATAAGTAGTGGCCCAGAACTTGCTTCTCAGCAGACTGAATCCGCCTCTCCTAGTGTTAAGTTCTTTACTTCTCTTTCCATATGTTTAACTTACATACTCATGTAATAAAGTCAAGTCTTTAAGTATGTATGTGAACCCTTAAGTCTCGCCTACCTTATTCACATACACTACAGTAAGGTTCAAAATTACGCGCAAATGATCTAAATTCTCTAGTTTGACGGAAAAAAATTGGAGTACTTCGATTGACCTAGTGTGCCCATCCATTTTCCATTTTTTCGATTCTAAAAAAACTGGAGAGTTTCAAATGTATCACAGAAGTAATTGGACGATGCAAAGTTTTATAATTGCAAACATTTAAGATTCCGCCCAATTACGCATCAGTGAAATATGTGTCTATGTGATTTCACTTAAACATATTTTATTTACATAATTTAAATAACCTAAGACCAGACACGTCGCCAGTTTTAATCCTGTAAAACTACCTTTATCATTTGACCCAATACTTTTATTTCGCAGTGGTCAAAATCTTAATTCAAAGTAGTCAAGCTTTTTTTATGTAGTCGGATGCAACCTCACCTTTTTTGGTGATCATGCAATCAACCCACTGTAAATAGAAAATATTTGCTGAAATAAGCAAACAGGTTTGGACCCGGCGGAGCTCGTGGTGATCAACTCATTCATTGACGTAAGATATGACCAAATATTTTTCAGGGGAATTAAAGTTTAAAAATTATTTACATATTGGAACAAGAATATTTACGCAGAAAACGCAATGACAGTTTGAGGATAAGTAAATATAATTTTTACCTTTGAGCAGTGACAAATTGCCGACTTATCTAAACAATGTCCACACGGATTAACATTTTGTATAATAAACCATCCATTGACGCAGTGTACATAGAAATGTTTGTCAGGGGAATTATATAATGTTGATTGATAAAATTTGACATGGGACATGGGAATTTGTGCCAAGTGATAAAGTACCTGGAATATTTGATTATCCACCATTTCCTGGTCAACTAATCCTTCTCGACCTAATTATTCTCACGTAATATCACATAGCTCAGCCAAAGCCAATTTAGCTTGTATTGTTCGATTTACTGAAAAACATGCACAAATAATCACCATGGTGATGAGAGGTTAAGCAAATACAGGGTGTAAATAACATTAACAACGCAGAAATTGAATACTGATCTAAATATTGATCAATTACTAATGCAAACATTACCGTTTAGGTGGGCATAAGTTCTGATAAGGATAACGAACACACTCATAATGGAATCCTGAATACGTTGCATGGTTTTAAATTAGTTTAGTTATGTTTCATCTGTCTGGGGGAACTTGAACGAGATTATTTTGCTCAAAAATCAAAATTATGATTATTAGGCTAGGTAGTTTTATAGGTACTTATGTCCTGCTGGGAATATTTGCTTGTAATTGTGAAGCTACGGAAGATTTGGGTAGGTTCAGAATTCATTTTTTTATTATTCCCGTTTTGAATTTAAAAAAATCATTGATATCTATTCTGTAGGAATGACTTATCTTGGCCATTATGAACACCCTACTAAATTAAACAGCTACCGGCACTATTATGTCAGTGCAAATGGGGTGGGTTGAGATAGATTTTTGTTCGTAAATTTTATTTGAAGTACTATCAGTTATATGCAGGATTTATGTCATATTAAAAATATTTCTAGGCTTCATGGAGTAATGCTGATGAGGATTGTCAAAATTTATTTGGACAAGATTCCGGCCTAGTATCAATAGAGTCGGAGGATGAACAATCATCAATAAACCGCATGTTGGAGAATTATGGATACGGTATTTTCAGTTTTATGCATTTGCAAGGGACAGGTAATAAATAAATTATACTTAGCAGGTATGATATACTGGACGAAAGGTCTATTTGATTCCAATCTTGAGGTGTGGCGATGGGGATCTAACTATGAGCAGGTGGGGGATTGGGCCCCATGGGAAAACGGAAGTCCCCCATTGGATCCTAATCCACTACTAAGAATCGGGATTTCGTATAGGAATCGGTTCTCTTCAGACTGGGTTTCACGCTGGAATACTCAACTGCTCAGATATATTTGCGAAGTGCAGTCTCCAACCTCACAACCAACGACGACACGTGTTACCACAAAGCTGACGACAACTGATGAAGTAACAGAAGAAGCAACCACCCATGAGCAAACCACGGAAGAATCAACAACGACTGAAGAATCAATAACTACCCAAGAACCTACAACTACTGAGACTTCAACAACTACCGAAGAACCAACAACTACCGAAGACCCAACAACTACCGAAGATCCAACAACTACCGAAGAATTAACAACTACCGAAGAATTAACAACTACCGAAGAATTAACAACTACCGAAGAACCAACAACTACCCAAGAACCCACAACTACCGAAGCTCCAATAACTACCGAAGAATTAACAACTACTGAAGATCCAACAACTACCGAAGAACCAACAACCACTGAGGATCTAACCACTGAGGAGCCAACAACACAACTGACGCTAAAAACAACGGTGGAAACAACAAAGGACCCTACGGCAGAGACATTGCCACCGGGAACAGGAGGAACTGGCGGGACTGGGGGAACCGGAGGAACTGGCCCAATTCCAACAACAACGACGGAGAGCACAACTACAACAGCTGAACCTATTACAGATATTGGTATACATATCATTATGCAAATATACATATCATATAATGTCTGTTAATTTACAATTTGACTTTTCACTCAGCTTTCTCAACTATGTTAAAATAAATAATTACTGTATCCCTTTCCTTAGCGACAACGTGTGGGCACATCTTCAACGGTACGACAGGACGAATTGACTATACTCCACAACTTGGAGAGTCAACCACGGCAGTAGAAGTTTGCACGTGGATGGTTCGATCTCCATCTCACGCTACCTTTACGCTAACCACTTTCCAAAGTAATTCTATTTGGTGGCCAAGCATGGATTCATTTTGGTACATTAATAGCACATCATCGGGTGGAATTGGCAGAGCGCAAGTCAGTCGACCCCAGTAAGTCGTAAAAGCAAGATAATTATTTCAGGCTTTGCAACGTATTTTCATGAAATTACAGATACGATTACAAGCAATTTACCTTATCCGGACACGTAGTTATAATAACGCTAAGTAGAAATTTGAGGCAGGTGTCTCCCTTCAAATTAGAATTCGTCGTTAGGCGGACCCATACCGTGCTAGTTTCACCAAACAGCATACAAACCATAGTTAATGTGACCAGCCCAGCAAATCAATTTAGATATCCTACGTCTTCAGAAGAATCCTACGACAATTATGAATTTACTGTTTTAGTCTTCCCTCCACCACACTGGATATTCGATGAAATTAACAAAAACAACCGATTGCGATTAAATACGCGGGGGTTGGAAGGAACTTGTACGGACTTTGTCACCACGGCGACATTATATGGATCACAACAGCATTCAACGGACAGGTAATTATGAAATTATGAAAGCAAAGTTTAGTCTAATAATTTTGACACTTCTCATTTCATTCTGGAAGAAGACAACATTTTGTGATTAGCATCATGAAATTTGTATTATTTATAACACTATGTCGTATAACTCTTCGTTGTGGTTTATCTAGGTTGTGTGGGAATATCTACACTTTAGGATGGTGTCCAATGTACGTGGTGATATTGTACACCGACCATACTGCGGTGGGAAGTGGGATAACCATAGAATCCGATTGGGAACACTGATTGGCGGCTTATTTTATTCAAACGTATGTAGGTGTAACATAAGTGTAAAAGGTTTTCATTAATTTAACTGAATTATTTTCAAACTTGTTTGTTATACATAAAACAAATTGCGTAATATTAAAAATTCGGACAATTTATATGAAAGTAAGCGAGACTAAAAAATCGCACATTAAATAATATTTGTAATTGATAAGTAAATGGGTAATAATAATCAAAACCGGAACTTTTAGAGACAAAAAACTGATAATTGATTCTGTTAATATTTTAAAAAATTGTAGAGCTGATTTTTGTGAGTTTACACTCCTCAAAATCAAGGTTTTTGTGTCTCTCGAATTTCTGGTTATAATAATTGTTACTCAAATGTCAAAAATAAAATTTCATAAACCTTTACAACGCATGTAACCTAGGGGTGAAAGCATCAAGATAAATATCATTGTTTTTGTCATTTTAAAAGCTGTTAATACATATTGACACGTCTGACGTGTTTACATATATGCATGCAATTCAACATTCTGTAACATTTTTACGACCATTCGTTACCTTTCGTGTAAAATGAAGACACTGTCGAATTCGGGGTAAATTTTCGTCCAAATTAAAACAAATACATAAGCAATTTCCTCTTTTTTGGTCCGATCTTGTCGGTTTCTGACCTTAATTGATCGAACCTAAATAAAGTGCCCATCTTGGAACTAGCTGAGGGCGTAAGGAGTTGACGTTAAAAATTTCAAGTCTCTATGCCTTTGCGTTCCCGCCTGACCAGACAGACGGACCGACAGATATTTATAACGACCTTATCATAGGCTTAAATCCCTCAATAATATCAACAGCATAACACAGTCTTATTAACACTACCAGGTCACAAACATACATACTTCCATACCTACCGAAAACGGACGTATGCTCGTATTCGATAGTGCTTATGATTGATAAGCTGATAATTACGATATGCACATATATGCAGGTATTGTGATTCAGGGGAAGTTGACCGTGTAAATATTTGCGGGGTTGTTTTACATCTTTATCAAGTTTTGATTATTCAGCTACGTCAGCAGATTAGGTAGGGCATATAAGGCAAAGTTTGATCTCCATTCGCCATTAGTATAACTTTAAGCTCATTTTGGGGCGATGTTAAATAAGCAATTAAAATGCAATCAATTGTGAACATAACTACGATACTTTTCTACATCGGAGCATTATTATGCGGTGGATACGCTGCACGTATTGCAGGTACGAATATAAACCAAAATCTGTTATAAATTGTATTTTATTAAAATAAATTTAAACGAAATTATTGGTACAGGGCCGAATAATTTAGAGCATTTAACCGGGAATGGTTCGAAACTCTTGGGTGCACATTCCTTGGCTAATCCTGAGTTTGAAGTTTGTATGTATTTATTACTGCTTAAATTTTAATTAGGTTAATTTTGTAATTACAAATCATAAACATTTTGCACAGCGACAACCTGTGGCGACGTACTAACTGGTAGTCATGGTCGAATCGAGTACACATCTGGACACGCTGTAGGAGCAGAATATTGCGTCTGGATGGTAAAATCAGACCTCCTAAGCGATTTTACTTTCGACATACTGCAAATGGATGTCTTTGGCGGGACACAGGAATACCTTAAATTAACCACATTCAATTACGGCTCGTCTCATGTGCAAAATGTGCGGGTGTAAGTCACAAATTATATTTATTATTTAAATTCACATTACATAATTTTATTTTCCAATTTCAGAAACACATTAGGGAAATTCAAAATTTCTGGAAATCTTGTCATCATAAGTTTTCTTACGAGCAGCGCTGCACTAATTTATAAACGGCTATTCGTGCTGGAGTATATTTCCATGCCAGTACGAGATATGGACATTTCAAACAAAAGCGTGCAAACGTGTCAGCCTGGGATTGAGGGGGGTCAAAGTGCCCAGTTCAAACATCCAGCGACCGATGTGCAGTATGCCAATCGTGAATTTACCGTTGTCCTTTTCACCCCGCCCAATTGGGTTTACGACTTTATGCAGAGTCGCTTTGAAATAAAGACGGTCGGGTTGGACGCCTCGTGTCTTGATACGGTTACCACGTTTTCCATGAATTACAACGGATTTTATCCAATTTCAAGGTATTGTAAATTAACGCGATTACATGTGTATGATTGGTGTTCAATGTTACACTTTCCAGAAAATTGAATTATGTAAAGTACTTAAAATTCTCGGAGATTCGTTTCTTGCTGTTCAACAATAGTTAAAAATAAGCGGTGCATGTATGTATGTATATGCCATGTATGCATAGGAGCCGTATGTATCTATGTATAAACCTGGAACCATGGACATGAATACCGGGTGGTTCAAATGTCTCGCCCCATCAGCAAATTTTACAAAGGGATAAGTCCCTAATGTTAACTACTTAATTACGAAAATGCACAAAAATCATCTGACAATGGAGGCGCAAACCATGTTCAGCCCAGATAATTTTTGGAGGCTCCTGCTTTTCCTCTGTCAAACTAATAAGGTCCTAAAATTATCTGGGCTGAACATGGTTTGCGCCTACATTGTGAGTGCAAAATATATTATAATATTAAAATTTGTGGGAATTACGAAGTCATATTTTGTGAATTCCCCACACCGGCCACACCACGCAAATTTTATTTAGCTGCTAAATGAGTTTCGATACAAAATTAGACGTTGTCGTGAGTACGCTATTTGAATGCCCCACATACTGTTTTAATATGTGCAATATAAACTTTTTTTTACTTAAAATTTGTTTACTTATTTATAATTATGAAATTGTTACCAATTCTAAAAAAATTTGGGTTTATTCGAATTTGTATTTAATTTCAGGGTTCTATGCAATGAGACTACTGTTCGATATGACAGCTCGCCTATTTACGTGGTTGTATTCCAGTCGGACAACGCAACTGTGGGGACAGGATTTAGCATCAAGTACGACTGGGGTCCAGAAATGTAGGAGAGATGGTGGACATTTTGAAAATATTTGACGTATCGAAATATTATCATTATTTGACCTATTGCTATCATTTATTATTTCAATATTTTATTTGTGAATCATATAATTGTAAATAGCTGGCTTTGCACACCGATCGATGATGATTAACCCCGGGTTTTTAAGAGTGTACATTTTCGAGCACGGAAATTACACCACCATTCGTGAAACTATTTCTTAATAACAAACAAACTTCAAACAAATTATTTTTAAAGTATTCAAATTATATTGAAGGAAAGATTTTAAATTAAGTAAATCCTACGCCATAAAAAATTCGGTAACAATGCCAATGCCTGGCTATTGTTACCAGGCTGACTGTTATTACTGCATACGTACATGTGACATGCTAATAATTTGTCACTGGGTGCTAGTAAAGTTGCTACAATATATTTGTAAATACAACCACAGTAAAAAAAACATATTACCAGGGTGGTAATGAATTTACCATCAGTCGAGAATAAGTTTATTATCATATCGGTAAAGCATGGCATATATGTAGTCACCACGTGATCAGATTTGATCAGAGTGAATGTACATAAGTAGATATATGTATGAAATTAAACTTAAATACTGTGTAGGGTAGTAAGATAATATAACATCAATTTATCAGAAGTACCGGAGAGGACAAAGTTCCTGCGTCTTCATACTCATACCATTTTGGTTTCATTGATCCTCTCCTAGTTCATAGGGGATAGTTAATATATTTAATATTTATACATTGGAATAGTATTGGTTTAAAATATAAACTAAATGATGCAACAGTAATTGTATTTGTGCTTCGATTTTAATTGTACTGGGCAATAAAAATCAACTTGACAATAAATATTTACTAACATTAACTTCTACATGTTTATGGAAATACATAACTCCAATACCTTTTGCACAAAATATTTGAAATTGACAATTTCAGACAATTTTGTAACTTCAGGATACAATTTTAAATTGGGGCCTTCATCTGATAAAAATAGTTATATAATGTCAATCGAAATATTGGGAAGTATAAAATTATTACATCACTACTTTTAAATAATGGACGTCGGAATAATGTCTGGAAAACGTAAACATATTGATAATATGTTTACGTGCTTAGATAAGTGCAAGAGCAGAATAACATGATAGGATAGCATGGCGAGGAGCTTAGTTAACATTGGAGAAGTTCCGCATTTCAGGGTGTTAATTATAGAACTTTCCCATCCCTACAATCATACAGATTCAGTATGAAAATAATACCGAGCGGTGCTAATATATGACTCTATCTAAGTTTTATTGATAAGCAATCCTGTCTGTGTCATAGTAATACCCCGGTATTAATGATTTACCAAATCAGCAGGAAAGTTTTCCAATGCAGTATTAATTTACTACCAAGTTGTTACAAGTTCAACGCCATAAATTAATAACTGCGTCACTATCTCAGATTTCTAACCTTGTATGATTCCTCCTTTCCTACTCTGTAATATTTTTGCCCCTTCCAAGGGGCGTCACGGCACGACACGTCCGCGGCTTCTGAATTTAATCCTGACGTACCAATTATGTTTAACTTCTGATTGCTTTTTTCATGAATAAATAACACCAGTTTTTAAACGATAACTCGAATTTATCTAGACGAATATGTATGTCTGAGCATCCATCCGAAACGAATATCACTGTATAAAGTTCGGAAAATGTTGACGATATTATTCGTCCAGAAATTTAGCGAAACATTAAAAACCGGGAGGTTTTTCAGCCATCCGCTAATCTGGGATGATAAGCGGGGCAAACTCTGCGTTTCTCAGTGGCACCATGCCAACGTTGTTGTGGTCCATATTTTGTTCTGTTTCATAACTTTGGTCACCCTGGGACATCTGAATAATTACAGGAATGGCGATGTCGGAATATTCAACTTCTTGTAAGTCGCGTTCTATGCCTTGATCGCCTTTTCAATTGGGGGTTGGGGGTTAACTTTATCATTAACGTGCTCCCCTTCATTATCTTCTCCCACTTTCTCATCTTCCCCGGACATCCTGTCCACTTCCCGAATAACTACCCGCCAAGCAGTTACCCATTCCTATTAATTTTTTTCGCCTACCCGCCCATATTAATTTTTGGCCTGGTACACTACGCATTCCTAATGAAAACTGTGTTCCAAGCTTACACTGGATTAATTTTGCTTATTTTGCCCCTAATTCGGGACGAACTTCGACCTGCTACCTGGGGAATCAGATGCTCCACTAAATTAAACAATCATCCCGCCGACGTTGCTGTTGAATATTGAGCTTTACAACTTATTATGAAGGAAATTTCACTAGTTTTTGGTCACTATTTGCCCGCGATACAAGGCATCTTGGACCAGCTGGCGATATCCTCGGGGTATACGGTGATTGGCGGGAGTGGGAAAGGTGGCGACACATTTACCTCCGTCCTCATAATGTTTTGTGTTCCTTTCGTAGTCCTGTCGTGGGCGGGGTTGTTATCCTGCGCTGCAAACGTGTATATCAATTCGAGAGCCCGTACCCAATCTTGGAAAAGGGGCGGGATTGAGACGGGCTGGTCGCGGGTGAGATGAGATACATGGCCAAATTTAGGAAGAGTTGTAAACCTATCGACTTCAATTGTCAAGGAATGATGAGGATTACGAAAAAGACGGTGATTAAATTTGTACAAGGTATTGTCAGGGGTGTTTTGAGGATGTTATTGGCCTTGAAGAAGAAATAAGTTACTGAAATTTGTCAGGTTTATTTTTTGCATAAATCAGTGTCAGAGGTGGACGCCGACAAATTTTCGGCGCCAGTTTGTTGGTGGTTTGTCGGCGGCGTCGGCAGCGCGGCGCAGCGTCGCAATGTTAAAGGGATAGGAAATCAAATTTTTCGGCGGCGGCGGCGCGTAAGATGCTATGGGCGTATGGCGGCGCGGCGGCGTGAGATAGGCAGCGTCGACCTCTGATACATTCTATTAGTTTTAGGATTGACATTTTTATTAATTAAGTATATTCAAAAATGATTGAATACTGATGACAAAATTCTTAAAATGTGTAATTTCACAGACAAAATTTGGGTAACTAATGGAAATTTTGGAAATAATGGAAAAGTTTTTCTCATTGAACAATTTTACTGATATTTAAACCACTCTGCATACATAAAACAAGTATCCTGAAAGCTTGCAACACTAAAAAGAACACTTTTAGGATAAAATTTCACACAAAATTCAGACATGACTTGTCTCCCAAATTATTCGCTCTCATCTTTCCCTCCATTTGAGTCGCATGGATAACCGCTGCATCTAAAATTCTCGGATATATCGCCACATCCGTTCGATCAAACATGAGGCTTAACGCCCCACCTATCCCTCTTCTCAGAGAATGCCCTTCAGAATAGTTATGCGACTCAATGTAGGCTTTGTCCAACCCGACCTGATTTTCTATCACCTTTGTCGCCACGACTGTTGGCGACATATCGGCTCCCGCCGCACGAAGGGTTTCCCACGCCGCCTCCACACCTGCGACGCACTACCGGATTATGTACCCGGGCAACTTGTCTCCCGCACAGATGGAGACAATCCCTCCAAAAAATCCGGCCATCCCCTTCTCACTATTCAAATGTACCGTATCCCGAACAAATTTTCTTAGGGCGGCCTCCTTCCCACTCCTATCGTCCCGATACAGACATCGATTCACGACCCAACCTCCTATCAAGTCGCAGTGTTTACATTCTCCCACCCCGGAATAGGGTTCGAGATATTCCAGTGTTGTCAAGCATTTCCACTGGTTGTCATGCAGCGCCCCATGTTCCCCCGAGCGCGCCACGTGACACGTTATAAAAGCCCCATGATTCGATCTGGCTGCCAACGCGGCATACTTGTCCTGGGTCAAATGTCTCGTCTCGATGAGCTGGGTGTATCCCCGGTGTGCGGAACGTGCCCGTACCAGGCGCTCGAACCGATCGCAATATCAGCTGCATATTCGTGACTTGCATCGCCCGCGCTACATTGGCACGTCGCGACCTCATCGACGCATGCGGCCGCATACTCCTTGACTGCTGTAAGGCCTCCATATCTCATGGCAACATGGACCTCGTTCATCGGTTCGTTTGAATGGGCGTCGTGAAGAACGTCAATTATCTCGTTGTATCGGATAATAATGTCAATCGCTTTTCGGATCGAGGTGCAAATCCGGGTTCCCACCGGGTTCCAGCCTTCGTCGATGGGAACTCCAACCCCGTTATTGAGAGCGATGGCCAGTTTAAAGAAGATCGGCATCGCGGCCTCCCACCATCTGGATTCCAGGAACTCGAAGGGAGTCGGATTTTCGGTGGGGGAAACCTTCATTTTTCCCGATTCGTTCCGCGACCTGTTTAAAAAATGTTCTAATTCAAAAAGCCGGTCCGAATTTGAACTACATATTTTCATTCGTATGCATTAACATGGATCATTCATTCACATTCGTCATTCATTTATATTCATTATTCATTGATATTCATTATTCATTCACATTCATGATTTATTCACATTCATTATTCATTCACATTCATGATTTATTCACATTCATCATTCATTCACATTCATCATTCATTCACATTCATCATTCATTCACATTCATCACTCATTCACATTCATCATTCATTCGCATTCATCATTTATTCAATCACACTGATCATTCATTCAGTCACATTCATAGTTCATTAATTCAAATTTATCATTCATTCACATCAATTTCATTCACATTCAGTCCTTTTCTTCCAAAGTCGTTGCTGTGAAGCACCATTTCATTCACAGTCATTCATTTGAAATTTTCATTCAAATGACAAGAAATTCACTTTCATTCGCTATCATAATCCGTAAAATGAATGAGAGTGACCAGGTATATCCCAACCTCGCTAATAAATCTGTCTTATGATATATAAAACCCGTCACGGTGATGACTTCATTGAGCAAGGCGGGCATTCGGGATCCCGTCATTTTCATGGCATCAATCGCTCCCGCGATGTACGCCTCTTTCCCCCCAGTGCCCGGATCGTCGACGGCCCCAACGTAGTCCGCCCCGGTGGTGAGACACATCATTCCCGCCGTCACGGACAGACTGACCAGACTGAAGTTTCGAATCATCGTCCAGGAATAGATGGAAAAATAATAGTCGCGAACGGCCCGCGCGTTGAAATCCGCGCGATCCGTCGCGATTCCACATTTTCCATAGTACTCGGCAACCTCACGGCCTTCCGAGCTTTTCGGGAGGAGGAGAGGGTAAGCGTAAAATTTGAATTTCCCCGGGTTCTCGGTGACGAAGTCTTGCATGATGCGGCGCAGGTTTTCGTTGACCCGAGTCCCGACGAAGTAGTCCTTGCGGGCGAAGGCGGTTTGAAGCAGGGCCCCCGCAGCGGCCATGTCGCCCGGGTTTCGAGCTATGTGCGCCGCCCCGTACGGGATGTAAGGAGGATCCGGTCCGAAGGCGAAGACGGTGTCGGGGTGTAGTTTGACTGCCCGGCTTTCGCGTTCTACCTCGGCGAATCCTTCGCTCACCCGGGACAGCGACCAGGAACTGTCCTTCTCTAGTTCGGAGTTTGGAGGAACGGCGACCCCCCGAACGAGGGGGCACGGATCTTCCATCCCTTGCATGATGGAGTCGAAGATTGGTTTGTAGGATGAAAAGGTGGACATTTTGAGGGGCTGAAAATAAATTTGTAATTTGAATAGGACATAAATATGTTAAAATTGTTTTTAATTGGTAGTTTTCACTGAGGAGGAGAGACCCTCTACATGTTATCCTCAGATCTTGATACCCATTGCATATTTACATATGAGTACCCCTTGAGTCTACTAAACCCCTGAAGAGGTTTTATTGCATGGCCCCGTTTGCCCCCGCCACACCCCTTTTAAGGCGCGCCCAATGCTAAACTTGCTGCACTGATCCATCTCAACTTTTTTGAAGTTTGGACATTCTACTGCTGATGAATTATTCGAAAAAACTCAAAATTTCAAAAAAGTTCAAACAAGTATCTGGGATTATAAAAATGTAAACCTTCTACTTATGGTAGTAAAACGTAATGAAAACCCTCTTTGTAAAATTAAATTAGGTTATTACCTATTTACATATTTTGGGCAAATTTAATTTCCCTCGATGAAAATTAATGTGACAGAGAATGTAATATTTAAAAATTATATTAACGTACATACCAAGAGCAATCTGTAGTTAATTTATTTATGTTGCAAAATGGAATAAAGTCGACGGTCAAATCTCAACTGCCCTCATATCATAGCCATTTAATGGTATTTATACATAAGGCTGCATCTGACTTGATCTGGTTTGCATAAAATGTTGAGGAAAAATACATTCTCATAAAAAACTGCCTGACAACAGATATATCATTACAGACCGATTAAAAGTTGTAATCGATAATAATTGGTTGTAATTTACCACCAATTATTCATAATTATGTAGCTTGTTAGCGAAGAGTTCTTGTTATGTTTTTGTCCGTCCGTCCGTTCGCAAGATGCACTCAACAAATGTAATCAAACGTCATCTTCGCCGGCGTTCTTTTAATTTTTAGCTGTAACCATGGAGGCTTTTTTCAAGCTCCACCTGGATTTTCCAGAGAGTTACAGCAAAAAATTAAGCCAAAAATTAGGAATCACATGACCCTTATCTTTCCATCGAATAGCCCCATGGAGGATATATATTCAATTTTCGAGCTAATTTTCTAACGCTTTTTCCTCCAAAACAAGGCGACTTTGCCCCACAATATTTTTGTTCTAAGGGATCATTCAACAGAATGATAAGGGTCATGTGGCTCTTAATTTTTGTCTCGAATTTTTTTTACACAACTCGCTAGAAAATCCCGGTGTACCTTGAAAAAGGTTCCATTGCTGGTCGAGCTCGATAACGGGGTCAATCGAACCACTCAACGATGAGGTGTAACGGAACATTAATTTAACTTACAATGCACATGTCAGGCATGTTTCGCACGGATCTTGTTGAAACTAGCACTAAAATCTCAGGGAACTAAACACAAACAATAGTTAGTATGAAATTTGAGCACTTGTGCAGAATTCGCGAAATTGCGAACGTTTTAAGTTGGCGCAAATGCGTATTTTCACCATGCGAAACTATATGGAGTTCACCTCTCCGCTTTCCGATTTTCTCCTGCACTTCGCTTCGCCAGGTCATCCGTTTTCACTCAAAATTGAATTAATTAATTTCCTAACCAAGTTCTCATCCGATTTTTTATATTTGGCTTTTACATAATTTTTGAGCACTTTTTAATATTTAAAATGGATTCAACTAACTTATAAGTGGATATTATTTTTCAAAATTGTTTCAGAATAATGGATTCGATGTTTCTATTTATTTCCCTTGGCGTGTCTTTAAAGATTTTGATTACAAAAATCGTATGACTTTGTGTAATGTTGTCCCTTATCACACATAGGGAACTTGGTATATTTGTTTTTTTCTGGCCTAATAAGTTTACAAATATAAATATGCAATGTGAAAAAAGGAAAATCGAATCCACTATTCTGAAATCTGAACTAATTCTTAAAAAAAATCCAATGATAACAACTTAATTTTTATTTTAAATATTAAAAAGGTTAAAAAATTGTGTAAAAGCCACATATAAAAAATCGGATGAGAACTTGGTTAGGAAATTAATTAATTAAGTTTTGAGTGAAAACGGATGACCTGACGAAGAGAAGCGCAGGAGAAAATCAAAAAGCGGCCGTATAGTTTCACATGGTGAAAATACGCCTTTTCTCCAACTTAAAACCTTCGCCATGTCACGAATTCTTCAGAAGTGCTCAAATGGCATACTAACTATTCTTTGTGTTTAGTTCCTTGATATTTTAGTGCTGGTTTCAACAAGATCCGTGCGAAACATGTCTGACATGTGCATTGTTAGTTTTTCATATTGGGCGTCACTTTGTAGGAAATTTCAGCACTAACTTAGCATCTCCAATATGTTTAAATCTCTAACCAAACCAACCCAGTACCTTTGGCACTCCGTTTCCGAAAGTTTATTATATCCGTTATGGAGTTTATATTATCCCAGTCAGGTGATTTTCAGCAAAAACTGGTCAATATCTCTGTTCCTGTACGTATGTGTAACAAGGTTTGTTCATGTAATGCAGGTTTGATAAAGTAAATAATTATATTTAATGATGCCTTTTTATGTTCTCATTAAACAAAAAATACACACTATTTTATAAACTACATATGTATGTAGGTGTACATTAATCCTTACGCAAGCTAGTCACAAAAATCTTACCATGAAATATGGTGCTTTGCTTTCCTCCAAAGTTTATGCGTTCCAAATACACATGTAATTTGCTTCGCTAATGAGAAACAGGGTTTAATGCAGCTGTGTGAGTATGGAAAGCCCTACGTCAAACGGACTTTATCTGATGGTGATTAGTGAAGTATTTTTTTTCCGTACGACGAACTTTTTACTAGCAATTGTTGTGCAATATCATCCTTTTTTTCTGAAAATGATAAATGACTTAAGCAATGTGAAGGTTTCTCATAATGTTCTCACGACCCAAGTGTGGACATCTGGAGACCTGTGTGAAGAACTGTGGGGACATTGTACCTCTGTCTTCACCCTTTCGTAGCCACTGCACGACGCTTGGGACTATGTAACAGTGCGATAATGCCAGCCCTATTTTCACGAAACCACGATAATTGTGTAGCCTTTGATAAATAATGAAACACGTCTTTCAGGATTTTTCGTAATACCCAACCTAAGCGAAATTATGACGGAATCCGTGAGCAAGAATTTCCATTTTTACATTTTTTTTGAAAATTTTCTCGCGAGGGAGAAAATACAGATTCTCTCTTTCGAATTCTATCATAAGTTCGTTTAAGCTTCGCATACAGATCACAGATGCAGATCACGGGATAGATTTCTGTCAAACTTCAGTAATAATTTATTTGCAAATGCATGCTACTGTTCTTGTAATTAATAATAATAATAATAATAGTTTATTCACATCACAATATGTAGTAATACATTTTAAAGAAGATCATTCATACCCTGTAGTTCAGGAAATACATGAATGTCTTAATTATAGTCATAAAATCATATCAAAAATCAATTACATAAAAATTCATAAAACAAGTTTGTAGGAAAATTCAGGTGAAACTATATAGTCAGTAGAACGGGTAACTCAGATACTTTTAAGTAACATATAGTTTTTTAGTTTAGTTTTGAACGTATTATAAGATTGTTCAGCCTTAAGATTTTGCGGTAAGTCATTCCATAAACCAATAGCCCTAAAGTGGAAGGATTTTTTAACAAACTCCGTCTTAGGCTTTACAGTGCTCCTAAAATTATTGCATAATCTAGTGTTATGTTCATGAATACAATTTGCACGTACAAAATAATCGTTAAAAAATGGTACCATATTAAATTTTAGTAATTTGTACATAACACAAAGCGTCTTAAATTCACCCATATCACGAGGAAACAGCCATTTCAGGTCACATTTGATGAAATCTGCAATTGGATCAAATTTTTTAAATTTTAGCACTAGTCTGGCCAAACACCGAATAACATTGTCTATAATACGTAAATTCTTTGCGCATGTGACACTCCAAATACATGACATATAGCTTAGGATAGACAAAACAGTAGCAACACCAATAGTGGTCAAAGAGGAGGTAGTAAAATACTGCTTCACGGCGTACAAGCATCTTATTCTATAATAAGCACGTTTGGCAATATAATTTATATGATGTTCAAAATTTAAGTTACTATCTAGTACCAACGCATACCAACGCATTTCAGCCTATCAGTGGGGATGATTACGATATTATTGACAGTAATATTAAAATTTTGTGACAGATTAACATTATTTTTGCTACCAATTAATAATAACTTGGTCTTATCCTTATGCATTGACATACCATTATCCTTCACATATTGTACCATATATAGCATATCAGAATTTATAATATCTTGAAGTAATTGGAGATTATTAGCATAACCAAAGAAATACACATATGAATCGTCTGCAAAACAAGCAAGGTTACCATTTTTGAGACCTTTTCCCATGTCATTCAAGAATAGAATAAACAATTTTGGACCAATTACACTACCAGCCGGCACACCAGCCAAAGTTTTCAATATTTTGGAGTTGGACATGGGCGTGGATACAAATTGTTCACGATCAGACAAGTAACTCTTTAACCAATGAGGCGAAATATTATAAAGTTTACATAATTTGTCTAAAAGTAACGCTCTAGGAATTGATTCAAATGCCTTCTGGAAATCTGTCGACACCACAGCACAGACCATACCCTTGTCGACATTTCGTCGTATAAAATCAGTTAGGCCGATGATCATGTGTTCTGTGCTGTGGTGCTTCCTTAAACCAAATTGATTTTTATTAATTATGTTATTGTCATTTATACATTTATCCAGCCTATTACTATAAATTTTTTCCATCCAAAGCAACAAATTTGGGTTAAGGGAAATTGGTCTGAATTCATCAGGTTTAGAGGCATTACAAATTTTTGGTAAAATTATCATTTTAGAACATTTTAATTGGGTAGGGACAATTCCAGAAGAAAATGATGCATTAAACATAGACAAGATTGATTCACGCACAACTGGAATGGGTACAATTAATTTTAACATTTGTTTTGATATTCCTACTGTATCAGGAGATTTCGAATCTTTATGTTTCAACTGCTTCCACGCCCCAAGTAGTTCTGACATTGTAACATTGTCTACATAAAATTTGCCCGACTTGTCAACATCATGCATACTACCATTACATATTGTGTCAAAGGGCGTCACACCATCCGCAAACCCCATATTCACAAAAAATTTGTTAACCTCATCTAGACTAACCTTGTCACTAATGTCACCTTGATTTTTACCAAAACTTAGGCCAAATGTCTTTAAAGTTTCCCACGGACAACTTTTATTGACCATGTGTTGCGTATGATTAAACATGTCATGTTGAAGAGACTTTTTAATCAATTTGTTTAACAATTTATACTCACGCAAGTTGTATACGGCAAGTGATGTTTTCCATAAATTAAAATAGAGGTTACGCTGAGTGATAAGTTGCTTGGTGTGTGCTGAAACAAACTTGACCTTCAGATCTTTTGTAGATTTAACAAATTCCTTTGGAGCATGTCTATCAAAAGAGGAAAGAACAGTATTAATTAATTGACAACATTTCATATTTGCATTTCCATCATGACTCATATTTCCTAATGTGCTAACAATTTGAGGGACAAACATTTCATAATTAATATTTTTAAAATTACGACGTTGTATTAAATTTGAGAGTGGAATGTTTACATTAGTTTGGGCAACACAACAGCAGAAACAATGATCAGAAATCCCTAAATCAGTAACTTGAACTTGCTTCACATCTGTTTTCTGATCATTTTTTACAATAATTATGTCAATTAGACTATCCCCTCTCGTTGGTGTATTAACAATTTGAGTAAAATTTTGTCGTGATAAAAGTGAGAAAGTCCGCTTTGATTCACAATAACTCTTTAACATATTTACATTCAAATCTCCAAGTACGAACACTTTGTTTGGAAGAGCATTCAAGTAGACCAACATTGATTCAAAATTCTTTAAATCGTTCAGACATGACATGGGCTTATAAACAGTACAAACAATGAAAGATCGCCGGTGACTTATTTGTATTTTAAGAACTAAGTACTCAAGACAACTATTATCAAGCCAATCTATATTCAATTTACCAATATTTCTGACCTTAAAACCAGCTTTAGTAATTATTGCTACTCCTCCTCCTCTTGAGAATCTGTCTTGTCTATGCATTTTATAACCAGGTAGTGTACAGTATTCACAATCTTCCTTAAACCATGTCTCGGTGAGGCAAAGAATATCTAATTTATAAGTACATAATAAATTTAAAACCAAAGGATATTTGTTATTGTATGAGCGTACATTCTGATGACCAATATTGATTAAACCTTTCCTCATGTGTAGTCAGTTTCCTCCATCGGCGCCATGACTGGTGTCCATTATGCCATCATCATTCGAGGGAGAAGGCGATCCGTTTTCGACCCGTTTTCGCTTTGACGACGTGTGGCTACGAGTCGTCATGCGACTCATTCTGTTTGCTGCTTGAGTTTTCCATTCTTGTTGTTGCTGTTTAGTGAGGTCCCTCCTAACCGATATAGTCTTGAACTCGTCCCTCCCCTTAAGCAGTATACAGTTTTTTAGAGCAGTCGCCTTATCTTGTGCTGAACTACATGTTATACGAAGTGGCCGAGGATGCGATTTATTCGGGCGATTAGGATCCCCAACGCGGACATCTGGAATTGGTCCTTTCCATGAAGGGAGGATGACCTTCATAATATTCTCTGCCGTCTTTATTCCATCACACGTTTCAGGAACACCCATTAACACGATGTTCATAATTTTATGCATTCTTCTAGATTGCTCTTTGATTTCCTCTCTTACTGCCGTAATTTCACATTGTAGATCACTAGCAACAGTATCAATCCTTTCCTCTATTTTATCTTGTCGCTGTTCCAGAAGGGCACATTTGTCGACAATACCACTAATTTTTGCTAAAAAATCGAAACTGAGCGTCGAAAACTTTGCTTCCATTGTTTCAGCAACAATTTTTGAAATAGATTGTTCTAACACTGGCAATGTAATCACAACGTCCTCTTGAGCCTTTTTAGTTGGACTGTGAATGGTAGGCATTTTGAACAATTTTTAATTATTCGTTTCAAGATAAAAAAAAACTACAATAAAATATCACAATTCACAAGCACTGTTTTGTGTGGTAGAATATTTGGTATACGAATACACAGTAGCTTCGTAGAATTAAATATGCAAGGTTAGAGCACGAAGAGTATTTACTGAATAAAAATTTTCAGAAACATTTCTTAATTTTTTGGAGCTACACGTTTAATTTTAGTAAGACTTTCGCTTCAACATTACACACCTGCCATCGAAGAGTCAGAATAATGCAAATTATATTATAGGAACACTATTTGGGAATTAATAATCGAAATATAAATATATTCGTGGAGGCAGTTGTAAAGTGCGTGCGTACAGTCACCTGTTGAAAAGTAATTCATATGCTGTGTTTTATGATTTTGTGCGAGAATAGTTTACTACTAATGTTGCTTAAGTGATTGACGTTCTTGAGCATGTTTGAGACAGTCAACACGATAAGAACTATGTATTGGGTTCTCCAATTTCCTGAGTTAGCCAACGCCATGCTTTGAATCCAGTTATAACCTGTAGACAATGAAACATGCAGGATGCTCGTATATACATAATATACATGCTGGGTTGTCTTAGCCGAGTATAAAGCATTAATATTTAGGTAAAATATTATTTACTTGAATAAAGAAAAAAATGGATTACAAATATTCAAGCCCAACTTGATTATTTACGTTTCACAAATCATTACCATTCTGAACCTTAAAAGAAAATATAAATTCGATAATTGCAAATTTTGATGGCAAACTTTTTCCAGCTTTCCAGCTTTATTAGATTAAACCTTATATCAAAGTAAGAATAAATCCATGATTAACTATATAAATTCTTAGTCCCATATTTTAGCAACCAAACTCATCTATTTAAATCATTTATAAGAAGCCTGTCACATGCTATGGCTCTTACATATGGTAAAGTAGAAAGTTTGTGAAAGTTGATCAATATTTAAATAGATAGATGAACCGTTGACATTTTGCCGTTCCATATGTCCGCCGCATTTCAATTTCGGCCAATTATTTCCAACTTTTTCATGAATAACGTATCCTAGTCTTTGCATAAACGATAAACTCAATTTACTTACCAGGCTATGAATATCGATAAATACGAAATGAATATTGTCTTACAAGCAAAATTCCAAACATGCTGACGGAATTATTCGTCCAGAAATTTAGGGAAACCGTAAAAAAGGGAAATTTGTTTAGCTATCCGCTAATCTGGGATGACAAACGGGGCAAGCTCTGCGTCTCTCAGTGGCACCATGCCAACGCCGTCGTGGTCCATATATTGTTCTGTTTCATAACTTAGGTCACTTTGGGAAATCTGGTTCATTACAGGAAGGGTGATGTCGGCATATTTAACTTATTGCATGTCGTGTTCTACGCCCTGATTGCATTTTCGATTGGGGGTTGCATCTATTCTTTTCAATCGGAGGATGTTGCGCGGGTTTGGAGATGTGGAATCTTGTATGGGAGGACCTTCCGAGGTAAGAGATTAATTTCCGGTCAATTTAAATACATACTTTATGTATGTTTGCCAAAATAACTGCAAATTTCAAACCAACACGAAACGAAGTTTCCGTTGAACACGATGATTCATCACAAAAAATTGCCAAGATCCGCACCACTGTAATCATTTTTCGTTTTTTTTAATTTTAAATTTCTAAAAAATTAATTAAAGTTATAATTAATTATAATCTAATTATAAAAATATCAAATTCTGGACTACATATTTTTACATAGTATTTAATAGAGACTTACAACGATCTGTTCTAAAAATTTTTGGTCCAGAATGTCGTAATACATTCTTAGAGCCGAGAAATGATATACATAAACGTGCTGATTTGATGATTTTGGCGTATGTACAGTCATAGTATGACTCTCATAGGTTTGACCGGCATAGGATTTCTTACAATGAGACCTGTTTCTAGCTAACCAGTTATATCAAAAAATCAAGCCCAAAATTAACAATCACATTGCGCTTATCATTCCGGTGAATGGACTATTTTAAGAGATGTTTAAGAGTTATATCCTTTATTAGCTCGTCCTGCGTAGAGCTATTGAATTCCTCCTGTCCGTCTATCTGTCTGTCTGTCCGTCTGTCTGCTAATGAGTTTTTTGCATCAATTGATGCTAATTAAATAGGCCCATGTCCAATTTTTAGGAAATTAATAGCACAAATCCTATCGAACAAGCGATACCACAAAATGGTGCCAAACAATTGGGAGAATTGATTCAATACGCACCAAAAGTGCAGAGTAAACCAAAGAAATACATCCCCACGAAAGGGGGCTAAAAAAGTCGAAATCATGTCAAATTTCTGGGTATATTTTCCCCGCTTATCCTCCACCATTGGTGCAAAACCCCTCGGAAATTATGCATCTTTTTTGTCCGCTTATTTTCTACCACCGGTGTAAAATTACATCAAAATCATGCATTTTTGTCGATTTATTTTGCACCATTGGTGCAGAAGTTTATGTACCAACTAATGTTGTCGCCGAAGTATTACAGGACGAGCTACTTCTAACGTTACTACGGTTTATTAAATTCTCTATCCTTTTCCTTGCACGAGGCGACAATCATACCGCTCGTGGTGGCCCCCAATATTTTTTTGACATTCAAATTTGACGGAATGATTTGGGCCAACTGATTCTTAGCTTGTTTTTTATATAACTCGTTACACAATCCTGAGGCATCTTAAAAAAAGTTACATTACTAGTTTTAATCCATTTGAATTTAATTTCTTTCCACAGCCCGCTATAATTTGACTCCTACTTCTCCAGCAACCCTCCACTTCAACCAGGCCTTCCTTAAAATAAACCGACCCGTTAATTTTATAATTAACATGCTCCCCTTCATTATTTCGTCCCACATGTTCATCTTCCCCCGACACCCAGTCCACTTCCCGAATATCTACCCGCCCAATAGTTACCCATTCTTTCTGACATTTCTCGCCTACCCGCCCATAGCAATTTTTGGCCTGGTTAACTACGCATACCTGGCGAAAACTTTGTTCCAAGGGGCCATCGGGTTCATTATGCTCATCTTGCCCCTAATTCAGGACCAACTTCGGCCTACAACCCACGGAAACAAATGTTCCACAAAATTACGCCACCATCCCGCCGATATTGCTCTTGTTTACCGAGCCTTGCAACTAATCATGAAGGAAATCTCGCTAGTATTTGGCAATTATTTGCCCGCCATACAAAGTGTCTTCGGCCAGTTAGCCGTAACCTCGGGGTACACTGTGATTGGCGGGAGTGGGAAAGGTGGCGAAACATTTACCTCCGTCCTCATAATTGTTTGTGTTCCCTTCGCCGTCCTGTCGTGGGCGGTGATGCTGTCCTGCGCGGCGAATTTGGATATAAAGTCGAGAGAGTGCATCCAGTCTTGGAAGAGGGGCGGGATTGAGGCGGGTTGGTCGCGGGACGAGGTGCGGTACATGGCCAAATTTAGGAAAAGTTGTAAACCAATCGACTTCAATTGTCAAGGAATGATGCGGATTACGAAGAAGACGGTGATAAAATTTGTACAGGGGATTGTGAGAGGCATTTTTAGAATGTTATTGGCACTGAAGAAGAAATAAATTATTGGATTAGGCTTATTAATTTTTTGTGAAAAATCAGTTTTAGCATGTTGTCATTTTAGTCTTTAAAGAATAGATTTAAAAAAAGGTGGCAAAATAATTCTCGCTAAATCCTAGAGTTCATTTGATTTCCTACTTTATGTATATATGTCACTCGGAATCCGTGGCTGCATAACTATGTAGGTACACCCGCCCGGTGACAAATCCCAATATTGCAAAATTGATATTTGTTATCTGTATGTAAATGGTACACTCAAAATAAGGTAGTAATGAATCATTACCATGGGGAATCACTATGTGTCTCTACCACGTCGGTTACGATTTGTCCTAGAAATGGTAATAATAAGTTCAGGGAAATTCAAATTCATTACCAAATATTAAGGAAGTGAATACCATTATGTATTAAATTTGAATTTCCCTGAACTTATTATTACCATTTCTAGGACAAATCGTAACCGACGTGGTAGAGACACATAGTCATTCCGCATGGTAATGATTCATTACTACCTTATTTTGAGTGTAGGTTGGGGTTTACAGATCACGGATATTGAATATGACTATAAAGCCAGGCAGACTAAATCCGTTCTGGCGGATTCTGTTATGCCACAAATGTTATTAATTATTGAGCAAGAATCTATTTTACACCCCCAACTACATAATTCAGAAACATATCGCATATTTACATTCACTTTGACCTTGAAAATTTGTCAAAATCTCACGGGGGTGAGATACTCCTAGGGTGTGATTGATAAGGGATGAAATCTACAGGGGAGCCATTGAGGTTTATCATCCCGAAAATATATATGTAGTTGTGCCAGTCAATCTGGCAGAGGGAACGCCCGTAAATTGCATCGCACAAAAATGCCAATTTTTTAAACGGAAGTGAAAGCATTTCCGTTGTACACTAACATTTAAATTTATAATATCCAAGAGAACTATAATTTCAAAATTGACCAAATGACCCATATTATCTGCAATTAATTTTTTTTATTAAACTCAAATGCTTTAAATTTTGTAATTTGGGGAGAAGTAATCAGAGCATATAAATTGTGAATCGAAATTTAGGATTATATGAACAAATTAATTAGTTGTATAATTGTAATTCAAGTCACGTTGTTAATTACTTTAACTAATTGAGAACTGGGTCACACAGCGATTAGTTTTCATTTCTGTCCTAACTAATTGTTCGGTTGAAATTACCGTGCTAGTGAGTTATGCAACTAGCTATGCATACACGTGCAAGAGTCCACGCCATTAAATATTTGTAGGTTAAGGCAATCATAATAGACATTGCTCTAAAAAATGTTGAAAAAACCGTTACCATTTTTAGTTATTAGTTTGTTATTATGTAAACGTTTAAAAACATTTTCATGCACTAATTTCGCACAGGTGATATTTAACAGGAGAAACACTGGCCAGTATGCTGAAACTAACCAATGGTGTACAATACTTTGTAGGTTGTCTCCTAAACACATAAGCATGATATTAATCTGTTTTCGTGGCTACTCATGGCATCGTTTCAAAATGAACAAATGTATGTAACTATGTATGTATATACCTACATACATATATGTTTTATGTATATGTTTGACAATCATTGTTTGTTTCGATCGGTTTTATTAAAGTTGAATTAATGTATCAAAGTTATAGGCTGCTAAGTAATTTCTGAATTTTATGAAATACTGGAGTTTTAGTAGGTTTGTCGATAACAAATTAAAGGTAATTCCAGAGCAGAATTTTATTCGCCGGTGGAAAAGTTTAAATCCAGTTATTAAGTTAAAGTATGAACTTAGAAGCTTTAGGTAACTCGGACTTATGCTACATACATTATTATGCAGACTGGGTCCTAAGGAACATTCAGGTATTCATAACTCCTCAGTAAAACAATTTTACCACTCGTATATTTTTTTGTTTTATTCCAATATTAATTTCATTGTAAGCCGTTTACACAAGATTGAAACCTTACCTTAACTTGTCAAAATGATATATCACATAATTCTCGTCATCACCCTATTGTACCCATCAACCCAAGCTGTATGGCACTTCAATAATATATTTCGTGGTGGTGACCTCCACTTCCTCACAAAGACTAATGTGTCTCAAGTCTCCCCCGTGTTACACGAGGTCATGACCTTCCATAACAATTATACGCCAAAATTAATCAGTGCATTTGTTCTTAATCGATCTTCAAAGAATCCTCTTGACTTGGATGTTACCTCGATCCCACATTTCCACAGATCTCGAACCCTCCTCGTCTTCGTGGATCTGGTCGAATCGGGAAAACTGGTCAAACCCAGTTATCTCCTCTGGGTGATTTTGCGACGATCTCCTGTGGCCCATTATATATTCGCACATGTCGACAATCCACGTGACACAGACATTTACGAGCGTTACGTTAAAGGAAAGGCCCCTTCAAAATTAATCTTATTCAGCCTTCGCCACCCTTCTTCCATATTTATCGCATGTTTACCTTGTCAAGGTGGCCAACTACTCGAGCAAAAATTAACTCTGGCCTTCACCCTGCGTCAAATTGATGTAGCCTGGGACAACCAAAATTTGAATCTTCGAGGGAAAATTGTGCAAGAAATTGGTTCAATAAGTATCCAGCAGGAGGGTCAGTGTGGCCCATCCTTAAGACGTTTCTATACCATAAATTCCTCCAATTTTTGCACCTTGTCCGTCCTCAGAGAGAAATTTAATTTCACTTATTCGCACTGGAGTGTAATTAACAAAACAGTTTACCGAAAATTGGTCGGAAGTATAACCTTCAGCACTATTCTGACTAAAAGAACGACGCAGAATTTATTAAAAAATAGATTCTATCTGTATGGCGTAAATTTTGACAAATTCAAATTTTCCGTCGTTACCGTATTTCCTTCCGTGGCGACTGACTTTGCAACATTTCTGCTACCATTTGACACAGCCACGTGGATACTGATAGTCCTTTCGTCCCTAGCAATTTCAAGTTTAGTTCCGATTTCGGTTTCTGAAGCGGGATGCAGTTATCGATCTTCTTTGATAGAATATATTTCCAAAGACCTTTTTGAAGTTGTCGCTATGCTTTTTGGGCGAACGGGAAATTGTGATGGCACAAAGATATTTGCCAATAGACGGATTATCTCGACCGTTTGGTTGATTGGGTGTTACATTCTGATGGAAAATTTATACCAGGGAGCAATGTTTTCTTTTCTGGCAGTTCCTGAGTTGCCCAAAGTACCTCGAACTATGGAAGAGCTGCTATCCTCCAGAATTCCCGTGTTAACGACAAGTTCGTCCGGGAAGTACCTCGTTGGATCGGCATCTATAATCACACTCCTCTCGACACTGAAGGATATCATTATACCCGAATTGAAGGCGGCGATATCGGCAAATTCGGCATATCAAAAGTCACTCGATTCCTTACATGATCGACTCACGTTTATCAGCCACCGCCACGTGGAGGCTTTGGTTGAAGATATTATTCGAAAAATTTCAAATTCACGGCCTCTCCAAGGAAATTTTGAGACTCGTGAAACCTTCATAATGATGGATGACGCAGACGATTTAGAATTGTGCATGGAGCCGATTAAATTTCTGGGTGAACGGTTTGTCATCGATGGACGGAGTGACACCGGTTTTCAAACGACGAGTGTAATACATGGGTACAGAAACTTCATATCTCCCGGGTTCTACTCAACCTATACTCGTGGAATCAGGGTTGATTGAGGAATGGCGGCGTTTATTCTGGTCAGCACGTAGACTAAGGAGCATGAGGAAATATGGGGATGAAATGTTTAAAAAGTATCACGCCCAAATAAACAGCGCTATTCAGTTTCAGCCAGAATTTGATGAGTATGCTCTAGTCTGTTTGGAAGCGCTGAAGTATGCGTTTGCCATTTGTGCGGCAGTTTTGTGGGCGGCCGCGATCAGCTTTGTGGTCGAGATGAGGGCGGAAATTGTTAAGATTTTTGAGACAGTGAAGGCAACTGCCAGTGATTTTTTGACCAAGGTGGTGCAATGGGTTGGAAAAATGGTTAAAAATGTGGGGGTGTGTGTGACTCGAAGTATTGACGGAATTCAAATGTACATATCTTTACGTGTTATAAAATTCATAAGCGGACTTTGAAATTCAATTGCGAGGTCGCTAAGCTTCCCCTGCTGGACTTATTCAATACTATTAATATCTAGCCGAAAGCAGGAAAGTTCTGTATGTTGACTGTGATGGGTTCGGATCCCTCATATGTACATGCAAACTTAATATACGCACTTATATACCAGATATCACTCAAATATTTAATTGTACATATCACGTTAATAAGATATGGACAATACTGCAGTAGCATTCATGAGCCAAAGACGTTTCTAAATATTGCCAATATCGAATTCCGTATGCATAAAAATGGGCATTACACCTCACTTTATTTTACATATATACTACAAATAATTATAAAGCTACAAATTCTTGGAAAAACTGTTTCTGATATAGAGATTAAATGCACGTATATTATAATGCGATATGAAGGTATAACTAATGTTTGCGTATATTAGCAATAGATAAAACAAATAAACACTTATCTAAGTCCAATAGTGTATTAAAGTGACGTCGCAATCCCATTCATCAGGGACTCGGAATAAACAATGGGCGTACTCACGACAACTACAGATATTTGCAACTAATTTAACAATAGCATTATCATTTGTTGAGTAAATTTCCGGAGAAAAATTACATTTTTGCAGAAAAAATTTTGCAAAATCGCGCAAAATTTTGCCAGTTTTCTAGATAGGTGAGATATGCGAAGGATGCCGTCAGTTTATACTCAAAACGCCATATATTATGGCCCATAATATACTAATATTCATACTATTCTATTTCTTTAACTCGTCTAGACATGTTTTATATACCTACATAAAATTGTGTTAAAAGTATTATAATTTATTTAAATTTGTTATGCGACATTAATTCTAACCATATTAATCTAACCGAATCAATTATGCTCTATCTTCCTCCCTCATTGTCCTGTCAGTCTCCCCTACCGCCGCACTTATCGCCTTCTTCTTCCGGCTCTCTTGCCAATTCGAAATGCACCTCAACCGGAACACAATTTGTACCATATTTAACACCAAATTGTCCCGTATTGCAATGGCCAGAACGATCTCTTCCACCACCGCCAAGATCACCGTGGCCCACCATGGTATGGCAAACGCCAGCCAGAACCCTGTCGACATGGCGACCGTATCGAAAAACGAATTTATTACAGAATCCCCTTCATATTCCTGCTACGTCCCTGTTCTATACCGATCAATCACACATTTCGTATTTTCAATGATCTCCCACACCACCTCGGTCAATAGTGCGATAAGAAAATTACAGCTGACGGTCACCGGAGGGTTAGGGAGAAAATATGTCAAATAAAAGAACATGAGGCCGTGCAGCATGTTCGTAAGCGTGTACCAATCGGTGATATGTTGTGAATTTTCGGGCGAATTAATGTCCCCCCACCAGAGACGGAGTCCAGTTTTTGAGACGAATCGCCGACCTAGCATGCGAAGAACGCTGACCTGAAGAGTCAGCAAGGATAAAATTATGAGGATATAGAGTGGAATGTTGTTAATTAGATAGTCGTCCAGAGTGAATGAATGTGGGGCGTTTCCCTGTTAATATTTAAAACTCATGGTGAACTTATTGGTAGAAAAAATTGTATAAATTTTTAAAAACGCAAGATACCATGGTTTCCATACTGGTCCACGAGTTTGATAAGACAGGCAGGTATGCATACCTGTAAAAATTTGAACAAATTTCCTGCATAAAATTGGCCCAATTATTTTGGTCGTTAAAATTAACGAGGGTAATTTCGCATAACAGGTAGATGTATGTAAACGTGTGAAAACTCTAGTAATTTCTCTGTTAACCTGCTTATCTGTATTATAAATTGGTCAACCTTTTATTAATTGCCGGATATTTCATTCAAGTCGAATGACAATCTTAATTCTAAATGACATACATAAATCGACTTTTAACAGTTTTGACACAAATACATATTTCGGTTTTTAATAATCCAAGCAAATAAATATGTACAATGTTATGATTTAAGCAAATTATTTTTAGAGATGGATTAATTGTAGTAATCCTGTGTAAGTAGAACATGCAGATAGTACTAACGAATAAGCCCAGCGAAATGATAGTCGACGGCAATACGTAAAAGTTTTATAGTTCATGGAAGAAAATTTGTGATCGGGTTGTTGTATACCGCCAAATCCTCCACCGTATCTCCACCCAACTCCTCTATCCAGTCCTCCCCCTAAATTGGAAAGTTTAATTCAAAAATTTGCGAATTGTCTCCAACACGATATCTTAGGGCATCCTTAACTAAAGTGTAGTACTTGTTAAGTAACTTCAGCTACTTTATGCGATAACTTTGTCCGTCTGTTCGTCCGTCCAACTATTCTAGTTGTCATTTAAACGTGGTCGCTGGCAGTGGTTTGAGGCAGTGCTTATGTATGTAGATCCTACCCTGTCGGCACAAATGTATAGTCCTCGCTGCTAGAAGATAACACCAACGGTACCAATTATTAGCTCACCCTGCGTTGTACGGGAGCTATTACATAAATTCCCCCTGTCCGTCCGCCCGTCCGTCTGTCTTCTAACGATTTTGTTGGTAAATATACGTACTTGGTGCACGTATTTGCGAGATGAACTCTAATGGACATAAAATTGACTTTTGCTAAACAAAAATGAAGTAAGTACCAGTTTTACGGTAAAATTATAGCTTCACAGTATTCTCAAACTTTACCGTCAGTACTAAGCAAAAACTGTATACCACCATTACCAGAAAATAAACGCTATTGAAAATTTCAGTCTCAACATGAACCATACAATTATGAAAACAAGTAATAAATTCATATGCAGATGATCAAGATAAATTTCCAATTTACTCGGCCTCCGGAGGAAACCCTAAATTTAGCTAAGTAATTGAAATAGGGTGACACAGGTGAAGCTGGTCCCACGTATTTAGGAATGAGACAAATCGATCCAAGACACCAGTATTTTTTCGATTTTTACATTATCGTTATTAAATTTTTGAAAAGAAACAAAAAAAACAGAAATGTTAAACGAAAACTTTTTCCAATATTACTTTCGCACTATAAAATTTTGTCGAAAGGTAGGTTGCATCCCTTTCCATTTCAATAGAAAGACGAAAAAGCTGTTCCTTGCGAAAAAAGACGTACACCGGACAAGATCTAAATTTGTTGTCCACCCAACATTCACATTTTATTGCCACATCAAATCCATCTTGTTGTCGGGTGAAGTTGACGCCTTAAACTTCTGTCTCTCTACTGCCTATGCCATCACCCTCAACTGCTTAATTTGGATACCCACTGCAATATACGAAAGCGATTTTGCTGCATTTATGAATTGCACCTTCCGTTTCATAAGCGAATATCAAAGTGAGTCGAATTTAACGTTGGATTAGGTGATTCATCACCTGTGACGTCACAGGTCTGAAAACCTGAACATTTTTACGCATTTCTCCCTTCTGGAAATTTATGTATTTTAAAATTCCGTAAGATCCATTTGTAGACCAGGTCAGTACCAATTTATTAAAAATATACACCCCAGATTTTGACAAGTTTTGAAGGAGGAGACCCAAAAAGAGTGAAGGTTTTCAGAAAAATAGGGTCTCCTCTATCAAAACCTGTCAAAATCTAGAGTCATATTTTTAATAAATTGGTACTGACCTAGTCTACAAATGCATCAGACGGAATTTTAAAATAAATTCCCAGAACGGAGATATGCGTAAAAACGTTCAGATTTTCAGACCTGTGACGTCACAGGCGATGAGTCACCTAATCCAACGTTAAAAAAGTAAAAAACTACTGTCTAGTTATTTCTAAGTGAGTAAAATTTCTTACAGGCAGGTAGCACCACCAGCACGTGAGAAAATTTAATAACTACACGACCCACATCTTTCACCTGCCCACCATTGCAACCAGCCTGGGTTGGGTTTGCATAATGTTGGTTTATCTCGTTACCCCGTTGACGGCACAGATGCCTTATGAGGCCCTACCGCCCAACTGGCAGGGTTGGGTGGCTTATCTTCTTATAGGATATTGGTTTTCCCAACTAGCGAGGAGAGTCTGTGTAATATTTTTCTTTATGGTGATTAGTGTCTTAATTTATGTAATTTGTCTGCATCCAATAATCAAATCTGATTTAAGATCCGATGAACCCTTAAGGTTTGAAGAAGTACAAAATCTCAGTCTTGCGTACAGATCTGTAGAGGTTTGGCATCAATATTTCCTAGAAAACTGTGGTTATCTTCTAATACCCATGCAATTTTTAGTTGGTCAGTTTGCCCTTGTAGTAAATTATTCCCTAATCACGCAATGGGGAGATATGCATAGTTCGTCGAAAGGTTGTCTAATATTCGTCTCTGTCATGGTGCAAGCATGGTGGTTAGGCTTCGTATCTTTTGGGGCGTGGTTTAGTAACAACTCGATAAAGATTTTGAAGTCTTGGAAGCAATTACCAGGCAATAGCAAGGCGGAAATTAAATATATGGGAAAGTTTAAAAAGTCCTGTCGCTCCACTGTACCTCCACTCCACTGTACATTGGATTCCCTGGGATGTTAAGAATTGGGAAATTGACGGTGTTGAAATATATCCAAGGAGTTACGAGGGGTACATTGAGGATATTAGTTGGAATAAAAGCTAAATCATAGAATCAACAGATAATATAGAAGTATTATAGATATGCAAAATTCGATTGGGAAATTGCTACATATATTCTTTTTGTAAACCAACGTATGCTATTTCCTGATTGCCTTTACTCGAGCTATAATAAATACATAAATACGATACTGGTTTTGATGAAGAATTACCCATATTTGCAGGATCATAACCATATTTGTAAATTTACAAAAATGTTATGCACTTTTGTAAATGTAATGGTAAAGCTCAAATAAATTATACATATTGGTATGCATGTACTGGACCTGAGCTCCGTTCTGCTGTCACTTGTTTTGGTAGGCACGCCCTCTAATCTACTTTTGCACGGAGTCATGTGAAATTGTAAACTTTGTCCTAGGGCTGCGAAATTTTGCATGTAGACCCAACAACCTATGCTGCATCATAATATATTTAACATCAACTCCTGTTCCGTTCGCTATAGATGTTTCAGGAAAAATCAAAAACCAAATGTCATCCCTATCATTTCACCTGTTAAACTTTTTTCGTGCATAGGCATTGAGTTTCCTGGTAGCATGAAATTGAGCATTTGAGTAACTTTACCCAAACAGGAACCAGGAGGAATTATAAATTTTAAGTGTACGAAAACTTTTTCGATGTTGAAAATTCACATTTGGGAGAAATGTGAGTAACAGTGCTGCTTCTGGCGGATTTAACTTTGAAATGATTACCGAATCTAAACCTACATAGATGCGATTAGTGATATTTGTTCAAATTTACATGAACATAAATTAACGTATGTTAAAGGTATCGCTTCCGTCCTGAACCCTATGTCGGGGTTACGAATACTTGTTTTATTGACTGTAGTATGTATGTATAACGTAGAATAAAAAGGAGAGCCTTTTAAAGAAATATGCGAGGTAACCATATAAATAGTTAGTATTTTACTTTCCAATTAAATTTTCGCAAAGGATGCTATTACCATAATCACACCAAATTATCGTTGCAAACTAGGGAAATTTGCCAATTTAAAATTTACAAATTCGGGTAAATTTACCAATTAAACCGAATCCACGAAACTTAAAGGACTGAGTTACACATAGTTGATCACCCTTATTGCATATTTTTGTAAATACATTGTATTATTGCATTGAGTTAAAATATGGCTGATTCAGATAAGTATGTAGTTAATCGTTTGTGGATTAACGTGAAGCACCTCCATATAGAGTACATGACGTGGGAGTAAACAAGCAAGTTTTCCCATTGATAGATAAAATATCAAAATTGCAAACTATCTTTAACTACCAATACATAGTCCGACCATAAGTTCCCGTGAATGCATTTCCGGTGATAAAGCCCAAAGTATTAGAGCTATCTGATAGAAATTTTTGTGGATGTACAAGGTATTAATCTTGTTTAGAAATCATAACTTCGTTTTCACAATTTCCTCCACGGGCTTGTACACAAGACATAAGTCGTGGCGAAAACTGCTCGATCGCGGCACGCACGGATTTCCTGGGAAAAGCGCCAGATCTTCAGTAAGTGCGACCTCAGCCTTTCCACACTTGGGTGAAATTTAGAGCATACTTGTACCTATAATTTTCACCACCAGTCATAATTTAGGGGATTAAGGTCTGCAGATACTGAGCACCGTTCTACGGATGAAAAAAAGTCATGAAAATTCGTCTGAAGCCAGTTTTGGACAATTTTGCACCTTGCGCAGGAACAGGGTCTTGTTGAAAGGTCCAATGTCGATTTTCGGAGGGTCCAGGGTTCAGGTTATTAACGTTTGGCTTTAGGACACTCTGAAAATAATTCTTGGCTTCAACTTGTACCCCTTGCGGTAAAAAACAGAGATTTCATTTCTCCAGCCAACTTGCTCCCATGCACACCACGGTGATGACTTCGTATTGACTTCCGCATACTTAAACGGATGTCAGGCTTCTGTACAACAAATATCTGGCCTTTTTTTCTATTAAATTTTTTGCCAACGGTGAAAAGTCTGAAATACTTTTTGCACGAAAATTGGCGCGTACCACGATCAACCTGTGGCCGTCACGAGTTATGTCTTGTCTAATTGCCCGTGGACGAAATCTTGACAAAGAAGTTATGATTTCTAAACAATATTAATACCTTGTTAATCCATAAAAATTTCGAACAGATAGCTCTAATACTTTGGGATTTATTACCGGAAATGCATTCACGAGAACTTATGACCCCACTATGTACATATTCTAAGACGTTCAGAAGTGTTCATAACTGCCATCATTTGAATTATTTTCCACCAGTCTTGTAAGCAGTGTTTGCATCATATCATGTGCATATCTGGATTTTTTGTCGCTCTAATGGCAAACATAATGTTGCCGTGTTTCTCTGAATTTCCTAGTGGTTGGATCGTTCTTTGTTGAACAAAATCGAATTTCCGACGTTCCTACAGCGCAAACTAATTTTGTATTTTTAGGGCATAATTATAATTTTGAAACCTAAATCAAGCTGTACATAGTATCGTGCACGTAATTATACATTGTACGACATGCACATAAAATTCTGTCAGTTACTAAACCTTCCAAAATCTTGGCAAGCTTAAAAAAAGCAAGTAAAAAAATATTTTTTTGCTAAAGGGTAAAACTGTTAATGTATTTTTTCGTATGTTTATATAAGTGTATATCAAGTATGTTAGAAAACTTTTTTGTGCATATTACGCAATTAGTCAAATTGATCCACACAGGATGCCAATGGTGTATTAAATTGCCTGCTTGTGTAGGAAACTTCCTTTATAAAATTGGTAAACAACTTATAGTTAGCTTCAGTACCCGAAACAATGCAATGTAAAGTGTTGGTTACTTATACATAATTGGTCACCAGAATGGTACAGTCCTACATATAAGTATATTTAAGTCCAATAAGTCTCAGAAGTATAAGTAAGAAAGTATGAAGCAAATTGCGTGCGGGATGTGGGAGTAAGTAAGTATTTATGTTCTTATACAGATATATATAGCAGCTCTTGCTACAAAAATTAGGCATTAGTCGTGTCTAACAAATGTGTGCACTTTATTCTTCACGTAGCGTCCAAGAGAAAAATTCCTAATTCCATTATTCAAAAACAGTTCAAAAGTTCAAAAAAAGTTCAAAAACTTGAATATTCGTGTCTGTCGTTAATTTAATTATTCGGTGAAGATTATTTATGGCATAATTTGTTTCATAACGGGAATTTTGGGATTCCTTTAAGCATGGAAATGCGATGGTGCGTGCCACAGTGAATTAGTGAGTATTTGGACAAATTTATTACTTAAACATCGTAACTAAATATAATTTATTTCGAATTTACTCAGGACTGTGAAGTACAGAGTAATTTTTGTTGCAATCCGGCCGTATCAAACCGTAATCCAGATTAGTCTATAAATTTATTTAAGTCTGTAATTTTTAATTGCCGTTAGAAGACCACTTATGTAGTTAACTCCAATATACCCTCAAAATACAAAATTGAGAACGAATCTTAATTTCGTTCTCAAAGGCCATCAATTCACCTAATCGGTTGGGGATTATCCTGCTCATTTACGCCTAACAGTGGAGAGTATAAGTAGCAAAATGTACTTTTGGAGTATTCTCTTATTAGCGGGTAATATATTTTTCCCATGCTACGCAACGTCCTGGAGTATTTGGAATGGTCTGTTTTTTGACTCTGATCTCACCCTCATATTCACCCCAGAGTTTGGTGTCCACTGTGACTTCCCTCATTATAGAACAGTTACAGACGCTAATTCAAATACTCCTCTGCGGATCATCGTTTTATGTCGAACAGCGCCTAAGCTGAGATATCCAACTGGAAATAAATCTATGGAGATGTATGGCCGTGCAGTGAAATCGGCACGGCGTAAAGTCACCATCCTGCCTATGTACTTATCGGTAGGTAAAGATAGTGCGTCGGTTTCCAAAAAGTGCGAGATCTTAATCAAAACGGCTAAGAACATATTTCGACAAGAATACATTTTCGCTCAGACTTCGCCTAACCCGGACGCCGCATGTCTCAGACGACATGTCCATATTTTAGGAACCATAAACTTAGTTCTTTTTGAGAGTTATGACAGCACAACCTTCTTTATTCCCTGCTTGACTTGTAGGCCGCTCGTTTTTACGTATCTTAGAACAGTTTCCTGGTTAACCATCCGTGAGGCATGGGATGCCAGTAATTCCAATATGCACCAGTATTTTGTGTATGTGTTGAGTTCAGCAGATGGCAAGTGCGGTTTAGACCATACCGGATTTGTTAATCTTCAAGGTAGTAACATTTGTGAAGTTTCTGCAGTTGCGGAAAAGTATAACTTGACACTTATGGAATACAACGGGCAGCTGCAAGCTTATTCTGATGAGAGTTTTGGCATTTTTGGATATTCAGACGGAACCAGACATCAATCAGATTATTATATTCATCAAGTTATCTTTGCATCGATTAATTTCATAACTATAAGTAACCCTCCCTCACTAGCTCGTGCAATTGTTAGTTTGTTGTCCCCGTTGGACGTGGGAAGTTGGACTTGCCTTATATTCATAGTTAGTTTTGGAGCGGGGGTTTTGACCCTGGTGGACACGGAAGGCTTAAACCGTGCGAGCTATTTAGACGGTGCCGAACGTGCTTTAAATAAAATGGTAGTAGTGACATGCCTCCTTCTTGGACAGGTTGGCGAAAGTAAAGGAAAGCCGTATCGGACTGGAACAGCTGTTTTGGTTCTCCTTACTTTGTGGTTGTTTGGGTATTTTATTCTAATGCAAAATTTATACCAGGGCTCAATGTATTCCAACCTGGCGGTTCTAAAACCTACAAGGCCACCAGGTGGGGTATACGACCTTGTAAACTGGGATATTCCAATTGTGTCGATGGATATTGTATACGACTATAAAAGTAGGTCGGCTAAATCCATTTTGGCGGATTATGTTATGCCGCAATTGTTAGCAATTAGTGAGTCAGAATCTGAGTTGAGTAAGCTCATAATGAAGCTTAAGGAAAAGATTGGGTATGGCAATGGGAAGAAAACTTTGTTGAAAACTTTAAGTCTCGGAAATTTAACAATGACTCACTGCATGGTTGTTGTTTTTGTTTTTACTCATCACGTAGTAACGATTGAGAGCAAACTTAAGCTGATGGGAAATCGTCAAGTAGTCCGTAATAAAGACAGCTCTCCTTTCGCGATGACGCAGTACATGGTAGGAAGGAAAAACCTGTTGACACGTTACTTTTCGAAAGAATTGGGATATATGTTGCACGCAGGCTTGACGCGGTTATGGTCAAAGGTGGGTCTACAAAGTTTGGCACTTCGTGGCAAAAGCGAACTTAAGGAAGGAAATAAATATTTTGAGGCCGTTCAACAAGCATTTGGTAATTTGAGGGACCCCGTAACGTTTCACGAGTCACAACCTGTCTCCGTTAAATTATTGATGCCTGGTTTCATATTGTGTTCCATTGTTATGTCTATTGCGTTGCTGGTATTCCTGGTTGAATATCGTGAAAAGCTGCTGCAGACGTTTCTCACCTTATTAGTCATGCTCGGATCAGGGATTGTTTATCGAATTTGTAAAATTCAGACGAAGCCGGCTAATCTTAGCAGAAAAAAATGAGCAGATGGATTAATGGGTACATTACGACTCATAGCATTGTGGAATGTGCAGACTAGAAAATTACCTTACCAAAATACTTAAAGCTGAAGAATGAAATCAAGTTTTTATCGCCCCCAAATAAGGGAGCATGTTTTTCACGATTTTTACAAAGAACTTTGACACTGAATTAATGTGGGTATTCACGTCGATAAAAAACTTCGCTTCGCAATACACCTTCGCAACTTTGCAATGTTTGCGAAATTGGTGTCGTGAACGCCTTATTTTAAATGAAAATGCGTAAATTTATTATTTACAAAAAATAATTCATTCGACGGAAAAGTGTAAGGTTGTCTGGCAACATTTCCAAAAATGAGGAGAAATAAAAAATTTTGCTTGACGACGAGTTTGTGAAAAATAGTTTACGACGATAATAAATGCTTTTTTGCTTTGTATGTTTCGTAAAAAAGTAAAGCAATCTGGTTGGTTGTCGCATCGCAACTCTTCGCAAACATCGCAAAGTTGCGAAGATATGTTGCGAAGCGACGTTTACGGCTTTAACGAAGTTGACGTGAATACCCATAATGATAGTTTCTTCACAAGACATTAGGTATTTGAGTTTCATATAATTCTCAATGTACATAGATAGGGAACGTCCATATATTACACTATCATTCTATTGGGTAGATGCTTCTGGTCTTCCTGTCGTTCCTGCGTTAAAATTAATTATCCATTAATGTATCCGTTAGGTATGTGGGTGCTAAACCCGAAAATTTAAATTTTTGAGGATGTAATATATTTATGAATGGCCCCATAGTACGACACAGACACGATAAAGACGACAGGCACAGGCCGACATTCCTTGATGCAGACTGACGTCCTTCATCACGAATGAATTCACAAATGCCTAAAATTCACAGGCACTGCCAGTGGCCACGGAAGCGTGGCGACCAAGGGACAATGTCTCCCAAGAAATTTTTAAGTGGGAACATGCCGTGCATTTGTCCCCACGGTATTGTGCGGCACAAATAATTTAAAGGGCATAATTTTAATAAAAGTGAATAAATTCATGACTAGTGTTATTCAATTACGCAATTGTTTGGGACAATCAGTTAGGTTTTCATGTTCCTACATATTCTTAATTTTTTGATTGAAAGTTTCGTATTTAAAAAACTTTTTTTCACAAAATTTCTTGAGATTGAAAATTAAGTATGTCCCCACGATCTAAATTATCTTCCGCGGCCACTGGGCACTGGCATTAAACAAATCTAAATGTATTCTTAACGGTTTCTTTGATTACATTTGCATCCATACACTCTTAGCAAAACGGTATTGAATCATCAGCAAACGGGGAGCCCCCGAGCCCACATGACTTAACCAAATTGTGATAATATTTACCCCACATTGTGATAAGTCTTCCCCACAATGTGTTAAATCCTCACTATTCAGTGTTACGTTTACACATTGTGGGGAAGATTTATCACAATGTGGGGTAAATATTATCACAATTTGGTTAAGTCATGTGGGCTCCCCGTTTGGTGATTATTCAATACCGTTTTGCTAAGAGTGTACATACATATGTAAGCACGCAATTTACGTATTGTCAGCATCTCATCTCAACCAGAGACCAGGATCTGGTGAAAAGTGTCCAGTTTCGACCAGCCAGCAACAAAGTTCCAGCCAACCATTAAAATTTATTATGCTTGACTCTTGACCCATGCAGAAGCGTGAGAGAGTGCAAAGGCAGCATTATGTTAGATTGTAAGATACACGTATGTACATAGATCCTTAAGTAGTGGGGGAGAGAGAAAACGATATGAAAAGGTTGACATTGTAAAGTAGATTATTGGGTTTTTGGACAGCAAAGTGGAAGGAGGGAATAAACGTATATGTAGTCAGACCACCAAATACTGCGTCTCAAGCTGCCTCTTTATTGGGACACAAATGTCCACCACTTTTTCACACATGAGTTTCATCCTCTCTCGAGAGAAATAAATATCACCAAGTCCACAACCACTGAAAATCATTTTATGCGTAGTTTATTCTTTTGCAAATAGTTACGTAATCGCACGCCCAATAAATAAATTAGCCACATTTACAAACATAATTTACGACAAATCTCATATGGTGTCAGCGGCGAGATCGCTGCAGAAGAAGTAAGTCAGCGAGCGAAAGAACTGAGTGAAAATCGAGTGAAAGAACTGAGTGATATCTGGACAGAGTGAAAGTTAACACCAACTCTGCGGTAAGACCTTATATTTGGAAAGGAGCAAAGTATAGTGCAAATTCGCGATTATTTTATTCTGTTTTTAAACTGGAGAAACTGTGAACTTTTGATGTGAGCAAGAACGAGAACTGTGAAATTGGTGAACTTTACCGTGTCCCAGAAAGGAATAAACAAAGACCTTAAAACTGTAAGTCATTCATTAAGATTTGTGTGGTCAATAAAAATGCCTTCGTTAAGCCAAATAGAAGAAACCGCAAAGCGGGTCGAAGCATTAAAAGTAGAAATGGCGGATTTAAAAGCTAGATTGGTGCTGCTGCTCGCCTTGGCTGAAAATATTTTGAGAGAAATTGAGGAATCCTATGCACAATAGTGAAAGTGTGGAGTGTTATTGCCACGAACAAAAGACGAGAGAAAGTGAACTGATAATACGAGAACCAAGAGAAGAGTGACTTTTCCAGCAATTGTGAAAAATTAGTGAGATTTGCGGCCCGACTTTCCACCACCACCACCACTCCAATTTCCAGACGACGTACGAGCCTTTCCTGGAGTTGCCAAAAGGACCAGTGGAAAGATCGTGCGAAGCCAACGTCTCAATCGAGAGATGAGCCTTATTGATTGACGGGTACATCACATCATGTTAGACTTTTAGCCACACAACCTCCTGATCGGGAGCAAGAAAAAGATAGTAGGAAGAAAGATAAGAGCAATATAGATAATTTGTGCAAGCATCTAGTGCGTACCACCTCATTATTCATAGCAGAAAGAAGGGGATGAGATCATAAAATCATGATAGAATTTTGCTGAATTATCTTGCACACGTTATGCATCCTTTTGCACACTATATGCATTATGCTAGTCGTGTATTATAAAATGAGCGAGGCATCTTGAGACAAAGTGAGACAAGTTGAGAGAAAGGAGAACGATCTTAGCAGTGTGCATCATCATTAGTAGAGACATTTCATTTCATCTACTCTCATCTAATCTAAATAGTGGAGGCACAGAGAGACAGACTCAAAAATTGGTTCGCGAATGAGTTACCCCACCCCGACCCCACAAGAGACCCCTTTTCAACCTGATCCCAGATTTCGTCCCCAGAACACCTCCACACCCCACACATCGAGATTTCCAAATACACAAGAAGGCAAGTACGTCACAAGACGGCGTGTGAGATTCACCAAAAACATGCCTGGTGAAGAAGACACGGAGCCAAGACCACCATCTCCCACCGTCCGGACTCTACCACCACCATCAACAACCGATCAAATAAATATGCAAAATGGACAAGACCCGGATGGAGACGAGGAAAGTTTACATGGAGTGGAAACTACTCCTGTCGGCATTTCCTTTCCAGCGTGGAAGAGGTCCAGGATTAGATACAATGCCATACAGATATTAAGAGCAACAGGCGAAAGAGAGAGAGAAAAATACAAGGAAGAAGGCCTGAAGTTAATCCAGTGTTCGGATGAGGAGACAAGAAATCTGGAGGATGATATAATGATTCTTGGGCTTTATAAGGAACAGAAGGAAGAATACGCACACCTCATACAACGTACATTGCAAGAACACCTAATAGACCAACAGACCATGCAAAAAGAATTCGAGGAGATGATGACGGAGACCCCCAACATCAAGAGGCAGAACACACCGATAAGAAAGGACACCGTGGTAAAACGGAGGAAGATGTCATATGGCGCAGTTGTCAGAAATGATGACGAGGAAGAGGAGATAGATGACGATAGTGTGAGAACACACCACCGCCGCAGGACAGGGGCTATGACAGCAGCCTCACCATTTTTTGGCATGGGGATGAACACAACGGGACTGATGATGCATTCAGTCCTTCAACAGCGCGATATAAGGGAGTTTGATGGGATGCTCGAATCCAATGCCTCCAAGTTCATCAGAGAATATGAGAAAATGGTTGCGAACTACACTGACCAGGCGAAGGTGGACACATTTCCCCGGTATCTTACGGGTGCAGCAGCCAACTGACTGGAAATAGCGGAGCGCGATCTAAAGTCACAATTTTGCTTTAACGATTGTGGCGTGCAATCCAATGGCTGGCTGGAGCTGAAGTGGCCACAACTACGCCGCCTCTTCGAGAAGGAATTTGTACCGGACCGTGTCAATCAGTTTATTACCACACGAAAGTTCCAACGAAACAGGAGCAACTTTCTTCTACCGGATTACTAACTTACATGCACAAAGTGGGATGCTATTGGATGAAGATTCACTAATGACCCTCATAGTTGATCATATGCAACCCCACTACCAAGAGTATTTTCGCTACAAGAAATTTGCAAGTTTAAAGGCACTCAAGGATGCACTGGTGATGTTCGACCGACGACGTAGAGACATTCTGCTCACCCGAGAGGCAGAGGTTGGGGGCAAGAGAAAATCCACGCTGGCCGCGATTCTGGACATGGACTCAGAAGATGTCAACTTGCGACTGGCACGTCACCTCCCAGCAATTCAAGAGGAATCAGAACCGACCACTGAGCCGATGAAGAAAATGCTGCAAAAGATGGAACAAATTGAAGCGAAGATCAATAGCTTGCAAAGTTATCCAGAACGACAACGACAAACACAACCACGAAATCAAGATAACCAACAGTCAAGGAGGCCACAACAATACGGATCGCAAGATCGCAAGACCATTGAATGTTATAATTGTCACCGATTCGGACATTATCGGCGGGAATGCTACCGCGAGGGCGGGGGTGCGTACTTGTCAAGAGTCCCGCAGCAACCACAACAAGGCAACTACCGCAATGATAGGTGGCATCAACAAGACTCAAGGGGAGGAGATAGAGGGAGATCCCCTGCTAATAATCAAACAAGAAGAGCTCTTCCAGGCACCACTCCAATCCTGAACTCGGGAAACGAGAGGGAGCAGGGGAATTGAGGGGGCCCTCCTGCCCTGAAGATGACACCCCAACCACCTCAATAATTGTATATAATCTTGGTCTCTGCCAACAAATCTACGTAGTTAATCTGGTTAATGGAAGAGAAGTTCCTTGTCTCATCGACCCTGGTGCAGGAGTCTCATGTATAGAATATAGCCTTGTAAAAACGGAAGAAATTTTCAAACCCGATAAGGAGTACCGGTTATCAGCCGCCAACCAAGAAGAAATTAAATTGCTTGGAGCCACACGAATTCAAATGGAGTTCGGAAGAATTAAGTTTGAACTGAATGTACTCGTTTCTCGAGATTTACCCAAAGGATTATTCATCGTAGGAAATGATGTATTGAGTCATTTCTCCCCTGTAAAAATTGATTACGATGAGAAGACCGTGGAGTTGAGGGGATCTGAGAAAGTGGATTTCTCTTACAGTCGCGACGAGGTGCCAGAAGGTGGTCAAACGATTCGACCACGGTCTGCAGACCGAAGTGTAGATAATCGAGAGACTAGAACTGCGAACGGTACAAGGAGAAGGAGAGAGGAAGGAGGGAGTGAAGGAGACTGTCCACTTAGGGCTCTGACCTACCATCAGCTCGAACGGCCTGATCAACCGCTAGACTGGTCGGCAGGGGAGCGGGGTTGGACTATAAGTACCATACCCGTGGGTCGAGGTGACCATCTTCGGGGCCGTAGTAGCCAAAGGGTGAGAGGCAGTTCTCCTGATCTCATAGAAGAGAAAGTGAGTGAAAAGCAAACGATTGCGAATGAAGGAGAAGAGAGAGAAAGGGGAAAGCAAACGATTGCGAATGAAGGAGAAGAGAGAGAAAGGGGAAAGCAAACGATTGCGAATGAAGGAGAAGAGAGAGAAAGGGGAAAGCAAACGATTGCGAATGAAGGAGAAGAGAGAGAAAGGGGAAAGCAAACGATTGCGAATGAAGGAGAAGAGAGAGAAAGGGGAAAGCAAACGATTGCGAATGAAGGAGAAAGAGAGAGAAAGAGAAGTGGAGTACCGAGCACGAGTGGTTATAAAGAGAGGACGCGGAGTATACAGAAAACAAGCAGAGCAAGCGAGAAAACTCAACAAAGAAGTAGAAATTGTGACACCAACACTCGTCACAAACCAGTAAAAGACAGACGAAGCGGTGCGGAAGGAGCTAATAACTTCTTGAATACTATCCGAGTTGACGAAACCGAAGATGTGCCAGAAATTTCAACGGTGAAAATTAAAAGCACTCTGTGTATTGAACCTAATAGTTGTGTGGTCGTGCCAGTCAACTTGGGGAGAAAAGTACAAGGCGACGACATATATTTTCAACCATCCTTGGTCACGGAACTTAAATATGGAATCAAACTTCGCCCCGGAATAATGGATAAGAAGCATTTGTTCGTTTCGATTTGGAACTTAAGTCCACGCATCTTGACCTTATTCAGAGGTACAGTCCTGGGATTGGGGAGACCATGTAAAGAGGCAATCGAATCTAAACTTATGAGTATCGCAGGAATGGGAACTAGCGATGGGAAAATACCTAAGACCAAGGAGCCTTTCGACACCAAATATTTTGACATCAACCCTGACGCCGACCCGAAGGATAAAGAAGAATTGATTGACATCTTGACCGAATTTTGGGACGTCTTCGCCCATGATAATACCGACGAAAAAGATTGGACAAACAGAAGAAAGAACAAAAAGAAGAGTCAGCGCTAAAAATGTCACCGGTCTTGACGTCAACAATTTCGAAGTCCAACACGACTGAAAATGCACACATGCAGTTTAACCCACCACCCAGCGAGTGGCGAAGGTCAGCAAGAATAAAAGAACGAAAGCAAGCGTTTATGAACTGTCTTGGGATGCAACAATTTGATCTTGACAGCACTGCATTGATAAATTTGCCAAGTCAGACGAGAGTTGGTTTCTGCTGCCCCAAATGCTACTTCAGCAATTGACACCTATTAATCCCAAAAATGTAAATAATGCGAAACCTCCCTCCCCCACAAATTCATAAAGTGAAGCTGAAAGATAAGCCATTATTCTCTCATCCATCAAACTCACACAACGTAGCCAAGACAGTTCTCCATCATGGGGCAAAAATTATTCATCTTTTTTTCTCGTGGTTTCCATCACCTTTATACACACTGAAGCGAGAAGCTACAGCCGATCACGCAACCAGCAGAGAAACCACACAAAATTCCAAACACCGAAAAACGGAACACACAATTTAAATAAGACACCCAAACCACTCACGACGGTCGAGTACTTATTTTTCATTGTCCTATTATTTACACTCCTATTCATGGCTTATGGAGCGGTGAGAAATAAGACGGTACCGGAAATCTGCTGCCCCCAATACCCATTATACATCATCGTCGTCCTCTTAATTTTTGGACTGCCCCTCGCATTTGGCCAGACTGAAGAAGATACAAACGATATAAAAGAATTTCAAACAAGAATGCGAAATTTCTCACAATATTGGAATCGCTATGACCACTTTCACGATGAAGATTACCCTGCGCCCGGAAATAGTCAAGTCACACCGAACCTATCTACTCAAGCAAAATCTCAATCCAACTCAAAATTGTCCCGTGATAGTTTCCTGCAATTATATGTTGACAAACACGATCACCCAGCCATCATAAATGGAAAGATGAACACAACAAAAAGGTTCGATGTCACATTCAATAGCAAAAGTGCAGGTTCACGTCCCCAACCATTCATCTCTCTTGTTCTGAAGTTTTTGAGTCTCTCTCTTGTCTCGGGCACAGTGCAGTGTTTAGGAGACGTGCAAATAGGCCCCAGTGAATTCAGTCCAAGGTTGGATGCATTATCTCATGAACAATCCGTCCGGCTGTGCATTATCCTAGGTCTACTAGCAGTCATTACACTTCTTCTTACAATTGCATGCTGCGTGCTCAAATGCATAGTGAGAGGAGGATGAGCAATAGAATCTGCAAAAGTTTGTAAATAAATCGCCAAATTCACCCATATAAATAGCGCATATTGAGATTTTGAACTTAGGTAAAAGAGCTATCTATTTAGCGAACATAAGGCGAGGAAAATTGTACAGAATCATAAATCCGAGCAGACAGTGCGTGGCAAGTAAAATACCGGCTAAAGTATAGCTTGGTACACTGGAAACACACCGGATGCAAGGAATAAGGATAACTGATATAACTTGTATCATATATGTAGCTTGCACTCAACATAACTATAAAAATACTTACACATGCATATTGTACATAAGTAGCAGGAGCACAATTAATTATCAGTAGAACTAGGTCATACATTCTCTAAACTGAAACTGTGATCGAGGAATAATACCGCCGGCAGTATAGGCTGGTAATCCCGATGTACATGTGGAAGAGGAGAAAGCATAATAATAAATTGTATTGTAAATTTACGCGGTGGGATGGCCCTGGCGCCGCTACAGATCGCTTGGGAGGAGACGCAACGGGTGGACCAAGTCACATTTGCATGCCAATTAATTTATCAAATGACACTCGAGGATATGGCAACAGTGCAGAGATACTGGAGGCGACAAACTCAAAAGATTCGCTCAAAATTATGCAAGAAAAGAAAGCAGGAGATTCATCAAGAAGAGGAGGAAGAAAGTGACGAAATTCTTATACCTAAGGCCTTATCCACCATGTCGTGGCAGAGATGCTCATTAATCTTCAGGGAGGACAGAATCCCCAACGGCGGTTACATATATTTGGATGTGGAGAAAGTCAGCCTGAGACGTCAAATCAACCCTCTACTAGAGAACAGCATCGTTCCAGTGGACAGAATGGACCAGGAGACAAGATTTAGATGGGAGCGACGAATGACAAATGCAAATGTGCATTTTCAGGCTGCAGCACAAGTCTGTCTCGTCGATGAAAAAGGGATCATAATTTTGTATGCAGTCATTAATTGGCCTGAAGACCAGGTGTGCCAATATCATGAGTCTTTGAATGGAATAACACCAGCTATGTTAAGTGGTGGTTATGATTTAGGCTTCATTCAGCATCTCTTTTGCAAATGTTTGAAAAATAATACATTGGTAGGACAGAGTGTCGATGGAGACCTCAAGAGTTTATTAGTTTGCCAAGAAGCACATCGATACGAAGATTTGACAAATTTTTATAGAGACAGAAATAACCAAGCATATGGTTTGAAAGCGCTAGCTATGGCATTGTTGCCTGACAAAGGTTTCCAGGAGTTCACTCTGTCGTGCAAGATGCAAGGATTACGCGGAAGTTGCACATAAAAAAGCTTGAAATGTTATCCAATAACTGTGTGCCTCCTTTCTTCTCTTATAACAGGCCAATCCGTGTTCAACCCACAGGCGAATGCAGCTGCCCATAAGTAAAGTATCGAGTCAAGAGATGAAAAGTCTCCTCTTTCCTCCGTTCCAATTGTAACATAATTAAGGGGTCGTAACTAAATACTAGTTTAGAATTTACGTGTCTCGTTCTCCGGGCAGGCGATAAAAATATCAGATAATTTGTAAGTTGTATGTAAGGAGGGTTAACTCGGGTCACGATTTTTCATTTTTTCTGTCTAGTGTAAGCAGTTTGTGTTTTCTCGTGCAACCCTGACCAGCAATAATAAGTGGAGACTTGACAAATGACAGATCAGCTTATGTTAAAATTTATGAAGTGTAAAAATGTCCATGGGTTTTTATTTTCTGAACAGCCTCTCAGTTTGTGTTTCCCATGTAAGTAGCTAAAACTTAGTGACATAATTTAAGTCGTAAATTTTCATCTTGAAAAGCAAATTGTAAATTCGATTATGTAAACTCCAAAAATTTTTTATTCCGAAACATTTTATTTTCTCATTACTTACATGAGTTTTATTGTTTTGTGTGTATGCATGAACTATTTTTAGTTAATGGTTAAGAATTGTTATTAGATGTTACTCGTCCCACGCCTTGCTGGTGGTACAGCAAGAGATTTAAGCAAAGAGAGTGTCAGCATCTCATCTCAACCAGAGACCAAGATCTGGTGAAAAGTGTCCAGTTTCGACCAGCCAGCAACAAAGTTCCAGCCAACCATTAAAATTTATTATGCTTGACTCTTGACCCATGCAGAAGCGTGAGAGAGTGCAAAGGCAGCATTATGTTAGATGGTACACGTATGTACATAGATCCTTAAGTAGTGGGGGAGAGAGAAAACGATATGAAAAGGTTGACATTGTAAAGTAGATTATTGGGTTTTTGGACAGCAAAGTGGAAGGAGGGAATAAACGTATATGTAGTCAGACCACCAAATACTGCGTCTCAAGCTGCCTCTTTATTGGGACACAAATGTCCACCACTTTTTCACACATGAGTTTCATCCTCTCTCGAGAGAAATAAATATCACCAAGTCCACAACCACTGAAAATCATTTTATGCGTAGTTTATTCTTTTGCAAATAGTTACGTAATCGCACGCCCAATAAATAAATTAGCCACATTTACAAACATAATTTACGACAAATCTCATAGTATGTACATATGTATGTAGTTCTAAATAAACCTACCTACGCAAATCTGACCAATACATATTGCATAAATCTGAACCACTTTCAGATCTGAAATTTTCTAAAAATATATGCCTTGAAAACATTCAATAAATAGATTGTCTTAACCCATGCTCAGTTTTATTACCTACTTATTTATATAAACCTGCTGACAAATGTTTTTCAGAAATTTCGGTTGTCACCAATCTTCCCAAAAGGGGAATATTTTGTTTGAGAGCTTCATGCGAAAATTTAAGCTTTTTAGATACAATAAAAGTACCTGAACCTGACCAACACAATGTGCAACTTGTGTCAACTTCGGTTTATGACACATTTTATAAAAAAGTGTAAACTTGTGGATACACCTTTTCAGATGGAAACATGCTTGCAGGGCGTGCAAGTTAAGATTTTATTTGTTTCTTCAATGAGTTGAAAAACCAGCTATGATGAATATATATGTATATATCTGTATAATGCAGACCAACTATTCGATAAAATAAATGTGAGACACAAATTTCTTACAAAAAATATATCTCATTTAAATACAACTTACAAGGCGATAGTGCGAAGTGTAACCCCCCGATTTGGCTGAAATTTTAAAATTATGTGGTCCAAGTCAATACAACCCACGCTTCCTGAAGCAGCTTGTGCGATTGTCAAAGCTTGTCAAAATATTTGAGGTCAAAGTTGAAAAATGGGCTACTTTTGCCAAACGGAGGAAGAAATTCCCATCCTTCAATGGGAAAGATCGTTAATGTTTCAACTATAACCTCAAATATGTTGACAAATTCGCACAAAGTGCATCAAGAAACTTTGGTTCTATTGACTTGGACCACATAATTTTAAATTTCAACCAAATTAGAGGGTTAATATTCACACCATCGTATTGCTAATTCAATTCAAAGATTGGAAAAGATTATTCATTTCTTGTTCATTCATTCGAAACTTGAAAATAAGTATTTATTTGGTATTCATTTTATCTCATATTCCCCTTACTTCTCAGTTTACCCCATGTATTAAACCCAGCATAATTAACAAAATTATTCATTTATTCTTTACGAAAATGAAATGAATAACTACTACCTATTAAATATTTATCCATTAAAAAAATTGCAGAAACTATTCACTCATGATTCATGATTTTATGGGACAATAAATGAATAATTTATTCAATCCCATTGATGATATCATCAAAATTGAATGCAATTTAGAAAACCTTTCGTATGTAAATAAAAAATTGGGTGTGTTTCGCTCCGAGACATTAAATCAGGCCCGTACCGACGATGCTTCTAGGTGGAGCGCTGGCTCCAGGCCGGACGGCCCGAAGGGCCGTACCGGCACGCCCTCTACACTAGATATAACTGTCCTTTCACACGCCACAAGATAAATGCATATTAAGTGTGGGAAAACGTAAGGCAGACGTGCTTCATTTGATGGGCCGGATGGTTCTAGCCAACAAATTAACAATTTTAAACCCGAATATGCTCTTACGGGGATAGACCTTTAGCTCATGAGAACTTTTATGCATCATACAACATAGAGAATTACAATTTCAGACCTACCTCCACGAACTCCTAATCTCATGAAAAATTTAATTTCAAGAAATGAGAGAGAATTGAACTCCGTGATTTGAAAATAAATCTCGATCGGTTTAAATCTGAATAAATAAATAAATAAATCTGAATTCGGCTGAATTCATGCCGGATCCTAAGAAAAATTTCCCTACAAATGAACGGTCCAAGTAAAACTACGTCCCTGGCCCCTAAACTCGACCTTGGACCTATGTCTTTAAGATGTAAAAAGAAACACTTGCTAACTTCACGCCAAGTAAAAATAGTACCCTTGAAAGGCGGGCACTGATCGTGCGGTACGCGCTTTAAAAATGGAAATAAGTATTTTTCAAAGATAAGTAAACTTTCACAATTGAAGCCATATGAAATTAGCAAAAGCACTTTGTCGACACCCCACCAGTCCATATTAATCATAAAATTATTTAAAATATTCATCGGACACACCATCCAGATTCTGTGATTTTTTTATTCGGCGTAGATTGGATTTGGTCAAAAAAGTGAATTTTCTCCCTCTGGGGGTGAAATTTCTTGTCAAAAAGTATTTTTTGAAGTTATCGAGCGAATGGAACAACCACTAGACCACACTCTATTAAAAAATAGCTGCTAGATATTCGAGCAGGACTCAAGACCTTCTGATAAGGCCAAAATAGTAAAAATGAAGTAAAATTCCAAAATTTCTGACTCCATTTTGGACCGAAAATAAAATTCACTGCCGCCGAACCTCAAACTTCTGGAATATAACACGTGATCCAAACTGAAGATAAATACATGTGCTAAGCCCCACACAAGTTTGAAATCCGAGAAAAAATCTATCGGTTAGAAATGAAACCAATATGCCTTGAAATGAGTGCGTACTGCGAGTGAGCTGTGGATACAAAGACTTCGGGCTCTTGTAGCTTCAAAAGGAGAACATTTTGAAAACCAGTTAGTATATATTGAATGGAATTTAATGGGCTTTCTCGTGGTATCATTAGTTTTCCAAAATTCCATCAAGTGGGTTCCCTACATTAATTTATTCATTGGTCATAACAATTGGCCCTACTAGGTAAGGCTAGATAAGTATCGAAGTTCCATTAAAATCGGAGCGAGACCGCCGGCGTCATCGCACTGTAAGTCTAACAAGGGACACTCACGACCTGTCGTTTGAGTCCAGGGTACCCACTATGTTTTTTAGAATCTACTAGGACCCCAGATGAAGGATTCATTCATATTTCCGTGTAAAACTCATATTTGGCGCCATGGCGTGGCGCCAAATTCGCCAAATTTGCATGTTTTTATTTTTGAAACCGCCATAACTTTTGAAAACCTGGACGGATTTTCAAAATTTTTGGCAAAAATCATGACAAGGAGTTCAACTTTCGTATCCAATGAAATTTTTTCCAAAATTATCACTTTTAACTTTTCGCAAAATTTCGTAATTTTCTTACAAACGGGGGTACGTCGAAAAAAATGCTAAAAATATTTCAAAAATTATAAATTTTATATTTTTTTCTCAAAAATTTCGACTTTTGTGATCATTTTAAGCATAAAATTTTGAAAATCCGACATAAACTGCAAAAGTTATGGGGGTTTGAAACTGGTCGAAAATGCAAATTTTGAAGTTTGGCGCCACGCCATGGCGCCAAATATGAGTTTTACACGGAAATATGAATGAATCCTTCATCTGGGGTCCTAGTAGATTCTAAAAAACATAATGGGTACCCTGGACTCAAACGACAGGTCATGAGTGTCCCTTGTAAGTCTAATGCAATGTCGGACTCTGCAACTTTTTTCGACTTTTATTTGAATCACTGAATTATTCCTCCCGCACCACGACCATAACATCTGCACCTATATGGTTCCAGAATTAATGCATCTTACTGTTGTTAGCCATACATATACATACTCCTGCAAATGTTAAACTATGGACCTCCCTCGGTACCGTTTTTTGAGGTTTCAATACTGCGTTACAAATGATAACTACGATCATTGAGAAAGAAATAAAAATGAGCAGAACATTTTTTTCATGCAAAATTTACTCCGTGGTTTGAAAGATCTAGAGCCTAGATGTCACCTAATTTGACGACGCACTTTGAAGCTACATATGATAGATACATATGTACATACAATGTTGTAGTGACTAGATATTTTACACAAGTTTTGAAAAGGCCGGATTCAATGTGTGCTCCAGGCCGTCCCAATCCAAGGAACGCCTCTGCATTAAATCCTTTCACTTAAAGTTCTGCATCAAAAGTAATAAAACTACCTAAACCTGACCAGCACAACGTGCATGTTAAACAAAAGTTGATCCAGTTTATGTCACTTTTCATAAAAATGCAAGTCCATATAAAAAGAGAGGATTTTCACCTTTAGTCGGATTATGTCCTCCAGTCCTCACTCCTGAACAAGGGTTACAATAAAAGCGTTGCAAGTTCTCAATCAGGCCACCGTTTTTTTTAATTTCCCATCACTGACAAATAATTTTTTAGATTTTGAATATTCAGCCGTTTTAACAAAATGGGTGACACGAAATTGCTTTATACTGTAATTATAATTGTTTCACTGGTTGGGACAACTTTTTCTCGTGAAAATTTGAGCCTGACTAAAGCAGAGAAACAAAAATTGGACCAGGTAATACATTCCAGTATTTTGTAAATCATTTTTGGAAAACGTGTCTAAACGTTACCCAATTCAATACGAATTTCAGTTTAAAGACGCCGTTTCCAAAATTTCCTTCCCGGCTGAGTGGATGCAACAGGAATTGAATCTGGTTCGGTATCTAAGAGGTTAAGGCAATTTTAAATATGTTAATAAGACAAGCTGAGCCCGACCAAAGATTTGAGACCGTATTTAAACGACATACAATTTTGCAGCTCAAATCGTTTAGGTCAAGTTGTACAAATCCTGAGAAAAAGTTTTTCTTTTTTGATCGAGTTCTTTTCAACCTTGACCCTTAACTTGTCATTTTCTTATTAGGTGCATAATTTGAAATTGGCAGGGTAAATTTTACAAGAGTTATCAATAACAGACACACAACACGGGTACATAAGCTCTGGGTCGGGCGAAAAACATCGATGCTGTCGTTCAAAGATTGTTTAAATTATCTTTATGTTTTAGCTCGACAATGGGACGTTCAACGAGCTAAGAGTATGCTACAAGAGGTATGAGCTTAATTACATGTGCCACGAATAACAATTTGGACACTAAGTTTAGCACATTTTCTGGAGGAAAACTTTGCAAGAAGAGACTTGTGCAGGACCAAGTAATCCTGCAAACATGATTATGCAGAAATTTTTCAGAATTCTGTACGGGATTTTCATATTAGGAACCACATAATTAAATAGTCAGGAATACTAGCAAACAAATCTTTAAATAAATCAAATAAAATATAAAGAAAAGCAATGCAAAAAAATGACTCAAGGCTTTTTGAGTTTTCTTCGGAAACTTAATAATTGCTACCAAATATTTTGCAATCATAAATTAAATTCGTTTCCCTACAGACTGTCGACTGGTGGGAGGAGAACAACATGAAAGACATTCATAACGAGGACTGGACAAATATTGAGAAAGACTTTCCCCTCCACACGGACGGCGTCGATAAGCTTGGACAGCCAGGTAAGCAGAGTTTTTAACTTTTTCAATATAGAAGTTGAAGCAATTTATTGGGACCAATTCCGCCATTAAAAAACTCGTGTTACCACAATTCATTTAGAGAATTGAATACATTATTCATTCATTATTCACTAAATTCATGCATAATTGGGAGAGGATTTTTTTCAAAATTTGTGAAACAAATTAATATTGGGTAAATTCATGTCTTCATTTCACATTCATTCAGTAAGAGGGAATGAAAAATTTCAAGTAATATTAATTTTTCACCCTAAAGCCTAAATAAATATGTGGTATCTTGAGAAATTGAACTAATAGGGGAAAGTTGAGATAAAATTCATAGAAAAAATAAAAATGCATAAATATTTATCTATTAATTTCCACACTTTGCATAAACGAGTAATGAATGAATATTGTGGCTTATTTTTGTAAACGATGGATTTTAAGACAATATTTACGTTTGAATGATGGTTCCCCCAAATCTCATCTTTAGCATTTGTCTTTGCCTTTGCGGAGTGGGACCTTCGCGGGGCCGCAGTCCAGGGCCGGCTGAACCGCGTGATCCGCTGGTTCTTTAAAGCATTTGATGACGTTCACCAGAAATCCATCGAATATCACAAACTCGGCAAGACGAACGGAACCCAGTGGAACGTTATCGCGGACATGGATAAGCTCTCTCGTCAGCAGCACCTCTGTATCCAGTGCCTCCGTTTTTACACCGAACTCGCACTCATTCTCGAGTCCCGCTATCCGGGAGGAAGTGACAAACTATTCGTTGTGAATTGTAAGTAAAAGCAATCTCTAGAATTCTATTTTTACTGATAGTAACAATGGTCTGAGCGTTAAACTCTGAATTAAGAAAAAATGTTTCTAATAAGTACAAAAAGGGTGTAATTATAAAATACCAACCATAAGTACAAGTATTTAGCTCCACCCCCATGGTAAAAGTTTGTTACGCGAAGTAAGAGTCTACATAAAACTTTGATTACAAATTTACTACAGACTGTGGAATATTCAGGCAGCTGGAGGCCGTACATAAAGCTTTTTGTCCATTTTCGGGGAAATTTGACATCTAAACCCCGTCTGTAACCTATTTGTCCCTTGTTATAATTAACATTGGAACGATACCACCCCTCTTCAAAGCGATCACGTGCTTTCTGCACAGTCTCCTACTTTTTTCTTGATATCATTTAAATTTGATGCGACCCGGCATTAAATTTATTTTAGCTAGTAAATATTTCGCTTACTGTACAATAGGTCTCGCTAACTGTACAATAAATGGTCGAAAAAAATTAAATACGTATTTCTAGTCCTTTAAGCAAAATTAATTAATTTAACACCTTAAGCACATTTTTTTCAGCCCCTTCAATTTTTCAAATTGTTCTTTCCCTAATCAATCCCATCCTGTCAAAAAGTACTCTGAATTCGTTGAAGGTAATTGGCGCGAATAAGGAGGAATGGGGCAAAGCGGTCTACTCTCACTTTGCAAAAGATCAACTTCCAGAAAACTTGGGTGGGACGAAAAAATATTCGTCAGTGTGGAACGAGATATAGAAAATTATTATGCGCTGATTATGAATATTTAAAATAATGAAACCTTGTCATATACAAATTGGACAAATTAATTTTTGATTAAATTGGATGAGAATAAAGAAACAATAAAATTAAGTAAATTATGTGTTTCAGCATAAACTTAAATGCATTTATATTAATATTTATTGTCGTTAATCATTAGCAAGACAGGGAATGATCTTGTTAACATTTACGTGATTAAGCCTATTATTCAGGACGGATTTTTCATGTGAAAACACACGTTCCTCGCTCTGAATTAAATTATTTCTTCAATGGAATTACTAAATTTCACTACCAGTGTACCAGTGGAAGTTTTTTTTAAATCAACGGCTCAAAATGTTACTTAACTTTCTTTTTACCGTTTTTGCTAAACTTTTGGATGTGAAAAAATTCCTAACAATTCAGAGGTGTAAGGTGTTTCAGACCAATGTGGACCGGACTACATAACTTTAAATTCTTCACGATAAAAAATAAGCCCATCTGTACTTTTTCGTTTTCCTGAATGTTTACGTCCGTGGCGAAATTTTCAAAAAATTCTGGATCGCAAATACGTAAGATAAATACAACGTGCTCATTTGCATATCACAAGTTATCACAGACCTGATGTGCAAAACAATAATAAAATCGATGATAACTAACATCGAAAGAATTGTTGCTGCTTTATAAGATTAATCCTTTGATCAAGGCAAGAATAAATACATGCATAATTCAGTATGTAAATTTTTAAGTCTTTTAGCTCTGCCATTTCACTCCATTTGAATTTCGCCCAACTTCGGACGACTTTTTCATGAATAACTTATACCAGGCTTTACATAAACGATAAAATCGATTTCTTTACCAGGCCATGAAGATCGCTGCATAATAAGCGGATATCATTTCACAACCAAAACGCAAAAAATGTTGACGGAATTATTCGTCCAGAAATTTAGTGTAACGGTAAAAATCGGTAATTTTTTCAGTTATCCGCTTATCTGGGATGACAAACGGGGCAAGCTTTACGTTTCTCAGTGGCACCAGGCTAACGCTGTCGTGGTCCATATCTTATTTTGCTTCATAACTTTGGTCACTTTTGGACATATGATGAATTTCAGAAAGAGTGACGTCGGAATCTTCAACTTCTTGCAGGTCGTGTTCTACGCCTTGACCGCATTTTCGATAGGGGGTTGCCTCTTTTCTTTTCAATCTGAGGATCTCGCGCGGTCTTGGAGCTGTGGAATCTTGTATGGAAGGAACTTCTTTGGTAAAAGATCGTATAAAATATCTATCAACATCTGATCAATTAAAAGACGTTGTATTTGAGCAAATTGTTGCTAATTTCAAACAAATACGATCCTAAATTATGGTAAAACATAATGTTTTATCAGACAAAATTCCTAAGATCAGCACATTTTAATCAATTTTTCGTTTTTGATAGTTTATTTTCAAATTTTGTGCTATTTACTTGATTGGCAGTGAGTTTAGCAAACAGATTATCCTTAGAGGTGTGCGGATCTTTGCCCCCCATTAAAAGCTACCCATGGAATGCTACCCATTATATGCTACCCGTGATGATCTGCCCCCCATTATATGCTACCCGACCCATTTTCACTTTCTTGCCAATTAAACCAAAATGGATACCCCGTTTTGCGTCATAGTGCAACATAAGAGTTACTGTTTATTTACGCAAAATTAGTCAAATAATAAATTCTCAAAAAACGAATCAATACATAAAATCTTGAGGACCAAGTACGCCATATCACGTATTTGAAAATATGCAAATTTCTCAAATTTTCTCAAAATGTGAGTGCTTCTTTGGTATTTTGTGGAAAACTCGATGGTAAAAAGTGGACTTTTTTGGATATTTTTCTTCACAAATTCTGGAATTTTCCCTATACTGACCAATGTTAAAAACCTACAGTGCGGACTTGATTAGTGCTGTTCACGAGCTGGCTCGGGTCATAAGATTAACATTGACTCGGCTCGTTGTACTCGAGCCGAGCCAATGTTAATCTTATGATCCGAGCCAGCTCGTGAACAGCACTACTTGATATAGCCCGAGTCAGGCTTAGAAGAGTGCCAACTCTTTGAGGGTATCTTAAATTTGGGATCTCCTTATTCAAAAAGTTTCAAAATCTGAACTTTATCCTTAATAAATATTCGTTGTCCAGGGTTTTAAAAGAAATCCATAGTGCTGACAAATATTTAAAAAATTTGTAAATTTTGATTTCTTTCCACAGCCCGCTACAATTTGAGTGCCACCTCACCCATAACGCTCCACTTCAACCAGGCCTTCCTTAAAATAACTCGACCCGCCAACTTTATCATCAACATTCTCCCCTTCCTTATCTCCTGCCACTTTCTCATTTTTCCCCGACATCCTGTCCACTTCCCGAATGTCTACCCGCGAAATAGCTACCCTTTCCTCTTCATTTTTCACATCTACCCGCCCATAGCCTTTTTTGGCTTGGCTCATTACGCATTCCTGGCGAAAACTGTGTTCCAAGCATACGCTGGATTAATCCTGCTCATCTTGCCCCTAATCCGGCACGAACTTCGGCCAACTACCCGCGGAATCAAGTGCTCGACAGAACTGCGCCACCATCCCGCCGAAATTGCTGTTGAGTATCGAGCTCTACAACTTATTATGAAGGAAATCTCGCTAGTTTTTGGCAACTATTTGCCCGCGATACAAGGCGTCTTCGGCCAGCTGGCGATATCCTCGGGGTGCATTGTGATTGGCGGGAGTGGGAAAGGCGGCGACAGGATTTCCTCCTTTATTATAATGGTTTGTGTTCCTTTCGCCGTCCTGTCGTGGGCGGTGATGCTGTCCTGCGCGGCGAATGTGGATCGCAAGTCGAGAGAGTGCATCCAGTCTTGGAAAAGGGGAGGGGTTGAGGCGGGTTGGATGCGGGACGAGGTGCGATACATGGCCAAATTTAGGAAGAGTTGTAAACCAATCGACTTTAATTGTCAGGGAATGATGCGGATTACGAAGAAGACGGTGATTAAATTTATACAGGGGATTGTGAGGGGAATTTTTAGAATGTTGTTGGCCTTGAAGAAGAAATAAATTCGCGGAATTGGTACTTTGTAAATTTACTTTTAGAAGACAGCCATACGCATCAGATAGTAATTTTATTGTTAAAACAAAAGTTTAATAAAACAGTTGGAACGAATAGAATTTTCGTGAAATCCTGCATACTTTGTGTCATGTAGAACTGGCTAAGACTTGGTATCTGATAACTGTTTACTTCGGGGTTTGACAGCTTACAAAAGTGGATGTTCAAAAGTATTGTAAAATTGTCTACAAAATTACATATACTTTTGTTATAAAAATGTCTAAACTCTTGGACGTTTTCTTTCGTAATATTTATTCTAAACGGTAAAAAATGTGGTGAAGCAACATACTATCAGGGCAATGAGACTTTTAGTATTGGTCAGATAAGTCATTCTAATGAAAGATGTTTTGAACCTTTTTTGATTCGTACTGAAATTTGAAATTTTCCAGAATTTTTCAAAACGGAGGTTTTGGCGACATAAACAGTTGAAAATTAGCGCATTATGATAAATGCAAAGATACGGGTTTGCTTAGTTTTTGTGGTGAACAAAATAAAGTTGGTCCAACCGAGATCTGCGTTTTGCATATATGAAAGACCTATTTACATTATATGCAATGAAGGTCAGTTTGCCTGACCATGGCCATGGTCAGGCATATCAAACCATATCATATCATATCAAAGGCATATGGACAAGCTAAAAAGTTAACGTATTTTTAAAACCTTATTTAATTAGCAAGATTAACCACTTCAACCCTAGGAGACGAGTATTTTCATACCATTCACCCCTAGTAACCGCGAATTTTTACCTCCCTTGAGCCCGAAATTTTTATCTATTGCATGACGTTAATTCCTGGGCCATGAATTAAAAAATGGTGTTCCCACCGGAATTATTCTGGACACTTTTTTATGAAAATTGATGTGAATTAGACATGCACCGAGTACTCGGCGCTGCCGAGTACTCGGCAGGTTTTGGCCGTCTTCTCACTACTCGGCCGAGTATTTTTGAGTGCTCGGCCGAGTATTTCTTAAATTTTTATATGCATCCAATACCACTTTACCCGGTACTTACACCGAGAAGTTCAAATTATCCATCATGTGATTTTTGCAATCAACGTCATACTTACTTGAAAAATACACCAATGAAATTTGTTAATTCTATCAGGTAATCAACTTTAATCGAAATGTTGGAACGGGAAGAAGAACCAGTAGCTTCACGTGATTCCGTCCACCAGTTCTCAAAATAAAGGTACTGGTAATTAAATATTCTGTAAACAATGTTTTTTAATGATCTTTTTGACAATTTTCTCGGTGGCCGAGCCTTGCTCGGTACTCGATTGCCGAGTTTTGCTCGGTGCTCGGCAAGCGAGCAGAAACGAGTACTCGGCAAAAATATAACCGAGTACTCGGTGCTCGGCCGAGTCGACTTTTTCGGTACTCGGTGCATGTCTAATGTGAATAACCTTTCAAGAAGGGATTTTGAGTTGTAATTTGCATTTTTGAGTTGTGGCGAGACACCAATGTTTATAGCCGAAAATAGCCAACACGCCGAATTTTAAAAATGATTGTAATTGCATGAAAAGTTAGACAAGCATGCAGTAATACTTGCAGATTAGTACGTAAACTTGCAAGTATTGATTATAGCGCCTAAAGCGCCTTAGGAGCCGATTTTGGGCGGGAAAACCAAAAATCCTTATAATGACTTTAAAAACACAGCAATGACAATGAATAATTATCCCGTGAGAGGAAATTGCTCGAAAATAGACTATGGCGCATCTGGTGAATAGAAATCAATTTTAAGCGGGAAAATTAAATTCTACTAATTCCTGGCAATCTCTCAATTTTTAATTTTCCCGCCCAAAAGATATTTCAGCGGCACCCGATACGTAATCATTAATTTTGAATTAGTTTACCCTACCGGCAAGATTATTTGTGATATATAATTAAATCCATGCAATGATGCAATTCATCAAACTTTTAGTTTTCTCGCCCAAAACGCCCGTTTGTGCTACATGCGAGCAAAACAATTTCTCTAATCATATCGTAAAGCGTTGTTGAAATAAATCGGTGTCGAAATTTCCTTGCAAAAAACAGTTTTCACAACTCGGCGTGTTGGCTAGATATAGCCACTTGGCTATAAATTTATTTTGCATCCATTTCTAATATTATTTCCTAAGAGACAATTTATCTTCCCACCTAAAGGGCGGGTTGTTGACTCATAACTCTTACTTTACTTTGCTTGGAGAGGCAATGACCTAATTTTTTCCGGATACGACACATAGTCGTAGGCCGGTGTGAACGGAAAATACGCCACATAGTCGTATCCGTTGTCAAGGGTCAATACGACACATCGTCGTATTCCGGTGCCAAGGGAACTTACGCCACATGGTCGTACTCGGCGTAAAGGTCAAATACGCCACATAGTCGTTATAGGGGAGAAGTGGTTAATGTCTTAAAATATTAGTTGTGAAAAAATTTAAAAAATAAATTGCTATTTGGTAAGAAAGACAAATCAGTAAGGTATATAAAATAAATCGTTATGCTGCTCCTTCTTTCTTATCAAGGTTAAAGTTCACTTTAAGTTAGACTCAACCAAACGAAGTATGTATTAAGCAACATTTTGACAATTAAGTATCTACGCAATGCACATTAATCGAGCGTACTTGATCAAAAATAATTTTTAGTCCGATATTTATTTACAACTCGTATTTTCAAATGTATGTAGAAAGCACCACTTTATTTGTCTTGTTTAAATTGCATTTCGTTTAATAGCTAATCAAACCTTTCTAGAAAAAAATTATCTTCCATAAGGTAGACTAATAGTTATACAAAATCAATCAATATTTGTTCTACTCCATCTTTCTTAAAGTCAATACAATTTTAATTTAGGCCCTGCCAAGAAAGTATTAAGCAGCACTGGTAGAGGCGTAATCAATAATAATCAAGTCTACATGATCATATCTAACATTCAGACACAAATCATATTTTTAAATGTTGAAAGCATTATTTTATTATTTTATCTGCCTGGTTTAATATTTAATTAAACCTTCCCCGAACTTACATACTTTGGGGAAGGAAAATTAATAAGGATTCTAAAATGAAGGTGGTCGCCCATCGAATTTATTTCGAAACTATGTTTGGCTGGCAAACAATCAATATCTATTTGTTAGTAGTTCTACAATCTTCAGCAACGTAAAGTGGACACAAAACATGCAAAATTGTTGTAAGTAATTTCTTCTCAGTAATCTTCGAGCTTTTTTCATAACCTTGTCCAAAGCGTGCTAAGCCATATTCGTGATGCATTCCACTTCCCTGTTAAAGCAAGTGTTGAAAACTTTCACGTACTTATTCATGATCCATTCATGCTTCCCCAGTAAAATAAATGTTGAGGCATTTGACGTCAGCCTTCATAAGTCCGTAACTTTACGAAGATTAATCTAGGAACAAAAAAAATATCTCTTATCTTCGTAAAGTCCAGCAAATTTTATCACCAGACTATCATCATCTGTGAGCATTTCTGCTTGGCTTCTCCGGATGGTGGAAATAAATATGTCATGGGCTTAAGCGGATACAAACTACAATGGTACATAATGGTAACAGCAAAATCATAAGTATGTTAGTAGTAAAAAAATTACCTTACAGATGTCTACAAAGTTCGTCAAAATATCGTTGGTTTACATGACCATATTCTATCGACGGCTGACGTGAAATGCTTTATTGCTTGTACAACACATTTTTTTCCCAGCTATCACTGGATAGTTTCATAAATGGATTTCCTTTGGAAAGCAACCACGCCCCTCGGAGTGTGCCGACTGGCTCAATTCTTATATGTAACACATTACCCATTCCAATATAAACTCCCTTACCAGCTTGACTATCGGAAGGGGATCCTTCAAGTGGAAAAAGTCGCATTGAAATATTCAGTTTTAAAACTTGTTCCCCCATTCATCAGTCTGGGAATTGTGGTAGTCAGTGCAGCGGCAATTTACTGCCTTCACATGGACGAAGGTCACCTATTGAATGATCTGCGCTTCTGGGTCTGGATTTGTCTGATTGTCGTAGGCATCTTGTCTATTTACGGATACTTGATGGTTATGCTGGATAAGAATGACGAGTCTATCCAATTATGGGAGCAAGTCGTAGTGTTTGATTGGCATCTGAGAAAAGGTAAAATCACAAAGTTTACCATGTGACCTACGATCCATGTTAGGCTTACAGGCACACCTGTTCGAAAAACATTGCCTCATTCAATTTTGATTTCATTGAGTTTCAAATTTGAAACGAAATCATTTATTTAATACATAGTCCTCCTAAAATTTAAAAACAAAATTTTTCATTCACTCATTCTCTGCCCATGAATGAGTGAGAACAGGTGTGTCGACATGGGTGGTCAAGCAATAAAATAAAATCTATTACTAAATTTCATTTAAACTTTCAGAATTCAAAATACAGTCTGGACTTCGTTCCTCCGACCTACTTAAAAGCTATCAGATTCCGATTATTTCTTTCTTATTGTCTTCATTTCTACTGGGTTCATACATATTTAATCCGATCGGTCTTCTACTCGTAATGTACCTAGAACTCGATTGTACTTCTTACATATTTCGGAACCTGATTTATCCCATCATTACAAGTTGGGTGATAAATTTTCCAAGATCACTACAATTTCCAACCTGCTACGTGATCAATCTAGTTGTCGGGTATCACATCGCCCAAATGATTGGCTTCGGATTTTGCGTCGTGATCTTTATTCTTAACTGTATCCAAACAATGCTAAAAATTGCGCCACTTTTCCTCACACGAACGCGAAACTTGTACAATCTGAACGTGTTAATTCGTTGGTTTAAATGCTTTCAGATCGGTAACTATATAGCAGCACCGATGCAGAGAAATGCAATATTGTTTGGGGTGATTGGATGCAATGTAACATTGACTTCGGTGAGTTATGCATTAATTCGATTGAACCATGAACTGCAAGGAATACTGATTGCGGGTGGTTGGGTTGGTTACCTTCTTGTAGCCATGGTTATTAAGTTTGGGTGGGGAATGATTTCTGGGATTCACAGTAACACGAAATACTGCCTAAAGATTTTAGTGCAATGGGGCGTGCTGAGTCGAATTGGGACGATTAGAGAGAGGCGGTTGCATTCAAAAATTTTGAAATCGATGAGGCCCATTGAACTTCCGGTGGGGTTGGGGAGTTACACGTTTTTCTATGCGAAGAAAAGTAATGAGCTGATATTCGGAATGTATGCTGTAGATAATACGATTTCATTGCTTCTAATGTAGAAAGGAAGGCATGCTGTACATATAAATGCACGGGGTTATACACGGAGTCTTAATTTGGTACAAAATAATTGGAAAACTGCAAAAATTTGATTAAGCGTGATTGGGATGCTAATATTAACACTATTAATTAAATACGATTTACGTAGATATGGTATAATCTATAAATAAGTTTATCGAAGTAACTACAAATTAAAGTAGGTCTAATTTTACAACGTACATATTTGTACATAATGCAGTAATATTGTAAATGTTTTGTAATTGCAATTGTAATGTAGTAAATACATACATACTTTAATTAGCGGCAGTGGAAAGGCGGCGACACCTGTATAGTATATTGCTGGGTTTGGTCTTTATCAAATTACGTAGGATTTTGCGTAGTTTACCCAATAGTAAATTTACATTTCAAAAGGGTAAGATTAGGTTTAAAAGTGTGCATAGGATAAAATTGTTCTTAGAATATCTTACACTCACAATGCAAGTCTTTCAGGTGTAAAACCCAGATCACAATGAAACTAATTTTATTTTGTTGACCACAAAAAAAATAGCATATCCATATTTTTGCATTTTTCCTAATTTGGATGCTAGGCGCGAATTTTAAACTGTTTTCCAGTCTAAACCTCGGTTTCTTAAAAATTCTGTAAATTTTCGAAGTTTACAGTGAATCCAAAAATTCGAAAACATTTCTCTTCAGAATAGTTTACTTGTCTGACTTGTAAAAACTCCAATTGTCTTAAAATTTGAATTTTAGAATTTTTTTAAACTTCTTAAAATTGCTAAATCTTTCAAATTTTTTAATTAAAAAAAAATATTACATGTAGAATTTTTATAAGTCAGGTAAATCATTCTGAAGAGACGTTTTTCCGAATTTTTTGATTCGCGCTAAAATTTGAAAATTTACGGAATTTTTAAAAAGCGAGGTTTTGGCTGAAAAATGGTTTAAAATTCGCGCCTCGCGCTCAAATTAGTGCATTATGAAAAATGAAAAAACACGGATATGCTTATTTTTTGTGGTGAACAAAATAAAATTGGTCCCAACCAGATCTGAGTTGTTACAGTTCTTGCCCGACACAGTCAAAATCGGTGATCGCTAGCTAACGGGTAGTTAGGTAGGTCGTGATCCCAGTGGAAATCTCGAGCAGATCCCACAGAGGGATTATTCTGAGAAATGTGCGGCGTGGATCTGTCATCGTGCAATATACATATACATATGTATATTACACAATATATGTGCACGTAGTGACTCGGGATGAAATAATACCGATCCAAAACCATCCCAAAACGCTCATATCAAGTTAATCTTTCCAGGAATAAATAATTAAAGAGCATCCACTAAGGTTTTTTACTGCCCCGTAAAAAGCGCGCTAGGCGGGAACACAGCGAAATTAAATTTCGAAAGAATTATTTTTGAATAGACCAAGTTATAAGCTTTCCATTGATATATGTCATCAATTATTCAGTCATGGCTAAGGAGGGGAGCTTGCGAGGTTGATAATAACAGATCCTGATGCCCTTTGGATATGTGGTAGGGTCCTATGAGTGTACTAAAACCCTGAAGTGGTTTAACTCCATGGCCACATTTGCGCCCGCCACACCCACTCAAAAATACCCAAAAAACGCTTTCACTCCAGTTTTCACTCACTCAAAACCTCGCCAAAAATTCAATTTTACTCGGATTTTGAAATTTCTTTCACCATTACACTCCCAGATAGTTGCTTTCTTCAATCCAATATCAAACTCAATTTTGCTGATGATTATTTCGCAGGGATAATTTGCGTTGTTGATTACTACAACAATGCTCATTCAGAATTTTAAATTTTAAAAATACTAAAAATTTCGAAAATATTGAGTTTGATATTGGATTGAAGAAAGCAACTATCTGGGAGTGTAATGGTGAAAGAAATTGCAAAATCTGAGTAAAATTGGATTTTTGGCGTGGATTTGAGTGAGTGAAAACTGGTGTGAAAGCGTTTTTTGGGCATTTTTGAGTGGGTGTGGCGGGCGCAAATGTGGCCATGGAGTCAAACCACTTCAGGGTTTTAGTACACTCATGGGACCCTACCACATATCCAAAGGGCATCAGGATCTGTTATTATCAACCTCGCAAGCTCCCCTCCTAAGACTAGAAAAACTTGGGTTGAAAGGTCAGAGTTGAAAAAAAAGTGATTGAGTTTAACAAAAATCGAACAAACTATGAATATAAAATCACTTGGCACTTTTTCAAGCAAGAAGGTATTCCTCATTCAAATGTCAACTCTTACATAAAAAAGTACGAGGAATCCAATGAAGTCCCCACTGGTCGACCTGCAAAGCTAGCGACGACAAAAGTCAAAAATCGGATAAAAAAATCTTCAAAAATCATCCATCAACGACAACGGCTGGCGCCGCAAGTAAGGTCGAGATTTCAAAAAGCTATCTGTGCAAAATCAAAGTAAATTAGGGATTATAGCCAGGGCAGAAAAAAACAGCACCAAATTACAAACCAACACCACAGGAAAGGATTCATGCGTGCTGGAATAAATTGTTAAAGAAGATCCGGGGAAAAGTGGTCATCATGGACAATGAGCCCCAGGTCACAGCCGAGCTTTCAAATCTTCCAGGAACGCATTTTTTCCATAGTCCCAACCCCTGTGAAGTAAAATATGAAGGCAAAGTCCAAAAGAAAGACCCATTCACAAAACAATGAAGAATTTGGCAACGCATGTCTAGCACTGGTCATGTTTTCGATCCCGTTATTTTGGAGGGCACTGTAAACCAGGGGGTTAATTTATCTTAAATCATGCATTAAAGGGCGATTGGAATCTTCTATTACTAAAGATCATAAAAAAATAAAGTTTTGTTTTGGCCTGACCTCGCAAGGTCCCATGACGCCAAAAAGGCCACTCAGTACCGACATCTGAAAAAAATTGAATTTGTGCCAAAAAATGGAAACCCACTAAATTTTCCTCAACTGCGACCAATTGAGAAATTCTGAGCGCTGACTAAGTTTAAATATTCTAAGCTTTCAGAAACGCCAGACACCTTACGAAAATTTAAGAACAGATGGAAGAAAATCACCTTGAAAGTAGGTGCAGTCTATGGGCGGAATTTAACGCGAAATCGGAAGAAGAAACTGCAATCTGTAGCAGACAGCGGAATTTAACGCGAAATCGGAAGAAGAAACTGCAATCTGTAGCAGACAGCGGAATTGAATCATGAAAATTTGAACTTTATGGCAATCCAAACCCTTTGGTAGTCAACATATGAAACTTTTTGGAAATTGCATTAACTGTGTAAAAAGTTCTGAGCATTTTATTTCGTCAGTCCAACTCGTTAGTGGATCCTCTTTAGAGAGGAAGGTATGCTGTATATATTCACGCGGTTATTCATGGAGTCTTAATTTGCTACGAAGCAATTGGAAAAATCCGATTAAGGGTTGCTAGGATGTTCACAATTTATTAAATATTTATGTACGTAGATATGATATTATCGATAAATAACTTTATCGAGGTAACTAAAGATTAAAGTATGTAGATATATTTTTACTACGTATTTGTAATGCAGTAATAATGTATTATGTAATCAAGTAATTGCGATTGTAATATAGTAAGTACATAATTAATGGTATGTAGTAGAAACGCGGCGACACCTCTACATGGATGAAGCTCGGGTTTGTCTTACTCAAACTATCTGGATTTTAGGTAGTTTACGTACTTAATATTAAATTTGCATTTCAAAAGGGTAACATTACTTTTAAGTGTGTATGTAGGAAAAACATAGTTCTTATAATATTTCAGTCAGTTGTGCATAATCCAAACTCATACTCTAATTGTAAATACTTCACAAAATTAATAAACCGATTAGCTCACAAATAAGATAAAAGCTTGGTTTCTTCCGTCACCGTACTTGTCGGTGTTTTTCTATTTCGCATTATATAAATAATTGAACCAATCAATTTTTGCTAGGATAATCCTACATAGATATCATTATTATTGAGGGATTATTCTGAGAAATATGCGGCGTTGATCTGTCATCGCGCAATATAATTATATACACAATACACAATATATGCACAATACACAATATATGCACATTACACAATATATGCGCATATATCTATACTTACCCGTGATGAACTAATACCTCTGACGAATACCAGTTCAAAACCGTCCCATAACGCTCATACCAAGTTAATCTTTCCAGGAATACCAATGGTCATAATGCACGAATTACATAACTCGGATCTCTTTCATACGTCAATCTGACCATTGCATTACATTTATCCTACCAATAAATGTATATGAAATGTTTCATCTATATATTACGAAAGTTTCCGATCTTTGCCTTCAGTACTTTGCTGGAAGTGAAACGAATCACAGAAAGCAAAATGGGCTTCCAACTAATTCGCAAGAGTGCATTTTTCGTAAGTTTTCCTGTCTTATTCCACATTTTGAAGTCTGAATAACCACATTCATTCTATCACTATGTTAATTTAGGTTTGTGGTGGGCACAATTTTCGTAGATGACAGTTTGACAAAGCAAGTGGGAAGAATGAATAGTTTGGCTGCTTTCACCAATGATTCTTGCATCGGGACAGGGGATCCCCCTTATCTACCAGAGTTTGCGGATCCAGAGGACATGTAATTCTTTTACATTTCTTGTCCTTAAGAAAGTATGTATCTAACAATAAATCCAATAATTCTACGCAGCACTTACTTTTATCAATGCCTCTTTGATTCTGACCCAACTTGTTCTTGTGAATATTGGTATCTGGCTCATATGGAATGTCCACCAGGAGGTTACTTCGATGAGTCCGCACAACTCTGCATGAAATTTTAACATTCTATACACGCAATAAAAAGCTATGACTATTGAAACTTTACAGTGATAATAAATACTTTTCGAAATTAGTGAGCACGTTTACTCGATTTTCATGCTTTCAGTTTGACTCGAGTATAAATAGATATGTTCAGTTATGCATGCGTGCAAATATTTAGATATAAGCTGGTACATTCAACTGGATGAATTTGTTTATTTCTTTGCGCACTTTTGATCTTTGAAATAAGAAAGAAAGATCTCCAATTTCCGAATCACTCATGCAATGTTTTGTAAGTTTTTTATGACGATAAAGTAGATATTGTGAATTGTTTTTAAAAGAAGGTTCATTTACAGTTGGGTAACAAATTAAAGTTCTCCATATCAGAAATATCGATTATTATTTCTGAGACAGGCAATTCTTCGTAGCACATACTGTTTGGTGCCTTGAACCCTTGCTTTTATTATTCGTGCTATCTATTAAAACGTTATAAAGCTTGTATGCAATGGCTTTTGTGTTCAATTGCGACTAATTTAGACATTATTTATATTTTGTTTACTAGCGGAATCATGTCGTGAACACATGATACGCTTTTACAGAATATCTCTCGTGCTATAAAACCCGTCTGGATTTGATTAACTTGACCCTCTCAGAGCTTTGTATGTATTTTGGGAGGAGGGCTCCTCTTGTTGGAGGAGCCCAATGCTCAGATCATCCATCAGATCTATTGCATATCCTCTTACTTACACCGTATGACAGTGGCTATCTAGTTGCTCAGTTATAATCCCCATATCTATTGATGAGATATGGGGATCGAGAAACCATTTAAGGATAGTAAGACAGGAAGAGACGCCGGCTTGCCGTAAGCACCACCACTCACCCCTGCACTTACGGGGCCAGTCCCACTCCGCCTATCCTCTACCCACCACTGCCTATTCAATCTTAATGTATGGACGCGAATACTGCCACGGAAAGGCAGCATGCTCAGTCCACTCTACTGAGTGTCCAGCTACAATGTGTGTAACTGGCACCCAGGGAGGGCTGCCCCAGCTGCCGAGATATGAGGGATCGAACCATAGACCTTCCGAGTGTCGAAAGCCACCGGTTCTCACCCCCAAGCCAAACAGCCAGGGCTCCTCTCAGAGCTTTACGAATTACTAATCAACTCGAACTATTTTTTGGAAATGTTAAGCTTATTTTCAAAGTATTATTTTACCTTACATGTTTTATATTCTCTTTCTACCCTTGACGAAAAAATCCTTAATTCAAGAAGAGAATTATAAGTAATTCTCTTGTTACACCCTTTCGCCAAGACAACCAACATCCGGCATAAAATATCTTATGGCAAGCAAAATTGGAAAATTTCTCTTAAGTAATATTTCAATTTTTCATGCCCTTTTTTCCTTTTTAAAGTTGATATTTATCTTAATATAGACTTCACCAGGCAAAGTATTGAGCAAAATTTTAAGAATTATAGGCACAATAAATAAATGATAAATACATATGTATTCCATCGGTCAGGCTTAAGGCTAGAATACAATGCATAATAAATAAGGGAGCTTCCATAAATTATGTCACATGAGAGGGGGTGGTACAAGACCATGATTTTGTACCTTTATGACACATGTTAAATGGGAAAAGGGGGTTCAGAAAATGGCGAATTTTTATGAAATAATTTGTGGATGGCCACTAAGTATCCGTGACCAAATTTCATTCTTAGGAGCATACAAGGCTTATATTCAAATGCTCAAGGATTATTTAATTTGCATTAATAATTAACTAATGCTTTCTAAAACTTTCTTTTGAAAAGGTAATCTAATACGGGCTTCATATAAAGGTCAACTATCGAATTTATTTCATGCATAGCTATTTTTGTCACGTAAGCAGTCAATGTCTATTTGTTGGAAGTCTTACCTTCAGTTAAGGATTGGTCACACGCCAAGTTGAAAAATACACTCAAGTTATTCGACTTATTGGCATAAAACGTTACTTTACTCACCACGTACGTATGTAATAAAGCGTATCTAGTTCTTATTCTTTTTTCTTTCATAGAACGAATTTTGTTCAGAAAACAAAGTCGAAATTTCCAGCATTTACATTCTAGCGTTTTATCCTCCTTGGATGCAAATGTCTCTGTCCAACCTGACCATTGGGAGATAACTAAATACTCACTCTAACAACGTTTTTAATCAATCCACACTCAAAGAACAGAATTTGGCCAAATTAGAAAAACGTACCTTCTGGAGACATCAATTGGAAGATTTTGACACATTTCCTTCAAACTGCTCAACAAATTTCGTCCATGAATTTCCCTTGGAAAGCAACTACACCCCTTGAAGTGTGCCGACTCGTGCAACATTTATACGGGACTCACTACACATTTCGCTACAAACTTGCTTATCAGTTTGTCTATCGTAAAGGAATCCTTCACTATGAAAAAGTCGCAATGAAATATCCCATTTTAAAATTCATTCCCTCCCTCATCAGTGTTTGTATTGTTACGTTCTCCGCCGTGTCAATTTACTGTCTTCATACGGAAGACGATCAACTATTAGGTGATCTGCGGTTCTGGGTCTGGATTTGCCTCATTGTGATGGGCGCCTTGTCTTTCTACGGACACTTGATTGTTATCCTGGATAAGGGCGACTTGTATCTGCAACTATGGGAGCAAACCATTGAGTTTGATCGGCACGCGAGAAATGGTAAGTAAGATTACATTGTTCCTGGTCTTAATACGCACCATGCTTGCGTGAAAATTACTATTTATTCATTTAAAATTCATCCATTTTAAGGTTAAAAAACATGTATTTTATACTCATTTAATCCTAAATTTAAAAAATCGAAATTATTTATTCATTCAAAACTTTGAAAACTAAAAACTACTCTTTCATTCCAAAAATTTGTGTGAAAGCAAAATTATTCATCCATACATAAAAAACTTTTATGGAATAAATCATTCATTCATTCGATTTCACTGGATTCATAAGTTATGTGTGTCTAAAAACAAAATTTCTTCTAAACTTTCAGAGTTCGAAATTCAGTCCGGACTTTCTTCTTCTGACCTGCTTAAAAGCTCCCAAATCCGAATCGTATCCATCCTCCTGTCCTCATACTTACAGGCTTTATACGTATTTAATCCTTTAGGTCTCCTTATCGTGATGTATTACGAATTTGATGTTACTTCTTACATTTTTCGGAGCGTTGTTCATCCCCTCCTCAACACAGGAAGAATGACAAGTTTTGCCAAATTCTAGGAATTTTTAACCTCCTACGGAATCAACCTAATTGTCGGGTATCACCTGACGCAAATGATGGCCTTTGGAGTTTCCATACTTATCTTTATTTTTCACAGCGTCAGAACCATACTCACAATTATTTCACTTTTTCTCACGCGAATTAGTAAACGGTCCGATGTAAAAGTATTAATCCGTTGGTATAAATATCTTCAGATACACTCTCAGCAAAATTGCCACCAAAATCGTCTCCTCGTGTAGGTACTATGCAACTCTACCGTATGGTGATAATATACCTCCGCCGGTTGACAAATGTGTTTTGTCTCCCGAACGGAGGTAAACAGTATTATCACCTGTTTGGATATAATTTGTTACTCCCGATGACAGAATGTATACAACATGGAGGTAACTTGTGTCTCTGAATGGAAATAATTTACCTACATGTAGTGATAATATGGGTGATAAGTTATATCCGTCTTACGCATATATTTATCTCCTTGTGGTAATAGATAGATTAGAACCCGGGGGAAGCAAATATAGTTTCTAAAATATGTATTTATTTATTTAAATACGATTTGGTTAGAGATCAAATTTCTTCACACGTCTCCACATATTACATACATCCCTACACGTAAATATAAAACTTAAATTGTGCATGCTTACATATATATATATATCTACATATTTATATTACTTATCATGTTAGTGAAAATTGATTCTCGTACATACTAGCTGGCTCTCGAGTTTGTTATTTTGCTGAAGATTTGCCTGTTATCTGTAAATCAAATAAAATAAAAAATGTCACGTGATGAAGCGTCAACTGTATAAATCACACTCAAAGAGAAATTAAACTTATTTACTATTACTTTAAATGGAGTTTTATCTTACCATAACAACATCTTCCAGTTCCGTGGAGCACGCAACGTTAGAGATCGAATGTTGTTCCAGTAAAATTGGGAAAATATCGTCATCTCAATCTGCGCCGTATTCATCTTAGAACAAAATTTGCGCATCCGGATCTAGAAAAAACTTGTTTTAGTGTAAATATTTATAGGACAAAAAACAATAAAATTACAGCATAAGCATCATATGAACTATGAATTAAAATTATTTACCTGAAATGTAGAGTAATCCATAATTTTAACCTCTAATAAGTAATTTTTCTTCTGGTAAGATGCAAAAACTCGAACAATTTTCGTTATTCTGCCAGGTGCGAGAGCGAAACGTTTGTGAGAGAAAACTTAACTGCCACTAAACTTTAGTGACTAAAGTTTGCGCTTGGCTTTAAGGTGACAAATTGTCACCTATAGGAAATGATTTTGGAGACGAAATTATTTCCACGAAGGAAATAAATTATTTCTGGATAGGATATACTGTTTGTCACCTCCAATGTTGACAATTTTGGTGACAAATTTATTACCTAATGAGAGACAGAGGTTGTTACCTTGTCAGGGTAGTAAAACTGGTAATAATTTTCCTTCTAAATTATTGAGAGTGTATGTTACATTGTGGCCTTACCGATAGTTAGAAATACCAATCTGTTCGGTGTGATGGGATGCAACGTGATCTTGACTTCGCAAAGTTACGTGTTAATCAGGCTGAACCGGAAATTGCCGGGAATTTTGATTCTGTTTGGATGGGTTGTATACTTCAGTTCCGCAATGGTAATTAAATTTGGGTGGGGAATGATTTCTGGGATTCATCATGATTCGAAAAACGCACTTGATATTCTTACCGATTGGCGTGTATTGAATAAAATTGAGACGAGCAGGGAGAGGCGGTTGCATTTAAAAATGGCGAAACCGATCAAACCCATCGAAATTCCGGTAAGCTTTAGGAGTTTTACGTTTTTTACAGCGACCAAAAATAATGAGCTGGCGCGTGGTATGCATGCGGTAGATAATACGATTTCACTACTTTTAATATAGAAGTTAGGCTGCGGGATACTAGGGTGTTTTGAACCTTAATTGACGTACATAAATGTATAATATTATTACGACAGTAAGGAAAGATGCGTTAATATTAAGTCTATTTCTATTTTCTCAGAGGAAAAAAAATTCTAAACCTATCTTCGAGAATCTAAATATTATTGAATTTTTGAAACAATACAAGCTTAATTTTACCAAACACGCATGGAGATGTCTAGATTACGGGGTAAATTGAGACATCAAGGTTTAAAAGCAAAACAAGCATAGAAGCAAGAATGAAGCAATTTATTCATCACTGAACAAATCATACAAAAGTCTAGTCTGTTTGTCGAATTAATTTTACATAAATGATTTAAATACTTCATAATCTCTTCATAATAACGCTAACTAAAATTTCGTCTGCTAGTCGAGCGCATCTTACACATGTTCACCCGATGCATAATTGTTCGTAATACATATGTACACAATTACCAAAACTATGCATTTAAGTATGAAAAATATTTTGTAGCTGTAGGATTTCTGTATTAGAATGTACCCATAATTTTGATTTATTTATTAGCTCGCCCTGCGTAGCATGAGAGCTATTGAATTCCTCTTGTCCGTCTGTCCGTCCGTCTGTTAACGAGTTTTTTGCATCAATTGATGCTAATTAATAAGTCCCAAAACCATTTTAACCCAAATTAGTAGCACAATTGGTATGCAATAATCTATGTCAAAATTGGCTAACAATTTTTTTCCGCTTACTTTCCACCATTGATGCATAGTTCTACTAAAATCACGTATCTTGGTTGTTTGTTTGTATGGTACAAAACAATAGGGACAATCCATGCTCAAACGAACCAAAAGTACAGAATAACTGGCAGTAACAATCTTGACACCGCATTTTTTGGGGAGCGAGCTAAGAGTCGATATTAGGTTAAAGTTATGTATCTATTTTCATCGCTTATTTTCCACTGTTGGTACTAATTTGTATCGCAACTACGTATCTCCTTTGTCTGCTTATTCTGCACCTTTGATGCAAATAACTAATCAAAATTCTGTCAAAATTGGATATTTCTTTTGTCGCCTTATTATACACCACAGGTGCATAATTATCTGGTTTTGATATATCTATTCACTTCGATTATTTTGCATCAATGGTGCGAAAATGTGTGACAATTTTCAACATATTTTGTGGGCTAATTCAGCACTATTGACGCTAAAATATATATTTTTTTACTTGCGGCTATTCAGTACCTTTGGTCCAAAGTTAAATCAAAAGCATTATTACATCTATTTTGATGCTAATTACAATTTAATTCTGAGATCATAATGCCGTTATAACCGTTTGTAAGAATCACGGACATGATGCTCCAAATTCCTATCAAGATTCGGAAAAATGTTGCCCTCTCAATTTTGCTAGACAAGAATCCCGTTTCTTCGAAAAGCGAGGCCAGTACGAACAACCAAGCAGAGAATGGTTGCTTCTCTTCTGGGCGATGAAAATTGTGAACTAAAGTCATTATTGCAATAATTGTGCAAATCGATATGCCTAAAACTACCCACAATTCTGTCTGGTATGGTGAGAGGTAGAAATCGAACGAAATGTAGGGTTCGGCGTGACACGTTAAAAACTTATATCCCTCGACATGTGTGAAAATTAGTTCCACATTCTTACCCCAATGATCTAACATACCTAAACCTGGCGGACTTGCGGAATTAAATATAATCTGGACGTGTCTATGGCATCGACAGTCGAATGCATCTCTGTGTGATAGAGTTACATTAGTTTTGGATAGGATATCCATGGCTAACTGAAAAGGAGAATTTTTTGAGACCAATTCCAACCCAACAATGTTTCCCGTGGTGACCTTTACGTCGTGCTTTAGATTGTCGATAACGCACCATTCTTCCCACTGCAATTCCAGTTTTTTGACTGTAGAAAGATAATTTTCTACGTTTAAGTATTTTTGCGGCAGACATCTCATTCTTTCTCCGGACGACCAAAGTTCATGATAGGCCCTAACTAATGGTGAAAAACACATCTCAAAATTTTTTCCTGCTTGCTCTACAACGACAAGCACCTGATAGTACAACGTTGTAAATATGTGCATAGGCAAATTTCGCAGGAAGTCGGGCTTGGGCCCGGTTGTGACAAGGGTAATAACTGCGTTTGTATTACGAATGACTTCATATGTATTACCCTCATGCGAAAACAGTGTATAGTAGAAGTGAAAATTTATAGCAAAGTCAAGCCAGTGATTGATTTGATTTTTGACTGAATTTTTGTCTTCAGCGCTAAACAAAATAAACACTAATTGGCACCTAGCTACCCGGCAATTTAAGATATTAAGTGCTGGGAGATTATCTAGATTCATCCCTTCCTGTAGTAATACCCAGTCATATCTTGGCATAGAGATTGTTGTGAACACTAAATTCAATTCGCGCAAGGAAAATTGATTGTGGTAATTCTTGGAATGTATAATTTCCACGTCACAATCACTTATATTTGATAGTAAATCCGGGAATAATGCCAATGGCAATGGATCTGCCCTAACATAGTGCATGCTGTATGCGAAAAAAATGAATAAACTGAAGGTGTAAAATGGCAGAGTCTTGGAATTCATTGTAAATATGTACTCTAAGCGTCCAGACCTATTTTATGTTTGAAGCACACAACGTGAAAATAATATCGAATCTGAATTAATTAGTGTGTTTAACTCATTTTGAAAAAGTGGTCACAATTGTCTAAGTTAAATAAATACATCCTGCAATTTCTACAAGGAACAATTTTTGCAATATTCGAAGTCCATAGTTCAATTGCGCCTTAGTTATGTAGATAATGTCAGCATTCACCAGTTTTTGTATTTAAAAGGGTTGAAACAAATAAATTATAAAATTAGGTATTATTAAGTTAACTTATGGTATAGTTCTTAAACTTTGAGCAGCACATAACTGACCCTTACATGCAGCCAAGCACTTCTCAAGGATTCGGAGAATACTTGAGAGAATACCATCGATGACTTTGGAGAATACCATTACATTACTGTAATGACGCCCGATGTAGTTTTGCACACGCTCTGCTTTGCCCTTGATATGTACTTTGGTTTCATTACTTACCAACCAATACTAATGATTTATAGGTACATATATTTGATTAAATTTTAAGGTAAAAGCTCCACAAAACCAGGGCCGTAGCGAAGATTCGTTTAAAATAGTGCCCCGTTGTACAAACATTTGTCATTCAATGTAGTGTACGGAATGAAGACAAAAAGGAGACGCCTTTTTCACATGCGAAGCTTATTGCAGGCTGCATGAATTATTATCTTACACACCGTAAATTTGTAGTGCTTTGATAATTTTAATAAGAGACAGCCCGCCACGAGATTTGTATTAAAGGAAGTCTGGTAAATATTTAAAAAATTTAATCATAATCCACACCGAACGAGTAGCTCCATAATTTTATTTGTAGGGTCGTTACGGCACTTGAACTTTTACATATGTATGTAAGCAGAGCCGTACCGCGAAATTGTCAGGCCTGGTATGAGCTTAAGTGCCGGGCCCTTTCATAAGTTCAATATTTTCGATACTATGTTATCGCTTTCGCCCCAGAATACTAGGGCATTATGGAACGAAGCAGATAATATTCTACGAGTATTCAGAGCACATTATTTTTCATGGGAAAATGGTGACATTTACTTGCGCTCTTAACTCAGCCATATTTTTGAAAACATTGGCGGGACGGAGAAAAATCAATTACATGAACCTAAGTTGCACAAATATTCGAATATGACATACTTTTCGCTACTTCCCAACGCTTCCCAAACCCTTTGCGATTAAATACTTTTCTATCCATTTTAAAAATTTGAAAAAGTGCCAGACTCATTTGGAATTGGCGAAGATGCAGGTCCCAAAACTCAATTCCTTTTAGTTCTTAGAACACTTATTGTATTATTTCTTGAATTCAGGTACATATTCAAAAACATACAGTATGGTGAAAAGCCAACGGTTTAGCTGAAAATACTTTTAGAATTGTACCAAGCGGTAAGAATAAAAAATAAATAATTGTCAGCATTTGGGCCTGAAGCAGTCAGACTATCAATTCGATGACGCCAGCGGTCTAACTCCGATTTTAACAAAACCACGATAATTATGGAACTTCAGACAAGTACTTAATAGAAAACGTGTTTCAGGATTTTTCATAATGCTCAGTTTAAACGAAATTATAAAGGGATCCGTGAGAGACAATTTCCATTTTGACCGTGACATTTTCTCGCGAGGGAGAAAAATACAGATTCTGGCTTACGAATTCCATCATAAATAATTTCGTTTTAAAATGCGTGGGCATAAACTGGTTTAATCGGATTTTGACGCGACCACCTTTAAATTACTCACACATTGAAACAACCCGACCCGTAATTTACGTTTTCCTGAATGTTCGTGTTTTCGGGTGTGACAGAATTTTTCAATACATTTTCAGCTCATTCAGGATTTTTCAAAGTTGTTAAGCTTGAATTTAACGCTATTTTAAAAGTGGAAGAACGTAGTTGCTCAAAATTGCTTCCATAAATTTACAAAAACTGTCTTTCCAAAAACTTTTAACGTTCAAAATTTGTATACAATTTCGGGATTTTGAAAATATGCTCCAGACCAGAAAATCCGAAAAACTCAAAGTTTTTTTAAATGTAGAATTTTTTTGAACTCAATATAATTCTGTGCAAAAATGTTATTTCATTTTTTAAATAGGGTCAAAATTTAAAAAGTTTCATCACTTTGAAAAATCCAAATTTGGCTGAAAATGAAGTCAGCCTATTTCCTTGTGTGGGCAATAGAGGTGAGCTGGATCGTCATTTTTTGAGATCCAATCCGTCCAAATCCATTTCACCCAAAAAATTTCGGATCCAATCCATCCAAATCCATTTGGCCCAAAAAATTTCAGATCCAATCTATCCAAATCCATTTGGCCCAAAAAATTTCAGATCCAATCCATCCAAATCCAGTTTGATCGGATCAGGGCATGGATTATCCAAAGAATTATATATATAAACTCATGGTTAGTGTTCGGGATAAATCTGATTGGACTGTATATGTGTCACAGTGTGTGCCATGCAACAAAAGTATGGGCCATTTAGTGTTAGGATGAGATCGGAGTGTTAAAAAGAACACTTCCTGATATTCTTTATGGTGACGAAATTTATCCAATTCATCGAAATCCATTTGGCCCAAAATTTTTCGGATCCAATCCATCCAAATCCAGTTGGATTGGATCGGGCCATGCATTATCCAAAAAAATGGATATCCAGGTCACCTCTAGTGAGCAATTTAAGATTGGTCCCGTCAAAATCCGAGGAAACCAGTTCATGCCCACGCATTTTAAAACGAAATTATGATAGAATTCGTAAGCCAGAATCTGTATTTTCTCCCTCGCGAGAAAATGTCACGGTCAAAATGGAAATTCTCTCTCACGGATTCCTTTATAATTTCGTTTACTGTATGAAACTTGTCATGTAAACTGTACTGGTAATCATCTTGCTATGTAACTTGAACAGAATGCTAAAACCTGTCGAATTGGTTAGTCATTTCCATGAATCCAAGGTCGTAATATCTGTTGTTTTCGAAAAATTGAAGTTTGATGTAACCGTTTTACTGTTAAATGATGTAAAATTTTCTTGTCGTACTCTATGGGCCGCTTGGCCCGAAAGAGTGGTGAAATAAAGCAATACAATACAAAACTTATAATTTTGTTTAAACTGAGCATTATGAAAAGTCCTGAAACACGTTTTCTATTATTTGTCAAAGGCTCCATACTTGTCGTGGTTTTGTTAAAATCGGAGTGAGACCGCTGGCGCCATCGTATTGTAAGTTAAGGGTCCTAAGTTCATATTTACCTAAGTTTGTCCCTGGGTTAAGTTAAATTTGCCCCTTATCAAGGAACATTTGAGTTGCCAAAAAGCATCTTTGCTTTATTCACGTTGAATTTTTGCAAAGTTCGCATGTTTTCGGTTTCAAGAAATTAGGTAATAATGTAGATAGTAACTCTTTTCATACACAGAATTCCCCACAATCTCACAAAATAAGTATAATGTGTAGCATTGCATATGTCGAAATTGTAACTAAAAATTGGTAGCCATGAAGTGATCCTCTCCGATTTTTACCCTACAAGTCACAAGTTTTAAATTGCTCAAGCTCAGAAATAAGTCGACCCATACTTTTAGGTTTTCTTGAACCTAATTTCTTTTTTAGCTTAATTTCTGAATGAAGTTTCAGCTAAAATCATGATTTAACATTTAATTAAAATTCGAAAGCCAAATATTAAAATTAAAAATTGTAGATACGTTAGCTCTAAATTCATACAAAAGTGGAAGCCAATGAAATTCATACAAAAATAATTGAACATGAACAACAAATAAGATCTAGCAGTTTAGTGTTAGATGTAAGCAAATTTATTTGCGTGGAATATTTTTTTTGTAAAATCTTCAATACTCAAAAAAGTCCATTATATCTAGTGTAAAGGTAGCGACCTGGCCCGGGCCCTTGCAGGCCCCGGGCCTGGTATTTCGTACCACCATATACCACGGTTGGTACGGTACTGGCTAATTAAAATGGACCAGGTCCATTTTCTAAATTAATATATATTTTTCAGTTTATATTGCACCATTGGTGGCAAGAATATATAAGAGTTATGATCTATTTTGCTCATTTAATTCATTTCAATTAATTCAGTTGCATTATGACAGGGTGAGCTACTTGTAACGTGACTACGGTTTATTAAGAGTTTTCCAAACTTCTTGTTCATATTTCATCGGTTGTTTTCACGTGATGGGTTGAAATGAAAACATACTTTTTATTTGGATGCATACATAGGTACTAAGAATACGTATTAATTTGTACCATAGGAGTAATACTGAATCAGCACTTTTAAAAATTAACTACATTATCATCTCTTACATTATGTAAGTTACAAATTTTTTGGGTGAAATGGATTTGGACGGATTGGATCTCAAAAAATGACGATCCAGCTCACCTCTATTGCCCACACAAGGAAATAGGCTGACTTCATTTTCAGCCAAATTTGGATTTTTCAAAGTGATGAAACTTTTTAAATTTTGACCCTATTTAAAAAATGAAATAACATTTTTGCACAGAATTATATTGAGTTCAAAAAAATTCTACATTTAAAAAAACTTTGAGTTTTTCGGATTTTCTGGTCTGGAGCATATTTTCAAAATCCCGAAATTGTATACAAATTTTGAACGTTAAAAGTTTTTGGAAAGACAGTTTTTGTAAATTTATGGAAGCAATTTTGAGCAACTACGTTCTTCCACTTTTAAAATAGCGTTAAATTCAAGCTTAACAACTTTGAAAAATCCTGAATGAGCTGAAAATGTATTGAAAAATTCTGTCACACCCGAAAACACGAACATTCAGGAAAACGTAAATTACGGGTCGGGTTGTTTCAATGTGTGAGTAATTTAAAGGTGGTCGCGTCAAAATCCGATTAAACCAGTTTATGCCCACGCATTTTAAAACGAAATTATTTATGATGGAATTCGTAAGCCAGAATCTGTATTTTTCTCCCTCGCGAGAAAATGTCACGGTCAAAATGGAAATTGTCTCTCACGGATCCCTTTATAATTTCGTTTAAACTGAGCATTATGAAAAATCCTGAAACACGTTTTCTATTAAGTACTTGTCTGAAGTTCCATAATTATCGTGGTTTTGTTAAAATCGGAGTTAGACCGCTGGCGTCATCGAATTGATAGTCTGACTGCTTCAGGCCCAAATGCTGACAATTATTTATTTTTTATTCTTACCGCTTGGTACAATTCTAAAAGTATTTTCAGCTAAACCGTTGGCTTTTCACCATACTGTATGTTTTTGAATATGTACCTGAATTCAAGAAATAATACAATAAGTGTTCTAAGAACTAAAAGGAATTGAGTTTTGGGACCTGCATCTTCGCCAATTCCAAATGAGTCTGGCACTTTTTCAAATTTTTAAAATGGATAGAAAAGTATTTAATCGCAAAGGGTTTGGGAAGCGTTGGGAAGTAGCGAAAAGTATGTCATATTCGAATATTTGTGCAACTTAGGTTCATGTAATTGATTTTTCTCCGTCCCGCCAATGTTTTCAAAAATATGGCTGAGTTAAGAGCGCAAGTAAATGTCACCATTTTCCCATGAAAAATAATGTGCTCTGAATACTCGTAGAATATTATCTGCTTCGTTCCATAATGCCCTAGTATTCTGGGGCGAAAGCGATAACATAGTATCGAAAATATTGAACTTATGAAAGGGCCCGGCACTTAAGCTCATACCAGGCCTGACAATTTCGCGGTACGGCTCTGCTTACATACATATGTAAAAGTTCAAGTGCCGTAACGACCCTACAAATAAAATTATGGAGCTACTCGTTCGGTGTGGATTATGATTAAATTTTTTAAATATTTACCAGACTTCCTTTAATACAAATCTCGTGGCGGGCTGTCTCTTATTAAAATTATCAAAGCACTACAAATTTACGGTGTGTAAGATAATAATTCATGCAGCCTGCAATAAGCTTCGCATGTGAAAAAGGCGTCTCCTTTTTGTCTTCATTCCGTACACTACATTGAATGACAAATGTTTGTACAACGGGGCACTATTTTAAACGAATCTTCGCTACGGCCCTGGTTTTGTGGAGCTTTTACCTTAAAATTTAATCAAATATATGTACCTATAAATCATTAGTATTGGTTGGTAAGTAATGAAACCAAAGTACATATCAAGGGCAAAGCAGAGCGTGTGCAAAACTACATCGGGCGTCATTACAGTAATGTAATGGTATTCTCCAAAGTCATCGATGGTATTCTCTCAAGTATTCTCCGAATCCTTGAGAAGTGCTTGGCTGCATGTAAGGGTCAGTTATGTGCTGCTCAAAGTTTAAGAACTATACCATAAGTTAACTTAATAATACCTAATTTTATAATTTATTTGTTTCAACCCTTTTAAATACAAAAACTGGTGAATGCTGACATTATCTACATAACTAAGGCGCAATTGAACTATGGACTTCGAATATTGCAAAAATTGTTCCTTGTAGAAATTGCAGGATGTATTTATTTAACTTAGACAATTGTGACCACTTTTTCAAAATGAGTTAAACACACTAATTAATTCAGATTCGATATTATTTTCACGTTGTGTGCTTCAAACATAAAATAGGTCTGGACGCTTAGAGTACATATTTACAATGAATTCCAAGACTCTGCCATTTTACACCTTCAGTTTATTCATTTTTTTCGCATACAGCATGCACTATGTTAGGGCAGATCCATTGCCATTGGCATTATTCCCGGATTTACTATCAAATATAAGTGATTGTGACGTGGAAATTATACATTCCAAGAATTACCACAATCAATTTTCCTTGCGCGAATTGAATTTAGTGTTCACAACAATCTCTATGCCAAGATATGACTGGGTATTACTACAGGAAGGGATGAATCTAGATAATCTCCCAGCACTTAATATCTTAAATTGCCGGGTAGCTAGGTGCCAATTAGTGTTTATTTTGTTTAGCGCTGAAGACAAAAATTCAGTCAAAAATCAAATCAATCACTGGCTTGACTTTGCTATAAATTTTCACTTCTACTATACACTGTTTTCGCATGAGGGTAATACATATGAAGTCATTCGTAATACAAACGCAGTTATTACCCTTGTCACAACCGGGCCCAAGCCCGACTTCCTGCGAAATTTGCCTATGCACATATTTACAACGTTGTACTATCAGGTGCTTGTCGTTGTAGAGCAAGCAGGAAAAAATTTTGAGATGTGTTTTTCACCATTAGTTAGGGCCTATCATGAACTTTGGTCGTCCGGAGAAAGAATGAGATGTCTGCCGCAAAAATACTTAAACGTAGAAAATTATCTTTCTACAGTCAAAAAACTGGAATTGCAGTGGGAAGAATGGTGCGTTATCGACAATCTAAAGCACGACGTAAAGGTCACCACGGGAAACATTGTTGGGTTGGAATTGGTCTCAAAAAATTCTCCTTTTCAGTTAGCCATGGATATCCTATCCAAAACTAATGTAACTCTATCACACAGAGATGCATTCGACTGTCGATGCCATAGACACGTCCAGATTATATTTAATTCCGCAAGTCCGCCAGGTTTAGGTATGTTAGATCATTGGGGTAAGAATGTGGAACTAATTTTCACACATGTCGAGGGATATAAGTTTTTAACGTGTCACGCCGAACCCTACATTTCGTTCGATTTCTACCTCTCACCATACCAGACAGAATTGTGGGTAGTTTTAGGCATATCGATTTGCACAATTATTGCAATAATGACTTTAGTTCACAATTTTCATCGCCCAGAAGAGAAGCAACCATTCTCTGCTTGGTTGTTCGTACTGGCCTCGCTTTTCGAAGAAACGGGATTCTTGTCTAGCAAAATTGAGAGGGCAACATTTTTCCGAATCTTGATAGGAATTTGGAGCATCATGTCCGTGATTCTTACAAACGGTTATAACGGCATTATGATCTCAGAATTAAATTCGCCACGCCAACTATCCCATCCAGAGAATTTCGAGGATTTGGTCTGCCAAAATAAATTTAAAAACAATCAATTTAAGTCTGCCGATACAATGGGTTTGTCCGATTCTGAAGAACAGCAATATCAGGACTTCATTCGCGTAGAATTGTGGAAAAAGGCCAATTCCATGTGGATGATCGACCATAGTTCCGGACCTAATCACTTTGATCGCCTTCATGGTCAAAATACGTGTTACAAGCTGTTATCCAAGATACAACACCACCAGTACAGGCAGACTATACCAGAATTTTTGTCTGTTTTGGTCAAGTTGGCACAAGATTATATTTTATCTTTCAACTTTAACCCGAAGACAGAAATATTCAAGGACTTAAATTTATTTGATGCTGAGATTTACTTCTATCCTAGTGGTTTCAGTTATATCACTGACTACATTTCGCTCCAAGGAATAATTGAGCGAGAAGTAGTGCAATGTGGGAAGACAGTGTTCATAGCGAAATCTTCTGAGCTTGAAATGGAATATAATTTTCTAGCGAGAAAATACCCACGCACAAAATTCTTCGTTAGTGACCAAGAGATTCAAGTTTATCCGAGTGGCATTTCATTCCAGTTTCCATTTCAATCTCGGGTTGTTAGAGGTTTTAAGAGTGTAGTGGCGACAGGTATTTGGAATCATGCTGAAAATGAGGAGCTTAACGGGAAAAACTTTAATCGCACCCCAGCCATTGTAATGGATCAATCCACAAATATTATTCTAACCAATATTGCTACTCTGAATGGAGCGTTGCCAACGGTGTTCGTTTTGGCCGGATGTTTGATTAGTGTAACAATTTTAATCTTTGTAATAGAACGATGGTTTTTTGTAAGTAGTGTTGCTCGTCTGGCAGATGTGTTTAGACGTAGTCGCAAGCCCAGGCGAAAACCCGCCAAGAGTAAGGTTGTGGTTGTTGGCAGTGTTTCAGACACAGATTTAGCTAGCTAAGTAGGCATGCGGGATATGTATTTATTATAGAGACTTTGCAGCTTTTACGTGAAATGTTAAGTTGGTCATAATTTTGTTGCAGTCATTTTTACCAATATTAAGCAAAAGATTTCGTGAACAAGGAACAACCATAATACAAAAACTATCCATTGAAGCGTTTTCTGTTCACTAAATTTCTTAAAAGACTTGGAGTAAGAACACAATTTGGGTGGAAACAGAACCGTTATAAAGTCGATATTACCTTCTGAGTCGACACAGTCAACACGAAATATAAATTTTAAGATGTATAGGAAACTACATTGATGTTACCTAAAGGAACTTAATAAACACATTACAAGTAGTTAAAAATAGTTATGACATGTATGTAATACAGAAAAATGGTGACACAGAGACCCAAATGACATTAAATATAAAGTATATGTAAGAGAAATTAACCCGCAAAATTGCGGGCGATTTGCATTTCGATAAGCATTCGCAGCTTTAATTGACGTATGTATAATGTTATCATGTAACTTAAAAAAATAGCTGTTAATATTGATTTTGATTTTGTTTTTTCATGGAGGAAAAAATTCAAAGATCATATCACAAACCTCAAAATTATTTATTTTATGAAGCAATAAAAATTTGAATTTTACATCAAAGGAGGCTGGAGGAGGAGGCCGTTAAAAAGAGGTATTAATTACGATATTTATTTTGAAATTGTAATTTCTACTGATCACCCCTCGTATAAAATCCCTTTCTCCCTTAATAGTAAACAAGAAATGGAACAGAAGCGCCGTGCGGAGGATTTACAATTAGCGAATTTAGAAAAATTAGCTTCAGCGAATTTGACCACCCGCCAAGCCCCTAATAATTACCAGTCGGAAGAAGCCCAGGAGAAGAGGGACGTTGAAATGGCCTTGAGATTGGCGAGGGAGGAGGGGAGCACGGTGGACATCACGGAAAATACTGGTGGAGGATTGAAAAGGAGCGAATTTGTTAATAAAATCAAGGAAAAGAAACATGATTTGTCGGGGTGGAAGTATTCCGAGTTGAGGGATGCGAAATTTTACATCAAATTAAGATGTCCAAACTACCCGGAGAATTGAGATACCAATATTTACACTGAAAACCCTCGTGTAAGCAAGCATGAAGCAATTTATTCATCGTTAAGTCGCACGCACCATGCCATTTTTGTGTTTGTCAAACCATATAGTTTGACAAGACTATATAGTTGACATATTGCATACAATATTATGTAGTAGTTGGTGTGTTGGCTGGCGTGACACCAAATCTGCGCGGTTGCTTATCCCCTCAGAATCGATGAATATATGTAAACTTTGTTTTACTAAAGATAGTGTACAAATTCTGATTTCATTCTCATTCAGAGTTTATGATTTGATGATGAATAATAGCATGATTCGAATCATGTTTGACACTATAAAGTTTTAGAACAATTTAAAAATGGCTCTGACGGCTAATATGCTGTTAACAATCTGATAGAGTTGCACACATTTTTCCAAATTGCATTGATGTGGTAGTAGTTTTCCACCGGATGGGTAGTAATCAGGGTATGCTACCCCGGGTTTTTGGGGTATAAGGGTATTGCGGGTTTTGGTGGGTTTTGGGTTAGCAAATTTGAGCAATACCTACGGATAGTCGGGGTAGTCGGGGTTTTCAAATTTTACAAAATATGATAACAGGGCGAGTTCCCTAAACAAACAGACTCATTGAGTATTTCGCATTCTTTGTGTTTTACATACATTTAAACACACATTTACTTGCAAATGTAGCTCAATGGTTGCTTGGTTTTATGAATACATGAAGTGTCATGAATAAATGCCAGAGGTATGTATGTATTCACTTGATTCGTCAATAAAGTTAGTATACAACAAGTGCATAATAATAAAAAGAGATTGAGTAAAGAGATTAACTTATCTAAGTACATAATATATTTAGTCGCATAATTCTTACTAACTTTTCCACAAGATCAATGAAATAAATTAACAATTTCCTCATACATATTTTATCAAATGTAGCCAACGACAAAAGCAACTGAACCCCAGCCATTCCCTCGTAGCTGTAAAACCCGTTCGGAATTTTCAAATCCTGATTATCCGCTTTCGTCAGGGCCCAAATCCGAATGTTAATTAACGGTTATTATTATTAATTTCTGTGATATGTAAATATATATTTGAACTAATCAGGTAGATGTCAGATACATAGTTACATTAAGCATCATACTTAATTGCAATCTTAGCGTTTTTGAGATCTGCAATATTTTCTGAAACGATTGACCTTAGTTTTTAAATTTTCTGATTATGAAGGAAATTTCTGTGTGTGTTTTCAGATTATGTAAAGAAAGAAATGTGAAAATTTAAAAAGTCCGATTTGATGTCAGACATGATATAGGAACTATCTGCGAGGAAGAGCATCAAACAAAATTCCTAACAATTTTTTTTAATTCGGCTTTTCTCCGGGATTTGTTTCCTTGCAAAGTAAATGGATATGAGTCTTTACATTAACAACATCCGGATATCTATCTAATTATATCAGGATTTCGAAGTATTGTAGTTCCAAGAAATCCGGAGTTTTCGAATTAGAACTACCAGGATTTGTCAGCCCCAATCATGCCGGTCAAAAATTAAGCGATGGTAATTAAGAATAAACATGACTACTGTTTGGCCAACTGAATTGAGAATTGGTTAGGTTTAATTACTGCAATTTGGTCATAATTTGACAATATTTACAATCGCAGTATACATGTCGCGCAAGGGTTGAAACCATTCATTGAATTATGCATATTGTCAACAGTCCACCTTGCACACAATTATTTGTTTGGCATACTTCGCACTTTCAAACATGTCAAATTATTGCCAAATCAGACTGATTATATTGGTTAATTCAAATATTCAAACTATTCATACATTAACTTAACATTAAGAGCCAATACTGATTGATGTATAGGTAAATACATGCACACTCTTAGAAGTCAAATTTCAATAGGATGCCGGGCGGCGGTCATATATAACTCTATAAACATGGGACTCGTGACTATTTCCGTGTAGCAGCTACTCGGTGTAGCATCTCCGTAGAAAATTTTTACGGGCCGTTATAATTTTAATAGCGAGAAATTAATACTCGCATGAGTATACCTAATTTTTAGCGGTGTGTGTAACTACCAAAACCGTAATTGCATATATACTACACTACACTCCTTGAAAATATTCGTAGTCTAATGCGACAGGCCATTGAAAACAATTACCATCCACAAGTTCAAATAATGATCGAACTAAAATTCGTATTGCAAACCTTTCTAAAACGCCACCATCGGCTCGGTGACAGTTTTTGCAATCTGTCGTCCACCCTGGACAGAACGTCTGGATGTCTTATTAGAAAATCTCCTCCGCGACAGGCTATAGCCAGAAGATTGATATATCTCCAATTATCTCACCTAATCTTACAAATTTATAGCACATTCTCTGCAGTGGATGGTAGTGCGGCAGAAACCATGGAAGCCGTGATGATAAAGATGGGTTTCATGAGTACGTTCTTTGTAAATTTTGATCCTGAAAATTCATCTGAACAAATGGGAATATTGAACTCAATTTTAACTGCTACAAACGAGAAAGGTAATATTAAAGTCCATCAGAATTTCTAACAAACTTTAGTGGTGCTTGCTCATATTTAAAAAAAGGTATACAATTTGTGTCCTGTATAAACAGTATTCTCTAATTATAGGAATTCATATTACCAAACGTTGGGTACGCGTAACTCATGTCACACTGCAAATTGTGGAATGTATTTATATCACCGTTCCAGTAGCGATGGTCGTCATCTCCTACATGTTCCCTTGCAAAGCTCCCTTCCTCAGCTCATTGGTGCTCACTACGACGCAATGTCGAAACGAATTCATCTCTAGGAAAATACAAATTCCAATTCTTCTAGCTGAACTTGCTCTCGGATTCCACGCTTGCTTTACTTCACTGGGTCGCATAACGTGTCTTCTGTTGCCTGGAATGTTTTTAATATCCAACAGGATAAACAAGCTTTCAATCGAAAACTTTAGACATGCACAAGTATTGGAGCGCGTGGTGAACGCTTCATGTAGGAACTGGCTATTACCAACTATTGCCGTCTTTGTCCCAATACTTTACATCATGGCTAGCACGACGCTGTTAACGATCCACAGTGAAATGACGATAGTTCAGGTAATGTTATCTGCAACGGTTACTGTTGGGGCGGGAATAGTAAATGTCACATCTCTGTCCGGAGCCGCTAAAATATATATATCCAGCAAAATCATGATTCAAGATCCGCAACTCTTGTTCCGTATAGGAAACAAGCCTACCAAGCTGGCCAGAAAAAAGTATAAATCTATCAGGCCGTTGAGGTTAGAGTTTGGAAATAATTATGTTGGTCGCGCAATTCCACTTGTGGTACAGGAGGCTTGTGCATGTCAAATTTTTTCTATCGTAATTGCCAGCAACTAGTAGTAACAGGTAATATGTACTGATGTAAATTACATTACGTGATTTATGTTGCGGATATGACGCATGCTATAAAATATTTGTAATACGTAATAGATACTTTGCAATGCCGGTATGACATGGTTTATGGGTTAGCACAAAAATACTATGGCTAATATTGATGGAATATAGTGTAGTAGAATTCATTTATTTATTATGCGATATGATTGCCACAAATGATTGTACGTTTGGAAGGAACAATAAAACACAAAACCGGTACTTTGATTTGACTTGACAAATATGCCTTGTGTCATTATTATCATCGTTGCTTGTACTGGTATATGGTATTATTTATCATTTATTTACTTATATGTCCATGTTCTAAATGTAGCCAGCAACAACACCAATTGAAGCACAGCCATGTCCAAGGGCTGTCAGATCCGTTTCGAATTTTCAAATCCGGATTACCCGTATTCGTCGAGATCCAAATCTGTATTTGAATCCGGATTTTGCTTCTAAATACATATGTACATTTTTATTATTAATTTTGATGACATTTATTTTATCGAATTATGTAGATTTCACATAGTAACATTTTATAACCATCATACTTAATTTAAATTTAAGGTTTTCTTGAGATTTTCAATATTTACGTTTAGTGTAGTTTAGTTTCCTTGGCCTTTACTTGTGTGCTAATAAATATCAGTTAAATACAAACCGGCGGGCAATTCATGACACTATAGGCTAATTCTCTTAATAAGCATATAAGTATCAAATTTTTAATATCTAATACTAATAACAAATATCTACGTCCTATCTACGCCCGGAAATTATCAATTCACCACACAACCGGATAAATTTGGGATAACTTACGTTAGCTTCCCAGTTACGTGATGGCGAGTTCCATAGCTTGGTAGAACGATAATTTACGTTTTTTTCGGAGAAAGTCGTTTTCGTTATGGGGATAATTAACAGGAAGCGTGCGCCTAATTAACGATCCGGTTTTGAGATGTGAGAGGTTCTTGTAAGCATACTTAAGAATAAAATAGTCTCTCCTCTCCGCTATACTTAGCAAGTTACACTTTGACCGTAAATCTACTATGTTTATCTTATGTCTAAGGTCCTTATAATTTTGATATTTACGTGTACACAATTTTCTCGGAATTATTGGTACGTAATAATTTAGAAGGTAATTATCGACTTTGTGTTGTATTATGCTGAGATGTGGCGTAGTGAAAGCGGCCCAAATGTATATCCAGTGGTCATCTTTTGAATGAATGTGAGTAATTATCATTATTGTCATTACATTATCTCTTAGATAACGCTTTAACCCGTACAAATAGCCAAAATTACCGGAAATACGCTCAATTAGATTCAAAGTGTTGTATGAAACTAAGTGTTTAATTAACTTCTCCCCCTAAATATTTAATATGGGAAGCTTGTTCAATTTCGTGACCACAATCAACGAATAGTGGTGAGTGTCTGGAATGGGGTCCCTAAACTTGTGGAAAATCTGGTATTTGGTTTTGGTATAATTATGTAAGTGTCGTGTTATTATCTGTGTACCATTTCTGGACGATGTTAACTTGGTGGAAATTACGCATAACTAACAATGCGATGGCGTGAAGTATAACCCTCCAATTTGGTTGAAATTTTGAAATTGTGTGGTCAGAGACAATACAACACATGTTTCTTGAGCCAGCTTATTCGATGGTTAGAATTTGCCAAGATATTTGAGATCAAATTTGGTAAATGTGTAGTTTTTAGCAGGGGAAGAGAATGGAAGTTGAGTTTGCTTCCTCCGCCTGGTAAAAATCGCTCATTTTTGAAATTTGGCCTCAAATATTTTAAAACATTTTAGCCATCGCACAAGCTTCCTCAAGAAGTGTTGGTTTTACTGACTTGGACCATATAATTTCAAATTTTCAACCAATTCTGAGGGTTACACTTTACACCATCGCATTGTAAGTATGAGGACGAATTGACAATATGTATGTAGTAAGTTGTAATTAAATCGATTAATTTCCAATAATTTTGTCAGAATTTGACATGGATTTTAAAGCCAAATATGTCGATGCAATCTACCTAATTATGTTAAGATGGGTAAGATATAGTAAATATTCCTTCACTTGTATTTTCAACTTCCCACGTCACCCAACATTCTTCTTATATTACGTGAAGTTCTTCGAAAATATTGCCAGTCTAACTTTACATAGTGCAAACTAAATACAACGCAGCATTATAATGATCGAATTAAAATTAGTAATTCACACTTTTCTCAACCGTCACTATAAACTTGGCGACATTTTTTGCAATCTGTCATCCACCCAGGACAAAACGTCGGGATGTCTTATTAGAAAATCCTCTAGGCGACAGGCAGTTGCCAGACGATTGATATATATTCAATTGTCTCACCTAATCCTACAAGTCTATAGCACACTCTCTAGAATGGATGGCAGTGTGGACGAAACCATGGAAGCCGTGATGATAACGATGGGTTTCATGAGCACCTTCTTTGCAAATTTTGACCCCGAGAATTGTGCTGAGCAAGTAGCAATATTGAACTCGATATTAGCTGTACCAAAGAATAAGGGTAATCACACAACCCATCTGAATTTGTCCTGCGTCTAGAATTATTGTTATAATGATGTTCGTTCTGTGTTCTAAACACTTGCTTTTCATCACAGGAATCCATGTTACCGAACGATGGGGACATGTAACTCGTGTCACACTGCAGCTTGTGGAATGTATCTATATCACCGTTCCAGTAGCGATGGTCGCCATCTCCTACATGTTCCCCTGCAAAGCTCCCTTCCTTAGCTCGTTGGTGTTCACTACAGCGCAATGTCGAAACGGATTCATCTCTTGGAAAATACAAATTCCAATTCTTCTTGGTGAACTTGCTCTCGGATTCCACGCCTGCTTTACTTCACTGGGTCGCATAACGTGTCTTTTGTTGCCTGGCATCTTTCTATTGTCCAACAGGATAAACAAGCTTTCAATCGAAAACTTTAGACATGCACAAGTATTGGAGCGCGTGGTGAACGCTTCATGTAGGAACTGGCTATTACCAACTATTGCCGTCTTTGTCCCAATACTTTACATCATGGCTAGCACGACGCTGTTAACGATCCACGGTGAAATGACGATGGTTCAGGTAATGCTGTGCGCAACGGTTTCTGTGGGAGCTGCACTAGTAAATGTAGCTTCTCTATCTGGAGCCGGCAAGATGTATATGGCTAGCAAAATCACGATTCAAGATCCGCAATTCTTGTTCCGCATGGGAAACAAGCCAACAAAGCTGGTCAGAAAAATCTATACGTCCTTCAGGCCGTTGAGGTTAGAGTTTCGAAATAATTATGTCGGCCGTGCAACTCCACTAATTGTACAGGAGGCTTGTGCACGTCAAATTTTCTCGATCGTAATTGCCACCAACTAGAAATAATACGTAAGATGTACTGATGTAAATTACATTACGTGATTTATGTTGCGGATATGACGCATCCTATAAAATAATACGTAATAAATACTTTGCGATGCCGGTATGACATGATTTATTGATTAGCACATAAATAATTTTGGTAATATTGACGCAATAACGTGTAATAAAATATATTGATTAATCATGCGATATGTATTGCCACGATTGACTGCACGTGTTGCTGGGTTTGGAAGGAGGAAGAATTGTAAAAATAAAAACTGAACCTCGACTTGAATGGTACTTTCCATAATTTGAAGAACTTTTGTTCCACATATCACGTCACGTCAGACGGAACCAGACCGAATACGAGGTTGAAATATGTATAGGGTAGGAAGAAATTTTGTGGTCGCCCACATGATCGCTAGAATTTCCCAGCACATTTAATTATTTCTCAGTCCATGGTTAATCTTAACTCGGTCCATGCACCTAATGCACTTAATGCATGCGCATTGTTAATGATTAGATGAGGCGATCTGTTGCCCAAATTTATTATGATTAAGTACACAGTCATACATAAAAATATATATTATCGATGTGATCGATAATAATAGTATAAGGTCGCATTTTTACTGGCCTATTCATGCTCACAAATCAATAGGCCAGTAATAGCATGAATAGGCCTCCATTGTGAGTCACAATGGAGGTCTCCCAACGTATGTTCAAGATTAGGCCCAATCGATCGCAAGTTCAATTAATACATATGAAATTTGCGAAATTCATTATCTGTCAATGGACTCGTTTGGTGGAGATATTCGCATCCGAATAGGAGAAAACGCGCAGAAAATTTGGAAAGGGAACATCCATACATTATGTCATCATTTTAGCGGGTGGGTGGCTTAGGTCTTCATATCTTCATCATTATGCTAAAATCTCCTATCCCATAATGGATAGGTTGAATAGGTGGGTTCTGAAATCCATAGTTTTTGATGACGTAATATATGGATGGCCCCAAAGCGCAATATTTGTCAGCTTTTCGCCTCGTTGGACCCAAATATCTCCGCTAAATCTGGCGGACAATGCATTAATTATGTATGTGAAGGACTCACAGTATTTAGTTTGGCCTAAATCTATGAACACACATACGTTGGAAGCAGAGATTGACGCCGACAAACTTTCGGCGGCGTCGACCTCTGCGTTGGAAGACTTCCATTGTCAGAGATTTAATTGATGTTTTACCGACAAACTTCTCAAAATCTGAATTTATGTACATAGTGAGTGCTGATAAAATTTATGATGGATCTCAATGTTTAAATGCAATTTGGTTAAACATTATAAGAGGGTCGTTAGAATTGTAATATACCAAGTTATTGATTCATAACTTCAAAAATTTCCATATATAACAAGTCCATCAATACCAGTCAAAGATAGGCATTTCTGACAACGTGTCCCAGCATACAATTCCTCCATCAACGCAGTACTAGTAACTTGAGCACTTCTCCTACAGAGATATGGGGTAAAGTAAAACCTAATTATTTTCCATGTTTTAGATAATCTGTGTATATACGCTCCTGTTTAAATTCATTTTTTAAAGAGAATACAGAAATTGCATTTGTCATTTTACAAACAAATTCATGAATCACGAGACAATTTTTTTCTTAATTTTTGAATTACTGAACATTGACTAAATAACATTTCATATCCATTAAGAATGAATGATAAATAAATACGAATGAACAATTTCATTCATTTTTCAGTCTTCAAAATATGGGATACATTGACAAAGCTAAATATACGGAATTTTGGACAATATGAATTAAAACTGATCAATTAATTTTAACAATTTTTTTTTCAATTGTTGAATACCGTAAAAACTCAAATACTAGCCAGGAGCTACTATTTTAAAAATCGGTGGCTGGGACCCGGCTACTATTTGAGCAAGGCTACTATTTGGGCACGGTCACTATTTATAAAATTATGAAAAAATCCACGGCTACTATTGGCAAACAGCTATTGTAATTTTGTTTCCAGAATCAAACTAAAATTAAATTTTAATAACAGCATCAAATTCTCCCTTAGATTCGTATTAGACGACAATTCTATATGTTAATCCTGCTCTTAATTTAAATAATTTCTCTGATGAGCTGAATTTCGTGTTCAATTCGATGTTGTAGAAGTGATATTAAATGGAATTGTGATTTAATTACTTAAATGAGCTGGCTAGGAGATGTCTGGCTGTATATATGTATGTACATTGGAAATTGACGAGCGTCTATAATTCGAATAAGGCTACTATTTGGGCAGGGCTACTATTTGAACAAAGGCTACTATTTGAGTTTTTACGGTATATTGAATGAATGAGTAATTTTTCTCAATTTTTTACTTGAATGACTGGAATTGTTTTTACAGATACATTTGTAAATAAGAAATTGTGTATATTTTACAGTTCCAACAACACCACCTCAGACAAAGTGACCTTCATGGTTCGCGATATCTACGACCTGAATTCAACAGTTCCAATCGTCGTTAGTGGCCAGTATCACAAGCTAAACCCGAAATACAAAAGTACCGCGACTCCAGAAGATGTCGACACCTTGACGAAAGCCTTGGTCGACTGGTTTGTCACTATATCATACCTGTTTACCTTCATTCATTTGACTGAATATTAGACTGAATGGGAATGAAATTTCTGTTATTTTAATGAAAATGATTGAAAGACTCCCTCGTTTCAGACGAATTACTGTGAATGAAAGATTTCTCACTCCTTTAATTCCTTACCTTATGCTTAATACATGGGGCGAATTTAGAAATGAATTTAACGTGCCCTTATACATGGATTTTGGGTCCATTTTATTTGGGTTTTGAGCTTGAATTTTGGTGTCTCACTTTTCCCTTCTTGCAAATATTCAAATGATTATTCTGAAACCTATTCATCTCCGTGGGTTTGTTAGAATATAAAGATGTTAATGCACCTAAAAATCAATAATTTCTAGGTTTGCAAAGTTATTTACGAGTGTATGTAAAATTTTAATTTTTTTCTTCCATGAGAAACTACAAATCAAATAGATGACGATTTATAAGTAAAACGCAAATATTTTTTTATTAAAAAAAAAACAAAAAAATCATCAAAATTTTACACTCGTAAACGTAAAAATTATCGATTTTTAGGTTAATTAAAAAATTTTCATATTATTAAAAACCCAAGATGATGTTTCTAAATTCCTCATTTGAATATAAGTATGGAAGATGGGAAAAGTTAGATATAGCAATTCAAACTCAAAACCCCCATACAATGCCACCTTAAATGAAACAAGTTCGAAAGACAATGACTGGAGAACGACAAAATTCATACAGAAATCGTCATGACTCACTTTTGAATGGAAACTAATTTTTTTTACACAGGTTTGTCACCAATACGCATAAACAATGGAGGAAAACCTTTCACCAAGAACTTTGGGGTGCGGTGGATACCTCCGCCCGAATTGCGATTCACTGTATGCCCTACAAATCTCCGGACTCCAAGGAAACCTGGTTCATCGGGAAGTGGATGGTTTGGACCTGGCTGTACGACGAACCGATTGAAATGCGGTACAAGGACGTGCCTCTCTCGGGAGACGAAATGGCCGGAATGCGGGCCGTTCACACTCACCTTATCGACATTATGCAGGCCGGAGGGAAACCGGAACAGCCTCTGCCCCTGACCTCACCAATCTGGAATCCGGAAGAACTCGACAGTTTGTTCAACCTGATGGAAGACATTGCTCAAACGGGGGTCGACCTGCTTGGGCGAGAGACTTATGGGAACGAGATCAAAAGCGTGGTTCGTGCCAATCGACAAGGCTTCGATGGCAACGAGTGGTACATGACGACCAAGTTTGAGGAAAAGTTAGTTATTTAATAGTGAGTTTGCGCGTGACTAATTTTTTCACGGTGTGATTCTTGTTCTGATTTCAAGTGAGTTTACACAGAAACAAAATTATAGGCACAATTAGAAAAATTACTCCTGTTCAATTTCCCTAGGAGATTGCGCTAGAATACTTTTTAGCCCGAGTCAGGGCTTATGGAACCGTCATGTCCGTCCGTCTGTCTGTCCGTCTGTCTGTGCGGCACGATAGAGCCAAAACGGCTGAACCGATTGACTTGAAATTTTTACCATATGCATATTGGACAAAATTAGGAAACGAGTTCGAAGATGGGCGAAATCGGTCCAGTGGTTGACCGGTGGGGGTCATCGGAGTGGGTGGGGTATTATGCACCAAAATTTCAAAATTATTGTACAGAGCTGAAATTTGGTACAGAGGTTGCTAATGGCTTCTACTAGATAAAAATGTCTTCAAGTTGGAAAAATTTTCATCTTAAGTGACCCTATGGGGTGACCCATACCGATTTTTAGAAATTGCTTTAAAAAGATGAAATCCGTCACAATGATGCTTAATGGCTTCTAATTAAAGACTATGAAGTTAAAAGTGAGCAAAGGGCAACCAGAGTGACCCTATGGGGTGACCCATACTGATTTTTCAAAATCGTTATATCGAGCTGAATTTTGATATGGAGGCTGAAAAAGTGAAAACCACTGCTGGATAGCACATGCATACAGCCTAGAACTTCAGGATGTTAAAGAAGCCCACTGGTCATAGTGGTCAACGCACATGATTTGTAAATAATTCAAAAATTTGGTACCAAATAATAGAAACTATCTAACAGACTTTTAACCATCCACAACACGGAAGTTGGTGATATTATGTCGGTCAATTCGGAAAAAAATTTAGAAGCGGGCTCTGACTTATTGAGTCAGGGACTATGTCCCTGACTCGGGCTATATGGAGTCTGCACTGTAGGTTTTTTATTGTAATTTTGATTGAAAATTGGTTCATTTATGTAGAACCAAAGTTATAAACATAATCATAAAAAATTACTCCTGCTCAACCTCATAATAGGGAGATTTTCCTAGGATACATTTTTATCAGTACAATTATTTTTAATTGTGACGGCAATTTGTACATCAATCAAAATTATGTACAAACCCAATTTAGACTATTCTTGCGCAATCTCTCTGACATATTTACACACTTGTGAGTACCTGACCATAAAGAATAATATGTTCTTCTAGCTATGGGATTCAATCAATCAAAACTTTTCGGGGATACAATCTCCTCGCCTTGTGGATGATAGATGTCGTGGCATTCACCTGCCGAAAGTATTTGCACAACGAGGAAATCCGAAATCACGTCATGTTTATGGAAATTGAAAAAATCATTCAGAAAAGTATGTATGTAAATGGGCATACCAGTTCACTTACATTCATTTCACTCATTATGGTGTGAATGATAATGAATCAATTTCCTTTCATTTCAATTAAAATGGCTGAATAAGTTCATCATTTCGAATGAAGAATCGTGAATGAAGGAATTTTTCACTAATAATGGAATCTTTTTACAAGCTACACCGGGATTGTCAAATGAGTTATATCAAACAATCGAGCCAAAAATTAGAATTGGGAATCACAAGGCACTAATCATTCCGTTGAGTGGCCCCTTTGAACAAAAATATTAGGGGTCAAAGTTCCCACGAGCGCCTTGGTTTTCGGCTCGTGGTGGCAAAAGGAGAGAAAATTTGCTAAAAAATTCAACTTTGCCGCCAATATTTTTCTTCTGTAGGATCATTCAACGGAATGATAAGCGCCACGTGATTCCCAATTCTTGGCTTGATTTTTTGGTACAACTCAATTGACAATCCCGGTGTAGCTTGAAAAGAGGTTCCATTGTAAGGAAAATGGAAGTACTTTCATTTTTAACCCTTTCCCTACTAAATTCATGGGGTGAAGGAAGAAATTAAGTTCGATGAAATGAAATGAATTCGAACTAAGATGACTGAATGTGAATAAAAAATCATAAATATGGATAAATATTGAATGAAAACTAAAGTTGTTGAACAGGTATGTACATGGGGAACGATTTATTCGGATTGAGACGAGATTTTTCTGGGAGTAATGATGAAGTCGCGAGCGAAGTGTACTATCGTGTCTCGCGAATGGGGATGGATCTCCAGACCGCGGTGACGGCCACGTGTGCCGACCATGATCAGCTTCTCCAGGAGTATGGGCATCTTAAGAATGGGCTGCTCTTGATTTTTGGGCAGGATGAGGAATTACTCGAATTTTTCGAAGTAGTCGACGCATACTTGTGGGGACAGCACTGGGTGTACGATGGGAATGATCGGTATCAGTTTGGGAAGGGTAAAATGGAAATTAACTTCAAATAAGGGGCCGGGTAATTTAGTGCTTGTTGCTTTATTAAACGGGATACAGATTTTCAATTATCATGGCGCAAAAAAATTCCAAAAAATATGTTTAATCATAAAGATTGTTGATATATTTATGACAAGCTATTAAATTATACATGCAGATATTCATTTCCAAACTTTTAGTAAAGTTATAATTAAGCACTATATTTTTTCCGAAAATAAAATTTTAAAAAAGACCCTATTTTTATGAATATATACATGCATGTTTAGTAAACATTGTTTACTCGACCAAGGCTCTTCACCAGCTTAAGCAAAATGTGACTAAACCATGCTCTTTATTGTTAATGAGCGGTGGTATTATACTGCAAAAGGATTTCAACAAAAGATGATTAATGTAAATAACAACACAGAAGACGGTGAAAGTCGGCACTTTAAGAACAGATAGTCGTTAATTCAATTTGTTCAGAGAAAGTTCCGTAGATGAACAATAACTTGGACATCGGAGTAAAATCTAAAATCTAATAAACTTGAAGGTATGGACGTAAAATGAGATTTCATGAGATTGCGTGTGATTCTAATGTGGATAAATTGTTGTGGTGATTTAGAGAAGGAGGTTATCGAGTCCCCGCAACGACTGACTCCTTTTTTCTCTTTTTCTCTCATTATGTATTTTTAGAAAGAAAATTGCTGAAATGGGAGATGTCATTTTGTCTTCAATATTCTTTATACACCTCAAAAAGCTAACCTACCTCAACTAAAATAAGGGACAAGAGCTTCTTTAAAATTTAGCATTGTAGGACACAGTTCCCTTAATGTATTATTGGAGTTTTGTCGCTCCTCATCCTTCCAATCGTGGGTGTGAAATTGACCAGTCCGTTTCCTCGGATCGGGGAAAGTGAAGGAAAAACGGACATGATAAGGATCGGAGAGTGTCCGAAAAAGGGTTGTGTTAAAAAGGCCTGTATTAAATCCAAAGGTTGAGAGTAAAGACAAGGGAAGGGAGGAAATGCATTTAACTTGTGGATTATCGTGATTCATTTTATATTTTGTTTTATTATACACATGTAACATACGTCCTCCGCTGCTCCAGATTGATGTCCCATCAATCGGATTATTTTCTTGGAAACTGGGAAGTAAATATTCCTGGGATGCCATTTCGAGAGTAACGTCCTTATTGCTTCCCATCTTCCTGTTCATCAGATGAAATGATAGAAGTTACGGCTTTCTTTCTCGCGAAAATATTTTTTCATGTTATGTTTGTTAGTATTTGAAGATGTATTTTTATCGCTACTATCGGTTTTTTCGCTTTCTTTATGATTTTTTATTTTTATTTTTTCACTTTCAATGTGATTTTTTACTTCCATTCCGTAGATCGCATTCTTTTGTCTGGAGTAATAAACATTTTGTGAGTTTTGCTTTAAATTACAGAGGAAGATGCGCCTCTACTTTCGGTTTTTTTATTTTAATACATTGAAGGATATCACTTGGACTATTTTTAGGTTTGTTCACGGGATTTGGTGGTATGTGTTTATCTATTATTCTAGGAATTTTATAGTTCACGGGGAGTTCTGGTTTACAGTTCAGAGTTCGCTTTCATCGCACTGCACTGAATTATTTGAATAGTTCATCAGTTGACTACTGTTCTTATGCACTTTTTTCTTAAAAATATCAGGAATGTCATGTATTCTAGGAGGTATGGGTGTTTGGATAGAGGACGGGATGGAAAGGGTGAGTGATTTAAGGATTTTGAGAAGCTGTGGATGCGTACTTGGTCCTTTATGGTGGTTGGGACATGTGGTGGATTCGGGATTGGGTCTACTTGTGTGGTGGATTGGGGATAATGGTGTTGGTCTAGTTGTAGTGTGGTTCTAGAGTTGGTCGGCTATATATGATAGTTATTTTGTACATAATTATTCACTAGTATACGATGTAAATGGGGAAGGCCATAATTTAACTCAAAATCATTAGCTAAATCTGGTAATGGAAATATATCAACAGGAGTTCGTACATCTGCTAAAGAATCTATGTATATTTAAATTAGATGATAAAATATTATTATTAGGTAACATACAATCAAATGAATTGTCCAGCTGGTTATAACTGTGTGGATGGTTGTAAGAAGTATTATTTAAAATTGGTAAACCTAAAATAATCTCATTAATATTAGACTTGTTTTGATCCACATAATTATTGAACGTGTTATTTCTAACTGGATTATTTGCAATGTCATTAGGGGTCAGCAATACCAAAAAGACCCAACCACTGGAAAAATTCCGAATTACCGAATTTGTCCAGGAGTTCCAAGTTAAGATGATTTTATTTATTTTTTGCAAATTTAGTCGGATTTCCGAACTAACTAATAAGCCCGTCTTCGCAGGGCAATAATTTCACGCTTTGAATGCCTTGTTTCCGTTTATTAAAGGATTTGTAAGATGACCTGCTATTGCATTTCAAGTAATCTTGCTAGTCAATTCTTACAATATGATTTGATAACCATTTTGGGATAACGCCTTCAGATAACCTGCCACAGATAAATACCCCCAAGATAACCACCCACAGATAACTACCCCAAGATAACCAGCCACAGATAACTCCCCAAGATAACCAGCCACAGATAACTACCCCAGGATAACCACATACATACAGCGACACACATTTAAGGTGGCAGACTTAGTAGTATCACGTGGCCCCTCCCTAGTTAACTTTCTCCACTCATTTAAAAAGCATGCAACATTTCAAACCTGATCATCTTTGTGGATAGCCCATGAAATTGAACATTTTTGGTCTTTGTGAAATCCAAATGTGTTTATCTATGGTAAAGGAATCAAAATTAAAGACATTTCTTGTTGAAATGCTTATTGGGTGACCCCGTCATGCTTAATAACATTGGTAGCTAAAACTCGTATTAGTTTACCTTTTTCTGATTTTCAAAATGGCGATTGTTTCGGAAAGCTCAGCAAAGGTCGATCGGCGAAATATATGGTTCCATATTTTTCAAATTCGACCACACCGTTTGGATTTTTTACATGCGGCGTTGCGTTTGCTTGTTATACAAATGAATGGTGTGAGCAATGCACCCGAGCCGACTGTTATTTCATAACTACATACGTCTATAAATATAAAGTGCACCTTACCACCATTACCTAAAGACACAATTTCTGTTGTCCCACCAAATGAGAAGTGTCCTCCTCCAGAACCCACCACATCCACATCACCAGGAGTGACTCCAGGACCGGAAACAAAATCCGAGAAAGTCGGATTGTACTTATGTAAGTACGAAAGAGAATATACATATGTGAGCTGAAGTAGTACATGAATGATTATCATTTAAATATTAGTTGGCGGAAGCGGTTTAATCAATTCTATTGGGGTATATCTCAGAAAGAGGCAAAATCCTTACGATCTGGAGAGGCATCCATTAAATTTGAGTGAAGCGGTATTATAATTTAGTTATTATGCATAATATGAAGAGTATTGTGGGGATCCTAATCATCATTCAGATTGGTACTGCAAGTCTGTAAATTCTAGAATGTCGACCATCCGTTAGCCGCGCGTGTAAATCAGAACACGGATAAAAATGCGTTTCACTGGAGGGTACCGAACCAGCCTTCATAAACAGGGTTCGCTACCCCGGGTTTTTGTGGGTTGGGGTTTTTGGGGTTTTTGTGGGTTTTTGGGGTATCAAATTTCCGGATAAACCCTAATGCTTAATGGGGTTTTTGCGGGTTTTTGTGGGTTTTTGTGGGTTTTTCCGGGGTTTTTGTAGGATTTTGAGGCAGATTGAAACAAAATCCTTTAAACTACAACGGATATCAATGCTAATTAACTTTTCTGCTTCATCTAGAAATTTTGAGAATTTTCATTTGCGACTTGAATTTCTAAATATCGTTGCATATTTCCAAGTTTACATGTCAAACATGAATTTTCGATGTAATTAGTGCAAATCAATGATTACGGTTAAAATTGCATGTTAAAATTGTATATTAAATTAGTTTATCTCTAATAAATAATTTTAGGAATTCTGGTTCAACCTGCCCCAAAATCTACAAAAACCCACAAAAACCCACAAAAACCCAAAAACCCACAAAAACCCCAAAAACCCCGGAAAAACCCCCGGGGTTGGGTTTTTCTACAAAAACCCCTGGGTTTTCCGAACCCTGTTCATAAAGGCCACTAAAGCAGGCATGTGCAAATTATTCAGTAAGTAAAGTAAAAAATATCTTAGCACGTAACACGTAATCCCTATACCTGTGAAAAATAATTTGTAATTACATAAAAAAATAAACAATGCTATGTACCCCCGTTGTGCGAACAGATGAAACGTCCAGGGAGCTGACCTGGACCACGTATATGATAATTCCAACTATTCCAACACTGACACGAATAGTATAACGTCGGATCTCCCGCATGTCAATTACTAAACGGTACAAGGCAATACATCCAGCTCAAGGATGTGGAAAGAAAAACTAAACGCGAGAATATTGAATATGCTCACTTTGCCTGTCCTGAATCAAGTGAGTAGTCATAGATGCAATTTGTACTGTTTGGCATGTCTTCAACACATAGAATTAGCTAACTTGCGATTGGTTCGTTCAGGTCATGAAATTTTGAATGTCATGGTATTTCGCAAACGAATTCCTCGATTCATTGCTAATATGTCAGAGTATGAAAGCGATCTGTCTCTGTGGGAGTTGAATTAGTTTCCACATTTATTAAGTATTTTTTTCAGCAACAAGTTTTGTTACCTTCAATAATAATGAGTAATTAAATCAATATTTTAATAATAATTATTATTCTCCGTCACCATTACCGTGGGAATAGAGGTTTATTATGTGACCAGTTACTAGTTCCTTCAACAATTAGATTACAAATAAATACATCAATAACGTGTAATAGCTTTGAATAATTATTATTACCTTCACCAAAAAAGAGCAGTAATAAATACTTATTTACGTTATTTAAAATTATGCATGTGTGACTATTATCAATCAACCAAAAATATTACAGATTGAAGGCTTTTATGTCAAATTGGTCCCTAAATTTACGACTTGTTCCCTATGAATAAAGATTACCGGAGACCTATTCCGGGTAAACTTAATTATGTCCAAGTTAACAGTATGCTCCTTAAGCAATTCCGATTTAAGTTCAAGATGCTGACTATGCGATTAAGTTTCGTTCATCAGATGACTTTAACGTTGATAACTTAATCACCCGAGATAGAGTCATGATTCCAACGAAAGCTTTTACCAACTTGGAGAACCTCTATGTTTGAATAGTCGTCTCCAGAATTGAGGAGAGCAGCTCACCACCCTCGCTAGCGGAGGTCGATGAGCTTTCTTTGGAATTACTACGGTGAATGATGGATCGAATTGAAGGAGAGGTCATAAGCTTACTGAAGGGTTGATCAACCCGGTCAAGAATTATATGCGGAGATTGTTCTTCCTCGGAGTCAACTTCATTATCATCGGACGATGATGATGGTGAGATGAGTAAAAGAAGAGTAGACGGTGTTTGCGCTTTATTTTGTAGTTTTATTCGAAGATGGAGAGCTGGGGGATGCAGTCCATCTGTCCAGTTAAATTCACGATTTTTCGATAAAAAAAATAGTTACACGTTTCGCTTTTGATCGTTGACCTTCTGGAACACCTAGCAGCAGTGCTGTTGCTTCTGAATTATCAGTAGGCTCATCGCTCATAACTCCAGATTGATAATCTGGTGGTACATGGTTGACAGTAATAAGCGGAGGGTCGCAAGTAGAAATCGTGGTGGGGTTAGAAAGTTGAGATTCAGATATGAGACATGGATATTGGTCCAACGAGATTAGTTTGAATGTACCAAAGCTGGACAATATTCGTTCAGAAGTCTACAAAAAGAACCTTCTGAGGTCTTAGGTATGACGAGTGAAATATTGTCGAGAAAGCTGTCAGGTATAAGATAAGAGTCATCCCAATGTCAACTAATAGTAATTTCCGGATGAGTGTTCCCAAAGAGTTAAACTTGTTTCGCGTTATTTTGTCCAGCTAGACTAAATCCTATAGAAGGTGGATCACTTGGTAGTTAGTACAGCTACGTAGTCAAAAACAAGTTTTTAAATCTGAAATTATTGTGGAACAAGGTAAATATATCTGGCTACGTGTCCCTAAAATTTCATAAGTTTTCCTCGAAAGAAAAATTTCATATACCATTTCAAAACGAGTAAGTCGAGAAACGATTTACTTGTAAGTACCAAAATCTGAGCAAGAAAGACTACAAGAAGGCCTGATTACATTTTTACTGAAAGGGGTGTGGCCGTGTAAAAATTAAAACATACATAAACAAGTATGGAGAACCCGAAAATGTAAACTTCAAATAACCACAATTTGAAAAAAACCATCATATCGATCCCTAAAAACTTAAAAACGATTGAATCTTTTTTTGAAAATTATCCATCCACATCGGTGCCTGATGCGGCCATGAAGTCAAGGATTGATACAAACCACTTGTATCATATTAAGGCCTATAAAATGGGGGTCAAATGGTATGCAAAGAAATCTCCAACAAAACATGGGAACTGAGGAAAAAATGGTCATCGCACGACCTCCGAAGCTTTACAACAAAGGTCTACCAGAAAGGTTGGTCATTCACGACGAGTCCTGCGTCCTTAAAAACGTGGCAGAAACTCCAGGAGGGCAATTTTCTTATGGGAAATATATCTCTCATCTGAAAACCGAACAGAAATTAAAATGTTTTTCGAAATTTCTCAAAAAATTACAGGTTTGGCTGGCGTTTGGTAAATTTGGGCATGTTTCGGACCCCTCAGTTCACATGGGCTGTGAGAAGTCACAGGTTTGTTTTCGGAAATGTGTGACAGCCCGTCGGATTCCTCTCATCATGGAGTATTATAAAATATAAAATCTATTTTCTTGGACCGACCTTGGATCAATCCACAATCCAACAAATATAAAGGAAGAAATCGAAAAAAAATTCGGTTTGACATCGAAAAATGGAAACCCCACATGCATCCCTCATCTTCGCTCAATAAAAAAAAGTCGGCTTTGTGTAAGAAGGAATACTCCCAGCTTTGGGAAACAGTCGATACTTTAACAAAATTTTGGTCCAGGTGGCTGAAAATGAGAAATGAAGTTGTAAAGTCTTCCTGAAAAGCATTAATGGCGGGCGCGACGAAAAACACCGAGTGCGAAGTGGATAATTGATTACGGTCTACCTTCGCCACTGATTCGCCACGGCCATCGTATTTAACATATTATACCAAAGTTTGAGATTTGAAAAATCATTTTTGACCATTTACACGTAAAAATACCAAGTGATCCACCCTCTATAGGATTTACTCTAGATTGGTTATTTTAATGGAGGGGCTGATAATTTTCTATTGTCAATAATTAATTGTTTTAAGTTTATTATTATATTAACAATAATTAATAGTTTCAAGTTAATATGTTCAAGCATTAATATATTGAACATACACTATGGGGAGTAATGATACCCTGGGCAAGGGTCGGTTGCACAGGACGAAGCTAAAGAACAACTCTCAAATTCATTGAGGTAACAACCATATACTACAACAACAAATAACGTGGTTGGATAGTTCTGAGTTGTTTATTTTAATAATGTTCATTCTAAAATGAGAATACCATAAATAATGGCAATTCTACCTCGTGGTTACAATATCGTAACAAATTGTCTTCTGAGGGTAAGAATTTGCGTTCGGTTTCAGTAAAATTTTTATTACTTGAGCGTTAACATTGAGGGTCAAGCATTTGAATATATGTAATCCTTCCAGGATACATAAATTATTGCCCAAGCGGTTGAATTACATAGTATCTCTGCCGGTAACAATATCATCAAAAAACTATTGAGAGTGTGTGTAATAATTTCATTATGTTTAAAAATCACGCTTAAAATTATCACTGTTTTCTCACGATAAAAAACCCTTTCATTTTTATATAGGTAAACCCTGTTAAAAAAACTTTTCGATGAACCAATCCTTCAGAAAAACGCAGCAGGAACACGAAAAAAATCAAACGTAGCAAGTTTACGTGACGTGAACAGCTGAAAATACATCACAAGGACAATTTTCTACCTGTGCTTCACATAATTTAAGAGATTGGATCAACATAACAGGAACTGTGTAGGTCAAGAGAATTATAAATTCCTGACTCCAAACATTGCTCATACCTTGTTTGAAATTTGTAACGATACATGCTAAATCTATTTATGTAAATCTGCATTCGTAACTAGATTGAAACATATAATTGCTTCGTGTAGCGACATTTGAGACAAATTCAGGACAAGGTTGACGTAATTCAGTGTACTTCATACATACTTTATATATACAAGTTAACAATTCCAGTTGTTCATAGTCTATGAATCATTGATATGTACATGTATCCCAAACTGTCTTTCTGAATTAAGCCTATTACGCAGGACGGATTTTTCACCAAGCAACAATTTAGTTGCGTCTACCTCGAATTGACGTGGCTGAGTTACATATATAGTGCTGAATATTTTTACTGTTTTTCAAGATTTTGTGAGTGGCTATGATGCAAGTTGAGCTGGAATGTTTTTTGAATTGCACCTTCTTGTAATCGTAAGAGTATTACACTCTAAATAATTTGGACGCAAATCAGTACCCGACGAAGGAACTATAGTGTTCTTGATTTAGGAGACGTTTTGTCATCAGGGGGAGGTAAGTCAAAAACCCATGTACCAAGCACACTTAACGTTGTCGTTTAAAAAATTTAATACATTCAATGCAAAAAAATCATATAGTCAAATAATTTTTTTTAATGGCGACGTCACGTGTGCTTTTAACATAGGTTTTTGACTCATCTACCCCTGCAGGGGTAGATAAGTCACCAGGGCGCTGGTGACAAAACGCCTCCTGAATCACGCCCTAAAAATAGAGCACTATATGTTGTTCCTTCGCGGGTGACGATTTGCCTCAAAATTATTTACAGTGGACGATCGACCTTTAGGTTGATTTTCGTCTGGCATGTACTTTCTTCTTGAAGTGCTGCTACGTCTTGTTCGATAAGCGACAGTTTATGGGATGTACCTAAAATTTGCGAGATACAATTCGTGTAGACATACCTTGTAAAGCGTGAAAAATATTTCGTGCCGGAAAATTTAATGCAATCAAAGCTAAAATTTTCAAGTTTAAAGTTTAAGGAAAATTACTGAATTGTTTTCTAAGCTCAAAAGCAATAAATACAATATACGAAGAATGCCCAACCCAATTCGTCTTTTGAAACCTGGGGATAGTGCAAACGTCAAACGGTTTGTAACTTTAGTCTAATCCCTCTACATAAATATCCAACTCTGTGGCAAATGCAGCAGAGGTCAACGCCGAACAAATTGGCGGCGGAGGAGTCGCCAATGTTGGTGATTTTTCAGCGCGGCGCCTCGATGTTGAAGGAATATGGTATTATTTTTATTGCCGGTGGCGGCGCATAAAATGCGCATAAAATCGGCGTATGGTGGCGCAGCGGCGTGAGATGGGTGGCGTTGACCTCTGAAATGCAGTCTAAATACAATAAGATAGATATTCCAAACCCAGACGGTAACTCCATAAGGGACAAAGCATACTTCAACCGCAAGATTTTCAAATTTACGTACTTATTTACGTACTCAAATTTACGTACGATGAAGTGAAATGTATTTGTTGCTTAAACACATTTGAACAAAACAGATACCATCAAATTTAGTTGTGACGTGTATATGAGTAACTTCATAATTTACATTTCCTTCAATACGTTTGGACACGAATATGTACCTAAGACTTATGTATATTTAGAGGCTGTGGACCCCCACTGACGGATTATTACGAGGTCTGGATGTGTTGCTTTATTATTTAGCTCAATTTAGCTGTCAACTAAAGTAATGGAAAACGGGCCATGTCGACTAAAACTTGTATGACAATAATTAGTGGACATTGCGCATAAATAAGTATGAGGACGAATTGGCAATACTAGTTTATAATTAGATCGATTAATTTCCAATAATACTGTCAGAATTTGACATGGATTTTAAAGTATGTTGATCCAATCTGCTTAATTAAGTTAAGATAGGTAAGAAATAATAAATACTTATTCCTTGAGTTGTATTTTAAACTACTCACGTCACAAAATTCTTAGCATATTACGTGAAGTTGTTCCAAAATGCTGCCAGTCTGATCTTGCAGAGTGCATTCAAAACACAACACAACAATATAATGACCGAATTCAAATTAGTGATACACACTTTTCTAAACCGCCATTATAAGCTTGGCGACATTTTTTGCAATCTGTCATCCACCCTGCACAAAACGTCGGGATGTCTTGTGAGAAAATCTTCTCGGGGACAGGCTGTTGCCAGAAGACTGATATATCTCCAAGCATCGCACCTAATCCTACAAGTTTGTAGCACATTCTCTAGAATGGATGGCAGTCCCGCAGATACCATGGAAGCTGTCATGATTACAATGGGTTTCATGAGCACGTTCTTTGTAAATTTTGACCCCGAAAATTGCTCTGAACAAGTGGGAATATTAAACTCGATATTAGCTGTACCAAAGAATAAGGGTAATCACACAATCCATCTGAATTTGTTCTGTTCCCCAAAAATGTTCTTAAAATAATGTACATATGTTTTGTGCTCTAAACACTTGCCTTTCATTACAGGAGTTCATATTTCCCACCAATGGGGACTTGTGGTCCGTGTCACATTACAACTTGTGCAATGCACTTATATCACCGTTCCAGTGGCAATCTTCGTCATTTCGTACATTTTCCCCTGCAAAGCTCCGTTCCTTGGCTCATTAGTATTTACTATGACGCAATGCCGAAACGAATTCATCTCTTGGAAAATACAAATTCCAATTCTTCTTGTCGAACTTGTCCTCTCATTCCATGCATGCTTTGCTGCTTTAGGTCGCGTAACATGTCTCCTCTTGCCTGGAATTATTCTGTTGTCTGACAAGATAAACAACCTATCCATCGAAAACTTTAGAAATGCAGGGGTATTAGAACATGTGTTGAATGCTTCATGCCGGGACTGGATGCAGCCAACCGTTGCCGTGTTTGTCCCGCTACTGTACATCGTGTCGAGCACGGCGCTGTTAACGATCCACAATGAAATGACGATAGTCCAGGTGATGTTATGCGGAACGGTTGTTGTAGGAGCTGGACTGGTAAATGTTGCCTCTCTATCTGGAGCCGGTAAAATCTATATGGCAAGCAAAATCACGATTGAAAATCCGGAATTCTTATTCCACATGGGGAACAAGCCAACCAAGCTAGCAAGAAAAATATATGCGTCCTTCCGTCCGTTGAGGTTAGAGTTTCGAAATAATTAGGTTGGTCGCGCAGCTCCACTTATTGTCTAGGAGGCTTGTGCCCGTCAAATTTTTTCGATCGTAATTGCCAGCAACGAGGAATAATAATTAATCTTGCAGACATGACGCATCTTTTAAAATGAGACGTAATAAATATTTTGCCAGACCAATATGACATGCTTTATGAGTTAGCAAGTAAATATTATTGCCAATATTGAGGCAATAAAGTGCAACGGAATGTATTTATTTATCAAGCCACAATTTATTGTACGTTAAGCTAGGTTTGGAAGGAGGAAGAATTGTAAAAATAAAACCTGGACTTTGGTTTGAATGGTTTGTTAATTTTAAGTACTTATAATCCACATATCACATCAAATTGGACGGAATCTGACCTTATGAAACTTCTTTATCGGTCCCTCTTTCTAAGCGGACGCATGTATGAACTGATTTGGGGTAGTGCTCTACATGAATCCGGACTTACCTGGAGTCGGATCTGGGGTTGCGGCAGGGAGTGAAAATGTTACCTTCTCGTATTGGCATTACTATCCCCCTCAGCTAGAAAGAAGGATGAGAACCATGTTAAATTCGGTCCTAGAAAACTGTAAGTCAGATTATTATCACTGGATATATTTATCGGTAGGACTTGGTCGAGTAAGGATATGGGGAGCGTTTTTAGTCCATCGGTAAGATACTGGACCGGTTATCGATAAAAATATCGATATCAATACCTGGAAAGTTTCTCCCCTATATTTGTCCACACTTACGTTACTCCAAATAAGAAATAAATCTGAAATGCGGGATTTAAGTATTTCTACATGCGGGTCAATTAATACATTATTGACCCGCTACCCACAGCCCTATTTCCTGTACCCGTGCGGGTAAAACGAAGAAATACATGGAACGACGAAATTCATGGTGACACCCTAGATCTCTATAATTTCCCATCGCGCTTAATTATGTGTCAATGATCAATGGTCAACGTTGACTCGGGCTAAGCAACTATTCCTAGTTTTATTATGCCTATTGTGGTAAAATTTATATTTGAGTAGACCGTCTGGAAAGCATGCATAAATCGCGTGTCTGCAAATACGTGGGCAATAAGGAGAACATATATTTTATACCTGTTTATACCTCATAACAATAAACTCGGGCAATAAATCGAGTCATCCCAGTATTAACAATGAAGGCGTGCAACGTGGTCAACTACGATTTTGACCCCACTAATTTTATACATTTTGGCCTTGAGAAATCTTACCTGTTATCTTTAATTCTTCGACATATAAATAATCATTGTCTAAGATAGTAAATGAAAATTAATTCCCGCCATTTGCATGAAAATGGTCGAAGGTTTCAGTCATTTCGGATGAATGACTGTGAATGAAAAGATGCGTAACTCCTTTCATTTTCACCCTATGCTTAATATATTCATGGTACGAAGTAAGAAATGAAGTCAGATGAAGTGAAATGAAATGAATTTGAGGAAAATGACAGAATACGTATGACTGCAAACCTTCGGTTAGAAAATGGGATGACTGACCTTTGAATGAAAACGAAATTTTTGCAAGTATTTCAGAAATAAACGCTTATTTTGTTGGTTTTCTAGCATGCGGGCCTTTTTTTCGCTTGTGGCAGAATTTTTATTAAATTTTCACCCTCAATCAATTTCTTTAAAGCGCAACAAGTTTTCGAATTTTAACTCAATCTTGCACATTTTTGCTCATAATTGCATAACTACATTTGCTTAATTTAAAAAAAAGTATTTTTCAAAAACTTTTAATTAATAAAGAAGTCTTTTGCACTTTTTAAAATTCTGAAATTGCTAGGAACATTTTTGGAAATGTAGTTGTACACGTAATTGCAAGGAGATATGTATATTAATTCTGACACACGGGGTTTTTATTTTTGACGTCGGGCTAAATTTCGAAAAGTTGAATATTTAGATAAACCCTGATTTTTACTGACACTTTCGACAAAACGTAAAAAATGGGCTTACTTCTCTGCGTGAACAATTCAAATTTATTTAATCATTGAATCACACTTCATGCCTACGCATTGTTAGGGATTAGATGAGGTGAATTATTACCCAAGTTTATTATGGCTAGGCACATAGGTACATATACATGCATAAAAATAAGTATTATCGATATACATTTATTATCGATATGATCGATAATAATAATACCGATTCAATATTATACGATCGCATTATTACTGACCTATCCAATCTCACAGTGGAGGTCTCCCAACGTATGTTCAAGATTAGATCCCAATCGATCGCAAATATAATTAATATCTGTCAGTGGGCACGTTTCGTGGAGGTATTCGCATCCGAAGAGGAGAAAACGCGCAGTGAATTTGGAAAGGGAACGTCCATATGTCTTAGAATTATATCTGTCATTATTTTAGTGGGTGGGTGGTTTACGTCTTCCCATCTTCCCTGTGTTAAAATTTCCTATCTCTTAATGTATACGTTGGGTAGGTGGGTGCTCAAATCGAGAATTTGTAATGACGTAATATATGGATGGCCCCAAAGTGCGAAATCTCTCAGGTTTCCGTCTCGTTGGACTCATATATCTCCGCCAAATCTGGCGGATAATGCCTTTTGCAAATTTCACATCCATATAATGTCTGTCTGGAACGGAAGGAAAGTCTCCGCAACGGAAGTCGAGATAACCACACCCAGATAATCACCACCTGACAACCATCCTAAGATTAGCTTCAGGCATTTAATGTTTTGTCTCGCCATTCCATACTTTCACTTCCGTTATGGATCATTTGCTTTCACTTCCGTTGCCGACAGACATTTCCAGCTTATAATTCTCGCTCGCCCGGCGGGAGACGGGCTTATTCGCTAGTTAATTATATTGTGATCCATTTGCGCTAGTTTGGCCTAGATATGTGAGCATACGTTGGGATACCTCCATTGCCAGACATTTAATTTATGTGTTCCTGACAACCTGCTCAAATCTGAATTCATGTAGCGAGTGCTGTTAAAATTTATGATGGATCTCTGTACCTTAGTTAAAAATCTTAAAACGGTCTATAGAATAAGAATATATCAAGTTATTAATGTTTTATTAATATGTAAATGCTAAAAAAATTCCCTTATATAAGAAATCCCTCAATACCCGTCGAACAAAGGCATTTCTGACAACGTGTCGTCCCTACAAGTCCTCTATCCACGCAGTAACTTGACCACTTCTCCTACAAAGATATGGGGTAAAGTCATACTTAATTATTTTGAACATGTATATATGCACATATAAAAATACATACCTGTTCGAATTCATTCATTAAAAAGAAAATTAAGAAATTGTTCATTTTTTTATTCTATAAATTCATGAATTTATTCACGAGCGTAATTTTTTTTTAATTTTTGAATGAGTGAACATTGAATAAATACAGATGTTTATTCACTTCATACTCGTTAAGAACGAATGATAAATACGAATGAACAATTTTATTCATGTTTTAATTTTTACCCGATAGGGCATATTAAGAAATGCAGAGCGAATTTTGGATAAAATGAATTAAAACTTATGACTAAATCTTAACATATTTTTTTCAAATAAATATTTAATAATGAATGAATAGTTTTTCTCAATTTTTTATTTGAATGAAGAGAAACATTTTTTGCACAGGTGTAAATAAAAAATAAAATTTTGCAGTTCCAACCAAACTACGCCAGACAAGGTTACCTTCACGGTTCGAGACATCTATGATTTGAATTCGAAAATTCCAATCGTCGTTAGTGGCCAGTATCACAAGCTAAACCCGAAATACAAAAGTACCGCTACTCCGGAAGATGTCGACACTTTGACGAAAGCCTTGGTCGACTGGTTTGTTACCTGTTCACTTTAATTCATTTGACAGAATGTGGTACTAAATTCGAATGAATTTCCTGTGATTTGAATGAAAATGAGTTTAAAGAATCCGTCATTTCAGATGAATCATTATGAATGAAAGGGTTTCTCACTCGTTTCATACTTTACCTCATGCTAAACACATGGGGCGAAGTAAGAAATGAAGTAGGATGAAGCGAAATGAAAAGACTTTAAATCGAAATCAATGACTGTGAATGTTAGGATTTCTCATTCCTTTCATTTTTCGCCAAATGCTTAATTTGTACATGGGGTAAGACATGAAGTCGAACGAATTGAGTTTAAAACAAAATGAGTGAATGTGAATGAATAAATTCAGTCAAAAATCGAGATTCACTTTTGAATGAAAACTAAATTTTTTGAACAGGTTTGTCAACAATACACACAAACAATGGAGGAAAACCTTTCACCAAGAACTTTGGGGGGCGGTGGATACCTCCGCCCGAATTGCGATTCACTGCATGCCCTACAAATCTCCGGACTCGAAGGAAACCTGGTTCATCGGGAAGTGGATGGTTTGGACGTGGCTGTACGACGAACCGATCGAAATGAGGTACAAGGACGTGCCCCTCTCGGGGGACGAAATGGCGGGAATGCGGGCCGTTCACACCCACCTGATCGACATTATGCAGGCCGGCGGGAAACCAGAACAGACACGACCACTGACCTCGCCAATCTGGAATCCAGACGAGCTCGACAGTTTGTTCAACCTGATGGAAGATATTGCTCAAACGGGCGTCGACCTGATTGGGGCGGAGACATATTTGAAGGAGATTAAAAGCGTAATTCGCGCAAATCGGCAAGGATTCGATGGCAACGAGTGGTACATGACGACCAAGTTTGAGAAAAAGTTAGTTATGCATATAATAGAGAGGTTGCGCCTGAGTGATGTAGTTTTGATTGTAAATTTGGTCATCAAGAACTAAATTATAACCACTCTGGCAAAAAACTATTCCTGCTCAACCTCTCTAATAGGGAGATTGCGATAAAGGTTTTTTCTCAGTAGCATGGTAATTTATGTTGTTAATTTGTTCACCTTAAAACAAAGTTATGTGTAAACATAATTACGAAAAATTACTCCTGCTCAACCTCTTTAATAGGGAAATTGCGCTAGCATACTTTTACATTAGTGTAATAGTAAGCTTGATTGTAAATATTTTCACTCATCAATCGAGATTATATTCACAATCACATAAAATTAATTTCCCGCAATCTAAATCGGTTTAGAATCAAAATTATAATCCTAAATTTAAAAAATACTCTCGCGCAAACTCCCTTACATACAGAAATATCAAGGAAATACCTAATATTGAAAAATAATATTTTTTAGCTATGGCCTCGAATCACTCAAAACGTTTCGTGGGTACAATCTGCTCGCCTTGTGGATGATAGATGTCGTTGCATTCACCTGCGGGAAATATTTGCACAACGACGGAATACGAAATCACGTCATGTTTATGGAAATCGAAAAAATCATTCATAAAAGCATGTATTTAACACTTTCATTAATTTGGCTGATTATGATGCGAATCATAGTTAATGAATTTATTGTCATTTAAACGACAAGGACTAAAGGATTTTGTCATTTGAAATTAATGACTGTGAATTACATAAAGGATTTCGCACTCCTTTCATGTTTCATTCTATGCTTAATACTAAGAAGTGGAGTCGCATGAAGTGAAGTGAAATGAATTTGAACGAAAATGACTGAATCGGGATGACTGATTTTGAATGAAAATTAAATTTTTGAACAGGTATGTACATGGGGAACGATTTACTTGGATTGAGACGAGATTTTTCCGGAAGTGATGAACAAGTCGCGAGCGAAGTGTACTATCGCGTCTCGCGAATGGGGATGGATCTCCAAACCGCAGTAACGGCCACGTGTGCCGACCATGATCAGCTTCTCCTGGAGTATGGGCACCTTAAGGATGGGCTGCTCTTGATTTTTGGACAAGATGACGAATTACTCGAATTTTTCGAAGTTGTCGACGCCTACTTGTGGGGACAACATTGGGTGTACGATGGAAATGATCGGTATCAATTTGGGAAAGGTAAAATGGTAATTAACTTCAAATAAGGGGCCAGATAATTGAGTGCTTTTTTCTTCATTAAACGGGATACAGACTTTCAATTATTATGGTGCAAAACAGATCCAAAAAATATATGTCTAATCATAAAGATCGGTTGATATACATATGACAAGCTAATAAGTTATATATGTACATTTTAAAAATTTGGATAAAATAATAATTAAGCAATATATTTTTTCCGAAAATAAAATTTTAAAAAATACACTATTTTTATACCTATTTACACGACGAAGATTCTCCTTAACAACAATTTTCCCCATCCAGAATTCAGATATCGGTCTCCAAATATTATAATAATAACATACTGCATAATAAAAAAATGAGAAATGCACGCCTTTATCTCGATCTGAGCTGATGGGTATTTTACCTTGTCCATAAAAGTATACATATGTAAATACATACATGCAATAGGAATAATACTGGACAATTAGGGTGTCAGGTATGTACACATTAAACTACGACGAGGAAAATTTTGCAGGAAAATGACGTGAAATTATGATACATAGGTACGTACATATTTTAACCAACATTTTTGCATGTTACACATACAAAAATGCTTTATTAAACTTATAATTCATGGGTCAAAGTAATAAAATTAAATAGTTTCCTTATCCACAAGATGTGCACAGGTACTTAATCAATCAGGATGTTTATTTGTTTCCCCACTCTAAATAAAAGTTGTGCTGAATTAACCCAGAGTTGAGTTAAAAAAGAGTGATCCAACAATTCGGTAAAATTTGCCTAACGGCCTGACAAATTTTACTTCACGGTTGGATAAATTTTACCCAATTGTTGAACAATCCTCTTATTTTACTCAACCTTGGGTAAATTTAGTACAACTTTTATTTAGAGTATTTATGTACATAACACTGAAAGTTTTCGCGTGTCAAAACAAAGAATCTGGGCCATATGTTATTCTTTAACCTTAGCATTCGTACAAATATCCAAAGTACCTTAAAGTACAAAAGTACCTAAAACTGACAAATGCATTCATACCCTAACCAGTTTTTCTTCCATTTCGTACAGGGTGGTTAAAATGTCACGCTACAATGGAAAACTTTTTGATTGGAAAAATTCCTAAATTTTCATTAATTACCGAAATTTTGTCTCTAAAATCAACATTAGAAAAATTTTGTCCTCAGTTTTGGTAATAATTATAAAAATCTCAGTCCACAATCTTGTAAATAATGGAGATTTAGGGGTTTTCCCTCTGACAAATTTTCCATTGTAGCGTGACATTTAAATCACCCTGCATGCACACGCTACTCCAATATTTATAAGGTTGAATGCCTAATTAAAATAATTTTCCTCAAGGTGGAGATCAACCTTATTACGTTAGGTTAGTGTCAGATCTACCACATGCCCCAACTTTTAGCTGGGTACGGTAGAAATATCAAATTTCAGAAAATTTAATTCATGTAGTTGTTACATATTTATTTGATAATTCTAAAATGCGTGGTGGGAAATGTGTCTCGAACCTGGTGGCCGGTGCTGCTATAATTTTGGCAATAGTAGGAGCAACAGTTTGCCTGGAAAATTTAAGTTTGACACAAGTAGAGAAACAAAAATTGGAACAGGTAAGGATGTGCAATTAATTTGATCTATTGACTTGAATACATTCTAAGAAATCCGATGATAGATGTTACTACAGTCATCGTAGATAGCATTTGCCATGGTGGTAGTGGGTTGCCTCTGCGAGTAGCACAGATTTTTTATATGTATGCGGTGACTAAATTGTGACGTAAGATAAGCATCTGGTAACGTCACGTGTCGGTGATTAATTTATCGGGTGATACAATTTATTAGAGCGCAGGTTCTACATATGTAGCATTACATATTTATAGAAAATTACAGTTTCAAAATTTTAAAATTTCAGATTAATCAGTTCTTGATTAATCAGTTTTTCAAGCAGTCAATATTATGTATCCTACCTGGATCAGGCAAATAAGACTTCTTCAAGATTATTTAGTGTATATATTTCGTATTAGTGAGATTGAGCAATTATGTATGCTGATTGTAGTAAATATTGTAAATCCAGCAGGAAATTCAAATATTACTCAGACTTTGATTGGTTAATACAGACGTACTCCTTCCGCGTTCGTATTTACATAACCTTAACAATATTTTTTTTCATTTCAGTTGAAGCAAGCCATTTCCAGCATCAACTTCCCGATACATCGAATGAAGGAGGAATTGAATTTGGTGCGATATCTGAGGGGTTAGGATACTAACTAAAGATCATTTTACTATTCGTTCAAACAAATTGGGGCAGAAAAAGCTGCGAAGTTGTCTGTTATATTCACAGATTTTCATATTTTCGAAAAATTTGAAGACGTTTGTCCATATTTTTGACCGAACTTGAATGCTTATTTAAGCCAAACTATTTTCAATGTTAGCACGACGATGGGACGTGCCAGGAGCGAAGGATATGCTGCTCCAGGTAAGTTAGCAATCGTCCCGTGCAATTTAAAAGTTTTGTAGAAATTACACAGAAGATTGTCCATATTTCGAATTTTAGAATATATTTCCAAAATATTTGTGCAATATTTCTAGTATATTATTTTATTTAGAACTTTGCTAAACTCCGTTTCACAGTACTTGAGTTCATCACATGGAGTACATTAGGCGAATGAGCCGAATTATTTTATTAAGTAGCTTCAGCTACTTTATGTGAAGACTTTGTCTGTCTGTCTGTCTTTCTGTCTGTCTGTCTGTATGTCCGTCTGTCTGTCAGCAGGATATCAGGAGAACGGATCGAGATAATCGAAATCGGTTTTCGCCATCATACATAGGACCCCAGGGGGAGGATCCTATCAACTTTTGGGGGCAACCGGACCACACCCCCTTTGGCGACAGGGGGTGTGGTCGGGGCAAAATGAGATTTTTAGTGCAATTTAATCTATAGGTGAAATAGAGTAAAATTATGTGTTCCGGAGTTGTGCCAGACCCCCTCGGCGCCAGGGGGTGTGGTTGGGGCAAAATGAGATTTTTAGTGCAATTTAATCTATGGGTAAAATTAGGTGAAATTGAGTGAAATTAAATGAAATTAAGTGAAATTAAGTGAACTTAAGTGCTTCCCCGATTGTGCCACACCCCCTCGGCCCCAGGGGGTGTGGTTGGGGCAAAATGAGATTTTTAGTGCAATTTATTCTATGGGTAAAATTAAGTGAAATTGAGTGAAATTAAATGAAATTAAGTGAAATTGAGTGTTTCCCCGATTTTGCCGCACCCCTTCGGCGCCAGCGGGTGTGGTTGGGGCAAAATGAGATTTTTAGTGCAATTTAATCTATAGGTGAAATAGAGTAAAATTATGTGTTCCGGAGTTGTGCCACACCCCCTAGGCGCCAGGGGTGTGGTTGGGGCAAAATGAGATTTTTATTTAGGGTAGAATTAACAGATCGTATGGATGACATTTTTTGAAGTGGTTTATTCACGAGCTTTCAGGGTTCAACTGCCCCCTTCTTCAGGTGTAAAAGTGTACAGGAAAAAATTTTTAAATTTCATGGAAGATAATATTTTCAAAATTAGATGAAGTTGTTGACATCAGTGAGGTCGCTGGGTAACCGGGCTAGTAGTTGGGCGTATAAGCGTTGGCGCTAGGGACAGGAGTAGCGATGTCCAGATTGGGTTTATTTCCATACCTAAATCTCGATTTATTTTATTAATTGTGTTCCTGATCAGCAATCCCTCCTTGAATTTCCGGTGGAAATATCGCTCCTCCCTATGAATAAGAGTTGCTGACTCTGTTTGGATCCTGTGATTATTATTCTCAATTATGTGTGTTGCAATCGCAGATTTAGTATTCTTCTTTGTTAAATCTCGTTCGTGTTCTTTTATCCTTTCCTCCATGGGACGTGATGTCTCTCCAATGTATGAGGAACCGCAGTCACATGAAATTTTATATATTCCAATTTTAGGGGGTACCTCTTTTTGCTTGTGGGAGCAGATTTTGTTCCCTATTTTTCTTCCAGGAATGTAGCCAAAGTCGCAATTTAATTTTCTTCTGAGAAAATTTGTCAGGTGATGAGTAACGGGACTCATGTATGGTAGAATGATGCGTGGTTTATCGTCTTCATTTGCATCTCCTCTTCTGGAACGCATCCGTTGTATCCGAGATTGTATGAGGGTGTTTGGGAAGTTGTTGCTTAATAGGTGGGTTCTGACATGCTGAATTTCTTCCTCAAGATATTCGGGATCAGAAATTATAAAAGCACGATATAGTAATGCGTCAATCACGGAGATCTTGTGCGATGGATGATGGTATGATGAATAATTTAAGTAACGTCCGGTGTGAGTAGCTTTCCTAAACACCTTTCTCCTGAGTTGATTTTCTTCGTCTCTAATTAGCGTCACGTCTAAAAAAGATATTTGTCCATTTTCTTCTTCTTCATAAGTAAATTGGATATGTTTGTTGAATTGATTGAATTCTTTTTGTAAATCTAGTGTTGCGTCATAGTTCATAATGCAGAAAGAATCATCCACGAAACGTCGGTAAAGGTCAATTTTTGGGTGGTCTTGTACAACTTGAGATTCAAAGTACTGCATGTATAGTTCGGCGAAAACGGGACTGATTGGAGAGCCCATTGGTGTACCGCTGGTTTGTTGGAAAAACATGTCTTTATATTGAAAATAATTGGATTTGATACAAAGTTGTAGTAAGTCTAAGATGTCCTTTGCTGTCAAACTTGTATAAGATTTCCAATTTGATGTTTCTCGTAGTAGTTTTTCAATGTATGTTATAGTTTCCGGAATGGGTACTTTGGTAAAGAGGGAAGCTACATCAAATGAGACCATTTTTTGATGGGGTTGGAGTTTGTGGTTTCTGATTTGCTGGGAAAATTGATTTGAAAGATTTTAAGATTTTGCTAAGATGGGAAGCAATCTTGTAAGAAGGGGAGTTCCGGAAGTCGCATATAGGTCGTAGTGGAGTGCCAGTTTTGTGAATTTTGGGTAGTCCATAGAATATTGGGGCTTTTGAATTTCTTGGGAAAATGGAATTGTAAACGCTTTTGGATATTCTTTTGGTTTTGTACAGGGACTTCAATTTGATTTGAATTTCTTTTTCTAGTCTTGTGGTTGGATTTTCTCGAATCATTTCATACGATGGATCAGTCAGCGTATCCATGATTTTGTTGTTGTAATCATCTTTGTTCATTATAACTGTTGCATTCCCCTTGTCTGCAGGACAAATAATGATATTCTTGTCTTGTTTAATTGATCTAATTTTTGGAGGGATCCATTGGTATGATTTAATATTGTTGTCGGGTCGATTTTTGTATGAAGACAATATTCTTGAGAGTCCGCTTCGTACAGAGTCTTTCTTTTCTTCGGATATTTCAAGATCTTGCAAACAGCATTCTAGAGAGATGCCTGATTCCACAATGAGTTCAGATTGGTTGCGTAAATTTTTTGAGATTTTTATAAAAAATTAATCTATAGATGAAATAGAGTGAAATTAAGTGTTCCCGAGTTGTTCCACACCCCCTCGTCGCCAGGGGGTGTGGTCGGGACAAAATGAGATTTTTACAAAAAATTAATCTATAGGTGAAATAGAGTGAAATTAAGTGTTCCCGAGTTGTGGTGGGACCGTTTGGGGTGAAGTACGTCTGAAGCTACTTCCGTATGCGCGTTTGCGACGGTTTATTTTATTATTTGAGACGAGTTATTTTTATTTTGGCGTAAAAATCATACGAAATTGGATAATTTAAACCCCAAAATAAGGATAAGTGGTATCAAATAATAAAATAATTCGGCTAATCTACTCCACGTGGTGAACTCATGTAACGTGAAATGGAGTTTAGTAAGAATATAAAACTTGCTTCCCAATAGACGGTGAAGTGGTGGAAGGACAATAACATGGATGAAATCCATACTGAAGACTGGTCAAGTGTTGCGAAAGAGTATCCCATTAATACAGATGGAGTCGATAGAAATGGACAACCAGGTACAGAAATTTTCAGCGTTTGGGGCCATCCATACATATATTACGTCATCAAAAATTCTCGATTATATCACCCACCTACCCCACGTAAACATTTAGGGGTAGGAAATTTTAACATGGGAAAGATAGGAAGATCTAAACCACCCACCCTTTAAAATCATGACGTAATATATGGACGCTCTATTTCTCACTTAAAATGGAGGTTTCCAAAGTTGTGGTGACAAACTTTGCCCAAAATTAGTCTCAATCGATCAACGATTTTTAAATACATAACTGGTATGAAATTTGCAAAAGACACTATCTTCCAATGGTCATGTTCGGCAAAGATATTTGCATTTAAAAAGGAAAAAATCGTAGCATATTTTGGAAACTGTCACCTTAAGGTCGCTTTTCTGCTCAAAGGATACAAACATTTATATCCGCCAAACAATACCATTGGGTAATCTTGCCTGTTTTTAATTTCGTAAGAATTATGTAAATTGGCGCTCGATTGACACTAATTTGCCCAAATTCTTAGGGCATACCCTAGGAAACCTTAATCGGAAATTTTAACCAGAAACTATATATATTTCCTATCATCAAGAAACCCAAGAATATTTTAAAAACAAATTTTTCCAAAAATCTTTTCCAAGTTTTCGTCTTTTCCATCGGGGACTGGGATCTCCGAAGGGCCGCTTTGCAAGGCAAGCTAGACCTCGCCATCCGCCATTTCATTAAAGGATTTGACGAGGTTCATGTGAAATCTATTGAGTATAATAAATCCGGAAAGTCGAATGGAACCCAGTGGAATTTTATCAGCAATTTGGACAAGCTCTCTCGTCAACAGCACCTCTGCATCCCATGTCTTCGCTTTTATACGGGAATCATGCTCATGTTTGAGTCACATTATCCCGGCTCGACTGAAAAGATTTTCGTGATAAATGGTTAGTCAATGTTGTCAAATTACACTCTTAAAAATAATGTTAACCTTTTGAAAAGTAAATACGCTCTAAATTAAGAAAACTATACTAAATCCAGAGTAATGTGGACTTGAGAGCAAGGTTTGCTCCAGGTTTAGGATAGATGATAGGCCATGCACAAAGCACGTGATCGGTTTTCGGGAAATTTTGATCGCTTAATATGTTTTTAATTTTCCAAAGGGTACCATTATTTTTAAGAGTGTACATAAATAAATTATAAATGTGGACATGTTGGAATAAGTAAATTTACATTTTTTCAGCCCCTTCAATCTTTTCCGTGATCCTCACCCTTGTTCAGCCAATTCTATCTCCCGAGACGTATAAGGCGTTACAGATTCTCGGCACCAACAAGGAGCAGTGGGGCCCCATCTTATTCTCTCACATTGCGAAGGATCAACTACCAGAAAGCGTGGGAGGGTCGAGAACCTAAATATTTACGACGCAAATAGTCGTCAGTGTTGAGCAATGCATACAAATTATTAAAATTCCTTGTCTAAAGAAATATCAATGAGACCATTATCGAATAATAAACATTTAGTTACTCACAATCCTGACCTCGCAAAGAAAACCTCGTCAACATCACCTTTTTATCCCATGTCACCGCTTTTATACTGAAATCATACTCATGTTTGATTCAAATTACCCCTGTTCGGCTGAAAAGATTTTAGTTATAAATGGTAAGTCAATATTGTCGAATTGCACACTGAAAAACAGCATTAGCCTTTCAAATTTTATAAAGCATGATAATACGGCTTAGGCAGGACTAACAATTCTACAGTTTAGTAAGTTAATAAAATGGAATTAATAACCAAGTTTGATTCGAAATTGCTGAGCAAGCAGATTGTTTTCACTAATAACACATGTCCCACTTACCCAGTTCATCCACATAACCCCGACTACCCTGACTATACGCAAAACCCTGGTAAAACCCCTGGGTATAGGTTTCCAATACCAAAACCCACAGGGTTTCCTTACCCTGATTAGAATTAGCTGGGAAGGGTAGTGTAAATAAATAAATCCTACTTCCACCCATTTCTAGATAATTCCACCAGGACAATGTTCACTGATTTGCTCTGCTTTATGTTGGCATATACAAAGGAGATATTTATGGAATTTTAACTCCAACATTCGAACACAAATAAAAATATTTTCTAACAACATTGAAACCATCCCACATCCGGACCTGGAATGTAAACAAGGATTTAATCCAACGGCTCGTTTATAGTCTAGAATATCAATACATCAATAATTAAACGGTGACCGGTTTTCTGCACACGTGTACTTCCGCGTTTTCACTTCTACACTTATATTTTCCAAAGACATGGAGAACTACAAACCGTTACTTGAAATATGAGACAAATAAATTTCAGTCCCATCCAGGTATGTAGCTAAATAGGAACACTTACTTTAATATGTAAACCCCTTGTTTTAATTTATGTTTAACATAAAGTTAAATCAGTCATCACCTCAGTTTCAGACGGACTTAATCGCTAGTATTTTCCCAATAATGGTGGGCAAACACGAGTCTTAAATTATTTATTAACAGAGACACGACAGAGTTTAAGTTATTTAAGTACACGTATCCCACTACCGATATTTTCATCCGCCTTCAATCATCATTTTCAGCAGCCAGCAGATATTTATTAGCTCACGAATCTACATTCCTGATATATTCCTGCCTTCAGAAGCATCTTATTTCAAAATGTTTCCCAAAGATATCTATCTCATCAAACGTAACCTTAAGCGTGCCTGTTACTACCGATGTTTACCCATACAATGAGATGCCAAACAGGAAAAGGTAGTCGTAATAGGAACACAGTCACAAAAAATCGTCATTTTGACCTTGTTTGTAAACTTTTTAATATCGCTTTGTCGCCTTTTCGCAACCTTTGTCTACTCATCCAGTTTAATTGATCAGGCAGAGGCTGCCACGGGGGCGATGCTTTACTCGGCCGGATTTCTAATAAGGTGTGACCTTCCAGTCGACCAAATTACTGTACAGCTTGCCAATTTTCTGAATCGTCATCCCAACAATGAATTTGGTATGGTCGTACATATCTACATATTTTTACTCGATACATTTAAATTCTTGCTAGTTTTTTTGCAACACGTTTAGAGTTTTCTTTATATCTTGGTGTGGAAAAATGAGTTCCCACGGCTAAGAGATTTTTTCTTATAAAGTCAAGTTACTACATATGCTTATCCTTTGTACCGACCTTCGTTTTTTTTATCTCACAAAGCATTTTACGATACTAAGGATACGAAGAAAACCTACTCCATGCAACTTTGCGGGGCCTTTTAAGATGGCATTAATACCATCTTGGTAGTTAATGGCAACACATTTGGGTGGAAAAGACCCCCACTGGCCAACTACTTGGCCGATCATGCCCATCTCCGAACTCATCCTTACTTTTGACCCGAAGATGAAGTGTGCAAAATTTCAAGTCGATAGCTTGTGTTTAAAGAGAGCTATCGTGCGCACAGACGGACGGACAGACAGACATCTTAGTAAATCTATAAGGCCATCTTAAAAGGCCTAAAAACAGGATATCGTCAGTATTTCGCAATTTTTTATCTATATGGCGACTACCTTACATACTTACCAAATACTGATTCATTTCAGGCCTCACTAAACCCTCAAAACTCCAATTGTGCATCCGATTCTTACGCTGGTGCGTGGAAATTACAAGCTTAATAATTTCAGCAACCGTATCAGCCCTCTCATTCCTGAGTCCTTGCCAGCCCACCCTACTCACTTCACTGATCTGCTCAGAAGGAGACGTTTTTAACCGAAAATCTCAAACTACTGTATTCATAAACCAATTATCCTTAGCTACCGTGGAATTTATAGCATTTCAACAACTAGTTACTGCAATGGCTTATTACATAGGAACCGTTTTGTTAGAAGGGGTGGCATTTATATCGCTTTCAAGATGAGCAATTTAAGTCAAACGTTAAATTCTTGGAATGGATGGGAGCTTATCGTAAATTGAAAATTTTCGAGAAACTGCTAAATTCTTGCATAAAATCGCGCATCTTTCTCACCACAGTACTTGTAGTGCCTGGTTTTCAAATTTTAGTATGCGGCACAGCCATGCAATTGTTACATTCCGGGCAGGCATCTCACTTCGAGGCATACCTGTTTCTCTGGACTTACATTTTGGTATTGGTCTTCTCGATATTGCTGTTCTCAGCGCCTGCGCGCATAAATGATTTGAGCGTGAAATGGATCGCGAAATGTAAGGGGAGGTGTGGCAATAAAATTGAGAATAGGTTGCAATAGTCGTTAATGCCGTTGAGACTGGAGTTTGGTAATAATTTTGTGGAAACTTTGACTCCGCTGGTAGTGCAAGAATTTTGTGTGAGACAAACGGTTTCAGGTCTTCTTCTGGCGAGTTAGAATTCTATAGAAATTATTGTTCGATACAATTAATGAATGATAAGTATGTACATACATAAGTATCTATTCGGTCCATCAGGCTAAGGACTATCCTACAACATTGGATACATAATAAATATGTAATTATTTAGGGACTATCAATAAGTAAATTGTCACGGAAGATGTGGGAAGAAGGGTCTAAGGCTCCAATGATACAAGTCTATATTCATGTGTTACCCTTTTGTAGAGTTAGGTCTAGAAAATCGCGATTTTTGCGTCACGTAATTTATGCACGGCCCCTTAACGGCGTTTACTCGATGGTCATAGGTATGTAGCTGTGTTTATAAAATTAGTAAAGCGTGGCCCGAAGTTTAAATGGTATAATAAAGGTTTTTAAATGAGACTAGTTAAAATCATGTAAATCAGCAACAAATTCATGATTTGTTTAAGCTTATTTTTGCTCTATGAGTAGATACCCGGATACTTCCGGATACAGTTAGCATGTAATATTCGAAATATGCGAAATCCAAAAAATCCAAATTTTTTGAATTCGAAGTATCCGGATTTGGCAGCCCTGGTTGGTTCAAGCTAGCCAAAGTTAATCAATTTTGCATTTTCTACATTTACTGGCTAATTTATCTTCCTCGGATGCAAATATCCTTGGCGAACGTAACCACTGGGAGGCAAGGTCATTCGCATATTTATTTCAAACTAATTAACCTTGTAATCGATTCACACTTTAGTTTGATCAAAATCGGAGAACATATGTAAGTATGGTAGGAGACTAATTGTTATTCTCGTAAAGAAATACATTTGAATTCAATGAGTATTTATTCGGATTCAATTACACGTTGGCCAAAGTCAGGGAGATATTTATGCGGAACTAAAATATTTTGTTTGGCACAGAAATAAAAAAACTGCAAATAATGTGTACACCCTACCTCAGACTTTTGTGTTGTCCGTAGTTTCTCCTATGGGAGTGATGCCATGATGAAAATTTGTATTCAAAAATTAAAGGTTGGGGAATTGCATGCACTTTTGCCATGACAACCACTCAAATCCGCAGCAAAATTGTATCCAATTGCCCAACTTTTAATTTTTGAATACAAATTTTCATCCTGGCATCACCCCTTTAGGAGAAACCACGGACCATAAAAAAGTTTATGCACACTGAATCTACCCATATAGAAATACGAAACATTTACTTTTTTAAGATACATACACAAATTTAAGCACAAATTTAAGATAAATTTCGGTCATTCAGAGTTTTCAGCTTTTCTTCTAGCTCAAGTATATCGTCGTAATGCGGAGGCACTGAAACCAAAGGAATATTTACATATTTAAAGTCCTAGATAAATTTGCTTGTCAAACTTTGCTTAGGGGAACGTGCATAGATAAAGAAATATAGATAATCCGAATTTTTATCCCTAAGGGGGGAGGGAGGCAGTCCAACATTTTAAACGGAAGCTATATATACACTCTAAAATAATTTGGAGACCAATCGTCACCCCCGAAAGAACAACAATTAATAGTGCTCCATTTTTGGGTAATGATTAAGTAGACGTTTTCTCACCCAAAAGAAATATATAAGTGAAAAACTCGTGTACCAAACACACCTTACGTCGGCACTAACTAAATTCTGTCGTGCCCGAAAAATCTTATTGTCAGATAAATATGCTAATTTTTTGTAACCCAGGACCTTTTGTTACAAGACTTTTCCTTGGGTGACAAATCATTTCCGTAAACATAGTCTAAAAATTGGGAACTATATATGCATGTATGTACACAGTACCTCCGCGGGTGACAATTTGTCTCCAAATTATTTAGAGTGTACCCCTCTTATTTTATGAAGGTTCCTTAAAAACATTTAATTAACTGACATGTTTCCATCGAGATGAGGGACCCCCGACGAGACGGGACCCGAGAGTACGACGGTGGAAAGAGAGATGACACGGATTGTGACCTCATCCTGGCAAAAAGGCCTGGTCTCTGGTCCCCCTGGGTACCGGTTCTACTGGTATCGTGCTCAATGTCAAGGGTCCCTGTCGCGCAGAATATTTCCTCTTCTCCTCCTAAATTTCTTGGGTAAGAAGAATCCAAGGGGAAGACAACGTTGAACTGTCAATATTAAAAGATTCTTTAAATAAGTTTAGTCTGAGGGACGTTTATAAAATGCGTTAAGAAAATTTAACTTTTTTTACTACACACATGACCCAGTAGATTCACGTTAAGGATATGAATTTCAAAATATGGAGATATATTCATAGAAATCCAGTACTTCAGTAATATCAAGTGTACTCATACGCATATGTACACTCTTAGAAATGGGGTTACCATAATAACCAAAAAGTAACCGTATGTAACTCTACCACCGTAGTTATGAATTTGTCACCAACTGGTTATAAATTTATTAGCTCTGGTGACAATTTAATACCAAGTCGGTGAAACTTCATAATTAGTCGGTGACAATTGTAACCACTGGGTGACAAATTCATAACCACGGCGGTAGAGTTACATACGTCTACTTTTGGTTATAATCGTAACCCTATTTATAAGGGTGTATGTATGAATCTATCAAACCAACTATAATATACATACTGTAAGAAATCCCATGATGTAAAGACTCGGTATTAAAGTTTTACCGTATCGGCAGCAAATTTTTAGGGATCTGTACATATAATTTTAATATCAAGCGTATCAATCAATATATGACTGATTATATCAGATTTCTAAACGTGTAGCTGAATTACAGGTGTGTATACGAACGACCCCCTAATTGATTATTACCTTCAAATAGTGCCGAATTTTCAATCCCTCCTCCTCCCCAGGATTTTGGTTAAATGATGCAACCAGCATTTTATCGTCGTCCCCAATCCTGTACTTTGGCTCATTCAAGTGCGCACGGTACGTCAGTTTTAAACTGTTTACCGGGTTTTCCTCCGATTTTGCGTCGATCACTGTCTCCCGGACTTTGATCCGTCGGGAAAAAATCCTTTGTACGACAGAGACCTCAAACAGCACCGGGATTTCTGTACCACTGCAATTTTCTTGGGTAAATGTGACCGTCAACTTGACAAGGATGGGTCGTTTGGGCCAAAATGTGTAAAATTTGTGGGGTGAGGTGACCTCAATTGTGACATTTTTGGTCGTTTTTGTCCATCTGAGGGATTCCCACGTGTTTTGAAAAGATATCAAATTATGTCCTCGAAATCGTGGTAGACTTCTTGCAGTAATTATTTTATATCCGTGTTGTTCCGTCCGGAGATAAAGTACGAGAAAGAAATCGACGTGATATAGAATGGTGGCGGGGAGTTGAAGTTCGTGATTTTCGGGGAGCCGAATTTTGAACGGGAATGAGGGTGGATTTCGTAACTTTGTGGGAACGAACGGACCTTCACCTTTCTTTAGACCTGTGCGCACAATTTGAATAATTATGTAAAAATAATAATCAGATTGGTAATGGATGGATAATTATGCTCTCTGATTTTGGGGAAACTAATAATGGATGTCTTCCAACTTATGCTTACAGATTTGGGCCAAACTAGCGTCAATGGATCACAAATATAATTAATATGAAATTTGCAAATAACACAATCTGCAAATGTTCAAGTTTATCGGAGATATTTGCATAAAAATAAGAGAGAATGCATCCTCAAGGCTGACAGATTTTTCGCTTTCCCGGTTTGGATGCAAATATCTCCGCTAAAGTTGAGCATTGGCAGATAGTTCCATGTGCAAATTTCATACTAACTATATTTGTGATCCATTGACGCTAGTTTGGTCCAAATCTGTGAGCATACGTTGGGAGACCTCCATTGTTAGTGTAAGTATGTATGTAATTAGATTACAAATTTAATTAATGTGGAATTTGCAAAACATAATCTTTTAATGCGTACATGTGTACGTTTGGCAAAGCTATTTTCATTTTAAGGAGCCCAAAATTCAGCAAATTTCATATTCAAATCTCATATTAATTAAATTTGTGATGGATTTTAAGAAATTTTAATTTTAAGAAATCTGGGAGCATACGATGGTGCAGTTCCATTCTGAGAAACTGGTGGATAATAATGAGTACACTCTTAGAAATGGGGTTACGATTATAACCAAAAAATAAGCGTATGTGACTCTACCGCCATGATTAGGAATTTGTCGCCAACTGGTTATAAATTTATTAGCTCTCGTGACAATTTAATACCAAGTTAGTCAAACTTTATAATTAGTCGGTGACAATTGTAACCAATCGATGACAAATTTATAACCACGCGGTAGAGTCACATACATTTACTTCTTGGTTATGATAGTAACCCCTTTTCTAAGCGTGTACATATTCTTTTTGCACATTGTAACCAAATTTTACCGCTTTCTGCTCCAGAGAGTAATGCAAACAATCTTGAGTGGCAAATAAATTCTGAATTTTCTTCCGGTGCAAGTTGCGCCAAAGGGATTTGACACTTTCTTCCAGACGAGTCCATGGTTGTGGTTTGTCCATGGAACTCTATTACGAGTGCTGTAAATAAATACAATACATAAAATAAAAAATATTTATAGACTTTTGAAAATAAATGCAGTCTGAATTATTTAACTAACTAAACCCAGAGTAACGTCAACTTGATCAAGAGTAAAGTTTACTCTGGATTTAGGACGGTTTATTCAATTTAGAATTGAGAGTGAATTTACTTTTTAAAAGGGTTACATTATTTTTAAGAGTGCCTGTAGGGCTACATAACTAGCAATAAATAAATTAGGTACACATTGTCACATATCGCAGACACAGCAACATTTCGATGCCTCGTTATTAAAATTGCAACCGCTTGGTACTAAAATGATACGGGACGGTAAAAATATGCTTTGGTTAAACTTTCATGCCAAGCTATTATGTAATTCAGGGTGGTTAAAATGTCAGGTTGCAATGGAGAATTTTTCAATAGGAAAAATTAGTAAATTTCCATTAGTTACGGATATTTTACCTCTGAAATTCATTATTTTGAGAATTTTGTCATCAGTTTTCCATAAATTTTGATTAAAATTGATAAAAATCTCGATCCTAAATCCGTAACTAATGGAAATTTCCGAATGTTTCTCATTGGAAAATTTTCCGTTGTAACCACTCTGTACATACACCGTGTTAAGCAGGGTATTCCGACCTGGGTTTTAATGGGTTGGGTTTTATTGGGTTTTAATGGGTTTTAATGGGTTGTAAATGAATAGAACCCACTGGGTTTTACCATGTTAAGTGGGTTTTATTTGGGTTTTAATGGGTTTTATTGGGTTTTAATTGAGTTTTACCTTAAAACTACATTTTAAAAGTTAAATACATCTCCTATACGTTAGAAGACGTTATCTCAATTCATTCTAAAGCAGTTTACTTCATTACTATTCTAATGTATGAAAATTCGGAACAAATCAATAATTGACTCCATCCTTTAGCATCACAGATTTCAAGTGTTATTAAACAAAAATAATTTCCGAATAGATACAAATTCCGAATTATTTTTGATAAGTTATTACTTAAAACTAATAAAACCCATTAAACCCCATTTAAACCAAATAAAACCCATTAAAACCCATTAAAACCCAAATAAAACCCAATTAACATGGTAAAACCCATTAAAACCCATGGGTTTTATAATTTTTGATTAAAACCCTGGGTTTTTCCGAACCCTGGTTAAGTACTATCAATACCACCTCGGTAAAGTTATGTACATATCTATGACCACCCCTTGGTATCATTTTAATACAAGATTTCTAACAGGGCACTTATTTACCGTAATGCTGCCACTGGTCACTATCCGAAATTGCATCCTCCCCGGGTGGCCGATTGATCTTTAATTTTCCAACAATTTCATTCCCTCTTCGCTCCCCAGTTAGAACAATTGGTATAAATTCCCTTTTCCTACGAAATGTCGAACTTGAACATGACCCACCAGAACCTCTCGCCGTAACGGCGAACATTATCGTGAAAATTAATCGTATTTTCAAAATTTGTATTCCAAAAATGGAAATATTTTTCGGGAATGAAGTAGAACATCTGGATTCTCCGAGTTACGTAGTAATCAATGAACCTATGTATGTCTGACCAAGTTTCTGAGCAATTCCATGTTAGACTAATGTATGTATGTACATACTTATGTATTAGCTGATGTGGGTCACCAGTTCTGGGAATACACTCTGATACCCGGGTAGCAATATTGTACGTATGCACATACATGGATGAAAATGCGAGATGCCCGAGGATTTATGAATCAGACATGATCAGAAATCCTGTAAATATTTATGTGCACTGTTAGAGAAATCTTGTTTAATGATTTCTCGGTATTACATATCGTCGGACTAATTCTAAAACCACCTAACTGCGGTCTCATCTTAATTCTAAAACCACGTAAGTGCACTCGCTTCGTAATTCTAAAACCACCTAAGTGCAGTCAATGTTTAATTCTAAAACCACGTAAGTGCATAACAAAAACATTGAAAATAACCTGACTGCAATTCCAAAATAGTATGCAGTTCATTACTTTTACAAGATCACACTATAAACTTATGAAAATTAACTATTTTGGAATTGTAGTCAGGTTATTTTCCTGGTCTCTGTTATGCACTTACGTGGTTTTAGAATTAAATTTTGACTGCACTTAGGTGGTTTTAGAATTACGAAGCGAGTGCACTTACGTGGTTTTAGAATTAAGATGAGACTGCACTTACGTGGTTTTAGAATTAGTCCGACGATATGCAAACTTTCTACTATTTGGTATTAAAATTATACCGATCCATAAAAGTCTAGTGTACATACGTAGATACGGTAAAACTTTAATCCGGAACTATGTTTTACTACGCCATATCACTTATCAATACATAGCTGATTTGCAGAGTCAATAATGAGAACGGCTCGGTATTATTGTAATACTGAATTTCTTAGAGTGTACTTATTTATTATTTACCATAATGATCCCACTCGTCACTTTCCGGGATTTGATCCCGGATTGGCCGGGTTATCTTTAATTTGCCACAAATTTCGTTTCCTCTTCGATCCCCAGTGAGAGAAATTCTTGTATATCCCCATCTACCGGATGTGACATGATAAGTTAAACTAGGATATCCACCCGTAGCGGTGTAAATCATCACGAAAATTAAAATTTTCTCTATTTTTGTTGATTAAAATTGAGTCGGGAATGAAGATGAAAGCGGAAATGTTTCCAGGAATCGGGGAGAACATCTGGTTTCTCCGAGTTATTTACTTACAAAGTAATCAATATTTCACCCAGTTTTTGAGCAATCCTATAGAAATGCGAGTATACACGTGTAGGCTGGTGAGTCAGCAACACGGAGAATTCGGGTTCCGGATTGATCGTCGACAAACGAGTTGTCGACACCTCATTGGTCGACAAACAACATGTCGCCAAACCAACTAGTCGCCAATCCCATCTTGTCGACAGAAGACTGATCGGCACAGTAGATCGGTCGACATGGCATATTGGTCGCCAATTTTAATTGGTCGACAAAATATGTACGTATTGGTCGACATTGAATATTAGTTTACAGGGAATTAATATGTACATAGCGTACAGAATTAAGCTTGAATAGCCTCACGCAAGACTAAAGGAAGAAGCTTTGAATGAGCAGTTGCCCCCTTTAAAAGTGGTCAACAAGGTGAAATTGATGTATCCAATTGACGTGGGAAATAAATTACGACATAATTAACCCATAAAATAAGGAACTATCCTCATGGAATATTTGGGCAGTGGATGGAACCTTAAACATTACGGGCAACTGATGACGATACCCAGGATTACACCTGATGAAGACGTAATTCCTCTGGCCTACGCCTTTCCCCCGACAAGTCAGCAGAAAGCCATCGTCACGTTTTTGATAAACTCTGTGATAATGGTAAGGATGGAATTTTCTGATTTTTTTTAACTGGAGTAGGCTATAACATGATTGGGACGAATTGCAAATGCCAGCGAAAATCTGCACGTGGCACAAAACGAGGTGACGAGCCTGAATTTCAGGAAGCTTTAACACAAATTATTTTGTTGCCTTATTCTGCTCGGGCGCCATCTAAGCCATCCTCATCATTCGACCAATCATTCTCCTCACGTTTAATTACCTCTCGTCGTGGAAAACGATACCTGCTTGCTAAGTCTGCTTGTAAAGCTAATTCGTTTGGATTAAAACGTGTAATATTTTTTACTGGATAATTATTGCGAAAATCAAGTGTTTGCATATACAACTTCCCTTGCAAGTATTTCTTCAAACTTTTAATTGGCGTCGACTAGTTTATTGTCGACCAGTTGAGATTGGCAACCAATATGCCATGTCGACCGATCTACTGTGCCGACCAGTCTTCTGTCGACAAGATGAGATTGGCGACTAGTTGTTTTGGCGATATGTTGTTTGTCGACCAATGAGGTGTCGACAACTCGTTTGTCGACCATCAACCACTAACCCGGAGAATTCAGTCAAATACCCGGGTACAAACATACGAATGCATACATGGATATGTATAAGTGCTAACTGGTTAGGTATGAATCAGGCAGACACTAGCGCAGCAATGCTGTAGATGAACAAGCATTATTAAAAAACTGATAAAATCTACACTTTTCTTCTTTCCTTATAATTTATGCATGCATGTATATTTCATAACTGGACGAATTAAATTGTTGCAGATACATAAATAAATATACATACTTATTTATGCATAATGAGCTTTGAAATTACATCAAATTCACAAATGCATGCGACAAAAAATTATAGGTTTGATCATAAATACCTGGGAAGCTAAAAAATGCATGGTGGTCATGTCACCGGGCTTAAATGGTGCAAGTTGTGCAATTTATAAATTGGGCTTTCGCTAATCCAGCTTCCATTAATCTTGGGATAAATTAGTTTCCAGACGCACATTTACTTATAACCTGGGTATTTATTTTGCTGCAAACTCTATCACCGGATAAGTTCCTTTTGATAAAAACGTAACGTAAGCAGCACAGGGGTCTAAACTCAGGGAATTCTGCAATGGCGGAAAAAAATCATATATTGGTATTATGAATGATTATGTAGTGCAACTTTAAGAATGTAAAATTTTAGCTAATTTTCGCTCGCAAAAGTTTTTAACACATGAATACCTGATGAATGAATAGAGCAGTAATTTATTTCCTGTAAATAAATATGAATATTACAGAATAAAGACACTTTCTAATAAATATGTCATTAAATTCCTACAAACAATATTGTTAATAAGTACATACCTATTTAATTATTTTATGGGTATTTTTTTGTACTCGCTTTATGTATACACTCGCTTTGAACACTCATTTTGTACACGGATTTGATGCAGTTGACATAATTTAGAGTGGAAACTGCATTTAAGTACTCTTCAAAGGGTTACATAAAGTTGTTTGTACGGCTAATAATATTTACATATTTACAAATAAATCGTTTGATGTCATGTAAATTAAATCCTCTCCAACTTTAAGGTGAAACTTAAACAGCTCTTTATTTCGACAAAGTCCCTATCGCCTAACTGATCCTTAAAGTCACATCGCTCCACCGCATAGGCGACGGTGTACAAGTAGTCATTGTCCTGGATAATGACCATTTTGGGGGCTGGCGGCGTGGTGTATGAAATAGCGTATTTGTGACAATTGTCGTCGTCGACTTTGAAATTGACGGGATTTTCACTTTCCTCGAGAGAGACGACGTCATGGAAATAATCCTGAACGTAAATTTCGAACGAGTATTCTTTTTTGTCGGTATGGTTTCCGTTGGGGGAGTGATTTGCGGGTAGGATTAGGAGGACTTGTTGGGTTCTGCACACCTACATAGATATGTACAAATTTGTAATCTTGTAACTTTGTGAGTTAAAGGTATTTAAATCATTATTAATTGTACCCTCTTATAAATAATGGTAACCTTATGCGCTCCGAATTCCATATAAAGTATGTAAACTACGTATACGAAAGCCTAAGTAAACTTTCTTTTTTATTACGCAAACTCTATTCTTATTTTAGAATTGCTAATTGCGTAAACATACATACGTGACTTAAGTCAACTAGCAACCTAACAATGCGATGGTGTAAAGTGCAATCCACGAATTTGGTTAAAATTTTAAAATCATGTTGTCCAAGTCAATATAAACAACGTTTCTGGAGGTAGTTTATGCGATGGTTGGAATTTGTCAAAATATTTAAGGTCAAAGTTGAAAAAGGGTCGATTCTTACCTGGTGGAGGAAGCAAACCTCACTCCAGTTCCCTTCGAAGGGAAAAATTCTCTAGTTTTCAACTCTGATCCCAAATATTTTGACAAATCCACACCATCCCAGAAACTGCCTCCAACGGAACGAAACGCTGAAACGCTGGTTGTATTGATTTGGACGACAAATGTGATTTTAAAATTTCAACCAAATCAGACAGTTGCACTTTACACTATCGCATTGCATAAATGTATGCAAGTAAATAAATTAAAAGGTATTCTTAAACTGTTATTTATCTATGTATGTACAACTTTTCTCTGAATTTAGAATACATGCATACACACATATTTACTTTACTTTGTATTGAATTCAGAGAGCCTCTACTTTTTAATACCGTAACAATAGCGTAAATTGTGGACAAGATAATATCATGTATAGATTTATACATTTATATCTCCGAAAACTAAATATGTATTTCGACCTAAGAAGAATTGGGCCATAAAATATGTGAATTTTAGTTTTCCCACTCCTAAATTTTTAAATGGCTTATCAGGGTTTGTAAAAAAACATGTTTTAGCACGTATCGTATTAAGTACATAATGCGAAATATTTTTTAGAGATGAGCTACATACATACCTTTCCGTTTTTCCAAAGCCAGGTTTCATCCCTTCCTAAACTGGCCCCCCGTCCGATTGGATCCGTGGTGAGGGATGGTTTCCAAATTGAGATTCCCATCTCTCCGTTATCTCCCAAGATTGAATTGATATTCATGACAGAGCTACCTAGAAGTGTGCGAATAAATTGAAATATGTACTTAATTATTGTTTACTCAAGAATGTGAACTCTAAATAAAAGGTGTTAAATTTACTTAAGGAGGAGTAAAAAAGAGGGCACGAAAATTTTGAGAAAAAAATTACTTACATAATCTTCGATATAAATTCTCCACGGCACTTGAATTGCAATTTTACCATCCTAATCATTACCCATTGTTATCATCCTCTTTTTCCAACTTTTATCAATTTAACACAACTCTTGTTTATTTAGAGTGCATTGAAATTATTTAACATCACTTCAAAGCAAAATCGACGAAGTTAAAAATAATGTTATACTATTGATAAGGAAAAGTAGTCTTAAAGTCTTAGATACCTGGGAATTAAGTAAATAAATAAGATAACATTATTATCAAGAGTGTAATTATTCTCAGCTGTGCGCATATTTATGCTGGTTTGATTTAATTAACGACGCAAGATTATAGCACTTCTAAAAATGCAGTAAAGTATGGACCTGTCCGGAAGCTGTGGGGATATTTCGAACAAAAAATATATTTATCACAGAAATAAATACCTTTCGCATCATCCTTAACGACAAGTCCTTCATCCTTCCATTCCTGTACGAGGAGAAAGTTCAGGGTAAAGTCGCACCCTCCGAAGGCTGGAGTTACCCGGGTTAACGAAATATTGATGCGGGTCGAATTATTATTTTTCTTCTCGGGTGGCGAATTGGCGTCATATTTCGTCCAGTATTTCGTCCTCCACGTGTCGGCATGGTTGTAGGAATAAATTTCTGGTACTGCATTTTCTCGTTCTGTGTCGAGACTCATCAGGACGCAACTGACGCCCATTAAGATAATAAGAAGGGTGGCGGGAATAGCTGCAACTGCAATCAGGGCGTAAGTGTGGGGATCCAAACAGCTTTCCTTTTGTGAGTTTTGATTTTCATTTTCGCCTTTGTGAATTTCAGACTTTCTCGACATGGCTCCGGTTGTTTAATATTTTTTAATACTTAAAGACAGGCCGTTCTCGGTGTGGAATGGAAGCTGACCGTTATTATTGTTTAGTTGATGCAGAAGGGTTGAACAGGAGAAAGCTTGCTAACCTTTTATATTTTTGAATAGACTCCACAATAATAAACCGGAGCACTCTTAAACATCGCCCTAATGAAGTGTCAATGAACTCTGAACTCTGTATTAAATGAATATGTATATTAAATCCCGAGTAATGCTTAATTGAGAAAGAGTAAAGTTTAAGCAGGATTTATTCACAATGGAATATTCTTTTTTTTAAACACACCGAGATTATGCAGCAAGTTATGTACATAGTCAGAAACACTCAAGTGTCAACGGCTGATTTCACGAAAAGTACTCATTAGAATTAAAAATGGATACGCACATTGGAAAGCCAATGCGATTTCGATTCCGAATCACTTTTCCATTTTAAATTATTCGAAAAAATGACCCCAATAGAAAACTTTGAAATGAGGATGTCGGCGATTTTTTCCTCACTTCGAGAATGAGCAAAAATTCTTCAATTGAAAAATATTTAAAATACCTCAAACTCAAGTCTGACGTAGCCATGTGTATACTTAAAATGTGAGTAGAACCTTGGGCTACAACAAAACGTAAACCACACCCACCTAAAAAATCTTAAATTGCCCCAAAAGCTTTCAAAGCCAGAACCTGGCAAATGCACGATATATTTGTTAAAAGTGACCCCAGAGACCAGAGGGTCAAAATAAAAAATCATTATGCAGAGCATAAATAACCTTGTCGTCAGGGTTTCGAAATGCGGTAACCATCATACGCTTACTACTTCTCAAAATTGAGAAAGATTAAAAACCCCAAAATTTTTCTTGTGAGGTACGCGAAATTTGTTATCTCCTGAAGACAGTTTTCCACTTGAGATCTTTCTTACTTTGAACGTATATTACAACCCGTAATCAAATTGTCTATGCGCTCCATATATGTAAGTTTCCTATCAAAAAATAAAATCCTTAAAAATGTCATCCTTGGATTTGCATGGAGGAAGTTAGTCCAAAAAGGGGAAAAATTCCCCTTTTCTACAGAAATCAGCAACCAAAGCCAACCATGATGCGGAAGTTGGCCTCTTGCATGGTGTAGAATCCAGGATATATATACTACTCAAAAATAATGGTTGGACCTTTAAATCGGTAGTTGTTCCAAAATATGATGCAAAAGTTGTCAAAAAGCGGTTTTTTCCTCATTTTTGTGACTTTCACACACCGCATGGATATGGCCACAACAAACAGACCACATCCCTTTCAGTAACGACTAAGGGCTTAAATTAAAGATAATCGCATGGTCTAAATCCCCCGAAATAAGAAAGGTTTATAAAAAATGATTACTCGTATTCCCGAGCATTTTTTTCATGAAAACTAGTGCGTACTTTTGGCAGGGCTTGTTTGTCTCTTTTTTAATTGGCAATTTTCACATAAGATATTAATTTTGATGATTGAGCATTGTTTCTGGATTAGAATTTCATTGGCTTTCCAATGAAGGTAACCAGAAACTGATAAACGGAAAATTACAATATTTACAGCGTATTGCATCATTGACACTTGAGTGTTTCCGACTATGTACATATGAAAAAATCTACCCAAAATTAGGAACATCTAACTTGAATGGTCCCTTCGAAGAAAAATATTTTGGAGCACAGTTCGCTCACGCGTCCGCTATTACGGAGGAAAAATGAGAGTATCTTTGCATGAAGGCCACTATTTTTTTCAAATACGGCATTTAACGGAAAATGTCACGTTATTCCTAATTGTTGGGTAGTTCTTCATTTACATAACTCGCTGCATAGTCCCTCCGTAATTAAAAAAAAGTTCCATTGTTAGTAAATATAGCACAATTAATTTATAATTCAGACAGCACTTACGTGTCTGTGCACTTTTCAAAAGGGTGACATTATTTTTAAGAGTGTCATTACAATTAGGTAGTCAGAATTCCCGCAAATTTGGGTAAACATTGTTAGAAACCTTGTGTAGATACGTGTGTATGTAATAATTTCTCGATATTAAAAATGGTATTTTCGCTTGGCTTTAAAATTACACTTCTCTTTAAAAATTTGCCACCAATCTGGTAAAACTTTCTCCCAGTGAGTGAAATTCCCTTCTCTTCAACATGAACGCGCGCCCGTCAAGGTGAATATTTTTGCTAAAATTGATTGTAATTTTTCGTTTATAAAATTGAGACTGCAAATATTTCTGGAAATCAGGGAAAGCATCTGATTTTTCAAAGGTATCAATCTTACCCAGTTTTTGAGCGAGGAGATGGAGATGCGAGTTGGTGAGCTTTCACTCGGATACCCGGGTACTGTTGTATGTAACCGTGCATAAATAACATAATCATACGGATGAGTAAGTGGTTTAGGTTTTGCTCTTGATAAGCTTGACAAGAGTAGGATATGGGAGGGTAGAGACGATTGGGCTTTTTGATGACGTAACACATGAACGTCCCCTTTATGTTGGCATGTATGTATGTATAGGGTTGCGAGTAAGGAGTACCGATAATTTACTCTGATGCCCGGGTAATGATGTTGTACAACATGGATGTGAGTACGGGATGGTTTGGTACTGACCATGAGAAATCCTGAATATTTACATGCATGAACTCTTAAAAATCTGGCAGGGTAACATGAATGCACCGTTCTGGTATTGATCTACGTTGTAATAATAACTTTCTGCCGGATTTGTGGTAGTTTGTTTATGAGTGGTATATTTTATTACCACGCCATTATTACATAAACTATAATTCGTCTTATTATAAATGCCGTAGAGTCACATGTATAAGGTATATTTATGGCGGCATAATATGTATATCTTAAGGTCACGCACAGGTCAGCGGTCACGATTTTTTAACTGGTGGGATAAAAAAGAAATTTTGCGGATATTGTTGACTTTCCAACAATTTTTCTGGGATGGTACAAGGCAGAGAAGAAAAGTAAACTATAGTGACCCTACATATACAATTTTGCTGATGCCCACAAGAATTTGGTAACTGAAGGACAGGTTTGTATGTCATAGAGTTTGAGGTCTTGACCCTGGCAAACCTCAAGGAATTAAAATGTCCAACAACATAGTTACGCTGTCCTAATGTTTTTGTATATTTCACGTTTGTTTTTATTTATTCTGTCCTTATTGTCGATGTGTCATTAAAAAGTCTTTTTGTATCCTGCATGCACATACTTATATACATATCGTTGCATGTAAAAGTCTGATACGAGAATACTTGTAATATGTTATAACTTTTAAACCGGTCTAATCGACGAACACATGAATGTGACGTTCACATGAATAAAAGTAAATTACGTTGAAGGATTTCTTAAAGATGTTTATCTTGTTGCTAAAAGCATAGACATGCATTTATAGCACACTTCATAGAAATTTGGGTACCATATATGTAAATTTAAAAGTCTGCGTGCAAAATTGGTTGCAGAGGTGGCCGTGGGAGGGTGGGGTCCAAGGGACAAATGTCCCCACGATTACTTGATCTCCCTTTCATCTGCACATGTTATACAATCAAATCTCTCCCATATTCTGTAAGGCTAATGTCCCCAGACATACCCGTGCCTCTGCGGCCACTGGGTGCGAGAGGAGTAAGTTTACGAAAAGACAAATGGTGCATTAATCCCAATTTGACTTTGTACGACTATCTTTTTTATGTGGCATCGGCTCCATAGCCTCCAATTTCAATGTAAATCCAAACGAATACGGCCCACGTGTCTATTGTTCACGCGCAAAAATATTGTCCACTTTTCACTCAAAAACATTGATCATAGTGGACATAAAAAATATACCTGGGCATTTGTCCTTCAAAGCTATGATAGGCGACGTAATGAAATCCGCTTTATCCAATTATTCATTACGAAATAAAGTTTTCTTCGAATCTCTGTTAAAAATACGAACGCACTAATAACACAACAAATCGCCCAAATTTCACACACTGAAGTAAACTTCGACATAAAGTCTCTCCTCTCCAGCTCATGCACAACTGGTTTAGTCCAATTTGCATAATGAGGAAATAGTTTTTTCGGCTTGGTTTTCTTAAACCATTCCTTCCACCAGCCATAAATTCCAGAGGTTACCCACTTCTTGAGCTGATCGTATATAAAATTCTTCTTGTGCGTGCCATCCACCTGAAAACCAACATACGTCGATAGAAACTTATCGTCGGCTCCTTTCATGAATACTATTCCGTCTCTATTGTCGTTTATGAAAGGCAGTATTTCTTTTATATTTTCTGTGTCATCCAGATACACGTATTTTTCTTGACATTTTGACAAATTCGAGTAAAGATCAGTTGGCCACTTGTAGTGTAACTCTTGCCAGATACGGGGTACGGTTGGTTTAATCGCAAATGATATGGATGAGAGGGTAGGATCATTCTTTAAAAGGGCCCTAGCAACCCTTTTATATCCTAGAAGCCTTGTAAGATTCCCGTCATACTTTCCTGCCTGCAAGATCTCAGAAGAAAAGTCGACAGACGCAAGCGAATCGACAGGGGTTGGGTTGGAATACCATTGTTCGTAGAGGGGAACCTGGCTAAGTGGTAGAAGAAATTTAAATCCAAGTTCTTCAAGATCATAGATATGAGACCATGATGGGTTTCTTCGATAAGGTAGTATTACTTCAGCCGTGAATACATCTTTGTACATGGACGTAATTGCTCCGCAACATAGAATCCAAAACCAGAAAATGGGAATAACTTTAGCTGGAATAACCCTATGAATATATTCTGGAAGTGAGATTTCCAAAAGTACAGAGAACGAAACGATCACAATATCTTCTGGGCGCCCGTAATCTTTTGGAGCTCCCTTGAAGTCCTGCACTTCGTCCTTTGCCATCCAAGACGCCAGCTTACACATTGCAACAAACATAACTACCACCGAGAAAATACCAGCCCACGTGTAAAGATCAAATGGTTTGGTAAACACTTCATACGACAGTTTGTGTTGAATTCCATAGCAGGAAATAAAACTACACGACTTCATCTCTACCAGTATAGTTTGGTGGTTGCCTGCAATGTTACGTAAAGAAGAGGATCCAAAGTAAAAATGTTTTTCATTGTACCCGATTTCTTGAGGGATTGTAATATTTTGCAGAGTATGGGCTAAAATTGCGTATGCAATGAAGTCATCAAGGGACTGTGACTCATTTGCAACAGATAGCCAGTCTATCTGAGGCTTTTGGAAGAAGTATTTCATTTGCATTTTACGAACCGTAACGTCGTATTCGAGTTCACCCCAAATCACGTCCATCCAGTCGGCAAAAATCCAAAAGCATTTGTTAAACGTGGTCGCCACGAGGTCAGCAGTTTTATCAATTCTGACGATGCAATCGGTCCAGTTTTCTTTAGAACAAATAAGTTCAGTGTACTTTAGAGAGCTGCGAATGAGATGGAGTGGGATAGGGTTAGGATTAAGACTTTTGTCCTGTCGGTGATAACGATTAAAGTGATAAATATTTTGATGACCGTCAAAAAGACAGAACTCTCGATTTCCCATTTTCTTAAGATCGGTGTGTAACATCCGCCTGTAGATTGTGTCCAACTCATCCTGTATGCTTAGTTTCTGATTTTCTATCCAAACGAAATACACTGGCCCAATGGATCCAGAGATTCTTGGAAATAAGGGAGAATGTAAGAAAGTTCCAGAGTAAAATACCCTTCCAATTTCAGAGAAAATATTTGCCCAGCAAAACCTTTCAGGATGTTTTCTCCTCACAAAGGCAACCTGTTCAAATTTAAATCCGGGATATATGTAGGATTCATCATGTTTGATGGTGAAATTTTGGGTTGGTTCGAACACGAGTAATATGGGATGCGTTGGAATCAAATTGATGTCCAGATTTTCAAGAATCAGCGTTATAATGCAATGTGAAAATATGTCCATGGCCGATGATATTTGTTGGTTTATGGGGAAATGAGGAGGCTCCATTGCGATCATTTACAAGGAAAAAACTATGCATTTAGCAGTTATCCATAGAATTTATACATTTAAAAAAATACAATATAATAACACTTCCTCGGTGATTCGAGTTAGCAGAAGTTAACTTGTCCTTGGCTAAGGCGAAAATTAGTTTTTGTCCTCCGGTTCGTTACCAAACTACTTCTTTTTGTCAAAAATTGGGAATAGGCTTGGGCTCTGCACAATGTTGTGTACCTTCGTTCAACCCACTTCAGCTATAACTCACAATGAACAATGCGAACGAAATGGAATAACTCATCTCGATCCAGTTGTTTACACATCACTTAAAAGCGTGACACAAGGGTATGTGGATACAATAGATATCGTCATTGATTAAACAGCGCTATGAAAACAATAACAACTTGCACAATCCTAAGTCATAAAAACATAAAGATGTTGAATATCTCTATTGATACATGTGTATCGAATAGTGTTCGATTTTAGATGTGTATGTAAATAAACAGATTGGACAAATTTACCGGCCACAAATTTATAGTTCCGCTACTGCGTATGTCCAAATCGTAAAGGAAATCAAAATTTTATTAATTTCGTATTATATAGAATACTCAAACTGTGCTTTTATTATCAGTAAAGTAAAACTACATGAAATTTTATTTCAGAAGGAAAATATACATGTGCACCTTCTCTCATAAACATCTTCCATTTATTCACGACCAGAATTTTGACCGACAACATATGTAGTTGTTGGTCAAACTATTTAATTAAAGTTCCAACCGAAAGTATATAGTTAGTAGCTGGTAGTCCATTTGCTAATAAGTTCGTTAGCGATCCTCTGATGGGGAAGAAGAAGGGAAATTAAGTAAATTAGGAAAACTATGATAATGTCCAATAATGTCCAACAACTGAACTAAAATTAATTTTTAAATAATTTTTAAACGCTGACGAGGACTAGACTTTAAAAACTTTACAGTTTTATTGACCAAAATTTATTTTACATAAGTTCTTACAATTATCATATGCGCAAGGGTAGCTTAACATGTAAACACTATGGCCTGAGTACTTAGCATTTTTCATACTTCATCCTCAGCATAGTATGTTTCGGAATCTTCGCTTTGAAACCGATACAATTATTGCTATTTGAACACTGCACCGTTGAAACCGTGGGAAAAGTATCAATCAAGTTTTGCAAACTTTGTATCCCACTATTTTCGAATTGCACGCAGGAAAACGTTATCACTTTTAGGACATGTGACATAAAATATTTGGTCACCTTGTCAAATAAGTTACTGCATGCGGTGAAAGCCTTAAAACTTAAGTGGGTAATAGGGTACGCCAGCGCACCATCTACAATATCTTCAGTGCTAGATTGGCAAACATCGCTTCCAACGAAAGATATTTTTCGCAAATTGCAAAATTTGCGCACCAAGTCAAGCAAAAATTTCCACTGGATTTGACCACTGACCTCTAGCCCAACCACGTTTTCTGGGCATTGGAAAACGATGGATGGATGCTTCGAATGTTTGGCGTCATCCATTCGTACGATTGCCAAAATATCTGTTTGTGCACAAAAGTTTGCGGTATCTTGGGAGAAATCTAAGGTGTGGGAATGCTTAGGGTTTACGTCAGGGTGTACTCCGCCATAGGAAAGTATGCCTTTTATGATGCAGGGATACGACGAAGATACGATGGGATAACCTCTTTCTGTGGCTGGACTGCTAGACGGAATGGGTAAAGTTGTAAAAAATTCGTAGTTTGGCAGTGTTAATAGTGCAAGAGGAGCAGTGGAGGATTGAGCCATATGATACCCTGCCATAAATGCAGTAACAAAACCGGTGGGTAGTGTCAGTAACAGAATTACGATGATGGGAAAAGAATTCATTGCTATGAAATTCTTGACGATGTCCTTAAAATTATGGAGGTTCCGGGCTTGCCTGGATTCTGCAAGAATACATACGTAATTTTAGGATTACATGCGAGCAAGTCGAATTGTGCAGGTACAAAAACTTAAGTATCGAAATGTGACACCTTCTTCTGCGCATGGATTTGGTTTTGAGGGCATCAGTGGATGGTTTTCCACCAGGGTGTGCGCACAATCTCCATCCTGTATCGTGCATTTTTTCACGTATTCTGGTAGATTTATACGTTTAAGAATCAGTTACAATTAGAATATAGAGGGAATGTCTGTACGTTACGTCATCCAAAAACTCCGAGTTTTACCGTATTAGCATACCCTATCCAAATCATTTTAAGATAAACGACCCAAAACCACTTAGGTATCCACCTTCTGGGTACATATATCGACGTTCCCACACAAATATTTTACGAAACATTAAAAACTGCCCAAATTTAGGTTTACATGTAATGTAAACCGGTGTATGAAGAATAGATTTTTAGTCTCCATAGAGATTTTAATGATTATCAAAAAATGTATACTTAATGTGCATCTAACATGTCGCTTGTGCATGCACTCAGCGTGGTGTAAAACCGGTTTTAATGTACTCCTCACGTAGCCTATCTTTCTACACCGCATATTCACACCAAATTATTTTCCGTTTACAAGTACATACCTGCAATTTCCGGTAAATTGTGTCTCTCCAAAAAATCGGCGAGGCGCATTGACCCATGTTTGTTGCTCATCAATTTCCAGGACCGCAAGGAACCCTAAACGGTTTTATGATAGTGTGCATACATGAATTATTAAGGTTTACCGTTTATGGGCTCTAATTAAGACCCAAATATTTGTAACCCCAAAAAATAAAAAAAATAACAAATAAATAAATACCCACATTCACAACTTTTGAAATATCACCCACAAACTGAGACATGCTGAACTGTTCTTTGGAGGCTTCCTGTACATACAAGTTAAGAAAACCATTTCAGGTATGTATAAATATACTCCGATATTTTTATAAATGCTCACCGAAATATCTGATTTGAGCAATTTATTCATCCAATTTTCAAACTCTCGGTCGCAAACCTCGTTAAAACCTGGTACATTAATTTGGCGAAGATTTAGGTCCAAGTACTCCATTTTGTCACGGCTTTTTAATTACGTAACGTTGCCCGCCAACGCGAAACAAAAGTTTTGGCGGTTTTAAACAAACACATCAGTAAATTAATTCTACGAAATTTAATAATCTAATTCATGCAACAGAAATTATTCCTCCATCGGCTCGACGTGAACTGAACGCGCATTAATATAGAGAGGGCAATCTTATTGTCAAATACTTGCGCAATTAACTACAATTCGCTTAAATATTGGTGATGCCACGTAACCTTCAAAACAAAAGAGTATAAAGTCAATTGTGTATGTACCTATGGTGTTGAAGTTGTGGCGGAATTGAGTTATCTTTACATACTTAATTACTGATCAGGCAGATAATTGTGATTGTGTATATTGAATGTTGCTTAGCCGCTTTATATACCGTATTGGGCCTGATGCGGTTGGATTGTTATATTATAATGCACACCAAAATTTGTATAATACAACAAACATTTTGGTACATATGTACATCTAGGACAGACAAATGTATGTATGTATGTATGACGCACATGCACATAACATCTCATGACATCCCATATTGCAACGTCCATATATTTTGCATAGAAAACCCAATTTGCATAGATCACCTACCCACAACTTGACTTCAATCGACGCACCGACTCACAGCCACCCACCCGCCTGTTAGACGACATAATGTACGGAAGTTCCCTATCTACACCATATTTTCTTGTGGATGGAATTCCTGTACTTTTGCCTAAGTCTGCAGAGGTTATTAATATCTAGAAATGGGTTGAGTATGCAATATAACACTGTCTAAAAATTATGCAAGCATAAATGTACCATCTTTAATTACTAATTGCAGGTATTGGATACTAGCGTATAAGCCCGTCTCCAGCGGGCGCGAGCTTATTTGATTTTCATGAAAATTGGGTGGAATTTTGGAAAACTCCACCAATTAAATACATTAATCTATATAATAAGCTCAAGTTCTGTCACCAACGGAAGTCAAAGGAATTTGCAAAGAACGTGAAATTGATGGTTTGAGTTGATGATGGAAGTGGATGGTAAGAAAATTAAAATATTTATGAAATCTCAACAGTGCTCAAAGAATGGATCCATGGAAAATTATCATATTGTTATACCAGATTCAAATTGTGTTAACAAAGACACGTTTGACGCTTTCGACATATGTGACATTTGACTTGGTCCACGCGGTCGCTGGTGTGTGGCATGTCAAAGCGCGTATGATATTATATTCGAGCTCAGATTTCAAAATCTGTTCCAGTATAAGATTTGAGTAACTCATCGGAGGCCTCATTCCCTCATGAAGGAAATAGAAAGGGAACGGATTCCATTCCTTAAATCTACCTAGTCTACACATGAAGGGAATGGAATGTGCATAACATGGGCAGCCTATGGGAACCTCGAATAACCGAGGGGATATTTCCCCTCGTCCCTCTGTCCCCACCCTTCCGCGGCTACTGTGTTTTTGTCTCGTTGGGAGCATGTTCCTTATGTAAAGCTGCAGTGAGAGCTGGAAAGGAGTCTTGACAAAATACGAAATTGCGGGAAGGGGAATCCGTTCCCTTTCCATTCCCTTCATACAAAGATGCCACTACTTCGTCTGAAGTATATCCGACGTGAAGAGGTGAGGAACGGAACCCTTCCCGTTCACCATCGTTTGACGACTTCACTGCGGCTCCAGCCCGCACACCCCCAACACACAGTGGTCTGGAATATTAAATTTCTTGGCCAAAACCTATTCTCACCGATTCGAAAACAAACTACCGTCTTCGGTACCTTTGACATAGATGTTCAATTGTGGAAAGTTTCATTGGAATTGTTCAACCGGTTATGGCGTGGCATATGCCTAGATTTGCCTTATAGCATTGGGCTAAATGGGAAAAACTTCAAGTTGAAAATCCTGTTTAGTCCTGTGGTATTTCGAGGAACTGTAAATACCTTATTAATCCCCCACATCTCACCTACTAAAACTGCTGCAACCAGCTGCAACCGTCGCGTATATCAATAGAAATTTGAATTTATTTTAAGGGAGAACGAATAAAAAAAATATCTCAGGTGCTCCAATTATTGCCACGTATGAAATTTTTGGGCGTTCGAAACAACACAATCGCTTCGAAATACCTTGCCCATTCCTTGGGGAAGGGAACTTGGTACAACAAACCCTTCGAAAAAATTTATTACCAAAGGGGGAATTTTATGACGTGGTGGCCCCCTGAGGAGGGTCGACGAAATTTTTAATTTTGGCCCAGTTTTCTATGTTAATGAAGTCAGAGGGCAGAAATATTCAATAAAATTATAGAATATTGTTATTTGCCAAAAAGACATCCTCAAATGTATCGAAACAAAACTTTTAAATTTACTTTTTGACCACACCCCCTGGCGGTGGGTGTGACGATAATGTCTAAATGTTAGTCTGACTTGCATAGAGCTTGATGAGACCTTTCCAACGATACCCCACTTGATGGGGTAACGCGAGAAAATAATTATATTCTTTTGACCACACCCACAAAGGGTGTGGCATTCAATTATAGTTGCATAACTTATATCCCGTGGCACTTCATATCTCGATTCCCGAAGACAGAATTAGAAGAAATTCAATTGTTCGAGAGTTATAGGTTTTGGCAAACAAATCAAGCAACCCAGACCACTGTGCAACAGAGTGATAACCACATCCCAACGCGGCAAGATCAGACAGAGGTAGTGGCCATTTAGGTGCGCGACCCCACAAACAGATCACACCCGAAACTGAGGGTGCAGCCACTTTCGATATGCAAACTCCCCAGCTAATGTTCGGCACTCCCATCATATAATCCACACATGAAGGGAACGGCATCCATTCCCCTTCCCTTTCGTTTGAGATTTCACTACTTCCCCTGAAGTGTATCCAAGGGGAATGGAAGGGAATTCCATTCCCTTATGTATCGGCTAAGTAAATATCTTGCAATTTAAACAATCCAATAGTAATATGGTCCACCAGGAGTCTTCAAAAAAATTGAAATGACTGATTTCATTTAGGTGCCTGACCCCACCAATAGATCACACCCAACACTGGGGGTGTAGCCATTTTCGATAGGCAAACTCTTGAGCTAATATCTTGCATCCCATATTCTTTTCAGCATAACGATAACGTATAGTCCACACACGAAGGGAACGGAACTCCATTCCCCTTCTCTTCCATTGATGTGAAGATTTCCCTACTGCGCCTGAAGTATATCCAAGGGGAATGGAAGAGGAAGGGAATTCCATTCCCTTATGTGTAGCCTAAGTAATCTATCTCTAAATCCGATATGAATATGGTCTACACATGAAGGGAACGGAATCCGTTCTCCTTCCCGTCATCCACACATAGCGAAATTTATGTCACTGGTATCGGAACGGGCCTGAATAGGCCTGAACGGAACAGAATGTTCCTTAAATATCCGGAACAAATGAACTAAAGGCCCTTCGGTAAGTGACTTCACCAACGTTTCACACCTAGCATTGGGATAATAGGCAAATATAAATGATAATGTCTGGCATACCCACCCCCCATCAGAGCGATAACCATATCCCAGGGGGGCACACACCCCCCACTCCCCCCATCAGAGCGATAACCATATCCCAGGGGGGCACACACCCCCCACTCCCCCCAGCAGAGCGATAACTATATCCCAGGGGGGCACACCCTCCTATTCCCCCCAGCATAGCGATAAACATGTCTCAGGGGGGCACATCCTCCCATTCCCCCCACCAGAGCGATATCTGCACTTAATAATTTTTGTTAACTTCCCTTCCTGATAAGCTAACCAGCAAATCCTGAATAACTGAGTTATCGACTTTCCAACGCAGTAGATATGCAAATCACTTTCTTCACTTTCACTTCCGTTGCGGACAAATTACTTTCACTTCCGTTGCCAACAAACATTTCCAGCTTATAATATAGATGTACACACTGCGGCTCAGCAAAGTGTTTATTTAATGTGGATAACATATGAGTTTTGATTACATGTTTTACATATTTTCAACTTGTATCAAGCATATTAAACTTGATTTCACCCAAGGTTATTGCATTTTCAAATTGGATTTCAATCGAGCTTCATTGTTGATTAAATTAGCCCCTGAATTTAGCATTAGAAATTTATTGTGGTACAAAACTGAGCCATATTGTCCATGTCACTTGTACATGTGAACTAAACACGTAAAACGTCTGTTGTACTGTACATGAGTAGCTTTGTGCACCTTCATGTGGCTATGAGCGATAAATACTCATGCATTTGTTCATCAGTTTAAGCAAATACTTGCATGTTCCGGTCATTAATCAAGTAGGCATATTTTATTTATAACGGTATGGATTATATTCGCGGACGAATTTTTAGTCCCTTGTAATTCCTCATCTCCAGGCATCATACATAAAATACGGTAAATATCATGACTTTCGATTTAGTTGTGCTCACATTTTTCATGGATTAGGGGATCATTCTAAAACGACATAATATCTCAATTTTAATCAAACTATTGGTAGAACAAGTTAAGCGCACGTGGCCACATTCATCGTAATCATTCAAGAATGAATATTCATTCGGCAAAAATACAAACCTTTTGGATACAACAATCAGAACAATTAATTCGTTTTACAATTTATTTGTAATGAAAAAGAGAATTAAATGCTAAATATTGTCTTAAATATTAATTTGTATTTGTCTTAAAACAACAATGTCTTTTGGTAAGCGCTATGTATAAATTATGTATGCCTCGTGCCGAAAGGTGGTCCAACATGTCCAACGATAACATGCCCAACATGGTCCAACATTCCTTAATAAAATTAAGGCTGGTAAACAAACATTTCCTGGACATGAGCTTAATCTCGGGACGAAGCATTGTTGCAGATGTGAAACCTCGAAACATGTAATTATAGTCTTGGTTACTAATGAGTTTTTTCGGGTCGGGTATACTTGAACATGCTAAAGGATATGCATGAACCTGTAAATATTAACAGCTCTCAATAATTCAAACAAACCGGGCTGAAATATAATAATTAATTTTGTATTTCTAGAATTAAAATTATTTCTTTGTACTGTTTAAAGGGTAACTAAATACGTACATACATACATATATGGTGGAAAATGTTTGATTAATTGTCAACCATCTTTTGAGCGTATTATACATAAATCAGGATAACAACTCCTTTAATCCAAAATAATGCTGGCATTCGTGTAAGCTTCACGAAAATAATCATAAGTTTGATAGATTTTAAAATCTAGTGCGTAAATTAAACCATACTTTAATTATCGAACATATCCATATGCTGCTAACTAATTTACTTGCGGAATGTGAAATTACATGCCTGTGAATGCGGAATTAGATATGTCTCACTGAAGATATAAATTTATGCAGTTGAATGCTTAAAGTTGCAACCCAACTCACATAAAATTGTTATTCTGTTAATTCTGCGGGCACATTGAATTCAAAATCATTTCAGACTCAAACCCAACTTAGGTCCGTTGAAATGTATTCCACTTATTTCCTTCCATTTCTACTCCGACATATCAAAATAGGACAGAAACTTAAATCCATTCCGTATGAGTTTAGCCAAAAATCTGGAAAACTTGTGATCACCAAGGACAAGACAAGAATTTGGATATTTCGACTACAAATCGTCCTACACCTAATGTACTGCATCGCCATGCTGATTCACCTCTGTTTCGGTCCTTCAACGGTTGCCAGAAAGCTTCAAGGTTTCGTTTTCTTCTGCATGTACACGGTCGTTTTATGCGGTCGGTGGAACTATGATGTGAATGTGGCACCGATACAGGTCATCAATTCGGCAATGGAATTTGAGAAGAAGGTGGTTGCAGGTAAATATGTAGAATATGTTAAGGGATTTTTGTGTTGAATTAGCGTTATTTAATAAATGAGGCAAATCGATATTGCATTACTGGAGACGAATCATAGCATAGAAATTTATTCGTATGTGTCAGTTTCTCTTAAATGTAACTGCTTTGTAAATTACAAAGCATTCATATTAAATTACAAATTGTAATTTAATATGAATTGTAATGTTTATATCTTCTATGGGGTCATGGCTCGAGGGAAGATTAGTTTCAATAAATTAACCAATCAATCAACCAATCTTAAATGTAACCATTATTATGGTACTGACAATGCGATGGTGTGAAGTGTAACCCTCCGATTTGGTTGAAATTATGAAATTATGTGGTCCATGTCAATACAACTAACGTTTCTTCAGGCAGTTTGTGCGATGGTCAGAATTTAGCAAAATTTTTGAGGTCAAAGTTGAAAAACGGGCGATTTTTCGCACGCGGAGGAAGCAAACTCAACTTCCATTCTCTTCCCGTGATAAAAATCTCCCGTTTTTCAACTTTGACCTCAAAAATGTTTCCAAATTCTGACGATCGCGCAAACTGCCTGAAGAAACGTTGATTGTATTGACATGGACCACATAATTTCAAAATTTCAACCAAATCGGTGGGTTACACTTCACACCATCGCATTGTAAGAGGCCAAAGTTTCAAACATATAAGCTTTTCTACCATCGTTTCTAAAATGATTTCAACCGCGGGTTTGGAGTTAACACTCCAAATATATATTATTTACATACATAGGAAAACCCGATTGGAACGTTAATCTGGAAACCATACTGATGAAGCTCTTGCTGCAGTTAGTGTACTATACGATTTTTGCAGTACCAGTTGCCAAACTTGCACTAATCTTGCTCGACCCCTGCTCGCCACCGTTTCTCCTCTCGATGTGGGTAGACTGTTCTTCTGTCAAATGGACGAAGTCTTTCGGATATCAAAATCTAATTCTTATCTTCGACATTTGGATGAATATTCATGCCTTCATTGGTGGGTCGTTCGAGATACTCTACGTCTATCTCACCGGAATTGTATGCTTGCTGAACTACTTTGATGTGTTGAGAAGGTATGAGATGAGTTGATTGGGACGATTCACTACGTGAATTCGCATAATTCTGCTTATCAAACCGAATTTATTTGGTTCCTTAAAGACATATTTCTCCAGAAATGTGTATATTTCGTTTTTCAGAGATATTCGAGCCGCTGAGAAAGCCGCGCAGTTCAAATCGTGTACCTGTATCTACCGAAGCATTCAAATCCTCGAAAAATTATTCAATGGATTTCTTATGCTTTTGATACTTCCATCGTTTATGATATTCATGCCGACATTGCAGGTCCTCCTGCAATATGTCTGCATCATGATGAACAATGATATTCCCAAGCCCGCCTTCCTCATGTTTATTCTAGTTTGGATGAACGTGTTTGTCAACAACGTTCTAGTCTTCACTTTAGCCTCCTGGGTTAACAATGTATCGATCAAAGTTTTGAAGGAAAATGAGAAAGCTATGATCCACATGGGTCATGCTACCAGGCGATCTGCCATCATGAAAGAAGTCAAGGCCAGCACAGTACTGAAGATCAAGTTCGGTTCGAACTTTATCGACAGCGGAACGCCATTGGTAATTCAAAACTTTAGTTTCAGCCAAACGATGTCATTGATACTTATCAATTCAACGAGGAGGGGCCGCTAATCTGAAAGGAATGCGTTTGCCTAATGCTGTTGTGAAAACAGCATGACCGCTTCACTAACAATTTAACCTTTTTTCAAGCTACACCGGGATCGACTAGCGAGTTATGTTAAAAAATCAAGCCAAAAATTAGAAGTCACGTGACACTTCTCTTTCCGTTGAATGGCCCCTTTGAAGAAAAATATTGGCGGTTAAGTTCAATTTTTGAGCAAATTTTCCCTTGCTTTTTCCTCCACGGGGCGAAAACCAAGGCGCTCGTGCGAACTTTGACCCCTAATAATTTTCTTCAAAGGGGCCATTCAACGGAACGATAAGCGCCATGTGATTCCTAATTTTTGGCTTGATTTTTTGATATAATTCGTTAGTCAATCCCGGTGTAGCTTGAAAAATGGTTCCATTGTAAGTACTAACAATGCAATGCACGGACATGGAACGACATTTTCCAAAAATAAATTTAATCGCTTTTAACTTTCGGGGGGTCGATATGATGGTTTTTTCTCATAGTGGCTTTTTGAAGTTGACATTTTCGGATTCTTCACACTTTTTTTATTGGAGTTTTAATTTTTGCACGGCCAGACCTTTCTTCCTTGAAATGTGGTCAGGTCTTCTCCGAGTCTTTGTAACTCAAATTTTGGTACTTACAAAAAAATCGTTTCTCGACTTCCTCATTTTGAAGTTGCATATGAAATTTATTGTTCATGGAAAATTTATGAAATTTTTGTCACGTGTGGCGGGATATATTTAGCATATTCTATACAAATTTCGGATTCCTATAACCACTTTTTGACCACTTTTCTACTAAGACAACCAAGTGTCTCAATATGTTTTCTCTGCTCTCTATGTGAATAATTCAATAAACCTTAGAAGCATGTCTAGTGTTAAATGTTGCATTTTTTCAGCATTTAAATTAATTTGGAATACATAACTTAACACAAGTATGTATGTAGTAATGATTAGCTTAATATTTTTGCAGTACAAATTCGTGAATCCCATATTACCGTATTAACTTAAGCCACATGTTTAAAAACAAAAAAAAATCTAATGCGATCGAATATTATGCGACATACAATAACATTGTGTAGTTCCAATAAACTAACAATTTTACATAGGGTTAGACTTGGGACGATACAAATAAATGTGAAACCTTAACGTAATTCTAATTTTCGTTGTTAATGAATGATTTCTTGCATAATTTAGAACGTCAGGAGGGAAATTCTAAATTATGTAGGGTGGCTTATTTATGTAAATAAATATGTATGTACGTTGCCAAAGTCAGAGGCGTTCCTTGGATTGGGACGGCCTGGAGCACATATTGAGTCCGGCCTTTTCAAAAATGGTGTAAAATATCTAGTCATTACGACATTGTATGTACATATCTTGCTTCAAAGTGTGTCGTAAAATTAAGTGCCATCTAGCCCTATATATCCATCTTTCAAACCGCGGAGTAAGTTTTACATGAAAAAAATGTTCGGCACATTTTAATTTCTTTATCACTGATTGTAATTATAATTTGTAACGCAGCTCATTAAGTTAATATTGATAATTGCTCATTGATAATTCCACTCTCTGGGTCCCTTACGATCAGTACTGGAACTTTGAAAAAAAGGTACCGAGGGAGATCCATAGTTTAACGTTTACAGGAGTACGTATGGCTAACCACAATAAGATGACATATAAGTAAGATGTTATGGTCGTAGTGCGTGAGGAAGAATTTATTGATTCAGATATGTAAATGTCGAAACAAGATGCAGGGTCTGACATTGCATTAGATTTAGATATGTCCAAATTTTCAGAGAGAAAGTGTTCAAATCTAGCACTAAATTGCATAAGAGAATCCCTCAAAATCACAAAAGATTTTACACACGTCGCGGAGAGATAGTGGCGAAAATCAGTGTCCTTCGAGAAACGACAATTATCTTCGTCTTGCACAATGACCACAATTTTTCAGGGCGACTAGTATTCTACAGAATTAAAATGTTTTCCAAAATACAATTGTCTTCGCTCGAATCAAAGAATTTAAAGCTTAGTACTTAGGATGGATCTTTGACGCGAAGGGGCAGATTCTTTGATTTCAATTAAATTACTCCTTACTCACATGAATTCGGAATTTCACAATGCATTGTAGAAACCCTCCTGTTTGGTTCACATTGCAATGTGAACCAAACAGGAGGGTTTCTTCAAAGCAACTGTAACGCATTGGCCAAGTTTCGCCAAAAACCCGTCCTGGGTACTAAATAGGTTTAAGCTCTAACTAAATTCCGTTCAATTAACCAGAAATCATCTGCTAGCCCATGCAAATTGGGCGTCTAAAATCTGAAGTTTTTTAAACACCGGTTTTCCGATTGTTCGAATTTTTCATATTGGGGTAAAACCGGTTTTCCATTAATTCAAGTTTGGGAAATCGTGGGAAACCGGTGTTCGATTCTTTGCGCAAACCGGCTTAAAACCGATTTTAAAAATCGGTTTTATTGCAAATTGTACAAAGTTGACAAATATAATAATCAAAGAATGAAAAATAAAAATAAAATGTAACCTTAATACGGGATAACAGCACTACTAATTCTGATCTCAACAATTCGAAACAGAAAAGATTAGCTCTTAAAAAAGTTTATTTTATTAAACACCGAAAGCCGTTGTTGGAGTTTATAAAAACCAGTTTTTCTGAAAATTGTGAAACCGGTTTTTCACAAAACCGGTTGTTGGAAAATTGTAAAACCAGTTTTCAGTTAAATTGAAAACCGATTTTTAACATCTTCTAATGGAAAAACCAATTTTGGATTCCCTAGTTACATACAAACCCCTCGAGACTCATTTGATAATCACGGAGTTCAATCTAGGGCTGCCAAATCCGGATACTTGGATTTTAAAAAATCCGGATTTTTCGGATTTAGAATTTTCCGAAATCCAGATTTCACTTTGAAATGAATCCGGATTTCTTTAATTTAGAAACTTATTTTCCCGTGCTCTTCAAAGATACAAGTTGCTGGGAAAAGTGTAAAAAAAAGTTTGTTCATGTTATTCATCCCAGGTAGTTATTTGAACATATTCGACATCAAACTCACCATTTTCGAAATTTGACATTTTTTTAGTCCATCAACTTAAAAATCTCATTTCTTCAAATCAAATTTTACATGAGATTATGAATTCTTGAAGGTACGTCTGAAATTGTAATCCTATATTTTGTATGACACATATCAAAGTTGTCATTAGCTAAAGGTCTATGCCATAAGAACAGATTTGGGTTTAAAATTGTTAAATTGTTGATAAGGAACATCCGGCCTCGCAAATGAAACACATCTGCCATACACTTTTCGACACTTAATATGCGTTTATCTTGTGGCGTGTGATAGGACAATTATATCTAGTGTATAGGGGGTGCCGGTACGGCCCTTCGGGCCGTACGGCCTGGAGCCAGCGCTCCACCTAGAAGCATCGTCGGTACGGGCCTGGCCAAAGTAAAGCATTTCTTGCACTCATATTTAATTTGTTCGTATGCCTTAAAGATAATTAAATATATGTATAACTACATTTTCTTAATACAGAATGGCTTGCCGAAACGTGGCCCGGCCTTGAAAATAATAATTAAAGTTTGTTCGACAAACTTTGATCAAATCTAATTTTGTTAATGCTTTTGCGTTAGGTCTTGGACTGGTTTATCGGAACCACACGAGGATATTGATTGTACGCTGCCACGAAGCCAATAAATATGATTGGCTATTGCTTCAACATTAGGACGACACTCTACGTCGCCGCTAGATTGGATGAACTGAACCTCTAATCTGAATACTTTTGCTCACTGCATTATGTATTTTGATGGGGATATGTAGAAATATCATGTAGTTATAACTAAAAGTGTGCTGATTAAATTATTTTGGTTATTCGTTTCAGATGGGACGCATATATAATACTTATAATACAATTTATGAACAGTATAGGCCATGAAGATATTAACATGCAGTTGAATAATTTACTGAACAACCGTTACTTCTAATCAAAATTTGCTGAAAGCAAACGCGAACCCTCGTCATTTTAGTTTCAAATTTAACTTCGGATCAAAATGTATTCCACTTATTTCCTTCCATTTCTTGTCCGACATATTAAAATCGGTCAGAAACTTAAATCCATTCCGTATGAATTTAGCCAAAAATCTGGAAAGCTAGTGATAACTAAGGACCGGACTAGAGTCTGGATATATCGTGTGCAAATTGTCCTCCACCTGATTTACTGCATCGCCATGCTGGGTCACCTCTGTTTTGGCACATTAACGGCTACGAAAAAATTTCAGGGTTTCGTATTTTTTTGCATGTATACGGTCATGCTGTGTGGTCGGTGGAACTATGACCTGAATGTAGCATCGATACAGATAATCAATTCCGCAATGGATTATGAGAAAAAGTTGGTTACAGGTAAATAGGACAAGCATATATAGGGATGTATACTGTAAATTGCACGCATAAGATGTGAGCATAACATCAAGCATTAACGTGATAAAAAACGGATACGAATCATAGAATTCATTGGGTCTGGGACTATAAACTATCCAAACGGTGTTGTCCCTTCACATTTGTGTCAAAAAATTGGAAGTTAAATTTTTTGCCAGCTAAACAAAGGCATGCATTGTTCTTTGAAAAGCAATACTGCTCGTGAAACCGAAATACGACCAAAATCACAGCGATAACGCAATCGGCTATTAAAGCAATGTTCGAAATGTTTTTGTTTTAAATTGAATTCATGGTTTCGATATTAAGTTCCCTAATGTTCATGCCCATATGTATGTTCAAAATGATGTCAGTTGTAGATAGGGGACCCTGTATATATATATATTATTACTTAGGAAAGTCAGATCTGAGTGTCAATCTGGAAACAAAATTGATGATGCACTTCCTCCATTTAACGTTCTACAGCATTTTCGCAGTACCAATTGCCAAACTAGGACTAATCTTGCTTGACCCGTGCTCCCCGCCGTTTCTTCTCTCGATGAGAGGGGACTGTTCGTCCATAGATTGGACGAAGTCTTTCGGGTATCAAAATCTAATTCTAATCTTCGATGTTTTGATGGATATTCATGTATTCGTTGGCGGGTCATTGGAAATAGTCTACAACTTTTTCACTGGAATTGTATGCTTGCTGAACTACTTTGCAGTGTTGAGGCGGTGAGTGCTTTGAATACATATGTATATCCGCATAAGTCAGGGTCAAATCCTGATTAAGTTGTGTGGATGTGGTTTAAACAATGACCAACAAATCTGGGGCTGCATGCGTCCCGAAAACTTGCAATAAAATGTGACCCTAGTTTCAACGCACCGATTCTAACTTGGTTCTGTAAATTTTTCTTAAGGAAAATACATTTTACGCTTTCAGGGAACTTAGAGTAGCTGAAAGACCCGCCGATTTTAAAGCGTGTACCGGTATCTACCGAAGTATTCAAATCCTCGAAATACTGTTCAACGGATTTCTGATGATTTCCATAGTCCCATCATTCATAATTCTCACACCAGCATTGCAGGTCCTTCTTCAATATGTCTGCATCACGAGGCACCAAAGTATTCCGATGCCCGTCTTTTTCATCTTCCCCCTAGTATGGACGAACGTCATTGGGAATAACATCCTGGTTTTCACTCTTGCCTCCTGGGTGAATAACGTATCGATCAAAATTTTGAAGAAAAACGAGAAGGCTATGGTCCACAAGGCATGTTCGAGAAGGCGATCTGCCCTGATGAAAGAAGTCAAGGCCAGCACCGTCCTAAAGATCAAGTTCGGTTCCAACTTCATTGACAGCAGAAAGCCGTTGGTAATTCAAAACTTCAGTTTCAGTCAAACGATGTCACTGATACTAATCAGTTCCTCGAAGAAGGGCCACTAATTGGATGGAGTACTCGAATTAGAAAATTTCGTAGTGTTTGGGTTTCAAATGTAATATTCATAAGAAGGGCATAATAATATATAAATCGTTTCAACATTGAAGCGATTTATTGTGCGTGAATTGTGGGGAGACATGAAGGGGCTTCTATGTCGTCGTCGTCGTCATCGTCGCCGTCTCATCCTTCTCCTTGTATTCTTATGGTCTACTTCTTCCTTTTACCATCATTATGCAGATAGATCCAACAAAAGGCTCAGGTTCAGAGTTCACCACACCGGCAACCAACCAGCCAACCATGGCTACCGACACCAAGCAACACTTGCGAGTTTCTAGTGTTTCTTCTTCGCTCTTCTCGCTCTCTCTCTCTCGCTCGCTCTGTTTCTATCTTGTTATGTTTAATAACATGGTTATTAAATCATATTTCGTCGGATTTACCAACTTACTATTATAATAATTCTAAAAAAGACTCGTTTGGCATGATTTTGATTAGATAATTAAGTATAATAGCAACAAATCAAATTCTCGTGATTTATTTACAAGACGGAGGACTTTTTATTTCAGCCATTTTCCAATTTTTACGTTTTTTTTACTTTGTACATACTTATATGCATTAAAAATCAACATTTTAATATTCATCAAATTCAAAAATTGAGTTCTAGACGACGTTTTTAACGATCATTACAATGATTACATAAATATGTAGTTGTGTCCTTATTAATTACCCACTATCTTATTGAATCTTTAATTAATTAACTATGTATTTAACCTTAAATACCATGGGATTCTCGCTCCTTGTCTGTGGCGGTGAACTCACTGGTGAAACGGAATTTAGTGCAAGTTATTACTGTACCGATGAAATCATGCACTCCGGTCGGTGATGATTCAATACCATTTTTCTAAGAGGGAATATTTATTTTAATCAAACTAAACATTTCCTGCTTACAATGGAAATCCCCCAGTGTGTGTGACCAACTTTTGATGACATTGGTGCAAATCGATCATGAACTTAGGTAATATGAAATTTACAAAATGCATAGTCTCCCAATGCTTATATTTGGTGGAGATATTTGAAATCGAAGAGGAAAAGGTGCTCAGAAAAATTCGCAAATGACTGCAGATATTTTAGATTTTAGTAGAATTCTTCAAAGACGACAACGCTTTTATCGCAATTTTTAATAAACTCTGGTATTTACATATGTAAATATCCACTAAATATATTTGCATGATATTTCAATATTAAATAGTTTAGGTATCTATATACTAGTGTTGTGCACATATTTTATTCACTCTGTAAAATTAACCAACCCAGATATGTACATAAGTGTTAATAAAACAAGCTGTCATGTCATCATATATTCAAGCATTTTCCCGGATTTTAAACAAATCCCGCAAAACTTCACAGTCTTTCGATGCAGCTAAAGAATTCCAGTCAAAGTCCAAATTACTAAATTCTTCACAGCTCATCCTTCTCTGACAATCCTCTTCCAACATTTTTCTTATCGCAGTAGCAAATAATGCACAATCGACACTGTCTGATTTAACACTGGCTAATTTATCAGGTAAACTATTGCTGAATCTTGTAGCCCTAACGCGAATGGGAAGGCGAGTAATGCTCGTGGTTAGTATTTCAAGGGCAAGTAGTCCAACCGAGAATATTTCGGATTGCAAAGGGTCTCCTCTTTCTGCTCCTTCAGCTTTTCGAAGTACCTCTGGCGCCTTATATTTCAAATTACCTCTGTCACCTGACACCGCTTTTGTATCATCAATGTTCCCCATAAACTTTGAAAGGCCAAAATCTGCAATTTTTACTGAAAACTTGTCCTCTTCTCCTGGTTTTCTTTTGATCAAAATATTGTCGGGCTTGAGGTCGTAATGCATTATTTTGTGGAGTTGGAGATACTTCATCCCCCTGATAAGCCCTCGGATGATTTTCAATTGGTCCCTGATTAGAGGAGTTGCCGAGGAATTTGAATCCATCCAGTTTTTTAGGGTGAAATCACAATATTCCATTTCAATAAAATATCCAGTCACAAAAGATTCGTTTCTTGCTCGCATCAGTAATTTCTTAAGTGGAATTTCCTCGTCAGATTGGCAGGATGAAAACGCGGAAGTAGGATTTCCTTCCGGGATTGGTTCACCGTATTTAAATATGCCCTGGACACAAATTAATTAATTTATATTAGTTAATTAATTTATAAAATAGCTCAAATTTTTACATCTTAAAAAAATGGTATTGCCGGCTTTGAAATTTTAGCAAATAAGGAGACACATCGTCGATGCAGCTGTAGTTTATCGCGACATACTCTTAAATGAAGCAGATCACCCAATCCTTGCAAAGTTCCCTGGTAAGAGGAATTTACCTAACTGTTACGGTAACGGTAAAATCCGCATATTTAGTAAAATATTTATAAAATAAGGGGACACACTTGATGTGAGTGAATTTAAGTATGTACCTACCTAATTCTAAAATGCCAAATTTCTAAAATTGTGTACAAGTTTACAGAACTTAAGGATTTTGCACCGTTACTAGGGACTGCGTGCATTACCTCATGATGCTTATAAGTAGAATTATAAACTACCGATAAATTTAACTCCTTTTTATTATGCTTGTTTACGTGACCTGTACTATTATTTGCCAGTTTCATATATAAAGTTTAAAAATAATTCTGCAAGTTTCATCTTACCCGTAGCTCCTCCTCGGTAAATTTTCTTTGTATCCACTCAATAAAGAAGACAATGTTAGGATGGCGCAGATCCGACAAGTTTCCGATCTCCCCTCTGGTGTATTCTTCATCCTTCTTGGTTCTGGGGATAATCAACTTGACAGCCGTGTTCAATTTGTAGCCGGGCTCTTTTTGCTTGAATACATAACCAAATGCGCCCTGCCCAACGGGTTCAACCGGCTGGAGGCCGGCAACGCTTTCCATCTCAATGCAGTGATAAAGACGCTGTTTAAATTTCGTTATCTCTGGAGATTGGTGCAGACGGAATAGGAACCGGTAGAGGGTGTGGTACACGGGAACCCTGAAATAACATTTGGTTAGTAAAATATGTTATCTTCAGTGTAGGAACCAATACGTGGGGGAAATATGTCACAATCGCAATTTTCCGTGATTGGTAGGTCACCAATGTGAGGGTGACACAAGTTGCCGCAAACTCAAAATAAATAAGAAAAAGTTAACGGTTTGTTGCAAGATTTTTGATAAAGAAGGTTGATTTAATTAGTCCGAGTTTTCCTGGCAAAATTAGAAAACCTTAACCTCAAAAATGATGAAAGTTCGAAGTAGAGTAGAGGTAAATGTTTGCCGACTTCCAAAAAAATAATCGGGACGAATTAAATCAACACCCTTTACAAAACAAAACAGTTTTCATGAAAATTGTAAAATTCATCCTCACTTACCGATTTTGGATTAAGTAGTTCAACAATGTCTCTAAATCGTTTAGCTGTTCGGGAGGAAGCAACCCTTCATAATATTCTTTATCATCCCTTCCTTGACTGGAAGCTAGTACCGCCTCCATAAATTTTGCACCGTTGAAGACCTCCTTAAACAATTTCACCGTCTCCTCCATCACTACCGGAATCACCCTTTCAGCCACAGTAAAGTCCCCAAAACGAAACAGAAGAGAGATTTCTTGTCTTGATAAATCATTATTAGCCCTAAATTCAAACTGCTTCGTTTCTTCGTTCCACCAAATAGTTTGAAATTGTTCAACGGTCATTTCATCTAATTCAGGATTTGTTTCTAGCATCATTTCCACGAGATGGGGAACATTGTAAAAGTTCCCATAGGGATTAATCCTGGTGTCTCTTCTCCAATTTATAATTTCTTTTATGATTTTCCCAATGGTGTAAATGTTTGATCGGATATTTGGCTGGAAAATTTCTTTGCGTAATATCCTTGAGTCTTTGTAGTAGTCGTTCACCTCTCTTTGGTTTAAAATCGAGTATTCCCGGATATTCAGGAGGAATCCATCTGCACGATTCTGAGAGAAGTATATATTTTCAAGGGACAGACTTCGGTGACCGTTATACCTTTTAAAGAACCTTTGGGCAGCCTCAAATATTCCATGGATAACTTCCATTTTTGACGAACCATTTAGGTCACAATTCATCCAACTTTTTAACGATCGACCGTCCCGTCTTTGCTGTATCTTCCAGATTTCTGCTCTATACCCCTGTTTCCCCGCATTTAAAATAAGTTCCCGTATTTCCTTTTCCCCACCTATCTGGTATTTCCCGGGGAGGATAGGGCCTTCTTGGGCAAACCTGACAATCTCTTCGTGGTGAAGCACGGTTACAGTTATGTGGTCGTAAAAATGGTTTTCCTGCTCAAAATCTGAATCTTGCCGAATAACTCCAAACCGGCAAGTGGCCTTGGTCGGATGGGGAAATAAGAGTTTGAGAACTGATCCGTGTCTTTGATCTGTTCTAGTTTGAAACACAAGGGAGTTTCGAGCCTGGCCTAGGTATTCCAAATTATGTAGTAAGAATTCCTGCTCCCAAGCAGCTTCAGTTTTTTCTTGCAGAAGAGACAGAAATGAGGCGGGAAAGTGGCACGTGTTTTCCTTTGAAATAATGTCCGATATGTCAGCAGGCCTGTACAAATTAAGAAAGTGGGTAATTAAATATTGAGTAACAATCATTTTGTTTATACAAGGAATATTTGCAGGCAAATTGTCTCCCACGGAGGCACAATTTTTGATACATTTTTTCACCAATTTTTTACGACAGAGCAAAATATATATAATTTTTTTAAACAATCTCGTGAAGTGTCCTTCGTTCATTAGCTTATGGCTTATTTTACATTGTTGAGAAAATGTCTCCTTAATGATAATCAAAAATTAGTGCCTCCGTGGGTGACAATTGGTCTCCAAAGTATTTACAGAGCACCTTCTCTCCAGAAGAAAGTTTATCCACTCCTCCACTTTTGGTAATTTTTCCTCATTGCTAGTTTCTTCCATCACTTGGAAATTCTCCTTCTCCAATACTTCGATTAACCCGGTACGCACCTGATCATCCTTAAACACCTTCGTGGCAACGGAAGGTACGCACAGTCCTGTCCAAGGGTTTAATTTGACTAATCTTGTATCAAATACGTATCGATAATTGTGCTGAAAGTCGTCAAACAATTCATCCCAATCGACTTCTTTGATTTGTCGTAGAGCCACTTTTGGATTGTTTAGCATATTTCCAACTAATCTCCTCAAAGTCAATGAGTACTGTAGGATCGGAGATAATTTAAGGAGACAGTGTGATTCTTGAAGTATGTCCTCTTTAATCTGTATCAAATTTGTCTCTTGGGTTTCTTCAGCAGAAAATAAGTGAATGTAAAGCCCTCCTAAGTCTTGGATACATTTTTCCAGTTGGTGACTTCTCCTTTCTTCCATCACGTCTAGTTTAGGATGACCATTATTTGTGGAATCTGCAAAATATTACAAGTATTCTATTGGTAAATATCCGTGTTTAAAAATACTTTTCTTCACGCAAAATGCATTAAGTTTGCAAATTAGGAAATTATTCGTTCGTTATTCATCGATTCAAAATTATAGAACAAGTATCTACTCATTATTAATTTTTCATTAGTTTCATCGCTAATTCTCTTTATTAATTTGATTTCTCAATATACCTAATATACTTAAAATATGGTGAAAAACGTGTAACGAATATGTAGATGTATTTATTCCTTCTTCATAAATATGAAGCAAGTAAATATTTACGCCAAATTTATTCACTGAATAACTCTGAAAAAAATATTCATTTGTTACTCAAACAAGTCGACTCGGCATTAACAAAATTCTGAGTGGTTAACAAAACCTAGCATCAATTCTATATGTAAATTGGCCACATTGCATATAAGGAATCTGTTGTAATCTGTCAAATCTGTTCTGTTGTTGTAATCTGTTCAACAGAAACGCTTTAGTTATTTTCGAATTCCAATTCCGTTCAAATTTTGCAGTAAATGTGCTGTAACCGCGTTCTCCAAATTCAAGGTGGTGGCTAAATACAATCACAAACGCCAAAGAATAGTTTACAGAATTTCAAATTATTAACATCATTCTCGGTCGTTTAAATAATTTGGAATGAGCAACTACCGAGTCCGTTTTATCATTTACCTTATGAGTTAACTTAAAATGCTAACCAAAACCACATTATTCGATCGTGGATTGCTAATAGCGAAAATGCAATTATTTTGCAATATTCAAAAAATTAGAAAAGTGGGGTCAGAAATCAAGGCAGCGGCCAAATTCTAGTCCAAAATAATTTTTAAAATTATTTCCAGTCATTTTCAATCAAGTTTTCAGTCAAAACTTGAATATCTCAAAATTTGCAAAAAATTCGCAGATTTTGGCATTTATCTCGAAAACTGGCTAAGCGCGCCCCCAATTTTATTACGAATTATTGATCTACTCATTATTACGCAAATTTTAAGCCATCAAACTCGAAAATCGTAGGAAGCTGAAAAAACACGATCTCATTGTATATATCTATCTTAACTATCTTAAAAATAAAGAATGAATAATTTATTCATTCTTCACTGAACAAGTGAATGTGAACACATACATATGTTTGATAAATAGGAAAAACGGAGAATTGTGTTTAAAATTACTTCGATTTTTTCACTTACCGTTACTACCTGAAGATTTTGGTAGCACAAATGCAAGCACTGGTGGATTGTATCTCTCTTTATAGCAATACACGTTGAATTGGTCCGCAGTTAAGTTTTCAAAGTATTTCCCATCCTCCAAAAGTTGAAGGAAATCACACGTAATCGATTGGGCAATGTGGACTTGCTCAATCAGCCTCGCTTGACAAATTAGCCTTCTTCGGGGAAGAATTTTATCCATAAATTCGGCCAATGACATCTCATCCAGAAGCTCAATCGATATTATGCAAGGAAGTGTGGAAGAGGTTTCATCCTGATTTTCTCCTACAAATAAGGGAACATCCGTGTATTAAGTCATAAAAAATTCGGATTTGTACCAGCCTTGCGCAAGTTATGCTTAAGACTAGAACACTCTTAGGAATACAGTTTTAAAGTAATGCCAAGTGGTACTCATACACAACTGTCTTAAAGTGGTATAGATAAGCAATACCGTGTGGTTATAGCTCGTTATTAAAGTTTAACCACATCGATAACAAAGTTTTACGGACCAGTATAAAGGACGGTCCATAAATTGCCTCCAGCAAGATAGAGGGAGGTGGCGGGTATCAAGGGCTCCAATAATATCGTGCATATGTGACACATCGTAAAGGGGAGTCTAGACAATAGCGATTTTTGCGTGACATAATTTATGAATCTCCCCCTAATTTTAATATTGTTAATACCGAGAAATCAAAATCTAACCTAACTTGAAGTGACTACTTATACTAATTCCAAGCAGTGTATAAGATATAAAACCGCTCACCCACCTTTTTGATCACGTAATATATCCCCATCCCCAAAAACTTTTACGGGCAGCTTGGAAAGTTGGCTGGGATGAGCTTTGGAAACGACTCGACTAATCCATTCTTCTTTGGAGAAGTGTTTCATATAAAAATATATTCGTTTAGGATTTGTCAACTTTTCTTCTTCAAACAGGGCAACGAAGGCTGTTTCGTCGAAATGAGGGGACGATGATATTTGTAGCGCCATGAGGACATGTTGTTCATCGAAAAGTTTGGCAAGCAGTACTAATCTGTAGATTGGCGCGTTTGGCTGCTTTTTCACTCGGACTACTTCAATTGTTTGGATATTTGAGTGGAGTTTTGCCTCCAATGATGATTTGAAGGAGAGCAGAAATTCCTGGTTTTTACAGTTTTTTATCTGTTCAAGAATAGAGTTTGAAGTGTGCTGCGCAGTTCTGAAAATACATTTTATATGGATTTATGTAGGGAGTAAATTTAGGAAGTTTAGGGGGCGGCTAATTTCTAATAGTTTTGGTGGGATCTTCCACCACGTGACCGGGAACAAACTCGAGCAATACTCTTATGCAAATTTTTAAAACACGAAATTTCTACAGTACCGGTATTATCTAACAATTCTTCCACCATTGTGAACAATTTACGTTAAAAATATCGCTAGATTTTAGCTCAATCACGTCATGAAGCCCGCCAAACGTAAGTAAAAAAGAATAAGTCACGTTTTGTATTACGTGTCTTTATCCAAGTTTTGTTCAGGATTGGTTAATTTTTCTTCCAATTCGAAATTCCGGAGTTCATCAACCATAAGGTTTGACTGCAATAAATCTTCCAAAATTGAAGCTGCCGTATTCTTTGGTAGAAAGGAAGAAATTAAAGTTTTGCAGTCCTCTTGAAGAGCAGATATAGGATCCATTTTTTTGTGCTGTAAGAAATAAAAATGAAATGAGAAATGGTTTATGAAAATGTGTCAACAGGTTAATTAAATAAAAACCTTCTTTCGTAGTTATTGTTCTTTTTTAAATGTTGTATTGTAATCAACTTGTGAAAAGACTGATTCCTTCTAAATAAAATAAATAAATAAAATGATATAATATGGATGTATTTACATATAAATACAAAAAATACATATATGCACATTTTGTCGTGTGGAAATATTCCGTGTGTCTTTAACCCGCGTGATAAAATAACTTTCATGAAAAAGATCAGGACTTTTTTTCTAGTTTACAAAAATTGCCGTACCATAATATGTATGTAAACTTGGTAAAAAAACTTTTATCAATTTACGGTAGTTAAAAAATTACCGATAACCAAGAAATGTGTCTCCTTTTACTACGTATCTCTAATAGTCAAATAACAACAATTTATTACTGTTGGTATGTTGAATTTATTTTAGACTTTTATTCAAAAAATAAATTTAGATCGCGTATTTAGTTGAACGATTAAAACTGCATTGTAATGATAATTTACTTATTTAGTAAAACACCAGTGAACAGTCAGACTCAGCAGCTGATAAACTGATGAACAAGAACGTAAATAATTACATCGTTTTATGTACATATGTATGAGTCGAGTATGGGTATAAGTTCCAGAAGTATCAAGGGAAGAGATGTGATTCAATATATGCATGCATTTCGCTGTTAAACTGTACGAATGTATGGCCTCGTAAATGCTGGACATGATATGTTTGAAGAAAGACATTAAATGGGGGAATGTGATCCAGCTTTTGTACAATTTTGACACTGGGATGATAACACATATGTACATCCTTCTTTGAAAAATTATCAATGGATTTGATACATAATGATTTGATACTTTGACCCCTGGAGTCAATCAAATCTTTTATGCACCACCCCTAGAATAAATGTATGCTTGTAGTTGCTGGACTGGTTTTGAGGAAGATACACAATCCCTTTTAAGACACGGACTGAACCAAACCACCACTTTTCCTTAATGCAGTATGTACTTAAATACAAATATGTATGTGCGTCACTATAACATGAAATTAGCTTATCCGCTACCCGATTAAAACCCTGGGCATGGGTATTATATTTTAATAGCAAAACCCCCGGGTTTTCCTTACTATGGCGGTGATGCCAATAATTTCATGTTAAACATTTCCGTTCACTCTATCGCCTAAAGTAGATTTTTGGCAGGTTAATTTTATTCATTAGTTGGATTGTTCTCAATACTGTGTATGTATGTATATAAAGATCGGTCACGATGGTATCGGACTGAAGAAATAAAATGCTCAGAACTTTTTACACAGTTAATGCAATTTCAAAAAAGTTGCATATGTTTACTACCAAAGGGTTTGGATTGCCATATAGTTCAAATTTTAATGATTCAATTCCGCTGTCTGCTACAGATTGCAGTTTCTTCTTCCGCCCATAGACTGCACTTACCTTCAACCTGATTTTCTTCAACCTGATTTTCTTCCCTCAAGTCAATCACATGCTTTTTGCACAATCTGTATGCAACATCTTTGTAATAATAGCCTACATGTTGAACGCAAATATCAAGTAGACCAGGCGCATGGATTAAAATTGTCTAAATATATAGTATATATTTAGACGTATATATAAAGTGTATTACACTTTAATTCTGTATAGTGGTTTGGAACATAATGGGGTTTTCCTCTATAAATTCAACAAATATCTTATCACGCCGTTAGTAAGTCCCACCTCCTCCTAACCCGCAGTGCGAACGTGCGCAGCTTCCGCTGCCTACGCTTTGGCAACAGTTTAGCTTAACATGATTTTTGTAAAGGGTGGGCTTAAAGTTTCTGAAAAAAAATTAACTTCAAAACATAAGTAGTCAAAACTTTTTATTGCGTGTATAGAATATTATAATTTTTTGTACGATTATTAACTAATATTTAGAGTGTCCGCCACCAGCTTCCAACATTTTTTCAATGCGTGAATTGAATGACTGTGCCAAATTTTCCAAAACGGTAACCGGAATGCTTTCCCACTCATGTTGAAATCTTCTGAATAGCTCAGCGGTTGTGGTTGGATATGGCGGTTTGTACGCAGAATCCTTAACAATGGACCATAAATTCTCCAGAGGATTCAAATCTGGTGAATTTCCGGGCCACACCCCTTTCCCCCACACTGTCAAAGGGAGCGCCTCCAAAACTTTGGTGGTCACTTTTGCAGTGTGTGCTGGTGCTCCATCTTGCTGAAAGGTGACCTTCTGTTGTTGGGGGAATAAAGTTGGGTCCTTCATGGATTTAATGTAAAGTGGGAGGATCTTGTCTTTGTAGTATGCAGCGTTTACGGTACCTCCACTTATCATATGCAGCTTTGTAACTCCTTGAGCACAGAAGCCACGAGCTACCATAACTTTTAGACCATGTTTTGGGGTCAATATTTTCGGGATTTTTTTCGGATCAGCTGTATAGTATCTTTGATTTTGTCTGTTACCAGTTGGTGACACCTCCAGCCAGGTTTCATCCGTAAAAAGAATGTGAGAGCGTTTCTGCTGCGCCCGTCTGTCGTCACCCAAATATCCCGTTCTCTTGACTGTTTCGCCGAATTTTAATCGGTCCTGAATATTTTTTTGAGTCAGAATCTGTTTCTTAGGTCTTTTGTAAGCCGTTTTGCCCCATTTTTGCTTTTTTACGTAATTTCGAACCGCAGCACGACTTATTTTCTTCCCCTTCTTTTGATACCTCGCCGACTCGTTCAGCTTCTTTAGTGTTTTCCTCACGGATCCACCAATTTTCTCCTTCAAATTTCTTGTTATTTGCGATTTTGAAGTAGGGGAGAGTGCTGTGGGTCGGCCTGACCTTTTTTTGTCCACCACGGTACGGCGACCTTCCCACAGTTTGACCGTATTGTAAGCAACTCCTAGTTTCCTCGAAATTTGGGAGGCACCATATCCCTCGCTCAATAGAGTTTGAATCTGCACCTTTTCTCTTCTCGACTCCTCATATTGTTGGACTACAAGGGGAAAAAAGCTTTGTTTACATGACTCTGCTGGTTTCCGAATAATATTGATTTTTATGAGGCGAGCTCACCTGATTTCACTCTTTTCAGAAACTTTAAGCCCACCCTTTATAACAGTGTGGTTCTTTAAATATTTAATGCAACTCGTGCGGGTTCGATTGAACATATTGGTTTTGTCAATAAGTTGTATTTTGTGTTCCTAATATATTAATGCAAGAGCTTGGGGGGAAGTATAGAAAGTATTTCATTCATATTCAGGTGCTTCAACATTTAGTTCACTTGAAACGTCGTACCAGCTTATTTATTTTTGTACCAAACGGTTTCTACAATATGAAGAACCTTATTTACACTGGCAAGTTTCTTCTAATCTTCTCAGTTACCCTAATATCGTCTGACTTCAACCTAGAGAAGATTGACAGTTTAGTCCCCCCAAGGGCGACGTTTCATATAATTGGCAACATCAAAACTAAAATGGGACATCAAAAATCTTGGGAAGGCAAGTTATTCGAGTTGTTCCTGAAAAACGGAAACTTTCCCAAAGTCTTGCATCACCTAAAAACAAATCGTTTAATGATGACCATTCGATATAATACGAAAACAAATCAGTCTTGCAGGAAAAATGAGTACATCATTTCCAATTATTTTGGTCACTCTATTATACAGATTTACGTCATATTTCTACCAAATTTGGAGACGAGTTTCGAGAAGGGAAAATTCATCCAAACCCAAAGAAAGTTAAATTACTGTGGGGAAAATCCAAGCTACATATTTCTCGCTTTAAGCCTGCTAAACCCCAAAGCGTTCAAGATACATCCAGTAGCGGCATCAACATCTAAGTTATTTGTAATCCAGGGTAGTCGAAACAGTACGGAATCTTTCAAAATCTTTGTAGTTTGCCTTCACTCCAGGTTACATTCTTTACTCGAACTTAACCCATCAATAACCTACCACTCTAAGACCCTTGATTTCCCTTGGAAAAGACAGAATTCCAACTTGCATGGCTTGCTCATAAGCTCAGGCAGGAATAACTTATTTGATCCAGAAAACCACAGCGCTATTGAAGGTAAACGGAAATTTGCGCATAGGAAAACATGTGCGCAGCTGGCACTTGGAAGTAAGTTTAACTTTAGTGACGGCCATAATAAAGGGCACGGCGCTAATGCCCAAATAAATTACGGAAATTTTTTGAAGAAGTCTGCAATTGAAGGTTCGTTTTTGTATCCTGAATCTGCACCCTTATCCTGGCTCCCACATTGTGGGCAAAGAGTGCAACTTAAAATTGCAACAGTATCTTTTAGCCAGTCAAACTTGGAAGGTTTGAAAGGTGTTCATTTGCCGCTTGACAGCTACACTTGGGCGGCCTCGGGGGTATCTTTTACAGTTATATCCATCATGCTGGCTATATTTGGAATCAAAGATGGTGGAACGTTAAAAAAAGCAGGGGAACATTTCATGCAATCTTGGCAATGGATCCTGGCCTCCCTGGCCAGGAGTTACCGATGTTTCCCGACTCATACATCATTTCCCAGTATTTTCTGTCATTGGCGTCTTATCTTTCTTTCTCCTGGGAACCGTGTTTTATCAAGGGTCACTGTTCTCCGCACTTATAGTCATTACCCCACCACTTCTACCGTCAAGTATGGAATCCGTTGTTGACTCAAATATTCAAACTGTAACCACCAGTAGAGCTTTTTCGGGGTCCGCGCGTACGTCAGTATCTTGGTTAAATTATTTAATTACTGACGTAATTAACACCACTGCTAGCACGACAAAGTTCTTTAGTACTTTGACATAACTTAAAGAAAGGACCAGTTTAATCGATACGACATCTGCTTTTGTTGTTGGTCGTAATATTTCTGAAGCCAGTGATATAAATCTTGCCGAGTATCATAAGAAGGTTATGGATACGTTCGCGATTATAATTATGGACGACAAGTTGGACGAATTCTTAGCCGGGTTAAGAGTGAAGAGAGACCCCTACGTGGCCATTCATAAAGAGCCATCATTATTTTTTATCAATGTCCCAATAAGTATTACACGTGGCTTTCTGAATTCCCTTGTAGCCCAAAGTTTTGGTCAGTTAGCTCAATCTGGTTTGTATAAATTATGGCAAGATTTAGAAAATACAGCAGCACGTACCACGAGAATCAAAAGGCAAACCAATGAGGAGGTATATCGAAAAGTTATTCTTACCACATTGTTTGGTACAAAGAAAGTATAGTTTTTGAAGAGGCGAACCAAGTTTCTCTATCTGCATTGAAGGAGGTGCTCTGCCTTTGTGCAGGAATATTAAATGTCGCAATGGTGGTGTTCATTCGGGAATTAGGGATCTATAAAATGTTAAGATATGCAGGCTTAAATGTAGACGAGCCGCGTGTAAGATTCATTATGTGATGAAACAAAAGTATAATTTTTTTAGAAAACGGAATTGGTTAAGCATACACTCTAAATAACGCAGTTTTAATCGTCACCGAACTTTGTGCATGCATTGGTTACTTCACCGCACGGTGATAATGTTTCTAACCTGATGGAGATAAAATTAACAACAGCCAGTAACAATTTGTTGCCCTTTCTCAATGTGTTAATCACCATTTGGCGAAGTCACATATGTACATATGTCCACCGTTTAGTGTCGATCCACATCGGGTTTTTAAGATACCAATTAAATTTTGCGCAGGTTACGTTAGTTGCCCATGAAATTGCAGCAATTTAAAATGTACTTTTTGCATTACCAGAGCTTCTTCCTGAAATCGTATTTAAATGTGTCTAAAATGTGCAATGCCGTTAATGATATCGAAAACAGATTATTAAGGAAAGTAAGGAAAATTGCTACTCGATTTCGAAGGCAATGCACCGATATATTGTATAATGTTGATGATTTCAAGTTTAGATACGGCTAATTTATTAATAAGTTTGAGGATTAAAGAGCGGATAAATGTTATCGGTTCTTACTCAATTTTGTATACATTTTACTTTGTATTACTTTGTGTGTGCGTATCCTAGTATTAAATATCACGGATTCTGTATTTGGTTCTTGGTATCGGCTTGGTTGCCATAATGTAGTCTAAAAACTTATTTTTGACTTTTAATCACTGTTGGTGAGGCGTAAAATCAAACTCTTCATACCCATATTTGTTTAATAAATTGAATATAGTTACATATAAATTTACATGAAATTAAACTTTTATTAAATTTATTTATATACATGCCCTACATATATTTTAAACCAGTTCGATTAACGGAAAATTGCATAACACTTAATAAATGCATGATTGTTCACACTCGAATTCAAAACTCGCATGCAATGGAACGTTAACTAAACTTAATTAAATTCCTCAGGAAATATGGTTTAATTGTTTAAACAATGGCCACATTGTCATGAAGTCTGTTGGGTTTGTATATATTTATATTTTATATGTACATCCTGCATCCTGTGTATCCCGTCACGAGCTTCATTCATTCTCGTTTTTATCCACATTCACATTTCTGTCTCACACGGAATAACTTCTGGAATAAAAATTTAGAACACCAAATCAAATGAAGCTGTACCTTTTGGCCATTATTGTTGCCTTAACAGCAATCTTGGGGGCTGTATCCGATGGTAAATTACAGTCAAATTTAGCTTTTTAGAAATCTGATATGGTAAAGCTATGTATCTGTATTTAAGTTTCCAACGCTTGGTATTAAAACTATGCAAGGTGGTAAAAATTAGGTACAGATGTGGTAAAACTTTAATACCGACGGAGATACATACATACACAGTGCTCATAGATTATGTAACGCAAGAGGGCTATAAAGCTTAAAAAATCTGGATTTCTGCCGTTACATAATTTATGAACGTCCCCTAATTTCTAATTTTTCTTGACCTTAACAGAGTATGACCCAACGAGTTGTGTCTGCGAGGAAGACAGCGGCAACTGCAAAATTTCTCGTGGCGTGGGAACCCCTGGATACAAATGCTACTGCAAATACTACGGAGGTCAAGGTGGTGACTGCAGTTCAACCTCGATGAAGTGTGATGAGGGCGAAAACTGTCCGGAAGGATGTACCACGAAAGAATGTTGCCTCACTGGTGGGGGAGATTGCGGGGCATACTGAAAAATTATTTTAGGATGCGTTTGTCACTTGATCATTTAGATAAACATCTTCATTATTTTAATTTAGTTGTAAAATAAGTTTTACTCATATGGTTTTACTCGGATACGGGTATGAACTTGATGTAATTCTGGAAGCTGTATAGTTACTGAAATATAGATATTCATACACCCAGGGACAGCAAAGCATTTGCAAACATTACACTCAACAACTGACCTAGAACTTGAATCTGATTAATATTTTCACTGGTTTTGATGAATTTACAAAATTGATATTTATTCCAATACATCAACAACGTTATTCGCAAACAATTTGGTTTTGGTGAACAACGAATTATTCGAAATTAATCGACCATTGTGCAAAATTCAAACAGAATATTATGCATTATATTTTAGGTTTTGTGTCGATTAGACATGTAGTTATGTAGGACCTAAATAAACACATCGTAGGTTGCGTGTATTTAATTGCCAAGTAATGTACATACATCTTGCAACCAGGTGGAAAATACTAAAATACGTACATACTCATGAGTTTCTTGTAATTTACGAAAAACAACAAAACATTCATGAGTATATTGTTACATATTATCGAAAAATAACAAGACTCATGAGCCTTTCGTTATACATGGCAAACAACAACAAAATTTGTTGACAAACATAATTTATAATTTTTAATAATAAGAATAATTTTTAATGTGTAATAACTTGGTATAAAATCACGAGTTATCCATATAAATTACATCAGTCATATTTTCTACATTTTGTCGATCTTTGGTCGATTTGGTCGATCTTCTACGATTTGGTCGATCTTCATAGCAATGCTAAAATGCCCAGCCAGAACTCCGTCTATCCTACCAGGATGAACGGATGGACGGACAAAACGATCACAATAACTCCACATTCATTTCGTTCCGCGCTTCAATAATTTTCTAACATTGGGACAAACCGTTTAAAAACCTCGTTTTAAATGGAAATTTTGTTTCAGCCTCTGCCCACGCAATCACTCGAGACGAAGTAATCGCCAGAGCGGAAACCTGGCTACATCCGCCTGTTCCATACAGCCGGGAAGCTTACAAGAATGGTTATCGCACTGACTGCTCGGGCTATGTCTCCATGGCGTGGAATACTGGGGTCAACTACAACACGAATACTCTGTTGGATATTACATATCCAATTTCAAAGGATGACTTACAAAAGGGCGACATTCTGCTAAAGCGTTGGGACCATGCGGTTATCTTCCATAGCTGGGCGTATTTGGGGTATGAACTTGCCGGTGGGGGTGTTGGGATGGTGAAAAAGTGGAATATTCCGTACCAGTATTGGCGAGGAGCTAGGGGTTATGAAACGAGAAGATATAATGGGATTCAATAAAGAAACATGGCTTATTTCGAATATGATTCAATCAATTTCTAAATCCACGGACTATAAGTTGTGCTTTAAATCAATCAGTCAATCAGTTAAAAAGTGTACTTCTTTCATAAATATTCATTTGAAGGGGTTTCACACCACTGTACTCCGTATAAATAAATTAATCGCTTTATTCATGTAATTACCAAATCAAAAATTGTATGGTCCAATTACTACATATGTAATTATTTATTGTTTATTAATGACAGTTTAACACAACCAATTTTAATTTTATATTAGTTTAACGTATAACGTATAGTTTAACTTATATTTATTTACGCAGAATAAATAAATTTAAAACTAAACAACAAACAAATCTGGGCAGCCATGTTTTAGCAAAGATCGCCATATTAATGAAGTTATTTTAGTAAATTTAATAAAAATTGTTATCCATTTTTCAAGAAACTTAAAATTTAGTCACATCTTCATCAAGAAAAAATGAAATCGTCCTCCCTCCATTTACTTGTAATCCGGACAAATCCTTCGACTCAGCGTTCTTAAAACCTGGACCAACTCATTAAACTGGTCAACCGTAAAGAGTCGATCTTGCCTATACCCAGAAATTTCCTTAAGCTCATTCACGTCATAATTGCCAATTCCGACCGCGAACATTTCCAATCCTGCGTCCAATGCGCGGTGGAATATGAAAAGTAAATAAATAATTTCGTGCACAAAGGGAAACCAGTAAAAATTTGAAGGTGTTATGCAAATATGATTTGTTTACCATGATGATATTGGTGTCTTCAAGGATTTTGATTCCCCAAGATAGTTTGACCTCTGTATTATTCTATTGTATGTATCTCACGTTGGGCAGCTGTAAGTTTAGATAAGAAAACTTAATCATGTGGAATTGGGGAGGTTCCAATCCTGAATATCCTAACAGAAGTATGAGCCGCCTCCGTCGTCAATGGCATATTATTCGACATTCCGTCCGTTAAGACTACGACGTTTTGCGGTATATCGGTCCTGCGCAGAGGAACCGTTTGGGCAATGGCAGAATCCAAGGCGAGATGCGTGTTGGTTCCTCCTTTAGAATGCGCTGCTCCCAAAATCTGGGCCTTCAGAGTGTCCCAATCAGCCACAAAATTCAGGGAAACCACGGGATTCACAGACGAAGAGAATGTCGACATTCCAATTTTATTTTTATCGTGGACCGCAAATGCGGATATTAATTTGACAATAAATTCTTTGGCAAGAACGAAATCTGCAGGGGAAATGCTTCCTGACGCGTCCAACACGATGTAGAGGTCGTTCGTTTCGTAGCATGGGATTGGAATTGTGCCGTTTTCATTGGTTAACTATATTTATTTTGAAACTTGGTAAGTTAGGTATTTCATAATTATGGGAAGAATGAACGTACCCATCTCAACATTAGCAAATTGAATGTAGCAACGGTAATTTTCGAGATTTCGCAAAAAGTTTGCTGGTAAGGTGTATAATATTATAATATAATCTCATCCTCACCATGCTAACAAGAGAAACTATAAAAATCCATTTAATAGGATAAAAAATGTAGGTGATTCTAAACAGCAAATTCGCCAAGTAATTTTTTGTGGATCCTCTCTCGATATAAATTTTTTGGGCTTTGCAAATTCTCGAAAAAGTTTCTATGTATGTGTAACAAGACTGTGTTTTGTGTATGCTCAATGAATTTCAATTTCGTCCAAATTCGAAATTCTAAAAATTTCAAATTTTATAAAATGATTTCCTAACCTCGCAAATATATCGTCGCGGCAGCGTGTCGCGGCAGATTCGCAAATTTTTTGCAAATTGCGAAAATTTAAAAACTTTCGCAAATTTTGAATTTCTTCGTTTCTTTAAATTCAACGAATTTATCAGTTGAACTTATATAAAATATATTTTTCTTATTACAAAAAATTTACAAAATTTGCAAAAATTAAAGTTTACAATTTTTTAATTTTGCTTTTTATAGAAACTTAAAAATTGTCATATATGTATGTAAGTAAATGGAAAAGCTAATTTGTTGAACAATTAAAACATGCAAGCGTTGCAAAAAAATTCTACATATTGAATTAAAAAATTGCACACGCTGTAAGTTTTTGCAACTTGCAAAGATAAATATCGCAAATAATTTCGAAAAATGTAGACTAGCATTGGTTATTTAACTTATTTTCATGAAAAATTACGAAGTTCAGTTTTTGCAAATTTCTGCAAATTTGTTGCAATAAGAAAAATATATTTTACATCAGTTAAACTGATAAATTCGTTGAATTTAAAGAAACGAAGAAATTCAAAATTTGCGAAAGTTTTTAAACTTTCGCAATTTGCAAAAAATTTGCGAATCTTTGCATCATTTTTTGAATATTCGTGATCGGGCTGAAATTACGCGGACGGGTACATAAATAGTTTTTCAATATTCTATAAAGTTCATTTCATCATTCTAAAGGCTGGTGGCTATGCTAAAAGCATTGGGAAAATGACAGGTTTTGGCACAAATTTTTTAGCCAAATATTTCGCGAAAACGCGATTTTGCACCGCATGTTCTATAACAAAGTTTTAGTTTCACTAAATTATCTGTCGATTAAGGCTATTTGGAAGGAAATCGAGAGGTGACAGTACTTAAGGTTCCCTTGTCAGTAGCCAAGATAGCTAAATATTCCGGGGTTTTTGCTTGAGCTGCATGGAACTCATTGAGCTGGGGTACTGGTCTATGCAAAAGCTTGTCATAGTCCGGAAAAACGGGGGAGGCTATGAAACATTGGTAACTACGTTTCCTTGCGGATTAGAAGGTATGAAGTAGCCCGGAAAGCAAACCTATATTGATTTGCATGACGTATGTATGTAGTTCTGAACTAAATGTCATTTCAGTAGACAAGAGCTAGACAAACAGTACTTCATATTCGGGGCTTCCTCTTGAGGTGCATGGAATCTACTAAGCTTGTTTATTGGTCCTCTTCTAATTTTTGTCGTTGGGGGTAAACGTTACAGCGGGAGGGTATGGGGAATTGGTAACCACGGGTTGATGCGGTGTGAACCGGTGACAATGAGAAAAGATCCCGAGAGATAATGCAATCCTGATTTCCATGACCCGTTTTGAAATGAACTATTGTCCCAGTGTCTACGAGCACTGCAATCGAAAGTAAATATTCGGCTGCTTTCGTCGAACTCCGATTCAGCCTGTACAATGGGACGTTCGAAATGTTTGTTTCTAGGAAATCGGCAGAGGGGCATTGACTTTCTTCAGCAAAAATGCGGAAATACATTGAACTTACTAAAGGGAGGGCAGCCTGGTGGATACGAATTTGGCCTTGAATAACCCCGGAACGGTTTGTCGTAGCGGGTCAAAATTTTGAACAGAAGAGCATGTTATCCTCAGATAGTTGTGTGCAAAAATTCAACTCTCTACTTTCAAAAATGCCTCCCCCACAGCCCCCAGAAGTTGAGACACTCGTTTCAACTTTTTCCAAACTCCGTCTAAAAAATTCGGTCCCCACAGAAAGATTTTCTTTTCATCTATCCGAACTCAAACAAGTCGATTTGACTTATGTCAGGGGATTGTATAGGTATTTCACTATTCCAAATGATTTTTATCCCCAATCTAGGTTCAAGGTCATTTGCATAATCTTGGGTCAACTTTGCCGTCTGGGAGGACGCTCCGTCATGATGGAAAATCACCTTAATTATTATTTTACCGTGCAAATTAGGAAAATTGTATTCTAAAAGTGGTTTCAGTACAAGGTCCACATAATACTTCGAAGATTCCTTCACTTTTTGGGGGACTTTGATAAGTGGGAGGACCCCACGAGAGGACATTGCACCCACGACCATCAACTGTTTAAAAAAGTTCTCCTCACTGAAAAGCACAAAATTTCTTGAATTTTTTTTCGGCATTTGTCGTGTAGTAAGCTCTTCGAACCCAATTAGTAACTTGTAGGGAAAATAGTTCTACGTCAATTGTCACCAATAGCTCACTTCTATTCCTCAACAGAATATTCAAATAAAATTTTTTGCAAACACGGGCGAGATTTTTTCTGGAACTATTTGAAATGACTGTCTCAGCTTCTGGGGGCTGTGGGGCAGGCATTTTTCAAAGTTGAAGGCTGAAATTTTGCACACAACTATCTGAGGATAACATGCTCGTCTGTTCAAAATTTTGACCCGCTACGACAAACCGTTCCGGGGTTATTCAAGGTCAAATTCGTATCCACTAGGCCGCCCTCCCTTTGGTAGTACGAAATAAACGTCACGGCTATTCCCATCCTGATTTTCTTGACACTTTTCGAAATGAAATGTCGTCTCAGTGGCTAGGAGCACTGAGCATGGACGTAAATATTCGGCTGCTCTCGTGGAACTTAATTCGGGCGATTTAGGCGTATTATTAGGAGATTTGAAATGCTTGTTGTCGATCAGGAAAACGGCGGAAGGTTATGAGGAGTTGAAAACCGGGCGGTGATGAGGTGTAGCTGCGGATCAGGGGACAACTCACCCGACGAGTATGCTGATCCTCATTTTCCATGATGTTTTTCGAAATAAAATATCATCAAAGTGGCAACGAGCACTACCAACGTAGGTAAATATCTGCCAGTCCTCGTCGTGCTAGGTTTAAACGAGTCAGCTGACTGGTTGGGACATTTGAAACGCTTATTGTCGACCATGCAAACGGCGCGAGGTTTTCTGGACCAGGTGACCACGGTTTCATGAGGGATAGCTATAGAGTGAATGGAACCACGCCCGATATTTATTTTTGTGCTGATTTTCGTGACGTGTTTCGAAATGAAATATTATCCCAGTGTTAACGAGCACTGCAAATGTAGGTAAATATTCAGCTGTATTCGTCGATCTGCATTGATCGATTCCTCCGGGATTTGTGTACCAGCACATGCTATGGTATACATACCCTCTATAATTTGTAGGTAAGGTCTCCCCAAATTTGATGCTCAAAATATTTTGTTGTCCACGGTTGACATGGATGAAACCTATAAATAATAGCAAAGCTTCATTGGTAATATTGAAATTTTTATTTTCTTCCGGGAAAACGGAGGGCGGATTCTGACACCGATAACAACGGATGCCTTCGGTTTATTAGGTCTATTAGACCTGTAGGATCTTTCGCGTTAGATTTACGGATGTTAATTTATCGTTGGAAATTGGATGTCACCTCAGCGGCCACGAACTCGAGAACCACTGCTAAATATTTGGTGGGTCTGGTGATGTTTTGTAGGACGTCCTTTATTACGGTGTAAATATTAAAAGGAGAGTACATTTGTACATGCAAAGCTTTTGCGGGTAGTTTTATCCTGTTAAAAATCACACAGTGGAACTTTTCTCGCTAACTTTTGGAAAAATGCATCGTTAAAATGGGTTGAGCGAAAAGCTTTAACTGATGCAATTTATTTGTCCTGCCAATAGTATCGTTGGTTACGTTTCGCGAAAAGTTATGAGATCGTTTACCACAAGTGCATTACGATCGAAACAAGGATCCAAGATCAAGGATTTGCACGAATAATTTTCCTAGTAGTGGAAGTCTATTTTCCCCGTTTGCCACGCTGCCCTCGTTGAATTTATGACGAATCAGCTTAATGTACAAACAGACGAGTCAATGCCAAAAAGTTTCATAAGCCCTAAAAACTAATGTGGAAAAATCTGTCCAAAGTGTGGAAACTTTACCTGGTGGATTAGAAGTCGCATAAGGTTGACGTTAAGATATGCTAACTTAATCAGTCATGTAGGCCATTGCTTACATTCTACTTAGTTCAATTATTACTTAATACTGGCTAATTCTCCTCACTTTTTTATGATCTCGTCACGCATTTATAGAATCAAAACAGTTATGCCTACCACCCTAACCCGTGCAGAATATTTTTCCCTACTTATCTGATTTAAATTGTCTGGCTGGCAATGATTTTGAATCCTTTCACACGTCATAACTGATTGATTGATTGATCATTGAATAAGAAATTGCTGCAAAGTGGGTATACTAAATCACGAAATTTATTAAGTATATACGTAGTTTTACTTATTTCTTTACGTGGGCATGTCAGACCCACCTGTGCTACCTCACAGAAATGAATCACCCCAATTAAATATTGCCCAAATTAGGCAAGTTCCTGAATTTGGACAATCAGTGATAACCGGTCATCGCCATCATATCACTATTCCTCCGCCTCCACCTCCTCCCACCCCTGAAATGAAAGGGGGACGACAAACCAGCAGCTGCGTCTGTCTGACCGGCGTCGCTGCACTTTTCATGATTATCGCACTTTTACTCGTAGTCATAATTTTATTGTTAATACGGTGCGGGTGGAACCCACAACGTGTTTTGGATGGAAATGTTTCGCTTACTGCTAGTGTAACTACAAAACATGTAGAAATTTACGACACGCAAACAACTACCGCAATGTCACACCTACCCCGGACAACAACAGGGGTAATAGATTTTACTGAAAATCATGACCAAAACGAGTCTACTTATCAGACCGAAATGGAAATTGGGACATCATCAATGTTACCAAGCAGTTCGTCTACAACGACGACCACGGAGATTACGATCACAATAGAAGCTGAAACAGTAAGAATAAATACTTTAATTTGGAAATATTTACATACGTCTGCACACTCTTAAAAATATTTAGCATTAGCTTTTTGTGAAATAATTCCATTGAATAATCCGACTGAAAATCTTTGGGACATATCGGTATGCAAAGCTTACCCCATTTTGGAGCAGTGTGACAGCGTCACTTAGCTAAAATATACTATTTTTAACACTTAGGCGAAAGTTGGGAAACAGACGCTCGAATAGTTCGTGGGCTCCATGTACCCCCGAGTTAATGAATTTATTTCAAAGCACTAGGAGCCCCGAAGTACTAAAAGTCACTAAAAACTTAAAATATTGCTGAGCAAATTAAATACAGATTTTTAAATTTAAAATATGGACGATCGCCTATCTTTTTGCACCACCTATTTTTCAAATTTTTCTAACTACTAAATTTTCCCGCAGACGCAAGTATGTCGTACTTATGTCATGAGTCAGTAATGCCATTGTACATATTAGTGCAGAATTCCAAGTCACACTTTTCATTATTGTGAAAATTATGCAGTAAAAACATTATCGCCTATCATTTTGCTCCTGGCTGTACCTATTAAGTTACCGTTCGGGATGTTGAGTGGTAAAAACCTAATTGGCCAAGACAGTGGGAGAAAGGCACTTTTTACAACCCAGCTAAGATATGTAGGAAATGGAAAAATATGAAACCTTTTTTAGGCATAGTTGACACCAACTTCTTCAAAACTTTATATTTTCAAAATTGCAATTCATATTCTCCATAAAATTCTGAGAAGATAAATTTTTTAAGTAAAAAATCCTGAAAATTGGAAAAACTACCAAAATTATTAAAAAAATCTAACGGGTTTTAAATATCAAAATATTTCACATCAAATTTGGCAGAAATTCATGGAGATGACGAATATGAAGCCCAACCATGAAAATATTCATTATTAAAGAAGTTATCCCCCCCATAATTAAATACATGGGCCGCCGTATTTTGCCTTTTGGCGATAAAAACCATTGTTGGAGGTTTTTCATTCCGTGAGAAAGTGTAATTTTTTGCGACAATACGAAACCCTGTTCACCTTACCCCCAATTTAGTATGGTTAAATTAGTAAAAGGGAAGCATTACTTTTATAGTGTGAATTTTGCATGCAAAGCTTCTTACAAGCAGGAATATCCTTTTAATGTTCACACCGTATGTAGTAGTGTGCTTACATAAGTTTTTATGAATCACCTCACCAGCGAGGTGCCTATTGTATGCAAATCAGTTAAAAGTTTGTATTTAAAGGAAAAAGAATTTGACAATCCCACCATGATCTTATTTCTTGTAGCAGGATTACCAACCTCACACCCACCACGAGAATAATCATGAAGAATGCGTCACACCAACTTGTCGAGCCATTGAAATGCTTAAATCCTCGCTGGATGAATCATTTCATCCGTGTGAAGATTTTTATCAGGTAAATTTGCGTATGTATATAGTATGTACATACATTTGTAGCAAATAATATCTAATTATCCCTTTAATCCCGAAACGTACAGTTCGCATGTGGTGGTTGGATTCGACAAGTGAAAGACCAACTACAAAAGGAAAATGCAACTGCGACCTCCTTCCTGAACGAGATTGACAAAGAAAATACAAAATTTGTGCAAAAACTGATTGGTAAGCTGACAAGCTTGTCAATTTATGGTATAGAGTGTTACCCGCAAACAGTTCAACAATTCACGATATTAAATAAAATAGTAGTCAATGTGGGTATTCACGTCACTAAAAAACGTCGCTTCGCAACACATTTTCGCAACTTTGCGGTGTTTGCGAAATCGGTGTCGTGAACGACTTATTTTACATGAAAATGCGTAAATTGATTATTTGCAAAAAATAATTCATTTGACGGAAAAATGCAAAAGGTTGTCTGGCAACATTTCCTAAAATGAGGAGAAATGAAAATTTTGCTTGACGACGAGTGTTCGAAAAATAGTTTACGACGATAATAGATGCTGTTTTGCTTCGTATGTTTCGTAAAAAAATAAAGCAATCTGATTGGTTGTCGCATCGCAACTCTTCGCAAACATCGCAAAGTTGCGAAGATATGTTGCGAAGCGACGTTTACGGCTTTTACGAAATTGACGTGAATACCCACAATGATTTATCGCCAAAATTGTCATACTCAGCTCATTGTTACATAATCATTTCTCAGCTTTTCGAATGTATTAAAGCCTACTGAATGGTATATTTGTGCAGCGGGTCGTTTCCACCAGATTTTAAAGCTGGAAAAATCAAGGTTAAGAACCCATAAGAAAATTTGAAACTCATCCAAAAATTCACCACAATTCTATTAATCAAATTATTGCGTAGAAATTTTTTGTTTGGAGTTTTATAATGATTTAAAATGTGCTGACTTTGACAATTTCAGTATCGATTCCTTGATATATCTATTAAGGGTATGACATACATCGTATGTACATATGAAACAAATATCCTGGCTACACCAACTTGTCAAGTGCAAATACTACGCATTATTCCGTTTGCGGTATAATCTTGCACAATTCTGCACATGTTGCTCCGCATTCTTATTCTTTTTGGCAGAATATTGCCCCAAATTTGTGTAAGAAAAATGTAAAAATTTTAATACGATAACACGGACATATGTATATACCAAGTCTGAAATTATTACCATGCACAATTTTATTTACATACACCTGTACATACACATACATACATACATACGTTACATACGTTACATACACATGTACCTCCTCCGATAAAAAATGTTGACGAAAATCTCTCAATGTACAGAAAGAATCCAGCACTCCGAATCTGGTGCTACCGGAAAGGTGGCCCGATTCTACACGTCCTGCACATCCCACCCCAACTTAAAGGCCGTCGTGGATACATTCAGCCCTTCAAGGGACACGGGTTTGAACTCCGCAATTTCTGAAGTGTTGGCACACTTCCTCCTTCAACAAAGACTTCCCTTTCTCTCTGAAGAGTTGAAGAGGCTGCTCCTCCTGTCCGGAAATGAGACTGGATACAACGCCGAAATGTGCACGTATCTGACCCGCCTCCATTTCCCGGAAGTTGTGGCAAAACTGTATGTTCAAAACTATTTTGAGCATTCGTTGGAAGAAGGCGTCCTTAATTTGGCGAACAAAGTGTGGAAAACATTCAATTCTCAGGTGAGTAAATTAAAAGGGTGGAAGTGACGTAGGTACATGACTTTATTTTGAACCGCTTAATTTCTTTCACACGTGGAAAATGTAAAAGCGCCAAAAGTTTTTATTGTGACAATTTTTTCGTGTATGAATGCTTCATAATTTAAGAAATTTAGTTCCAGAACGGTTTCTATTTCCGCTGAAAGTAACCAGCTAGAGATAGGGGTTTATTACAGGTAAATTTATTTTGGCCTACAAGAAATGGAAGGCTTATGAAACGTTCCCGTAGTTAATAAGACGCGTAGCTAGATGACGCACATTTCTTACAGTTTTTTGCATCTTGCCTTGCTTGCTTTGCAGTGCAAGAAATGTAGCAAATTTGCAACCGTGAATCACTGAGTTCAATTTCACTTGCAGTAGCATGGGCTGCTATCGAATTACGATTGTCTGTCTGTCCGTCCGAATTTATGTCTGTCTATGTAAATATGTTTGTACGAGTTTTTTTGCATTACATAATTCATACGAAAAATAAGCAAAAAAATCACCTATTATTCAAGGTTTCCTACCACACTGATTGGATAACCGACCTCCGTTCCACCGTAACTCTGAAGAAAAACCTAGATCAGCTCGTAATATACGTCGGATACATGGGCCACATCCTTGACGACACCTTGGTAAACAATCGATACGAAGAACTGACAATTTCCACCAATTCGTCCGACTTTATCTCAAACTGGAAACAACTCGCAGTTTTATACGAAGAACGAAAGAATTTCATGGAACTTGAACTCGATCTGAATACCCCCTTGGCGAACGCGTTCTACTATCCCGACGTTGACAAAGTATTCATCCCTGCTGGAATAGTGCAAATGCCCGAATTCCACCCCGACTTCCCGGACGTGCTCAAATTTGCAAAATTGGGCGCCACAATTGGTCACGAGTTGGGGCATGCGCTACATTTTTATGTTAATGGGGTAACGTCAGAATGTGAGCTACGCAAAAATAACTGTTCGTTCAAAAAAAATCAGAGACTAAAATCATTAAAGTCTGCTAATCGGCTAGATAACCTTTCAAATTTTGTTGTATCTATTTTTGAACGAATAACAACCTACAATTAATTTTACAACAAAGTCACACTAATTTGTAAACAATTTTAGATAATGACCGCCTCTATGAGGTTTTCCCTAGCGTGGTGTCGCAAAAATGCAGGGATAATTATGAGGAGATTTGCGCATGCGTGGCAGACCAATACGAGACGTACGAAGTACAACTCCCCGCCGGATATGAGAATGAAACACTCACCGTCAACGGGACACTTACCAGTGAGGAAAACGTGGCGGATAATATTGGTCTACAAGTAGCGTTTACGTCGTTTTTGCAAAATGAAGCCGACAAATTATGGGAACCGTTGGAAGGATTGGAAATGTTTAGTCGGGAACAAATATTTTTTATTGCGCATGCTCAGGTGAGTACATACACAATTTGTCCAGTTTCTTGCCGGAGTTTAGTACAAACAAAAACATTTTTTGGAAATTTTTGCTTATGAAAATTTCAAGTTCGTGAACTTTAAAAACTCCTAAGAATTTCGTAGAGTCCCACAGTAACTGATTTCTCGGTATTAACGTTGCTACTGTTTGGTATTAAAATTATATCGGTCCGTAAAATTTGCTACTGATATGGTAATACTATATTGCCGAGCTATTGCCACATGGTTATACATACATACATATTTATCAATACCACTTTGGTAGAGTCAAATCTTGGTAATATTTTAATACCGGATTTCTAATTGTGCTACCAATTTGATCACAGGAAAGCTGCGAAGCCTATGCAAGTCCTGACGTAACCGTGGTCAGGATGAAAAAGGGACTAGAAAAGGATTCCCATAGCCCCGGGCAAATCCGGGTTTTAGGCTCGCTTAGCAATTCACCCGACTTCTCCAAGGCATGGGAATGTCCAGTCGGATCAAAATATAATCCAGACCGGAGATGCAAATTTTTTCCTAGAATATTAATAAAATTTGTACTACAAATGCATCACTGATGCAGATTATCCTACCAACGATCAACGATAATTTTGAAAAATTTATGTCAAAATTGTCTAATAAAATCCGCCAAGTAGTATGCATTATTGGTGCGTTATGCATCCCATCCCCCAATAATTTCGCATCATTTTGTGTAACACAAAATGATGCGAAATTATTAGCTCGCCCTGCGTAGCAGAGGAGCTATTGAATTCCTCTTGTCCGTCCGTCTGTCTGTCTGTCTGTCCGTCTGTCTGTCCGTCTGTCTGTCTGTCTGTCCGTCTGTCTGTCCGTCTGTCTGTCTGTTAACGACTCTTTTGCATCAATTGATGCTAATTACTGCGACTTATTCACGTTCGTGACAGACTTAATAGCACCACTGGTATCGAACAAGCGGCGACTCAAAATGGTGCCAAACAATTGATGGAATAGGTGAAAAACGCACAAAAAGTGCAGAAGAACCGAAAGAAATGACTATAATTTTTACTATGAATTTGCCAATATTTCATGTCAAAATTACTGTTTGTTTTCCTTCATTTATTTTCCACCATCGGCGCAAAATTATGTCACAATTATGTATATATTTTTTCCGCTTGTTCTGCACCATTAATGCAAACTTATACCAAAATTGCATATCAATTTTATTCGTCTATTCTGCACCATTGGTGGACAATTATGTCAAAATAATTCTCACAGGGTGAGCTACTTCCACCGTTACAACGGTTACAAGCGGCGACTCAAAATGGTGCCAAACAATTGATGGAATAGGTGAAAAAAGCACAAAAAGTGCAGAAGAACCGAAAGAAACACCTATGACTTTTGACGTCAAGTTTTTTTATGTTTTTATGTTACTCACCAAAAGTGCAGAGTATCTGGATACAATTTGTCTCCCTTATTTACCAAGAAAAAGTCGAAATTATGTCAATTTTATGGATCTATATTCCCCGCTTATTTTTCACTATTGATGCAAAATTATATCAAAAACATGCATTTATTTTCAAATCATTGCAAAGTTATACACAACACCAACTGGGTTTCGGCTCTCTTTAAGCCCAAGACAGGTCGCTACTCCCGTTCATCAGGTAACCAGCAGGTTACGACCCAGTGCGATTTCTATTTATGAACCCATGACATCTTACATCGCATCTGGGCCCTGGTAATGTATACTTCAACATTACCAGAGCAATTTGATGAACCCAGGGTATGATAGAGATGCATATGAACCAGAGGTATGATAGGGCATAGGAACCAAGGGTATGATAGGGATGCATATGAGCCAGCCGCCATTAGATGCCACTACCTGTCCCAGTCAGTATCTCATTTGGGAAATAATTTCCTTGTACTTAACTCCGACCAGGAGTGCACTCAAATGAGACACTATTAATGACTTGGGACACCCTAATCTCGACGACTTCATTGCAAAAATGCAATAAAATACACCTACCTTTTTTAGACGAACTTGGGTAACTTTGAACCTTGACGTATCGTTTGAATCTGAAAAAATCAATTAGTAAACCAATCAAATAACTTGGATATTCCGATTGAACCAATGAAAGAAAGATGAAGATCTGAAAATTGAATAAACTTAGATTAAATACATATATGACACTAAAATTAAATAAGGGCTGGTAGTGGCATACTATGGCCGCAGTACGATAATACGTTAAAATTATTGAGGGGATGATGAGGTGATGCAAATAATTTTATTGTCATTTTTAATTACCAGAACAATTTTCAATGATTATGATAAAGATGCATATGAATTTGTACTGTTTTATGAGCTAGTTCTGGTAATGTGTGTTTCAACATTACCAGAACAATTTGCAATGATTATGATAAGGATACATATGAATTTGTATTATTTTATGAGCTAGTTCTGGTAATGTGTGTTTCAACATTACCAGAACAATTTTCAATGATTATGATAAACATGCATATGAACAGCGTGTTTCAGTGCTAGCAGATAGTTAGTTTTGGAGGTGGAATTATATCGACTTGTATAGGAAAATGTATCCATCGCCAACGCAGTGCTTAGAAATGTAGACTTCGTCATCATCATAGATTATCCAATCATTCCCACGCCTAAAATTCACAACATAATGGCCTGAATTTAAGGAATCCCCAAATGACTAACTATAAGCGTCAAGGCGTAAGCATTATCTGAGCCGGGCAACATAAGAATATCCGATGCAAATGACTTTTCTAGAATTTTTGTGCCTCGATTTGTGAAAATTTTTAGATTAACGAACAAAGCCCGTGGTGCCAATACTAATTTGGAATTGAAATTTGCTAATCCTGCCGATTTGCATGTCTCACAGAGATATTCTTGTTCCCCGATGAAATGATTTATGATGCAATCCTGTAAATTCGTTGCTGTCCTTCCGATCGACAGAGAAGTACATGATTCGTTTCTCGTGCTTTTAATCCCACAAGAACACGTAACTTCGGTTACTAGCGTCGCAACATATTCTTCCAGAGACATCCCTGAGTTGCTTAAGTTCTGTAGTAGGTCAAGAAGAAATAGATGAGGGTCATCCTGCATTCCAATTGGATATGAAGGCATGCATGCAACTAACTCTTGCCTAGTAGTTCTTAGTTGACAAAGTGGAACTGGGGTGAGTAACGCGTGAAAGAAACCTCTTAGACAAAGAGATAGACGGTCTCGACTAACTTTCAGGAAGTCTTGGATGGATACAGACTCATATATTAAGTGAAGAATTGCGTTAATATAGCACGTGTTTCCTAAATTTGGAATACCGAGATGAATTGAAAGTGATTGCTCGCAAAGTACATTGTCTGCAGATAAATCTTCGTTATCTATTTGTACGTCCATTTCCGACTGTTCAGTATTGTGCCCTATACCACTTTCGCTCAAACTTACTTCCATTGGTTCTGCTTCTTGTGGACAACTTTCTGATTCCACATGTGATGGCAATATATGTATGTCATCTGGCCATGTCACACAAATTGGCTTATGGTAGCTGAAATAACTTTCATAGAAAAAAGCGGACACACCAAATACATTTGAAAAACATGCATCGATACATGTATTTCCGTCGGTACTATTTTCGGAGGGAGTTATTAATCTGAAGCCCATTTTGGTGAAAATTTGCCTCATTTGGAATCCATCTTTGGTCATGAAATTTAGATTAAAGTCACCAAAGACGATCATCGGGGTGCCTTTTTTGCCACTCAAAAGATCTGAGACGTCCTTTAAAAAAGCTGTCGCACGATACTGGGGACTACGGTATAACATACAAATCCTAACATTTTTCTGTGCCCATTGAACTATCTCGGCGGGAAGCATGTTCCACCCGATCCCGCTCTTTTTCCACTTCGCGGTAAGTCTCATTTTCTCGGCGGGAAGCATGTTCCACCCGATCCCGCTCTTTTTCCACTTCGCGGTAAGACTCATTTTCTCGGCGGGAAACATGTTCCACCCGATTCCGCTCTTTTTCCACTTCGCGATAAGACTCATTTTCTCGGCGGGAAGCATGTTCCACCCGATCCCGCTCTTTTTCCACTTCGCGGTAAGACTCATTTTCTCGGCGGGAAACATGTTCCACCCGATCCCGCTCTTTTTCCACTTCGCGGTAAGACTCATTTTCTCGGCGGGAAACATGTTCCACCCGATTCCGCTCTTTTTCCACTTCGCGATAAGTCTCATTTTCTCGGCGGGAAGCATGGCTTATCCTGTCCCGCTCTTTTTCTTCTTCTCGGTAGATGTCAATCTTCCTAAGTTCAGCGTGAGCTGCGGCGTCCCTTTCTTGCTCTTGTTGTCGCATATCTGCATCCATCCTGTGTAATTTCTTCGAGATAGAGTTTTTTTCTGGTTCAGAACGACGGAACTCTTCGTGTTTCCTTTTTCTCCGCATCCTTTCTTTCATACTTAGTTTTCGAGGCATGATTTACCCACTAACTAAGGGCAACACCAACTCAATAAACGTAGGTTACGTACCTGTCGATAAGCCACTTAGCGATTTGCAATGCTCTACTCGATAAGCTACTTCACCTTTCGCTCCACTTCTTGACAAATTTCTCCTCCTCCAGATAAGTCGCTCCACCCCTTCTCCTCCAGATAAATTTCTCCTCCTCTTGATAAGTCACTCCCCCTCTAACGACCCCGTCTTGATAGTTACTTCTCCGATTTGGAATTTGCGTAATATAGAGCGAGACGTTTCGATTATTCAGAATTAGAAAATTCAGACGCAGAATAAATATTGAAATCCAAGATTTGTTTTTCTCCTGTTTCTGTTTGTCTGGTCTAGCATACGTTAGCATAGTTACAAAACTTATAATGAAATGATGAAATTTATATTCATTTTATTTCATTTTATTTATTTCTTATTATTATTATTTTCTTCCATTCATTCATTATATCCTTCAAATTTTCTTATGCATCCAAATTAAATATGGTTATGCTTAAATTACACTATCTATGTTTGACTGAAGATTATGTCAAACTTATGTCCCATTGAGTATTAAAGGGCGAGCTACTTCTGCCGTTACAACGGTTTATTATTATTATCGGTAACACAAATTGTGTTACCGATTGTTAGATATCAACTGTGCTATTTATTTACTAAAAAATTCGATTCGGTTTGTTCAATACCAATGGTGCGCCTAACATATTCTATAATTGTCAAGGGGATTTTTAATTAGCATCAATTGATGCAAAAAACTCGTTAACAGACGGACAGACAGACAGACGGACGGACATGAGGAATTCAATAGCTCTCGTGCTACGCAGGGCGAGCTAATAAGTCATGCAAATTTGGGATGCATAAATTTTGTTCTCTTCAATTTTATTGCAATTAATTAATTAATACCATAATTATTGAATACCCTGAGCTACCATCCTTATTGAATTATTTTTATTGTGTATTTCCACATATGGAACTAATAAACACTTCATTATTGCGAATTACGCTTCAAAAATAAATGAGATCAAAACAACACTATTAAACAATTTCAGTAAGAATTTTATTGAACTTTGAACCACCCTAACAGGTGTTTATGTTTAGTTATTAGATTTTTAAGCATGATTTTAAGAAGATCCGTGAGAAACATGTCTGTGCGTTGTAAATAAAGGGTGTTGATGTAATCCATCCCGATTGTTTTTTTTAACCCGACGAAGATTTACGAAAAATAACACAAAGTTAACAGAAATTAGTTAAGGGCATGATTATGGTTGAAGCATTAAAATTAAGCATTAAGCATAATTTTAAATATATCTTTAACTTATGCAGAAATGCTCTTAATTACACATATATAATTCATCGACCGTAGTATAAATTTCTAGAAGACTAATTATGGCACTTGGTCTCTAATAAAAGGTTTGTCTCGAAGTTTTGAACGTTTTTGAGGTACAAATTTTAAAATATTTAGAGAAGAAATCGGGACGAATTAAATCATCGCCCTTTAGAAACTGGATCAACCCAGACCAGACTTTGGTCGTAAACTGGTTATTTAATGCCGCAAATTTATAGGCTATCAACCTTTTTAACACCTTCCACGAATAAATTATACTTATGTCCACATGACTAAGCACTGTTGGTCGTAAACTCGGAATTTTTTCAAATTTAATTAACATGTCTTTATATACCTATGCAAAGCGTGAATTCAGGGGAAAGAAATAAAACCGCAATTACAACATGGTAAACATTCAATCGATTCATCTGGGATAAATTTTACGACCGCATCGTATTTACATATTCGAGGATAAAATGCTCACTCATTACGCATTCATAATGAAATTAACTTATTTAGCTAGCTCAATAAAGAAGTTATATAATTTTGTCATTGGTATTTTAAGGAAAGAATAATTCAATTATTATTTTATTTCCGTAGTCGTATGTACATAATTGCGTCAACGAAGTTTTATGTTCGGGGAATCATCCCCACATTTATTATGTATTTATTAATTGGGTTAACAAGAAGTAATCAGTACAGCGTCGCATAGCCCGAGCCATGAGATTATGAATATGACATTAAATTGTTAAGTTATTTAGTACATCTTGCTATTATGTAATTAACGTCAACTTTTCGTATATTTGCCAAATTAGTGCCAAAAAAGACGGACAGACAGACAGACAGACAGACAGACAGACAGAACAGATAAATGTTTTTGTAAGCCCTGCTTGGAGTGATAAAAAAACTATATATGTACTTAAATATTTCCTAATCATAATTAGAGTACCCAAACTTTTGGTGTACATAAACACGAAGAAAAGTTGTTTTTTACTTTATTAACAGAACTTTCGAGTCTGAACGTACCCTAATTTTCAAGATATTTCATAAAGATTTGAAATTCGAGGAAAGAAAATTGAAAATTATAGAAGTAATAAAATTTTGAGTTGTTATCTGAATTGTTGGAATCATTAGACAGGAGGATGTAGTGTCGTCACAGAGTCGTGGCGTAGGTCAACAATATACTCATTTGCATACAAATGCAAATATTGCGCAATAGCATTTCTAGTGACGACGTTCACAACTGCATATATAATGTGGTCACAGGGGGAAGACAAGTTATATTAACTTTGTCACCAGCTACTGCAGAGCTACATAAATAAAATCATATCATCATTATAAAGTCTTAATTTCGAAATATTTATCAGTCTCAACAAATTTGGGAACATTTTTATTTCTCGTAGAAAATCAGGTTAGTAAATTTTAATTTTAATTCAATAATAGAATAAAAATTAATAGAATTGTGAAATTATTGATTTTAAAAATTAGTAATCAGTTTATTATTTTCTTGAAATTTATTATAGAAGCCGAGCGATGTCAGAAATTTCTCTAAACTACCCAATATTCGCTGCCCTGGTGAATGGAATTTTAATCCTGTTCCTGTCTCTGAATTTCTTAAAGCTCTGGAAAAAAACGAAACGACAAGATCATGAACAAAAATTAAGGAAAAAATCAATTATAACCACTTCCATATCACCATGCCAACCACCATTCAATAAAACCTCACCCAAAAACGAGGATGTCGCATCGCTAACTCCATGGCAACCAGAAATCAATCACGAAAATATTTCCCCACCTAAGAACCAGCCAGATGAAATGGCCACATTCAAAAACGTCTCAAACGTGCTAATCTCAACGCTAAATCCTGCCCTAATCTCATCAAAGGATAAGGACGTCTTATACTCTCTCTACAAACAAATCCACTTTGGTAACTTCCCCTTCAAAAATCTACTTCAGCTTAAATCTTACCATCGCGGCACCCTGTATTGGATCCTTCTCCGAGGAATGTCGGCATCCCATTCTATTTCAAAATATATCGAACTTTACGAAAAACTGAAACGATCTGAAGCTCATCAACTAACCCTTCACAATTATAGGGCTGCTCGGACCACTGAGATGATCATACCCTCCGATAAAAAATGTGTCCCTGTCCTACATCCGGGCCACATTATGATCCCGATTAATCAAATTCCTTACGAATTACTGCTCAATTATAACAGCACTGTTAAAACCAAGTACATGTTGGCAGGCCGGGGTAAGCCGACTTACGATATGAAAGCCATTCAACCCCCGAAATTGATAAGCGATTCAGATTTTATTAAGAAATTTACGGAGACGCAATACTACAAAATGGTTACTTACTTGGATCAAGATAACCCAGATTTTGATCCTTATAGAAAATTATATGGCTTATCCAAGGATAAGTCCGACACGAAATATTTTATCGCGGATTTAACCGGAATCCGTGTACTAGCCTTGAAGCTAGAAGACAACGCGGTGCTATGTCCTTGCGTAGTTTTATTCAAAACCGGAAGTAGTAATACGAAACTTAGCTTAGTTTCTATCGCAATTGAAAATTTGTATGAAACTATATCCTGCGATGGGGTAGATCCCTTTAAAATAATGCCGCCATTTCCCCAGATATTAGACTCCCTTAAACTTCTCTATCCAGGAGATGGCGTTGCCTGGGAGGTCGCAAAGCTACACGCGACCCTTAATTCGAGCTATATTTCCAGCCTAGGACTCCACCCACTCCTACATTTTGTCCTGTCCGGTCCAATTTCTCTCACTTTTGACTCAATTTTGACCCAAAATAGTACCAAAAAATATTCAAATTTGCTAATCTCGCAAATAATTGGGGCACACTCCACCAGCCAAACGGGCGTTGATGCGAACGCCCTAAATTTTAAAGAATCCGTCCTTTGGGCGGAAAATTCGCTATATTACGCTTTTGGTGTCGGCACTAAAAATAATGGTGCGTATAATATGACGAAATTAATCTGCGATGGGTTAGAGGGTCACCCGATTTATGGGAAATTTAACAAAATTTCCTTCTTAAATGAACAGCGAGATAATCGTTTTCAGGATATCTTTACTCATCAGAAATTTATGAATGGTTTCTTAAAACCGGTGAAGACCTTTGTTCGTGGCGTGATTAATCTGATTCTGGGGGATGAAAAAGAGATAGAATTTTGTAACCTGTTTTTATCTGAATTGCAGAATAAGCTACCCCTGAAAAGTATTGTGAGGGGGGAAGTTGGCGAATATTTTGGCAACAAAAATGGCAATATCTATCACCTCGCCAATTTAATGGAGGGATTGTTAACTTATTTCATCTTTAACGCGGTTGAGCATTCAATCGAACATTTCCTTCTGGGGTCGCATTGGCTCAATGATGATCAAATACTGATCCGAATTCCGGTCGATTTTGGAAATAAATCCAATAATTGGCACGATATTTATGACGAGGTCTCCAAACTGAATGAAATTTCGGATAGATCCCGATTTTATTTGGCGTCAAAAATGTTCTTTCATCCCCACGTGAGTAAAACTTTTGTAGATTTATTGAGTAAAGAGGGGGGATATTTGGGTGGAGGTGGGAATCATAATTATGGGAATGTTTCCAAATTGTTGGGAATTTTGGAACAAGAATTATTAGACGGGATGATGCACGTGTTGAACGGGGAGGATAATTTGGCCGGAATTAGATTGACCGATGTCGCGATAAGTGTGCAAAGTTAGAAAGGAATTGATAAAAAATTGATGATAAGTAGTTACCAATTTTACATAAATGTAATATTAATTATGATAAATATGAATACTTATATTTAATATTTAATCATAACTGTTCAGAAATATTTCTTTGGTTATAATGAACAAAGTTTAAACTTTTCATCATTTATTCAAATTTTGAAAATAATAATTTATCAATTTGATCTAAAATTTGCATTATTTAATGAATTTCTCAAGGTACCCCATTTATACAGTGAAAACTTAATAAATAATAAACATAATTCTTGATTTACTCTTCATTACATAACTTATGGACATCCGCACATTTCCGATCCTGTGTTGATGTGCGTGTTTCATAATTCTTATGGATAATAAAAATTCCAAAATTTTTTCGCATATTGCTAAAAATTTCTAGGTTTTCCGACCTATTTAAAAATATTCCTTAGTTTATTAGAAAAAGTATGTAATTGGTGGGTCCATCTTTTAGATATTAAAAAAAATATAGACATTCCTTGCAAATATTTTAACGATAATTATACGATACGAGACGAAATTTTATTGCTTAAAGAATTTTGACTTTTAAAAAATCCATTATTAGCAATATCTGCATATATTCAGAAATACTAATTTCTCAAAAAATTTTATATTAATGTTTTTTTCGTGCATATTTCGTAAATATTTTTTATCTTAAATATGAAATATATTTTTCAGCATTTTTTCATAAATCCATATCCGCCCTTTGTTTATTGCATCGCAATTTCACCCCGACCCGAGCATCAAGCCTGTTGCGCGCTCGGACGGCCGTCACAGTCACCACGGAAGCAGTCGGCAGGATGCAGGATTTGCAAAATAAATTCGCAATTTTTTATTTATTTTCCCATCCTCCATAATTTCTCCAATTTTTACTCTCGTTGTTTTTAAAAAGGGTGAGTCAAACTTGAAAAAATGGATTTCCGCAAGAAACAAGTAAGGAAATATTTATTTATTTTTTCTTCACAGGGAAATTTCGAACAGCAGCAGCAGCAGCAGTAAATTCATCAGAAAAATTGTCAAGATGTCGAGAATGAACTTTTTCTTCTGGCTGTTCCTCCTCGGATCGGGAATGTGTCAAGAGAGCGGTACATATTTTACTTAATTATTACACCTAATTAATTAAATTTATCTTGTTTAACGTAGGACTAGATTACGAATCCGTACATTTTTAAGTATTTATCCGCTCTGGGAATTTATTTAAAAATTATGGACGACTAATTTGTACAAGATAACATCATTTTTTTACACTTCAGATCTTAACAGATTGGAAATTTTGACAAAAATTGCAAATTAAAAAGTCACAGCCATTCTATCAATACCTAATTCGCTACAGATTTGTCGTCCAGAAGGTTAAATTAAAATCTCAGAGAAGAAAAATGATCAAACCTTTGTTGACCTTGACGATAAGTTATCGATTCCGATGTGGAAATTCTTTATATAATTCTGAACAACGAATTTGTCCAGCGTATCGTTTCCAATTTCTTAAAATTAACTAAGTACTCACATTTTTGAAACACGTGATCTCAAATGTAAGAAAAATTGGTTAAAAACGTGTCCCCATTTTATCCGTCATCTTACCCAGTACAAATTTATCGTTCAGAATGTTAAAATCAATTCCCAGAGCGGAGCAATGATTAAAAATGCTGTAATTTTAATAATTATTCATCAACTCGGAACTTAATTCCAACTACAATTAAAGTTATAATTATTGCATAAATAAATATTGTTTTCTAGCTATTCCAGTCGAATCTCCAGTCGAATTTCCAGTCGAATCTCCTCCCTTCATCGTTCAACAGCCCTCCACGGAAGAAGTCCTCTTCTTTTCCGGTGAAGGGTTCGTCCTCCCCTGCGAGGCGACAGGGGAACCTACCCCCAGCTTTACATGGTTCAAGGACGGGGAAGAATTCGACCTGGGCCCGACCAATGACAGGATCTTCCTACAACCCGGAAGTGGAAGCTTGGTGGTAAATGACACCGAAAAGGAAGATGCGGGGCATTACCAGTGCTTTGCCAGTAACCAGGTTGGTTAAAAAAAATGGAGATTTCTATTTTTTACATGAATATTTCCGTTTTTCTAAAAAAAAAACTACAAATGGAACGTTATTTTTTTCAAGCTGCGCACGGATTGTGTTTAGCGAGTTATGTTAAAAAATCAAGCCTAAAATTAGGTTACGTTTGTAAACTGTACGAAATCTGGAGTTTAACGGTGACTTGAAAAATAGTAAAGTTTGCTCGGGATTTTGCATAGTTTATTTAATATGAAATTTAGATTGGTTATGATTTATGTAAACTATTTTTAAGTGTGTATTGGAATACATGTTTTGAAGAAATTTAAAAAAATCAGTCAGATTAAATTGAAAAATTAGAAATATTTTCTTAAATCGCGAAAACAACGTGTTTTTTCCAGCGATGAAGAGCAAATTTCTTAGCAAAAACGGGTGTCTTTTAAGAAAGAATTTGAATGTGTAAACTTTATAATCAGTTAAATAATTATAATTTTATAGTTTGGAACTGCAACGAGTAATAGCGTGTTCGTGCGGGAGGCGGAGATGGAATCGTTTCCGGAGGTGGAGAAGGCGACCGTGGAGTACGCCAAGATCGGATCTCCCTTCAACCTTACCTGCAGTCCTCCTCATGGCTATCCGAAACCGGAAGTCTACTGGATTATCAAAGTTAGCATGTATTTCTTATCAAGAAAATACATACACAGTACAACCTTACCTAGCCCGAGTCAGGTTGTCATTAATAATTAAAGTGAGTACAAAACCACCACGACAGCTTTTTATTTTCGACAGCTTTTATTTTGCTAATTTTCAAATTTTATTCCTACATATTTTGCATATTCTACTAAAATATGCAAAAAAAAGTATCGGAATTTCCGAACTGTGTCTTTTAGGCGGAAGGCATTCGAAAGTTTCCATAAACTTTCAAAAATTCCTCGAAAACATTCCAAAATTCGTAGGGGTTTGGAGAAAAATAATTTTGAGTCGGGAAAAGTTTGGAAGATGCATGTGCAAAATTTCAAGTCGACTAGATAAGTTTAATGGATAGACAGACAGCCAGACAATTATGATGACGGGTAGATAAGCTCTGACTCGGGCTAAAAAATAATGAACCCCTGGATATGAGTTGGAACTTTCATTTATTTGTATTTTTTTCAGAATACCTACTACCGACCAGCCACCCTGAAGAACATAACTGACCCAAGAATCACTACGGATCCGGAGAACGGGACGCTGTTCTTCTCGACCATCACGGAAGAAGATAAAAGTAAAGATTCGTTCTACTACTGTAAGTTAAATAAAATGATTTGTTTATGTACAAGGTTTTTTTTAGTTGAGATTTGAAAATTTGAAAATTCATCACACTTTTACAGGCGCCTCGTACTCGGCAGTAAGGTCAGTGCCGTCTTATACTGGAGGTCTCCCAACGATTTTGAGCAAATTAATGTTAATCAAGCACAAATTTAATTGGTGTGCAATTTGTAAAAGATAAGATCTCCCGATGCTCAGGTCCGGCAGAGATAAATATTTGCATTCAACAGTCTAGTAAAATATAACAAACTTCCCCCATCGGAAAAATTATTTTCGCCCAAACCCCCATAAATTTTTTGAGATTCCCGGGCATTTTCGAATGTTTCCGTAAACTTTCAAATGCCTTCCAAAGAGACTTTCTGATTTATTTATGTACCAACTTTCTTCCCTCGAACCTAGTTCGGAAATTGTGGAAGTTTTTACCAAACTGAATTTTCAGAGACGAGATAAAATTTTGCACTTTCCAAATTTACGAAGCGTTTTTCTCTCTTTGGATGCAAATATCTCGGCCAAACGTGTCCATATTGAGAGATCATAGTAATTAAAGTTATGATAGGTTAACTCTAATTTGCTCAAAATCATAGATCCTACACTGGGAGACCACCATTTTTAGTAAATTACTTAGAATTAGTTTAAATATTTGCGACAATGTCTCATTTTGTGTGAATTCTCGCTTGCCAAATATTTTGCGAAGTATTCATATTTTGTAAATATTTCAACGATTGTTTTACTCAAAGAAATCCGACTACAAACAATCCAGAACATTATACATGCATCCATTTAAAACCATAGAAATTTTCGGAAAATTCGTATTTTCTTCGTATCCATTTTCGCATTGTTTGCTAAATATTAAATACACATTTCCACGATTTAGGAATTAAATGCTTATCCATTAATATTTTCTGATTCTAGTGATAAGTTCACAATTGGCAATCCGGTCTATTTGGGGGTCTACCCCTTCCTCATCGACCCGGCCACAGTTTATGATAGGTCTCCCGATTTCCTGTATGTCACCAAGCCACACGTGGTCGCTCTCAAGGGAGGATCCGCATCCCTGTGGTGCATTCCAAGCGGAACGTAAGAAAATTTCACTCCTAAAAATATTGTTACCCTTTTTTGAAAAGTGATATCAGTCTAAATTAACCTCTCTGTGACCACAATTCTTTTTAAGAAATCCCTTGAGTACGATGTGGATTTTATAATTAACTTAATTTGTAGTAGTCAATTAAATTTGTGTTTTTTTTATAAAAGACCAATACTAATTTCAACGAGTTTCCAGGTTTTGAGTTATTTTTTTTTTATAAAAATTACCAAAAAATCTTGTTAACAATAGAAAATTCCAAAAAAATTTGGAGATAAATATCAAAAAGGGTACCTACCATAAAATTTTCCGAAATACACTACGGAAATGCTTGTATTTTGTGAAATTTAGAAAAATCTTAACGTATTTATTTGGTCTCTTATGGACTTGTTTTGAAATACATTATATTACGAATTTTGGTCGCAATGAGGTTAAGCAAATTATACAAAATCCAGAGTAACGTTATCTCGATAAAGAGCCAAGTTTACACTGGATTTAGAATACTTTACTGAATTTAGAATTTAGAATGCATTCGTTTTTCAAAAACCTACAAGTATTTTTAAGTTTACTCGCTCATACATAAAACATGGGTGGGTGGTAATAAAATAAGGGAAAGTTTCGAATTGACAGAATTACATTGAAAAAAAATCGTTTTTTTTCAAAACTTTCCGGTCTAATCCAAAATTTTTTCTGATTACGATTTGTAAATATTTCTCTGTAGGCCGTTGCCGAAGGTCAGCTGGATAAAAAAAGGTTCCCCTCTTCCTCCTGGTATTGAATACCTTAACTATGGGAAGACCCTTAAGATTAATAATGTGGATTTCTCTGGTACATACATACATAAATTTAAGCACTTTAAGACCCCGATTTACTTACACATAAATTAGTAATTAATTAATTGTGCTATTTTTCCTTTCTTTCATGACCTCCTCACCACATCGGAAAACTTGAAGACGAAGGTAGTTATAGTTGCGTATGGAAATATATAAATATTTATTTGAACAAAAACATGCACTGTTAATAATGTGGAGGGAAATTGTCACCCGCGGAGGTACTGTTTGTAGTACCCCAAAATGATTTCGGAAACGTTTTGTTACCAATAGAAAATAAGCCAAAAAATCATGCACGAAAGACACGTGGCGTCGCTATTTGTTTAAATTTAGAATTTTATTGTCTGAGGTTTATTGGTGCATGAAAGTAATTTTTGAAATTTGTTGGGTTCAGGTTGAGTTTTTGACTTATTTTCGTATTAGTGATAAAACGTATTTTTAACCATTCCACAAAAAATTTATGTACCTCCGCGGGAGACAATTTGTCACCAACTTATTTAGAGTGTGGTTTCCATAATTGTCTCATTTTTTAGACCGCTGTTAACGGAATTGGGTTTCCAATCACCTACGCGATAAGGTTGACCGTTCATGGTAGGTTACATACATAAATATGTAGATACACTCTTAGAAATCTAGTATATTCAGGCAGATATTAATTTCTCGGTATTAAACGTACTACCACTTGGTATTAACGTTATTTATACCGGTTGCTCCAGATTTGGTAAAACTTTAATACCGAGCTATTAAATTCTACAGCGTTTTCCTTGTCAATCATCCCACTTTGACAGTAATGAATACCGTTTTGTATTAATTTAATACAAGATTTCTAAGCGTGTGCTCGACAAATATATTGTTTATTTATGTGTTAAGAGCTTGTATGTTTTTTTTCGTAGCCATGCCGTATTTTACCGTCGAGCCCAAAGTTCAAACTATTAAAGAAGGTATTTCCAAAATATTTTTCAAAAATACGGTCATAGCTTTTAATTTTTGCAATATTGATAGTATTCATTAATGTTCGCGTCGCAAAAAAATATTAACCGTGGGGATGCGCAACTTCAAATTTTTTTAGCAAACCAATTTTTTTCGAATTTGCAAACTTTGTTTTTTTACTAACTATGTAAACTCGTAATGAATATGCACTAATTAATTATCTCCTTAATTGCAGGTGGCACGGCCGCCTTCTGGTGTGAGGCTGGAGGTCTACCCGTCCCAGAGATCACCTGGATTCATAACGGGAAGGACCTCGCCAATGCGGAAGCCAACCCAAAGAGGCACAATATCGGAAATATGTTGGTAATCGAGAACGCCACCTTGTCCGATACCGGTGAGTAAATTATGAGCGTACTCATCTTATTGTAACTCAGGTAGTAAACTTGCTAAAATCGAAGAGGGTGGGATTCGCAAAATTTGATTTCGCAAATCTCACAAACCTTCTAAAAATACGTATTTTGATATTTTTCCCATGGATTTCTGTAATTTCTTTTGATAAGGATGAGTTTTCGAAATAATATCGTGAAATTCTAACATGTCCATCAAATTTGTGAAAAAAAATCCTACCGTTTTCCAGCAAAAGTTTTGCGAAATCTCGCAAATTTCACAAAACTTGACAAGTTAATTTGCTATGTTCAATTTATTTACGAGATATGCGAAGGTTGACGTGAGCAAGCTTTATATAAAAATATACCTAATTTTTAAAAAATTATGAGAAGCTTGGAAAAGAAATTTTTAAGAAATATTTCTTTATTGAGAAATACATACCATGTAATTATTTATTTACAGCGAACTATGGCTGTAATGCGTCCAATCCTGTCGGATACGTATACAAGGACGTGTACGTCAACGTCATTGGTGATCGAGTTCCAGAAATCGTGCCCGATTCTGGAAATGATTTCGACGCCCCGGCCGAAATTGTGCCCGAATCCGGGAATGATTTCCTCGCCCCGGAAGATCCGACCGAATCTACGGCCTGGGTCACGTGGCTAGCTAGTGTGACGGGCTCTGTCGCGGTTCTCCTTGTCATCGCGATTTCGTAAGTTTTCGTAAGTTTTCGTCACATTTCGTGACGGGAAAAATCAAACAAAATCATGTAAATATTTGTGTACGCCTTTAAAAATAATGTTATCATTTAAAAAAAGTGAACCCCCTCTAAATAAACTGTCCTAAACCCAGAGTAACTTTGACTTGATAAAGAGTAAAGTTTACTTTGGATTTTGTAATTTAGAATTCAGAGCGCATTTACTTTTCAAAAAAGGGAACATTATTTTTAAGAGTGTACACACATTTATGTACATAATTTCTAAATTTTATCATTATTTAAATAGTGTATTCATCGTTAGACGACGACAAGGAGGGAACAATGACGCCGATGACGCAGTCAGTCAGACGGATGCGCCCCTCGCCCCGTAATTAAGCCCTGCATGTTTGAGGAAGCCGGTGCACACTATTTAAAATTGTTTACAAATTTGATGTGATTTTTTAAAAAGTTAGGTTAGTTGATACCTTTTAAAAAATATTTCTTCATTCAAAACTAATTCAAGAATTATTTGACTAATTATTATTTACATTATAAGAACATGTATTTATCCATTATTAATTTTGTATTCGTTTTATTTAGGTCAAATTCGCCTTATTAGATGGATTTCTTATTTTTCTAAATACTATTAAGCATATTTAGGGTGAAAAATGAGTAATGAATAAAATTATTCATTCACTTATTTTTCATGAATATGAAATGAACAAATATCAACTTTAATATTATAAGGAGATGACAAATGTATTTAAAAGATGTATTTATACGCTATTATTTTTGTATTTGCATAATTTCCTTGTTTTTCCCAAACTATTTTTGTACATATTTATAACTGACTAGGAATATATGACACATTTCTCTAATCATAAAATTCTGTTTAATTATATCGCATACATACAGTTGAATATCGCATTTACATACAATCGTTCCGTGGAAAAATACACACTTAAAAATCTGGCAAGGTCACATTCCTGGTATTGATTTAGTAATAACTTCCTACCGGATTGGTAGTAGTTTCTTTCTCAGTGGTAAATTTTTCCGTGCTACGACATCATTAAACGGTAGCGTCCCTTATGTAAGGCATGTACGTTCCCACGTTAGTAATGATTTTATACCAGTTTTCTAAGAGTGTGTGCATGTTATACAGATAATTGTACGCATTTATGCACCTTATCTCATAAACTAAAAAACATTTCTATTTACTTAATTGTAATTTAGTCATCCATTTAGTCGGCCATCATTATCTAGTGTAATTAACGCCCGATAAGGTAAATATACATCACATCCGGTCACACCGTGTGACTCACACGTTCCCAATTATTATTCAGTTGAATGTTTGATATGACGCTTATACACAAATATGTAAATATTACTTGGGAATCATTCATTTCTGGAATTGGAAATTAATAGTCAATCACACTTACATAGGATTATTAATTAATATTTAACCAGTTTAAAATGTGGGAAGGATTGGCAATCGTTTTTATTTATCTAATTCGACATATTTATTTATGAACATTGACACATATAAAAGGACGATTGATACGAGACACGTACAGTTGTTTATGGGTCCATCGTGATAAGATAATTTATTGATATTTAAATATTATAAATTTAAATCAAAATTTCAAAATTTCCAAAATTTAAAACTTAAATTACCATAATTCGTATCGAATCTCAACTAAATTATTGTATGCATATATAAACTTAAATACGTTCGAACAACTTTATAACTCCAAAGTATTTTAGAAACCTCCCTAAAAATTTGAAAATTCAGTTATTTAGTTTCGACCTTGAGAAGTTTAAGCGTAAGCGAAGCGATTCTAAAAATTCTGCCCTTGGCTCACACATATTTCTCAGGACCATGCGGTATGCCGGATTAAGTTAAGAAAAATATGAAAATTGTGTTTGTAACGGTTTCATAAATTAATTAATTGCAGAAATTTTATCCTCGTCACGGGAGCTTTATTGCTCTCCGCAGGATTTTCGAACAGTGCTGGGCCCAGCTTAGAAGAAATTGTTGAAAATGCTATTCATGTAAGTACTTACATAGTTATTAAGGGTATTCATGATCGTATCGTGAAACCAGTTTAATTATTAATTAATTATAAAATCACTAAAAATCACCAACTAATTGTCAATATTCTAATTAATTAGCTAATTATCTGACTTAACTAGCAATCTGAGTTTAATTACTAATTACCAATTAATTAGACAAAATATTTTCCTTCTAGTTATCAATCACTAATTAATTAGAAAAATGGCAGATTAAAAAGCTCTGTTTCAGACATACGGGCTTTCCATGTTGAATAAACTCTATGTCTGTAGCGAATGCGTCAAAATATGCAAATAAGGTGACCAGCTATAAAATTCTACGAATGTTACGATAATTCCGAGATTTTCCAAGCGTCGTAAGATTTTGTGATAGAAAATCGAGCTTCTAACTTATTTAGAAGTCCTAAGCATTAAGAGCGTAGGATTGTGCTAAACTTGGCTTGTTTATTTTTCTTCGGAAACTATTCTATGTACGATACGAAGACAAAATTGTGTTTCCCAAAATGAGGGTAACAATTTTTCAGCGTAAGGTTTGCTGATTTTTTTAAAGCTTACACATTTTTGAATTATTTTACAATGAAATGGTTGCACACCTAAATTAGAATAATCCAATCAAAACGTGTTAAATATGTATAACATGGAATCAATTGTAATCTATTTTTTAAGCTACTTTTTCGCCATTTGCGTAGGGGCCCCTAAAATATTTATGTATAGTTGTGCCACTGCGCTTATTGATTTACCTATTTTAACATTTTTAAATGATCCAAACTACTGTTACATTTTTAGGAAGCTGAAGATACCATGGAGAAGCACAGGTTAGCCACTCTTCTTCGAACCCAAGGCGACCCACCGAGTCACACTTACGTCAAATTCAACGAATTGACTGAATTCCTTGGGGAACAGAGCAACCTTAATTTGGAAACTTATGCAAACCTGTTACGGTATGAGTCAGAATTTTTAGTTGTGCGTCCATACACTCTTAAAAAGTCCTGTACGTATTGATTTAACGGTGTTAAATTTGTTCTCGCATGGTGATAAAATTAAATCGGTCCGTGAAAATTTGATACCGATATTCTTTGCCTTAAATACCAAGCTAACAATTGGGATGCAAATCATGTTCAACCCAGATTATTTTTTAACTATGTAAGTTTGATATAGTAACCCTTTAGAAACTACGTTTAGCAAGGGATTTATGTACGCAAATGCGAAAAATTTGGCAACTTTTGGGCGCCCCAAGTTCACGAAGATGCTCGGTTTTCCCGCAGATTCTGCGCTTTGTGGCAAAAGTTTCGCGCGTTTCACGAACTGTGGCGCCAAAAACTTGTTGAATTGTTCATATAGATGCGCAAGTGCCGCGCTGAACGTGGTTACTAAAGGGTTACAATTTCAAACTATGTAACATGGTCAAAAAATTTTCTGGTATGAACATGGTTTGCGTCCCAATTGTAAATATTAAATACATACTGCACAATCTTACTTATCAATGCCAATTTGGCAGAGTCATATATGTATGAATACCGCTTGGTATTATTTTAATACTGGATTTCTAAGAGTGCACCTCTCATACTAAATATGTGGTATAAATATTTATCCGGAATTAATTTCCTTTTCAGGCAAGGAGTTGATCCAGCTCTCGCCTTAAACATAGTGAGGAACCAACGCCCAGATTTCTGCACGGCGAAACTGCAGGATTGTAACCCCCTCTACAAATACAGAATGGTCAACGGCACCTGCAACAACTTAGACAATCCGATGTGGGGAGCATCATATACGGCGATGACTAGACTGCTAGCTCCCGTGTATACAGATGGTGTGTTTTTTTCTAGAAATTTAAAAATTTAAAACATTCCTCAAAATTTCCATTTTTGTCGTGAACAAGCGCAAGCGTACTTATTGCGATCGATTTGTCCGTCTGTCAGCACGATCAATCTCAAAAGAATCAAGTTTTTTTTAGTTCTGCATTACAATATCATCAGGCATCTACAAATTTGTAATAGTAAAAGGGAGTTCGTTAAATAACCTTGTAGGTCAAAGGTCACGCGGCCTCAGTGATCATGTCAAATGTCAAAAGTATCAAACTTTTTGCTCTGACACGATCTTAAACGTATACACTTCAGCGATTAAAGGATTTAACAAATAATTAGAAATTGCATCGACCTGGTGACCGCATAAACGAGGTTAAAAGTCATAAAGTGTCGAAACGTCACATTTTCTCAGGAACTGCATTCTGTTTTCGCAAGTTTGTTATATCTGTTGAATTATAAATTTGTTAAATTGTTTAAAATTTCCCTCATTCAATTCAGGCTATAACGCGCAACGGGGTGGGGATGGCGTTCAAGTTCCGTTTTCCCTGCCAAACGCCCGCCTAATTAGCTCAACCATACATACGGATTTGATCCAACCGGATCCCCGAATTACCAACATGCTACCGCAGTTTGGACAATTTGTTGATCATGACCTTTCACTAGTGCCGGAAGGAGGTTGGTGCAAAAAAGCAGTGCAAATTTCATCTGTATCACTAAAAAAAACTTCTTAAATAGATAAGCGTTGCTGCAAGGAAGTCTCACACCTGGACTGCTGGCCTATCCCAATTTATGCAAATGACTCATTCTTCTCTAACTTAGAGGAGCCCGAGAGATGCATGGATTTTACGAGATCAACAGCCTTCTGTTTTCCGAGTAATAATTTCACAAATTTAAGTGTTACATACATTACCCCGGTGTTAACCTTTTGGCTCTTCACAAAGAGAATTGTCGTTTTATGTATAAGAAATAGTTTAATTCGGGAGGGAGACTATGCTTCGTATTTTGTAATTAGACCCCTTTCTGCATAAGCTACAAAGGCACATAAGGCCGTGATTTTAATGGATATTTAGTCCATAAAGTTCTGTCCTCATTTTGAGGAATTTCTCCTACGCCAAGGAAATGCTAACTTTGAACATTTTCTTCTCAAAAATTTGAACATTTTCCAAAACAGAGTATTCTCACATTTTTGATATAAACTTGTGAATCTTTCATGTCTTTTTCAATTTTTTGTATTTAGTTAATCATAAATACTACTTATTACATACTTAATTTAAATAATGCTCCCAAAATTTTAGCCGATACCGGTGTTCGGGAACAGCTCAATTCCTTAACCTCGTACCTCGACGGGTCCAACATTTATGGTTCGGAAGAGACTCGACATGGCTTTCTTCGAGCCTACGTTAACGGTAAGATATTAGGATTAATCTAAACTAGAATTTTTAATATCAATTGAAATCGATGCCATATTTTAAGGAAAACTCCGATCAAATTCCGATAATCCGAATTTTCCTCCAACGAATAGCGAAATTGAAGACGAGTTTGGAGAAAGGCCCATCCCAATGGGGACCTTCGTCGCGGGAGATGACAGAGTCAACGAAATGCCCGGATTGCTCACCATGCACATTTGTAAGTTATTTAACAGTTACCTAGGTGCACTCTTAAAAATAATGTTACCGCTTAGAACAGTAAATGCACTCAATTCTGTATCAATTAAAGTAAAGTATTCTAAATCCACATTAACGTAAACTTAATACAGAGTGATCTTAACTCTGGATTTAGTGTATTTTACTTAAATTCGTATTCAGAGCGCATCTATGTACATTTCAAAGTGACAACATTATTTTTAAGAGTGTAACTTAAATCATCTTAACAAATGACAAACTGGGGAATGTGCAAAAAGCATGTAATCTGTGATTCATTTGAGTGTGGTGAAGGGAAAAGTATCTTATCCTTCGCATGTTAATTATATCTAACATGGGGTACCTAAATAGGTAACATCGGGGGGGGGGGGTAGGGGTCAAAATTTTATATGTATTTGCCCTTAATTAACCTTAATTATCGCCCTAACTTTTTATAAATTGTTTCACAGTATGGTTCCGAGAACATAACCGAATCGCGGACGAAATTCTGGCTCAAATGCCGCATTGGGATGATGAAAAAGTATTTCAGGAAGCGCGTCGACTCGTAATTGCGGAGTGGCAGAACGTCGTGTATGGCGAGTATCTTCCTGTCCTTCTCGGTGCCGACACGATGAATAGGTTCGGCCTCACGTTGACCGATTCCTGGTCCAGATACGAGGCCAATGTAGATGCCACAATTTTCCACGCGTTTGCAGATGCGGCGTACAGGTATGATATGAGTCTATCAGAAATGTGGGAATATTGACAAAATTAAGAGTTTTGATGTCCGAGCAAAAATCATCGTGCCGAATTCTGCAAAGCATGAAGTAAATCACGCTCTGTAAAAATTTTGTTACATTATTTTAAAGGACATTTTATCTGATTTTATTCTGCGGAAGAGTGCGAGCCTAATTATGTAGGTTTCTTCAGAAATCGCTCGACATAACGTTTTTGTGGAGAAAATTGAACCAAATTTTTCAGAATATTGGGAAAGTTTCATACATAAACCTTTTACGCAAGAAATTTTTGCAGAAATCGCGCTAAATCTCGAGAAAATTGGGCCAAATTTTTGTAGAGAATTTGGTCAAACTTCTGCTCGACATGCTGTTAAACTTTTTACTCGGGCTTGAAATATTCCATCTATTTTGACAATGACTCATTGTCAATGAGTACGACCAGGGGATACGTTCGCCAAAATAATTCATGCCACGTATTTTCTGAAATATTAAACTAATTTTTGAACGAAAATGAATTTCAGATTTGGTCACACCTTCATCAACGGGATAATTCAAACCTTCCGCGGCCTTGGAGACGGCCATGGATCGTACCGGATCCGACACAACTTCTTTGTCGATACGCAAGTCGTGCAGGACGGTGGGAAAGGGTACAACTATATTTTGAATGGGCTTTTAATTCAAAATGCTCAAACCGGTGATCCCTTCGTTACCGAGGATTTGACAAATCACCTCCTTCAAGAGCCAAGCCATGCATTCGGATCGGATTTAATTGCACGAAATTTACAGCGTGGGAGAGACCATGGGCTTCCGGCTTATATGGAATTCAGAAAAATTTGCGGGTTAGATACGATCGACACGTGGACTGTAAAACCGGACCAAATTAGTGAAGAAACTTGGGCGAAGTTTGAATCTTTGTTTGAAAATCCGGACCAAATTGACCTTTTTACGGGGGGAATTGTCGAAATTCCGGAGGGAGATGCGTTAACCGGACCAACTTTTAACTGTTTGAAGGTGAGGAACAGAGTTTCGTTTTAGGCCGGTTTTCTACATTTCTTGAACGAAAAGTAGGAAATGCAGGGTGCAAGAAATTGGGAGATAGTGCAAGAAATGTGCGCCCTTTAGCGACACCACGTATGAAAAATCGTATTTCTTGCAGGTCAAAATTGCTGAAACCACTTTTTCGCAGTTAGTTCTTGTTTCTTTCCTATTCAAGTGCTTGAATAGGAAAATTTTTCAAAATTTCTTAGTGGAAATGTTTTTTTAAGTGCAAAATTTTTAAATATTTGTAACTTTATGTTCAAACAGGCAATGCAATTTAAACTCCTTAAAGATGGTGACCGATTTTTCTTCACGCATGGAAACGGTGGTCCCGGGGCTTTCTGGGAGTATCAAATTCAACACTTGAGAAAACGCACGTTTGGAGATATTATTTGCGAAAATAGTGGAATCGCACAAACCCAACAGAACGTTTTCCTAACTGGAATTGGGCCGTAAGTTGGAAATATTTCAAATTCTCTTACACTTGTCGCTTTTTAAATCTAATTACACGGTTTGGTTTATTATTATGCTTCCAGAAATATGTGGGTGTCCTGCAATTCTTCGGAAAGAGCTCGACTGGATGTTACACTATTTATTAATTAACTGGTGGAATTTGCATAATTTAAAGAAATATGTACCTTAAATATTTATGACTATTAAATAAATTCGAAGAAACAAATGCTGCTGGGTTATTTACATATTTCGTTCGAAACATTTATATTATTAAATTCGTCGTAAAGGGGCTACAAAATCATTTTAGTATAGTCATAAACTTTTCGATATTTCAGAACCTTTTACTTCATACATATGTATGGGCATTACTGCCAGTTTTCAGTTTTCGCTAAGAAATATTTCCTCGGACAAAAATATAATGAACCAAAATTGCATGTTTCCAAATTGCAATAATTTTAGTAAATATTTAAATATGTATATTAAAATTAGGTATGCATCATAATCTCAAAGTTTTAGTAGCCTTGGTCCGATCTAACTTCAACCAGCAAGAATCAGCTTACTTATGGAATAGAATTATATTCGCAACGAAAACATTCACTTCATATAGTCTCAAAGTTCCCAAAATTTTACAGCATATAATTAGTAACATTAACAGCCATATTTTGAGCAGTTCCAAGCATTTTACGTGAATCAGGTTATAATTGGGGGCATTAAGTACATATTTAGCTAATCGAGAACTTGCCAGAAAAAGGCAAGTTGATGTATTCTGCACCATTGGAATACAGTCGCAAATAATGTGCTTTCAAATGCAAAATGAGAAGCTTTTTTTTAGGATTTCGTTCTGCACAAAGTTTAGTAACTCGTAGAAGCATTAAATATTTATTTCGAACGAGATGGTTCGAAATCCTTGTGGTTTAATTCACGCAATCATTTAATTGACGGAAAATTAAGCTCTGTTTGTCATGTATTTAGTTGCAAATGCGCAGTTTGAGACAGTTGCAAAATTACGTGTAATAACGTCTTGATAAATTAAACAATTCAAACTCATGAAATTCGAAGTTTTAGTTGGGCGTTCAAAAAGGAGAATATGCCATTATGTGATTATCCACATCCTAAATAATCGGGCTTTTCTGCAAGGAGTTAAAGTTGCTCACCATAATTCGAACATGTTCCCTGTTATTTAGCCACTACTTAATTTGTTCCTGTCACAAAACAACGTTTAAAGCTTATCAAGATGGCTAGTATCTTAGCTAACGCTTAATAAACTCTTGGAGAAATTATTGACACGTCCAAGAAACTCCGCAGTAATCTACTCTCGCAGTTTAATAATTTCATATCAGGAACTCAGCTTGTCATAAATTCGTTAATTTATGGCAGTAAAAAACTTTAGTGAATTGTCCTGCCAGGACATTGGCTGAACAATTACTGAATTGACAACTTATTTATTGGACGAGTTAATATACATAACTCTTCTCATTGGATATTTATATTTTAGAACTTATTTACATACATAGTGCAGTCTAACTGACAATGGAGGTCTCCCAACGTATGCTCACAGATTTGAACGAAATTAGTGTCAATCGATCACAAATATAATTAGTATGAAATTTGCAAATGGAACTATCTGCCAATGCGCAGGTTTGGCGGAGATATTTGCATAGAAATCGGAGAAAACGCACCAAAAGGCAGGCATATTTTTCATTTTCCAAATTTCCTGCGCATTTTTTTCTGCTTTGAATGCACATATCTCCGCCAAACCTGCGCATTGGCAGATAGTTCCATTTGCAAATTTCATACTAATTATACTTGTGATCGATTGACACTAATTTCGTCCAAATCTGTGAGCATACGTTGGGAGACCTCCATTGTGAGTTATTTTAAATACTATATGTTAAACAAAAGAATTAAATATTTATTCATATTTATCCTTGCATTATTGCTTGAATCTACACCTAACAAAACTGATTACAAAGAATTTTCATGCAACGGTGCAAACAAAATGTTGTTCCCACGTTGTAGAGATCTGCTTCTCCTAATGTTGCTCACAACCACGTTTAGCCTCATTAGCCCGATAGTAGTACAAACCGAGAGGAAATATCAAGTAGAAACTCATGATAAGGCTGCCGAGTACCTTCACCCTTTTGAAAACTGCACAACAATGATTTTCACTTCAAAAAATGCCTCCTGGAGCTCCCTCACTAACCCCACGCTTGGACCAATTGTCCTACTTAATTACGAGGGGCATAGCTCGGGGGGGGAGTACCCCAAATCTATCACAAATTTATTCCCCATCGGCGACGCAATCCAGTTCAACATTGCTGGGCAACGTTTGCGATTCTACCAGAAAAAATTGAATACTTCGCAGGAGATCAATATTTCATGGTCCTACCTGGCTTCATTGAGTCGAGTTGGGCGTTCCAGTATTTCGTATGGGTTACAACAATTAAAAACGAAATTAAAAAATACATGACCAACTATGTCGTTTTGTACAATCTTGGCTTACGAGAAGTTTTAATTGTGGATTTAAATAATTTAATGGAGGAGAGTGCACTGCTATCAATGGACTATTATAATATGTACCACATTAAGACACCCCCGCTCGAAGTTGACCGCTCTGATGCTTGGTACACTATAATTTGTTCAGCATTCAATTGTTTAGATAAGTTTAGCGTAATAAGCAAAAATGTGTCCAAATTAAACAAATATTTTTGGTCGAATCGGAGATTTATCAAAAGTATTGGTTACAGTTCTGGTCATATTTATCCTTCCCATCGTATGTATCGTAGAATAGCGAATGAAAACACCCTAAATGGTTTCATAGAATTTCTGATTTTGCAAGACGTTTTGATACCCAAGTCAGCGAGTTTGACGCCATTACATTTAATTCCATCGATAAGGCACCTCGGTCAACGGATACATCAAAACAGAATGTTTTCGTTTATTCCCTACGGGTTCAAACCTACAGCTTTGTAGGGTTGCCGCGGGTAGCGAAAATGCTACCCGTTACCCGACCCGCTACCCGCAGCACAACTACCCGTACCCGCACGGGTACCCGTGCGGGTACCAGTTACCCGCTACGCGTAATGAAAATTGATTTAAAACCTAACCAGCCTTAAGAATAAATTTCATTTAATTAATTGGCTCATTTGGGTTGATATGTAATTTCAGATAATGCTACGCAAGTAACGAATGCCGTTAATTGCTATGGGAATATCCGCAGTTGTTCTGAAACCAAACTTTTTGACTTGCAATGGAACGTTTTTCAAACTACATCGGGATTTCTTAACGAATGATATCAAAAAATCAAGTTAAAAATTAGGAATTATCACTAATCTTTCCCTTGAATAGCCCGTAGGAAACTATTTGGATCAGAGTTCAAAGTCCACCATGATTTTCGTCCAGTGGAGGAATAAGATGCTGAACATTTACTTAAAAATCGAACTTTGCCTCCAATATTTTTCTTTAAAGTGGACATTCAACGGAAAGTATCATGTGATTCCTAATTTTTGGCTTGACTTTTTAATATACTCTCTAGATAATCTTGGTGTAGCTTGAAGAAAGGTTCAACTTTTAGTTTGATTTTTTTTGAAATTTTGATTTAAATTTAAGTTTTCATTTTAAAAATATCTACAAATAAAATTTTAGCCTTCAATCGGATTCAGGTTTTTCATCTTCAACGAACAAATTAAAATCTCGTCAGTCTTACACAAATAAATAAATACAAAATAAATACAAATAAATACATAAATAAATACAAGTCAAATTGTTACTCAGATTTTAGAGCAGGCAAATTTTACTTGAGAAACAATAATTTCATTTTAGGGACGTGAAAAGCATATCAGGCTGCCATAGGCTTCCGTGGCTTCCGAAAAGACACGCACGCTATAAACCCTAGTTGCTGGAAAATAGCAAATTTTGAAATAGATAAATAATAAATTGACGCTTTTGTTGGTAAATGGACTAACTTGCTGCTAGCTTTCTTTGTGAACTGATATATGTCGAGAATTAAATAAAAACAGAACTACCCGTTACCCGTGCGGGTAGTTCTCGCTACCCGCAGAAAACGGGTACCCGCAAGAATCGTGCGGGTATGCGGGTAACGGGTACCCGACCCGTTACCCGCGGCAACCCTACAGCTTTGTATAGTGTTACTACGTCAAATCAAGATTTGACATTGTATCAGCGCTAACTAGTCCGTTTGATAGCGAAAGCTGGAAATATCTTGCAACGAGCTTCTCAATAGTGCTTGTAATTTTGATTATAGTGCACAGAAAAGTTGATTCGGATGGTGTCTTTGCTCTGGTTGGAATTTTCCTAGAAAATTCAATCCTCTCATCTCGAACTATATACGAGGTTGAAATTCGACACAAAAAATATCAACTGACCGGACTGTACGAGATTCTTGCAGTCTGGATGCTTTTTGTAGGAACTGTGTTAACAAATGCGTACACAAGTTGTTTCACGATGGAAATGATAATCCCAATGAAATACCAATCTCCATGGAAGAGTGTGATGAGAGTAGAGGATATTCGAATTCTGATGCCGTTTTTCCTTCTGGGCGACCGTGAATCGATACCTCGTACTGATTATCAAGAATACTTCTCTTTCTACCTCGAACTTGTAATTCTATTTAACAAATTAACAAAACAAAATACGGAATACAAACGTTTCGTTAAGTACACGAAAGTGGCCAGAACTTTGTTGGAGACTCTGGTATATCATTTTGGCTTTAATGAGAATCCAGGACAACAGCTACAACAACAATTCAACAGGACAGGAAGGAGGGCATTTGATGGTTATTTGCCAAATGCTACACAGCCGCCCCCATATGATAAGTCTGCATTGCGAGATTTCCCTATTCAACCAGTAAAATATGATGAGCAAGACAGTTACGAAATTGTGAAAAGTTTGTCGAGTTGTAAAAAAGTTGCTTTGATAGACACGAAGGAAAGAATTGCCAAAATTACCGATTTTCTAAATGATAATGTAGAAAAGATAGCGTATATGAGTAGAGATGATGACTTTTTTACTTCGTCAATTGGTTGGATGATGATTCCCGTTAGAGAAAGTTATGGAGGGAAACGCTTAAGAGTTATGATATCTTCGGGGATTTTGGCGCATTGGGTATCTCAGTATAAGATTTGGAAACCTGATGAGTCACTGGACTATTACTCTAATTGGACGCACCCTAGGATCGAGGCAGTTTCGAAATTGGATTTCAGTTCTAAGATAGTGACGGCTTTCTACGTTTGGGGAATTTGCTTAATAATTTGTTTCTTAATTTTGTTTGGCGAGATTACGAGGTATATATTGTCGGTGCGATTTGCTTATTGGATTCGTAAATTAAATTATGTACTTTTTAATGCAGTTATGGTAATAATGCATAGTTAAAACTATATAGATTTTGATTTGGTAGAAATGTAGAAATGTATAGTTATTTTCTGTTGTCATGAGTATGTACCTAATGTGCGCAGAACACGTGCGCCAAGTTCTGAATTTATAACTGTACAAATGCCGGAGCCAACTGTGACTTGTGTTTAGTCGCTTAATTTTTAGCTATAGGTTGGGCTTCTGGGAACATCGTGTCCAGCTATCCACGTATGTACGAGGGGGGGACAAAAAGTAATCGGCCTCGCCTTGAAGGGGGGTCATTTTGCCCAACTTTTTCTGTTGGAGTGAAAGATAAACGCATATGTATCTTAGATCTCATAGCTTAAAAATTCACGGTCACGGCCGAGTCGGGGAGATCGTCTGATGTGCTCAAAAACAGCGAAACGGACAAAACCGGTAAAATTTAGCCCAGGTTTGATACGTTTATTTAGACCTTCAAGACGGAGACGTGTGCGAGACGTGGTGGTGTGAGGTTGCTCTATCTTCAACTCTCCTCGACTGTATAAGTGGGCGTATTTAATTAGTTAAGAAATTAATCACTGTTTGAAAATTCTGTAATTGCTATCTTGTCGATAATGTACTACGAAACTATTTGTACATTTCCAACTGTGTTATCAATTTTGGACTTGAGATTTTCATAAAAACTGGTGAGAAATGTATCCCATTAAAAACTGTTAATACGTTGAATATTTATGTATCTTTATAACTGCACTCGAAAATTGTTATCAAATTGTTGTATTGTGAAAAACTGTTGTCAACTACGTCGCATCACTTCAATCTTCCCTGGCTGCCGTCCTACAAACTGCGATAGATTTTTGGGTGTGGCGGGGATAGGGACGCCTTGCCTTCCACACCTCGACCTTGAGGGGACGCCCAATGGGTCACCCGCTGGGAACCATCGGGTCTCTGGGGACGCCTGGTCGCACCCATGGAACCTGGCATGCATCATTTCTGTCGGAAGCTGGGGGTGGATCATTCTCTGCTGGGATTCTGACCTCACCATGTCTGGAATGTGCAACCTAACACCGTCTGAATAACGCCTACCCCTACGTAGCTACCTAACCTACATGAATATGTATTCTTGCAAAATGTGATTTGTACCGACATTATGAGCAACTTCGCATCACCACGTCACTTCGTTGAGAATAAGAATTGGACTTTAGCTATAATTAAAGCACACGTCTCCGGTTACGCTGTTGTATATTACGTTGTACTGTTATAACATTTAAGATCTCGTAACTGTACGTAAGATTGTGATATGAAACTTGACGTAACGATATGTAACTTGTTTATCATGTAATTGAATTGATCAACCACTGAATGTAACTTTATAGGCGTTTGCCTGAAAAAGTTCAAGAAATAAACTGAATACATACATACATACATACCTTCAAGACGGAAACATGTACTACTTTTGAATTTAATCACTGGGTAATGAACCTAGGTTCATTGTTATGACCTTGAAATTAGAAAAAACAAATATTGGAAGCACCGCCCCACAAAGGAGTTAACCGGGAACAGAAATTGCTATGATGGCTTTAGCCACTGGTTTTGGGACTTCGAAGAACTTCTGCTTATGGACGCTTCGGCTACCAAAACGTTGATATCTGGTGCCTGTTATACCTCAGTTTTGAATTTTTAACCCAAGCTGTTGTAGAGAAAAGACGAGAACAAAAATCACGTCGCTCACGAAAACGCTGACGACTAATATTTAGGAAAAACTTTAAACATTCGAAGGGTGCCATTTTAAACCAAAAAATATCAACATTATTTCATATCCCTTACAGTCCACACCTGGCCTCTAGTAACTGCTGTATATTTCGAAATTTTCAAAAAAACCTCAGGGGGAGGAGATTTCGACGATTGATGAGGTGAAAACAGCGTTTTTGATTTTTTTTCGAAAAGTATTCATAAAATCGGGATAGCATATTTGAAATTTAGCGGACCAATTGTGTTGACCTCGCAGGGTACTACATTTACAAGTAGTAAGGCAAGTACCCCAAATTTATTACCGTATCATGGCGAGGCCGATTACTTATTTTCCCCCCTCGTACATACATACTTCTTGCAGGCTCACAAGAACAAGCAATCAACAAGATTATTATCAATTTGATACATTTTACATGAAGCAGCTTGAGAATGGTGGCATTATTTAAGAATTGATAAGATCAGAACAAGACACATTTATAGCTATTTAATTGTACATTGGTGAGACCGAACGAGACTTTTTGATAAGAATTAATGAACACCAAAACGATATTAGAAGAGCCAGTATAACTTCTCCTGTTGCACTACACATGCTGGAAAACAATCACGAATTAGACACAACATCCTTCCGTCTCATAGTTCCTGAACACCGGAAATTCTTTCGCAAATTTAAAGAATCCCTCTACATAAAGAAAATGGACAACAAAATGAACGTTTCCAAAGGCATTAACATCAACCCGATATGGTGCGCAACACGCACTTATTAAATTTTTTATAAATTACGTCCAGTAACCAAGTAGCAAAATGTATAACAGATTATCATATTTTTAAAAAATAAGCAATGATTGTGATTTCCAAAATCTTTGTACATGCCTGATGAAGATGACTGTGGGTCACTGAAAGCTAGCAATTTTTCAATAAATCAAGTATTATCCTCGAAAACCGCAGAGATGTCTACTAATAACTAACATAATATTTAAGGGTTTCATCCTTCCGTGCATAAAATTTATCTTGGCTGCATCTCTTCAAAGCGTACCATGTAATTGCGGCTTTATTAAGTAGCTTCAGCTACTTTATGTGAAGACTTTGTCTGTCTGTCTGTCTGTCTGTCTGTCTGTCTGTCTGTCCGTCTGTCTGTCAGCAGGATATCAGGAGAACGGATCGAGATAATCGAAATCGGTTTTCGCCATCATACATAGGACCCCAGGGGGAGGATCCTATCAACTTTTGGGGGCAACCGGACCACACCCCCTTTGGCGACAGGGGGTGTGGTCGGGGCAAAATGAGATTTTTAGTGCAATTTAATCTATAGGTGAAATAGAGTAAAATTATGTGTTCCGGAGTTGTGCCACACCCCCTCGGCGCCAGGGGGTGTGGTTGGGGCAAAATGAGATTTTTAGTGCAATGTAATCTATGGGTAAAATTAGGTGAAATTGAGTGAAATTAAATGAAATTAAGTGAAATTAAGTGAAATTAAGTGCTTCCCCGATTGTGCCACACCCCCTCGGCCCCAGGGGGTGTGGTTGGGGCAAAATGAGATTTTTAGTGCAATTTATTCTATGGGTGAAATAGAGTAAAATTATGTGTTCCGGAGTTGTGCCACACCCCCTCGGCGCCAGGGGGTGTGGTTGGGGCAAAATGAGATTTTTAGTGCAATGTAATCTATGGGTAAAATTAGGTGAAATTGAGTGAAATTAAATGAAATTAAGTGAAATTAAGTGAAATTAAGTGCTTCCCCGATTGTGCCACACCCCCTCGGCCCCAGGGGGTGTGGTTGGGGCAAAATGAGATTTTTAGTGCAATTTATTCTATGGGTAAAATTAAGTGAAATTGAGTGAAATTAAATGAAATTAAGTGAAATTAAGTGAAATTGAGTGTTTCCCCGATTTTGCCGCACCCCTTCGGCGCCAGCGGGCCACCCCAAAAACCCACAAAAACCCCAAAAACCCCAACCCACAAAAACCCGGGGTAGCGAACCCTGCACACGTGTAGCATAATTTACATATAATAATAGCATAATGTTGTGCTTGCTATGCCTTAAATATTAAAGGTAACTAAATAAAAGTTCTCATAAATTAGTTTAAATTGGGCATCCAGAAATCTGATGTGTTATTATGTTATTATCCACGTGCAACATTTGCACATATATGTACATATTTAATGTCTCTAACACGTGGAGTTAAAATTTGCGGATCGAAGTTTGAGCCTATTTCCTGTTATCTACACACATGGATACTACCCACACGCTCCACAGTAGCTTGTTGTATAACAAATTCATATCTAATTGGAAGTTAATTGGAAGTAATAAAAAAGTTTAGTAAACATTTTGGCCATTCTGGAAAGAGTACAGAATTTTTTGCTTTTATGTACTCTCAAAAAATTTGCGCAGAACATACTTTCAAATAATCCTTCAATTAGTCGCTAAGGAATTTATGTATCTATATATATTCATTCTTACCACTCCGCGTTGATAGTTCCAAGTTGTCTCTAATGGTATAAATAACCTCAAAAAACGAGCAGTTCCATGTTGTCAAAAATATTGAAGATACACGATTTACCGATATTTCCAATTTCATATCGGGCAACAAATATTTTTTATTTGTTGTATATTAATTAGCTTAGAGTTTGTTGAATATCCCATATACTGTTGACTAAACTAATTAAGCAGGAAATAGTTCAAATTTAAATTCTTCAAAGATTTTGCGGAACAACGGAACAATGTCATTCCTACGTATTTGTCGTCTGATTCTCCAACTTGTAATAAATGTTGCCACATTTGGAAACATTACCCCAATAGCGAGACAAGCAGTGAGACAGAACCAGGCAGAAATTCATGCTAAGGCTGCCGAATACCTTCACCCTTTTGAAAACTGTACGACAATGATTTTCACTCCACACAACATCTCCTGGAGCTCCCTCAATAAACCTACACTTGGACCAATTGTCCTACTTAAATACGAAGGTTATAACGGGTGGAGAGCGCCACCGATTTTTCGCAAATTTTATCTCCATCGCCGACGCAATCCCGTCCAACATTGCTGGGCAACATTTGCAATTCTTCCTGAACAAAGTGAACACTTCGAGTCAGATATGTATTTCATGCTTCAACCTTGCTTCATTGGGGCGCATTGGTCGTTCCAATATTTCATTTGGATTACAAAATCAAAAGGCGAGGTTCAAAGTCACTTGGTAGACTTTCTCGTTTTAGTTTATCTTGGCTTACGGGAGGTTATAATAGTGGATGTGAATAATTTGATTCAGGAGAGCGCTCTGCTGCGGATGGAATATTATAATATGTACTACCTTAAGACACCCCCAGTCGGAACCTATCGCTCTGACTTGTGGTACACAATAGAATGTTGGCCATTTAGTTGTTTAGATGAGTTGACCGTAATAAGTAAAAATGCGTCCAAACTAAACAAGTATTTTTGGATGGATGCCAGATTTAGTCAAATTATAAACGCAGTAGGTAACGTCTCTGGTCAAATTAATCCCTCCTGCCATATGTATTGTAGAATTGCGAATCAAACCACGTTGAATGGTTTTCTAGAATTTTTGATTTTACAAGACGTCGTGGTATCTGGATTAGCTAATTTTACGCGGTTATACTACATCCCCTCGATCAGACCACTTCGTGAAGATCAAGACCCTGTGTTTTCCTTCCTACTTTATGGAGTTCAGACATACAGTTTTGTATCGTGTTACAACGTCAAATCAAAAATCTACATAGTATCAGCGCTAACAAGTCCGTTTGATAGAAAAAGCTGGACATATATGGCAACGAGCTTCGGTATAGTGCTCATAATTTTGACTGTGGTACATAGAAAAGTTGATTCGGACGGTGTGTTCATTCTGGTTGGCATTTTCCTAGAAAATTCAATCATCTCTTCTCGAACTATTTACGAAGCTGAAATTCGAAGTGAGAAACACCACCTGATCGGACTGTATGCAATTCTTGCAGTCTGGATGCTTTTCGCTGGAACGGTTTTAACTAACGCGTACTCAAGTTGTTTCACGATGGAAATGATCATACCCATGAAGTACCAGTCTCCTTGGGACAGCATAATCGATGTCGAAGGGATTCACATCCTGATGCCGTTTTTCCTCATGACTGACCTTGAAGCCATCGGTCCCAGTATTTCTGATTATACACGGTATTTCGAATTCTATTTAGAAATTTACTTACGGTTTAACGAATTAATAAGACATGGTTCAAAATACAAACGCATCGAACAACACAAGAAAACAGTTAAACGTTTTTTTGAATCTCTCAAATATCATTTTGAGGAAGGTGAGAATTCAGGGAAATTTACAAGTAGCTCACCACCATATGACAAAAGTGCATTACAGGATTACCCCATACAGCCTGTAGAATATGACGCAGAAGATAGTTATGGCATCGTGAAGAGCTTGACGAGTTGTAAAAGAGTTGCTTTAATGGACACAAAAGAGAATATTGATAAAATAACCTCTTTTCTAAATGATAATGTTGAAAAGATAGCGTACAGGAGTGTAGATGATGACTTCTTCTTTAGTTCGTCGTCTGTAGGTTGGAAGATGCCTCCCGTTAGAGAAAGTTATGGTGAGAAACAGTTAAAAGTAATGATATCGTCGGGGATTTTGGCGCACTGGGAATCTCTTTATAAGTTATGGAAACCTGCGAAGCTACTGGACTATTATGCTAATTGGACGCATCCAAGGGTTGAAGCAGTTTCGAAATTGGATCTTGGTTCTAAGATCGTAACAGGTTTCTACGTTTGGGGAATTGCCTTAGTAATTTGCATGTTAACTTTCTTTGGTGAAATTACGAGGTATATACTGTCGGTGAGGTTTAACCATTGGACAGAGAAATTATTTGTTTGTAAATTAAAGTCATAGAAATACATATTTACATATATACTTGCCATTCTGCTAAGGAAGAGAAGCCCTAGACATGCCCCTCTCAAACCCGGACGTCCTTGAAATATTAAGCTTCCCTAGGTAAGTGTATTAATTAAAGTCCGAAAGTGGTTTTAGTCCATCGCCACATTTACGCCCACTCAATCGGTTGAAGACCACAAAAATTGCTATGTTCATACATAAATCCGTCAAAGATCCAATTTTGCTCGAATATTGATAAAAGTAGCATTTTTGTGATCCCAGATGTTTGTATGATCATCTCCAGTAACAATCTCAACTTTTTTGCAATTTACCAAATTTTATGACATTTTACTGCTGATGACTTATTCGAAAAGAATTTCAAAAAAGTTCTATCTACTGGATAATATCTAATGGATATGATAACACTAGTATCTGGGATCGAGAAAATGTAAATTTAACCAAAATCCGACCGAAATGAGGTTTTTTCGAGCTTTTGTCACCTTTAATGGGGTGTGGCGGACGCAAATGGAATCAAACCACTTCAGAGTTTTCAGACTCATAGGCTACTCCAACATATGCAAAGGACTTCAAGACTTGAAAGGGACATGTGGAGAGCCTCCCCCTTCGTGCACACCAACCAACTAAACCATGTAATCGTCCACATACGTATGAAATAAATTAAAATCATTATTTTTTAAACAATTTAAATAATTCTTGGAGAATACCGTCATGAATCATAATGAATTAAATCAATCTAGATATTTCACAATATAATCAATTTTCTACGCGTAAGCGGCTTATGATATAGTTTACTGTTTACTGTTTACTGTAGTTTATTCAAGTGTCGCGAATCATCAGTTATACACTGCTTTTCAGATCAAGACACAATAATAAAAATTTGTACTAATCTACATATAACTATATATAAATTTGTTGTCATAATATTATAATTATAAATTGTTAACCTCTGGTCCATTGTGATTTATTTGACCAGTTACAAACTCACGTGCATTTGATTGAAACAATCCGTAGAACATGTTGCATAATTCCCAGTCTTTAGGTAAAGTATTCCATAAACAGTATCTTCTAAACAATGTTGAACGCTTAAATACTTCTGTTCTATGGGTCGGGGCGCACATATTCGGGCGCTTGTTGTTCAACGTTCTCTCGGAGAAAATTAATTTGTTACTTTTGTACATCTTATACGCGTTCTTTAATAGTACGTATTTCGATCGCTGTTCAACCGTAAGCATTTTGTTATCATTCCTGATTTTTTGAATATCGATATTTTTCCGCAGACTTTTTAAAGTGATTTTCTTTGTTGATCGTAATTTTGCGAGCTTAGGATAATAATAACTTAAGAGGAAGTTGTCAATGACTTCCTGAATCTTGCAAAGTGACAGGGATGTCTGTACCGTCCATATGTCAATACAGTAATCAATAACCGAATGTACCTGAGTGTTAATAATTACACGCATTGCCTGCTCACTAATTGAGCGTTTTAGACCATGCAGGATTTTTATCCGTTGACAGACTTTTGAAAATACAGTTTCATAATGTAATTTAAAATTTAAACTAGGGTCAAGAGTTATTCCTAGATATTTAAACGACGTAACTCGCTCTATAATGTGATCGTTAACAATTATCGGTTTAACATCGCCCTTTATCGGTACTCTTTCATTGTGGAAGTACATACACTTAGTTTTGTCATAATTAATATTCAGATCATTTTCAATACACCACTCACTAAATTTGTTAAAGCAGTTTTGTAGTTCTTGTACAATGTTATCAATGTTATCCGATCCTACATAAATTATGACGTCATCTGCATAGCATAAAAAGTTAATAACAATGGCTAATTTTACATCATTTAAAAAAGCCGAGAAGCAAATTGAGCCCAAAATACTACCCTGTCCAACACCATTATTCGTACAGTAGTATTCGTCATCATTATTAAATTTAAAAGTTCTCGAGTCTAAGTTGTTAAAAATTAAATTTACTAATTGCTTGCTTAAATTAAATTGTTGGGCCATCTTCCTAGTTAGTTTGTCGTGAGAAATGCTGGAGAAAGCGTCTTTTAGATCAATAAATATAGCTCCAACTTTCCCATTCTTTTTATCAATTTCACTATATACATACGTGGTGAATTCTTCTATAGCGGAGTGACACGACCGATTGTTGCGATATGCATGTTGTTCGTTAATTAACACGTTTTCAACTCTGTCTTTCATTCTGTGGTACAAAAACCTTTCAAATATTTTGGAATACGCATTGAGAAGCACAATTGGTCGATAACTCTTGGCAATATTTCGACTGCCTTTACCTTTGTAAATGGGTACAATAGTTGATGTTTTAAAAATAGTAGGTACATACATAGTTCCAAGTATGAAACTGAATAATACTGTTAATTGAGCACTAAAAGGTAAAGTACATTTCTTCATAAGCCATACTGGTACATACTTGTTATCATTCTTGTTCTTATTCTTAGTTTCTGCAATCATTTGAGATACAGTATCAACATTAATTTGTAATTGTTCATCATTATCATTATTTAGTGTTTCAATATAGTTACGTGTTTCAATATTGCTTACTAAAGTGATAAATGATATAATACGATGTGTCCCCCCCCCAAGGTAGATGCCTCGTGACCGACTCAACATCATCAAGCGGCTTTTCCTCTATTAACTTTATAGTTCTCGACAGGGTTCGTTAGGGGGGTCAATCGACCCAGCGCTCACACATAGGGCTTATCAAGGCGATATCTATGAGCATTGCTTCTTCAACTCTCCCTTAAAAGTTTTATATTTCGGTCACATATATCGATTTCAAAGTGTATTTAAAATTAATATTTAACCCACTTCTGCTTAGCGAATAACTGAATATTAATTGATATTATGATATCCCATTCAAGTCTGCAAATTTTTATACCAAAAACTCTAAATCCGAAATAAACCTGTAAGGGTTACTTAATGACATAATTTTGAAACCACTCCTTAAACCTTAACCTAACCTAACCAAAGTTAACGTCTTATCCACCATGACATTTGTCAACTTACCTACATAGCTCTGTAGGTAAGTTTGGTAAAAATTGTCTTCACGTATGCTGCCATTCTATGGGAATTTTCAATCGGACAGATGCTATTTTTTATAATCGTGTGCAACTGTTTATTAGGCTTATTTTCTGACATATCGGAGAATATTTTTCTATAGTCTTGAAGAGCACAATTTGCTAGAGATATCCACATAATTAAGAACTTCCATACAACTTTTGTTGATGGCTGGAATGTAAACCTTAGTGACTGCATCACTTCGTAATATTATCTATTTGCATCTCCAGAGGTCGCACAGTCTTGTGAGGATACATATTTTTTCTATGCTACATAGTATTCCGTCAGGACAATCTTAATTATTTGATTTGTAACTTAATGCTGAAATATAATATCTATGTCAAATTATAACACCGACACATACAATCAAATATTTGCATAACCGATTTTCAATATGACATGAGCTAGGTACGCATTAGCAAATATATGGACGTGACAAATATTAACTTACTTGAGCCCTTCCCAAGCAAATACTTATGTATATCAATCCATTTATAATAAAAAACCGGCATGTCAGTTGCTAGGATGCACCCGACTTGAGAACTTGGCATATTTACTTCAGTTCTACCCAATTTACGAAGGCACGCCTGATGGCGGGGATTATGTTGCAAGCTTAAATGCTGAACAAACTAAAGTATCCAGTGAAGGTGCGCGGACCAGGTCTTAAATTCTCATAAATTATTGGGTCCCTAAAATTGTAATTATACGCATCATCGTGGGAGAGGAGGGGGCAGGGACACAAAGTTTCCAAATATTCGACTCGAATTTTATCTGCTATAATTTAGATGAAGGCAATTTAGAATTTAGAATAATGTAGAAGTCCTTGCCGTCAAAACTTTCCTTGACATTCCTGAATTCTGATTGGTTGCAGGCTTTCTGAATTCCGTTACCAGTTTACTACCAGCAGGTAATAATTTATTACCACTACGGCGATACCGCTCAACCTTTCCGGTATTTATGTATATATATGTATTCCTTACAATGTTCAACAGATATTTAATCAAGAAAATCGCACACATTTAGGTTATTGTATGCATCAAAACACGAAACCTTAGGCAAGAACAAATTCTGAACAATTTGATTGTATATTTTACTAATGGATATCTACTTATGTATGTATGTACATGGTACTTTGAAGCTTTAATATACCTCAGTATACAGCAACTGGTGGCTAACTTGGAGTACCTGACGTTTACGGCAACATCGAACTTGCGAATATTTCAAAAACGAAGAAACAAAAATATTTATTTAAAGGGTTAACTCATAATTCTAATACGTTTGGAAATACGGGAGCATGTTAATCAAAACTATACTAATTTGTTTACACTATTCTTTACATTTTGGCCAACTTCGAGCAAGACTTTCACCTCAGTTCTCCAATCCTACTACAGAAAATTCTGTTGTTAACATTTTCGTTGACCTTTCCAAAGTACGCCAAAGTGCTCCAGAACTAGTGCTACTGACCAACCTACTTAATGACCACACACGTCCAAAGAGAGTGTTTAAAATGTCCAACCTAGCCCTCGATTATGTTAAACATTACCGAAACTGTAACTTCAAATCATACACGGATCCCAAAATGACATCACGTTTCAATCAAGAGACTGCTTCCTTCATAATGCCTGCCATTCCTAAATGGGTTAATGGCTACAACCTTTACCAGGTCCAATCGAGCCTGTCATATTGTGGAGAAGATCCCAACTTTATGTTTCTCGTTGATACGGAAGCTACAGCCAAGTTACCAATTTCACTTAATTCGTACCCGCTTTTGAAGTGGACGACTAAATTATTCGTTTTAAATCCTATTCAGCTCGAGATGTATGTCCTCTGTTATTCCTGCGCGGTATATCCCCTCCGTCAAATAGAAACCAATCCCCGAAATTTGCTCGCCCAACAATGGAAGATGTACAATCAAAATTTAAACGGGATGCAGTGTCCAGTGCAGTGCCGCTCTGGTTCTCCACAAAAAGAAATACTTGCAGCAGTCTCTACTTATCAGGTCGATCATTCCCCTGGTCAACAATGTGCCTTCAGTTAACCTTAGGGAAATTATTAAATTTTACTAATGTTATCGTCGACGCCGCAAAATTTCGTGGTGCCATGTTCTCCAATGAAGTACCAGAAATTAGTTACGATCAAGTATTGTCCTCAAGGCAAGTGGATCATTTCATATTACGAAATTCTTACTGGAGGAAGTCGGTATTTACTTACACCATGAAGATCATTCCTACCACCGTGACAGCGATCTCGTTCAAGTCATCTTCACTCATCGATTCGCTTGAAACTTTTCTTCTCCCATTCGACACACTAACATGGATAGGCTTACTACTTTCACTTTTTACAATATCTGTCGTCATAGCATCTCGAAAACTGCAAGAATCCCTTACAAGTGGAGCGAATAGTTTTGCCAAAGCCTTATTTTGGACGTACGCTTGTCTCAGTGGCCAGTAGTAGTGAGATCATGCGAATATTGCCACGCTCCAAATCATTTATCATCATCTCGATATTCTTTTTCTTTATGATCGGATCAGAATTTTATCAAGGTTCACTATTTTCCTCCTTAATTACCACGACACCTCCACAACTTCCCAAATGTAACCAAGATGTTCTAGACTCGGACTTGGACGTCATTACCACCGGGACCACATACGGCCTAGGTGAGGGACCAACATTGGACAACTCCGTGGTGATGGACTTCATGATTCCGGATGTATTGCAAAGAATCGATGGAGATACAAATTTATACAAAATGTTGACGAACTTCAAGAACAAAGTTATTGTAGTATCCACGGTGAATCAGTTCGCGTTTGCAACCAATATTTCGGATTCGCTAAAATTTGATTACATCCGAGGTGAGAAGAAACTTAAAGAAACCTTCGCCATTTTGGATAACGAGGAACATGTTTATAACTTTGTACAAGGATTACAAGCGAAGAGGAAATTGTGGGTTAAAGCGCTTGACGGTTTAGGGTTGTTTTATGTTCACCCTGTAATGATGGAAAGGTCGTGGCTGTTTCCCTTATTTTCGCAAGGTTTAGGGCGACTCTGCCAGTCTGGTTTTTATCAAGGATGGAAAAACTTTGACCGATTGAGAGGATTATTTTCCTATGTTAAGAGCAAAGAGAAGAGTGAATTATTTCGAAAAAGCAGCCTAAAAATGGTTTCCCAGGTGGAGACGAGAGAAATAATTTTCGATGAGTCAAATCCAGTTTCTGTACTAGCGTTAAAGAATATGTTGCAGCTAATATTAATGCTAATTCTTACGGGTGTTTGTTTATTTCTTATTGAATGGCTGACCCCTGCGAGACATGAAGTTCACACCCTGTACATAAAAGTTTTGAAAATGTTGTCGAATTTTCAGCTATTCATTTTTAAACTGGGTAAACCGTAGAGTCGGGCTTAAAGTGTCTCAAATGGTAAATAGTTTTCATCTGCTCTATATTTTATTTAACGTCAGGAAAGGGCATAGGTATCTTTATCCATGTAGGTATACAGACGTGGATAATAATTAACTATGTATTTTGAGATTTCACATTTTTAAAAATATAAGATGTAACAATAAGTACTATACTCTGCGATACAATTCATACTCTTAATGAATAATAAATAAAGATTTCACATTGGAGCAGGCAAGAATATGGTGTCAAGTTTTGAAAATGTACATCTTCAATTAAGACTGCAATTTTGGGCTTCAAAATTGACCAAAAATGTTCATCAACACGCTCTCCGTTGATTATTCAGGGCATTCCAACAGTGAAATCTCCTTGGTTGTAAACCACCTCTTGAATAATTTTGATGTGTACCTAACATTACCATCCTATTTTAAAATAAAATTATTCCCCAAAGGTTATTGCCTCCCGTCACTATCAAATTCCAATCCAGAACGTCGCAGTATTAGTTGGATTACATGGTTAATAGTGCATCAAAATTTCTGACGCCCATCGACGTTACATTAGATTACGCCCAAATACTTCGATTTCCACCCCTATCCTTCTTGGCAAGCGTACGGTAGTTGTTTTTGTCAGCGCCTCCATGCTGAATTCATATTCCACCGGTCCCAATTGGACCAAACAGGTTGATGTTGACGTCGCCGAACAATGTTCTGCGGCGAGTTTCTAACATTTAACGGTCAAATTGTGATGCTTTTTGGCCCATTTAGAGCGGTCTTCGATATAGGCCTCGCGGAGAAATTGATTTCTCCATGTTGCTCGCTATTCAAATCCATCTTAAGTGATCCTATTCTTTATAATTCGCACAAAAACTTGAAGGTTATATTCTTCCCTCGTTTCCAAGTTGAATTTTGGTGGAGATGACCGTGAAGTCTTTGGGTTTTGGAAAAGTTACCGTGATTAGTCAAAGGAGGTATGATCCATATCCATGAAAAAGCTGTTAAATTCCATACCGTCCTAAATATTTCCCAGTTCAAGACTATCTTGGCAACTGTACCGTTCTAAATGGGTGGTTAGTAGGAAATTCTTTGGTGTCGAAACTGTCGAAACCTCTTCATCAAAATTTACGACTTTTTGCCCCAGGACAGAGGTAAGGTGTTTTTGACTGATTATGAGCTAATATTGGTAACAGAGAAGTAGTTCATTATTAGGAAAATGTAATCTTCTAAAGAATAACGCATCATCTAGTGGGTGACGTACGATTTAAGAGGATTTAAGTTTTAAAAATTGCACTAAAAGAACAAAAAAGCCAGAAGGTGTGAAGACTTTTTTTCCCGTCCGGATTTTAAATATACTTCCACGGTGGAGTTGCTTGTGCCACGCTTTTATCCAAAGTATGATCCCGAAAACTTGCCATCATGGTAAGTAATTGTGCAAAATTGCAGTTCATCCCCTCAAGCTTATCGAACAATATGAGCCTTGATGTGCAAAAAGTATGAGTGTGTAATGACTTTCTGCCTATAATGTAATCAATATCCTCACAAGTTGGCACGTTTAATTTATAATAATAAGATTCGTTGGTCAACGCGAATGCAAATACGTTTTTAAATTTCTTAATATATATGTAGAAATAATCTTTATTGTTTTGTGTTATGCATACATAACTAAATTGTATAAAAATTTATTTATGCGATCTTACACATATTTATGTATATGAACTTATAGCACCTCCATATATGTACAGGCAAATATTAGCATAACCAACTTTTCGTAATCATGGGCACTATTCACATTTAGGTATGTACACAAGACACACAAGGACATGTTCAATATTAACTTATTTCAACAACACCCAGTTAAGAATATCAATTTCTATATAATAAAATCGGATTGTCAGTCGAAAGAATTAAGAGACTTGAGAATTGGAATCTTATGTATTTGTGTAATTGCTCATTTGCGGGTGATTGTTTAGATCGGGTAAGTAGTTGGCATGATGGATATACATCTGCATCCATTGCAACTCAGCAAAGCCATAGCCAGTAGATACATTATTTTAAATTTCTGTTAATAATCTGTGTTTAGGGTAATTTTGCACTTATAAATTTGTAATTTTGGAAATAAATAAATATACTTTTAACAATAATGCTACCATTTTGACCTTATGAAGTATGTACAACATACATATGTAAATGAACTATTAAGAAAACTATACTAAATCTAGAGTAACATTATCTTCATAAGAGTAATCTTAATTGAGAATAACTTACTTAATATCGAATTCAGTGTGAATTTACTTTTCATAAAGTTACACTACTTTTAAGAGTGTCCCAAACGAAAGCGGGAGACTGGGCTGGAAACGCTTGAGCTGGAAGTTTAAAAAGTACTTATTTCGTGTGACGGAAGGTTGCGATCATAATTAAATCTGTTTCATATGTTATCAGTTAGGCTTTCGTTCATACATAGTATGGAATTATTTTTTCTAGTTACCTCATTTGAATATTTTGACGCATTCGTAGACATATTTAGAGTTTATTCAACATGCAAAGCCCTTATGGCCACAGATGGGCATGGTGATATTGATGCAAATGAGGAGAAGCGTTTTAGTAAGAGCACAGGTAAATTACCCTGTAACGGGCTTACCTACTAGTATTTCTATAATTTCTATACTTTGCCGACGAGCATGTTACTCGCCGGGACTTAAATTATTTGTTGGGTTAGACACGACATACTTTAATTTAATTATTTACACACGTCCAAATAACGATATCTAACATTTTTTAATAGGCATGCATAAAAAGTCAATGCATTTAAAATTAATTTCCACCGTTTAAATAAATATTACTGAAATTGTGCATATGTATTACTAAGAAAAAGCTTAAAATTCCACACATTTAACAAATATTGTACACAATAGAGCTTGTTTCAAGAAAGAGCTATTTATTGCTAAACTTTCATCATTACTCGAAATAGTAGCTAAATTTATACATACGTAAAAGTAACCATAAGGCTGGTACAGCGGTACATGAATATAAAGCAATCATGATTTATATATTGATATTGATGATTTATCCATAATATGTTGTTGAGTCATTAATTTCCAATCAAATGCTACAAATCGTACATTTGAGGCATTCACATTACTATCCATCCCTTCTTCAGAAAAATCAATCCGATTCCATTTTTCCCTTTGGGTCGTTTGCACATTGGAAATAAATTATCCTCATACGAGAACCATCCTTTATACATAGCTATAAAGTCATAATACTCCGGATTAAGATGCTCAAATGCTGTATTGTCTGCCTCCCCAATTTCAACTTCCGTGACACCACTGACAATTATGTCGCCATTGCTTTCAACTACGACATCGTTATTCGTTTCTGGATCTGCTTGCATTGCAGCTTTTATAGGTTTTTTGTTGATGCGAGGTTCCTTGTTGTTCGAGATTTTGTTTTCTTTTAAGACTGAAGGTTGAATACAGTCAATGGAAAAAGTATTAGCAACCCCCACGCCAACTAAATAAAATTGGCTATAACATTGGAATGCGTTATACAATTAGCATGAAAATTTGTGCGTATTTAACAAATATAATGTAGTTTTCGATTATAGCCATGTTTTATTGATTAACATTAGATGGACACAGGTTTTAAATGATTTGTTGGAAAATTTGCAAAATTTACCCGCAAAAAGTATTGGCACCCTCTAACTTAAAAAATTATAAATCAAAGAAACACCAATTTTATTGCGACAAACTGCTTCTAGTAATACATATCACCTTCCCTCGACGCAGTAGGAGCAGAAATACGCATTGGAATTGATTCGAAAAGTCTTTCGACGAGTGGTTTTCCACCAGTCTCTCCTTTCTGTACCCGGACAATCAGATTCACATCGGGAGACTGTGCAACCAACGAAAGAAGCTTAAACTTAGGTCTCCAAAAACTTGCATCGTAAATTGGGGTAGCTGTTTTGGGTCACAGCATTTTTAGAATATTAAGTTCTTGCCCATGTCAGGTTTTTGCCAAATAATTTCAAATTATCGTTTGGAATAATTATTTAGCCCTCATTGGTCATAATTTCATCGATAATGACCATGTAACTACGCCACGACCTAGTCATTTAACCCCAAACCATATTCGATCCTCCTGCGTGATTGACTCCCAGACGGCAGCATTCATTTTTTAGAGCCTCATTTTGCATCCTCCAAACTCTAACCATCCAACCCGCGCCCAATAAGTTAAATTTACTTATGTGAGACCTCTAGATCCTTCTTCATCCATAGGAAGTCCATTTAGGGTGATATTTAGCTGATTTAAATATCCCGAGTTGGTTCGTTTTGGGGGCCTTCTCTTCTATCGGGCTACTGGACCCTGAAACCCCATTGTATGATTTTTGATTGATCACAATATTGTATTAAATATTGACTCCATAATTGGTTCTCAAATTCTAATTGGTTTTGGGTGTTGAAATCTTCCGATTTCAAGTAATTTGTTGCTTGATTCATCAGCAACTTTTGGGCGTAGGTGACTTTTTTCTTTCCCATCATGGAAAAGTAGAACCTAAAATTGTCATTTTATATTTTTTGGCTACATTTCCAACAGTAAATATGGAAAACTATGGTTTCTCTTTGATTTTCCGATATCAAAGTTTTTTTGCGAACAAGAATTGATTATTTCCCACCGCGCCAAATAGACCTCGTTTGGTGTCGCCATTTTGGTTCCAGACAACACAATTGCGGACTTACAATGTAGCTAACGTCATATTTTGTCACCTAATTAACTTACCGTAATGAGTCGCGGTAGGTGGTTACGAAAATTGTTTCGCGTAATTAATTGGGCCACATGTTGCCAATACTTCTTGCGGGTTAATTTTTCAAATTTTCCAACAAATTATTTAAAAACTGTGTTCATCTAATTTTAATCAATAAAAGATGACTATAATCGAAAACCACATTATATTTGTTAAATACGTACAAATTTTCATGCTAATTGTATAATGCATTCCAATGTTATAGCCAATTTTATTTAGTTGGCGTGGGGGTTGCCAATACTTTTTCCATTGACTGTAGATCTCGTCGAATGGGCGCCTTTCCATTTTTATACATATCTGCAACAATTGAGCGTATCATTGACCTACCAAAGGCGTCCAAAATATCTTGCTTTGGGCATTTCATTTCTCTTTTTTCCAGGTGTTAAGATATCGTTTCTATGTGTTCTTTCTTAATATTTGTTTTAACTGAAATTCCAAGAAAGCGGGCGATCACGGCTACTGGAAATCCTTGTAGAACCCATGGGTATTTTTTTGCCATTGAAATTGAATAGTACGTATTTGAGGCAAGCATTTCAGCTGATCCTTGAAGCGTAGCTCCTTTAGTTGGAGGGTGGGGCACGATTTTACTTCCCCTGATGTTGGTATTTTATCTATGAAGGAAGCTGGGTTAAATCGGTGGTAATTATGAACATCGACTGAACGATGTATTGGTAACCTGAATTGTTTCATTTTGCATGTCGGACAAAAGAAGTCTGTACATTCATCCGAATATTTTGGAATTAACTTCGTTAATATAGCGTCATGCTCAGGGCTCAGGGGTGCATAATAAGCTACATATATGCGACACCATCGATTAAAAATTCTCGCATCTTCATTATCAGCTCGTGATCAACAGCAATAGGTAGATAAGTACGATATCCAGGTCGTCCAGTTTCTTTCATCATCACTAGATTCGAGAAGTTTTTCTGATTATTAGGGATATGCAAGAGTAAAATTGCCACGATGTCGGAACTTCCCTTCGGAATCGCACCAGCCAGAGTAGACATCAGATGAATAAGTTTTAAAACGTCAGTAAATTTAATTTGGGAAATGGACACGGAGCCAACGACAATGCTTAACTGCTTAGAACAACTTGTTGGTTTGAAATTTTCTTGACTTAGGTTTACTGAAAATATAATTTTAGTCGCTCCGTTCCTTAGTTATATTAGATAGTATCTATTCCTATTAGATAGTATCCATCAGATTTTTCCATTGTACTCATGTCAATTCGGGGGTCGGGTATGTTGGCCATAAATCTTGATTTATGCAGGTGGCTAGGTTATACTTGGAAAACTTGGGAGAGAAAGTTCGGGTTTCACCAAAACGCATGCTTCGTCAGAGCAGCCTACATATAAATATTTACTCATGCAAAAGTTTTGAAGATTTTAGCGTTTCAAAAAACTATCCGCCGAAGTCGTTGGTGTGGCAGATAGCTTACACCAAAATTTTCAATCAAAAGTTACTAGACGTATATTTGCAAATATGAGAATGAATTTATTCTTTGTGTATTAATAGCCGACGAACACGGCGGGACAAAGCTATCATCCGCCAGCATTGAGGTCACGAAGAAAAAATTGAAAGATATGAAGGAACTTATACCAAACCAAACCAGCTCAGGCTCTCACCTTTCGTAACTTTCACCTGAACCCCATCTTCATCCGCAGCTTCTTAGTTTTTCTTTGAGCCTTACGTTTACGGGAACTACATATTCCTAATAATATTATCTTGAATTTTTTGCTACATATTTTTCTAGTTTCATAAAACGAGCAAAATTAAGTTCACAGTTTACCGATAATTTTCAAGTAGATTCGAGTGTTATGCACAATAGAAAATGTAAAATTTTTCGGTGGAGTGAGTCATCAATTCCGAGGTTAGAAAAACTCGACCTTAGAACCATGGCGATATACAATTACTGTGTTTGATATTGTGTGAGATAAGTACACCAGGTGCAGATGACATTTTTTTAAGAAACTAGAAATTTTGTAGATTGGTATTAATGCAATTAACAAACAAATTTTGACAATAAGGAAAAGAAGTCGAGCAAGACAGATTTACAATTTCACTCTTGTCACCATCTCCGTTACCTCCCAACGCATCGCACCCAATCAAAAGTACCAGTTTCCTAAATACTAAAATAATATCTACTTTTTAAAAAAGTGATGTGTCAGCACCTTGTGTTTTTTCTCCATAAATACAAAAATTGAATGTCGCCTTGTTTAGCAAACTGTTCAATCACAAAATATGTCATTTATTGAACACATTTCGTGGTCTCCCATGGTTAGATGGCTCGAACTACTAAAATACCAGGGTTAAATTTTCGGGTGAATGAACTGTGCCTATTAATCATTGCATTCTACCAACACCACCATGGTTTCGACAGACTTTGCACCGCACATAAGTATGATCAACTTCTAATTTTACAAGTTCACTGTAAGTAAAGATGTAATACCTGAAGTACCTGTTACATATGTTTACAAATGTGGAATCATTTATGTTTGGGGGAAATGAAGTCAGACGATGAAATTCATTAACTATTCCGATCCGTTATGCAGGAGGTGATGGACGTTAAAAATGGTTTAATTGTTTGGGGAGATGTACAACCTTTTTGGTGGGTCAATGACATTGTTTGGAGTGGATCATCACTTGAAGAGGAAACAGTAATCATGAAGAAAGGATTGATTGATGCCATATATGATTTTTATGGAAAGGAAGATCAAGTCAAATATTGTCCCAATGGGACTTACAACAGAACATCGAACGTCGTATAGACTCCCATCAACCGATATTATTAATTTGCGTACAACTCATGAGTCGTCGTTTTTAATTAAACCCATTCCGATGGATTTACTTATAACAGCAGTTGCGTTAAACTTGAACGGATTGAAGGAGACTCACGTTGACGAGATTAGAAATTTAGTGAAAAGAAGTGGAGCAACTGTTATCCGGTTGTCAGAGACAGTATTCGTCTACAATGGTTTGACAAAAACGATTATGATCAAAAAATCAAAATTCTGAAACAAATACTACCACGAGTTCCACGCAATGAATACTCATGTAATTAACTCACGTGACAAACTCATCTATGCTATGTTGCAAATCAGCAGAAATCCAGCCGGCGGCTCTTGAAATAAAATTTCCAGAAACTGAGGGTGTTTCTATTACTCAGATGATCATTTGGGAGAAGAAATATCTACTTAAACTACGGCAAAGCACTTTTTATTGTTATGAAACAATGTCGACACAACCTGCAAAAAGAGTGGTAGATAGTACCGCTGAAAATTTTTGGTCCCGTTAATAAGGATGCTTTCAAATACTTTTGCTCTCAAATCTTAAATTGGCTGCATCAAGCAACAACTGGATTAAATGGACTAAATTAAAACCATTACCAATTATCAGACAGACACAGCTCTGTTATTATGTTACAATTACGTTAGAGATAGAGATGCTGCAGCAACTGCAAGTGCGGAAGCACCAGCTTCGGCTAAACTTACGTGGGAGGAATTCACCACCGACATTTAAAACAGTAGCGTTTCTTGAAGTAGCTGAGCAAAAATTATTAGTTTGAAGACAGCAAGTACATGAAAGTCTTGAGGACTATGCGTCCAGCAGTTTGGATTTAATCAACGATTTTGACCTAAAAATGCTGGTTTTATGGAACGGGCTAGGCTTCCAATTGGTGCGAAGAACGGCAGCGCAGCCTACAATAGAGCTACATATAAGCATGACATTAGCAGGTTCATTATGAACGTGGGTTCTCAATTTCAGGGATGAAATAATCTTGATAACACTATTGATGACTATTGGGTATCATGTCGCTCATGTGAGACTAACAATTAGCATATTTCGTCAATACGCTGCATGCTTAAAGCAATTTCTTTATCAGCGATGAGGTGAAACTTTCTCCACACACTTTCCCCTACTTAACAGCGACTTATGCAGCAACGGGAAGACCGCTGGCTCTTTGGACCGATGCTTTCTAGTCTCGACTTCTGCTGAGGGGGAATGTGCTTGACGCTCTCAAAACTTATTTCAAGGATAATTATCAAAAAGATGCTGATCTCGTTGACAGCATCTCAAAAAAATATTGTTAAGTCTTGCTCGCTTGATGGAATTTGGGAACATGTCTGGATTATAATTAGTCGTGTCCCTGATCGATGTAATGTCATCAAACTCTTTGCTTTTGAGAACGACATTCCAGCATTTGGGGTACCTCCTCCTCTGTCTCCTTCTCCACCTCGTCGGAGGAGGAGAGCTTCTGCACCCCCTGCTTCACGCCGCTCTGAGCGCATCAAACAAAGAAAACTTGATGCCATGATGCAAGAATGGGCAAAAACTTACTAAAAATGAATCTCAAGTTATCATTTCTCTGTTGCACATTAAAATTCTTTATGATCTGATCAATTTTTTAAATTTAACTAAAAACCCGTTGTAAGCATATTTTTGTTGTTCATTCTTTTAATGCACAAGGTATGCATACAAATACACAATAGCTCATATCCATGATATTTGACATTTGTCATAAAATTTTATTTATTGCACCATAAACAACCCACCTTTTTGTCAGCAACCAAGGCACCATTATGAAAATAGGTTACAACTTACCCTTTATAATTTTATTGCACCATCACCTCCTTTTCATCCTTCGTCAGGCATTGGGGTACCGATAATAAACTCATTGGTATAACGAACGCACTTAGGAGGTACTTATCAACACATATACAAAAAGCCATGCACAGTAACGGTTTTATCGTGTGGAAACCCGACAAGTATAGATAGTTTTATTATGAATAATATGAATCGCTTTGGAAATATACGGCTTATTGGAGCTTAGAATTATTATTTAAATTTTATTTATTTCATTCCAAACTGTAAATCTTTATTACTGAACTGTAAACTGTAAATATTATAAAATAACATTAACAAGTAATAATATATTAACAAGCAGTAACATATTAATATTAATAAGTAATAATATTATAAAATATTATACTATAAAAACTGACTTTGGTAAAACCAATATATAATGTCTTGGTTACCCCAACGACTTTTTTTCCGAATATATAATTTAACTTATTCTGAATCAGAAGACTAAGATGGTGAAATTTTGCACAATGTAGTAACAAATAGGGAAATCTAAGCGTAGTAAGAAAAAGCCGGCATGGCACAAGTTATCTAATTTTTCGTCGTCCCCCTAATTGTAATCCTCCGCAACCTCAAGATACTGCAAGATACTGCAAATCCTTAACGGGCCGTTACCGTTGACAAATGTGGACGCACTTAGCATGTTAGGTGTGAAGAAATTTACGAATATAAATTTATATGAACCCAGAATTGCACAAAGGAGATTCATACCTATCCAATATTACTACAAACACAAAGTTAAAGAAGGATGGTTCTCGGGTCAATCGCATGAGATTAAAGATACCGACAGTATTTCATTAACACAATGTTAATTATTTTGATTTGTAACTAAATGTTGAAATATAATACATATGTGAAATTATAACACCGCTACATACAACCAAATATGTTCATAATCGATTTTCCATATGATATGGGCTTAGTACGAATTTAGAAATATGTACATATACGGACGCAACAAATGTTAATTAATTTGAACCTTTCCGAAACAAAGTCTGATATCAAAACTAGGATGCACCCGACTTGCAAATTTGGCATAATTCAGTTCTATCAAAATTATGAAGGCACGTCTGATGACGGGGCTTAAACACTGAACAAACTAAAGTATTCAGTGCAGGTAGGCGGATCAGTGCTAGATTCCCAGAAACCATAAATATTAATAAGTATGGGTCCCTGATTTACTGATTTACTATAGTTTATTCACGTGTCGCAAATCATCAGATACACTGCTTTTCAGATAAAGACACTTATAATAAGACCTTTATACTACATACTACATTCATAACTTGCATAGTACTATAAATTAGTTTAACTATTACTTGAATTTGATACAAAGTCGCGGGCTTTTGATTTAGACAGACCATATAACGTGTTACAAAGACCCTAGTCTTTTGGTTCCATAAGTTGAATCATGAATTGTGTGAAACGCTTGAAAGGCTCTGTGGGTCGGAGCACATAGGTTTGGTCTCTTAAAATTAAGGGATCTCTCGGAAAAACACAATTTATCATTCTTATATAATTTATACGCGTTCTTAACTAGTATATATTTGGACCTCTGCTCTACAGTAAGCAGTTTGTTGTCATTTCTGATTTTTACAATGTCCATATTCTTCTTAATAGTTTTCAGCGAGAAATTACGAGAAGATCGTAATTTTTCTAGCTTGTGAAAGTTGAAACAAATTAAAAAGTTATGAATCACTTTTTGAATTTTGCTGAGAGAGGAAGATGTATGTATGTACTGTCCATATGTCGATGCAGTAATCAATGACGGAATGTACTTGTGTATTGATTAGTGCACGCATTGCCTGTTCACTTATAGTGCGCTTAAGAGCGTGTAAACTTAAGATACGCTGGCAGCGTAAATTTGCCTATAACTTACTATACTAAAAAACATGTTGCCCTATTGAGCAGTAAATACATTGGCACTCTATCTTTCCTTAATTAGGTGAGTCAGACTAAAGCACAAGTGGCAAATATACTTGCTCAACAGTGAAGTTCATACAGACTTTATGTAACACAGAATCGATCGTCAATTTAATTTTGAGCAGGGTAACATTATTTGTCAAAGTGTATCAGAAAGAACAATTAAATTTGCTAGAGGCCGCACTGGAGGTTTTAAATATAATACGAGCAAAGATAGAATACATCACAATACTTCTATAATTCAATGTTTTACACATGTGAACTATTCTTACTTAATGTCTGACGGGCTTATTCACTAGTGTTTCCAAACTTGCTTTATTACATCGAAAAACGTGTTACTCGCTTCGATCGAACTAACATATTATTCATGTATGCTTCCCGGCCAGAGGAATCACACGTTCGATTCCTCTGGCCGGGAAGCTATTGCTAATCCTACTCGGCTCGGTGTTAGTACGGGGTAGGTGCTGTCTCGTGACAGGGTGACAGCCCAGCCATACGGAATGGCAATGTCACTGTGTACAGCCCCTAGCAGAGTCCGTTCTCTGTGGGGATGAGACAACTTGCTACGAAATTATGGCAAGAAGTCGCCATCTGAGGCTGAAAAGTAGAGAAATCTGAGTCCTGGCGATGTAAAACTGTCACATTTTAACATTTAACATTTTAACATTTTATGTATGAACACGGACACTACATAATTTAATTTAGGTATATGTATCTAACTATCGAATTTTAGCCAAACTCGTTCCAATCAAACGACGCATATCATCTTGGCATCCTGCTTACCAAATTTGTTGCCTAATCTGTTGTCAAACTAGTTGTCCAGGTAATCTGAGCCTTATTTCAAAATGCTAATCGAGGATATCAATCTCATTAAACGTAACCTTAAGCGTGGAAGTTACTACCATGTTTACCCATAACATGGGATAAGAACCAAGAAAAAATAGTCGCGCAAGGAACCAAGTCTCAAAAAGTGGTCATTTTCACCCTGTTTGTTAACTTTTTAGTATCTTTTTCTCGCCTTTTCACCACCTTTGCCTACTTATCTAGTTTTACCGATAAGGCAAAGGCTGCCATAGGAGCTGCAATTTACTTAACCGGATTTATAGTAAGGTTGGACCTTCCTATCGACTATGTTGCAGTGAACCTTGTCAATTTTCTAATTTGTCATCCTAACGATGTATTCGGTAAGAAGAAAAGGACTCTTATATTTTCAAGTTTTCTTGCTAAAGAAATAAGTTTTTTTGCAACTAAATATTTCTGGATTTATGCAGCGAGTACGCCACTTTTATATCTAAGACTTACTCGTTTTAGGTCTCACCAAACCCTCCAAACTTCAGTTGTGCATCCGATTCTTGTACTGGTGTGCAGAGGTCACAAGCTTACTAATTTCTGTCACCATAGCAACCCTCTCATTACTAAGTCCTTGTCAGCCCGTCCTACTTACTTCTCTACTCTGCTCAGGGGGAAATATTTGTGGCTGGAAAGACCAAAATACTTTAAATATAGCTCTCCTATCTTTGGCCGCACTGGAATTCATAGCCTTTGGACAACTAACAACCGGTATGATTCACTACATTGGAAGTGTGATGTTACATGGCGTCGCATTTCTCTGGCTGTCAAGTCAAGCCATCGTAACGAAATTTAGATCAAATGACAAATTTTTGAAATCAATGGTAGCCTATAGCGAATTGAAGATATACGAGAAAGTGCTAAATTCTTGCATAAAATCGCGCATCTTTCTCTCTACGGCACTATCAGTACCAAGTTGGCAAATTTTAATGTGCTGCACGGCTATGAAATTACTACATTCAGAACATGTAAGTAGATTCGAGGCATATTTCTTCTCCTGGACGTATTTTATAGTGTTGGCCTTCTCGCTCCTGTTGATTTCCGCGGCTGCACAATGGGCCAGGAGCCTAAAAATGTGGCCATTAAGGCGGTATCTTGAATTGGCTATTCACATATTTCAACGTGTAGTATAGAACCAACATGTCCTCCATGCAAAATATAAAACCAAATGTTACACCCACTCGGGTGTACAAGTGGGGTAAACTTTTCATAATACATTACGAAGATAGGGCGAACACATTTTCTAAAAACTTCACAAAACTTCACGCATTGCGGACTCAAAACTCATGCCATTAAATAGCCCATGGTGTGCTAAGTATACCCTGCTGCGACCGTCTGCGACCATCAAGCTTTATTCCAACCACACCCACTTTTAGTCATTAAAGTTAAAAAAATCAAATTTAAGTTGAATTGCCTTTACTCAAGTATGCTTTAAGTATACTCACTCATTGGACTTTCTCAGCAAACTGAGGTGGTAGCAGGAACGTATTTTGGGTGTGAAAACCACACCCTCTGGTAGGGGACTCAAAATTAAAGACATTTCTTGCTGAAAGGCTTGATGGCCGATCTTGTCATGCTTAACAACATTGAAAGTTGAAATTCGGATTACTTTTCAAATTGTTGACCGATTTTTAAAGTGGCGACTGTTTTGGAATCCCTAGGTCAATGGGCGAAACATATATTTTCAGTTTTTTTTAATTCGACCGCACCCCCTCGAAATTAAGGTCACAAGGTCAAGCAACTTGTAGAATCAAATTAACGAATACCGCAAAATTTCAAACAATAAAAATCGAAGTGCATGTCGAAAAAATACCTGGACAGCCTGGCCAATACTAGCAATGTTCAAATCGTCACATGCCACGCCCTCAGTGGGTGTGGCCCTCGGCGACTTTTCAATTTTAACGGAACCATTTCATGTTATATATCATTTTTCTCAGCTCGGCGAGGGAATCTCGACAGATTCATTAAAGTTTAGAAACCACACCCCCAGTGGGTGTGGTGCTCGGCAACTTTTAGATTTTAACGAAACCATGTCATGTGATATGTCATTTTTCTCAGCTCGATGAGGGGATCTCGATATAATGATTAAAATTTTGTCACCACACCCCCAGTGGGTGTGGCTCTAAGAAAATTCTCAATTTTAACGAGAACAATATCATGAGATATATCATTTTTCTCAGCTATACGAGTGGATATCCACAGAATAATTAGAATTTTGAAACCACGCCACCCAGTGGGTGCGGAATTCAGCGAGTTAACGTTGTTTTCTCCGATTTCAAAATTTCTCCCACACCGAAATAGCACTACCCGTATTTTTGCGTTTCCATGAAGGCTCGCGTTTTCGGTTGTGGCGGTTTAGAGGGCATTTTCAGCCCAAATTAAAATTTGTCAAAAACTTTTATGTTATATAATTCTAACGCTATATCAAAAATGAAAGAACAAAACCATTTTTTCTCAAAAATTACAAAACAAGATTAGAAAAATACATTTGTAAAAGTTTAAGGCTTTGTATGCTATTTCAAAATTTTGAAAAATGCAGCAAGAAATTGTAAAAAATTACAAAGTTTGAAAGTGGGTTTTTCTTAATTTACGTAATGCAATTCAAATTATTTTGTCGAAATCCCCTCGTTTAGTTAAGAGAAATGATTTATTACATGACATGACGTGGTTTAGTTAAAATCGAAAAGTCGCTGATTTTTAGAGTTCCGTGGAAACATCCTTGTTGAGCTGAGAAGAATGATATAACACATGGCATGGTTTTATTAAAATCGACAATTTTCTGGGAACCACACCCACTGGGGGTGTGGTTTTCTAAATTTTAGGTATTCCGTCGATACCTCTAATCAAGCTGAAAAGAATGACATATCACACTACATGGTTCGGTTAAAATCGACAATTTGCTTAGAGCCACACCCACTGCGGGTGTGGTGTCAAAATTATAATGATTCTGTCGACGTCCCCTCGTTGAGCTGAGAAATATGATATGTCACATGACATGGTTTCGTTGAAATCGAAAAGTCGCAGAGGGCCACACCCACTGGGGGTGTGGCATGTGACTATTAAAAATTTCCTCATATAATATATGCCTTAGGTTATTGTTGCACACCAAAATCTAGTTCTAGTTTCTTCCAATTCGGCTTCTATATATTTTTGGCCAAAATTTTTTAAATCTGGCCCACTGTGGGCTGCGCAGATAAACGATTTAAGCTTGAAGTGGATCGAAAAATGTAGGGGGAGCTGTCGCAATAGGGTGGAGAGGAGAAGGCAAAAGTCACTCATGTCGTTGAGACTGGAATTTGGAAATAATTTCGTCGAAACGTTGACTCCGCTTGTAGTCCAGGAATTTTGTGTGAGACAAACAGTTTCATTTCTTCTTTTGACGAGTTAAAGTTCGTCGGAACTTTATGTTCCCCTCTGGACCGCAGACGTATTTACGACGGATTTCATTATAAAATGAATCTATGCTAGAACACAAATGTACGAGGAAAATTTGTCTCACTTATATACATGCAAATGTAACTTATTTCTCAATATGACACTGCTAGATTTTGGGTCGATCAAAATATATACGTATGTAATTATTAGCCTGCCCAAGAATATGGATATTAAATAAGTTTATGTATGTATCCATGTACAACCTTATGAAAACTATAACACGATTGTAATCAATAGAATAAAAATTAATTATGCATAAGGTAATTCAACTTTCATGGCACAAAGCAATAGGAACGATGATGACCTATGAGCCCGTAGCAAACAATTTATAAGTACGTTTATGTAAATCCGCCATATTTAATATTTCCAGCTCATTTGGAATAAAAATATTTATTTCAATTAATCGCTTTATAAATTGTAATTATGCCTGTATCCATTCGTAATTATAAATGTTTACTTACATTGCATTCTGCTCCCAACAGTCAGGTAAGAGTTAAAATTGCCAAAAAAATGTATCCAAAAATAAATCATTCTAATTTTTGCAACTTCTACAATAAAACTTTACCACCCAGTAGAATTTGGTCAAGAACGCCATCGGTCCTTGTCCAAAATAAATTAGGATTGTAAGATTTTAATATCCAAACACTTTTTACGACGTGGCATTACTATTCCTAGACAGAATTAGAAATAGGTGGCTCTCTAGCACGCAATGATGTTTATTTATACATATATATATACATCTACAGTTGCGTGCTGAATATACAATTAAACTTAGCATGAAATGAAATCAACAAGTTTCATGCTATATCTTTAAAAGTTAAACTGTCTAACTTACAGTGGAGAGGTGTCAGGTGGTTATCACCAATGTGGAGCGGACTAATTTTAAACTGTTCAGGCCTAGAAATAAGCCCACCCGTATTTTTTCGTTTTCCTGAATGGGCATACTTACGCCCGTGGCGGAATTTTCAAAAAAAATTTAAGCCAAAATCCTGATTTTTAAAGGCGCTGTAACTTTTCGAATTTTAGCCCGATTTCAAAAATTGAATACAATTTGTGTTCAGAATTACTTCCCTGGAAATATAAAAATTCATTTTCAAAAATTTTTTAATTTTCAAAAAATTATCGTTTTTTTCATTTCTAAAAACTCAGAAATGGCATGAAAATATTAAATTTAAAAGTCCCGTCCCGCGTCCCGACGGGCTGGGACGGGATTATCCCGTCCCGTGGGAAAGCCTAGAGCCTGTCGTCAATTTTATGACTCTTTGCAGAGCTCGACGATGTGGATTGTACGCTACCGAAGTCGGGTAGCATGTTAGAGAACCATAAGATTGATTTCTTACTCCTTTGATATTTGCACGCACAAAAATTGCCAAACTAGACTAAGCCGTGCCCTAAAATTGTGCGACGCCGACCTCTGACAATTTTTTATTTAAATAGTTATTCAACCACTAACCTGTCTAGACATTCACTCCTAAAAGCATGATATATACATATTTGTAGCTTCGTTTTCTTGACTTCACTTGACTTCTGCTCTGAAAATGGGCAGGTTTATTTTAATTTTGGTTCGAATTTTATCCGTCCATTTCTGCACTTTAGTATCCCCATCAAAAATCCAATTTAAGGATTTTGAACTACACTCTATCCTTGTCCGTTTGAACTCATCTTGCCAATATTTCATCGTACATCACGGTCTAATGTCTGAGCAAATCTCAACCGGTCTATCATTACTTGGAGGGAAGGGGTTTTTCATTCTTAAAGTTCCATTCATCGACCTTACTCAAGTCATCGGCAGGACACATCCTAGATCTCAACAAAGTGGAATATTTAACAGAGTCTCTAAATCCGTATCACATTGCTTCATTACGATCCATCTCATCCATGCAAGTCACACAATTTGGGGGAACTCGATACAAACAAAGTATTCCGCGCAATACGCTTGGCGTTTAACAGCGGAAAAACTACTCGATAAATATATGGTACCGATGCTATATTCGGCCTCAACTGGACACTTTTACGAATCATATTTCCATTCGGCCATTACCCTTCCGCTCCTCCTTCAAGTTTTGATCGACAAAATCCCTGGCAACAGTGATGCAAAGTTGGACAATTTCAAGATATTCAAACTTTTGGGCTTAGTCGTGGTAGAAAATCAGACACAAACCTGGTATAAAATTTGTCTCCTATGTTTAAGTTCTCCAAAGGCAACACTTTTACGAGAGGATACCCCAGTTCACGCCATGATTGACTTTCTCGTTGCGCCCACGGATCTTAAGTTTGACCCCCGCGCTAAATACTTTCCAGGTGTGACAGGCGACTTCAACAATGCACGCGCTTGTCTGTCGGAACTACGCGGTCCGTTCGAATTAATCCGGAAACACAAAGTTAAGCCGTATGCGTATCTTTTCTTCGCCTTAGTCTGCCATGGCAACTATTCGCATGGAAATATTGCAGAGTTGACTAAATCTTTTACTAGATCAAAACCACAATATAAGGGTACATACCTTGAAATAGTCTCCACCAACATTGACCGCCTAAAGGGACATCGGCGACTAGATTTCTATTTAACAGACTATGACGGATTTTCCTTTCTGACATGTTACTCGAGACAGGTTAAATTGTCTTTCAAAGCTTTCCTACAACCATTTCAGCCTCCCCTATGGATCGGTCTTATCACAACTATTCTCTGTCTTACCCTATATTTAGCACTTATCTTAAAATTCAAATTCGGTCAGACTTACGCCTCAGCCTTTTCCGTGTCACAGTTCTTTATTGTGTCAACCATATTCGAGAAACCTATTCCCTTGGGGTTATCCGAAGTGCGGAATAGCCTACAGTTTCGGCTTGTTGTTGGAATTTGGCTTGTGCTGTTCGTTAATTTCACAAATAGTTATCTGAGCTTGAGCATTACTTCGCTTTCTGCCCCATTAGGGACAAAGAGTGTTAAGTTGTTTGAGCAACTAACTAAACCTGGGTGTTCCTTCGGTCCTACTAAAAATGACTGTTATTTGGCACGTTTGCGGAAAATGGAGCTCTACCTTCACACCATCTTTATCGACGAACTGGTCTGGCAAAAGCGACAAGCGGAAAAAGCTCGTGACGAAATTACAGGCATGGAGCCCTTTAATTACATTGACATTTTCGCGTCTGTGTACCAAATTGATCCAAACAAAACCCGAGAATTGATACTTACCCTGACAACTCGGAGTTTCTCGGAACACGACGACTTCACCTTATTGCCATATCCCACCCTAAAGAATATCGCTGATTATAATGAAGATGTGTATACGCTAACCGCTAGTACCTTCTACGACAGACTCGTAACCTCTATTGGGATGCATTTAACCGATCCAAATTACGTCAAAGTAACCACGGAACTTCAAACTGTCATAGATTTGCTGGATCCACTCCACATAACGCATCCCGCCTGGCCGACCAGTAAAGGAAAGGAGATCTCCAAGAATGTAACAGACGTGGGACAAATGCTAGTTTCAAAATGTGACAAAACCGTACTTGTCGGGAAAGAAGTTTACATTTCGAAGGAAATGATGAATTTTCAGAAGTATTATAAGTCCATTCAATTTTTCAAGTCAAAGGAACAAATTTTACGACAAGGGACGGGATGGTCGTTTGGGACCACGAATTTGGAATCTATCCCATTTTCTAGGGCGTTAAATATTCTTAGGAAATTATACGAGGTAGGGATTATTCAAATGTTGGAAAAATTTCCGACTGGATGGTCACACCGAAGAGAAAACGGCACATTGGAAAAACAATCTTCAAATCCAGCTGAGAAGGAAGTAATTTCGAGTAAAATTTCCTCAATAAAAATTGGGGGAACGATACAAGCAATTTTTTGGATTTGGATTCTACTTATCATTTTGTCTGCGCTAATATTCTCCCTGTTTGAATTTTGTCCAAAGTTCGTATCGAGGTATGGTTGGGATGGAATTCTGTTAAAGTTATACAAAATTGGGAGAGTTCTCTGTACCAAAGGAGGCTGGAAAATTCTAGTGCTTGGTGTTCAAGATTTCTTAAGGCAGGCGATACTTGACTTGGGTGGTTGGGTTTTACTAAAGTCCAAAAAGTTACGGTGCAAATCCTAAAGCTAACCTGATTGAGGGTTCGATTATCCGCAATAAATGTAAATATATATATCATAGATACATAAAGTGCCGACTTGAAAATTGTTTGAGGAGCCCATTTTTTCGCGAGGTATCAAGATATCAAACCATCCAGCATCAGTTCGATTTTTTCGTTAGATAAATTTACGGGAAGTATTGTTTTGACCATAAAAACGAATCCAACTTTCCTATAATTGGAATAGTTTGTCCTACAAAAAGGTATTAGTAATACTAATTTAGTATGCCGTGAATTAAATTGTTTCATTTAAACTGCTTACACAATCCGTGTACAAATTCGTCATACTTGTGCGACCCATAAACATGTTTATTATTTAGCAATCAGTTCCATGCTGCCAGAAATTAGCCACTATTTATGGTTATTGGTATAACTAACTAATCAGCATTGGTTTATTGTCCCATCAGTTTTGAGGCATAAATAACCTGGCTGTTTTCTGGTTTGGGTGTCAGGGTTTTCTTGACACCTTACTTTTTGTACTTTATACTTTTATAGCTTATAACCCAGTAATATATAACCCCTTTCTGATGCATTTGATTAGCATATAAAATAAACCGTCGTAAACGCACATAAGGAAGTAGCTTCAGACTACTTCACCCCAACCACTCCCACGACATCGCGAAAACATTCTATTTCACTCTATTTCACCTATAGATTCGATTTTTGTAAAAATCTCATTTTGCCCCGACCACACCCCCTGGCGACGAGGAGGTGTGGCACAACTCGGGAACACTGAATTTTACTCTATTTCACCTATAGATTAAATTGCACTAAAAATCTCATTTTACCCCAACCACACCCCCTGGCGCTAAGGGGTGTGGTCCGATTGACCCCAAAAGTTGATAGGATCCTCCGCCTGGGGTCCTATGTATGATGGCGAAAACCGATTTCGATTATCTTTATCCGTTCTCCCGTTATCCTGCTGACAGACAGACAGACAGACAGACGGACAGACAAAGTCTTCGCATAAAGTAGCTGAAGCTACTTAATAATTGAATATAAAAATTATCCATGTAATTTAAAACGTTTCAATATGTAAAAATGTATAACGTTCCATTCCCTAACCTAAATAGTATCTTGTGTTTGTGCAAAATAAAATGATTCATACAATAGGTACTTAGGGAGATTTCTGTGCTAATATTTACATTAGGCGTTGCATTGCATGATATGTACATACATTACATTATCGTTGCATTCATACAAATGGAACGTTCCAATGTTGAAAGCAAATTGAAACTTGTACATAATTGCTCATTAATTTAAATTAATTTATACTCAATTTTAGAACAAAATCCTAAAGTGAATCCCTCAGCTTCTAATTACTGCATCTAGACAACGTTTGACGTGAAAAATTCCTCGTTTCGAATCATATAGAATTACTTCGAAATGACCAGCTTTCTATAAAATTAAGAATTCAGTGTACTCTTCTTGAAATAGTATTTCACATTTTCTAATTAAAATAGAATTGCATTTAATTACCCACCCCCCTAAATTCAGGAACGAACCGAACTTTTCGTGATAATTTGTATTCCTTGCCAGAGATGTAAATAGTCGTCCCTGAGATGAACCGCAATGCCGAGTGGCTCGATAGAGGACTCCTCCCCGACCCGTTTTGTAGCAGCGCCATTACCGGAGAACTGCGCAGCCATGAAAACCAACACTAGCAACTGAAACCTGTTTGAAGACCGCATTTTTTCACAATTTCGAATATGTTTTGAATTCTGCATTAGATAATAACTTCCTTGCCCTCGCTAATGATTATTTTTAGTCCAGGGTGGCTGTAATTATGCGTGGATGGCTGGAGTATGTAGTTTGTACGCTTGGTATACGATCTCGTTTCCTATATTTATACAATTTGTTATCCAACCATGGCGCGTCAGATTGTTATCTGTGCTAGATAATTTTGCGACAATTGTTGTTTCGTCCTTAAGACGAGCTTAATTTGTCTAAAATTGGAACAGTTTGTCCTATAAAAGGGAATTAATGCGTCCTGAATTAAATTTTTTGGTGTATAAACTTAATAATTCTTGTACAGGCTGACACATTTTTTGTTGGTATGCACACAATTATGGTTCGATACTAAGTTCCATGATGCAATAAATTAGTCATTTTTTATTGTTATTGGTGTAACGGATCAGCAACGTTTTGGTTTATTGTCAAGTCAGTTTTAAGGAACACATAATCTGGCTGTTTGGGTTTGCTGGATACTTTACTTTTTGTACTTTATAATTGGAAATAAACCACAAAAAATAACACTTACATAGGTGATGCAAGTGGTTCATCATATAAAAGAATTTAAGATAAAAATTATCTAAGTAAATTTTAATACAAAATGGCCCATGAAAGTATTACATTTAGACATTTCTTGTGCAGCAAAACAAAAAAAAGTACGTGTAAAGTATGACGCCAAAAAATGCAAGCAATATTCAGCTTGTTCCACCCATATACAGGTTGCTATGTGTATTCTTCCATTTCAGAAAAATCTGGGGCTTATAACCAACCCAAGATTTTTATTACCAATGAGTTTTTCGAATATGAGCTGTATAAAAAATGTTGTGATGAGTACGGTCTCCAATCCAACAACCAGTTGAGCGTTATTTATGTGTCTTACATAGACTTTACGAACATGAATCCAATTATTTAAAATTCAAAAATAATGTCAAGCACAGAAGGAAACCTAACTACAAACTCAAATCCAACATATTAGCACTTACAAACTCACGGGTAAGTACATAAGTCAATACATATGTACATTGCTGATTAATAAAATCAATAACCAGTAAAAATGACTAACGAGGGAACCTCTTATAGTGCCAGGAGCTCCCAGCATAACCACTATGTACATTCGACGTAGATTTTAATACTACTCCGATGATGTGACAAAATTACCGTGTCAAAATGACATTTCGTCAAGTGGTGACGACTTTAGTGACGCGCCGAACGGTCACTTTCGCCCATGCTTTCAAAAGAGGAACGCTTTTCACCACTCGCTCCTCACTCATCTCACTTAAATCTCAACCCATTTACTCACAAGGGATTTTCCTATATCTTTACAATTTACGGATTTATTTGTGCCCTCTTCTCATTCACCATTTGGACAAATTCACAAGCATTGTCTTCAATATGTCTGCTGCTAATGTGAATATTGACCAGCTCTTGATAAGTAAAATTGACACCGTCGACATCTTCTTCCTCCCATTTCTGTGAGACTCGTTGCGACAGACTTGCAGAAGCTCCCTCGACGTCTTCCTCATCTTCAGAATCCTCATGAAATTCATTTATTGTATCACTAATTAAATCGTATCCCTCGACATATGTGTCAATATCACAATCATAGTCAAATTCTAAAGCAATAGAAGATTCAAAGTCCGTATTTGAATTATTAACTAAATCTTCCACAAAACGCAAAACCCGGTCGACAATTTCAACATTGTTAACTGGAATTGATGAAGCGTTGAAATCTCCCGAATACCTGTCCTTGGCGATTTTAAGAACAGCCTCACAAATCGATACAATTATAGACGTTCTATAATTTTTAAACTCCGAATATTTAAAAAAAATATTAAAAGGCTACAAAGTACAAATAGTAAACAAGGATCATATTGTCAACACAGTTAAATTGGATGCGAGTTTACTCAATGAGTAAATGGGTTGAGATTTAAGTGAGATGAGTGAGGAGCGAGTGGAGAAAAGCGTTCCTCTTCATGGCGAAAGTGACCGTTCGGCGCGTCACTAAAGTCGTCACCACTTGACGAAATGTCATTTTGACACGGAAATTTTGTCACATCATCGGAGTAGTATTAAAATCTACGTCGAATGCACATAGTGGTTATGCTGGGAGCTCCGGGCACTATAAGAGGTTCCCTCATAAGTTATGACATCATGGAGCTGATTGTTAAAAACTAAATATGTATGAACACGATATTCTTAAGCTACAAAAATATGACGAGTTTACGTACACGGATTATGGAATTTAAACAGGAAACAGTTTACAAATAATTCAGGACAAGCAAATTTCATGTTATAGGACAAACTCCCAATTACTGAAAAATTGGCCTCGTTTTTACGAACAAAAAACAATTCTCGAAAATTTATCTAACATAAATAGATTTCAAACTTATGCTAGATGCTTGGATAAGCAATTCATATAAATAGTGAAAAAAATCGTATCCCCTGCATTCAAGCTGTTTTTGTCATCCAGACAGAACTTAAATAACGGTGTCAGATACCGCGGTTTAAAAATAATCATTAACTCAGCCCAAAAACAAATTATTACTAAATTCATTTACATATTTGACCTTGCAAAAACATGGGCTCCTCAAACGAGTTTCAATTCAGCAAGTTGCGCGCGGTGGTTTTCATGGCTGCCCTATTTTTCCGAGAGGGCGCCGCAATTAATTTATCGTCTCTTGCAGAGTTCTCTATCGGGACACGTGGCATTGTTAACCCCACACCACGTGTTTGTCACGACACGGGTAAATTTCCTATTACACTCATTGAAAAAGATTCGCATCATACTGTATATAATTTTTGCGATAATAAACCAGAATCAAAATTTATTTTATTTCACCAGTTGAGACTGCAACATTTCAACAGATGGAGGTATCCAGCTGCACTAAACAACCATGTGTAATGACTCGGCTATATAATTACATAATTTCAGCAACTTTCACGCCAGGTACTTCACATTGCTTAACCCCAATTGTCTGGTCAATTTTATCAATTTGCCATGTCAGCAAGTCTGTATTGAGCACACTGTTAAAAATCTGGTAGAGTCACATATGTACATAGGTACTCCGTGTTGGTATTGGTTTGGTAATAATTTCCTACCGGTTTGGTACACTCAAAACAAAAATTTGTCAAATCCACACCGCCGGTGTCAATACATATATGACTTAACCGCCTTGGTTAAAATGTTGATTCCGAGTTATGATGATTTTGATACTGGTAGTTACAATGTTATGACCGGACGGAAAAAATTCATTACTACTCGGAATCACAATTGTAACCAAGGCGGTTAAGTCATATATTGACACCGTTTTGTTTTGAGTGTAGCAAATTGTTCCTGAATGGTAAATTTTTCATTAGCACAACATTACTGAAGGGTAACTCCCATTGCATAATACCAGCTCCGGGAGAGACACATATATACTCCCGTCGGTAATGATTTAATACCAGTTTCCCAAGAGTTCAGAAATATGTAAACCTATAAATAGTGTTTGCATACATATATTGCTGATATATGCGTTCAATTTTCATAGTGAAATTCTTGCACTGGTACGACAGGCTGTAAAATTTTGACCAGACGAATTTATTGACTCAATAAATTCGTCTGGTCATATGGTACTCAATAATATTGAGTAACATGGCGACTTTCCAAGAAATTATAATTTCTGTGCGATCCCTGGTTAAACAACAATTATGGAAATTGGATATTGAGTACTAATCTACATATGTATTTATATGCAGCACACACAACATCGGCTATGGAATACCACCTAATTTTTCGTTACGATGGTGATAAGAAGTACACATTTCCAACGATTTATCTCACAAACGCCTACCTTGCTGGCAAGCAATACAAAATATCACAAACAGTACGAATTCCTAATGATCTTAAAGGGGTGAGTAATTCTATGCAATTCTATTTTTATTCAAAAATATGCTAAATACTATTTCAAGAAGAAAAGTATACTGCATTTTATAATTTTACAGAAAACCGGTTATTTCCAAGTGATTCTGTTCGATTCGGCAGAAATATTTCACATCAATCGTTGTTTCGAGGCTGTAGTTAGAAACTAAGGGGATTCACATTGCGGATTTTGCTGTAGGATAAATTGTACAATAAGCTCAATAAGTTTTAAATTTAATGAATGTCCCCAATAAACATTTAAGAATGATTATGAGTGCAAACGTCAAAAAATCTTAAATTTCAACACCAAAATTTCCTCATTATTGTAAGAAGCCCTTAATTTTAATAAGTATCAGATTGTTCAATTAATTTATATAATTTAATAAAATTTTGACCATCTGATTGTATACAAATTGTGGTAATGTAATGTTTTAAAATTAATAAAGAGAAATAATTGTGTACAATTTGTTGACTTCGAACCAGGAAAACCGGAATCTTAGGAATCATGGTCAAGTCGATTTTTTTAAACTGACGATTTGCAAACCATTATGATTTTTTGTGCTGCGCAAATTCAATAATATGTCATCCATATACAGTACATATGTAGGTGCTCTCAAAATCATACATATGTAAATATTTTTAGCATAAAATGTGACATTCATCTACATATTTACTTTAGTCATAACTATCGCAAATTTATTTATGCAGGTAAATCTCCCAACTGACTTTCCACAAATATTCGCACAGCCTCCTCCTTCTTTGCGGGCACGTTTGCAATTCCTTTCGCTTTTTTAATCCTTTTTGACCATCGAGAATAGGACAGTTCCGCCAAGAACGCCAAAAAGGAGACGAACAATCCAAAAATTAGTGCAACAAATGGAATTTTAACATTTCCCAGATCAAACGGTTTAAGCGAACTGAGGGACGCGATAGAATTTTCAAACCCTTTCAACGCTTTGTAGAGATGATCCGTTTTATTCATATTGGCAACATTTGCCTTTCCTTTCAGCTTAAAATGGAATAAAGCTTCGGCTGTCCACTGTATAAGAAAGATAAGTGCAATCAATTAATTTCAAATATCAAAATGTTTAACCATAAAAAAAATTGCGACGTGGGAGCGTCCATATATTACGTCGGCAAAAAAGTGGGTTTTGGCGATTTTAAATCGTTAGTATTCCTCGTGATAGGCTTTCCATGAGCAGAATAGGGTAGATTGTCTACAAATCTGCATTTTTTGATGACGTAATATATGGAAGTCCCCCCACACAGGTTGGCATTAATCTGCCGCCTACCTTGTCGTGAATTCCGGTCGCATAGATTATTCCCGTCACCGGCATAAAAGCATCCACCAGTATGGAATCCTTGACAAAAGCCACACTCATCGGGACCAGCATGGCCACATCTGTCGAAGCCATGAAAGGTTCCAACCTCGTGTTTATCGTCAGTGCTCCATACGCCGCCGAACGGACGATTTTGTTCCACCCGAGTGGGTGCAAGTCGTCTTCCTGTTAAGGAAGGCTTTCATGGCACACTCCTCCGTATTCGGGATGTAAATCAGCCTTTTCGTAATCGCCTGAATGACCGGGTTCTCATTCTCCTGGAAAAATAGGACTTCCGGGACGCCAACGTTATTCAGGATGATTTGATACTCGGGATCGGCATGTAATTCGGCAAACGTTCTTGGGACCGAGAGGATCTTAGGGACGCTGAGGAAGGAGGCTAAATTGCATCGGTATCCAGTTCCCGTTACGATCGTTAAAATTAGCCAGAGACCAACGATTCCTCGGACGGAAAGTGGGACCTTTGAGAGGGCTTGCTCCATTGCGACCAAATATGGGACAGTGATCGCGTGGAAGGCTGCATCTCGCCAGGTGAAGATGATACCTGTTCAAAAAATTGTTTTCATTCAAATTGTTTTCAAATTCATTTCATTGGACTCAGTTTCACATCCTCCATGCGCTAAGCCTTTGAATGAAAATTAAAGAAGATACTATCGATTTATTTACGGTCACTCGTCCGAAATGATATAATCCTTCAATCATTTCGAATAGGAATTCATACTTATTCATTTCCATAATCAGTCAAATGAAGTAAAGTCAATGGCATTGTTTAGATAGAAATGTACCTTCGTCATTCTCAGTCCACGGTTTCGGAACGAGGAGACAAAACACGGTCGTACTTATGGCGAAGTACACCCCGATAACGCCGATCCAAACGTCCCTCTGATACGGGAGGAGGAAACTTTCCGAATTAGACTCCATTTTCGCATGTCCCGAGAAAAACATTAAATGTGCGGGATCAATTGTTGAGGCATAGTCGACAATAACATTCAGCCCGTAGATCTGTCCTAAATAAATGGAATTCGTGTAGCCTCTCTCGGTGTAGAAGAGGTCGCCCGTCTGCCCGCCCCACGTTCCGTTCGGATACCGCATCGCGTACTCTTTGCCGGGAGGAGCGTCGAGGTCAAACGTGAAGTTGAACTTGGCCGCGGCTTCGACAAAGATTCGGTAATTTGAGCCGTCATGTTGTAAACCTTGGGGCGATTCGGGATCCGAAACACGATACAGCCAGGTGGGTAACAGACTTCCGGTTATTTTGAGATGGCGCCCCCTAAAATTTCGGCACATGAGCGGTCCAATTTTTATGATTTGGGAGAAATCCACATCTTTTAAGGGAACAGGGATATTCACCATTTCGCCCGTAGGGCTATGAATGAGGGGGTCAAGTAAGAGATGATGAGGCAAAGTGAGACGAGGTGGGATGGTTAATCCGACCTTGTCTTTTAAACCCTTGATAACGTTTCTTCTGAAGAATTGTGGGAGTTTTGGCTCAGTTCCAATAAATATGAAACGATCCCTACGATTGTTCCCGTTCGTTTGGATAAATTCTTCCATTTCTTGGGGGGCATTCAACACTGCGAGGAATATGAAAGAGTGGAAATTTCGGTGTTTCGAGCGGATTTCTTTCCCAAAGTTTCCCATAATGACGGGAAAGAGAAAGCAGTCACTTTCTTGGATCAGAGCTGGGAGAAATTCCTTCATGGAATACGATGCTTTCGATGGTGTGTTTAAGTTCCTGTCATTTCCGATGTACAGCCAGACAGTTTTTAAACCATAGGTGTGGACTGATACTTGATTTTGGAGCAGCTTAGAAATAATGCCGATTCCATTTTTCGGAATGCTTAACGAAGTCGTTTGTACAATGGGAAAAGTGAGAAAAAGAAGGAATGGAACCAGTGGGGCCAACATAATTGAAAGAAAGAGAAAGTTATTGGATGGGAGATGAGTTTAAGGACTGAAGTCTAAAATATAGACTGAGCTGTGTACTGGCTCCGGTTAGCTATTTATATGTGTCAAAGGGTTTCGTATTTTGTGATACCAATTTGAAAACAGGGGATGCATTAACCTTCTCAAATTAATAGTATCATGTAACATTATCCCCAAAAATTTTCAGAATTACTAAATTCACAGGCTTTGCATTCCGAAAGCACATAACATGGAATTTTATCATTTTGCTCTGCTACATTTGTCAATATTCATCTAAATACGTACTTATCATGCATTTAGTGAATCATTATAAATGAATGATTTTCAACGGCTCGCCAAAATTTGGGACGAATGCGTGAAATTGTCCTCATGTTAGATGCACAATTATCGCTTTCCTTTAATATCATTCCATATTTATTATTTGTTTAAACAAAGCAAAACGTATTTAATTTAGTTAACTGGAGAAAAAGTGAATAAATTAACAAAAAATCATAAATTGTAATATTACAATTTGTGTTTACCAGTACTCTGAGATATTTCTCCGAAACCCTGTCGTGACCGGAAACCTTTACCCTTCGCATGCAAAAGTTACCTTGATTATTAAAGGATTTGCAGCTACTCCAATTATCTAATTTTTTACCTGCATATGTACACATTTTCTTCCCATGTATTTAAATAAGCTTATTCGTGTATCACTTATCTGTGGAATGGAATGCACCCGGCTTGACGGGGATATTCCCACGGGAGGAGAAAACTGCAGAGCGAAATGTGTCTTTTGTTAGATGACGGGCGAGTTAAGCACTCGCCTGTCACACGCTCGGGTTTATCGCATAATAAAAATCCCTCGGGTAATTTTGTAACAGAGTCAAACGTGTAGATGCATCTCATAATTGACACATGGGGAAAGATATGCGTGAGGTTCCGTACATACACTCTTAGAAAACTGGTATTAAATCATTACCGATCGGAGTACATATGTGACTCTACCAGCACTGGTATTAACGGGAATCACCATTTAGTAATGTGGCGGCAATGAAAAATTTACCACTCAGGAACAATTTATTACCAATCCGGTAGGAAATTATTACCAGCCCCGAGTAGCTGCGTTACTCTAACAGATTTTTAACAGTGTATGCATGCACGTACATCAAGCAATCACCTTTAATTATCTACATACATGACTGCATGTCTCTTGTTAATTGCCACACTCAAGGAATTCTGGTGACAGATGTGTTCTAAATTGTACCCTCTTTATCGTCAAAAGGGTAAAAATGATAAAAAGGTAAAAGTGGCAAGAACGTATAAACTCATGATTTGTTGATTTACGCTGTGGTAAAGCGAAACAAACTTTTTTTTATCACGATATTAGCAAGAAGTAAAAGTAGTAAAAAGTAAAAACGGTTACAACGTAGAAATTATGTATAAACTAATAATTTATTGATTTACGCTGCGGCAAAGTTAAACTGGTGCTTGCACTTTTTGCTACAAATTGTACTGCGTGTGTAGAAACCCTTACCTCTACCCAAGATAAGTCTCTATTCTTAAATGTGTTACTGGCAGTGATTACCGAACTAACTGGCGTGAATTAATAGGACGAATCAAACCTCAATGTTAAATGAATTAACTAGACGATTTATTAATATCATCACACTTTAGTTAGTTAAATATGACCGAGGGGAATTATAACTTTACTTTAAGCTTTAATTACTTTAGAATACTTAAAAATGTCGGCTCTCTCGCTCGACGAAACTTAACGAACTTACTTGAAAGACTCAAGAAACTCAACTGACAAAACTACAAAGACAATGGATGGGAGGGACTTCCTGAGAGGGACGTTCGAATGTAAAGGGAAATATGAGACTACTACTACAAATATCTGACATCTCCTCCCACCTGAATTTGACTAAATTCATAACTACCTTATTCATAACTTACTTAATCTTACATATAGAAATGAATTCAAGAAAGAAACAACAAATAATATTATAACATGTAATCGCATAACTTTCACTCATCGCTGCACTTTCCATATCGATGAGGCTTCTTGACTTCTCTTCCTTTCTTGGTTCGCACGACGGCTTCTATCTTCTCTTTTGACTTCTGTTCTTCTTTCTTGGCGTCTTGACTTAACTCTGGAAATGCTGTAACTGGATCGCTGATTTCCAACGAGTACAACCGCTGCAGTGGTCGAACGAAGATTCCTGTACGAGTCCTGCCTCGGGCAACTCGAACTTTGTCATCCTTCCCTGCCATAAGCTCAATAATCCTTCCTAAGGGCCATTCGACACGCTTCTTGTTGTCACTCCCGACAAGAACCAACTCGTTGATCTTGAATTGTCTTGATCCCTTCTCGCTTCCACGCTGGACGAGTTGGCTGAGGTATTCTTTTCTAAACCTCTCTCGAAGCTGTCCCCTTAAAACTTGCATGTCTTGATTTTTCTTCCTTAAAATGTCCCCATCCAATAATCCGAGCTCGGGATAACTCGTGTCTTGGACATCCTGAATAAACATTGCAGGAGTAATGGGAATTAAATCCATCGGATCTTCTGTAACAAATGTGAGCGGCCGTCCATTCACCGTTGCTTCTACGGAACAAAGACAAGACGACAACTGCTCAAAATTCAATCTTGCATTCCCGAGCATCCTCTTGATAAGGTCTTTGACCGTCTTGACGAGCCGCTCCCACCATCCTCCCCACCAAGGCGACGATGGCGGATTAAAAATCCACTTGATTCGTTTCGTCTCAGTTTCTTTCTCAACCTGAGACCAGTCAATATTCTTGAATAAATTTACAGCTCCAACAAAGTTGGTACCATTGTCGCTGTAAATCACGGATGGGCGCCCTCTCCTTGCGATGAAGCGATCCAGCGTCATGATGAACGCCTCCGTCGACAAAGAGTTGACAACTTCCAGGTGGACACATCGATACACCGCACACGTAAAGAGACAAAACCAAACTTTACTCTTGTCCTTTAAGTAGAGGGGGCCGGCGTAATCGACTCCGATAACTTCAAATACTTTCCCCATCTTCACTCTGTTGTCTGGAAGTTGTCCTCGTGGCACCGTTGGCTCCTTGGCACTAAATCGCCTGCATCTTACGCATGACGAGATCACTTTCTTAATTGCTTGTCTCCCTTGGAGAATCCAATATTCTTCTCTTAATTTTCCCATGAGGAATTGGGCTCCAGCATGAGAATTCTCCAAGTGAGATTCTCGAATCAGCATTTCTACAGCTGGATGAGACTTCGGTAACAGCATTGGTCTTCGGAATCCTTCCGGTTCTTGACAGTGGAATAATTTGGTCACCACTCGGATGATTCCATCTTCGTCCACCACAGTTTCCATTCCACCGATAGGATTTACTCCACCGAAGACTTCTTTTTGTATCATCTTTATAATGCATTTCTCAGCATTGTTGATCTCTTCAATTTGAAGTGGACCACTGAGTCTTGCTTGTGAAGATGTCCTTGCATTCTCCACGAATCTTCTTCTCCATCCGATGACCCGAACATTCTTCTTAAAACTTGAGAATCGCTTCAAATACCACGACTCTGCTACTTGACTTGAAGTGGTCATCTGGGTCTTAGTTGCTTTCTTTTCTGCAGCAACTTCTGCTTCATTCTGGTCAACTTCTCGGGTTGGCCACTTATCTTCTTCTTCTTTTAGCCAGTCGGGTCCCTCCCACCATTTCGATTCCAGAAGCTCTCGTGAGTCGCATCCTCTGGAAGGGAGGTCCGCTGGGTTCAGGACACCGGGAACGTGTCTCCAATTCTCAGCACTTGTCAACTTCAGGATACTTCGTACTCGATTCCCCACGAAGGTACCCCAATCATCATTTCGCTGGATCCACGCCAACGCGGTTGTGGAATCCGTCCAGAAAGTGGTGGTCACACCGTCCAGTGATAAAGCGTCGGCGACGGACTTCATCATACGAGCCGCAATTGTGCATCCCAGCAACTCCAATCTTGGGATCGTCATCTTCTTAAGTGGTGCGACTCGGGACTTGGCTTGGAGGAGGTGGACTTGGACCTTCTCTCCAATTCGTACATACACGACACTGGCGCATGCTACTTGGCTAGCATCACAAAAAACATGAAATTGTAAATCTTCGAGCAGACTTGCTGAAAGTAATGCCCATCTTGGTATCTTTATCTTTGCCAAACACTGAATTTCTTCACACCAGCTCGTAAACTTCTGTTGCATTTCTTGAGGCAACTCCTTATCCCATTCTAATTTCTGCGCCCAGGCGTCTTGCAGTAGAATCTTCGGCTGTAGGGTGGCTGGACTTGTGAAGCCAATTGGGTCATAAATCTTTGGAACTCTTGACAAGATTTCCCTCTTGGTCAACTTATCTGGCAAATCTGCATTCTTTATCTTGCAGGTTAAGGTATCCTCTTCTTTATCCCACACGAGACCCAAAACCATTGTTGTGGTTTTGAAACTTGAATCCTTTGGAGCACCATCACTGTCGCCATCCAATCCGCAGTAAGGGTTGAACTCGATTCCGGATGTCCCCACAGCGGTGTGCTTCCATTGACGCAAATCCTTTTTCGCGTCCTTGAGGATCTCGGTGGACAAAGTCTTGAAATTCTCATATTCTTTAAAAGTGTCCAATGACGTCACACAGTTGTCGACATAAAGAGACCCCAACAATTTACTTGATAATGGCTGGAGATCTTCTTTCACCGATTTGAGGTGTTTTTCCAGCACGGCAGCCAGGATGAACGGGCTGCAATTAACTCCAAACACAACCCGCTTATGCCTTAATTCTTTTAACTTTTCTTGAGTCGCGTCCTCCCACCATAGGAAACGGAGGAAGTCGCGATCTTCTTCTTTAACTTCAATCATCTGGAACGCTTTTCTGATGTCGGATACTGCACCGATCTTCTTTTCCCGGAATCGAAGCAAGATGGAGGGAATTAATTCCATCAGGTTCGGTCCTTTCTCCAGACTTTCATTCAATGATGGTGCTCGTCCCGTCTTACACGATGCATCAAAGACGGGGCGGACCGGCGTGGTCAAACTGTCCGGTTTGAACACCGGCCGATGAGGAAGGTAATAACACTTATTCTTCTTATTTGTATCTGAAACTTCTTAAATAAATCCTTCCTTCATCCAGTCACTCATTATTGAATCATATAACTTGAAATTACTTGCACTTAATTTATTGGTAGCATTCACCAATCTCTTCTCAGCCGTGGTCTTGTTATTCGGGATTTCTTGCCCAGTCCCCAGCCACGGTAATGACACGACATAACGTCCGTCCTCTTTTCTTGAAATGGTCTTAATAAAGCTTTCTTTAGCTTCTCGATCATTTTCTTCTTTCGTCTTAGTTTCAGCTGGATCTCGAATTCCAATCGTTTCAAGATCCCATAAATCAGCTACACTTGCTTGGCTTGCTTTTCTTGAAAGTGGGCCGCTCAAAGTCCATCCAAACTTGGTCTTGACTGCATTTAAGTCTTGAAATACTTGTAACGGCTTGCTTGTCACCAGCTTCCCCCAGTAGTCGCTTCCGACAAGTATCTCGACATCAGTTGACTCGAGAGAACGCTGCTCCAGGTCACTGATCCAAATCTTCTTCTTTTTGAGCTCTTGCACCCATGGTCCGTGTGGTATTCGAGGGAGCGTGCCACAAATTACGGGGGTTTCATTTAAGACTAACTTCTCGCTGAATTTCCCGTCTAAACTTTCCAACTTCACTTCAAACTTCTTCACTTTCTTCGCTTGAGTGACGTCACCTCCGAACAGAACACTACGGGACCACTCTTCGCCAACTTGCCGACTTCCGATCTTGTTCACTGTTGCACTTCCTATATTGCTGAGTTGACTTCCTTCGTCGAACAGCAGCCTGACTAAACTTGACCCCTTTGGACCAATGGCTCGAACAACGACCGTTTTCAACAAAACATCTCCTCGGCAAGTATGGTTGGAGTTATTTGCTGTCGTGTTAACAGCATGCTCCTCTTCATGTACTTCTTCATTTCGAATTCTTCTTTGATTCGATGGTAGCTCTGCACACATTGACTTAACGTGAGGTCCATTACAAATCGCACACTTAATTTTCACCTTGCACGAGTCCTTACGATGACCGGAAGTGAAGCACCGGAAGCACAGACGACCTTCACGCAGCACTTTACTTTTCTCTTCCCATGTCATCTTCTCGGCACGGTAGCAATCTCTGCCCATATGGTTGGTCTTCTTACAGAATGGACAGGGAATCTTCTTATCTTGACCACTAAAAAGACCAGCAGTGGTACACATACCTTCTTCTGTCTCCTTCGCTTCTTTGGCGTGAGACTTCTTATTCTCTTCTTTCTTACTGGGATTTTCAGCCGGTTTCGGGGGACACATTCTGCATGCTATCTTCACCCGGGCTTCAACCCATTCTGCAAAATCTTCAAGTGTTGATTTATGGGTAAGAGCAACGACTGACTCCTCCCAACTGATCCTAAAATGTGAGGGTAACTTCTCCACCAGCTCATGTGTCAATACTGGATTCCTCAGATGCTCCAGCTCGCCCAAATTCTTAATTGTTGCAACTAAATTTACAACAGTTGTCCCAAAATCGATCATTGTTTGTGGCTTTTCTTCTTTTACTGAAGGGACTACTTTTGCTTTCGCCACCATTGACCTTATGATGACTTCTGACTGACCAAACTTCTCCTCCAGAATTTGCAGGACTTTGGGGAGGGACTGCGGCGAGACGAGAAGACACTCGACACTCTTGGCTGCATCTCCTCTCAGGCACTTTCGGATCCGCTCCACATTCTCAGCGTCCGTAAACCCACAGGATGAAGTCGTCCTCTTAAACGTGGCGATGAAAGAAGGCCACTCTTCAGGTCTTCCACTGAAAAGCGGCAAGTCTCGTCCAATCGACTGTCGAACGAGCAGCTTATCTGTTAATGACTGGGATGGCTGATTATTTCTTAAAACTTTCATTAATGCTTGATTCTGAGTTTGTAACGACTGCACAATAGAATCCATAGCGGAAGTGGGATTAGAAATAAACTCACTTTTTGCATGAGAATATCCGTCTTTAATGGTCGGCGCACTCACACCACACCCACTTTTCCAATCTTGAAACTCTTTTCTTAATTTTCTCATTTCTTCCTCTTCAGGATCACTTAATTCTTCATCTGAGCCGAGATATTGTTCTTCTTGCTCATCAATTTCTGCAAGAATGACATCTACTTCAACTGCTAAATTCTTCTATTCAATTGCAATAACCTCGATTCGCTTTGTTGCTCGAATCTTAGCCAACTTCGCCTTACTTTTCTTATCAGCCAATTCATAGCTAGTTCTAGCAATTTCTTGGTGTAACTTAACAAGTTCTTCTGGGTTGTGGAGGGGATGAGTCGGCTCACAAATGTCCGCCTTCCTCTTTACTTCTTCTTCAAACGACTCGATCTCACATTGAGTAATCTGCATTGACTCTTGCAGATCAATAACTTCCTTGTCCAAGATTGCAATCTTCTTTTGCAACTCGGCCTTCGCTTGCGCCCTTCGCCGAGCGTAACTTGATAACGTGGACGGAACTGGAGACTTCTTTGCTCCAAACGGCCACATTCTTGAGAGGAACGACGCTCCTTCCTTATTCGGACTGGTCGACGGCTGAACTTCTCTGTCCTGGTCGTCGGAGTTGTTAGGTATATGTATGCCTACGTAGATATGTATATGTCATTAGTTATGAATCTGTACATCACTCCATCTTTAACTCTCCACTAATAAATACTCTCCTCTGTCTCTTCTCACTGTTTACCACTTATTTATGTATAATCATATATACATAACAGAGTCCACTTCTTCTTCTTGTAGAGTCGTCGTCTTCTTTCCTCCTTTGCTCCAAGCTGGAGTGTAGCGCTCAGGTTCTCGCCTTGTTCGATCGCCACGGCGCCCACCCACTGGAGTTTTCTGCTCGCTGCTCATCTTGTAGGGAACCAGCAAACAACAAACTACTAGACTTATCCAGATACTTTAAAAACTGGACCGATATCACCTGGTAGCGCTGAACTTTGGGAAGATACCCTGGGCTTCAGCAAACCACTTTCACGGACTTATATTTTCTCCTCCGGTCAAGGCCTTGGGATGGTAATCACTCCAGTGATCACGTCGAGGTCACCAAAAATGTAGAAACCCTTACCTCTACCCGAGATAAGTCTCTATTCTTAAATGTGTTACTGGCAGTGATTACCGAACTAACTGGCGTGAATTAATAGGACGAATCAAACCTCAATGTTAAATGAATTAACTAGACGATTTATTAATATCATCACACTTTAGTTAGTTAAATATGACCGAGGGGAATTATAACTTTACTTTAAGCTTTAATTACTTTAGAATACTTAAAAATGTCGGCTCTCTCGCTCGACGAAACTTAACGAACTTACTTGAAAGACTCAAGAAACTCAACTGACAAAACTACAAAGACAATGGATGGGAGGGACTTCCTGAGAGGGACGTTCGAATGTAAAGGGAAATATGAGACTACTACTACAAATATCTGACAGCGTGTCTTAAAAAATTCTGCAAATTGGTTTTTGCCATGTCTTAACACTTTGTACGATTTTATCATTTTTATGGTCGGAGTTAAATACTGGTAAATACCAGTATTTTTCCGTGGTACGTGCATCAGTGCATGTTTCACTTCGTAAATACCACATTACACACTACATACTCGTAGATAGTACTGATATCAGTGCAACACAAATTCGCAATAATTCTTGTTTTGTCCACAGAAACGAAGCCTAAATTTTTAATAATGGGAACAGTTCGTCGTAAAAATGGAAATGTGTACCTCCTGATTAAACCGCTTCGTGTTTAACCTTCTTAATCCGTTAGTATGTATAAGCGCGTCATGCGTGTGCTATGCATAACATTGCTACACATACCAATTATTTAACAATTGGTTTCATGGTGCAATAGATTAGTTATACCGTAAATTAATTATAACTAATTAATCTGTAAGTAAAGTACTGCTTTATTGCGTTGTCAGTTATTAGGCATCTAAACTATGCTGGGCTTGTCTTTATTATTTGGTTAATTTATATAATTGTGCAGCCCTGACTGTAATTTGTGTAAAGTTAATCGTTTCAACTCAATAAAGAGATAATTAATTGGCTACCCATCGGAGTACTAATAAAAATATTAAGATTTTGTCAGCTTCGAAGCGACATAGGAAAACCTGAGTGTTTCCAGCTATTATTGAGCCGAATTTGCATAAATAAACTCTTTTTTCATTTTGTCCACTTTCTACGAGTTACGCATTACGTAAAAATGGCGACAAAATATTTATGCGTCGTAACGCATATTATTGTCTGATAGTTACATAAGTTACGAAATTATTAATTAACAATCCTTGAATATGCATATCTATTTGATAAATAAATCTGTACTTCGCATCCTGTGAATCGCAATATTGTGATTTTATATTGTCTGAATTTATCACTATTTAGTAATATGTAAATTCGGACATACCAACAATCTCCTATATATTTGTACTCTTGGATTATCTAAAATAATCATAAAGTTGATTAAATCAGTTCACGGGAACTGATGAATTAAGTAATTTGTCGTAAAATCGGGTGGGACCGAAAAGCATCCTCCATTCTAATTAATATTGCTGTTGCTAATAAACGTTATGAATATTATGGACGCTAGTAATTATGCATGTATTAAGTGGTTATACATATTTAAATTGATCCACGTGCATGTACAGCCAACAAATTATTATGTACTTACTTCCAAACTAAAAAATATGTACATACGTATTAGCAAAACTGACACGTCATGTATTTAGCAATTTTGGATCAATACACCAATAAGTTGCCCCGAATTAACCCGAATTTAAGTTATAAATTGTGTAGAATAAGCTAAATAAATACGTGAACGGTCTATTGTGTACGACCAATGTATTTATTTGGAAGAATTTGCCGCTTATGCAAATTAGTACACTTTTCAGTCTAACGTAATTATGATAATAATATATTTTGAAATGTTGCAAAAAGAACCCACGACCATATTTTCTTGCAAACTCTATAAACCATGGTTTCATGAAGACGTGTTAGGAAATTATTTTGAATTATGTCCATAATTCCCTATCTCATAATCAAATTCAAATTCTCTAGCTCATAATCTGGAAGACTTTGGTCAAAATTCTATAATTTTTACACATTTTGCATAGAACATAATCTTTCCGCTAATCAGATAACTTGACTTTGTTGACGGATTATTTTATTCCTAAATCATGCTTAGGCTTTCAGCATTTCTGAATTTTTTGACTCAATATTATTACTTGGAACTGGTCAATTTTGCCGAAATTTCCCCAGAATTTTCTCATTTACCAATTTTAAGAACGCACATAATTAATTATAAGACAGCTAATAAATCTTTTCAAGGATCTACCTTGAGAAAAATTCGAATTTACAATTCCACCCAAGTAATTAATTTAGACTTTAGCAAATTTTCAAACAACTTTTTGGATGCTCTAAATTCTCAAAATTTTCGGAACAATCCCACCTTTCGTATTTTTGTGTATTTGAATGATAACCTAACTTTAAACAATAACACTTTAGCTCCCACCGGCACTAATTATAATCTTATTATTTTGCTGAAAGTCAGTACCGATTCCGACCAAGTTTTGCAAACCTTTCAAATTTTAAACGATCTAAAATGGATTGAATTGTGTCGGGCAGAGAAATGCAGAAATTTTGACATAATTTTGAAAAATATAAATTACGAATTAAAACCAAAAATTGTTCCCGCTTCAATCCCTTCTTATACTGGGATCCCCGCCAGCTTTTACTTTTCAGCGGCGGGCAATTTGAATTCCGCGTTTAATGAGTTATGCAGTGATTCTGCCGAGACGTACCACGACATTCCGCACTTATTCGTAACTCTGCCCCCTGAAGTCTGTCTTCTTCTCGGATTCATGCAAAAAACTAATGTCACTGTCCAACTGATGGAAAAAATTAATGACGAAAACACCTCCGGTTTTATCAAACTTGTAAAATTAGACGATTCTGCACCTATCCCGCGTTCAATTAGTATTTACCCCTACGCGGAATCTCGCGATGCCCTGGAGTATGCCGTGTTCGTTAATAAATCCAGCATGGTTTTAAACTTGATGTTTCTCAAACCCTTCGACAATTTTGTGTGGACCACGTTTTTCTTGGCGGCGATTTCCGTATCGTTTCTGTTATGCTATTCCATTCAAAAAGGGTGGTCATATTTGGGCACAAGTATGGTTTGGACAATCGGCATCTTTCTGGGGCAAAGCAACAATAGATTTGAATCCCAAGTGAAGCGACATGTTGGCGGGCTTTTAATTGGCACATGGTCCTTGATGATGATCATTTTGTCGAATTGTTATACCGATTTGTTCTACGCGGTCTTAGTCGCTGGGATAAGGCCGGACGTGGCACCAAATTTGGCGGGAATTCTTAATCAAGCAGGAATTAGGGTGTATTCGTTTAAAAATCATCATCAGTCCTTAGGCATTGGGTTACTTGTGGGGAAAGTGTCAGCTTTGAGAGACACGGACGTTAAGGTCATCCGGGTTCCTGATCTGGCTTCGTTTGAAGACACGGTCCATTCGCTGGCTTACTTTGGACGGGTCAGTGGCCTAACATATCTTACTGTTCATGTTCATTTACTTGGCAGATAATGAATAAATTTTTCGTTCATTATTAACTAAATCCATGAATAATGAGTGAACATTTTTTATTTATTTTTGAATTAGTAAATATGGAAAGATATTTATCGTTTTCGTATGAATGAAGAATTAGTGAATAATTTTGATCATTATTAATTTTTCACGCTATGCCAAATGCATGGGGTATATTGAGAAATCCATCTAATAAACTGAATTTGAGATGACACGGAAAAAAATAAATAATAAACAAATACAGATTTTCAAACTTTGATTAAATGAATAATACATGAACATTGTTTTTAAATTGACTAAATTTTGAATGAATAAATACATATTTTTTGGACAGGTGCGGGGCCAGAAGATATCTTCCAAATTCTTACTGCTACAAAGTTCTAATGATCTCGACAGGTTTTCCGCATTGATGAAAATAACGGGTAGATTTGTACACGTAAAAAATGCTGATTTCCACCTTGTTGGGACCCGATCAGCCTGGATTTCTTCGGGAAATTGGGTTGGGCGCGGGCTTCGAAGGGTTTTACCCGGATATTCTGAGTCTGGAATTTATTCCGTTTGGGCGCGAAAGTGGGACACTTTGCTCAAGAGGAGCGGGCAATATTTTTTGAGGGGGAAGATTCAAAAATTAAAGGGACATGGGGACGATGGGGGGCAAAAAGCGTTGTCCTGGGGACAGGTGAGGTTAAGCTTTATTCTGCTTGCGGTTGGAGGAGGGATTGCAGGGGTTGTCCAGTTTTTTGAAGTTGCGTGGTTTGTTAATATGGAGAAATATATTTATAATGAATAAAGGAATTTTATTGTCGATCTGTTAAAATTGTACGATTACATTGGGACCAAATTTATTTTTGTACAAAAAAGTTAACTTTTTGACCAATGAAAGATAGTTAAACTCTACTTTGTATCAACCCAAGTCATGCTCGTATTTTTAAAGTTTCTCACGATCAACAGGTTTAATTTAGTTGTTAGTATAAAAGAAGTATGTACTTTATTTCCAAATTTTTGATTTTCATTTAAATAATGAGGTTGCTCAAGACAAGACAACATGGAAATTTTTTTAGAAAACTTGCGAACCAATGAGTGCATATTTGTGTCGTGGCGGACTTCTCCAAACATATGTCTGTAAGACCTTCCCAAATTTCGAAAATCTTGTAAAAATATCTATTTTGATGATATATATTTCAATAGATTTCTTTAATTGATCTAGCTATCGAAGGTGACCTTACGAACTAACTTTGCGAAATAAAAATATGCCATCTTGCTGAATAAAGTCACACAAAAAAAATTCATTGATCTCCAGCGAAAGTTTTGCCAAATCAGGTAAAACAATTTGGTCAATTTTGGACATGTATAAATATGTATGTGAGATATGCTAAATTTAATTTTACAAAGTAATTATTTATTTCATACCAGAGCTTTAATTTCTTACAATTTTTATTTCATAATTGTTGGTATACAAAAATTCAATTAAATTGTATACGTTGTTAACATTTTTTTTAAAAGAAACCCGTCTCAGTTTAATAATTTCTGCGATACTTGTTCTCCACGTTCTGATGTCTCCTCTGAGGTAGCAGGTTGAGATGAAAAAATATATACACGAGGAGTAAAATGATAATGATTAGCATTTCGAATGAAGGAAATCTCAGCTATGAAAATTTTGACGAAAAATTGATACAATTTTATGTAAGATAACGAGACTTAACGTGTCAATCGGGACATTAGCTTGTTTGAGTTTTTTATGAAATTTTGTAAGAACTCGATTAAAAAGCTGTTTGTGTGCCTGACAGAGTTCCAAACTCGGCGAAATTCGTGGAACTGAAGATTTTCGAGATATCTAAATGGCCGAGATTTAATTCGGCACGATTATTTATGTTGGAATCCGACACAAATTTCCCAACATTAACAATCCGACTTTTTAGCAACTATTTTACAATGTGTCAGTAATAATAAAAATTACCTCAAAGCTTTCACCGTTTTTGAGATGTAGGTTTTCAAATATTTACCGTAGAAATCTGGGCGAATTAAATCAACACCTTTAAGTTTGTCAGATAGACTTTAATTAAATGATTTTCGCCAAAAGTATCCCGATGCTCTTGTTGTAAGAATATTTATGTATGTAGAACTGGGTAAATACCTAGCTATGTAACGTCGGAATGGAGTTCAACCATCTGCATAGAGATCTATAAAACCTTTATTGGTATGTACATAAATACGGTTAACTGTTTAACTTTTAAAAATGAAATTGGTAGAATTATTTTCGTACAATATGCACGTACACATTTTCATGTTCTTTCATGGCGTGTGTAGTTGATCGGTTTAACTTGTACGTACATAAAATTGAGGAATTTAGTCCAATTATTCTCATAAAACGTTCTGTCCTCCTTGTCACGCAGGTAAATAAATATGCCCAACCGATGAAATGTTGATGAACATGGCGTCTAACTAGTCAGTTTATACATGCTCTGATAGAGCGTTTAAGCCAAAGAAATATAATTGTACGGAATTAAATTGATTGCATATTTATTATCGTGAATGGAAATAATACGATCAAAAATAATGCTAAACTGTTACAACTTTAGAGAAATTTAGGAAAGTGTGGCGATAATTAGTAGTGATTAAGTCCAAATTTTGGAGCGATGTGACAATACTGGTGGAACTTGGATGTGTGAAAGTTATAGCTAAATTTCCGTCACGCCAGGCTTATGAGCTTGGAAGATTCATCCCCGGTGTATGTACATTGCTTGTATCATACATATTTACAAATTTTTTTCCCAGTTTTTCCTGAGGGTGTGGTTGCATATAATTCCAAAATAGCTACATCGATCCCTCACCCCGGAATTCAAATTGCAATTTTTTTTTATTAAAATCCATGATATTGATGCGAAACGGAACGACAACCTTACATAGTGATTGACCCTTGTAGAGCATTTGTGATTTATGTATTTACATATCGGATATGAATGAAATATGACTTTTTGCACCAACAGTCCTCATACTTGCTAAGAATGTTCCCGGTTATTAGTAGGTCACGGAAGTTTAAGCCTATTTTTTCATATTGGTCATATTTTCAGGTTTTCGGACATATTCATATTCTCCATCATATTTGGGCTATTTTCGTTCATTTTATGACTTGGCCAAATTCCAAGATTTATATACCACATTGCCAGAAAACTAAAAAAAAATTGTCATTGTCTGCTCAAAATCTTTGCCTGACGAAGTTCACTGTGAAAGAAAGCTCGCAATAACATATTTCAAGAAAATGTCCACTGATGCGAAAAAAATTAATTCGAAAAAAATGTCTGCTCAAAATGATTCATTCTGAGAAATTGACAGAAATGTATGTACATTCACTATCATATGTATTGGGTGATTTAATTCATTGACAATTAATTAAACTACTCAGAATTTGTTTTATTGATAAAAATAGCCGATCACACAATGCAAAAATTTAAGAAAAGTAGTTTTTAGGGCCATATTTTGGGCATTTATTTTTTATTTATATTTTGAGGTTTTGAGATTATTCATATCCCACGTCTGGTGATCTACTTTCCTTTCTGAAATTGGAGGTCCCATAACGTATGCTCACAGATTTTGACCAAATTAGTGTAAATATGTAGATTACAAACTTAATTAATATGAACTTTTATAAATGACATGACATCCCAACACGCAGCGAATTTGTCAGACACAAATTTGCATCTAAATAGAAGAAAGCGAGCCGTGAAGTTGGATAATTTTACACTTTCCAAATTTACTGGGCATTTTCTCTTCTTCGGATGCAAATACACATTTTTCCCAAACGTGGCCATTGTGAGATAATGTCTTTTGCTAATGTCACGTTAATTAAATTTGTTATCGATTGACACTAATTGGTCAAAACCGAAAAGCGAGATTTCCATTATCACTCGTCTCACGTTGCCCGTTTACGAGCAGCGCCGGCAGAATTTTAAGAACGAGACACAGACCGAAACGTAATCAGCTGCCTGGGTAAGAATTTTTTAAATATTAATTTTGAATTTTTACCAATAATGTTAACTACACTGTAAAAATCTTAATTGTACTCTGATTTTGTGTTATATTTAGGTAATCGGATATCATTTTCCTTACTTCTAGGTAAGTGCAAATTTAAATTTACGATTTTCGTCTATTCCTTATTATAATTAATTCATTTAAGTAATTATCCTTCCATTTTAATTAATTAAATATGTCCACAACAAATTACAGTTGGACGACATGGAGGTCATCGATCCTGCCATCGAGTTGTTGGAAGAGGTCGAATTCCTGACACAAATTGTGTCCCGGAGTCGACAAAGGATTTGTAAAATTGCTCGTCGCTCAGGAGTCAATGTGCAACAGGATCAAATTAACGGTAAAGTTAAGTTAATTGAATATGTAATTGTTGAGAACAGGTAATTTTAATCGCTTTACGTATTTTAATTAATTACAGGTGCGAAAGTCGCGAAACTGTTAAGTTTGCTTGATTCCATTGTGTCCTTGAAATTCAGTCTGGAGCTGCAAAATAACTTTGACCCCGACGACGACGACGGTGACCTTGGTGACGACGAGGTGAAGGGGGAACCTTGCCCTTCGTCTCCTAATTGTGAAGACAACGACGACCAATTTGACCTTGACGACCAACCTGGTAAATGGGACCCTCGTAATAATTACAAAAGTGATGGAGATTTTGGTAATTCAAAATTTAATTAAGGTTCAGAGATACGGCCGCGATTAATTTGTCGTGATAACCGGTTTAAAGCCTTGTACTTAGGACGGATTTTTCACCTGCAGATTCTTTGCCTTGTATTAAATTATTTCTTCACTGGAATTACTTGAATTTCACTATAAAGTGTAGGAAATTGGAGAGTTTCTTGAAATCAATTGGGAAATTTTACTTTAGTTTCTTATTCTCGTTTTTGTTAAACTTATTCGTGTGAAAAATCCGTCTAGTGTTAAGCTTTTAAGGATTCATAATCCTTAATCCCAGGATAAAAACAAAGTCTATTACGTATTTAGTTTAATAAAATCATGATTTCTAGAATCCGGAGCTTATCGGATGGACACGCCGCCTAGCCAAGTGGTAATTTAACTAATTGAAAGTCATAAAATAGATTATTTATGTTTTAGCGAGTATTTAAATTTCTTTCTATGATCCAAATTTAGCCCAATTCCGAACCAACAAAGGCCTGGGAATGTTCCATTTGCCTGAAAACTTTCCGAACCAAGACACACCTCAAGAGTTACGTCGTCACGCACGACTCCGATGCAAAAGTTAAATGTGAGGTGAGCGTGCATAAATTTAATTTAAAAATATAAAACCAATTTCATTTTGAGACAATTCACGCGGTCCTTGGTAACGTTACAAAATTCGGGAAACCTGAGAAAATTTAAGAAATTTTTTGAAGGAATATTAAGCTAGAAAATTTGTAACCTTGCCGAAATTCAAGGGCAGGGCGTCTCTTTATTTTGCAAAACTTGCCAATTTTACGAAATGCTAAATGAATTGCCTTATTTTTAACGATCCAAATTTTACTTGCCTACAGATATTGCCCTTTTGAAAATAAATGCCGTCTGACTAATATTTGAAGGAAACTTTACTCTTTTTCAAGTTATCGTTACCATGAACTTTACTGAATTTAGAATTCAAACAACTGCATGTACTTTTCAAAATTAGTACATTATTTATAAAAAATATGTTTCTCTTTCGCAGATTTGTGGCAACATTTCGAAAAATCCCATAACTTTTTCCCGTCACGTGCGAACCGTCCATTCCCAGGAACGTCCCTCGTGCGGAATTTGCCACGGAGTCTTCGCGTCACCCGACACGCTGCGAAAACACATTTCTACCGTGCACAGCACTCAAAAACGACCCCGTTTTCCATGTGAATTTCCCGGCTGTGAGAGAACCTATCTGGGGAAATACAACCTGAACAGACACGTGGACATGGATCATTCCGGTCCGATATCCGTGTACCTTTTGTGGAAAGGAATTTAAACGTAGGAACCATCGCGACGTACACCAACTTATTCACACTAATGAAAAGCCGTACAAATGTGGCATTTGTAAGAAAAGTTTCAAAGGCAAGTCTAACATGAAACGACACGAGGTATGTAAATGTCAAAAAATACATGCATTTACACGAAAATCGTCAAAACCAAGACATTTTTAATCATTTCTCCCTGTTGGAAATTTGTTTTAAAATTCTGGACGACAAATTAGACAAGTTAATCAATAAAAGGAGGACGAGTTTTCTAAGAGAGTTTCGATGAGTTTCAACTTTTCTGAGATCATTCAAAAACTTTCAAAATTTGGAGTGTATTTTTTTAATTGGCAACGACCTGCTCTACAAATTTGTCCTCCAGAAAATCGTTAGATCCGAGAAGTGATTTATGGAAAATGTGCTGATTTGGACGAATTTTGTGATGATTCCTACATACCTTAAAGAATTTATATATTTTACAGGTAACGCATTTAAGGAAATATGACCGAGGCATTTTCTATGATTACGTGTAACAAATGCATGCGTAATGTAATCTGTAATGTGTCATGAAAACAATTTGACTACGTAAACATTTATTTTTCATTACGTATTTCTAAATATATATTTAAATGACAATAGAAAATTAATTTAATGACAATAAATACTTGGATTAGGTTGCCAAGTTTCAACTTTGCACAAATTTTGTAACTTTAAGTTCATTCTGCATAACTGAAATAGCGATATATGTATATATGTAGTTCAAATATATAAAATTATAACTGTCATGGAATTTATCAAGGTTAAAATATCCTTGCTAAATTTTGGCAAAGTTTCAACTCTTTTTTTTACTTTTTTTACCATCTTTGAATACTTTTTTGCTCTGTTGCCTTCTGTTTTTAACACCGCACTCAAAACAAAACGGTGTCAATATATGACTTAACCGCCTTGGTTACAATTGTGATTCCGAGTAGTAATGAATTTTTTCCGTCCGGTAATAACATTATAACTACCGGTATCAAAATCATCATAACTCGGATTCAACATTGTAACCAAGGCGGTTAAGTCATATATTGACACCGGCGGTGTTGATCCGACAAATTTTTATTTTGAGTGCGGGTTTGGGGCCAGCACTACCCGCCTACATTTTTTTCATATTTTGCATCAATGTATCAGATTTAACATTTTGCAAGTGCATAACTTGCATCATTGACATAGATTTAGATACTATCCTCGTATCTAAGCTAGGCACCTCATTTGCATATTTTGACGCATTCGCGAGAGACACTGTTTATTCAACATGGAAAGTCCGTATCGCCGAAAATTGACCTGGGGAGATTTATGCAAATGAGATGTTAAGCCCAGGTATGAGGATAGTAATTATTTAATAATAGGATTACACGGAATTTTAGTGGATAAACCGGGAAAAAATTGTCTTATTTTTCAATATTTCGGATGCCATTTGCCATTTGTCATTCATTATCAAGACATGCGTGCATACAATGTAGAAAATAATTAGAAATTTGTCACAAAGAGTTTTGAAAAAATTAAAGTTAGTGGTTAAGGTTTAGGTAGACATTCAGAAAAAAGTGTTGTCGTGCCTTCGGTATTATGGATACTGGGGTCGAGTTTTGATAAAAGTGATAAAATAAATACACAAATGTATTACAATTATTTTACAAAATTAGTTGCTAACTTGGAAATAATATAAAGTTGATTTAATTCCATTATACATATGTGACTTTTGTGTAATGCGTATCATATATTGTGGTACTTTAAAAAATATACCAATTCGAACAATTCGAACTCGCTGTTCTTATAAGCGTATGAAAATTATAAAATCGACAGGGAAAACCTTTTGGGACACCCTCTACGATTTTCCACCATTCGTTAACTGTTTATAATTTTAGACTTGTAGTTAGCTCTATTACGAGTATTTATTGTGCACTTACAAGGGACACTCACGACCTGTCGTTTGAGTCCAGGGTACCCACCATGTTTTTTAGAATCTACTAGGGCCCCAGATGAAGGATTCATTCATATTTCCGTGTAAAACTCATATTTGGCGTCGTGTAGTGGCGCCAAATTCGCCAAATTTGAATGTTTTTATTTTTGAAACCGCCATAACTTTTGAAACCCTGGACGGATTTTCAAAAGTTTTGGCACAAATCAGGACAAGGAGTTCAACTATCTTATCCCATGAATTTTTTTCCGAAATTATCGCTTTTAACTTTTCGCAAACTTTCGTAATTTTCTTAGAAATGGGGGTTCGTCGAAAAAGGTGCTAAAAACATTTCAAAACTTAGTAATTTGTTATTTTGTATTTTTCTCAAAAATTTCGACTTTGTGATCAGTGTTTCGCTTGGCAATAACCGGATTGGCCAGACCGCCGGTCAAAAGCGGCCAAAAGTGGCTTTTGACCACTTACCAAAATAGGTGGCAATTGGTCAAAAGTGGCCAAAATGCAAAAATGGGGCATTCTGCGACAAGGAATAATGATAAGTTAATGATTTTACTAAGGACATTCAGGATTTCATCAGGATCTAGCAGAACAAGGCTACTTATCGCTGTTTGATTGGATCTAAAATTTTAAAATTGGTCACGCTACAAATAAGCAATAAATTACAAATGGCATCATTAATAATTGACACAGGAACAATTAATAATTGACAGGAATAGTTACGACTTGACCAATGGGCCATTAAAATATTCAAGTATCAAGCAAAGGTATACATTACGTACTATATTTGTCCAAGTTGAATTTATTAGATTGGTAATTATTACAGACTATTTTAATTACTTTGTAAGAACTATGATTATTCTTTGTGCAAAGAATAAATAATACCGGCCGAGAGTCTGTTTAAACCCGCCGCGCAGACCATTAGCCAATAGAATACTTTTGACCACTTTTGACCACTTTCTACCATTTTGGCCATTTTCGACCACTTTTGACCACTTTTTACCACTGGCCAACAAAAAACGATTTTAGCCGGCAAAAGCGAAACACTGTTTGTGATCATTGTAAGCATAAAATTTTGAAAATCCGACATACACTTTAAAAGTTATGGAGGTTTAAAATTGCTCGAAAATGCAAATTTTTAAGTTTGGCGCCACGCCATGGCGCCAAATTTGAGTTTCACACGGAAATATGGATGAATCCTTCATCAGCGGTCCCAGTAGATTCTAAAAAACATAGTGGGTACCCTGGACTCAAACGACAGGTCGTGAGTGTCCCTTGTTAGCTGGTTTTAAAATTAAGCGTTGAATGCACTTAAATGTAACTCTTTTTAATAGAATTAGTACGACAATATGCATTTATTTAACTTTTTTTATTACTGATTTATTACCTTAGTGAATCATAAATATGTGACAAAGTGTTGCAATTTGTGAATCCAAGAATAACACTCCAAATTAAAACAGTAAAATTGCTACATCAAGTGGAATAATCAAGAAACGGTCGATTTAAGCTGTAATTTCTTCATTAAATTTTGTTATGTATGTAGACAAATTGGAAAGGATACACAGCATTATGAATTAAACAATTAGTGTAAGCTTCACTACAACAGCCGCAATGATAAGGGCGAAGGTTAGCTTTAAATTGTGATTGATGTAGGCCTTGTCAACGATAATGATTACTGCAAAAAGCCCGCCAAGTACGAAGACTACCATGTAGTTATTCCTTAGCTCGGCATTTTTAAGTTTTTCCGAGTACATGAGCTTCTCGATATTTCTAAGGTTCTCTAAATTCCTTAAGTTCTCATCATTCCTAAGGTTCTCAACTTTTCTCAGCTCGTCGGAAATTTTTAAGTTGTCCGCAAATTTTCGATCTTCGATCCTTTGGAGTTCCTCGGCTTTTCGGAGTTCTTCGGCCTTTCGGAGTTCCTCAGCTTTTCGGAGTTCTTCGGCCTTTCGGAGTTCCTCAGCTTTTCGGAGTTCCTCGGCTTTTCGGAGTTCTTCGGCCTTCTTCTTCTCCTCGGCATTAATTTTGACACGGAGCAATTTTAACTCAAGCATTGCACTATCCATTTCGATTTCCATTTCCATCAAGTTGATCTCATACTTGTACAATTTTTCCATTAAGCGATTCAACTTGACAATATGATCCTTGACCTCGTTCTCACTCATTTTGTACTTATATGAAAAATATCCGGCGATAAGAGTAACTGGGATTGTGACAGGCGCAGCGCCAAACGTAGCCAAAACGCCTAGCGAGGCAACTCCTGTAAGGGCTGTGTTGACATGGTTTTTATGGAATTGATCCTTTAACTGTTTTGAATTAGATATGTCCTTCTTCAGCTTGTGAAATAGTGAGGCTGTAGAGAATTTATATAGATGCTTATTAAAGTTCATGTATGTATAAGTTAGAATTTTGAGCTTATTGTTCCATTCAAAATGGAACTAAAATAAATAAAATAACACGTTTTCTCATGGATAAAAAATCGCAATTTGAATACGTGGATGAAGGTAAAGTTCTGATACAAAATTGAGTTTTACAGCAACAGCAAGTTAAATTAGATATGTAGCAAATTGCTCAATTTACCCATCTTTTCTTTTGCATCTTTTGCAAGGCCAAACGTGTTATTCATAAATGATAGTAGAATATCTATGTCTTCCGTGGTGGTTGAAATAGTGAATCTTGCCATTTTTTCTTTAACCTTGTCCAACGTATTTCGAATTCTTCTCAGAATATAATCGATTTCTTTGGTGTCCTGTTGTAGGGACCGTAACCTGCCCGTGATTTCCTCCATGGTTTCTAGCAATCGGTGCATTTCCTGTTTGTGATAGGTCGTGTATCCCATGGCGATAGCACCACCGACAAAAGTTTGAAGTCCAATGAGCAACTTTGGGGTTGCAATGGAATTGGAAAGTTTCGACACAATGTTTTCCGGCCGGGCCATTGTTTGAACTGTATAATTTATGAAATTTATGAAATTTCATAAAATTTAATCTCGAGTAACTTGTAACATCAGAATGTGCTTATGGAATAAATTATTCCTAATTAGCCTCTAATCCTTTTCAAAGACGGGCTGACGTCGCTATGAAATTTTTTAACCTTGTAAAGGATTTTTTATGGATGTTGTAGTAAAAAAAAAACGGGGGGTTTAAAGTCCGTATATAGCACACAATGGCTCTGACAGACTATGAGCAAGATAGGTAGGATAGGGTGAGTTTAACTAGGTAGGTATGGGTGAACTCCATTCGGACAGGTACAGTGCACATCTACTAACGTAGAGTGCAAATCCCTGGGCTGAAGGAAACACGAACACAGACAGTCAGCATGTACCGTACCGGGGTCCGGAATCCAGGTAGGAGCCAGCCTTAGCCTTATACAGGCGCTGGCTATCCCCAAGAGGACATCCATCCAGTACGCTGAATGCTGGTTCCAAAAACTCCAGCCTTCACCCTGTTTCGACCCACCACCGTGAGAGGATAGAGATGAATGCTTCTGCCTCCTGGCAGGGCCTCTAACCACTCTGCCATGGTGCCGGGTCTTTGGATGTTGTAGTAACGTTTAAACGTTTCTAATAAATTTTCCAATGTTGCTAATGAACTTTTTTTGAAAAATCGTTTCAATTGTGACTTGTGGAGATAAATATAATGATGAACAGCCAATCAGAAAGCAGGAATGTCAATTAAACGGGACACACTTTTCGAAATCTATATTATAAGCTGGAAATGTGTCCACAAAGGAAATGAAAGCAGGCGAAATTTCATTTGCAACAACGCCCAAATTTTATCGCGTCTCTTTTACCTTCAGATATCTCAATTTTACATTTTGACCGCTGAACAGCAATATGACAACCCACTGACCCTGTAGGTCAAAAACATAGGACAAACGCCCCCCCCCCCCACGGGAGGCGGGCTTATACGCTAGTTATAATATAGACTGTACAGAAATATGTGTATGTATTAGGGCATGTAATATCGATCTCGGTTTCGGTATTTCGGTATTTCGGTATTCAATATTCAAATACCGAAATATCGATATTTCAATATTACAATACCGAAATTGGCATTTTGCAATTTATGAATTTATTTAATTAATATAGCACTTTCGAATCAACGTAACCCATTGGAATTCAAACTTTGGGGTGTAACCAGGTCAAAAATCAATTTTTGAAACATTGGGGGTGTAACCAACTCAAGATTTAGAAATATTAATATTGAATTTTGACTTAGCCATAGCTCTACCTAAAGCTTATACTTTGGGGGTGTAACCAAGTCAAAATTAAGTTGTGGGAACTTTGGGGGTGTAACCAGGTCAAAATTCAGTTTTGGGAAGTTTGGGGGTTTAACCAAGTCGAAAATTCGATTTTGGGAACTTTTGGGGTGTAACCAGGTCAAAATTCAGTTTTGGGAAGTTTGGGGGTTTAACCAAGTCAAAATTCCATTTTGGGAACTTTGGGGGTGTAACCAACTCAAAATTCGATTTTAGGAACTTTGGGGGTGGAACCAAGTCAAAATTCGATTTTGGGAACTTTCGGGGTGTAACCAAGTCAAAATTCGATTTTGGAAACTTTGGGGGTGTAACCAAGTCAAAATTCGATTTTAGGAACTTTGGGGGTGTAACCAAGTCAATATTCGATTTTAGGAACTTTGGGGGTGTAACCAAGTCAAAATTCGATTTTGGGAACTTTGGCGGTGTAACCTAATCGAAAATTCAGTTTTGGCAACTTTGGGGGTGTAACCAAGTCAAAATTAAGTTGTGGGAACTTTGGGGGTGTAACCTAGTCAAAAATTCAGTAGTGGGAACTTTGGGGGTGTAACCTGGTCAAAAATTCAGTTGTGGGAAGTTTGGGGGTGTAACGAATTCAAAATTCGATTTTGGGAATTTTGGGGTGTGACCAAACCGAGAATAAATTTAGGAACTTTGGGGGTGTGACCAATTCGAAATTCAATTTGGGAAAATTGTAAGGTGTACCCAAGTCAAAATTTAATTTTAGAAGCTTTAGGTAGAGCTATGGCCAAGTCCAAATTCGATATTATTATTTATAAATTTTGAGTTGGTTACACCCCCTATGTTTCAAAAATTGATTTTTGACCTGGTTACACCCCAAAGTTTAAATTCGAAAGGGTTGCGTTAGTTCGAAAGGGTTATTTTAATTAAATAAATTCATAAATTGCAAGATTCCAATTTCGGTATTGTAATATCGAAATATCGATATTTCGGTATCTGAATACCGATAATTTCGGTATTAAAATACCGAAATATCGGTATTTCGAGATCTCGAAATATCGAGATTACATGCCCTAGTATGTATTGTAGTCAGATACCTCCATTAAATATGACTTGATTCACAACCAATTGCACATTATTGCCAAATCCTTGAACGTTTTGGAGTAAATCGTCCGGGAAATATTTTCCATTCAACACTCCGTCTGGCCCGAGACGATTCAATAATTCCGGGCCCAACAGTGTGGAAGAAAATTTGACTTGGAATTGAATTTTGAAAAATGGTTTAAAATATTATTTTTTATTTACTTCGCCAATGGTTGAAATGATGTTCGGTATTCCTCCACAATTGACGAATCCAACTTGCAAATTTAGCAAGGACACGGTGACGAAAATCTTTATAATCTTGGAAACATGTGTGAATTAATTAATCATTTACATTAAACAGAAAGAAGGAGGTTGCACTGTTATAAATCTAGTATTAAAATAATACCAAGAGATATTAATACATATATGACTCAACCAAAGTGGTATTGATGAGTAATACTTGTTAATTGGTATTAAAGTTGTATACTATCGATAGCTGATTTTTATGGACCCGTATAATTTAATCGCAAGCGGTAGCTATTTTAATACCGAGAAATCAGTTCAGCGTATATTTTTTTAAATTTATGTATTACCTGGAATAACGACTTCATTTTGTGGAGTGGATTTTTTTGCGACTTGGAAGATGGAAAGGAGTGAAACGTTTGCAAGGATTTTATTCGCGTTTTATTTCATCATTGCCTACGTGGCGTTTGCTCGGCTGATAAGAGGATTGTGTGCTTATCTGTACTTTATAAGGATCTACATTGCATTACTTAGATAACCTAATGGACTGCGGCTTAAAATGGGGTATACGTAATCGGTCATTTTCTTTGGTATGGGAACATCCATAAAAATGTGGGTTAAAAGTTTTGGACCCCCTACAAATTTATCATGGTTAACATGAGTAGGTTTGGGAAGGGGTCTAAATTCGGTGCTCTTTTATTAGGCTTGTAGCATATGGACGGTTTCTAATAATATGACTGTGAATTGCTTGGTTGATAAGAAAATTGTGCACTTATGTTGGATTAAAGCGATAATGGTCTACATACGAAGTAAAACGTTTATTCGATTTATTTTGGATAACTTACCTCAAGTAGAAAACATTTCATGAACGATTTGAAGTACAATTCATTTGATTTATTTTGTTTCCTTATTTATTTTTATGTTGCAAACACAAAAACTTGATAAAGTAGATAAATATCTGTCTGGCTACGAAAAGATAAATTTTACATGTATATTTTACATGTACGCATTTGTATATGTGCATACACAGCTATGAAAGCTGGTAAATAAGTAATTATGGTTAGTACATTTTTATTTAGCTGAAAACTCATTTCTTCCTCAAATTTACTGGCACAAAATTGAGCGGATAGATTGTCATCAAATGGTGCATTTAAAACATTGACGTAAAAACAGACCGACAAACGATAAATATCGTGCTAAACATGGTCAAAAATTGTGTATCCAAATATGCTATCACGAAATAATGAGTACACAGTCCAAGCTTGCGGAAAGGGCAAAATTTAAATTAACAAACAATATTACTTACGCTACCACCCTTAGTATTTATAACTTTATAATTTGACAGGAAAGTGCTCACTAGATTTTTGTCTGAAGGGAAAATGTTTTCGAATCATTGTCCTGCTATCAAAGTTGTGTATATTTAAATCTAAAATGTTTCTGAAATCTACCTTCGTGACGATATTTATAACAATTGTGTTCCCAATATTCGCCATGATTAACATCCCCACGGGAAATTTCGGATACTTTGGCAACTGTGCAATAAAATTCTTAAGATTGAGCGATAATTTTATATACTTCGATCTAACAGAGCACCTCATCCACATCAACAATCCAGCCAGTCTTATCTACACGGTCAGTGGGTTACCCAACTTCTCCAACATATCGATTCAAGACGAGAAGATGGCGGGTGACTTTAAATTCTATGAGGTCTGCACGATCACCATTTTTGTCAAATTTGGCCCTGAGGATAACCAGTTTCGCCGAGATTACATATATTTTACTCGAGACGGTCATAGGGGCTTGCCATTTTCTACATTTATCATAATTTCTCAACTTCCCACACCAAACTTTATATCCTTCGAGCATAGGTTCGACTACCGCGTGCCTTTCAGAACTTTTGTTGTACATTTAAAAATACGGGGCACATCCCGAACTTTGTACTCCTTCTTGAAATGCAATGGTTTTTTGTGTGTACCCTCTGTAAACAGAATTTAGTCCTTGTTAGCTACACCCCAAACATTAAAACGTTAACAGTAATGAAATTCCAGATACACGGGTGGAGAACCAACGTTTCAATCGCGGCCATTTTACCAAACAAGTTTGTAGAAGGTGGGATTTGTGGCAAAGGGCAATACTACATTTCACTACTTGGGGTTTCTTGCCCCACTGCTGAGAAGCAGTATCTGGCGATTAGTGAGAGCTTAAATGTAACCTTTGTCCAACTTCTGGACTCTAAGTGGGAAGCGCATAACTGGGGCTATTTGTACCCGGCCTTAAAACATAGTATAGGCTATTATTATCACCACCTGCATAGGTTGTATTCATTCCGGTACGAGGGGTATCACGCGATATACTGTAACTTCAATGTATGGTCTGAAAATTCCGATTTGGTCGTATGGGTGTCACCACTTGCCCCCGAGGTGTTTTTGGGTTGCGGTCTAATGGTAATGATTGTAATAATCCTTGGAATTTTGCAGACTTTGACTAAACCTGAAAAAACTCATATGAACTTTATGTTGTTAAAAAATGTGGGTGAAGTGACATTTACAATTTATGCGAGGTTTTTTAAGGAATCGTCTGTTAATAATTATGTCCCAAGATGGATCTTGGCTTCTTTGTTTTTCGCAAGTTTTATGCTACTTGCACAGTATGAATTATTCTTGACGGCTAATCTTGTGATGCCACCGCGTTATGAGGCATTTCGCACCCTTAGCGAAATTTTTGCAAACGATTATACCCTGGTCTACATCTCCAAGGAGGCTCACAATATGGCTTCTGTCCGGTCTGTCTTGCAAAACGAGTTTGCTCGAAAGTCGTTGGGCGATTTACCGCATAATAAAACCATAGTGATAAGATAGGTAATAATAACCAGAAGTATTGCTCAACATAAGCCGACTATTACATTTCCAGCTTAATTTCACGAAATTAAAATTTTAGACTGCGTAGTTTAGGTCAAGGTCAATTGGTCGATTAAGTTGAGCCCTTTCAAAGAATGACAAAAGACTACCCGTTCAAATGTCTCATTGCGAAATAACCTGTCGGGGATATGAGTTTATGCCCTTATCAAATAAAATATTCAATTAAAATGGAATTTCTCCACTGAGCTCCAATAAAGAGCTCTAGGATAGTGCAGAGATAACTGACAAAACTTATTTCTTATCGACATTCAGACAAATTAATCGACAACTAATTGTATCTGCCTCAATTGCTGAAGGGGTATTCCCTTCTAAAAACTAGTGAAAGGCACGCACACTAAGAATCACACACGTACTATCTTTAAGAGAAGGAAGTTAAATAACAAGAAATAAGAATTTCGGTCATCAAAAAAATATATTTTACGTAAAATGGGTTACATATGGTTCCTATTCCCGCAATAGTAGAGCTAAATTAAATACACGATTAATAATCTTAATTCCTTAATTATCAGGAACTGGAAGAATATTACCGCCTATATTGGGAAACATATTCCAAGAAATATCGTCCTAAGCAACAATCAGGCCGAAGCATCTCTGTTTCTTCTCTACATTCAGAAACAACTCCTCAATGGGCAGTATAAGTGTTTTGTAATTAATAACATCGCCCTAAACGACGGTTATTTCGCCATTGCTGACACCATGCTGAGAGTTGAGATTGGACAGAATATCGATGCTTTGGCTCGGGCAGGGTTCCAAAGTTTGTGGGCGCGGCAATTAAAACATTCGCATCAGTTAACTGCAATGAGGTGGCCGTTAATGACAGTGGGCAAATCTGATATTTCTATGAATATGCTGTCACCCTTCTTTAACGCTGTGGGAATAACAATGATCCTGATTGGAGTACTTTTTACAGCAGAGGCAATGTCCCATGAAAGAATTAGGGAGCTATGGTGGATCTATGTGAAAGATTTTGGATGCTATTTCCGTGTTGGATTTAGAAAAATGTACTTCAAAAGGAAGACAGTGAGGTGTAAGGAAAGACGGGGGAAATCTACAACTAAATAAGTAGCTACTATATATTCATGTATGTACACTCTTAGCAAAACGGTATTGAATCATCACCAAACGGGGAGCCCACACGACTTAACCAAATTGTGATAATATTTACCCCACATTGTGATAAATCTTCCCCACAATGTGTTAAATCCTCACTATCCAGTGTTACGTTTACACATTGTTGGGAAGATTTATCACAATGTGGGGTAAATATTATCACAATTTGGTTAAGTCATGTGGGCTCCCCGTTTGGTGATGATTCAAATTGATTCAATACCGTTTTGCTAAGAGTATACTTCGTAAATATGAATATATGAAGGATGTGAATATTGGTAACACGTACATAACAAGAATGGGTTACAAACATTTCCCTCCAAAATCATAACAGTTTTGCGCTATATAATCTTTATTAATATGTTCTCCAATTGTTAATACAAACATTTCAGACACGTTCTTTCTATTTCTTAAATAAATTCCGCACACAAACGGACCTATCCACATCGCAATATTCTCTAACTTCTTGGACATTGCAACCTTGGACGAGGGACCTTAGCTCTCTTCCTGACGAAGTCATTCCGCCAATTGGCTCTTGGGTGTAGTAGCAGTAGCCCGTACCGGTAAAATCTTCTGTAGTTTACAAAGTCCAACGCGACGCTGCCGTCAGAACGAGATATTTCGGGAGAAATCCGAAATTATTTTCGGGTAACATAGTAAAAGTCCGCTCCACCCCTCCGGCTGGATCATGGCCAGGAGTTCCGCTGTAAATTGAGATAGAAGGTAGTTCTGTTTCCGAGGGCCCCTGATGCCTTAACGACAATTTTGTTAAGTTAGATGCTGTATTCAGACAACGCCGGTTCCCAGCGGCTGCAAATACGCCCAATGTGTTTTGGCCGGTGTAATTTGTTTGGTTGTATCCGGTCCAACTAAAGAAATTAAAAAAGTAAATATATTTCTTATCCATCCGAAAGCATACCTGCTAAATTTCATTCATGTGACTGATTATGATAGTGAATGAAAATGAATATCTTGTGACTTGAACGAATATGAATGAAGGATTCAGTCATTTCAGAGGAGTGACTGTGAATTAAAGGATTTTTCATTCCTATCATATTTCACCCTATATGCTTAATACATAGGGTGAGCTAAGAAAGGAAGGCGGATGAAGTGAAATGAAATGAAATGAAATTTGAAAGAACCTGAATGAATGTGAATGAAAATCTTCAGTCAGAAATCGGGATGACCGAACTTTGAATGAATAAAGATTTTTTGAACAGGTTTGTCAAAGTAATTTTTGTCGTAACAAACCGGAAAAATTAAAATCGAGTGAAATACTTCTTGTATACAATGTTGCCCATGTTATATAATATGGGCAACATTTACATAAAAAAAGGCATATCAATTTTTTAAGAATCCTTACCGTCCTTGGTAGCAGATGGATCTCACATACTCCAAATATGGCGCGTGCTCCGTAAGATCGGGCTCTTTAGTTCGAAACACGAGTGAATTCCCGCCGGCGTCACGTTCGTCGTAAAATGTGACTTCCTGAACGTAAGCGAGGACAAAGTGGGCGCAGATGGTGAGGCAAAATAGGCGAAACAACAGTATGACAATATTTATTTGGGACAAAATTTATCATAGGGAGTACATATTGTCAGAGTTGAGTTTGAGCGGTTTATATATGCACTTTATTGCATCGTTCACCGTGTTGATAAAAATGCTTGAAGTTGACGAAATTATGAGTGTACTCACGTTAACCTTCGCAAATTGAGCATAGCAACATAACTTGCGAAGTTTTGCGAGATATGCGAGATTTCGCAAAAATGGGATTTTTTGGGGGATTGGGATTTTTTTCGCAAATTTACCCAGCAATTGAGCATGTTCTTATTTCGAAAAATTATTTCGCAAAGTAATTCTGCAAGAGAAATTACAGAAATCCATGGAAACAATACCAAAATATGTAGGTGTTTTTCTGTAGATTTGCGAGATTGGAGAGTTTTGCGAAGTCATATTATGCGAATCCCCTCACGACAGAAATATTTTGATCTTCGCAAGTTTGCTAAACGAGTTGCGCTGCGAAATAAGAAGTTGTCGTGAGTACGCCCTATGTATGCATGTACATATTTATATAACATTTTGGAGATAAGGTATTACAAAGTATGATCACAATTGAGTGTCAACTAAAATCAATTATATATAATCAATTATAGATAATTTGTCACGAATATTTTTGTTAAATTGTCATGTTAGGACTTATGTATTGGTTATGTAATTGGCATTACGTAAGGTTACAGGGTGTCTAATAGATTTTAGTCCATCGTATTGTCAGAATTTTATGATTTGACTTTTTCTTCGATAATAAAAACACACAAAAAGGATCAAACTTTACAATACAGGGATTGGCAATGTTGCACTCTAAAGAAAGTTGTAGAAAATTTCTACAAGGTTGTGTAAAATTTTGTCCAAGGTTGAGTAAAAAAGAGGATGACACAACGGTTGGTCAAATTTTACTCAAGTTCGTTGAGTAATCTTTTTGTCCAACTAAAAGTGAAATTTACTCAACAAGTTGTGGGATTTTTACTCAAGAAGTTGTGGAATTTTTACTCAACTGAATGATTAAAATTTACTCTTTTGGTTGATCAAAGTTTACTTCTTATGCTGATTAAAATACAATTTTTAGCTTTTAAGAATTGTGCTCTTTATTTGTTAGAATTTATACTCATGCATTTTACAAATTCTGCATTAGTAAAACCATTAATTTTTAAGATACTTGGATATATTACTTACGCCAATACTAAATACATACATATAAAACTAAAATTTTAGGAAATAATCTGCAGAAACTCTGACTTCTAATCTACTAACCTCTCCAGCCGTGGTCCTTAATTTAAATATGTGACCAATTGATGGAATTATTTCAGCAAACGTTGATCCAGAAGACTTGCCCAGCAACTTTAAAAATACTATTTTTTAACATCGTTTTCTGTAAAAAAAAATACGCACAAATAAATATTTTAATTTAAAACTATTAGCATATCATTAAATGTGCAAAAACTAAATCAAAATGCCTTTACCTTTGCACTTAAATAGCTGTATATTGAACTTGGTCGGCAATTTAAAGAATTCCAATTGTTGGGTCATTGTAGTAAATTTCAAAAAAGAGGAATAAATTTACTGATGTTTATTTTGTCACTCGAACAACCAACTGGCGGCCAGGCCCCGATCTAGCCCAAAATCTTACCTGGGCAAAGAAATTAGGCGGCCCAAGCCGCTCGCGCCTTCGGCGCTCGCATGTGGCTATTTTCTTACTCAAAAATTTGCGCAAAATTTTCTGACTCAGGCCTTATTATAAGGGACACAAACAATGAGATAGCAAACTTTTTGCGCTCCTACAACTATGACGTTTAATAGCTTAAACTGTTTGTAATATTGAGCAAGTCAATATTCCGCAATACAGGTAATATTGGTGACGCACTAAGCAAATTTTCGAGATACATGCTAAAATGTGCAAATTTTTGCAAATTTTAAGATTAGTAAAATCAGGATTTGCTGATTTTTGATTCAACGTTGTCTACATAAATTGGATTAAATATCAGTCCACAAAGCAATTTAAAAAATTTATTTTGGACCAATATTTTGCCGCTGCCTAATTTTTGACTTCACATAATTTTACAATTTGTTGAGTTCTACAAAATTATACGATTTTCCCTACTAGTTCTTAAGAATTCGAAATATGAGATTTTAGCACGATGGAATGGATTTATTTATAATAAAAAATCCGTCAGGTTTTAAGAATTTTATAAACAACAGGATATTTTGTAGACCGATGCCGCAATTGGAAATATGCCTTCAAAAAGACTGACAGTGCAGGCAATTTATTTGTAAAACCCATACCTCCATAGGATCAATTTTATTTTGTTCACCATAAAGAATAAAAGCGCCCCCGAATTTTTTGCATTTTTCATAATGCGCTAATTTGAGCTCGAAGCGAAAATGTTACGCTCGTTCCCAACGAAACCTCGGTTTTTTAAAATTCTGCAAATTTTATAATTTTAGCGCGAATCCGGGACGTCACTTTAATTTAAAAAGCTATTAAGAACAAATAAAACCTTTAGCAAACAAACTGGGAGTATTTTGGATGTTGTGCGATGGACTTGATGTGCGGAACATAAGGCAGAAAATGATAAGAATTGCTTTTACATAGCTAATCATATTATGAGATAAAATGTCAATACTTATGAGACATTTTTTTCATTTAAGAGACGTTTCACATGTAGGCAACTTGTATATTATTTATGACACATTTTACGAATATTTAGGAGACGCGAAAATTTACTTCCTAAATTTTAAAAATTTTACCAGGAGTAGTCCAATTCGAAAGATACATCGTGACTATCTTAGTGTTCAGACAAAAACTTAAGTTCTGCAACAATTAAAAATATTAGAAAAATCGGGGAAATTATCATATGGAGAAAAAACGATACGGCCACGGACCAGCCGAATTTTTTAAATACACAAGAAAATGTCTGAGCGAAGTAGAAAGATGTCACCTACTACAAAAACAACGATTAAGTTCGAGATTCATCAGGGACTTAGGTATATTTGAAGAAAAAATTTGGTTCGTTGCGTCTCACAGTTCTGAGAAATAAGCTTTTGTTTTTTGCAGACGGAGGTGGGGACGAGGACGAGGACGTGGACGTGGGGAGAAATTAAATCACAACCCTTTATTGTTTAAAAATTGGAGTGATTTGATAATTTTCATGAATTTCAAATACTGGCAAAGTACTCTGACTTCAAATTAGGAGACAACTGATTTGTTATGCACCTGAAGTCAGGTACATATTTTAGTCATTCTGGTGAAACATGTCTTCGAATTTTTGGATTTCAAAAACAGGTATTTGGGTTGGACGACAGTTTACAATTCTTGCCAAGCGCTAAAAATAGCGTATTAAGAAAAAAGCAAAAGTACGGAGATGCTTATTTTGTGTGGTAAACAATATCAAATAGGTGACATGGAGATTTGAGTTTTAATTGTAAAAGATCTGCGTCGTGAGTCCTCTTTGACATTTCCCAAAAATCGGAACGATATATATATAACTATAATTTTTCTAGGCTACGATCATGCAAACTTTCAAGATGCTATGCAACCAATTCAGGATAGAACAGATTTTATGTCATTCAACTTGTTTTCCCCAGCGTAAACTCTAATTGTATTTTCAGGCATACTATTTCGAATTTAGGTTTTAGAGAATTTACACGTTGTGCAAAACTGAGGTTAGAACAACAATTGTTTAATCATTTATTGAACGGTTGGGTAAGTTTTCACAACCATGGAATAAATTTAACCCAATTATCGTGTCGTCCTCTATTTTACTCAACTTTACTTATCTCTATTTATGTAGAGTGTGGATGAAAATTTATAAGCTGCATTTCTAAAATTGCAGTAGTGCATCAACACATCAGAACTCTCGTGATGAGTTGCCCAAACTTGATCGAAATATTTGAAACCTCGAAGCAAAAGATTTTCAAAATTTATAACAGAAAATTTTCAATTATATCTAGTGTAAACCCGGGCGCCTAGCGGCGCCCCCAGGGGTTTGGCGCCCCGGGCAGTTACCCGGGTTGCCCGCCCCAAAATCGGGGCCTGCTGGCGGCATGACGTGGCTGATAGCGACACCAAGTGGACAGAGTAGGTTTACTCAAATGTTGAGTAAAAATTGATCAACTCTTTGGCATTTTTCACCCAACATTGATTAGTTTTATACTTAATCAGCAAAAAAGTCAAATTTTGCTCAAGGTTGGCTAAAACCTGCTTTACTCAACTTTGTTGTGTAAATTTTACTCTCATGAAGTACAAAATTTGACCAACTTCATTTTACTCGACTAGTTTTACTCAACTTTATTTAGAGTGCGCGAAAAGAACCCTCGTGTGCATACATATTTGCATTAGATCAGTAATCAGTGAAGTAATAGCATAACTGACCACCGTAAAACCAATCAATCTCAGCTGATAAGAGTTACATAACCCCAATACAAGTGTGTACCTTGTATCTGAAATTTTTATGCATGAGATTTTACATGTTCACCTAACTAAATCGTCTCGTCTCATCTCGTCCCATCACGTCTCATCTCGCCTCATCTCGTCAAATAATATCACTCTCAATAAATAATGCTACCCTTTTGAACAGTAAACGCAGTCATGCCTACATACATCTGTATGCAGTAAACTATACAAAATGCGGGGTAAAGTTGTCCTTTTATGAAGTTAACCTTACTCAGGATTTTGTATAGCTTGCTTGATTTAGAATTGAGAGTGCCTTTACCCTTCAAAAAGGTAACATGAAGGGTATATACGTTCCCGTTTAAAGAATGGTGTTCATAACAAAGGGCTGACCAGTGAAAAGGGTACATATCCATGTATTTGTACAAAGGAAGGGACCGTATCAAAAGGGTGAGATTTTCCACACTCTTAGAAATTGGGTTACAATTATGCATAACCAAAAAGTAAAAGTATATGACTCTACCGCCGTGGTTATAAATTTTTCATAGAGTGGGTACAATTGTCACCGGCTAACTACGAAGTTTCACCGACTTGGTATTAAATTGTCACCAGAGCTAATAAATTTATAGCCAGTTGGTGACAAATTTATAACCACGGCGGTAGAGTCATATACGTTTACATTTTGGTTATAATCGTAACCCCATTTCTAAGAGTGCAATAATGCCCCAATTTCAGAGTATTTATATTTCATATGACCCAGACAAAATATGTACATACTTTCACATTTCAATATACATAAGTATTCAAATGCACACTAAATATCCAGCAAGCAACTTGTACAAAGTCATTTATTACCCATTCAGTTTCACGATTTGTGCGACGAATGTTCCCAACACACTGATAATAAAACGCATTTAACAGTTTGTTCAAGTTATCTAAAAACCTTGAATTCATTCCAAATCTGGAAATTGAGTGATATTGAAGGTTAGTTTATTTATTTTTGTAATTGTACTTTGTGCGATTTACAAGCGTATGTATGTACATAGTCCGACCATAAGTTCCCGTGAATGCATTTCCGGTGATAAAGCCCAAAGTATTAGAGCTATCTGATAGAAATTTTTGTGGATGAACAAGGTATTAATCTTGTTTAGAAATCATAACTTCGTTTTCACAATTTCCTCCACGGGCTTGTACACAAGACATAAGTCGTGGCGAAAACTGCTCGATCGCGGCACGCACGGATTTCCTGGGAAAAGCGCCAGATCTTCAGTAAGTGCGACCTCAGCCCTTCCACACTTGGGTGAAATTTAGAGCATACTTGTACCTATAATTTTCACCACCAGTCATAATTTAGGGGATTAAGGTCTGCAGATACTGAGCACCGTTCTACGGATGAAAAAAAGTCATGAAAATTCGTCTGAAGCCAGTTTTGGACAATTTTGCACCTTGCGCAGGAACAGAGTCTTGTTGAAAGGTCCAATGTCGATTTTCGGAGGGTCCAGGGTTCAGGTTATTAACGTTTGGCTTTAGGACACTCTGAAAATAATTCTTGGCTTCAACTTGTACCCCTTGCGGTAAAAAACAGAGATTTCATTTCTCCAGCCAACTTGCTCCCATGCACACCACGGTGATGACTTCGTATTGACTTCCGCATACTTAAACGGATGTCAGACTTCTGTACAACAAATATCTGGCCTTTTTTTCTATTAAATTTTTTGCCAACGGTGAAAAGTCTGAAATACTTTTTGCACGAAAATTGGCGCGTACCACGATCAACCTGTGGCCGTCACGAGTTATGTCTTGTCTAATTGCCCGTGGACGAAATCTTGACAAAGAAGTTATGATTTCTAAACAATATTAATACCTTGTTAATCCATAAAAATTTCGAACAGATAGCTCTAATACTTTGGGATTTATTACCGGAAATGCATTCACGAGAACTTATGACCCCACTATGTATGTAGCAGTTCCTACCACTTTTCCGAAATGCATATAATTCCCTAAATGCAATTGTTTTAACTTAATAATCCTAGGAAAGTATTACCTGTCAACATTGCCAATCTGCTAAAATGGATTCGCCTCAACAGGAAAGAAACGTGCTTCAGTTCGCACTGGATAATCCGATCGTAAGCAAATAATCGATTTTTAATCAAAATTTAATTGGTAGATATTTGTAGATAATTAGCACATTTAGGCTAGGGCATCTAAAATCGGAAGATTTTGAAATACCATGTTTTTGAAAATTTATTCGAGCCGGTGTTCATTTCTGGGAGAAATTAATTTTAAACCGGTTTTTAAAATCAGGTTTGGAAATTTGTAGTGCAAATTTTAACAAGTTTGCAAATCCAAAAGTGCATGCTTGATTAAATATCGAGGACCGGTCTTACAGTGTTTAAAAACCGGTGATTTACAAAACTATTTTTTCTGGAAAATTGTAAGACCTGTTTTGAATGAAATTGGGAACCGGTTTCAAAATAGTTTTAAAATAAGAAAAGCAGATTTTACATGTCCTAATTTTGGCCTGCAGTGCAGAAAGTTCCATAAATATGAAAATTACGCACATTATCAGAAATCGAAACTTCCTCCATCATAGCAACTAATTTTAAACATTATAGCAATTTACACACAAAATATCTAAATTTTCCAGATTTTAACCGCAATACTGAAACAGAACCCCGCCCCTTTAAAAGAAGCCCGCCTCGTTTCCCACTTATGGAACGAAACCGTCCTGTCCCTCCCATATCCCAGGCTCGCCTTAAAGATGAACTATGAACCCATCCCCAACGCCCCTGAGGACGATCGTAACTTTAAGAAATTCTTCACTTCAATCGATGACCGCCTGGCAAAACGAGTTAACGCCATCTACATCTTTCATGTCAGGCTTTTCGGCTGGGACGCCGGCTTCGACGACTTGCAACTAATCTACCTCTGTAACAATTATGGCGACAAAATTCAAATTTTCGAGGCCATCATTGATCACGAAATGGGCCTAAAATCTTTCTACAAAATTGCGAAACGTGGCCGTCCGAATTTGCAACAACTCCGGATCACGTGCACATTTCCGCCTAATCCAGCCTCATGTCCGGAACATGAGTACTTTATGCGTAATGGGCTCCCGTCAAAACCGAATTTGACCTTATTCACGCTAAGTTCGAAAGCCATGACCTATATGCTGACCAGATTTGTTCAAGTGTTTGTCGACGCGGCGCCAAATTTGAAAGTTGCCACGATTCCGTTAGGATTTTATCCAAATTTTGCAAATTCGAAGTTTCTCACGTCTCTTACAATCGCGATAGATGGCGTTGACCAATCCTACTTCGATGACCCAGCATATAAACCTGTAGAACTGTGCAGAATGTTGGATCAAGTCCGTGACCAGCTGGTCACCCTGAATTTTTGCAGTGTCGAGAACATCCTTGGACTGAAAAACATCGACGAAACGAGCGATTTCGACAATTTGGTTCCCACGATCGGAATTCAGTTGCCGGGAAGTATGCCGAAATTGGTAAAATTTAGGAACGAAATGGTCGAAGTTTTTCGATGTGACGATTTCTTGATGAATGCCGATACTCCGAAAACTTTATTGATTGGGAAGGGATTTAAATGGTCGGGGCGATTGGAGGAAATTTTGGAAAATGTGGTTCATTCCAGAAAGGTTTTGAGCAGTGTTAGAAACTTGGAAATTACCGAGTTACATGATCTCCAACTTTTTGGCGGGTTGGTGACGGCATTTCCTAACTTGGAGAGGTTGAAGGTGGAATCGTTTTATTGTACGGATTTTAAGGGGGAGGAGAGCGAGATGGAGTTGGGTGTGGTTCTGAAGACGTGTAAGGGGTGGAAGGGGTTGAAGCATTTGGATTTGGCGCTGCCGACGTATCCGATAGAAATTTTGGAAATTATAAAGGCCCTGTTGGAGGTTGGGGAGTTGTATAAACGTGAGTCTCATTTTTTTTACTTACTAGGTATACTATTTAGGTGGGTGGAGAGTTCAGATATCCCACTATATGCAAATATTGCACACTATATCGATTTGAAACAATATGCAAAAATCTCCGTGTTAAAAGCACTTTTGAAAAAGTAATGACGATTTTAGCGACGCAAGTCTAGGGATTTTCTCAATGCTTTAGCAAAGGTGGAATTTTTGCTTTGACCTTTACGGATTACACTCTCTCCACCTTTGGCGGAGACATTGTTTCGCTACGGTTCTAATCATTGTCCAAAACAGCCGTCCAAAATGTCCAAGATGATTGAAAAGTGTCCAAAATAGAAAATTAGCTAAAATGTTAAATTTTCGTTAGGTATCACCACGTTTTTCAAATATTTGCCAAGATATGCAATTTCCCATTAATTATGAGAATTTTGAATTGTAATACAGCATTATTTGGAAAATTTCGTAATTTCTCATAAGAAATCATATTTAAGCAAAAAATTCCAAATAACACTGTATACATAAATGCTCAAAACGACTTAACAAGGAGAATAAAATATATCTGCCTAGATTTTCAAAAAAATGTAATAAATAAATTGAAACATTTTTGCCCATTTCCTATTTCGGACACGTTTTGTGCATTTTGGACATTTTGGACGGCTGTTTATGACAATGACTAGAACCGTAGTGAAACAATGTCTTCGCCAGAGGTGGAGAGAGAGTGTAATCCGTAAAGGAGGTCAAAAGGAAAAATGTCACCCTTATTAAAGCTGAGATAATTCCTAGGTTTGCGTCGCTAAAATCGTCATTACTTTTTCAAAAGTGATTTTAACATGGAAATTTTTAGATATTGTTTCACACCGATACAGTGTGCAATATTTGCATATGGTGGGATATCTGAACTCTCCGCCCACCTAAATAGTATACCTAGTTAGTTATTGATTTGTATAAGGTTTTTTAACTACGGACTGGATGAGTCATCTCTAAAATCTTCTAAGTCACGTTTTGAATTGTTTCCTTGCTTAAGGAGTTTATTTAGAAATTGCGGAAGATAAATTTATAGTCATTGAGTTGATTAATAGAATGGCAGTGACGTTTTTACTCAGGTAAACCAGTTTTGATAATATAAATTTACCGAACAATGCGATGGTGAGAAGTGCAACACTTCGATGTGGTTGAACTTTTCAAATTATGTGGTCCATGTCAATACAACCAACGTTTCTTGAGGGAGTTTATGCGATGGTCAGAATTTGTCAAAATATTTGAGGTCAAAGTTGAAAAATGGTCAATTTTTCAATTTCAGGTCTGAGAACTTTGCAAATTGAGACGTACAATGGAAATTTTTTGAGGCATGATTTGACCCTGGAGGAGCTGGACCTTTTCAAGCAGCTTTTATTAGCAATGGATGGAATGGACGAGGTCAAAATTACAAATCTCATTGTAAGAACAATTTATACCTAAACTTGGCTAATTATGAAAGCTTTCGTTAAAGCAGCTTTTATGCATATTGTTTACAGCTGAGCAAGAAATCCGTTGAAAATTTGGTCGCTTTCATCGAGGCGAATGCAATGTCGCTCTACAAGTTTAACCTACTGCGGACCGATTAGTGGCAACCACTAATTTACCTCGGGATTAAAAATCAACTTATGGTTGGTATTTTATAGGTTGGCCTGCCATAATCTTCATATCAAACACATAGTTACGTACAAAATTTAATTTCATTCATGGACTTGTGCACGTATTCTAAATATGTACATATGTATATATGCATGTACTTTCGAGCGGTTTTGAGGGCAAAATATAATATTGTTTACAAGAATACTACACAGTTAAACATATTGGCGGCAAGGCTAATTTAATAGGTAAATGGATACCTACAGATAAATTTAGCTTAATTATTTGATGAACTTTATTTCCATACAAATTATTGTAATAAATATTATGTAGTATACAACTAAATACTTTAAAATGCGTATTAGAGTGTATTTAGAAAGTGTTACACCACTCTTAAAAATAAAGTTACCATTTTAGAACAATTAGTGCAGCCTCAATGCATAATGCTAATGTGCAGGTTTGGTGGATATACATTTATTTGAATTGGTGTACATGGCTTGCGAATATGGAACGGAAAAATTTTGTCAAATTTACTACTTATTAACGTATTTAATTTTAATTCATAATTTTGCTAGTAAAATTCATAAATGACAATGATTATTAATTTCTTTATGATTTACATACTTTACATTATGTACATAATTTATTGTCATTTATTTTTAGCTTATTCTAATTTGCATGTTTGGACAAATAAATATGCAGAATTTTTTTTATTAAGGTTTTGTACACGCACAAATCCAGCCACACCCCTACTCACAATTAGCAAGCATGCAGTTGTTTTCCCCGATTTTTCCCGGGCAAATTTTAAATGCTTACGGAAGGAAGTAATCGTAGCCGTATTTCTGCATTTTCGTGAAAGCTTTTACGCCCCTAGTGGACATTTTAAGTAAAACCAGAGTTTCTTAAGTGCAACTTTTCCAATGTTTCAATCTTATTCCAAAATCAGAGAACAACATGTTTGTTCAAAATGACCTTTAGGACGGAATTAAAAATTAACTTTTTTTAAAACGGATAAATTCTCAGAATTAATGTTTTTTGTAATTTTCAAAAGTTCGAAATAGATGAAATTTATTTCAAGCATGTTTTTATAAATTCCTGCAATTAACTCGGAACAAACATGTCCCTTGCTTTTTGAAGCCAGGTTAAAATGGAAAATGAGTTTGGAAAAATCATTATTTTGACTAAAAATTTAATAAAAATTTGTCTCACTGCAATACTGTTTCAATAAACTATTTCGGCAACTACACTATGATTTAAGTAAATTAAGTGCTGAATTTAAACGTCTGTGCATATGTCATGCAGAAATGTATGCAATGCATGGTTTATTGAATAATTTTCTTTCCGAAAATTTTGACATTTTCCAACATACTGCAAAGTTAAAGTTCAGTTTTTTAGAATTTGATTAATATCGCAACTACCGCCCCATGCCTACGATGTACCAGAATTAATGGAATTAATATGGCCCAAAGGTTTAATGCTGCCATATTTCATCCTTGAATCTATTATTGCAATGTCTTAAGTTGTGTAAAGAGTTTCCACTCTTTTATTCATTTAATCCTTCATATATGTGCTCAAACATTCATTACGTCATAGTTAGCGTAAGAAATTAATTAATCATTTTATCGAACGCTGTATCGATTTCACTACTAATGGAGCAAAACTTATCTTAACGAGCTGCCTTACTGGATTTAATTAAAGTCAAGGCGACAGTCTGATTGATACAGAAATTCTGAATCACCAACGGCGTTCCACGATCGATGAAGTTCGACCCGAATTTGACCTTAAGCACGGAGCAACCTCTGAGCCGTCTCCTTAACAATTTGCCTTGTTCTAACCCAATTACCTTATTCCTCATTCCTTGAATTGCTCTTTCTGATGCGATGTTGATGCCAGACGCGAGCGTGAAAACAAGAATGTTATTTATCCCAGCATCTCCGCCAATGAGGGGAAATACCAGAAAGCCTGGCATAGGTATATCCCTGTGATGATTAATACACACGTACTGAACAATTAGTTGAAGTCCTGGTGAAAATATCAGCAGTGCTGGCACTATCCTGATCATAAGAAAGTCATTGAATGATTTCTCTAAAACTTGTATGCATTTGTAGAGGCGAATGCAGGCATCCATATCCTGACTTTTTTCAATCCCGGATATTTGGCTATACGAAGAAAATCAATAGTAGAGTAAACCACTTTCGCCTGTGATCATACACGTCTTACCTATACAGGACACGAAAGTAGGTCACGAAGCAGATGACTCCGACAAACAGGATGAACACAACCCAGGTACCCCCAGATAGGAGCATGTGCCACTGCATCCACGTCTCAAACAGTCGTATCCCAAATTGTACGAAATTGCCGTTAGCATAATAGTCCTCGCAGTTCGCCGACATTGAGAGAAGTAAGGGTGGCATGCAGGGGACAAACAGCAAGAGGAGCAGTTCGAGAATTGGGATTATAGTGAGGGAAATGGTTGCAACAGGAATGAAGACTCATTAACTTTGATCCCAACGTGTCCGGTGCACTTGAGAGACCTGAAAAAGTAAGCTGGTATAGGTCTAGTAATGGGCAGAAATATTTATATAGAACCTTTCAGAATTTGTTTTTCAAAATTGATAAACGAGTTCACTATCTGTCCTGCAGATGGGTCCAGGGAGTAGTTCCATTGTGTGGCCATTAGCAGTAGGTTCATTACTAAAAATAGCGATCCCTGGAATTTTTGTGGTAAAGTTAACCCACCAAAACAGACGTGCAGAAACATTGCGAAAGTATAGATAACGGCAAGGATGCTCTGCCTTTTGAACATGCGAATTTGTTGTGCATTCCGTGTTCTAACAACGAGCCCTGATTTCTTGTTATATTCGAACGGAAGGCATTTTACGAATTTGCATACTCGTAACTGTAGCTTTAAAAGTGGGAGATAGTGTGTGCGGTACATTGTCACCAGTGAGAGTTAATATATTACTTGGTCCAGAGAATTACCAAGAGCTACTGAAAATATAATCTAAATATGTACCTCGACTACGCACGTCCACGTCACGTTATTTTCTCAGTCTTACTTGTCTTTTAGGGATCATCATATCTAATTAAATTGGTAGAAATGGATGGTATAAAGTAAATGGAGGTAGTGCTCGTGGCAGAAATGAGAATTATCTTTTACTTAGAAAGGAATAATATCAATAAGTTGGGTGGAGGTAATTATCCTGCAGCTACAACGAAGAAAGAGATGGTAAACATGATAATACAAATAGTACAAAATTAATAAATTAAGCAATCTAATTGAGCCTGCAGATTAAATCGCACTTGCAATTTCACTGTTTAAACAAATTACGCAAATTTTAGCCACCAAACTCGAAAATCGTTGCAAGACGAAAAGTCTCTCCTTATATATATGTATTTATCTCTATTTTAAAAAGAAGGTGCCGCAACCAAAAGGTTCCAATTAACTAACGTTGTGTACAATTTACCCACTTCGGACAAATTTTGCACAACGGTTGAATAAATTTTACCAATTGATTTATTCTTTTTTACATATTTAACATTGAGTAGATTTTACATACTTATGATTTAGAGTGTATGTACAGATTTAGTATGTGTATATATATTCCAGTCTATGGGAGTACATGAATCTCTAAGACTTGGAAAGCCAAAGGGTTAACAATGTTAAAAATATTTCTAAAAACCCACATGCTCATGAACAAAGAAAGTAACCCTTTCTGTGTAGAGCAATCGCAACGGGCCGTACATTGAACATGTCGTCATTTTTATTTCAAGCAATGTGACCGCCGGTAACTACGGACTAAAAATAAAGCTGGGCACCATTAATTTATATTTAATGCATGAATTCCTTACCTTAACCCATAGCGTCTCCTTGTTTTTGGATAGTTTGTAAAAATTATTGTATAAAGGACAAGAATTGCACGACTTACCAAGTAAGTGAATCGCCTCAATATTTGTGATTTTTAACTATCCCGACGAGCCAAAATCTGCAAATAATGTAGTAAATTTGTACCAATGGATTAATGCATATTCACCGTTAAAATGTGAAGCTGTTTCGTACTAATTTTGTACAAGTCGCAGATACAAAATTCATACCAAAATATTGTCAATACAACTTTATTTGTACAAAATTTACACAAACAAGAATGTACGAATTTGATGCGAATTTGGTGATAATTAATATGTATTAATATGATGCGAATTTAGTACTAATCTAGTGCGAGTTTAGTGCTAATTGTGTGCTAATGATACGTATGAAATTAATACACATTCATTTACACATATTGTTTTACTTAAATTTCAATTGTTTATTTATTGCAAATTCATTTACTTTATTTTTACAATAATTAATTCTCTTTTGCTTACCTTCGCAGTACAAATAAGTGCCAGGGACTGCTAAAGTATTCACCTCAGTCTCTGATAATTTTGGGCCTGGATTTGTCTTTGTCACTAGAGTCGATGGATTTATTTTTTGTGAACTTTTTTCAATTGCTTGATGGCCTTCTCTTCCGAATCTAGTAAATACCTTAATTCCCTTCGTATAAGTAAACTGCATATGTATGTACATAAAATTAGCTAAGAAAAAACAATACCGTATGGTCCGGCATATAATATGCCATAACTCGTCCAATCTTTTCCGGGGAGAGCGCAGGGGTCACTTTTAAAACAGGAAAACCCCTTGGGGATACGAGTAGGAGTTTTATCCTTGGAAATCCACATAGATGGAAAAACCTCCTCCCCTTGGTCAATCTCAAACTCCAATAATTCAAAGATTTTTCAAATTATCCGAAATAGGATCAATCGTATCTATCTAATAAACCTTTGGTTGGAAATAAAAAATAGAGAAGAAATCCTTGAGTTGATATTACCACAAGGCCAAAAGAGTGACTGGCTTGTGTTTGGTTTATTTAACGGAGAATAGAGAAATGATAAGAATTTAGTACTAAAATAATGCAGAATAATCTATACGAATTTTTTGTGAAGATATTTGTACATGTTTACAGCATTTGGATTTGTACAATTTCCTGAGTACGAATTATGCATGAATTTAGTGCAAACAATCTCATGAGAATTTAGTGCCAACAAATACGCACTAAATTTTTACTAGTTCCTTTATAATAATTTGGTACTTATTAATTTGCGATAGTTTGGTGGATTTCGTGTGATAATTTATTAACAGCACATAAATTCATACAAATTTTGCACAAATCTTGTACAAATTAATGATTACATATTTTTATGCACAAAAATTGCACAAATTTGCACTGGGATTCGCAGTAAATTCGCATTGAGGTTACTTGGGATGCGAACTAATATTTTCCCCGTTTCGAAATAAGATAAACATTTTTGAAATGGAGTCTCTCGCGAATGAAATGAACGTGCAGCAAATTGCACTAAACAATCCTCTTGTAAGTATATAAATATTTATCCCTACATTATTTTTTGAAGAAATACAGTCTTAAAAATAATATTTGCACGACTTTTGCAAAGTGCGTGCACAATTTGCGGATCTTTGGCCCCCATTAAAACCACAAACTCTTCCACAAACTACAATCCATAATTCCACAAACCACAAAAAAATCGTGTCCACTTTCCACACCACAGTCCACTTTGTGGATCCACACTGTGGTTTGAACAGCTATGATTTTGCGTAAATAAACAATAACTGTTATGTTGCACTACGACGCAAAACGGGGTATCCATTTTGGTTTAATCTGCATGAAGAAAGTGAAAATGAGTGGGGTAGGATATAATGGGGGGCAGATCATCTCGGGCAGCATATAGTTGGTAACATTTCATGGGTAGCAGATCATCACGGGTGGCATATAATGGGTAGCATTTCATGGGTAGGTTTTAATGGGGGGCAAAGATCCGCATTTTGTCCATTCCTGTTAAAATATTATCCAAATTTATTCTTTACAGATTTTGACCGCAATCCTAAAACAAGCCTCAGCCCCCTTGAAACAATCCCGACTCGTGTGCAAATACTGGAACGATATCGTCCTCTCCCTTAAAAATCCCCGACTCACGTTAAAATTTGACCGAAACGGCGACTTCGACATTAACGAATGGATGTACATGTGTTTCAAGTTCGACTCGCGACTCGCTAAACGGGTTTGCGCCACGTGTCCCGACATTCAGGATATGATTTCCTTTGGCGTAAAACTGGCCCATTTGAACGAAAAGCATACCGAAAAACTGCAAATTTTAGAAGTTGATATCTCCATCGAATTCTGTTTGGGATCCGTGTGCAAAATTTTGAAAAATATCACCCCCAATTTGAGACAGTTTCGAATTGTGTGCAATTTTACGAGTGCAAGTCCGTCATGTCATGAGTTCGATGCCATGCAACTTCTGCGCTTTCCGTTCTCAAGAAAACCGAATTTGACCTCGTTCTCGCTAGCGGCGAAGGAGGGGACGAAATTTTTGGCCTATTTTATTCAAGTTATTCTCAACGCGTCGGAAAATTTGAAGGAGATCACAATTCCGTGGGGATTCTGTCCACATTTTGCAAATTCTAAGAGTCTCGAGGCCCTCACATTCGCACTGGATGCCGTTAAACCGAGAGAAGTCGTTCTATTTAAATACCTGTTCACATTCATTCATTCGATTGAAATTTATTCATTCGTTATTTCACATATTCGAGAAGGATGGGGGAATGTTTTTTTCAAAATTTTTAAACGGATTAGCATTTATCAATGTTACATTCATGACCAATGAATGAGTAATTTTTGTAATTATTCATTTTTCGCGTTATGCTTGATAAATGGGGTAATATGAGAAATTCATTTAATAATTTCTATATCTAATAAATTGAGATAACATGATTAAACAATGAATACTGGATGAATAAGTTTTAAATTGAGTTAATTTTGAATGAATAAATATTTTTTTCACAGGTATGCCTAGTAAGCATTGCAGGGCTGACAGAGCTGCGCAGAATGTTCAACGAGGTACGCGACCAACTCGTCAAATTACGGTTTTGCAATGTTGAAAATCCAGGAAGAAAAAACACGGACGAATCGACCGATTTCGAAAATTTGGAAATGAACGTCTTCCAGCTGCCGAAAAATATGACGAAATTGAAATTTTTGAAGAACGATTTAGCCGATATTTTTCGGTGTGACGATCTCTTACAGAACACCCGGGTTCTTAATACCCTAGTGATTGGAAAGGCATTTAAAAGATCGAAACGTGTCGAAGAAACTTTGCAAAATATTTGCAATGCGAAAACAATTTTGACAAGCGTGACGAATTTGGAAATATGCGAGGTCCATGATCCTAAATTGGTGGAGGGATTAAAGGCAACGTTTCCGAACTTGGTAAGGTTGAAGGTCGACTCGTTTTACGGAACGGATTTTAACGGGGACGAGAGCGGGATGGAGTTGGGCGTGGTTCTTAAGGCCTGTGAAGGGTGGAAAGGGTTGAAACATTTGAACTTGGCGCTGCCGACGTATCCCGTACAAATTCTGGATATTCTACATGCTCTGCTGGATGTCGAGGAATTGTACACGCGTGAGTCCCCTTTTAATTAATTAAGTTTCGATTTGAACCAGTTTGCTAACAAGGGAACCATTTTTCAACCTACACCGGGATTTTGTTGTGAGTTATACCAAAAAATAAAGCTAAAAATTAGGATTGACATGATATTTATCCTTCCGTTGAGTGACCCCTTTGAAGAAAAATATTGGCGGCAAAGTGCAATTATTTTCTATCGATTGTCCTCCACAAGGCAAGAACCAAGGCTGAAATCTGGTCGCCAATAATTTCCTTGAAAGGGACAATTCAACTAAAAGGTGTTATGTGATGATTCCTAATTTGTGGCATGATTTTTTAACATAACTCGTTACACAATCCCGGCGAAGCACGAAAAAAGGTTCAATTGTTGATAAATGAAAATTCAGGCCTGAAAACTTTAAAAATTAAGACGTACAACGGAAATGAAGAGAGACACGATTTGACGAAAGATGAAATAGACCTTTTCAAGCAACTCCTCATCGCCATGGATGGAATGGACGAGGTCACAATTTCCAATCTTTTCGCGAGTCTATCTTATCTAATAAGGTTAACTATTTAACCAGGTTAATTACATAATTATTCTTCACGCGATTTTTTTCAGCTGGGCAGGAAATCTGTGGAAATTATACTTGCTTTCATCTTGTCGAATGACATGTCAATTTTCAAGTTTACAATGCTACAAACCTGTTGGAGCGACAATGGCTGGTAGACTATCCAAGATCGTAAGATTCTGAAATGTTGTGTCTCCAAGTTTGAAAAATTTTGGAAAAACCGGTTTTAGAACATTTTGATTTTTTTAATTTTAGTAAACCTGTTTACGATAATTTTCATTGCACAACCGGTTTTCGTCCAAAGTTTGAAAGAAAAGCTTGCAACTATGTTTACAATATGGTAAAATGTTTAGCAAAGTAGAATTAAATCCGAAATTTATTTATTTATGCGTCTCAACAAAATGAATGTTAATTATTGGCTCCCGAACAATGTGTGTCTTAAAAATCCAAAATCATTTTAACAGAGAGTGTGAAAATCTGTTTTTTTTACATAACCAACACTTTTGATTACAAAATATATATATGTACTAATTTTCACTAACTAAAACTAAATATATTTCGGACATCGATTATGGGTAGAAGTGGAAAATTGTACAGTAATACATATTAGTAGGTACAACTGAATTTTAACTTACTTAGGTTGACGCATGAGTAATCTTTATTTATGGAAATATACGAATGAGTACACAATATAAATTATTAAAATTCATTCTACAAAATAAAATATGTTAGGCAATCTTTGTAAACTTTGAGTTTACTACATCAGCAGTGTTTATTGGCTGGTAAGTGGAACTTTCCTAAAATATTGCACTTTAGAAATATGTAATTTAATTTTCTATTTTTATATTATTGACAGAAAACAAATAACGAAGTTTATGAAAAGGGAATTGAAATTGTTCACGAAATAATTTGCATAAAATTTTTACTTAAAGAAACAGAAAATTCATATTACCAAAAAATATACCTTAAATTATTTCTTTAAATCTTAAAGTGAAATATAAGATCGCACATGCCTATAATAATAATATTAAGTTCATGAATGTATGTATGTATGTAGATAGAACATAGAACTTATACATATGTCAAATAAATTTAAAATGGTGTACTAAATTGATAATGAGTAGTAACAAATATTTTGAAGTTAATCCACGTTGACCTAATTCGTTCAAAAATATATGTAGATTCGCTGTGAATTATTCACAAGAGTAGAAAAGTGATCAAGAAATCAATACATTTCTGCCAAATAACGAATGACGTCAATTTATCAAAGAATCCTCCATCACCCAATGATAATTTTGACGGGGGACAAGACAGGATAAAACGATGCTCCCATTTCGAATAGCTTCTCGTTTTTACAAATTCAATAAACTCAAGTGATTTAACATGTGGGTACGACAGAATTTTAAAAACTGCATGAATCACAATGCACAAATCCGCTGCAACGATGGAGAACAAAATGAGGACCGGGAGTGGAACGGTACTGCTGGACGTGATAATTAGACATAAGGCAATACTTTCACAGATAGTACAACTGAAGGCCATTACTACCATGGAAGGGGTACAGAAAACAAAATTGTGAAAGTTAGATAATAATTGTAAAGTTCTGTACTGTGCTAAATCCATGCATACACTGTTCGTCTTCCTATTTGAACAAAATCATGGGAAATCATATGTAAACAAACTAGACATTTTTTTCAAGCTTAATAATATTTCTTTACCTTGTCATATCGGCGAGTATCAGTAATTTGACTTCTCCTGGATACATGAGAATAATCATAACCACAACACAAATAATACCACTGGCCAGCAACCATGTGTAGAATTCAAACAAGGCGACGAAGATCCTTAAGAGGAATGTTGAATTGCCATCATGTCCCCACCAAGGACACTGAAGTAAAAAGCTGCTTATGAGTGGCGGCATGCATGGTTTGATAAAACTCAGGAGAGACATGGCGGCAGGAAGTATTATAATTGTAACTGCACAACATACCCACACTAAAAGAAAGTAGCGGGATACGTGAGTTTGAGGGGGTGCTTCTGTTAGATGGGCAGAAACATTATTATGACATAATAACATTTTTCTATAAATATAATTACCATTTTTTTCGTGCTTCCGACAATTGGATTCTATCAGCAATGAAGAATTTAACAGAATCACAACTTCTTTCTCAACCCGGTTGTTATGCAGAATAGTAAACGAGGTAGCATCAAACAATGCGATGCAATACATGATGTAAATAGATTTCCAGTTTTCGTCTTGTGAATTTTGGAAGTATTGCATTATAAACCAGTTAAGACACAGGATTAAATGTAAAAGTTGTGTGGCTAGGGCGAGAAGTCGAAGTGAATACGTGTAGCAGGAGGGTTTACAAAGTTTAAATGCTTTATTATAAAAAATCACTGTGATTGAGTTAAGTTTGAATAAATGTTTGGCGATGAATGTTACTAAAGGAATGTTGGATTCAGGGTGGAAAGGAAACTTCAGTATGTTTAGTCTTAAGTTTTGTATTCTTTGAATTAATGGATGCATGATTGTTTTTTAGGTGAGAGCAAAGATTTTGCTGTTGGAATAGTTGAACGTATTTAACAAGACTCTTGCTAGAATAGTTGAATGGTTGAATGGTTGCGTTGAATTGCTTGTCAATGTGATGCCAAGTCAACCAATTTTTAAAATAGCCGAACTTTCTCTTTATATTATCAGGACTTTAAGAGTTAAAGTAAAGTTAAACTTCAATCAGATACCAAAAAGGTCGTGCTACCCTCAAGACACACAATCATTTAGTGATTCCGAATACTTTTTGATTATCTACATATATCGTCAACGACGCAGAATTTTACCTTTTTAGTAAATGGTAAAGTTGAAAGGCATAGAAACATATTATATCCCACTGACAATGCACATGTCAGACATGTTTCGCACGGATCTTCTTGAAATTAGCACTAAAAAATCAAGGAACTAAACACAAACAATAGTTAGTATCACATTTGAGCACTTCTGCAGAATTCGCGAAGTTAGGAAGATTTCAAGTTGGCGAAAACGCGTATTTTCACCATGCGAAACTATACGGAGTTCACCTCCTCCGTTTCTCTTCGCCAGGTCATCAGTTTTAGCATTTCGTTCAAAATCGACTTTATTAATTTTCCTGTGGAAAATTTCCACTCAAGTTCTCATGCGTTTTTCATCTGCGGCTTTTAAATAATTTTTTGATAATTTTCAGTATTTTAAATGTATTCAGTTATTTAGCTTTACTCATTGTGAAAGAAATGTAAAAAATCGAGTCACTATTCTGAACCAATTAAAAAATACTGATTTCCACTGTTAATTTTCAATTAAAATATTAAAAATTGTTATATTATTTAAAAGCCACAGATGAAAAATCGGATGAGAACTTGGGTGGAAAATTAATAAATTAATAAATTCAATTTTGAACGAACTGCGAAAACCGATGACCTGGCGAAGAGAAACGCAGGAGGTGAACTCCGTATAGTTTCGCATGGTGAAAACACGCGTTTTCGCCAACTTAAAACCTTCTTAACTTCGCGAATTCTGCAGAAGTGCTCAAATGTGATACTAACTATTGTTTGTGTTTAGTTCCTTAATTTTTTAGTGCTAATTTCAAGAAGATCCGTGCGAAACATGTCTGACATGTGCATTGTGAGTCCTACTGCTTCAATTCTAAACCAATTCTCAATCGTATATTCGTATTGTATAAAGCGGGCGGGTATGGCTATTGAATTAGAGGCTAATAATATTTTATTTATTATAAGCGAAATGTAAACGAATTACGTACGTATTGTTTCAGCGCGGTCTAAACTATCGTAATTTTTCTTTAAATTTAGCCAAAGGCTGCCTCCTTTCGTCATCGCTTTGCATATTTTAAAAGGTTATAGATTTTTGAATTGAATATTGGTTTTACAACATATTTGTTTCCGTGGCAGGAATCAAATTTTCTACATCAATCGCTTTCAGAGAGGGTCACTCTTTTAGCTCGATAAAGGGTCTCTTTTGCCCGGGATGCCTGAAAGACCTTATTTTTGGAAAAATGATTTAATATTGAATCACATCGAATACAGTCAGGAGCATAACTTTAAGGCCACCCAATTTTTCTTCGCCATATCCACTAGGATAATGGAGAAATTACCAAAGTTGACTAAAACGTGTGTAATAGTATTCCAACTAACTAGGATAAGCAATGGAGCTGAAATCTATTGCCTATTAGTTTTATACCAAAAAATTAAAAATGCAGGTGGTGCAAAACTTTAAGGCCACCTAAGAAATTTTATTAATAAAAATAGATACCTCAATTTAAGAATTAGCACAATGGCATATTTGACCTAAAATGCTTCGTAAGACTTCCAAGTTATGAAATGAATTCGAAAATAAGGCTAGGTGTGGAGTACACTAGGTTTGTAAGGCTCCTTCCTCCATATTCCCCGATATGGGTAAAATGGCTAGGTTTAAAGGGTTGATCGTTGTACCTTATTTCCCGCGGTTACGACCATATCTGCCCAACATCCTCTGAGTATTTTCGAACTAATACGGACCAGATATCTACCTGGTGAAGCCCAGCAAACTGACTTTATTCAGATTTATCATTTATTTATCCTCTTTGAGGGAGGATTTTTGCCATTAACTTCTCAAACAATATACGTCTATCCACTAATTGGGGTTTAGTTATTTACTACGTCGACGGGGGTCAGTCCTGTGTCAATTTCCCCAGAACTTCGTCGAACGTTACCCAGCACCATTCATTCAAACATCACTTAATCCTACACGCATCCGACAATTTTTTAATTTTGTACAACAAACCAAGATTTCTTGCGTTAGACTTCCAAAAATGAATGAAATACTTTCGAGTAGTGTAAGCTTGACTGTTTCTAACCAATGAAGGTTCGCGAATATTACTAAGGTGATGATGGCGTTAGCGTCTTTCCCTATTCTTAGCAGCTGCATTGGGTACCCCAGTTAAGTGCGATTTGCCTGTGTTCCTCTCGTATTCCGTGTATAAAAACTGACACTGAACTGACCCCCGTCGACGTAGTAAATAACTAAACCACAATAAGTGGATATACGTATATTTTGGCAGAAGTGAATGGCAAAAATCCATCCTCCAGGAGGATAAATAAATGATAAATCTGAATAAAGTCAGTTTGCTGGGCTTCACCAGGTAGATATCTGGTCCGTATTAGTTCGAAAATACTCAGAGGATGTTGGGCAGATATGGTCGTAACCGCGGGAAATAAGGTACAACGATCAACCCTTTAAACCTAGCCATTTTACCCATATCGGGGAATGTGGAGGAAGGAGCCTTACAAACCTAGTGTACTCCACACCTAGCCTTATTTTCGAATTCATTTCATAACTTGGAAGTCTTACGAAGCATTTTAGGTCAAATATGCCACTGTGCTAATTCTTAAATTGAGGTATCTATTTTTATTAATAAAATTTCTTAGGTGGCCTTAAAGTTTTGCACCACCTGCATTTTTAATTTTTTGGTATAAAACTAATAGGCAATAGATTTCAGCTCCATTGCTTATCTTAGTTAGTTGGAATACTATTACACACGTTTTAGTCAACTTTGGTAATTTCTCCATTATCCTAGTGGATATGGCGAAGAAAAATTGGGTGGCCTTAAAGTTATGCTCCTGACTGTACATATTCGGGGAGGACCTCTGCACGCAAGGAATTGATATTCTTTTCTCGAACAATAATTTGCTAGATTAAATATCCTTTGTCGTCGAAATACATAAATATTCATGGCGTTTGGCCGGAAATTAGGTTCCAGGCAGTAGCATAAACTGGCTTGAGCAATTATTCTATTAGGCTCGAGGTTCAACAAAATGTTTAAAAATTATGAGTAATTTTAAAAACTTTCAATATACTTATATTAAAACCTTCTACTAGAAAGACTTAGCTAAAATAAATATTCTGGTTATGTACATACAATTTTACTTACAGTAAAAGAACTTTGCGGTTATAATTTTTAGACTTTTTATTAAACTTCGTGGTACAAAGACGTCGGTGCATTTTTATGTCGCGTTACGACCTCAGCTCAGCAACCCTCTTCCCTAATGGAAATATTTTTTAAAATTCACCCATCCATTTTTGCATTACGAGGTTTATGAGCGTCCCCCCAGTGGGCACGATCTCCCACATAGAGACACGGATTTGGGATGAATTGCAGGATCTCCAAGGCTATAGTAGCCCCATCGAAACAGGTAATCCAGGTATGGATATCCTGGCCGCAGTTGGACCGCATTCCCTCCACACGAGTCGTCGTCGTGTAATTCAACACAACTGGAGCTCGCACTTCCTGAGATCTTAATGGATACCCAGGTATTCTCCAAGTCAGGAATGGTGATACACTCCATCGCAGATATTGTATGAGATGCTGAGTTTCCTAAATTCAATGTTTTACAGGTACATTGTATTCTCAAAATTTGGGCAATCGTATTCACAATTCTTGTACAATTTAGATACACTGAAAAAAACTCAAAAACCCTTTGAACGAACGTAATTATCCGGATTTTCCGCTGGATGGTGCTTATATTCAAAATATTGAGGGTATTCATTTCGAGTTCGCGTCATTAACAACGTTCCGAAAACAATAAAGTTCGCAAGTTCGCAAAAAAATTGGGCTTGAAAATTGATTTACGAACTTGCGCATCTCCAAGGCTAGTATTTAGTTCGCAAAATATTTTTCACAAATTTTTCAATGAGCAAAGTCCATAAGTCTCTAATGGTTTGGTTACCATAGTTTGGCCGTTTGAAGCTTTTAAATTTCTGATTTGGTAAATTTCAGACGCAAAACTTCGGTAACTATTTTACGAATTTTTTCCACCGCAAAATTCGACACTTGAATCAAATTTTCTGAACTTTCTCATTTGCGAAGTCTCTTCACTTCCTTGCTTCGCAGAATTCGCAACTTCGAAATAGTTATGTCGCGATGCGAACATGCGAGCTCGTAATGAATACCCTCATTTCTTTATTACCTTTACTCGTATACGAAATTATGACAGACAAATAGCAGTTTGTTGCCATAATTTCAGGTGTTATTTCATGTAAAGCATTGCACACTAGGACATTCCTCACCTGTGTATCCTCTGTCGTTGAAGAGGGTTACATTTACTGGGACGTCGCTTCTCATACCGGCCCAATTTCGTGGGTCACATTTATCAAAACACGGTCCGATTGAGGCCACCATCAGTACTTCATTTTTCCGCAAGAGGTCGCGATGTGCTTGCATGTTCCGAATATGTGAGGACCAATTACCAGACTGAAACCGGATGAATTTTCCACCACAATTTTCTTGAGAATAAATGCTAATACAGTTCTGATTTGTTTCAATTTCATACAGTTTGCCAGATGTGGATTTGGGTATGACGGGGATGCAACGATTCAAGTTGAAAATTTTGGCTGAATACAAAGAAAGATAAAAGCTTGAAACAATAGCGGTATCAACTAATTTAGTTCTGGAGGCAATACACATACTTAAATACATACATATTTACATGCACAATAAATAAATTTGTGCAAAATTTACATACACAAGTTGAGCAAAACACGGAAATATCTAAAATAAAAATAGATCGCACAACAATTGTGCAAAATTTATGTGTCCATTGGGCATATTCTCTTTTTTATTCAGCTTCTAGTAAATTTTGCACAAACTTATTTAGACCGTGGTATATAATCTCGTTATCCCTTTGTTCTTTATTGCGTTGCAAATTATTTTTTTGCAAAAATTGTATAATTATATAAACTAAATTAATGAGTTGTTTCTTACAACTAGATTCATTTTCGACACGAATTATAATATTTGCTGGTGTTGTGAATTGTCCAAAACTTGGTCGCATTCTCACCCAGATAAGTAGAGCAATCGTGCTAAGAACTCGTGTCTCGATAAATGTGGACTTCATGTAGTATAAATACATACAATTTAAAACAATGAGTTTACAGATTTTTATGTGGAATTATAAAATCAACACAAACCGAAAAGTTAAATATTTAGCTAGCTGACAAAAATTAATTCTTTGTTCAAGTTATGCAGGCTGGAGAATCTTGAAATGTTTATAAAAATTATTACCTAATTGGTTACAATATCCCAAATTCATGACATGTTAAACTGAACAACTAGATGTCAACATCCATATCAATTTCCCAATGGCAAATTCTCAGAGGTTTTGGAATCCCCAGGTTTAAACGTGGTTCCTGTTGTGTGTGGTACAATGAAATTTTGCGGTTTAGACCACAAATGTAGGTATGCAACGATATAAATGTAGTGACAGGAAAATCCTGTAATATACAGGAAGTAATGCATTTCTAGCCTTGCATGAATGGTTTTTGTTCGTTCGTTTACTATTACTTTTATGTAAGACTTCGCCTCAAATATTTATCCTACTATACTGATGTAAATTGACGACAACAACACAACTAAATTTGCACAATTAGATGTACATTTGTATTCGAGCATGCGTATTTCGTTTCGTTCCTGAACGATTATTTCTAATAGTGCACCTTACATATCTACATATTTACCTTAATTAGATTTATACCTAAATTTTCATAATTACACATAATGTATACTTGTCCAATATTTGTTCGTTCCCGGACTAATAGTTTCAAGAGTGAACCCTAAGCATTTGCATTACTTGAATCGACAACAACGCCGTTATCGTGTAGTCCACATACGCCATGTAATACCCAACCTGAGTGGATTTTGTCAAATCATAGAAGGAAAATCCGGCCAGGCCACCCTTATAATTTGTGACTCTCATACCCTTCAAGACTCTTTTTCGTATCCGTATCTCATTCCCTACCTTCACAGGAATCATAATTTTCTCCGCTTTCACCAATATATTTCCCGTCTCGGTGTCAAGATTCACCGCAAATTGAACAATGACCGTGATAAAATACATTACACTCAAAATAAGGTAGTAATGAATCATTACCATGCGGAATCACTATGTGTCTCTACCACGTCGGTTACGATTTGTCGTAGAAATGGTAATAATAAGTTCAGGGAAATTCAAATTTAATACATTATGGTATTCACTTCCTTAATATTTGGTAATGAATTTGAAATTCCCTGAATTTATTATTACCATTTCTACGACAAATCGTAACTGACGTGGTAGAGACACATAGTGATTCCGCATGGTAATGATTCATTACTACCTTATTTTGAGTGTACAAATGCAGACGTAAACGGGAAAAATGGATATAACATGGTCGGAATATATTTAGCCAGCTTAATACTAACGAAATTTAACATAACTCCGACAACCAAGCCGAGCAGCATGGTTCCAATTATAAGCATGGATGAGAAATGGGAAATAATTTGCATTGTCAAGTGAAGCGTTCGATAACTCGAGATGAGTTGTTTCCAATTGGAAATCTTGCAAATTTCGCTAACCAGCTGGCTAACCATTCGGGTAAAGGTGACGCATAACAGGATTATCAGAGTGACTACATTGAACGCCTCGAATGCAGATGCAACGGAGGGGACGATTCGAATAATTAGCGCGAAAGGGTGACCCCTGGAGGGTAGGATGTAGAGGAAAAGATCCATTTCAAAATATACCGCGATTAAGGTCAGACTCGTGCCGAGGAAGGATGAGACAACCAGCAGAAGTAAGATGAATCCGACAGGGTCAAATTTTTTGGATGGGACACCTGAAATATGGAATTTGAAAAATGTATTGACATTTCGTTGAAATTGGTTGCTTAAGCCTAGTACACAGAACAGATTTGATGGTGAAACGACACGTTGTTCTCTTTGTATTAAATTATTCGTTCACTAGAAGTACTTGAGCTTCAATTTGAAGTGTTTTTATTTACAAGGCAATTGCAAAATGTTAGGTACCTATTCTCGGTGTGGCTAAACTATTGCACTTGAATAATCCGTCGTAAGTACTAGGCTTAATTAGAATTAATATGTTGCTCGTGGTCAGTCGAGTAAGCAATTCCCATTCTCTAAGGGAACTGGTATTGATTGAGCAATTACTGACTGGAATACATACATACATATTTATATTATTCTACCGGCACGGTCATATAACAAGTATTACCGTACATATATTTAGCAATGACGTGGTAATGAATTCCAATCCCAACCTCTGTTACAGCTTGCTACTAGCCTGTCTAAGGTGTACTTACCGGATTTATATTCTTGTATCTGATAACTCACAGCCCCCCACCCCATCTCCAGAATATCTCCTTTCGTAATACACACCACGATCGTCCACATCGTGTAAAGCGCTACAATTCCAAACATTATTTGAACCAGTAAAATCCAGAATGGAATTGAACCAAAGTGACCGTAAAGTCTGCCCAAGGAAACATAAAGATACGCAAGAGAACACAAGCCAATACTGAAACAGCGGCAAATGAAGCATTTAAAATTTCGAACAGGACCGTGCAGATATTTGAAGAAAATTTTATCCTTGTCCACCCTCAAAATGATGGGCTGGCTGCAACCATACTTTTGAAAGAGGGAAACATATGCGGAAAATGCGCTATTTTCAGAAGTAATTGTAATCTTATTCGCCATTTCGTACAGAAAATTACGTGCCGAAAATTTGGAGGAGAATTTCTCTAGAATATTTTAACTCTCAAGGATGAATTGTGACACGGGTGACTATAAACATCAACTGGAAAGAGACAGATCTCCAAAAATCGTTTACTTACAAGGGGTGTTCGAAGCTTATTCCTCCCGGATTTTCTTGCAACCTGTACAAATGCGTAGGACATGTACATATGTAAAAAATATAAACCACTTTTACTTCAAAAGTTGGAAATATGATATATATATATATACCGATATGGAAAAACCGCCGAGTTAAATTTTAGAATATAAAAACCTACTCCAAGCAACTTCGCGGGGCCTTTTAAGACGGCATTATTACATAAAAGCCAGACTCTAATGAACGATTGGCATATAATTTTTAGCCCGAACTAGGGCTTATGTAATCGACCTGTCCGTCTGTCTGTCTTTCCATAACTCTCGAAGGAGTAGGCTGATTTTTACCAAATTTGATACAGACATGCATCTGGGCAACGACCGAGTTCGAAGATGGGTATTAGTGTTTCTCACGGGTCGGGTTCTTGCAAATCCGAAACCCGAACCCGATACTACTGATCCGAAACTTGAGGGCAACCCGAACCCGAAGAACCCGAAACCCGTTTGCAAGGATCCGAACCCGAACTGGCGGATCAAATCCGAAACCCGAACCCGAAAAACCGAATATATTTTAACTTTAAGGGGTGACTGGCTTTTTAGCCTAAAGGTTTCAAACAAACAATACTTCTGTAAATATGACCGAGGAATTATAATTAAGCACATTTCTGCATAAGTACATAACGCATTTTAAAATGTGAATCTTAATTCCTCGACCATAATAATGCAATCTCAAAAAATCGACCATGGATAATGGCTTTCCGTGACATTCAGAAATTTTTAAATCAGTTGAAAACTGAAAATGATTTTCAGTTTCAAGTTTCCAATATTAAAGTAAGCTCAAGCTAACTATTTAGCAAATTTTTGATAAAAAAATATATTTTATTTCAATATTCAAACCATAACACTAATTGAAGACACTTGTGAAAAGAAGTTACGACAATTAAAAATTTGAATTATTTAATGAATTACTGCAGCATAACCGTCGTAGCAAGTGTGGTTAACACTTTATTTTCTTTTTTAATGTTTTCGTATTCGTTCTGGCAAAAAGTTCTTGTTGGTTCGGGTTTCGGGTTCTTAGTCGGAACCCGAACCCGACCCGAACCCGAAATTTTGGGCTCACATTTCTCGGACCCGAACCCGAACCCGAAAGTTTCGGGTTCTGAAATTTCGTATCCGAAGCAGGACCCAAACCCGATCCGAACCCGAAACCCGAAGTGAGAACCCGAACCCGTGAGAAACACTCGATCAAAAAACATTTAGACCAATGAGTGGTACCCTGGACACGATTATCACCTCGAAAGTATCCCTTGTTAGCTAACTTTTAATTTCAAGTTCTTTGATGAGAAGCCACTAATTGTAAGTATTACCGTGCCGGATTTCATGTTTTTAACGCAATTTCTAAAAATAGATATGGATCACTTCTCTCCCAAATTTCACTTCGATATGACGATTTTGAAAAATCAGTATGGGTCACCCCATAGGGTCCATCAAGATTAAAATTGTTCCAATAATTAAGCTACTGCCTTCATTGAGATGTTCTAAGTCAGGGGAGGGTCTGGTGAGTGAAAATTTCGTGAATTATTTAAACGTGCTCTTTTATTTAGAATTTCTAAAAATTGTGAATTTTTAATCTGCAGGACATTTTATTTGATGACGTCAACCGATGTGGATTCATCCAAAATCGACGATTTATCGGAATTTGAAGTGGGAATAGAAGAGTAAATATGTAAATATGTATATGTATGTATGCAACTGAATAGTTTGCATTATACTTAAATTTTATAATTATGTAAGTATGTTTCAAAATGATTTTACAACAAATATTGATTCTAATTGATTAAAAGATTATTGTAAAGAAAATCAAAAAATCTATTCTTTTCGGTGGAAATCTGCACAACATTTGGTAATAATGGGGTATACGTAATAAAAAGCATTAATACCAGTATGAATAGCACACCGTGTACAAAGTGGTATGGTTTATTACCAGGCGGTAGACATTTTACTACATATTGTAGTACATCTGTCATACATCACGGTATTAATTTTATCCCGAAAAGTGTTGTTTATTACCACTTCGGGTTAAATCAATTTCCTTACCAGCTGGTGGTTATTATTACCGTTTCTGCAGAGTCATATACGTGTGCATTTTGGTAATGATTTGGTAACGATTTTATTTAGAGTGTAGAATAAAATATTCTTTGTAATTACTTAAAATCTAACAATTTCTTGATATTAACGTCCCATAGCATGCGACCTTTGAGTTTGAATTGTTGTGTCTCACCTTTCCCTTCCCCCATGTACTGAAATGGCGATTTTGAAACCTGTTCATCGCCATTCGTATTTTACAATGTGAAGATTTCAACTACGTAAAAATCGGTAATTTTTAGGCTAACAAAGTTAGGAAGAACGAATTTTGATTTTTTTCTTCAATGAGGAAATATTTAATTTTTACTGATTATTCTTCATCTATTTTATCTCTATCTTCTTGTTGAATTACAAATTGGTTTGTAAACCAATTTTGTCCAGCTTACAATGCGATGGTGTGAAGCGTAACCTCCCGATTTGGTTGAAATTTTAAAATTGAGTGGCCCAAGTCAATATAACCAACATTTCTTGAGGCAGTTTGTGCGATGGTCAGAATTTGGCAAAATTGTTGAGGTCAAAGTTGAAAAATATGCGATTTTTAGCACGGGAAGCGAATACAACGCCCAAAGTAAATTTGAGCATTAAATTCTCCCTCATTATTAAGTGAAGCTTTTAATTATGGTGAGTATCAAATTGTTTAGGTACATACATAATATAAATTCATATAGTTGTGCAACCCTGACTATAATTTGTGTAGAGGTAATCGTCTTAAGTAGATAAATAAAAGGAACTAATTGGCTACCCATGGGAGTAAAACTATTTAGATTTTGTCAACTTCCCAGCAACATAGGAAAATCTGATTCTTCGAATTAAACAAATTTATCAAAGGAGAAATCGAAGATTTAAAGTTCGGCCAAAATTCGATTCTCGTCTTCCACATTAGTTTTGCTTCGAGTTACACATACATATTTCCTGAAAAATGTGATGCGAAGTGTTTCAAGTGCACTTTTAATTCAACTTATATGATAAACGTCCAGGCATAATTTAAAATAAGACATTATAATTTTTCATGTCAACATAAGTTTGTCTAAAGGTGCAGTAAAAAATAAGTATTGTTTTTAAATTCGCATGCAGAGCCTCACGGCGTTGACCAGTTCCATGCGCCAGACGCACATCCCTATGTATGTATGTACCACTTGATAAATACCACTTGACACTCTGCTCTGCCTGCAGATATCTGTGCTAAATAAATTTGCAATAATTGTTATCCAGATATGTAGCTTCAATACAGACTAAAATGCGCAATAATATAAGTATGTGTAGCAATGTTTTTGCGCAGCACAAATATGACAAGCTTACGTACATACACTGATTACGAAGTTTTAATACGCAACAATTTAATCATGACTTGCCAATTTCGTTCCTAATGACGAACTGTTCCAATTATGTGTCGTGGTTTAAAAATAATACGTTATAAATAAAGGAGAAAAAACAAGCATTGTTAAAATTAAATGTGCTACACTTAAATATGTACACTGCAAATAAACTGGTGTCAATTCCGCGCGGTGTAGTCACATATAGACACCACGCGGTGTTAATTGCCCGTATTAACACCGCGTGGTGTCTATATGTGACTACACCGCGCGGAATTGACACCAGTTTATTTGCAGTGTAATTGTGCTACAGATAAAAATGGGGTCTTCAAACAAATTTCGATTCATCTGGTTGCTGGGAGTAGCTTTCATGGCTGCATTATTTTTCGGGAAAAGCGCCGCAATTAATCTATCGTCTCGTGTGGAGTCCTTTATTGGACCACGCGGAATTGTTAACCTTACGCCACGCAACTCTCAGAATACGAGTAAGCTTCCGTTGTTATTAAAGAAATAAATTTTCGTTTCACCCTTTAGGTTATGGGAATTATCGAAGTACTAGACTGGATATATTTTGTTTCACCAGATGAGACTGCACTATTTGGACAGATTGAAGTAACAAGCTGTAGTCAGCAACCATGCCTGATGTACCCGTTAATTATGTATGACATTTCAACAACCTTCATACCAGGTAGGTACTGCACCCTGTCTTAAATTTTGTCAATTTGTGATCTTTCCAACATTGATCGCAATGAATTGGTCCTTGGTCCAGATTTATAATCTAAAAAATGGTCCATGGCACATGATGGACCATCTTATTTCAAGCTCCATAATTGCCAATTTTGGTCCAGTGGACCATGGTCACCTGCGAGCGCCATGCTTCCCAAATATTTAGAAGTGCTAAGTTTAGTGTTCGCCGAAGTTGCTCATTGAAATTGGTATGTAGTAGTACGAAACCTTTTCATACATTGAAAAGAAAATCTGAAAAGTCAGACCAAAAGAAATTTTTTGTAGTGTGACAACACTGTAAACAATTAAAACAAGGCAAATTCGGTCACCACGTAAAATTATTATTTATCCCTAAAAAAGCACTTTGTCCTTGTCTTGTACTCCGATGTACTCAAAATAATTTGGTCATAAACTCACTATAGTTCTGATTTGCCCATAATTAAAATAAATACTCAAATAATAAAGTATATTTAGTTATCTAAATAGATAATAAAATTAAGTTAATTAAGTAATCAACTAAAACTAAAAATATGCATATGAAATGGATGTTAACAACAACTATAATCATTTAAAGTTGATTCCAAAACTGCAATGGGATACCACCTAAATTTTCGTTATGGCGTTGAGAAGTACGACTTTCGGACCACTTTTTTCACGGACAACTACCTTGCTGGCAAGCAATACAGAATTTCGCAGATAGTTGAGATTCCTGCTAGCCTGAGAGGGGTGGGTAATTCTGTGTAATTTTATTCTTATTTGGAAAAAATGCTAATTATCATTTTAATAAGAACCACATATGAATTTCATAATTTTACAGAAGTCTGGCTACTTCCAAGTGATTCTATACGATTCGGAGGGAATAATTCACATTAATCGTTGTTTCGAGGCTATCGTGAGCAACTGAAGGTTTCACTTCCCGATTTTGGTTTAAAATAAATTGCGTACTTAGTAGATAATTTCTATTAATTTAAGATTACTGCATGAACTAATTAGTTTTTAAAATTTGAACCATTGTACGAATTCAGCCCTAAGCATAAAGTTGAACACCAAAATCTCCCTCATTACCGTATGAATCCCCTAATTTTGACAAGTGTCGAACTGTTAAGGTAATTTATACTTATAAAATTTTCCCAATCTGACCTTAAATTGTGTTCTTATAATATTTTAAAATTATTAAAGAAGTAAATCATTCGTAGAACTTGTAGGTAAAAATATTGAGATTTGGTCTGATTTCGCAACGAATTAGGAATTTTAACGAACACATTACCATCTCGAATTTTAAAAAATTGGCCATTTATGTACATCACAATTTTTTGTGTTTGGCAAATTGAATAATATTTGGATTGCATCATATTTTGTTACCGGAATATTAATATCATTACATATTCCTTTCAGTTCCAGCTTAAAGAATATTATCCGAGTAACACCTCGTATAATAATTTGCATCAATATATCGATAATATGCCACGAGTTGACCCCAATTTAAGCTCTAAACTCGGTAAAATGAATTAAATATGTGGACTCGCTATTGTGCAAGATTAACGTAGTTGGAGTAATTTGCCTCCTTATTTTGTACTTTGAAGTAATTGTTCAGATTCCTAATATTTAGGAATATGAATGCAATTGGAGTTGTAATGTGTAGTTTGCATTTTGTGTTCAGTTTGCATTTAAGATGCAGATTGAACGCAATTTACATTGGTTTTGCAGTAGAAGCAAACCGAAGCATGCAAATCAATGTTTTGCAACACAGAACACTGGCAGTGATGGCAAGCAGAGTGCTAACTCATCTTATGCAGACTGAGTTGTCCAGCTTTGTAGTTTGCTAAACAGGTAGAAATGGTAGTATGTAATGTATGCATGCATTTGTTCCAATGATGAACAAACTATTGTGTTTATGTATATAATGCGGAAATAGACTTATTTTAGCTGGAATTAACTGTGAGATTTAGCATACACGGGTGCTTTTCCGTCCGCTCTGCAGTATAAAGCTAGCCACGGACCAAAGCCCGCGTAACGCCCATTTAATCTTTTTGTAACAGAGGGTTGTTCTGCACAAGAGTGAATCGCAAATCTCAGATTGCCCCAAATGGGAAATTGAGATTGCAAATTACTTGTATCAAATTACCCATCAAAGTAGTTGTATCAAGTTACCTATCAGAAATAGTTGTATCACATTACCCCAAATCAACTAATAGAAATAGTATCATACACAGTTTGTATGTACTAATTAATTGAAACATAAATAAACCAGTTAATATTAATATAAAATTAACCAATTGAAGTTAACTACGAAATCATTTACACAACCATAGAGCTTTATGCTAAGAAACTGGTGCACACTAATTCAAGTTGCGCTACACTTAACATACACACACTCATAAATTAACCAACGTGAATTTACAACTCACACACCTCATAAGAATTTACTTACGAATAAAAACAGTAATTATGATAATAATATAAGTATTTTGCAAAAATGCAAAAACAACCCACGACATATTTTCGAGCAAATTCGATAAACAAATTATTCTAATGAAGGCCTGCGAGGGGATTATTTTAGATTACATACATGTATGCACTCTCATGAATAATTCGCACTGGCTCATGATCAAATTGACTGGCTCATAATCAGGTACATACATAGATCTTGTGCAAAATTTTATAATTGATATCAAATTGTACAAAATACTTAATCATTCCGCTAAATAATTAGAAAACTTCACATCCTCAAATACGTAGATAGACAGTTCATTTTATTTCTTAAGCCATGCTTGGAGTTTCAACATTTCTGGGTATTTTGACCCAGTCTTATTACTTGGAACTGGTCAATTTTGCTGATATTTCGTCACCAGAATTATTCTGGCAGAATTGTTTCATTTACCAGTTTTAAGAACGCGCCTAATTAATTATAATACAACAAAATTATCCTTTAACGGATCTCCATTAAGCAAAACTCGCATTTTCAATTTCATCCAAGTAATTGATTTGGACTTTGGCAAGATTTCAAACTTCCTTAATGCTCTTTGTTCTCAAAATTTTCGAAATAATTTAAACTTTCGTATTTTTGTGTATTCGAGTGAAAACCCGATGTTGCGCAGCAATACCACAATGTCATTCTGGAATAATTATACCCCAATTTTGCTGAAAATTAGTACCGATTCTAGCCATACTTTGCAAACCTTGCAAATTTTAAAAGAACTTCAATGGATTGAAGTATGTCAAGGAAACGGATGCCGTAATTTTATATAGGTTACGAGTTAAAAATTGTTCCCGCTTCAATCCCTTCTTATAACGGGATCCCCGCCAAGTTTTACTTTTCCGGGGCGGGCAATTTGAATTCCGCGTTTAACCCGATATTCTCCGATTCGGCAGAGACGTACCATGACATTCCGCACTTATTCGTAACCCTCACCGGAAGTGTGTCTTCATCTCGGATTCACGCTAAAAACTAATGTTACTGTCCAATTTACAGAACAAATTAGTAACCAAAATATTCTTAGTTTCATCAAACTTGTAAACTTGAACGATTTTGGACCAGGCCCCGTTTTAGTCGAGCGAGCTAGGCGAGCTAGGCAACCGCCTGGGAGTCCAAAATTTGGACTCCCGCCGCGTTTTATTAATTACCCCTACGCAGAATCCCGCAATGCCCTGGAGTACGCCGTTTTCGTTAATAAATCCGCGCTCGTTTTAAATCTGATATTTCTCAAACTTTTCGACAATTTTGTGTGGACCGCGTTTTTCTTGGCGGCGATTTTGATATCATTCATTTTATGTTACTCATTTCAAAAAGGGTGGTCGTATTTTGGCACCAGCTTATTTTGGGCGATCGGAATCTTCCTGGAACAAAGTAACAACAGATTTGAATCCCAAGTGAAGCGAAATGTAGGAGGGATTTTAATTGCCACGTGGTCCTTAATGATGGTCATTTTATCAAACACATACATCGATTTATTCTACGCGGTTTTACTGGGTGGGGTAAAACCGGATGTGGCACCTAATTTGGGGATGTTAAAATATGCATGTTAACAAAGTTTTCCATATTTATCAATTTTTAAGTTTGTCGACTTTTATGAGGGCTGAGCATTTTCCAACCTTTTTCCCAGGACAAGGGATTAAAAGGGTCCTTTTGTTTTTATGCCTCATTAGAAGGGACACTTCGTTTGAGCATAACTCTGCGTAGTTTGTATGGTCACTTCTGACCACATATTATTACATATCGTCGACCTAATTCTAAAAAGCCCTAAGTGCAGTCGATGCTTAATTTTAAAAAGCCCTAAGTGCAGTGGATGCTTCATTTTAAAAAGCCCTAAGTGCAGTCGATGCTTAATTTTAAAAAGCCCTAACTACACAAAAAAAATTCTAAAAAGCCCTAAGTGCAAGCATGTATTTACTTATGGCTAAATCTTGACAAAACAATTCTTCCTACATCGCGCGATTTAGCCATAAGTAAATACATGCTTGCACTTAGGGCTTTTTAGAATTTTTTTTGTGTAGTTAGGGCTTTTTAAAATTAAGCATCGACTGCACTTAGGGCTTTTTAAAATTAAACATCCACTGCACTTAGGGCTTTTTAAAATTAAGCATCGACTGCACTTAGGGCTTTTTAGAATTAGGTAGACGATATGTATGAATGTCTCCTATGTACTGTCAAAAACCTTAAAACCAAGTTGTTTAATAAAAATCACCATCAGTCTAAAAATATCTTCCAGCGAGATCATTTTTACTTTCATGGTAGCAAAGCCGTTAGTTTGTATGATTCATATTGTTGGTCTCAACCTGCCTCATTGAGTGTCTCAAAAGTGCCCCAGTCTCAGAGTCTGTTAAAGTCTCACAACGAGAAGAACTGTTTCCTGTTCAACACTTGATAAACTGAAGTAGATCAGTGTTATTGTTGTGAAGTGAAAAGGTCAATTCATCAGTTAATAATAGCAGTAAGTCTCCACTGCCCAGTGCCAGTCTGGACGGAGTAAGCCTGTAAAAGTGTGCCGTGAATTGGACCATTGTTTGGACAAGAGACATCGACCCTTTGACTCTACCCGAAGCTGAACCTTCCGCCCGAGGACGAGTTTTATTGAGGACGACCACTCTACCCAAATCCTGAGTTCCCGTCTACCAAATCTCGACCTTTTTCGATTCTACTGCTCTTTATTAGGCAAAGAGAAGGTAACAAGTCTATTTCTGTTTTTCGCTTCTGCTTTCCCTACTCCACAACGACAAGATGACATCAACAATCAAAAGAATAGATGTTACGCACATTGTCAAGCTAGACGACACCAATTACGCGAGGTGGAGACTTCAGATAACTTTACTTCTCAAGTCACATGACCTGTGGGAAGTAGTCAACGGCACCACCCAACGACCTGCAGATGAAGCGCAACAGCCAGCATGGGATAAGAAGGATATACAAGCACAATCCATCATTGTCCCCACTCTCAGTGCCACTCAAACAAATCATATTTATGACTGCGCTACATCAAAAGCAATGTTTGACAAGCTGAAAAGCATCAATTCAGATTCAAGCTCGCTTAACAAGCAACATACCATGGCTAGATTCTTCAATTACAAAATTGGCAAGAGTCAGTCATTGATTGAAGCATTTGCAGAGGTGGAAGAGCTGGGCAGAAGACTAAATGAAATGGGAGTCGTCATGCCTGAAGCATCCATTGTCACAAAGATTGTCTCAAGTCTCCCCGACGAGGAGTATAATGCCTTCAAAAAGGCATGGGACAGCGTTCCGGATAAGGACCAGAGCATGATAATGCTACTTGCCCGTCTGAAGAAGGAGGAGTTGGAGAGGAAGGAATCCAAACCAGCATCAACCAATCAAGATGCAGCAAAGGCATTCTTGACCCATGACCAGAAGAAAGGCAAGAAGAAACAGAGCATTGAAGAGTTGAAAAAGGCAACAACCTGCCATGGGTGTGGGAAAAAGGGCCACTGGAAAAGGGAATGCAGGAGTAATCCACAAAATCAGAGCAATAAACCTTCAGATAATCCCGCACAAGCCAATAGAAGCCCTGGGAAAGCGTTCATGCTAAATGCAATACAAACCCCCATGCAAGCACCCGTGACTGAACAAGTGTGGCTAAGCGATTCTGGAGCTAACCAGCATGTCTGTGGAGATAAGGCATGGTTTACAAGATATGAAGAGTTTGACACTCCCAAGTCAGTCTTCCTAACGGACAAAAGGGCTACACAAGCACTAGGAAAAGGGACAGTGACACTTGACGCTTACATCAACGGCATATGGGAGGAATGTACCATAGATAACGTGTTGTACATACAAGGGGTTGTCAACCTTTTTTCTGAGGGATCAATGGCTAAGAAAGGGTACTCCATCGTCCGTGACAACAATGGAGCAACATTTTATCAGGATGGACGGTTTAAGGGGCCAATTGCCGAGTTCAAGAATGATATGTATGTCATGAAGTTTCGTCCCACTTCACAAATTATTGCTGCATACATGCATCCCGTGACTAATGCTAAACTATGGCATCAACGCTTGACACACATTAATATGAACTATGTGGTGGACTCCATCAAGAAAGACGCAGTTCGTGGAATTGACCTGGAGGCCGTGTCACATAAAATTATGTGTGAAGACTGTGAGATTGGGAAGCAATCTCGAAAGCCATTTCCAGCCGCAACAAGAAATGCAACGATAAAACCAGGAGAAATGGTCCATATGGACTTAGCTGGAAAAATGCCTGTTGCATCCCTGGGAGGAGCTCAATATTTCTTACTCTTGAAAGACGATGCTACTGGCTTCCGCACTGTATATTTTCTCAAGAGCAAAGACGAAGCCAAGGATCGTATCAAATGCTACATTGAATTTATGGAAAATCAAACAGGAAGAAAGGTCAAGATATGCCGTTCAGACAATGGTGGAGAATTCTGTAATTCCACTTTGGCATCATACTTCAGAGACCGGGGAATAATTCATGAAACAACCGTCAGCTACAATCCAGAAATGAATGGGAGGTCCGAACGTGAAATTAGAACTTTAAAAGACTGTGCTCGAACTATTCTGCTGGCAGCTAAATTACCCGAATCTTTATGGGCTGAAGCCGTTGCCACCACCGTCTACGTCCACAACCGAATACTGGACAAGCAAAGTCCAAATATAACCGCATTTGAAGCAATATTTGGCAAGAAACCTTCACTCCGTCATTTGAGAGTCTTTGGTAGCGTAGCATTTGCACATATACCAGCCCAGAAAAGGACGGTCTGGGGAGCAAAGGGAGAGCGACTTATCCTGTGTGGGTACGCATCAGAGAGCAAGAAATATCGTCTTTACGACCCTGAGTCCGGACAAGTGGCTGAGGCAAGAAATGTATCTTTCCACGAAGAAGCTTTTGAACCGACAGTAATGATACATGGCGAAGAAGAAAGAGATGAACCTGATGAATCCAAATCTGAAAAAGATGATGCAAAAGATGATGCACAAGATGATGCACAAGATGATGCAGAATGGACGGACGAGGAGAAATACGATCCCGAGGACCCACAGCCTGATCAAGTTGACCCACAGCGAGTAAAACCTGACAACGAGAAAATGAGTGACGAATTAGAAGTCCAAGTTAAAACTGAAAAAGGAGACTACACGGCTCGCATTCCATCGCAAGGGACGACACGTGTTGTCTTGCCTGAAACAAGTAAAAAATCAGGAACCACTCGCAATTTAAGAGACAGAGCTAAAATTAAGAAACCAGATAGATATCAAGCTCATGCCATTTATGCAGACAAAGAACCTTCAACTTATAAAGAAGCCGTTGAGTCTAAAGAGAAGGAAGAATGGATAAAGGCAATGCAAGATGAGATTGAAAGTCATAAGAAAAATGGGACTTGGAAATACGTGAAGAGGCCAGCCAATGCAAGATTGCTTGACAGTAAATGGGTATACAAGCTTAAACGTAAAATGGATGGAACAATTGATCGATTTAAAGCCCGGCTTGTCATACGAGGGCATAGACAGAAAGAAGGCGTCGACTATTTTGAGACATTCTCCGCCGTATCTCGCTACGAGTCCATAAGACTTCTACTAAGTATAGCTGCAGCAAAGGAAATGCATATCGCACAGCTGGATGTCCAGCCAGCCTATCTCTACGGGATTCTAAAGGAGACCATATACATGTCACAGCCTGAGGGTTTCCACAATGGAAATGACTCCATCGTGTGCCTCCTGATCAAGGCTTTATATGGATTGAAACAGGCTGGAAGAACCTGGAATGAAACATTCACCGAATTTCTCGAGAAATTCGACTTGCACCCATGTTACTGCGATCCCTGTATATTTGTTGGAGATGTTGATGCAATAATCACTTATCTCAGCTTATGGGTGGATGATTCACTGGTCATTGGAAAAGATAAAAATGCCGTGCAGAAGATCACCAATGCAATCAAATCCTACTTTGAAATAACGATAATGGAGCCCACAGCCTATGTTGGGATGCAAATAATCAGAGATGGAAATGATGGTTTACTTTTGTCACAACCTTTTTACATCCGTAACCTGCTTGAAAAGTACAATATGCTGGAGTGCAACCCGACGAATGTGCCGATGCAACCTCATGCAGGAGAACTCGTCCCAGCCGCAACAATAAACCAGACCCTTCCGTATCGACAGCGCGTTGGATCATTAATTTACCTAGCCAAGTGCACACGCCCTGACATCTCATATGCAGTGTCCCGCCTGTCTCAGTTTATGCACGCATACGACGAAACTCACTGGAAAGCTGCAAAGCAAGTCCTCCGCTATTTAAAAGGCACCGAGGAACTCGGAATCAAATACAAACCGTGTGAGGATATGATTCTCAGGGGATATACAGATGCAGATTATGCTTCCGACAAGATGGATAGAAAATCTACAACAGGTTTTGTCTTCATGCTAAATGACAGCGTTATTTCATGGTCAAGCCAAAAGCAACCCATTGTCTCAATGTCATCAATGGAAAGTGAATATATATCTCTCGCTTCTGGAGCGCGTGAAGCCGTTTGGTTACGACGATTTCTAGAAGAATTAGGATTCCCACAAGAGTCCCCAACAATAATTCATGTTGACAACCAGAGTGCAATAAAATTGGTCAAAAATCCAGAGATGCACTCAAGATCCAAGCACATCGATGTCCGGTACCACTACACAAGAGAGCTAGTTAGTACAGGACAGTTGGCAATTGAATATGTACATACCAGTGAACAAATTGCAGATGGATTAACTAAGCCACTACTGAAGACCCAGCATTTCAAGATGAGATACGATCTCAGTATGGAAAGAAATGAGACAAAGGAGAGCAAGGACAACCCAACTAAAGTAAAGAGAGGTCCCCTCCAAGCCAACTTCTCACTGATGAGCCTTCTCACCATCCTTCTTATGTTTATTACGCAAGCTTGTGGGGTGACACATCAGAATGCGATCCCTTTACTATGGAAAAAGAGTCCAATCCCAGTTACAACGGGATATAACCAAGTCCACTTGCTCGTCAAATTCATGAACCCGTGCGAAATTTTAACACAGGATCTACTCCATAAGGATTTAAGTGCCTATGCAACCGAGAAATGTAACAAAATATACGACGAAATGTTCCTGGATGAGCTAGAAAAAATGTGCCCTAAAAGAAAATTCTCCGATCATATTAATTCGCGACATACCAGAGAGATTGGACGAAGAGTGAAGAGAGTCCTCCCATTACTTGCAGTTGGAGTAATAATTGGTGTGACTGTCCTTGTAGCCGGCTTATCAGTTGGTGGAGCAATCAATTCGTTTGTTCAAACTGGAAGAATCTCTGCTTTGCAAGGAACAGTAGCGGAACATAGAGAGATGCTGGATGAATTGGAACGTCGCGTGGAAATATCGGAAAGAGAGATTGAGAAGCTTAGTGTAGCCTAAATGCTACACTAGAACAGCTTCAGCTACATCAGCTTGATCACGACGAACTCAAGGGAAAATCCATTGACACCAATTTCGCAATTGCCTACCTTACCAGTCGCCTCATGATAGGTAGAGAAATAATTAGAGAAGCAACAAGACAGTGGCGGCGAGGAAAAGTTTACGCACCACTAATGGATTTCTTTAATTTCACGTTACCCTGTGGTGATGCTTGCCCAGTCAGCTTCGCACAATCTCAAAAGTGCGAAATATCAGATGACAGAACCAAGCTGTATGTGGACTTCACAGCAACTGAAATTAACAAAGATTTGCAACTCATCGAGGCAGACTCCTTCGATCTCAAAGTTGAAAGGAAGAATGAAACCTGCGTTCTAAAGTACAAGGGACCCCATAATGCCATCCTTTCTACGAAAGATGACTGCGTATACTCCATTAATGTTAAGGAGCCTACAACCCCCGACTTAATTGTTTCGCCCACTCGAGGATGCGCGCCAACAGCGAAAACAAAGAACTCCAATCACTTTGACATAGACCACTGTTATGACAAGAACCTTGCTGAACCATGGGATTTTGTACAAATCAAACTACACCATGGACAATATCATATCTACTGCCCTGGGTCCAATATTACCATTGAGAGGAAGCTGCAACAATGCCCTGCTAGCGTGTTCATCCTTCCAATGAATGCTAATTTTAAAATAAATGATATTGAATTTTCAGGAACTGAATCCAGCCTTGTTCACCAAGAGGTAGTCGACCCACTATCCACGATGAAAGCCAACTGGCACTTGCAGCCTAGTTTCAACTGGACCAGTCTGATGATCAATGGTTCCACTGACGAAGGAGGGTCAATCCACTACCACACAAGCAATGAACCAGCCTGGTCAACAATGGAATGGATCTTAACCCTTTGCATATTAATAATAGTTGCTCAAGCCACTCTTTGTGTTTTCCTTTTTCTGAAAAGCCGGCCAAATGTAATTTCGGTTAGGGCAAATCCAGTGGAAACTGCCGATATTGAACTTTAAAAATTGAGGGAGGATGTTAAAATATGCATGTTAACAAAGTTTTCCATATTTATCAATTTTTGCTGAAAATTAGTACCGATTCTAGCCATACTTTGCAAACCTTGCAAATTTTAAAAGAACTTCAATGGATTGAAGTATGTCAAGGAAACGGATGCCGTAATTTTATATAGGTTACGAGTTAAAAATTGTTCCCGCTTCAATCCCTTCTTATAACGGGATCCCCGCCAAGTTTTACTTTTCCGGGGCGGGCAATTTGAATTCCGCGTTTAACCCGATATTCTCCGATTCGGCAGAGACGTACCATGACATTCCGCACTTATTCGTAACCCTCACCGGAAGTGTGTCTTCATCTCGGATTCACGCTAAAAACTAATGTTACTGTCCAATTTACAGAACAAATTAGTAACCAAAATATTCTTAGTTTCATCAAACTTGTAAACTTGAACGATTTTGGACCAGGCCCCGTTTTAGTCGAGCGAGCTAGGCGAGCTAGGCAACCGCCTGGGAGTCCAAAATTTGGACTCCCGCCGCGTTTTATTAATTACCCCTACGCAGAATCCCGCAATGCCCTGGAGTACGCCGTTTTCGTTAATAAATCCGCGCTCGTTTTAAATCTGATATTTCTCAAACTTTTCGACAATTTTGTGTGGACCGCGTTTTTCTTGGCGGCGATTTTGATATCATTCATTTTATGTTACTCATTTCAAAAAGGGTGGTCGTATTTTGGCACCAGCTTATTTTGGGCGATCGGAATCTTCCTGGAACAAAGTAACAACAGATTTGAATCCCAAGTGAAGCGAAATGTAGGAGGGATTTTAATTGCCACGTGGTCCTTAATGATGGTCATTTTATCAAACACATACATCGATTTATTCTACGCGGTTTTACTGGGTGGGGTAAAACCGGATGTGGCACCTAATTTGGGGATGTTAAAATATGCATGTTAACAAAGTTTTCCATATTTATCAATTTTTAAGTTTGTCGACTTTTATGAGGGCTGAGCATTTTCCAACCTTTTTCCCAGGACAAGGGATTAAAAGGGTCCTTTTGTTTTTATGCCTCATTAGAAGGGACACTTCGTTTGAGCATAACTCTGCGTAGTTTGTATGGTCACTTCTGACCACATATTATTACATATGTATGAATGTCTCCTATGTACTGTCAAAACCTTAAAACCAAGTTGTTTAATAAAAATCACCATCAGTCTAAAAATATCTTCCAGCGAGATCATTTTTACTTTCAGGGGAGAGTTATTAATCAGGCCGGACTTAAGGTGTATTCGTTTAAAAATCATCACCAGTCCTTAGACATTGGTTTTCTGGTGGGTATCCAAAAATATCCGCCTTGAAGGATACGAAGTTCCAAGTCATCCGGGTTCGTGATTTGGCTTCGTTCGAAGATTCGGTCCATTCCCTTGCTTACCTTGGAAGGGTGGGTGGCCTAACATATTTTAATGTTCATATTTATTCATTTTTAAAAGAAGGAAGAAATTATTCGTTTATTATTAAATAGTGTCTACGAATATATCCATGAATAATGAGTGAATATTTTTTCAAAATTTTTGAATGAGTAAATATGGAAAAATATCTACTCATTTCAAATTCACAAAGAATGAATGACAAATTTTATTCATTGCTCATTTTCCAAGCTATGCCTAAAACATGGGGTGTATTGAGAAATCCATCTAATAAAGCGAATTTAAAATCAAACGGATAACTAATGAATAATTAGGTAGGTATTTATTTCAAGATTGATATGGCGTCAGCCTTTCCAATCATCTCATTCATTTCATACAAAATTACATTCAATATATACATACATGATTTCATCTTATGATATACAAATCAGTTAATCTGGTAAACTATGTATTTAGTTGTGGGCATTATCCACAAGTAGCACCCATTATTAAGTAGCTTCAGCTACTTTATGTGAAGACTTTGTCTGTCTGTCTGTCTGTCTGTCTGTCTGTCCGTCTGTCTGTCAGCAGGATATCAGGAGAACGGATCGAGATAATCGAAATCGGTTTTCGCCATCAGACATAGGACCCCAGGGGGAGGATCCTATCAACTTTTGGGGGCAACCGGACCACACCCCCTTTGGCGACAGGGGGTGTGGTCGGGGCAAAATGAGATTTTTAGTGCAATTTAATCTATAGGTGAAATAGGGTAAAATTATGTGTTCCGGAGTTGTGCCACACCCCCTAGGAGCCAGGGGTGTGGTTGGGACAAAATGAGATTTTTATAAAAAATTAATCTATAGATGAAATAGAGTGAAATTAAGTGTTCCCGAGTTGTTCCACACCCCCTCGTCGCCAGGGGGTGTGGTCGGAACAAAATGAGATTTTTACAAAAATTGAATCTATAGGTGAAATAGAGTAAAATTAAGTGTTCCGGCGATGTCATGGGAGTGGTTGGGGTGAAGTGAGTCTGAAGCTACTTCCGTATGTTTGCGACGGTTTATTTCCAAGTGATTCTATACGATTCGGCAGAAATATTTCACATCAATCGTTGTTTCGAGGCAGTCATTAGAAATTAAGGGATTCACATTGCGGATTTTGCTTTAGAATAAAAATGGAATATTATGCATGGTGAATGAATTTTAAATTACATGTATGTATGTATCTCCCCAATGCACTTATTTATTGTGAGTGCAACACTAAACGCAAATTTCAACACGAAAATAAGAAGTCTTTAATTTTATTAAGGATCAGATTGCTATATTTAATTAATTTTATTTATTTATTTGATTTAATATCATAAAATCGTCCCCATCTGATTGTATCTAAAATTTTTTAATGTAATGTTTTAAAATTATTAAAGATAACTAATTGGCTACCCTTAAAGTTGATTTCGTAGCGAAGTAGGCACACCGGAATTATACGAATCATGGTCAACTCGAAGTTTCAAAAATTGACGATTTTCATAACATTATGAATTTTTTGTGCAGCGCATATTTAATAATGTGTTATCCATATACATGCATTACCGTAACTACACTATTTATAGCCTATAGGTTATAAAGGTTACGGTAAGTCACTAATTGCACATTTTTATTTACATATTTATAAATTATGTTAGCAACAAATATTAATACATAAAAATCTTATTAATGGATTCTAGACCGAGGGATATCACTGTAAATACAGTACTCCAGTACGTCGCAAGAGAGGAAATGTAATATTGAAATGATCCAAGAAAAGTCTAGGAGCTGAACAAGTTGTAAAATATTTAAACGCTGCTCCTATCGGCTAAGCCGACTGAATTCCAACAATTTAACGGTAAGTCTTCTATTAAGGTTAGTCCCCCCTCCTTTTTTTGACCGAGCTGCACCCGACCTGCTAATACATAATTCGTGACAACAATGTATTAGTATTTTCACGATTTCATGACATAAATTTTAGTCTTTACTAAAAACTCAAAATTGTGTACCTCTCCTTCCCCAACATGGCCAACTTTCCACTCTAATATTTCAAAATCACTGCACTCCTTCATCCAGTAGGCTTCAATTTTCTCGAACTGCGACGCCGCAAACATTTTGTCGCTATCTTGACATTTTTTTAACAGTTCTCTTTCAGCAATTGGCCAGCCATGAGCAAGCATTTGTATGGATAAATCTGCAGTGCTGTTGTCAGAAAAGGTAAAATCTCTCCAATCCTTATCCTTAACTTTTCCCCTGCACCGGCCTCCATTCTCTCTAATTTTGCATTCTATACACTTCTCTCGACGACCATCGCCTGTGTCGATGCAGTCATGGTCATTTTCAAACAATATTTTCACCTTCTTCCGTTCAACCTTTAAATTTCCAGGGATTACGATTTCTGGATGTGTCCAGGCACAACAAGTTTTATAATATGATATGTCCCACTGTGTCTCTTCTTGTCTCTCAAGCTTGAGAAGAACAAATGTTGTTTTTTCTTTCTCGTCAAGGAGCCACCAATCGGGATAGGTATAATTGTGGCATATAGGTATCAATTTTTGCTGAGAATATTCATACCAATATTTTTTAGTTCCAAGATTCACAACTACTTTACTTTCCTGAGCGACATCTTTAAACATGAAGGAAATTGTGACTGCTCCGTAACGGTTTTTTTACAAATTTATTCTCCACATTTGCAGTTTCTGAGGTTGTATCAACGCCGAAATAGATTAGGCCTAATGAAGTGATGTCGGCCTTTTTTTCTGTTGGGGTCGCTCGTTTCCCAATAAAGTCGATTCTCCAGTCTTGAACCTTTAGCATGTTTCGTAAGGTGTCACTTGTCGTGCAGTGTTTTAACTTGATGTCGGAAAACTTTAGTTTGCAGTTATCCTTCTTTTCATCATTACACTTGCACATTTTAAATTCCTGGGGGAAATGCGAGCAAGATTTGACCTTCTGCCACACTATAATTCGGATCGTGATATTTTCTAATTGCTGCCAGGAGAAGTTGCGTCCAAAATTGTGCAAAGCTGTCAAAACCGAGACCAATTCTTGGACGGTGTCCTCATTTTGATTTTCGGCAAGGAACTCGCACACTGGCAAGATTGTGTCTCTCAACAAAGAATTGTCAGTTATATTGACGCATTTATTATCTTCTTTTTTGTTCAGTGCAGTTGTTAATTTTGATAAGAAGGGGATTAGAACGTAGGTATGAACGAAATCGGATATTTTTGTAGGTCGTTTGTGTACTTCTAATTCAATTAATTTGTTAATAAGGCTTTGAAAGTTTTTAATTCCGACCATTGTGGCATGATAATTGAATCCAATTTGATCAAGCGATTTTTTAACCTTAACATGTCTGCGCAGGTGTTTAAGTTGGTCTCAAAATCAGTTATTGATGAAATATCCATGATGGTTGAGTTGTACGCTGAAGAACAAGAAATTGCAGTTCAAATTACGTTTTTTTAAAATTAGCAGATATTTGGTAAAAATTTATGTACCTTTTTGTGAAGAATGGATTTGAAATTATCTACCGAATTGTGAGTTATGCTCGATCGCTGAATAGTTTATGCAACTGGTTGCTAAATGTATGGCAGAAATTACATTTACTCGACTTCTGATAAGTCTTATCTGCGTGAGAACATTCTCGAAGTTAGATATGATACACAGTTAGGTATGGACACATTCTGTCTGTGTCTGCGTGTAATAGTGTGTATATTGTAAGTAAATGCATACTGTTCGCATTGATTTTAAATTTTAATCAATTGTATGTATGTATAAGTACGTTGTCGGGCTGTTTATTAGCTCACCCTGCGTAACATGAGAACTATTGAATTCCTCATGTCCGTCTGTGTGTTCACTAATTTTTTTGCATCAATTGATGCTACATAACTAAAAATTAACATTATAGCCAATAATAGTTTCTAACAAATTATTTGGTAATTCATAGATAAACGAAGCAAAAACTAGTCGAAAACAAAATCTAAATATTCTCGGAGTTATGATTTTAAAAGATTACATTTACACAGTTCGTAATCAGACTAGCACAATTTCATCAATGTACATAGATAGTATGTATCTTGTGCTTGTGCAAAATTAAATTATTCACACAATACTGAGGGAGATTTCGGTGCTAATATTTAGATTATCGTTGCATTCAGACAAATCCACTCAATTTCCACTCAATTTTAGAACAAAATCCTGAAGTTAATCCCTCAGTTTCTAATTACTGCATCTAGGCAACGTTTTACGTGAAAAATTCCTCGTTTCGAATCATTAAAAATTACTTCGAAATGACCAAATTTCTGGAAAATTATGAAATTCAATGTACTGTTTTTGCAATATTTAGTATTTTACATTTTCTAATTAAAATAGGGTTGTCGAGTGCATGCGGTTACTTTCATCTCTTTAAATTCTGCCGTCTCAACTGGTTAAATCCAATATATTTTTATATTAGTTTAGAGCTTCTAAACTCACAAAATATGTATGAAAGTAGTGTTTTTGATGCAGGAAAAACTGAACTTTACCAGCATTAAAACAAGCGTCCGGCTTGGAACGACCAATGCCGCGTGGCTCGATAGAGAACTCCTGCGCGCGTTTCGAAGCATGGATGGCAGCGCCATTACCGGAGAACTGCGTAACCAAGAAAACCAACACCAGCAACTGAAACCTGTTTGATGACCCCATTTTTTCAAAATTTCGAGTGTGTTTTTGATTCTAGTAATAATTTCCTTGCCCTCGCTAATGATTATTGTTAAACCGGGGTGGGTGTAATTTTGTTTGGATGGCTGGAGTAGTTTGAACGTTTGGTACATATACGATTTCGTTCCTTATTTATACCATTTGCTTATCCAACCATGGCGCGTCAGATTGTTAATTTCGCGAGAATTGCTGCTAACGAGCTTAATTTGTCTAAAATTTGAACAGTTTGTCCTACAAGAAGGAATTTGCATTAAATTGTTTCGTGTTTAAACTTAATAATTCGTGTACAGTCGCACACATTTATTTTTCGATAACAAGTTCCATGATGCAATAAATTAGTCATTTTTTTATGGTTATTGGTGCAACTAGGTAATCAGCAAAGTATTGTTTACTGCTCCATCAGTATGAAGGCACAAATAATATAAGTACTGGAGTTGTGCTTATAAATACATAGTTTGGTCGACTTGTTCGGCTGTTAGGGATTGCTTATCACTACTCTCGTACTATACAACTTGAAATAAACGACAAAAAATGACCGTTAGGTGATTTTGCATATCAAATAATTAAGGACAAAAGTAAATTTGTTACGCATGTGTCCCGACGAAGTATTTACGTATATGTAAATAGATATGCATGCATGCTTTCTCTTTTTGCAGAATTGCTTAATTTCTTGTGTCGCAAAGCAAGAACGGGCATGCAAAGTAAGACGCCATGATGGGGATGTGCATGAACCTTTGTGTAAGGATGTTGGTGGAAGAAATGTGGGTGTGACTCGAAAAACTATAGATTCTTTGTAATATTTTTACTTGGAAATGGTTGATATAAGGTTGAGTTCAAGGTAAGTCAGGCTAGGAGACAGATTAGTTAATTGAATTAGGTAAATGAGGCTTATACAACTTGGAAAATTACAAAAAGATAAGTTGAGAAATGGTCAAATCATAGTTACATAAAATAATAATCATAATTAAATCATGTTTGCATAGGCGTCAGTAGGTTAAGATAAATAAGAGACAAAAATCACAAAATGTTCACTATGAAATCGTTCATTCCCCCCACTTTGATGTGGCAAGGTCACATCAACACTACACTGAATCACTATCATTGTCTTGAGTGGGAAGAAGGCAGAGTTTGGCGATAGGGCGGCGGATGAGTCCAGCTTGAGTGCGGAGAGTGACGACACGAATGAGGCCATCGTCGCCAGGGTGCAGTTCTTGGACGCGTCCCAATTTCCAGACGAGAGGAGGGAGGCGTTCGTCCTTGATGACCACGAGGTCATCCAACTTGATTTGGGATTTGGTAGCCATCCACTTTGGCCTTTGTTGGAGGCGAGTAATATACTCTTTGGACCAACGTTTCCAAAAAGTTTGGTGCATTTGTTGCACTAGTTGCCAACGGGAAAGTCTTCCAGAGTTTAGCTCGGCGGTGTCTTCTTCCGGTGGGGAAATTAGAGGAGCACCAACCAGGAAATGACCGGGTGTAAGGGCAGACAAATCGTTGGGGTCCGATGATTCTGCTGTCAAGGGTCGAGAGTTGAGGACAGCTTCAATCTGGCAAATTGTTGTTGTCATTTCTTCGTAGGTGAGGCGAGTCGTTCCCATGATGCGGCGTAGGTGATACTTCACCGACTTCACGCCGGCTTCCCAAAGTCCTCCGAAATGAGGGGTTGCTGGGGTTGGAAGTGCCATCGCACTCCTTCACGTGAGAGTTGGTTGGAGACGACATTGTTGTAGGCCTTGGTTGAGATGAAAGTGGCAAATTCCTTGAGCTCTTTGTTAGCTCCAACAAAATTTGTACCACAATCAGAGTACACATCAGAGGGGCAGCCACGTCGTGAGGCGAAGCGACGGAACGCGGCGAAGAATGCGTCGGTTGAGAGGGATGTGACCAGCTCGAGATGTATAGCTCGGGTCACGCAGCATACAAAAACTGAGAGCCATGCCTTGATAGTCATTTTACTTCTGGGGGCGATTGGTTTCAGGAAGAAGGGTCCGGCGTAGTCGACTCCACATTTTGAGAATGGTCGAGATGGAGTGACACGGAACTCGGGCAGAACAGCCATCATTTGTTGAAGAGACGAGGCTCGTAGTCTTGTACATGGGACACATTTGCGCAATTGTTGACGGATTGCATCCCTTGCACGGATGATCCAAAACTTGGTTTGAATTGTGGCGAGAAGGAGCTGTTGTCCACCGTGCAGATATTTCAAATGTTCTTGAGTAATTAGCAGTTGAGTGAACCATCCATTACGAGGGAGCAGGATTGGGTGACGGTGATCACGAGGGAGAGGAGCTTTACGAATTCGTCCCCCCACTCTGAGGATGCCACATTCATCCAAAAATGGGTTGAGAGGAAGAAGCGAGCTCTTGGGGTCCAATTTTGGCTGGGTGGATTGTAGTGCTCGTATCTCGGAATTGTTGTTGGACAATTTTCACCCAGAAGATGAGGGCATTGTTAAGCTCTGTGCTTGTGAGGTGGGACTTATTTCTTTCTTGTTTGTGGGATAAGGGAATTTTTGCATTGGTTGCAAACCGCAGAATCCACGCTGTAATTCGGGTCAACGAAGCAAGTGACGAACATTCTTGGAGGAGATTGTTCCATGGATGATTTTGTATCTTGTGACAGACGACTTCTCTCCGCTCTTCTTGGTCGATGGTGGGGTCGATGACGAGATGAGGCAGAGCCAGAGTTGGGACCCCGTTTCGAAGAAAAGTGGGTCCATTCCACCAAAGTGAGAAATGGATAAACGTAGAAGGGTCCAGGCCTCTGGATGCGCAGTCCGCAGGATTGTCAACTCCCGGAACGTGTCCCCATTGGTTCGAAGGTACGCGATCCTGGATCTCGGTGACCCTGTTGGCCACAAAACGGTTCCATTTAGATGGATGTTGTTGAATCCAGGCTAAAGTGACCATGGAATCTGTCCAGGCACTAATGTGGTGTAGAGGTAGCTGGAGTGCTTGTTGCACCGTCTCCATTAGGTGGGAGAGCAGTACTGCACCACACAGCTCGAGGCGAGGGAGGGACACGGTCCGAGTGGGAGCGACACGAGTTTTTGTAGCGAGAATGGAGACGAGCGGAGGAGAGGAGTCTTCGGGGTAAATGCATAGGTAGACGACGGCTGCATAAGCCTTCTCGGAGGCGTCGCAGAATCCGACGAGGGCAATTTTGCAATTTGTAGTGGGTTTGACACAGCGAGGAATTTGTAGGGATTCGATGTGCTTGAGGTCGGAGCGGTGCTGTGTCCATTGGTGGTGAAGTTGAGCTGGCACAGGTTCGTCCCATCCAGATTTCAACTTCCATAGTAGTTGCATGGTTATCTTTGCAGGGATAACCACCGGGGCGAGCCAGCCGATTGGATCGAAGATTTTGGCAATTTCAGAGAGGATTGCGCGCTTGGTGAGGGAGCCTTTGAAGGGAGTTGCATCGTGATCGAGTTTGAAGAGGAAGTGGTCTGATTCAGGCTGCCAAAATATTCCCAAAGTTTTCACAGTTTGAGAGAATTCCACTGGAAAGAGTGACTTTGTTTCACGTAATTCCATGGGTAGAGCATTGATGAGTTCGGGACAATTTGAGGAGAATTTGCATACTTTCCACTGCGCTTTTGCAACCAGGCAGAGAGTTTGACGTTGAAGTTCGAGTGCCTCAGGGACTGTATCGGCACCAGACATATCATCATCCATGTAGAAGTCATTAAGAGCAGATCTTGAAGCAAGTGGTAGGGTTTCTTTCTCATTACGGGCTAATTGTTGTAGAGACATTTTTGCAAGATGTGGGGCTGGCGCTGTTCCGTAAGTCACAGTGAGAAGACGGTAGTCCTTAATAGGCTGAGATGGGTCGGTTCTCCACACAATGCGTTGATAGTCGCAATCTTGTGGGGCCACCAAGATTTGTCGAAACATTTTTGCCACGTCGGCAGTGAAGGCGTATTTGTGGGTACGAAAGCGGAGCAATATGTCGAATAGGGAATCTTGGATTTGGGCACCAACCATGAGATTGTCGTTCAGTGACTTGCCATTAGTTGTCTTCGCCGAGGCGTCGAAGACCACACGAAATTTGGTGGTGGTGCTGCTTTCTTTGGTGACGAAATGGTGTGGAATGTAGTAGGAATTTGGAAGAGGAATCTGATCAGGTGGGATTTCTTCCATGTGTCCAAGATTGACATATTCTGCCATGAAGTTGACGTACTCTTTCTTCTGTTCAGGTTGACGAGCAAGTCTGCGCTCCATCTGCTTCAGCCGCTGAATGGCCATGTCGCGAGATGAGCCCAAGTCTGGAGGAGTGGTGCGGAAGGGAAGTGTGACGACGAATCTCCCATCATCTTGTTGAGTAGTGGTGGCTTGGAAATGGTCTTCACATTGTCGCTCTTCGCGTGTGAGTGGGTGTGGAGTGGATGAGCCGGTCGATTCCAACTCCCAAAAGCGGCGGAGTTGTTGGTCGAGATTCGCGTCTGCAATCTTGACCCGTTCCTGTACCTCAATTTCTTGCAAATTAGGACCAATAGAATGATGAGAAAGGTTGCTTATAGTTGGCCAACTAATATCACCAACTACCAACCATCCTAAATCTGAGCTAAGGGCGAATGGTTCCCCAGGGTTTCCATATCGTTTGTCGCCGTTGAGGATTCCATAGGAGAGAGTAGCACCAATTAGCATATCCACTTCCGCTGGAGTATGCCAAGTCTCATCCGCTAGTGGTAAGTTGACGAGATGAGAGAGACGAGAATTGCATGGGTGACGCGGCAGATGAGATGTGACTGAATCCATTATTCGTACATCTCGAGCAAGAATTTTGTTAAATGGGTTGAAATGAGGACTGATGCTCATGTCCAAAACGCCGTGAGTACTCCCCACTGGAGTCATTGATAAGCCTGTCACGAGAGCGTGTCTTGATCCACGGGAGTCCAAGACGTCGGATTGCTTTGCTGCTGACAATGTGAGTGTCTGACCCACCATCCAATAGAACGCGAAGTTGCTGAGGTTGACCACGAATGTCACACACCGTGACGATTGCTGTGGCGAGGAGAGTCTGTGGGAAACAGTTAGTGACCTTAGAATGGTGATTAAGTGTGAGTGGCTTATCCGCAGCTGCTGCGGCAGTGGATTCAGGTTGCTTGGGCCGGTGTAGACTGGAATGGTGCTTCCCTCCACATGACCGGCAGGTACTAGTACTTGAACACTTATCTGAGGAATGTCCGCTTCGTAGACAGTTGAAGCAGAGTCCCCCCTTCTTCACAAAGTCGCTTCGATCCTTAACGCTCATGTTGAGGAACTTGCCACACTTGTAGAGAGGGTGACCGATTTCGCCACACGCCTTGCAAGAATGAGGTGAGTTGGTGTGGTGAACGTGATTCCGCTGAGGGATGTGTTTGTTGGGATGATTAGCTGGTCCTGGCTTCACCAGCTTACTTCCGCCTGCCTCCAGCGCCCGTGACCTCTGTTCCAAGAAGTCGAACAAACTCTGGAGCGTAGGGATAGCGTTGTCTTTGAGGGATTGTTCGAACAGTTCCATTGTTAAACTGTCCAACTTCTGGTGGATAAGGAAGAGGAGTAAAGAATCCCAATCCTTTACTGGCATGGTGAGCACTTCGAGTGACCGCATGCACTCTTTGCTGCAATCGATGAGTTGACGAAGGGACGATGAAGTCGCGGTGGTGAGTTGGTGTTGTGAAGTAAGTCGCTGGAGGAGGGCGAAGAGAAGTTGTCGGTCGTTTTGATAACGATCCTCCAGGAGTCCCCAGGCCACCAAGTAGTTGGCATCGGTAATTGTGATAGATTGCACTTGCCTTGATGCTTCTCCCTTCAGCTGGCCCTTCAAATAAGTGAGCTTCTGGGAGTCCGATATTTTGTTGTTGTTGTGGATTGCTGTGATGAACAAATCACGGAAGGATGCCCAGTCCTCAATCTTCCCGTCAAATTGAGGTAAGTTGAGACGAGGCAACTTGACATCTGCTCCGGTTGGAGGAGTTTTTGGTGTAGTTGTAGTTGTTGTTGGTGTGCCGAATTTGGCCAAGATTTCGCCAATTTCACTCTTGATTTCGAAGGATATCTCTAGCAGTGTAGTGTATTCTTTTGCGTGAGGTGTGACGTCGGCGCCTTCTAAATTGGCAAGAATGCGCTCGAAACTGTCTTCGACTTTCTCCTGGTTTTTGGTGACGGTTTCCAGGTACTGTTTGGCCTTGATCTCCGTAACGGGTTTTGTGGCGTGGTTTGCTACTTGTTTCTCGAGCCATTCAAGGGTGGCTTTGATGGCGCTGCGTTCGTTGACCGCCTTGGCGAGGATTGCTGCTGGGGTTGACATGGCTCCACTGTGTAGACTCCAATTTCCCAGGCGAACAAAAACTGCAGGGGAACGTAGCAGGTCACGAGGTGAGTGTCAAAAAATTCAAGCACTTCAGAAAAATAGGAATTTAGATTCTTATCCGGTTTGTTAGAGACCAAAAAATGATGGGGATGTGCATGAACCTTTGTGTAAGGATGTTGGTGGAAGAAATGTGGGTGTGACTCGAAAAACTATAGATTCTTTGTAATATTTTTACTTGGTCAATTTGGAATTAATGTATTACAAGAAGTTGAATTTAAGTAGCTTGACCAACCGTCGTTACATTTAAAGGAGCATTTGGAGACTGGCAGGGAAAAGAAGGTGGAAATGGTTGATATAAGGTTGAGTTCAAGGTAAGTCAGGCTAGGAGACATGGAAAATTACAAAAAGATAAGTTGAGAAATGGTCAAATCATAGTTACATAAAATAATAATCATAATTAAATCATGTTTGCATAGGCGTCAGTAGGTTAAGATAAATAAGAGACAAAAATCACAAAATGTTCACTATGAAATCGTTCACGCCATCAAATGCAAAAATAATGTCAACCAAGCCCTTACAGCCAGAGAAGAAAACCTTACTATAAATTCGAATCCTGCATATTTGTTACGTGCGCCACCTAACTCAGGCGGCAATAAGCCAATATTTTGGCTTCTGGAAGTTTGTCCATTTGACTTCTCAGCGAAGCTGGAACATGGGAATCTTTGGAATCATTGTCAACTCGAATTTTTAAAATTAGACGATTGGCATACCATTATGATTTTTTGTTGTATTGTGAAAATTCAAATTCAGCTCAGCTCTCCACTAATAATTTACAGGATCTACTTTTAAGTGCTTTTCCTGCGGTTCACATGTTTACTTCTATATTTATTCGGACACCCTGTGCAAATATTTTTGAGAAAGGGGGCTCCGTCACAACCATCAGTAATCCATTAGAATATCTTAATAATTAAATTTGCAATAATTCACTAAAACAATTTTAAACATTCAGCGCGCTAAAATGTGACATGTATCTACATACTTCAGTCAGTCTGGTTCAAGTGCCGGGGAACTGGAACTTAGCACCTGGGAAACGTCACCCAAAAGTTCCGATTCCCTGGTCTTTTTAGTTATGCAAGTTACAGGGAAACGGATCCCACTTGTCGCAGGATTTAGCGGGTGTCGATTCCCCGGTACCCTATTCGACAAAAGTTACGATTCCCCGGAACCCAAGATTTTTCTTCCATTTTTCATAAATTGGATAAAAATCTGAAGAAAATTTGAATTATCTCAAATTAACCTCCCACAAATGAAGAACAATGGATAAAAAAATTAGAATTTTTTATAGTTACAAAGGTCCCTAAAATCACAAATATCTGACAAATTTGAGGAGCGGCAAGCTCAAAAAGGTACGGGGAATCGTCACCCAACAATTATTTTTAGGGAAAAATACAATTATTTTACAGTTATTGTTATAATTATTACGTTATTATTATGTTACAATTATTTTTCCTTAAAAATAATTGCATTTTTCCCTAAAAATAATTGTTGGGTGACGATTCCCCGTACCTTTTTGAGCTTGCCGCTCCTCAAATTTGTCAGATATTTGTGATTTTAGGGACCTTTGTAACTATAAAAAATTCTAATTTTTTTATCCATTGTTCTTCATTTGTGGGAGGTTAATTTGAGATAATTCAAATTTTCTTCAGATTTTTATCCAATTTATGAAAAATGGAAGAAAAATCTTGGGTTCCGGGGAATCGTAACTTTTGTCGAATAGGGTACCGGGGAATCGACACCCGTTAAATCCTGCGACAAGTGGGATACGTTTCCCTGTAACTTGCATAACTAAAAAGACCAGGGAATCGGAACTTTTGGGTGACGTTTCCCAGGTACTAAGTTCCAATTCTCCGGCACTTGAACCAGACTGTCAGTCGTGAAAACAAATGTGAAAATTTAGTGCAAATTTATTTACGTAGGTAAATCTCATAACTGACTTTCCACAAATATTCGCACAGCCTCCTCCTTCTTTGCGGGCACGTTTGCAATTCCTTTCGCTTTTTTAATCCTTTTTGACCATCGAGAATAGGACAGTTCCGCCAAGAACGCCAAAAAGGAGACGAACAATCCAAAAATCAGTGCAACAAAGGGAATTTTGACATTTCCCAGATCAAACGGTTTAAGCGAACTGAGGGACGCGATAGAATTTTCAAACCCTTTCAACGCTTTGTAGAGATGATCCGTTTTATTCATATTGGCAACATTTGCCTTTCCTTTCAGCTTAAAATGGAATAAAGCTTCGGCTGTCCACTGTATAAGAAAGATAAGTGCAATCAATTAATTTCAAATATCAAAATGTTTAACCATAAAAAAAATTGCGACGTGGGAGCGTCCATATATTACGTCGGCAAAAAAGTGGGTTTTGGCGATTTTAAATCGTTAGTATTCCTCGTGATAGGCTTTCCATGAGCAGAATAGGGTAGATTGTCTACAAATCTGCATTTTTTGATGACGTAATATATGGAAGTCCCCCCACACAGGTTGGCATTAATCTGCCGCCTACCTTGTCGTGAATTCCGGTCGCATAGATTATTCCCGTCACCGGCATAAAAGCATCCACCAGTATGGAATCCTTGACAAAAGCCACACTCATCGGGACCAGCATGGCCACATCTGTCGAAGCCATGAAAGGTTCCAACCTCGTGTTTATCGTCAGTGCTCCATACGCCGCCGAACGGACGATTTTGTTCCACCCGAGTGGGTGCAAGTCGTCTTCCTGTTAAGGAAGGCTTTCATGGCACACTCCTCCGTATTCGGGATGTAAATCAGCCTTTTCGTAATCGCCTGAATGACCGGGTTCTCATTCTCCTGGAAAAATAGGACTTCCGGGACGCCAACGTTATTCAGGATGATTTGATACTCGGGATCGGCATGTAATTCGGCAAACGTTCTTGGGACCGAGAGGATCTTAGGGACGCTGAGGAAGGAGGCTAAATTGCATCGGTATCCAGTTCCCGTTACGATCGTTAAAATTAGCCAGAGACCAACGATTCCTCGGACGGAAAGTGGGACCTTTGAGAGGGCTTGCTCCATTGCGACCAAATATGGGACAGTGATCGCGTGGAAGGCTGCATCTCGCCAGGTGAAGATGATACCTGTTCAAAAAATTGTTTTCATTCAAATTGTTTTCAAATTCATTTCATTGGACTCAGTTTCACATCCTCCATGCGCTAAGCCTTTGAATGAAAATTAAAGAAGATACTATCGATTTATTTACGGTCACTCGTCCGAAATGATATAATCCTTCAATCATTTCGAATAGGAATTCATACTTATTCATTTCCATAATCAGTCAAATGAAGTAAAGTCAATGGCATTGTTTAGATAGAAATGTACCTTCGTCATTCTCAGTCCACGGTTTCGGAACGAGGAGACAAAACACGGTCGTACTTATGGCGAAGTACACCCCGATAACGCCGATCCAAACGTCCCTCTGATACGGGAGGAGGAAACTTTCCGAATTAGACTCCATTTTCGCATGTCCCGAGAAAAACATTAAATGTGCGGGATCAATTGTTGAGGCATAGTCGACAATAACATTCAGCCCGTAGATCTGTCCTAAATAAATGGAATTCGTGTAGCCTCTCTCGGTGTAGAAGAGGTCGCCCGTCTGCCCGCCCCACGTTCCGTTCGGATACCGCATCGCGTACTCTTTGCCGGGAGGAGCGTCGAGGTCAAACGTGAAGTTGAACTTGGCCGCGGCTTCGACAAAGATTCGGTAATTTGAGCCGTCATGTTGTAAACCTTGGGGCGATTCGGGATCCGAAACACGATACAGCCAGGTGGGTAACAGACTTCCGGTTATTTTGAGATGGCGCCCCCTAAAATTTCGGCACATGAGCGGTCCAATTTTTATGATTTGGGAGAAATCCACATCTTTTAAGGGAACAGGGATATTCACCATTTCGCCCGTAGGGCTATGAATGAGGGGGTCAAGTAAGAGATGATGAGGCAAAGTGAGACGAGGTGGGATGGTTAATCCGACCTTGTCTTTTAAACCCTTGATAACGTTTCTTCTGAAGAATTGTGGGAGTTTTGGCTCAGTTCCAATAAATATGAAACGATCCCTACGATTGTTCCCGTTCGTTTGGATAAATTCTTCCATTTCTTGGGGGGCATTCAACACTGCGAGGAATATGAAAGAGTGGAAATTTCGGTGTTTCGAGCGGATTTCTTTCCCAAAGTTTCCCATAATGACGGGAAAGAGAAAGCAGTCACTTTCTTGGATCAGAGCTGGGAGAAATTCCTTCATGGAATACGATGCTTTCGATGGTGTGTTTAAGTTCCTGTCATTTCCGATGTACAGCCAGACAGTTTTTAAACCATAGGTGTGGACTGATACTTGATTTTGGAGCAGCTTAGAAATAATGCCGATTCCATTTTTCGGAATGCTTAACGAAGTCGTTTGTACAATGGGAAAAGTGAGAAAAAGAAGGAATGGAACCAGTGGGGCCAACATAATTGAAAGAAAGAGAAAGTTATTGGATGGGAGATGAGTTTAAGGACTGAAGTCTAAAATATAGACTGAGCTGGTAATAAATCGAGTTATCTGATCTGTGTATGTTTGAACGTTATTGTTTCGTTTAGATACTAAGGACACGTTACAGGTTCAATTTTCTTATAAAATTATACAATTTCCTAAACAATTTAAGCAATGAGAAGCTCAAAAAACACTGGAACAAACTCAAGAGAAAGACCTGGGCAGCAGCTCGTCCCCCAGTGAAAGTTGGACTGACTTCGCTTTTACATACAAAACAGCCAAAAATTAAGACAGCCTGGCGACGAGGGAAAAATGGTGGACTAATTAATGAGCCTCGGTCTTCCTTTACTTCATTTATAGATAAGGGAACGTTCATAGAACACGTCACGCAGCCGAAAGAAATGGAGAATTGCGTTTCAGGCCAATTTAGGTCACATGTTAAGAAATGTGTAAAACCCGCGAGATGGGAATGTAAAAAATTTCGTTATGTATTTTATGAACGGTCTTCAATCCTATAAACGGGATACTTGCGTGTCTTTAATGAAAAGAGTCCGAAATTGACGACAATGTGACAAACAGTAAATTAAATCATAAGTCTTCGCCTACGTTGGGAGCGTTCATAAATTATGTAACGTGAGAGGACGATGACGGTCAAGGGAAAAAATGATATTGTGCCTATATGTCAAATGTTAAACTTGATTGGGGTGTCTAGAAAATCACAAATTTTTCGTCACATTACTTATGAACGTCCCCTAATTTCCAATGCTACAAACTGTGCGTGATTAGAGCCGATAAAATGTGAGGAATAGATGGGGAAAGGCATGTATTTGGCAAACGATAAATTAAATTTTAACACGGCACTAGCATTCAATTAGTGCACTCTTAAAAATCCTCGTAAATATGTGACCACACAGGAAGGTGATAATGTTTCTCTAATCAAGAGGTAAAAAACTTTATCAAAAATTGGTGAAGTCATATATGCACACCGCGGTGTGACGTTTAACACCGGATTTTGAAGAGTGTGAGTACTTCATAAACTTGCAATGTTTCACTTTGCTTTTGCTCCCTTACTACCAGAGTTGCGTTAAATAATTTATGAATTATTTAAATAATAAACAAGATGAATTCAATAGCTGTCATGCTACGCAGGGTGAGCTAATAATAAATAATTTTAATTCTCAGAATTATTTAATTAATAAATAATAAATAACCTCCAAATTTTCAATTTTATTTAAATAATAAATAATAAATAAGAGATTGGGTTATTTAGAATTCAATAATTAAATAAATAAGTTATTTAAATAATTATTTAAAATTTAAATAAGTACTAATTATTCAGAAGACATGGAGTTAATGGGGAATTCCCGAAACAGCAAAACAATTACAAAATTTGCCACGAATTGTTACATTTAAGCAACCATCCAGAATGTGTTGGCCCTTCAATCATGCAGCATAACCAAAATTATTTAACTTCTAAAACTGCGATTTTGACATCGATTATACTATGTCGAAGTATCAACTCATTTAAAGCTCTCAACTTAATCAGATCTTCGTGATTAAATGTAAGTGGAGGCCGAAATTCCAGAAATATGGAGAAATCTCCTCGTGTTAGCGTTTAATGCATAACGCATCAAAGTGTTGAATCTTACTGTCCAAAACTTCCAATCAAACGGAATTTTTATCACTATTACGACAAACTTTGCACTGCAAATTATTTAAATAAAGCCATTATTTAAATACAAAAGGCGTTAGGACATGGTTTTGACGAATTCATGCCTTAATTGCGGGATGGATTTTAGTCGTAGAGATTTCTAACTTTTTTTATCTGAAAGCCCATGTCTCAAACTATAGGTAAGCATATCTGGCTTCCGATTTTGTGTACTCTGCTAAATGAGGCAAGGTCAAATTTGGAGAGGTGTCCTTTTTTAGTTTTCCAAACCAGTGTTCTTATAAAATGGCGTTGAACAAAATATTTTTTTCTGAGGTCCTGATGCAAAAATAGTTTTTGCGACTATTTTTAAGGGACTTAGCATGCTTTTCACTATATAAAACCACTTTTGCCTCATGCTTATCTTTTAAGTCCGTTTTACAGTCTAATTTCATACTTGTCCTAATGAAATGCGCTCTTTAACGCAACTCTTCCACTTTTAAGGCCCCCACATTTTACGACTTTGATGCTAAAAATCCCTAACGTGGTTTTTATCCAAGGTACATATAGTATATTGCACTGTAAGTACTTTTGACAAAATTTTGATAAGTGGTTACACCCCACGGACTGAGTTTTCATCAGACCTTATAAACTTTTTGGAAAAGTTCCCGTCGTTTTCGATGTCGAACTTCAGAAATAATTTAACTAACCAAAACGCAATAATTTTATTATTTTGTCACTTGTACCTTGTAGATAAAATAGTTCTGCAGCAGGGGACACCAAAAGATTATTAAAATTTATTTTCGAAAAAATTTGACCATTAATTTTCCAAATAAGTTCACGAGTTTTTTAGGATTCTGCGACAGCTGATTAGCTCGGGTCCTTCCATAAAACTGTTTACACAAAATCTTGACTGTTTGTTTTAATATTACTTAGGACACTTCCAGCTTTACCCTTTACCCAGAAAGTTGACCCGGTGGGTCAACTTTCAAGGTCAGCAGGTTAATTTTTCCGCGCACGGTCTGATTTATCATTTTTTGGGCAAACTATCCGCGATGATGGAAGGCCCACGTTGTGTGATTCATTACGGATTCTTTTATTATTACATGCAATGATTATCTAGGGTTATTATATTAACAATCATTCACCTCTGACCTCTTTGGTTATCATGCTATATAAGCAATTAAGTTTGGAAAGTGTTTTTTTGGCTTCTACCAACTCCGGGGGCACTGTAGGGTGCATTTGTGAAGCTATCACCCTAAAATTTTAAAGATATCTTTTTGAGAGTATTATCTTGCAACCTACCAAAAATCAGTCCAAAATTCAACTCCCCGCCAAAGATATTCACCCGAGAATTCGTCGAAACCATCACCTAACGCCTTTTGTAATAGAAAAACCGTCAATAGGAAATTATTTAAATAATAAATAATAAATAATCATCAGCAATTATTTAATTTTAAATAATAAATAATAAATAATCATGAACACTTATTTACTTTTAAATAATAAATAAACCGTCGCAAACGCGCATACGGAAGTAGCTTCAGACGTACTTCACCCCAAACGGTCCCACCACAACTCGGGAACACTTAATTTCACTCTATTTCACCTATAGATTAATTTTTTGTAAAAATCTCATTTTACCCCGACCACACCCCCTGGCGACGAGGGGGTGTGGAACAACTCGGGAACACTTAATTTCACTCTATTTCATCTATAGATTAATTTTTTATAAAAATCTCATTTTGCCCCAACCACACCCCTGGCGCCTAGGGGGTGTGGCACAACTCCGGAACACATAATTTTACTCTATTTCACCTATAGATTAAATTGCACTAAAAATCTCATTTTGCCCCAACCACACCCGCTGGCGCCGAAGGGGTGCGGCAAAATCGGGGAAACACTCAATTTCACTTAATTTCACTTAATTTCATTTAATTTCACTCAATTTCACCTAATTTTACCCATAGATTAAATTGCACTAAAAATCTCATTTTGCCCCAACCACACCCCCTGGCGCCGAGGGGGTGTGGCACAACTCCGGAACACAATTTTACTCTATTTCACCTATAGATTAAATTGCACTAAAAATCTCATTTTGCCCCGACCACACCCCCTGTCGCCAAAGGGGGTGTGGTCCGGTTGCCCCCAAAAGTTGATAGGATCCTCCCCCTGGGGTCCTATGTATGATGGCGAAAACCGATTTCGATTATCTCGATCCGTTCTCCTGATATCCTGCTGACAGACAGACGGACAGACAGACAGACAGACAAAGTCTTCACATAAAGTAGCTGAAGCTACTTAATAATAAATAATTTCTAAGCGTTATTTAAGCATTATTTATATAAAAACTTATTTAAATAAACCGTCGCAAACGCGCATACGGAAGTAGCTTCAGACGTACTTCACCCCAAACGGTCCCACCACAACTCGGGAACACTTAATTTCACTCTATTTCATCTATAGATTAATTTTTTATAAAAATCTCATTTTGCCCCAACCACACCCCTGGCGCCTAGGGGGTGTGGCACAACTCCGGAACACATAATTTTACTCTATTTCACCTATAGATTAAATTGCACTAAAAATCTCATTTTGCCCCAACCACACCCCCTGGCGCCGAGGGGGTGTGGCACAACTCCGGAACACATAATTTTACTCTATTTCACCTATAGATTAAATTGCACTAAAAATCTCATTTTGCCCCGACCACACCCCCTGTCGCCAAAGGGGGTGTGGTCCGGTTGCCCCCAAAAGTTGATAGGATCCTCCCCCTGGGGTCCTATGTCTGATGGCGAAAACCGATTTCGATTATCTCGATCCGTTCTCCTGATATCCTGCTGACAGACAGACGGACAGACAGACAGACAGACAGACAGACAGACAGACAAAGTCTTCACATAAAGTAGCTGAAGCTACTTAATAATAAATAATTTCTAAGCGTTATTTAAGCATTATTTATATAAAAACTTATTTAAATAAACCGTCGCAAACGCGCATACGGAAGTAGCTTCAGACTACTTCACTCCAAGCACTCCCACGACATCGCGGGAACACTTGATTTTACTGTATTTCATCTATACATTCAATTTTTTCAAAAATCTCATTTTGCCCCGACCACACCCCCTAGTGACGAGGGGGTGTGGCACAACTCGGGAGCACTTTATTCTACTGTATTTCATCTATGCATTCAATTTTTTCAAAAATCTCATTTTGCCCCGACCACACCCCCTAGTGACGAGGGGGTGTGGCACAACTCGGGAGCACTTTATTCCACTGTATTTCATCCATGCATTCAATTTTTTCAAAAATCTCATTTTGCCCCGACCACACCCCCTGGCGCCCGGGGGTGTGGCACAACGGGGGAACTCAAAATTTCACTCCATTTCATCCATAGATTCAATTGCACTAAAAATCTCATTTTGCCCCGACCACACCCCCTGGCGACCGGGGGTGTGGTCCGGTTGCACCCAAAAGTTGATAGGATCCTCCCCCTGGGGTATTATGTATGGCGAAAACCGATTTCGATTATCTTTATCCGTTCTCCCGTTATCCTGCTGACAGACAGACGGACAGACAGACAGACAGACAGACAGACAGACAGACAGACAGACAGACAAAGTCTTCACATAAAGTAGCTGAAGCTACTTAATAACGCATCTCTGGTTACTACATACATACATATGCATGTCTTTCCTAAAAAATGGTTCATTTTATGGAGCGTCATAAAGTCTTGAAAGCGATATTTGCTATGTTTAATTTTCCCACCCAAATCGGCTTCTGGGGCCCTTGAGGCGCGATAATCGATTTTTGCGAATATATGTACTATTATGCACGTATTAATCAATGTTTGTGTAACTTTCCATTAATTGCAATCATTTTTAAATTTGGCGTGTTGGCTATTTTCGGCTATAAATATTAGTGGTTCGCAAAAATACACAAAGGCAAGTTACAACTCATAATCCGTGCCCAAATGGTTATTCGCATCAACTTTCATAAAAACGTGTCCAGAATAATTCCGGTGGGAACAGCATTTTTCAATTCATCTCCCAGTAATTAACGTTATGCAGTAGGTGAAAATTTCGGGGTCAAGGGAAGAACAAATTCGCCGTTACTAGGGGTGAAAGGTATGAAAATATTCGTCTCTCAGGGGTGAAGTGGTTAATCCCGGTAACCTCAAACAAGCCTTTACCAGGACGTGCGAGTGGTTCCAGCACCGAGATTACCAAACTCAAATATAGCGCGGTTGGAATTAGGGCCGAGAGCAGAACGAGGATTCCATGAATGAAGATACATCCTTGACTTAAGGAACGAATTATTTTACCAGTTACACTTCCCGGGAGTAATCCTGTTCCCCGAAGGAGAAAAAATCCCGGGTCGGCGCTTCTGAAGAGAGGATTGATAAACCCAAGGGTTGCTCCTGATAAGAAGGTGGCAATTAATAGATGCATAGCAATTCCGATGTGATCAGTTCTCCAGCCACTCCAGGAGGATGTATTGTTCGCTAATGGTCTACCTCCACCCCTGCGAAACGTGTCGCTTAGTTGGGTTATTAAGTAGCAGAGGTCCTTGCGAAATCAAATTAGGGTGACACAAATTACTGAAGCGAGGAGGGTGGCGTGTGCAACGAAGGTCCAAACTATGGCGACGAGAGGGTAGAAGGCGGGATCGCTTGGGCGCCAGCCAAGGATTTTTGAGATGATGAGACCAAACGAGGATGCGGAGAAGGTGATGAGAAGGGTGGACATGATGGACCAGGGAATCAGGCGGGGTAGCGGGGTTGGGTGCGCGGTAAAGGTTACCGAGTCCCACGACCACGGTTGGGGGTAGAGTTTCTCGCAGATTGAGAAGTAACGACGAGTCGCCAGCCAGCTTCCGGCCGTTGACATGATGAGCAAGCAACTGGAAATGTGAATTAGCCCGTATTAGAAGTAAACAGAGTTTTTTCTATGCGTAAGATTACCTCTTAACCAGAAAGTCTGATAACGTTCGACCCCTGGTAAAAGAGAATATACGGTAAAAAAATATCTACCATTGTGCTGAGTTTAATTATTTAAAAATATCGTCCACGAAAATCAAGGTGCCCCGTGGACAAATAAAACTTTATCGGGTCCCGATGGAGTTGTACAATAGCAGTCTGGGAGTTTTGCTAAGTTCCTCCCTATAGAGAGGAAGAAAAGTTCCTCTCTATACGGAGGATATATCTCTATAGGGAGGAAAGTTTTGGACTTCCTCTCTATACGGAGGAACTTTCTGCCAACTTCCTCCCTATAGGGAGGAAGAAATTGGTTTTTGCTCTAGCACAAAAACAATTGATCCAGGCAACTTTTAACCACTCCCAAACGAATCAGAGGCACAATTTACATAAATTTGTGCTGGATGGTCAACTTCTTTGCCGGATAAGGTGTTCAAAATCGAATTTTAAAAACAGCGGGCGGTTCACACCTGACATCGCAGAATCACGTATATCATATATTGAAAATATGTTTTATACCAATTTAGTGTCCAATAAAGTATGAAGTAAATAACACGTCTAAAATTATTTTTTAAGTACTTACCTTTGTTGTGTCCTATTTTTTCCATATTTATGTTGCACAAAAATAACTTTTGACTTCGTCATCCATTATTTAACATCAGTTAGAACATTTTGCATTTTCTTGTGGGACCAGTTCACAGTTTCTCGTCGTCAACACGTCGCAATTGTTCTCCTTCAGATAATTTAGTTTCCTTCGACCTGAGTCGCCCCCAACTATAGGTCAAAATAGGTAGGGTACATACATAACCCTGTGTTCGACCATCACCAGTAAGTATTTACATATTACATAATTAATTGTATTTAATCATGGAGTAATTATCATTTAAGATTCATAATGGAACCTAACACTAGCACCGGACATCACGACGACCAAATTTCTATAGGGGACGGAAATGCTTCCCAAACAGATGACGGCTTTTCCAGCGTGGGGGATAATGACGCTGACGGCGATGTCCAAAGCGTAAGGAAATCTCGTAATTCACACCCATCTGAATGGATTACAGATTCCAAAGCTCGGGGTAAGGTAAATAAGGCGTCCAAGGCCAAAAAAGCAATCGCAGACAAGGTAGTTATTTTCATAGTCGTTCTCACAATGCAATATTTTCATGCAGTATTAGGAAAGCGTGCTTATTTGGGCGTCCAAAATAGGAAAATGTTTAAAAACCGCTTTTCGTTAAATCGGATTTTTAAAAATCGTACGAAACCGGTTTTCGGTTCTGTGCAAAAGCGGTTTTTAAAATGGTTTGAGTATGAATTTGAAAAAAAGTTGTCAAATATAATAACAACGATTTGAATGCAAAATTAAAATTAAATGTACACTTGGGAATAAGGCATAACAATACAATTCTTATCTCAACAATTAGAAAAATTAAATAATGGATCCAAAAGAGTTAGTTTGTATTAAAAACCGGATTGCAAGCGGTTAGCAACCGAATTTTTATAAAACTGGTTTTTGGAAAACTGAAAAATCGGTTTTCCAAAAAATCAGGTTTATTTTTAAAATCGTAAAACCGGTTTTCGATTAAATCCAAACCTGGATTTTGGTTAAATCGAAATCGGTTTTTATCCGGTTTTATAAAATCCGAGAAACCGATCTTAGATGCCCAGTGCTTATATACGTACATATTTGAATATTTTGTCTTCGTAATTTCAAAGACGCTTCACCTCTAGTTCCATTCTGATATTATCGCCATATAATTTCGATTAATTCCTTCCAGGCAAAGGAGGTAGCCAAAACTTGTGGGTCCCGCATTGTCGTCATACACGAAAATTCCCTTCTGGTCGACACGTATGAAGGAGGAGCCGACTTCCCTGGACCGCCACCGGGTCGAACTATTCGAAAACGCCCACCGTTCGAGCTACCGGAACAAGTTCGTGCGAAAATTAGGACGCAAAATCCGGATGAGGATTTAACCTCGAAAAACCAGTCATTAACTGTAACATCTGCATCCCCACCCATGTCACCTATTTCACCCCCCTCGGAACCGGGACCCTCAAACCATGTCACCATTTTTTCAACCAAATATTTGACTCCGTCCAAACCCCCGACGTCTGCAGTAAACTCCGGAAACGATTATTCTCCGTCGAAGCGACCAATTCCAAGCTCCTTGCCGTTTACTCAAGCCGACGCCATTATTGCAAATTCCAAAATTTGCCAACTTTGCAAATTAAGTAGCAGTCCACGACACATTCGAAATGCTAAGGACAACTGGGTGGGGTGTGAGTTCGCAGCATGCCAATATTGGATTCATTTGTCGTGTAGCGGCTTTGTATTTAGTAAAAATCAGCATCTGGACGCTACAAAATTTTACTGCGGTGAACACTATCCAAAATCAGGGTCAAGGAAGAGGAATTAAGCTGTACGAAGCCGGTCTTATTTTTTCCTGCAAAATACTTCAAACATTATTTAGAAGAGTTAGGTGCCATATTTTCGGTAATATTTAGGTTAATTTCACATAGTTGATAATTATACATATTTACACACATACATAATACATTTATAATTGAGATATGTTTGTGTGCAGTAATTAACTTGTCAGACCGATTTAAAAATCGTAATAAAAGTATAATTCAAAAATTGTTACATATGTGCTTGCATATTATTTGGTTATACAGTCCGACAATTTACCTATTCGACTAGATTCATAAAAACGGAAAACGAGCAAGAGCAAAAGTTACAAGCGTGAATTTCATTTTGCATTTCGTCAATTAAATAAATGTTCAGTATATTTAGATGACATGTTTTCAGCAGGCAGACTCTTTATATACAAACTTATTGTATATCTTCAATGTACCAATTGTTGACGTGCAGAAAAATTAGTAATAAATACCTCAGGATTACCAATGTTAAAATCCCTTATAGAATAACTGGACAAATTTAAACGCAAATTAATTTCCGATTTTTGACATGCTTTAGCGAATATGATTTTGATTTATATGGAGATTGATATCGCAGATTTTGGCCTAGTAAGTACGGAAATCATATTATGCAATTCAAGATTGACGTTGGGCTGGTTTCGGCATGTAACAATTAAGGAATGGTTTTGTTGAAACTTTCGATGGTACATTTACAATCCAATGTCAATCCATGATTAAATAATACATTAAAATCTTTAATACGGTTATGTAAATATGTTTTGTACTATACGAATGCACCATTATACTTTACACTTCTGATATTTATTTCAATAAGTATTTACAATAATTTTGAAAATTATGTTACAATTTGCAGAAAAATGACAATCTTAAATATAGTAATTCCGATAATAGCTTTGTGTTCTCACTATCAATTACACATCGATGATATCGATTTGATGCGGATGATGATATTGCCATTAAACGCTAATGTCTCGCAAATTTAATCTACATTTTACCATTGTATAAATACCCCCAATTACGACGGAGTGAAATAAGTGTTTGGCGAGATATATATGTTTACTATTGTGTGACATGTTTCACGTTTGCAACAATGCATTTTTTAGAAGTTATTAGCACATCGTAGTCGGCAGAGTTCAATGTTGCACCGACAGAAAGACTAACAATGCGATGGTGTGAAGTGTAACCCTCCGATTTGGCTGAAATTTTGAAATTAGGTGGTCCATGTCAATACAACTAACGTTTCTTCAGCCAGTTTGTGCGATGGTTGGAGTTACTCAAAATATTTGAGGTCAAAGTTGAAAAAACGGCTAACTTTTTTCAGGCGGAGTGAGAAAACTCCACTTCCATTCTCTTCCCCTCGCATTGATTTTAACTCCGAAAAATTATAGATTTCATCAATGTTAATTTAATTTATGATAGAAAAACATTAATTATTCATTGCACATGCGTCTTGGTCTTTGTTTTCAAATGAATTGGAAATCAGAATAACCAACGCTTTCGAAATGGAAAGTAAGTTTTTCCATGTTTATTTCCCGTCGATGAATTTATAAATTAATGTTTGTCTGAATTTTTAATACAAAGAAGTAAAAAGCTCACTTATTCAATTATGAATTAAATTTCGCGAGTATAAGGCCTGTTAATTCCTATTTAAGCGGTAATAATAATGTTTTATTTTTGTTATTTTGCATCACTACTTATGCTTGTGTATGAAGGCGTATGTGTGAGTGAGAAACCTGAACAAAATCAATGCGAGGGGAAGAGAATGGAAGTGGAGTTTTCTCACTCCGCCTGAAAAAAGTTAGCCGTTTTTCAACTTTGACCTCAAATATTTTGAGTAACTCCAACCATCGCACAAACTGGCTGAAGAAACGTTAGTTGTATTGACATGGACCACCTAATTTCAAAATTTCAGCCAAATCGGAGGGTTACACTTCACACCATCGCATTGTAAGTACTTTTGGTTCCTATTTAATTAAGTAAAATTGATTTCCATAATATAAAATCAAATTGATGCCCATTTTGAGTACCTAAATCTTGAAAACATTGCAAGACAAATTTATCGGAAATTTTCTGCTATGATTTAAGATAATGTACGAACTGCCGAAAGATTAAATTTCATTTTGGCAATCTAAGTCCCGGCATTGGATTGCTCTTGAATTTCTTTAATAAAACAACACAAATATTAAATCTAAAAACGACGATGTCTGTAGGTTTCATAGACTAATCTGATTATTTATCGCCGAATTTGGAGGCCAATTGACTAATCGTCGTCATCGTCTTCGGAAGTGTTCTGTTAAAAAATAGTGTGATCTATTTAGAAAGTTGCTTCGAATTTTATGAAAAATAAATAAAGCCATATAAATATTACATACATGAAGGGGATGTTCGGTGACAATATCATTATATAGAGCGATTAGCTCAACCTTGGTTTTACAAACTCGAAATTTGTAGTGAAGATCATTTTGCTGAGTTGCTGAAACTTGACTGATAAGTTCGTTGATCAATGCTATAAGCGCCGGCTTGGTTAATAAATTCACGCTTGTGGATATATCGGAGTCAGTCATAAAAGCCTATAATTAAAAAAACGATAGCTAAGTATCCAGATACAAAATGAATAAAAACTACCAGGGCCGGGGAACAATTGGTTATATATGTAATTTTGAGGGAAAAACTTCACAACCGGACATAATTAATTAAGTTGGACCATTATTAAGTGGTACGAATTATTGTAATAATTTTTAATCGACTGATTTTCGGTCATACCTTTCTTAATCTTGGACGTATTCCTTCTGAATGGCACTTATATGCTTCCCCCATATTTGTTGAAGCTATACTTAAGAAGAACTGCATTGTCCGATTCAAAATGACCCCTGTTAGCGATTTGATTTCTAACTGAACATCCTGGCACGAGATAGCACTGGCATCGTTTAGAATTCTCACAAACTCTTTGCGAACTGATGAGATATCAACGCTCTTAACGTAGTCAATGGCGGTGCTCGTGATATGAAGGCGGTCAAGGGACATTTGCATTATCTGAAACATAGTTTTTTGCCAATTTTTAACCGGTTCGTAACTTAAGTTTTAACACCCTATAATGCTTACCTTGTCCATCTGTTCAACATTTCGAATAGAGTTTAGCCAGTGCTCATTACTTGGAACTCCAGGTGGTAGCCAACGGTGAGTCTTTCGAACTCTTTGTTCCATCAAAAAATCAGCACCCTGTCGTGCTTCTGGACGAGCCTCACTGAATGATTCTGAACATATAAATGGCACGTTGGGGCACCGGAATCTTCTCGTTAGGTCGTTCATAATTATTGGTTGATATTTAGGGTGATTCCCAATGAAGAAAAGCGCCGACACTTTGTTGCGAGCTGCCAACGCAATTTCAGAATTACCAGCGCGTATCCCCGATCGAAATAGAAGCATAGGAAAAAGAACTGAGAGCGCCACATCAGCGTAAAACTGGAACGTTTTATTTGTATTGCCTACATTCGTCACCCAAGTCATGAAGTCGAGTGACCCACCATTGGGAAATGTGTCGATGAATTGTGTAACGCAAATTTCCAATATGGACTCGAACAGGGCCTAGAAAAAAATAATTTTTTTGTGAAAACGGACTATTTTCAATCGTTAATGTAATATGTTCTATGTACATATGTACACAGTACGTACATATGTACATATGTATATTTATCAGTGCTTCTGCTTTTAAAAGACATTCGCACTAAATTATTGCACACCGCTAGGTTTAATAACACCCAATAAAAATAATGAAAGTGCATAAAAATGTACGAAAATTATTTTAGGAAGTTTTTTCCGATAACTAAAGCGAAGTATCCGATAACTAAAGTTTTCATAACAAAATCTTGCCCCAATTTGACAGGGTAGTAAAATAGAAAATTTTTAACCTATGAAATTAGCTGCATAAACTTCATGTCATTTATTTTCATGCATTTTTGTGCATTTTTTGCACAAAACACTTACACAATGATTTCGTGCGCACAAAAAGAAAATCCGATGTTAAGGTACACTTATATACATACATGTAAATCTTATAGGTACTGTCGTTTTGTAAATACTGTATGCGCCTGTATACTTAACACACAGAGAATTGCATAATACATACATGCACGTATGTACATATTATGCAACCATGATGTGGACACTGATGGGCAATCCGTGATTATATCAACCGTAATAATACTAAACCTTGAAAACTAAGGTACCGTCAAAAGTATGAAAGTTCGTTTGGGTATTTATATATTTCAGACGTGTTTTTAAATTACGATTGATCTTGGATACGACGATAAGTATTATTGAGTATGGACAGGGTAAGAAAAACCCAGGGGTTTTGCTATTGAAAACCCATACCCCGGGGTTTTAACTGGGTTTTGGGGGTAGTCGGGGTAGTCGGGGTTTTGGGGGCAAACTGAATCAGTCCCTCATGTATTAAGTTCAGAAATTAATGAAAAAATCAGTTTTTCAGTAATTTCGCAACAAAACTGCTTATTAATTATATTTTAATAATTACCTTGTTGAATTGCTAGTAATGCAATGTTATCATATTTTGTAAAATTTGAAAACCCCGACTACCCCGACTACCCGTGGGTATTGCTCAAATTTGCTACCCTAAAACCCACCAAAACCCGCAATACCCCAATACCACAAAAACCCGGGGTAGCATACCCTGAGTATGGAGTATCTCATTTAAGAAAGTTTCTGCATTCTATACCTTTTGCATATTTATCTCGCAATCAAGTATCTTGCCCACCTTTGTTTTTTTCTTACCTGTAAAATCTGCCAAGCCATGTGATGATCCCTGTCGCTTAACAAGAAATTCTTTGCCTTCTCAGACCGGAACCCAAGACTTTCAGTTAATGTGGATAAGCATGGAACCCAAAGAAGACGGAAAATTACTCGCAGTAAATTCATTTCAATATGTCCATTTCCTGGCTTTAGGTAGAACATTTTAAAAGCCAAATCAATATTTTCATTGATGTCTTCTTCCACGTCGTGTTGTTGCTCAATGTGGTTGACAGTGGCGTGTTGAGATTGGAAAAGTTCCCCACATATCTTGCATTCACCAGCTTCAAGGATAAGCTTGTGTGCTAAACCATATGGATATCCGTCGCATACGAGGGCAATCCATCTTCGGTTTAAGGGAATTCCTACATGAAGGCGAATATGCTTGAGAACCTTAAAAACATTGTTTAAGGAGTTTGGGTTCACAAAAACAGGTTCTAGGTCAACCACTTGAATCAAGGGATCATTTATTGGCGGGAGAAATTCATAATCAAAGACTATTTCTCCATTGGTTTGATACTGCAGAAGTATTTTGTCCAGAAGCCCATATCGGTAACCTCGCAAAATTGTGTCCTCTTCCTCAAGGACAGAAGTGTAGCGTCCCATTAAGTCGGACGGAGATAACTCTTTCCATAGTTCCGGGCTTTGTTCCCCGATAATTTGTTCGACGCCTCGAGGGTGAATAATAGAGCAGACGCTAGTTATGCATGACATTGGCATTTTTGAATTGACACCAATCTGCCAATTCCTGGATAATCGTTGATTATTATCAAATGCGACAACTACATCCCCGTCTGGGCATTTCAGTTCAGAAGTAGTTTCTCGGTGAATGAAAGACTTAAGGGTGCTGTAGACACCACCGGGGCAACTTGATCCGAAAATTTCAGCTGCTGTTTTACTTTGAGACATGTAGTAGATCATTAAGTTCTCCATGAACGAAAATGGGGCAATAAATTTCAAATTTCGCGCACCGTATAACGCCTCCAGCGATTTGCACAAATAATTGGTGGCCATCTTCCTGGACTCAGGGGTCATTTTTCGAGTAAAACGGCAAATACTTTTGTAAAACTCCAAAATCGGGGCGGGCCTCTCTTTGAGATATTTGTTAACATCTAATGATCTCAAATAGTCAATTGTATTGCTGCGGGATTTTAGGTCGAGAATGTCGAGTTCAATATTTTGTTCCAGAGATGAACCAAGCGCCCGTGCAATCAAACATTTTTCGTGTTCAGTGATTTCGCCAGAAGTAAGTTTATCCAGAACTGCTTGCACCTCCGGCGACACTTGTAGCTCCGATTCATCCTCGTCTTCTGAACTGCAAGATGAGGATCCAGATTCCTGTTCGCGTTGTTGCCCAGGTTCAAACGCGTCCCTAATATGTTGTAAGCATGGGCGACAAACAGATTTTCCAGGTTTCCCTGCAGAACTCGACAGCAGCCGCGCAACTTGGAGCTTCGTGAAAGTGTCCTTGTGAACATGCTTCCTTAAGTTTTGCGTTGGGTTGCATCCTGGTGTATGTAAAATGTCGTGGCGTAAGTATACACAATGCTTCTTAACTCGTCGTCCTTTGGGCATCTAAATATCAAGTAATTAAAAATTTGGAATTAAATTCAACTCAGAACAAAGGTTTTGTATTATTTACATAGTGAGTCAATTTTCACACCACTTTTCTGGTCTCGTAAATATTTGAATACTAATTCGATGGCGATATCCTGGCTTCAAGGTTCAATTATAATGAGCGGTTTCACGCTTCATAAATATGACATCAACAAACATTTCATAATTACGAACCGTTGTAAATATGCGCAAGGTGATACCATGTTTATTGTTCGTAAAAAAAAATTCGCCAAAATAAAAAGAATCATGATATTTTGGACACCATATGTGTACATATGTTTGATTTCAGGCAAAGGAAAGATTAACAACAGCTTTTACGGAATATTTATTTCAATCAATTTCATTTCAATGTTCCGTAAATTGCTTAAATTTGCTACTATTTTCACGATTCCACGGTTACGAAAGTCGGTGACCCAGAATGCTATAATGCTGTAACACAGAAGTAATGTCCAACGCCACAAATTTACATGTTTAAGTGAAAATATTGCCTGGGTCCACAAGAAGTCCCTTATCACCAAAGTCCGGATAAATACGTTCTTAAAAACCCCGAAATATCTATGTAAAATTTTGAATCAAATCGCCAAGATATGTGTATAAAACATATTTTTAATTCGATCTAAATTGCTTCAAATTAAACGTTTTTTTGCTGCAGAAACGAAAAAAAATCATTTACATTTCAAAGTGACAAAATAATAACATTTATGCATGCTTTGATACGATTTCTAATTCTTTATGTATTGTGAATTTCTGAGGTTTTTAAAAAGAATCTATGTTTTTTTTGTAAAAATAGCCGAAATGTGTAAAAACATATTTATGTGTATAAAAAAATATATTTTTTACAAAATCGCCAAAACATGTAAAAGCATATTTATGTTTATCAAAAAATACACATTTCTGGCAAAATCTCCGAAATATGTAACAACATTTGTATTTATATGTATGAAAACGTCCAAATATGTAGAATATTTGAAAACATTTTTTTGCCGTGTGACCTAAATATTCCTGATCGTAAGCAGGATCCTAAAGTTTCAATTCAATCGGGCTGTTATTGAAAAAGTTTAAAATATGTACATATTCGTACTCTTCTTATCACCCTTATCAATGAGTGTGCGGAATGGCCGAAAATGAAAATTCAATTGGAAATAGTTTTGTGACTCACAATTCGAAATGGATTACGGGAACGCTAGATTCCCACCTGATTTTTGAAATGTGCGAATATGAATAAGGGTAGAAACTGCGAAATTTTGGTGCCACTCCTATACGTCAAGAACTGAAACGAAAATCATGGATTAATGATTGATAATTTTCCGTGCTCAATTGACATAGAATATATTCTTGCAGAACGTGCCGGGGAACAGATCCGAATGTATGGGCATATATTTTAAACTATTTAACACTAATTTTCTCAATTTTTCCAGAATGAACAGGTAAAAAATATATATTGAGTGAAATCATCTATTTTGTACGTTGTCACTAAGGCTCAGAAAGAGCGAGGACTAAATGTGAATATTTAACACACCAAAAACTTAATTATGGTACTGACAAAAAAAGGTTGACAGCAACGCGGTCAAGCCATGCATACGTACATCATACATGGATGGTATAAAATTGACCTAATGTATGTTAACCCTCGGGATAAAACCGAGTCGGTAGTTACATATATGTATGTACACTCCATGCAACCCATTATTTATAACGTGCAAGCAAAGTGGTTGAATCAAATCAAACTTTAACATTTAGTTACGAATTTATTGGTCCATAATATTACGATATGCATGAGTGCTGTTCGGATGAATTTTATTCATTTGGAATGGTAATTTCGTAAATCTACAATGTTTATTAAAAGTTAGGTCATTTCATACACAAAAATGTTTGTAATATATGTATATGTATAGCGGGTATGATTAAAAGTACTAAAAACATTAATCCGGTGCATAGTTTCAAGACTTTGCCACCTCCATGAAAAATAGAAGCTTAATTACCAATGGGAACAATGTTAACAACATGCAAATATGAACGGCCCTTGACGAATTTGGGTTCCTCTCTATAGGGAGGAAGGTACATCTTCCTCCGTATAGAGAGGAACTTTTCTTCCTCTCTATAGGGAGGAACTTAGCAAAACTCCCAGACTGAATTGCGAATTGCCTTTGACTGTTCTAAATATGCAATCGGAAGTTAATACGCTGGATTTTTCAACATTTCTTCTGTACTTGGCTGAGCTTGGAAAAAAGCGTTCAACTGTGATGGGCATGAACATGCTTACAATTCTAAGGGTTATCCGATTATAATGATATTATCTTGTGTTTATTTATTTATACTCGATGTCCTCTATGGGCCGCAAAGCTAGAGATAGACAGTACACAATAATTCTAAAACTTATTCACAAAAATATTTTATAAATTGGCAGGATGTGTCAATTAAGAGAATTGCAATGCTTCGTCGTGATTCAAGGCATCCGCATTTTTCTTTGCGTTTTGTATGAGAGATTTATTTTTCCTAATATTTTCCAGATATGTAAATATGTGGTTATTGTCGAGCCATAATACATCATATTTATATTTTGTAGAATTCTAAGTTCCAGCCCGTAGCATAATAAGGATAATGCAATTATTATATTATGTATGTATGTCCGAGGTTTAATTTATATATTTTTGACGAAAAAGTTTAAAATATATCCAAGCCTACAAAAACCTGGCTAGTTTATTTTAATTCCATGCAGTAAATTGAACATTCCAGTAAAAAAATGTAGGCGAGATTAAGGCGCAAATCTGAGAAAAATTATTTTGGAAGGTTTTAACTAGTCACGAAAAAAACTCAGAAGGCCACACGTTCGAAGAGCGTGATGCATTTCGTTTAATATTGTTTTTGCATGGGGGTTGTCCATCTTCATTCAAATCTTGCCAAGGTAAATTATTTTTGGCGTGGTCGAGTGATATCATAGGAGTAAGAATTATTCAATTCAACAACGAGATCCACCACTAATTTTAGAATTTGGAGTCCAGTATTTTAAGATGTTACTATGGTCAGTGTGTGTTGATTACATCAATATTTTTGGCGGGGGAATTACCCTGGGAGGCCTTATGGATTTATAACATAGTGTACATAGTGCACATTGGGACACAGATTTCTCTGAAACGGGTTGATGGATCCGCACAAATTTTTTTGGTGGTAATCTATATCTAAGTACCTCCACCCCTTTTGGGTGTTTTTCAGAAATTCGAATTTTGAAATTTATAAAAAAATATTTCGAAAATTCAAAAAACAGAAATTTTTTGTTTAGATTTACGAATTCCATTTGTTGCTACATTGGACAATTATGAGAAAATATGATTTATAAATATTGAACAGAACGATTATGAAATTTAGACATTTAAACATATATTTTAATTATATTTTGTTCACTTCAACGTGATGCTTGATTTCGTGGTGTTTCATGTTAGACAAACATTACCAGTGTGTAACAATAGAGGCCATTTTTGCTGGAGCAGTATTAAATAGTCTAGTTTTATCATATTTTATCAAATCTGATGATCATTATTCAATGTGACCACAAATGGAATTCGTAAATCGAAACAAAAAATTTCTGGTTTTTTCGAAATAAATTTCAAAATTCGAATTTCTGAAAAACACTTAAAAGGGGTGGAGTACTTAGATATAGATTACCACCAAAAAATTTTGTGCGGATCCATCAACCCGTTCCAGAGAAATCTGTGTCCCAATGTGCACTATGTACACCATGTTATAAATCCATAAGGCCCCCCAGGGTAATTCCCCCGCCAAAAAAATTGGTGTAATCAACGCACACTGACCACAGTAACATCTTAAAATACTGGACTCCAAATTCTAAAATTAGTGGTGGATCTCGTTGTTGAATTGAATAATTCTTACTTATAAGTAAACTGGTGGTATGTAATATAAATTATTTATTAAAACTTTTAAAACAGTAATGTGGAAACTTCTTGTATGTAAGGAAGTGCTAATTATTAAACTAACGACTGCACTACTCAATTTTAAATCTAATCACTGTCGCTGTCCGATGCTTCTACTGGTTGCCGTCGTCCTCTCTGAAAAAATATGAAAACAAAAATCGCTGATTAGTCACCGTTCATATGTAATGTATTCCATAATTCGCTGATCATGATTTTGTATTTTTAGTTGCTTACAGGTTGACGTGGGGGTGGGATTTCGTAAGGGAATTTCTTATTGACTTTCTGCATTTCCAGCTGCACAGCAAGCAAAGTCTCGCGATGATATTCAGTCAGTGAGAGCCCCTGCTTCAAACTCTTCTCCAAATGTGCAAATGCTTCATTCGCCATTCCTTTCATACCTAAATCAAACAAAACATCGATTTGACCAATAATTATGCAATTCAATCATTTTACATCTATCCTTATGGCTTGTGAAATTTACATAAAACATCTAGCAGACAGCCGGAAGCCGCTGCCCTGGTCGCTGACGACATATCGCCAGTAGCTTGTCCAATGTGTGATGCTAGCTCATTTGCAATGTCCAAGTCCTGTTTGACCTTCGCTTCGACCATAACTGAGCGAAACATTACACGTGGCTGGGATTTCAACTGAAAAATAATACCACTAATAAGTTTAACACTCGCCGTGATTAATAAATTAAATAATTGAGAAGTACCTTTCCATTCCACACTTCCTTGGCCTTTTCAAAATCTTTCTTGATTAAGTGGTAGTTCCACAAGGAGTTAGTCAGGACATAGTTCTCCTTTTCTTCCGCCTGTTTCGCACACTGCTCATCTGTATACAAAATAACGAAAACAAATTACTTGTTGCATATGTTCTATAACTGCTCGCTAAAATTAAAATGCAACTTACATTCTGACAATAGGTCTTCATGTCGAATTAAAACGTAGGTGGCACCAGCCAAGGGAACTGACTGTGAACTATCGTCCCCACCCGACAACTGAAGGCCATCCACCGTCTTTTTTATATGCTCCTGAAAATACTCTCGTCCTTTACCAGCATTAGTGTAAGCAACGCATAGACGCGTATTGAACATGGATTGTCGCTTCAGCTCCTGGGAAACAAGAAACACATAAACGATCCAATTATAATTTAAAATAATATGCACCTCGATCAATATAAAGTATTACGTACTGGTGTGAGTTTCTTTTCGAGTCGGTCTAGGACGTCAGCCTCACCAGCACTTGCTAGGCGCCCCAGCAAAAAGCGAAGAACCCTAGGATACGGATGTTGTCCTCGGTCGAACATTTCTTCAGTCAGCTTTGTAGCTTCACCGAGTCGTTCAGCTCGAGCCATTTTTTCTACCAGGAGGCTTAAGTCTTGTAGCCCAAGTTTCTCTGAAGAATCTGATCCGTCAAGTCTGGAAGTAATGAATGCATATGACTAATTACTACCAAAGCTAAAAATAATTAAATCGTATCGATTTTTACCTTTGCTTCATCTGCAAGGCCACGTCAATATCATTGATCTCTATGCTTTGGCGAAACTTTTTGACTAACGGATTAGTAGTCCGGGGCAGGGTGGCTTCATCCCCCAGCTCCGATTTTTTACCACGACCGCTAATAAACCTCCTGCTACTTTCCGTCAATGGAACATCCTCTTCATCCTGGGCGGGAGGTGCGAACGGAATAGGCAGGTTATTCTTTCGTAAAAAATCGGCCAAAAATGACAGCAGTTCCGTCGTGGGTTGAATATTCTCCTCTTGAAGTGATGTCCATACGCTGAGTGCTTTGTCGGCATCATTGGCTTTGCAGTAGGCTTGGAGTAAATAGAAGTACATTGTGTGTCTATCCAGATGAACGAGATCGGTGGTAATCTTAATTAAATTCTCCAATTCTCCGATACGGTTTTCTTCTAAATATTTCTGACAGGTCAGTTCAATTTTGTCATTTCGTGAGCGAAGTCCAGGTGTCTGAAATTCGGAATTAATTATTTATCACAAGCAAATATGTTGAAAATAATGTTGGCCAGTTGCTCTGAAGCCAAGTACCTCTAAAATTTTTTTGGCCTGTCGCAATTTTCCACACTGAATGAATGCGAAAACCAAGTCGTACATTGTGTTCACCTCGCCGTGGAGGCTAGTACTAAGGTCAATTATTTTCTGGAGGCGATCTGTGTCCTCTGCGTTAATAAACTTGCAAAATAGGTCTTGCTTCCATGGCGTTGCGTGATGGTCACGGACACAGCGTTCAAACTCTGTCAACGCTCCCTCCATGTCATCCCTAGAAACCGTTGCATCAGATAATATTCAAATTAATCATACCTACAAGGGCACTAATTATTATAAATTCTAATCTTCTATTAATAACTTACTTCACAATGTAACTTTTAACAAGCGGACCCAGTGTTACGTTATTGACATGCATTAAATTTCGGGCTTGTAAAACTTGGAAGAGTTTGGATGTGTTTTCAACTTGGCCTTTCTCTGCGCAAGAGTTGAGAATCTTCCAGGCAGCTATTTGCTGATGTCCGCCGGATGGTTTCCTACTTTCGTCTCGAGGAGTTGTTTCAAGGACATTGACACACTCTGCGAAAACGGCCAGTATTTTTTGCATTCTGTGAAGTAAATATTGGACTGACTTATTTAAGTAATTGGATAAGACTTACCGTCGATGAGATCATTGGAAGCCAATAGGCCTGCATAGTGCAGTATTTTTATATCGTCTACTGGAGAATCTAGAGACGCTTTAAGAGTAGTGTACATGGCTCTAGCCTCCTCAATCATGTTTGAATTAGAATAGAGGTCTAGCAGGAGTGCCTGAAGTCCCACCGGAAATATGAAACCATCCGCCGCGAGTTCCTACACAAAAACATCGTTACAAGTACATATGCTATGCCCAATAAATTAATTGTAAAAAAATAAATAGAAATGACAATGTATAACTATTACCTGCCGCAATGATTGAGCCTTGTCCAAGTCCCTTTTTCTGCAGTATGCAAACAACAATGCCTTTTTAAGACCCCGGGTAGGTTTCCCATTTTTCAGCGCTTCTTCGTGCATTTTTTCTAGCTCCGCTACTGACTTCTCCTCTAATTGTTGGGGCTGGTTCCTCGTCGGTGCATACATTTCGAGTTTGGGCGACAGGTCGGACGAGGTGAGCTGTGTAATGACGTTTGCAAGTTCTGGTGTCAGCTCGTCTCCCAGATTGTTTTGAATTAGCTCCGCCCCGCTATTCGACAGCCCGATTCCGCATTTTAATAGTTCTTTGAATATAGGTAAAATGAATTCCGCCTTGTCTCTGCAACGTTCTAAGATGTCCATGACCATGAGTCCAACGGCTTCCCGAGCTCTGTCTTCACCGTCCAAACTGAAATATTATGCACTTATTACAAGCTCAAACATTGAAACTATAAGCTAAAACCTAAAACAAGAAATTTGCAGTATTACTTAAATTAAATATAAAAGAGTTGCATAATTCATACAGACGTACAAAATATTTCACTTTCATGAAATATCGTCCTTGTTTTAAGAATTTCTTTGGACAATAATTAAAAGTCCCACAGAATGTATAAGTCTACGAGTTTGTCAAAAACTAATCAATACCTTGCTGTTCCAATAATTTGTACAAATGTCTTCTCATTTCTGTCTCGGAAGTAGACGTCAGCAACAGCCCTACGGAGTTGCGGGTTGGAGAATCTCAACCGATATTTTTGAGCTGTTACAAAATATTGCTAAGTTTATAAATTTTTACATAAGATAACCACTTATAATTTGCAAATCGTTGTTGTACCAAACTGAATTGCTGGTTCGACATTTTTTGCCGACAGCAAAGATTGCATGACGGCGGGGACTAAAACAACGAGCGGAATTCCAGTGTGGGAACCCAGTCTCTCCAATATTTGGTCCGGCGACCCCTTTGATACCCTGAATATCGCCGGGATAACGTAGTCCCTCAGGGTTTCCATACTGGGTGGAACTTCAAGATATTTCATGCTTTTCAACCCGTTATACACATCTGCAATTAAAAGCATAACATTTAAAAACGAATTATGTTACATGGTCACAAATATCTTCCTCATTAAAAATTGATTGAGACCCTCAATTGATCTTAATTTGTTTTATATCATTCATATCCACTTCATACTTAATTCATTAAAATATCTAATTTCTTAGCTCGTCATGCGACAGATGAAGAGAGGGAAATTACTCCATTACTTTATCTCAATACTGATATTTATCTCAGGCCAATAATCTAAAGAATTCTATTATTATAAATGTGATCCACATATTGCGACACTTGTGGCGTTTTAATCACAACTAATCTCTTTTTTCGCAATCACTGAACTAAATTGAATAGGGGTGTCGACAGTGAAATTTTGTATTGTACATATTCCACAATAAATGTACAGTAAGTTAGAGAATTGCAGGTGCAATTTTAACCCCGTTTATTTCCCTAGAATGACGAAATGATAATCCAAAATTTAACATACAATTTTGCCACGATTCGAATTTGGAAACAGGTCGCAAAGGTTAAAACACACAATTTTCCGAGTTTGACGTGATACGAGCCACATGATAGCTTAACCTCAACAGGTCTCAATTATCTGTGCCAAATTTTAACCTTCCAATTCCACTGGATAAACGGGAGTTAGTATTGCACGAAAAGTTTTATGCAGTGGGGGCGGAAGTTGGGGGGACATATGGGGATACATATTAGCATTGTGAGATAGAAAGAGGAGGGGCTTCTTAACATGGGCATGGTAGGATTTTCATACATTTCTGGGGGGACAATGTCCCCTGTCCACCTGCTTCCGCCACCACCGGTTTTATGAGATACTGTACGCAAACTTACTTTTCTCGGATTTGCTCCCTGCAAAGACAGGCCAGAAAAAGTGCTGTCGGATTGGCGCTCCAGACTCCTTGTAGGCTTCCAAGAGGTCAAACGCTTTATCGAATTCCTTGGCTTGAAGGGCAATATCACACGCCTTGGATAGCGCGTGGCTATGCACTCCTTCCTCCATCATAAGTTTGGAAAACTTGACGATTTCTTCAGATGGCTAAAATCACCGTAATTTTAAATTCGAGTGTTAATCAGTATTGTAATAGAATCGTCAATAAATATAGGCCTACCGAAGTTCTGACGAGTTGTTGCAGAAAAAAGTTTCCGGAAGGTTGGACTTCCTCGTTCCAAACTACTTTCGACATTTCCTTCAGCATCCTGGAAAAATTATGACATTAATATGAAGTAATACACTTTTAGAAACCGAGTACTACAATAATGCCAGCGACATTTTTGCTTATATCGTTAAGAAAACATGATATGAACACCGCAATGAGTAAATTTAACATATTTGGGAAAAGTTTAACCATTTAGGAAACCAATATCTCTGTCACTAAATATGTAAATATGCATGTCAGATTTCTAAGGGTGTTTATAGTAACGATTTATATAAATAGTGTAATAATTATGTATTTACTCATGAGGTGGCCTGAATATTAATCAATCGTATTAACAAATCTGTCATAGTTACGCAGGTAATAATGTTATTACCGATTCATAATAAAATTGTACTGGACCGTACAAATTTTACTAATAATATGGTAAATTTTCACATCAACCTATTACATAAATAGATTGATACTACTGGGCATTTCGCTTTGGTACAGTCACTGGTTAATGAATACCACTTGGTACTATTTTATTACTGGATTTTTAAGTGTGTAGCAAACTACCAGCAGAAAAAAGTGAAAGAAAAGTATTAATACTTGCCTGTAAGCGATGTCCAACTTTCCAATACTGACCAACCTTAACACCAAGTTGGTCGCATCCTGGTTGAATCCCGTACGTTTTGTGAGCAGTGGAATGACCGAGTCTACCAAATGTTCGTGGCCATTGGCAACCAAGGTGTAAATCACGCTCATGAAATCTTTGTCGATCAGAATGACGTCACCTTCTCCGCATTCCTGTAAACGATTGCCATATTTACATATATTATGTATTGCATGCATATTCACAATTTTGTGAAAAATATTAACATGTACACTCTTAAAAATAATTTTACCCTTTTAAATAATAAATGCACTCTGAATTTTAAATACCGCAAACTGCACTAAATCCAGAGAAAACTTTATCCTTAATCCCATTAGCTTAACTCTTGATTTTTACTGCAGTTTAATTAATATGGAAGGACAGAGTGCATTTACATTTCAAAAGGGCAATATTATTTTTAAGAGTTTACATAGACTATTATGCAGAAAGATTTGTATCATCAAGGTACTCACCCGCACAATTCTGTTCACATTGTCCATGTCTCCCTTTCTTGCATAGCCGCACATCAGGGTGACAAAAGTATCGTCGTTTGGTTCTAAACCGGCTTGTCGCATGACTGGAATCATTCCCTCCGCGCTTTCCATGTCACTAATCGACATAATTAATACCGACTTATTTTTGACAGTTCAGACATAATTTAATATATGCATAAAGATCGCAAATTTGGGCGAAAATAAGATTGCGACAGGAGGTCCGAATTTAAGGAATTTAAATTTTTGCAGTTATTCCTTAATGCACGAATTTGTCTACATATTGCGAGATTTCAAAATTAAAAAGTAAAATTATTTTTAGGTTCTAAGCACGACATTCTCAATTAAAAAATTTAATTCTTAAAACAGAAATTCGCAAATTATTTACACAGCACTAATTTATTTTAAAGCTTCCTGAAGTTCTGAAATGTGAAAACCTGAAAAATTTTAGATAATAATTTTACAAAATCTCTGTGACAAGTTTACATATGTACGTACATATGTGAGTATAAGACCTCACTCTTTATACATGCGCCAACCTTGAACCTACGCGTCTTTCGCAAATTTAGCGTACCAAATAATTTCCGAAGTATTGCTAATTTTGGGAGATTTCTCACACATTTTAAATACTTTAAAACTATGATATTTTTTCAAAAATTAAGCAGATCTGCATGTTTTTAATTCACAAAATTATTTTCAAAACTCATTCTCCATGCTGCCAAAAAGAGAACTGTACAAATCCATTAAAACAACATGAAAAAAGTGTTCTTATATATCAGTAAATTTACGAATTTGCTCAAGTCACAAATTTTTGTAACTTCGCAAATTTACCATATGAGGTGCAATTTAAAGGTGATTAGAAACGTACATACGGATAAAGAAAATTGCTAAAAACATTTCAAACCACATACCCAGCTTTAGCATGACCTTCGACGAGCGAGTTAAACGCGTGTTCATTGATGGGGAGTTGTTTATCCTTCATGTGTTGGAGGATCGTGGTCGCCCCCTCGATGTCCCCCTCTTGACAGTAGCGGGCAATGAGGCGTTGATACGTGACCCTGTTCGGCTCGAGACCCTTGGAACTCAATTCTTGCAGGAATTCAGTCGGGTTGAACTTTTCCTCGTTTTCGAGATACACTCGAAGCAAAGCGTTGTAATGGCTGATGTCGAAGGGGACATCTGTACATACATTAAAAAGATAAGAAAATGAGGGGGGGGGGTGATTTTTCACTGACATTTAAATACTTTCTCGGCCAACTTTCCCCTAATCATGAACGTGTTTATGTTCAAATGATTGCATTTAAACAGGATCGGTGGGGGTATTCAAGTCAAACTCGTCAAACCCTAACCTTCTCGTTACATTACACAAAGCCTACATATCCTCAAAACTTTGCGACGACCGAGCTGCAATGCGAAAACTAGGCAAAAACCGGTGTTAATAGCGTCAGATAATTACATAATTACGATCGTTTTGTCCGTCCGTAAGTAGGATATCTACAGAATGAGTCAGCCTATTTAAATAATTCGCTTTTCGAGCATTGCGTTTGTAATTCTTAGTTCTTTATCGAGTCCGAAAATTTTGTAATTTTCCCATTTTTAACACATTTACGACAGTGTGCAATGCATACTTAAAAAAAGTTGTACGCATATAGGTACACACAAACAGGACATGTTCTCTGTACCCTACCTCCTAAGACTTTAGAATTTCTCTCGCTTGCATGCAATATTTCTTGTTAAATTAATAATTTAATGAACTCACTCAAATTCTGCATCGTCTTCCAAACCTCATTCACAAGTTTTGTCCTATTTTCTGCCGTCTCGGACGGAACAAGTTCACCACAACATCGAATCATCATCAGACTCTGGTTGCTGGTGGCTTTCTCTGTGGTAAATTGGACACAAATATTTAGCAAATGTAAATATTTTCTAATTAAATATATACATAGGACAAATTATGTCATATTTTGTGCATACTCGTGTCACGAATATCTTGAAGGAGCTCGTCAATTTCTTGCCGAGCGACTCTCCCCGTTCTTCGAATCTCTTGATCTAGTCGGAGTAGGGACTTGTCAATGTCTTCATGGGAATCATAAAACCTGAAGAATATTTTACATATCGTTCAATAAAATGATCCTGTTTTATGCCGTTGTTAATGTGGGTCTTCACGTCAATTTCCTAAAAGCGCAAACTTCGCAACATATCTATTTATCTGTTAATTCGCACATTTTCCATTCTTGCGAAAAGTTTAGAAGCGATAAACCAATCAGAATCTTTATTTTTGTTCAATATATGCGACACAAAAGTCATGAGTTGTCGCCGCAAACTATTTTTCTCAAATTAAGATTGAATTTGCATTGCTGTTTTTGATTTTCACTGGATATATTTTAATAACAATAGATCGCTTACAAGAACGATTTAGCAAACATCGTAAAGTTGCGAAAATGTGTTGGGAAGCTACGTTTTTAAGTGACATGAATACCCACAATACTTTTTTTAAGTAGAAAGTGCCTATAATTTTCATTCGAAATGTTTAACTTTTAATCAGTTTATTATAACTCAATTTGCATTTTTATTTAATTTACCTCGTCGTTGTGAAATGAATTGCTCGGCTGAAAGATAATGACACATCGTTTCTCTCCACGCTTGGATGACAACGAATCCCGGAATAATTGACCACTGTGGCACGATTAATTTCGACATTTCGTAAATTATGATGTAATAAGCTAAGATTACGAAGATTTCGTGCGACAGAAATGGACCTCAACATTTCTTATAATTAGTTTGCTTGTTATTCAGTTCGACTTGTTTGCGACCAATGTTTGACTAGAAAATGGTCATAAGTTTGCAAATACTATGGTTTTGCGAAAAAATAGAAAATAGCCGGTCGGTGTTAAGTAAAAAAAAGGCGCATGAGGTTTAGTCAAATTTTTAAATTGAAGGAATTGCGAATCACATGGGTAGCGGAAAGATACGTGTGTGAAGGCAGACCCAGGCTTTTATGAATGATACAGTGTGGCTCAGGAGTTTGTGGGCTGTGTGGCAAGTTTTTATTTGTTGTTTCAGGCACTTCAAAATGTTAACGGCGATATATGAATGTTATCACAACACTTTTGAGTTAATTAATCTAAAATTTATGCGCATATGGACCTACAAATTACGAATTAATCTGCACGGTCAAATTTGCCCGAGCAATTAACTATTAATACTTTAAAGCCATGCGTGGTCTGAGAACGGTTCACGAATTTATTTCTGAGGAAATTTATTACGGAAACATGACAAATGAATTAGCATTATTTTGTCAAATCGTTTGGTGGTACCTAAATTAACTTTACATACATTAAGTATCAAAAGTTTCATGTACGAATCTCAAAACTCATAAAATTTATGTCATTTTTGAAATTTGCATTTAAATAATGAAAATCTGTTGCACCTAAAATCGTAATCCTATGTAACTTTTAAGGATCCAGCGTTCTATGTATATGGATTAAATCTATGCATACGAAAGCTGAGCAGTGCATATGTTTGGTCTGACTATTGCTCTCGTTCTCGTTATCATAAACTCATAATATCATAGATTTCTTAAAGTGCATATACTTCTGACACATACTGTATGCATATATTCCACAAAAGACCGGTTCCAAACTGATACGCGTAACTTTGTGGAGCCATGTGATGCGTGGTCGGATCCAATGAAAGGCTTCAGAGAATGACTGTTGCCGTACTCATTTCTCGAGGAGTGCTTCACAAACTACCACCCACAAATAGGTTTAATACACTCTAAATCTTCGATGGCATCAACATCGGAAAGTGAGAAGGTTTGAGGCTCACCAGTTTTAGCGTAGCTTTTCATGCAACCCTGCACACCAGCTTTCTTTAGGGAAATGCACCTCAAAATCATCAGGCATTACTCAATGCAAAGGTAATGAAATGATGTGTAAAAATGCAAAAATTCATGCATGCAAAAACGAAAAGATGTGTGCATTCAGAATACAGAAATCTACGCATGAAAAATGCAGAAATTCGTAGATATAAAAGTGCAAAAATCTATGCGTACAAACATGGAAAAATACATCCATGCAAATATGAATAAATTCATTGGTGCAAAAAGTCGAAAAATGCGAAATTGTAAAAAATGTATGCATTTACCGTTATTGAGAATCAATTTGCCTGAAAATGATGCAGAGAAAATATGTATGGAAATCCTAATCAATCAGATATTAACTAGCTTTACTCAAATTTGAGTAAACATTTAAATGTTTTGTCGCAATTTATAGATTAAAATAAGTTTTGCAAACAAATTTGAACGACAAAAAATATAAAATTAGTCATGTTTCTCTGCAAGGGACGTATTTTGGCTTTTTGGCTGCTAACCTATATATGTATATAAGTATTCCAGATCATGCGTTTCAGTAAAACTCAAATAATCCAACCAAATTGTAAAATATTTTGTGTGTGTATAATGACTGTATGCACAATCTAAATAAAAATAAAGAAAATTTACTCATGCAAAAGTAAAAAAAGAGAGAATGACACAACCGAAAGGTAAAATTTATCCAACAATGTGCAAAATTTATCTACATACAACTTGGACAAATTTTGTACAACGTTGGATAAATTTGACCCTCAGGTTGTGTCATTCTCTTTTTTTACTTATCCATGAGTCATTTTTCCATCTTTTTATTTAGACTGTATTGTGAATTTACTTTAAATATTTGAATCTGCAAATGACCCAATATTTACGGTGAAATAATTAAAATTCTGAAGCTTTCGTGGTTATGCAAATAAATGACGGTACAATTTATTCGATACAATGTAACACTATTCCTTTATTTCACATAAGTATTTATCGACAAAGTATTGTTCGAAATATAAGTTTATAATTGACTAATTTATATAACAATTTTTATTCTTATCGTATTAAACAAAGACTATAAATTAACACGGTTACATATAAATTCATACATTTTTTTGCAGCACAGTTTTTTAAAAATCAGCACAGTTCACTCCCCATTAAAAAATGCCTTACAAAAAATTCTTTACCATACTTCGGCCCGATGTTGTTAAAAAATTTTACAATAATCAATCATTTGAAAAGTAATTCATTACCTTATTAAAATCAGAAAAAATGTTTAAACCATTCTGGGAAATATTTATCAAACCTCTGCAAACCATATAGATCACAACTGTGGACTTTTGTTACTTGACAGCTCCGGTTTCAAGTTAAGTATGAGGTCAATTTAATTACATTTTAAATTTAGGACGAAATTACAGAAACCACTAGCTAATTATTTTTCAAAGCTGTCAACCAATTAATGCTTTTCAGTTTACATTTGTCGTGCACAATAAATATGCAAGAAATTGTCTACCAAGCTTAACAGATCTCGCTTCAAAATATGAAATTAGGTTATTTACTACATTGAAAAATTAATGATTACGTATTTAGGAATAAGTATTTATGCATAAATTAACCACGTGTATATATTTTTATGCAGAATCATCTGCCAGAGAGAAAACCGTGATACATATCTGACGTGTTAGAAAGATCTTATGAATCCTAAATTTTGTTTTTCATAAATGCAAAATGAAGTAAAAACGTTTTTTCGTGTATTTTTATATCTGCAAAAGTATAATTTACGTAATAAATTGTTCTCATTGCGCACAATACCTTCGTGTTGCAAGAGGTTTATGTATGTATGTATATTATTTATTCTTACTTTCACTTAAATGAAAAGTATGTAAGTCAGATTATCAAGTTGTAACAGTGTACAATCTCAACGAAGAAGACTGAATCGAAAACTTAACGCAGTTTTAGTACATGCATTGCAAACCTATGTATGCATCGGATCAATGTGATTTAATTTCTTATAGGTATGTAGGTATTTTTCATTAAATTAACACAATTGGCAGATTACAAGTACCAATATGTCCCTTAAAAATCTTTAAGTTTGTTTATGGAAAGAAAACAAACTATTCGTAGCGACTGAATCGAAAACTTAACGCAGTTTTAGTATCTGGATTTCAAACCTATCCGTTTGATAAAATGTTTCATTTCTGATTTTTCCATTTAATTTTCACAATTGGCAGATTACCAATACCAATTTATGCATAAGAAGTTTTTGATAAAATGATAATAAGCATAGCGGCTGAATCGAAAACTTAACGCAGTTTTAGTATATGGATTTCAAACCTGTTCGTTTGATAAAATGTTTCATTTCTGAAAGAATATGTTTCTGTGTTTTGACTAACACATTTGGCAGATTACCAACACCAATATGTGCGTGAAGTTTGTTTATTTAATGAAAATCTAATCGGAGAGGCTGAATCGAAAACTTAACGCAGTTTTAGTATATTAATTGTAAACCTATCGCTTTAAATCAATGTCTCCTTTCGAATGTGTGTTTGGCATTAAATTTACACATTTTGTAAATTACCAATACCAAAATGTTTACTTCGGAATTGAAAATAAATTGATCAGAGAGACTGAATCGAAAACTTAACGCAGTTTTAGTACATTGAGTGCAAACCTATGCAGAAATACGTTTCGTCAATGTTTCATGTCTGCTAAATACATATGTCATTTAATTTACACAATTGGCTGATTACCAGGGCCAATATGAGTATAAAAAACCTGCAGGGAGTGAAATACGCAAACAACGTATGTAACAAAGTGGCGGAAGGGTATAGAGAAACGTGAGAAGTTTTAATGAAAACAGTTGAAAGTTAGAGTAATTTTCTTCAAATATTATTTAGTGTGCAGTTTTTCACACTAATTGTTTTCACCCCGCGCGACTATCAAACACTAAGCTCAATGTATTTGATATAAAAATTTTTACATCGTGAACCATTGTACTGACGTTGCAAGAAATAGGCAACCTAACAATCTTAAAAATTATATTATGTAGTTTCATAATTCTAAAAATACAGTCCCATTTTACATAAATGGGAGAGTAAGTAAGTAATTTATATAGTTGCGATTGAATCTGGTTTCAAAATTTACGATCCAGGATAATATAAGATAAACAAAAAAGTAAGCGACTTCTCAGGATCAGTTATGTACAAGCACGTGGCTCCTATTTACAGTTATTTGAAACATCCAATTTGATTTGTCTGCTTCGTATTGTGTTTTATAATTTGTGAATTGATTTATCCGTACCACGATAATTTAATTTAAATATTTTTTTACAAAAAAATTGATTAAAAATTATTTGAGTCTATCATAAGAAATACAACATATAGAATTTTTTTAACTTAAGAATTACATGAATAAGTAATTGGATAAGTTTGCAAGAGAAAGCTCAGCTAGAGAGATTGTGTTTTAAATCTTATCATGACATAGCACCTGTTCATTATGCTAATCTAATTTGATTTGGAGATATCTGCTTCTTAACGTATTTATATATTTGGTGGATTTATTTATCCATACCGCGATAAATAAGTGTAAAAATTTCTCCAACAAGTATTTAGTACTCGAGTATGTTGGATTGGATAAAACGTGAAATTTCTACATAATTTGGGTAATTATGTTGATTCAATTCTGTCCCAAACAGTTAAAGGGTTATGTATTGAATCTTATTATGACATTAAACCTGTTCATTCATTATTTGATTCTTGTACTAATCTAATTTGGGATATCCGCTTCTTATTGTATTATGTATTTTGTGGATTTATTTATCCATACCTCGATAAACAAGTGCCAAACTTCGTCCAACAAGTAGTACTCAAGTCAGTTGGATTAAATAAAACGTGAAATTTCTACATAGTTGGAGTAATTATGTAGGTTTCATTCTGTTTGAAACAGTTATTGGGTTATGTATTGAATCTTATCATGACATGGCACCTGTTCATTATGATAATCTTGTACTAATCTAATTTGAGATATCCGCTTATTATCGCGTTATGTATTTTGTGAGTTTATTTATCCATACCTCGATAAATAAAGTAGGTATTTCTTCAATCAGATATGTTGGATTGTATAAAACATGAAATTTCTACATAATTAGGGTAATAATGTAGGTTCTATTCTGTCCCAAACAGTTAAAGGGTTATGTATTGAATCTTATCATGATATGGCACCTGTTCATTATGATAATCTAATTTGGGATATCCGCTCCTTGTCGTGTTATGTTTTTAGCGTATTTATTTATCTATACCTCGATAAATAAATGAGTGCACTATACTTTTCAATGAGTACAAGTCTATTAGAATATACAAAATATGGGTGTATACCTGAAGGCTACAGTTAAAGAGGTTGTGTATTGAATCTTATCACGACTTTAACCTATTCATTATGCTAATCTCCATATTTTAAGGTTCTGAAAAAATTTAATTTATATTTCCAAACTTATTACGTGACAAATGTACTGTATTTGCCGAGCGGTTTTGAATCGTCGTATAGTACGCTATACACGTATCGATCAAAAGATGTCAGTATTACGAATAAAATTTGTTCCCGTATATTACAGGTTTCAAATTTTTGAATAAATTAAAAATTAAAAATTCCCCTGTTCCCCACATACAATTTCCTCGGGGGTAAGGACCGGTTCATTGAACTTGCTTATGAATTTAGACCTACCACCTATCATAATTATTTTTTACTGGGCTGCATTTTTAAGTGTGGATAGAACGCTGAAGTACAAATTTCAACATTTCTGACATTTTTGTAATCATATTTTGTATAATGGAAATAAGATATTTCTTTCAGAGTAAGGATAATAATTGATTGGTTTGAAACTATAAGAAACGAGGCAAAATAGCGTAATTTATATGTGAAATGTTATAAGATCAAGTTTATATGTTGTAATTTTTCATAAATTTTCTGAAAATTTTTCGGTCTATAATTCATATTTTATGGATTTTGTATCTATCTTTGGGCACACATTTGTCTTAATACAACAAAACTGACAATGAATTACTGTATCACGTTAAAGTTCCCTCGAAGTTTAGACAATCGGTCGAAATGAATGACTGACCTGTACTTAACCGGACTTAATGATGCATTTATATAAAACTGCTTGTAAATAATATTAAATTTGAGCTTATTCAACAAAGTACATTTCTGTCGAATAAATTGGCCTACACGTATTTTTCTAATGTTTCAAGATTATCAAATGCTAAACCTGCCCTAGTAATATTTTTCGAGTATGGATATTAATTCACGTGAACGGATTACAAAGTTTCACGTGAATACGTTACAGTGTTTATATGGAGAGTAAAATTATTTTTTCAACTGGAAAGTTTACGCGTTATGCTCCGTTCCTTGAATTATGTTTCGTTTTTTTTAAAGACAAAATGCACTGATTTGTAATTCTACAAATTCTTCGTTAAGTATAGGCAATTTCATAAATTAATTGATTTGCTATCATTCCTCGCCTAAGATGCAAACATTGTTTGATTCAGATCGCGATAAAAATTTTGAAGGATCTGTGTTTTTCCTAAGCATTAACATGTACTTATGTAACATGTTAGAGAATTAGCAAAAATAGTTCAAAAATTAAAACCTAACAAGTTTACAGAAATTACGGACGAATTTTGACTATCTTGAGACATAATTTAACTAAAAGGATGTATAGAACTTGAGAAAAATTAGGATACCCGAAATTTTAGAGCAGTTTCGTGCCATTTTTTAGGGTAAAGAAATACCTACATATTACCACTTTTGAACTGGATAACGTACCCCCAAATATTTAGAAGATAAGATATTACTTGTCGCATCAGGAACTTGATTACGGTGAAGATATGTACATACGTAATTATGGAGTGAAGTCTTGAGTGCAGGGTGGTCCACAACCTTGGGCGTCGTTTGAAATGATGAGACGTGTCACATAATTTGGAGTCCGCTGATTACAGAATTTCCACGAGGGGAGAGGGGGCCTGATGGATTTGAGGGTTCCATGGAATCTGTCGTATAAAAAAAAGTCATTAGCATTTCATGCATACATGGAAAACATGTAAATTTAGTATTTATCACTGTTAAAACAGACAATAATCTGTAATGCTTGGCGAATAAAATTCTATTTTTTTTAATTTTATAAAACTTATGCGTTAAATTTTGGCAAACTTGCGAATTTTTTACTATTGAATGCTCATAAAGCTATCATATCTCATAATATTTAAGACCAGATAATAATTAAAATAGAATTATAATTGTAATTTTGTATTAAAAACAGAAATACTTAAGCCAACTGCCTGTTTATAATGAATGCTTTTTGTAATTCAAGTTCTTAAACAAGTAATAAAAAAATTGCCAAAATTTTCTTACCTCTCAGATATAAAATCGTTGCGAAGTTGTGTAGTAAATTTGGCACACGGGAGGACCCAGAATTTAGGAGGTTGTAGATGACGCAATTATGTAGTTAGAAGATGGTGAATTTTCTGCAATGCAAAAATATAATGATTTTAGGATTTAAAAGCGTAACAAATTTCTTTTCAAGCCTAATTTCAAAACTAAATAGATTTCTAATTAGACAGAAATTGAAATTGTAGGAAATTTGTATGTTTAAATTTGATTAATTCAAATCTTCTCACCTCGAGGAAATAAAGTCGTAAAGTTTTACAGCACATTTTATACAGAGAAGGTTCCAGAATTTAGGTGGATGTAGATGACGCACCTACGTAATTGGGGCATAGTAGATTTTCTGAAATGTAAAAATAATAATTTTAGGATTTAAATTCATACAAAAAATAATTCGAAACCAAATTTCGAAACCGAATTGATCTTTTTACATGAAGGGAATTGTAATTAATCTTTATTTATTGGAAATGTAACTGATTTTAATCCATACTTATTTAAAGGAGAATTTATGAATTGTTTTTCTCACTGAAATTGCGATTTTTTACAGTTTGAACGCATTTAAAGTATAATTTAGCAGATAACTAAACAAATTAAAGGCTAATTGATAAATTGAAACCCAATTAAATTGTTAATTCGAGTACAGTAAAGTATACTAATTAAAAACTACTTTTCACTAATCCAACACAAAATCAGTATGAAATAAATTACCAAACTAATTACTCACCATATAAAGTAACTCCTTATCTTTCCATTTCCTCTCCAAATTTCCAAAGACACAAAATGACGCCCAACTTTCCACCCCACTCTCCAGTAAAGTTCTTCACTGGAGAGAGGTTGGAATCGTAATGAGGAAAGAAACCGATGTGCATCGCATTATAAATGGAGGACGGCGTGGTTTGGGTCCTTTCGAGAAGGACCACGCCAAAAAAAGAGAAGGGACACCTTTCTTCTCAGAAATATGTCGGGATATATTTAACTTTGGTAGTGGAGCTGAATGGCGGACCTGACTGGAAAATGTTTAACCGTCGAAAGGCTTCACATTCTCCGTGGAGCCGGGTGCAAAAGGGCCGTTTGGCTGGAATGTCATCAATTTATCCTTTTTTATCTGTCCACAATTTAGGCTAATTATGACATGAAAAATTTCACGAAGTGTCAATGCATACATTCTTTGTCCTAAATTTTTGTCATTACATATATTTTGCACGGCCCTTTATCACAATATGATGCAACTACATATTTGTTCAGGTTAGAATGTTATATGACAGTAGAATCTGCGCTGTGGCGAGGCATTCTTTGTTCATCTATAGTATTGATTCAATCCATAAATACACAAGGGATGAGGAGGCATATGTACATACATACATAATGTACAAAACTATGTGTAATATATTTTCATATTAAATGAAGCTATGCATTGATACTACACTGTAAATAAAGTTGAATAAAATTGCCACCAAAGCAACTATTGAGGAAAATTTATCCTGACAAAGGTAAAATTTACTCAAGGTTGAGCAAAAATCGTTCAACTTTGAGTAAATTTTACCTTTCTCAGGGTAAATTTTACTCAATAGTTGCTTTGGTGGCAATTTTACTCAAAATTGAGTAAATTTTAATCAAATTTATTTAGAGTGTATAAATAAATACATACATAAATATGTCCATGTTTTCATAATCTAGATACATATGTACATTTGGCCCAAGAAATATTCAGCAGTGAGTGAATATTATTGGACATATGCTCTCATATATGTAATATAAATATGTATATTTGCATACATATGTAAGTGCAATTCACAGTCATATATTTGCATCTGCAAGAAAAAGTTGCATGATTATATTCTTCCACAAAATTTCGGCAAGGTTTACTCTCCAGGACTGGATGTGCATACAAAATTACATAATTTTGGGTTGTTTATGCATGCGTAATTTTCTGAATGCAGTTTTTCTGCAGAAAATTTGCACAAATTTCTGCAGAAAGTTTGTCCAAATATATTCAGAAATGCCGATGAAATTTTTACGCTACACGAGTACAATCAAGTATGCAACATACAGATTGTATGATTTAGAAGTTGCATATGAATGTTCATATGTATGCATGTAGTATGCAAGGTGCATTACACATGTAGGACATATGTACATACGTATATTATGCAATTATTTAGTTTTCAATATTGCATTAATTATGCATTAAATTATTAGCATGATTATAGCATACATACGTTGTTAGAAATCCGATATAGTCGCGCAGGTATTGATTTCTCTGTATTAAAGTTGCCACCGCTCGGTATTAAATTTATACCGGGCCCTAAAAATTTTCTACCGATCTGGCAAAACTTTAATACGGAGCTATTACTACACGGAATTACTTATCAATACCACTTTGCTAGCATCATACATGAATACCGCTTGGTATTAATTTAATACCGGATGTATTTATAAATATGCATTTGAATATCCAAATTCTTTTCTTGTTCACTACAAAAACTTGGGCAAGCATTTCTCTCCAGGTAGTAGCTTCTTGGAATGCACTTGGGCTGGAGTAAGTTAGAAAAGTTGTAAATAGAAAAGGGTTAAATTTACCTTTTTACCGTGAATTTACCCCATCAACCGGACGAAACGTTTTTATTACCATGAATCCCAAAAAGAAGTATGTACTTACATTTATGCAAGCAAATAAATGTAAATATGAAGCATGCACACGCTGTCTGAACAGATTAAAAGAAACCAAATATTTTACACGTGTAGGCCACGTGTTACCGGAACGTATTGAAATTTTCATAAAAATGTGGACACATTTTCCGAAAATAATTTACAGAAAATTAATGCACAAACTTGTCCCTACTTTTCGAAAATGATATAATTAAAGAAATTTAATATCACAATAATGCATACATACATACAGAAATACAATATCTTCGTCAAACAAATTTAAATTTATTTTTTGAGTTTCTGAACTATTATTGTCTAAAAACTGTGCACTCAAAATAAGGTAGTAATGAATCATTACCATGCGGAATGACTATGTGGCTCTACCACGTCGGCTACGATTTGTCGTGGAAATGGTAATAATAAGTTCAGGGAAATTCAAATTCATTACCAAATGTTAAGAAAGTGAATACCATTATGTATTAAATTTGAATTTCCCTGAACTTATTATTACCATTTCTACGACAAATCGTAACTGAAGTGGTAGAGCCACATAGTGATTCCGCATGGTAATGATTCATTACTACCTTATTTTGAGTGTGACAGAATCTTCTAATCTGACAACTATTGTAGTGATTTACGAAATTTAGCTATTCTCACTTCGACTTCATTCATGAAATTTTTACAGCACGGATTTTTCAAATTTTTCATGATTTCTAATATTTCTGTTTCTTTACTGTAATAACAAACTGAAGTAAATTCATTACATTGATAAGGAAACAATTGTATGCAACATTTTAAGTTTCAAACGTAAAATTTTGGACACAATTTATAAAGAATAAATGCAACATTCCTTAATAAATATGGTTCATATGTTTCTATTGGTTTGTAAATATTTGGTACCACTAACTAACCAATGTCGCGTTACAGATATGAATAAAGTCATGCATTTTCTTAATTCATAATCGAGAAGTGTATTTATAGACATAAAATTGAATAAATTTTTAAATATTCATTTTTACAGTCCTACGACTCTTAATAATTCATGCAATTTGAACCAAATTTATATATTTATGAATGTTTTTGAAAAAACACGAGAATATGTACATATCTGTAATCAGTTTTATTTCCAATTATTGAAAGAAATCCAATCAGTATTTTTTTTATTTCAGTAAAACATCTGGCAAAATTTTTAAGAGAAAATACATACCTTATTACAATTTTGTTTAGAAACTTCAAGGAAATTTTGCATAAACAAGAGTAAATATTTCTGATTTAAAAGGATAATGTTCCGTTCCATTGGGAAAATTCGTGATGCATTCGGTTTGTTCACTCTCAATATGTGATTTCCGATTTTCTGTTTACAGAAAATTATCGATCTTTACGGCTTGGCAGCGTAGAATATGTAGTACAAAGGCAGTTATCTTATATATCTACAACATTAAAAATTTTGTTACGATAGGATAGCACATTGAATTGTTCTTTGGAAATAGGTTTCTAGATATATTTAGAATATCCTATCAAAAATTCACGTCTTTAAAATAATTTCATGACAATTTACAGTACAAAAGCACAAGTGATCCACTTATCCACGTTATCTAAATCTGTTTTATCAATTTCCAAAACATAATAAAAGCTTACACACGCATGAAGAGTTTACTCCGAATTAATTATACAGAATCAATCAAATTCACTACAAATAACTTCAGTAGATATATGTATATTTATGTAATTTATTTGTTGGATATGTATGTTTTGCTTGGATCCTTTTCATAAAATAATATAAATACATACGTAATTCGTGTCCTCATGTTGTAGGAGTTAGTGGATTGCTCTAAGCAAAGAGAACATGTCACGCCGGTGATGAATGATACACATATAGAAGAATGTGCTCTGAGGATTTATATCAATCATAAATATCCAGTCTCGTAATAAATATATTCTTAATCAATTATACATATGTATGTAGATGAATGCCAGAATGTCATTGATTAAACACGAACCCTGTCAACATTAACTAGACAAATTTATCTGCTTATTTGGACGAATTCGTGGTTTGATATCTTCGAGTGTGGAGGCAAATGAAACGTAATAATTATTGGGATCAAAGTTCATGGATTAGCAATTTCCCAGAACTCTGCTTAATGGAGTATGGGACGATATGTACATATATAAATAACACGAGATTTTTATATTTATGTATCTCTTCTAAATCCAGAATCAAACAGTAAATTTATAAACATCGCATGCACGGAGATTACTACCACGTTAATATTTATTTTCTTGATATCTTAAGTACTTGTAGAAGTAATCCTTGGTCAGGATCCGACTCCGAGTAGCAGAATGCTCAGGCTGTGGACTAAAATTAATTGCAAAACAAACCATGACCTGGTGATAAATAAATTTTGTGTATGGAAAGGTCAAGGGTTACTCTATAAATACTCTATGACAACCTAATTATTTACTCAGTTCGTATCTAACAAAGCCAGAATACATCTCCAAATTGCTCCTGACTCATAGAAAATTGTCTCACCAGCAATTGTTACGATGTAAGTAAATAATATCTACGTATTTTTTTTAATCTACAAAGTCCATAAAGTTAGAACGTTTATAGGCAAATGTATTTGTTATTTTGCAAAATAGTGTACATGTCTATGTAAACTTTTTTTGCAAAACAACTCCAAAATTGAGCATAATTAAAAGCTGAGAACTTTAATTAATTTTTTACATGGGAACTTTCCTTTTCAAATTTTGCTTTAAAACTTGCCCAATGTTAACCTTATTTAATAATAACTTTTATGTACTTTTTCACGTTATCTATGAGGCGTTGGTTCCATGTCGGCTTGTTAGCTGTTGGCGCATTCATGTGGACAATGGTAAACTCTTTTACCATAGACTTATCTACGGATGTAAGTCTTTATATTGTTTTGTTTACTTGTTAGGCAAATTCTAAAATATTTAAAATTCTTTGCAGTGTGTCCTTTCTGGTTGTGAATCCTCATCTCTTCGCTGTGGAGTAGACCGGAACATTCCATCATGTAATCTTACCAGTGCGGGATGCTATTGTCCCAACGAATTTCAAGTAAAATCCCAATTAACATTGCAATTGCTGGAAAGTTGGTGAAACGCATAAAATTTCGGCTGTTTTATAACTAAATTTATCTAAAGAAATTCTATACTTTGAACTCTACAAAGTCTAACTATATAAATACTCTAACTTTCTATTTATCATTTCAGTGCACGACTAACCTGGACTGCTATCAATACAATGGATCGAAACTGATCCGCCGGGGGACCGAGTGCGGCAGATTAAACCTCTTAATCCGATCTTGCTGTTGGAAAAGGTGCGAAGGAGACGCTTTTGGTTACTGTCGGTGCAAGTCGTCCGGTTTGCTCGGATGCGTTGGTGGGACTTATGGCGTGGAAGTCGTCGACGATACCTGCTAAACAATAACTTAAAATGAACCTTGCAAAATTTAATTGAGGGAAGAATGCACTGTTGTATTTACGTATTTTCAAATTAAATAAAGATGTAACTCACCCGTGTATGTATACACTTTAGATGCATCTATACCTGCTCAAAAAAAACTATTTTCGTTTGACGTTCAATCATCTCGATTTACGACTGAAGATTTTCATTCACACTCAGTCATTGTCTTTCAAACTCATTTCATTTCATTTCACGTCGTCCGACTTCATTTCTTAGTTCGCCCAATGTATTAAGCATACGGTAAAAAATAAGAAATCCTTTCATTCACAGTCACTGCTCTGAAGTGACGGAATCTTTCACTCATTTTCATTCAAATCACAGGAAACTCATTTTCATTCACTATCATTTTCTATCATAACCAGTCACATGAAAGTGAACAGGTATATATGGATGCATCTACACTACCCGAAAATTCTATTTGGCATCCGATTATTCGCCTCATGGTGTATTTAGAGAGTTTGTTTGTACATAAATTTAAAAAAAACTTGTCGGAATTATGCGTCAAAATTAAAATTCATGCATGTTTTCCAAGTACGTATAGATAGATAAATTCCATGTTACCCTTTTTGCTTTTTATGGCGAAGTGCAGGGCAGGGCAACTGTCCTGAGTAGATCCAGGCTAAGGCTGTGCAATAATTATATCGTAATGCCTTTATCATACGAATTTTAAATTTCGTAATTGAAAGAAGTCCAATCATTTTTATTTTTATTCAGTAAAACACATGAAAATTTTGATTCAGAGAAAATACCTATATTACAATGTTGTTTAGAAACTTGAGGGAAATTTTACATAACAAAGTGTAAATATTTCTGATATAAAAGGAAAATCTTCCGTTCCATTGGTCAAATTGGGGCTGCATTCGGTTGCGTCACCCTCAGTATGCACAGCACCTTTGGGGAGGGGTGCATCCGGAATCGTAAAGTTTTGGGGATCTTCCCCCCTCGCAGTCCACGCTTCTATCGGCCACGCATTCCCCATCGTAGTCACGTTGGCAGTTGATGTTGCGTCTGGCAGTGACTGCAAATTTTCAAAGAAAAATTAATGCATCAAATTTCAGATTTTAATTAACTAATATATTTAACTTAACTTAACTTTAACTTAAAATATTTAATATTTACGAAAAAAATGAATTACAAATTATGAACCAAAGAATTACAAAAATGCGAATAATTTTTGAAAAATTTGTACCTTTGAATTTAACCTTACTATAGATTTTTTGTGGTGAAATTTCCTCAAGTCAAAAAAATAAAATCACATCGGTTAAATATTTACAGAATGTTAATTAGCATTTTTGAAAAAAATTGTAAAGGAATTACACATATACCCATAAAGGAGGAAATATGTATTTATATTTCTGAAATTGTAACGCTGTGTAAAAAAAACTACTTTGAAATTTTTGTGATCAATTAGGGAACGCACCCAAAAAGTTTTGCCTTTCGATCGTCATTAAATGAATAACTTTTAAATTGATACATAACCGTACTCTGATTCCATAATTATGCACTTATTTACCTTCGATTGCCGCAACGGCCAAAACGAGTGCCACAAAAATCAAAATTCGACCAGTGTTCATCTTTTCTCGAGACGATTTATCGTACGTCGGAAACTTTTAAATGTCAAGTTAAAATTGCTCCAGACAAAATTGTATGTATACTAAATCTGCGTACCGAGCTTACTTTTATACCCATTTAAAATGAATAAACAAAAAAATTAGGTTAGTTCAATGGCTTTTTTCTTCCTTATTTAGCTGAATTCTCAGCAAAACCCAGGAACCAGCGGAACGAAGTGAAGGGAACTTATTGCGAGCGATTTGTCCGTCCGTATCTTTGTCTGTCGGCACAAGTTTCGAACAAATTAACTGTTTGGACGTGTCATTTTTCTATCGAAATGCAATTCTAACAGTTAGAGCGAACTATTATGTTAACTGGCCTTGTAGGTCAATAGGTCACCCTGATGAATTTTCTATGTTCTTTGTTGTCACCGCTTTAAACACGATTTAGGACGGAAAACGCAGAAATGGTCAGTTTTTTAGACGTACGTATGTACAATGACCTGGTAACGGTGCAAAAAAGGTTAACGTTCAAAAAATATCGAAACGTCAAAAATGCCCAGTTTAACTTTCTTAGGAAATGCTGCACCTCGAGTACACATGCATCTCAGCAATGCACTCCGACTCGGCAAGTTTATTATATCTGTTGATTTTAAGTTTATTTACTTAATAAACTTGTTTACTTCCTAAAAATCAGGTCACGTCATATTCCACGAATTGATTGATAATTTCCTGGTAATCGTTTCAGTTCTTTTCTGTTCTGTTGGACATAGCGAACAACAAAATATTAGGGGACGTGCATAAATTGTATCAAGCAAAAATGTTCAGCGTAGGTCCGGTTAGAAATCTGATTTATGTCGTCACGCAGCCATTGATTTCTTTTCATATTAGAGTTTCTAACCACGTGATATTAAAATTATACTGATCCGTGAAAATTTGTCACTCATATGTAAAACTTTAATGCCGGATTATTACTACAACGTATTAATAACGGTTTAGTAGTCTTACATATACATATGAATACGGTTTGGTATTATGTATTTTAAGTAATATGGATTTAATTTAATATGATTTAATATGATTTTAATTAATATGGATACTGTGTAAAGATGTCTGGCAGGTATTGAAATTCGGCATTTTGTGTGAAATAATTTCTGCACGTCCCCCACCACGAAGACAGATCACTTCCAGTTAATGTCTTAGGATGAAACATATGTAGGTTTGAGATGTGACCCCATCATGGGTTTTCCTGTAAATTCGTGGAGTGGCCTGGATTTATGAAGTTAAGAAAAGCAAAAAAAAACGATTTTCTAAGCCCGGAAGTACACAATGAATGAGCCATTTTTTGAACACTGATTAGTGAAAACTGTTTTTTTTGTTAATCCTTTACTCACGTGTCACCAGGGATTAAGTCTTTTCATTACAAAAACCGCATGGTTTTAAGACGAAAGCGAAAAAGATATGTAAATAAATTCACTCTCAACAATAGTGGAGTATACCATTGCATACTATTAATCCAGCAGGTTGATTTAAATAAGCTTGGACGAGACCGAAAGTCAATATTTTCGTCAACGAAGACGATGGCCATTTTCAAGAAAATCATGGTCAACCCGAAAGTTTCTATTTCACATGTCGAAACTCAACATGGACATCAACTTGACATCTCACAAGGGACACTCACGACCTGTCGTTTGAGTCCAGGGTACCCACTATGTTTTTCAGAATCTACTAGGACCCCAGATGAAGGATTCATTCATATTTCCGTGTAAAACTCATATTTGGCGCCATGGCGTGGCGCCAAATTCGCCAAATTTGCATGTTTTTATTTTTGAAACCGCCATAACTTTTGAAAACCTGTACGGATTTTCAAAATTTTTGGCAAAAATCATGACAAGGAGTTCAACTTTCGTATCCAATGAAATTTTTTCCAAAATTATCACTTTTAACTTTTCGCAAAATTTCGTAATTTTCTTATAAACGGGGGTTCGTCGAAAAAATGCTAAAAATATTTCAAAAATTAGAAATTTTTTATTTTTATTTTTTTCTCAAAAATTTCGACTTTTGTGATCATTTTAAGCATAAAATTTTGAAAATCCGATATAAACTGCAAAAGTTATGGGGGTTTGAAACTGGTCGAAAATGCAAATTTTGAAGTTTGGCGCCACGCCATGGCGCCAAATATGAGTTTTACACGGAAATATGAATGAATCCTTCATCTGGGGTCTTAGTAGATTCTGAAAAACATAGTGGGTACCCTGGACTCAAACGACAGGTCATGAGTGTCCCTTGTCAGCTGATCAGAAAAACACAAGGAGACTGAACGATAAAATTTTTCCTAACTAGGAAGAAGCCCCCCATGTCAAAAGGTAACATCAATATATGGCGTTCATTTGCTATGGCGCCCATCAACAGAGACCAAAATTTCTGGGACCCAAAATATTAAAAAAAATATTTTATGACAAAATACTTAATGACATTGATAAGGTGGTCAAATGACGCTCTATTCGGCTTCGTTGGAGCTATCTGTTAAATATTGGAATTGCGTAGAAATGAAGCAAAATACATTTTCTAACTATATAAAACTAAAAAAGTGCTTACCAACTCGAAATAACTATTTTTTAGTTCGATACACGAAAATGCCAAATAATTGTTCCGGATTTGATTTTAACTGCTCGTGGGAAAATGTTGGTTTACCCCACTCAGGATTTTTTTTCAAAAATGATTTTATGGTATGACATTACCAGTAAGTTTAGCTACTAATTGCAGAAAAATTTTCCGGAAAATCTCATCAAGTCTTCTAGGAATGTGCGTTTTAACACATGCAGTTTCCTCTGCCAAATAATTGTTCCGGTGAGTGTACCTAATGGTGTTCTTAAATCTTTAAAAATTCCAGATGCAGATTTTCAAATGTACAACAACGTCGCATTAATAAGTTCTTTATTACAAAAAACTAGAATTTATTCAATTTTGAAAAATCATTTATTATACGTTATGAAGCGTGAAAACATCAGTAATTTTAGCAGATGTTTCCATTTATCACTGTGCACTTTTCCCGAAAAAATCCCTGATTTTATCCCTTCCAAAAAACACGGCACCCATTCCAGCCACGTGAGCAGCGACAATAATCCAAAAAATTATCTGATACGAACATTTCTTATTCTTGTGACGGTAACAGACCTGCGCCATCAGACTTCCAAACCATCCTCCGAAAAGTTCCAGGGTGTGGAGTTTACACTCAGAAATTCGCCACATACGACTTTCTACGGCCCTTTTATCTCTCGCCATTAAGCTAAAACTCCACAAGCCGAAGAACAACAGGAGGATGGCGTAGCACGCCAAAATTATGAGAAGGGGGTCCATGACGATTTTCTACAAAAACGTAACCAAATTAGCAAAAAAAAACACTCTTAAAAATATAGTTACCCTTTGGAATAGTAAAATAACACTCTGAATTCGATATTAAGTAACCTATACTAACTATGGAGGTCTCCCAACGTATGCTCAGAGATTTGGAGCAAACTAGCGTTAATCGATCAAAAATATAATTAGTATGAAATTTACAAATGGGACTATCGTGTAGGTTTGGCAAAGATATTTTCATCTAAAGCAGGAAAATTCGCAAGGAAATTTGGAAAATGAACAAATTGCCAGCCTTGGGGGTTTGTTTCCTCCTCTTTTTATGCAAATGTTTCCTTGAAACTTGAACATTGGCAGATAGTTCCATTTGCAAATTCCATACTAATTAAATTTGTGATCGATTGACACTAGTTTGCTCAAAATCTGTGAGCATACGTTGGGAGACCTCCATCATAACTCTAGACAAACGGGGACTTGAAAAAGACTAAAGTTTACTCTGGGTTTCGTAAACTTACTAGTGCATTTTTCTTTTCAAAAATGATTATTTTTAAGAGTGATACGCACATTTGGAAATTAATAAGTGTCTAATAATGTATGTATGTATTTATTAATTACCACAAAAGGATATGTAATTAGACTCCAACTTTATAGTTAATTTCTCCTTACGCAGGAAATTGACACGAATAAATAGTTTATATATGTTAAATATGCAAAAACAGATGATGTTACTTCTTGTTATGGTGGTGATGAAGTCGATATAGATAGAGCTTGTATTAGTTGTTTGCTATAGGTTTTGTCCAACTACATTCATCCATGAGTTTTTTGGTTTAACCAATTTAAAGTTACTGTCGCATGCATTTGCATAAAGCAGTGAATCATACATATTGAGATATCTGGTGAGTAGCAATAATGTAAACCGGAATTTCGAAAGACAGAAAAAAATTTGATTTTGATAAGATTTGCACCGTTTGTAGAGGTGATTTTTGTGAGTGCAACGGTAACAATAATTCAGTTCAACTCCGCCCCTTTCCCCGGGGGGAGGGGCCGAAAATCGCAAAAAACTGCAAACGGGGACACGGATTTCTCGAAGATGGATAAAGATATCGAGATGCTACTTGCACCAAAAGTTTCCTAATTTTTTTCTCTACAACCCGAATCGAGCGTTTTTTGAAATTCGAAAACGAAATTTCAAAAAAATAACTTTTGAATGAAATTTTGGAAAAATTTTGGATGACAATTTTATGTCTCACAACACCCCATAAATGGGGTATCGTTGGAAGGGTCTCAGCAAGTGGATTCAGAAATTCGCTCTTGAGACTCCGAGGAGAGAACACCACAATCTCTTACTCTTCCATCCACATAATCTGTCTCACTCTCCTCCTCGCTACACAATAAGCTCATATCATCGCAATACTAACTTGTTCTCTCCTCTGAGACTTATAATAACCATACCCCGGACAAATATTTATCCTACCCTACTCGTGTTGAGCTCAACATGAGTAGGGTAGGATAAAAAAATATTTTTCCGGGGTATGATAATAACACGCAACAATGAGCAATGGTGGAGGAGGGAATGGGAGTGGGGGAAGAAAACGTATTAGATCACCTGATTCGGAAGGACTTAGAACGATAGTAGCAGAAGAATTGGTGGGAAGGAATAACTACAAATAAGGGATCCGGAGAGGATCGCAGTAAAAACATCATACTGTTTGGGGTAAATGAAGGGGCAAAAGAAGACTACAAGGGAAGGGATCAGATCATCAAGGACCTAAGGGCCGGGTTGGGCTTCGTATTCGACTACGATGAGGCATTCCGTCTAGGGAAAACCAAAGGCGCCACGCCCAGACCACTCCTCGTGCGACTCATGCGAACCAGGGACAAATGGGAAATATTCTCCAACAAAAAGAAGCTACGGATAGATCCGGCGGGACCTTTTGCTAAAATCTACATCAATGAAGACCAATCGAAGGAGGAACGACAACAACAAAAGGCGTTAAGGGACAAGATGAAGGAGCTCCAAGCTGCGGATACTACCCTCAAAGGATCAATTAAAGGGAACACACTCTTCATTTATGTAGTTAATATTATAAATTTAATTGATATTCAAAATTTAAGTAGTTAAGGTTCAAAATTTTAAGTAGCTAAAAGTTAAAAAAAAAATTTTTTTACGTAGTTATAATTCAAAATTTTAGTAGTTAAGATTCAACTTTAAACAGTTAAAATTCGAAATTTAAGTAGTTAAGGTTAAAACTATGTAGTCAATGCACACGAAATAAGCGAGATACGAGATTTATTATTATTTATTTTTTTATTTTTTTATATAAAAGCGAATCATGTTACCGATGTAAAGTTTTTCTTTATGGGCCTTAAGGCAACACAAAGGCGGCAATAAATCTAATCTAAAGTGGATTCAGAATATATATACTTTGTGGGGTCTGGAACCACCCCCTGATCTAAGGGCCCATGAACATTTTTGAGTTTTGGTTTTCCACGCATGCAGACGTTAACACAGGAGCAGATTGAGAGCTAACATAGCAAAATACCGAAGAAAACTCAAAAATGTTCATGGGCCTCTATAAAATCAGGGGGTGGTCCCAGACCCCACAAAGTATATATATTTTAAATCCACGTGCTGAGACCTTTCCAACGATACCCCATTTATGGGGTGTTGTGAGACTTAAAATTGTCATTTTTCCAAGTTATTTTTTTGAAATTTCGTTTTTCGAATTTCTAAAAACGCTCGATTCGGGTTGTAGAGAAAAAAATTAGGAAACTTTTGGTGAAAGTAGCATCTCGAAATCTTCGAGAAATCCGTGTCCCCGTTTGCAGTTTTTGCGATTTTCGGCCCCTCCCCCCGGGGAAAGGGGCGGAGTTGAACCGAATTATTGTTACCGTTGCACTCACAAAAATCACCTCTACAAACGGTGCAAATCTTATCAAAATCAAATTTTTTTATGTCTTTCGAAATTCTGGTTTACATTATTGCTACTCTGGTACAATCAGGAATGTATTAATTTTTTGGTATTAATTAAAGTTGACATCACTTGGTATTTAAATTATATATATGTACTAGCGTATAGCCCGGCCAAGGCTGGGTTCTAGGGTTCCAGTGGGGGGTGTGCCCAAAGCGAAAAATTCGTCATACTATACTTTAAATAATTTCCACTGGAGACTTTGTCATACCACATGCATACATCAGAGTGAGGGTTTGCCCAAGTCATGCTGCATTTTAATTAATCTGGTCACAGTACAATTTGATTTCCCCCTGTGGGAGTAGTTGAATAGCTAATTACTTAAATTCCCGTCGCGTGGGAGTAACTGCATAGCTAACTATTTAAATTCCCACGCTTCACGCTCCCGTTAAGTTCCATAAACCCCATTAACTTCTACAATTAACGCCAAGCTATTGACGGATTCGGATTCAGCGTCAAAAATACATTCGAATTGATATGCGACATCACGAATAAGCCATATTTACCCCCACGGTCACGGGAAGGTCACGCGGGCCTCGGAGGTCAAAACCATTAACGGCGTTGGATTTAGCGTCAAAAATACATTCGAATTGATATTCCAGTCGTTGCAGGTGGAGTGTCTCAAACTAAAATAATTAATTAATAGTGTTTATCAAGATCACTTATCATGATAACCACTATTGATGAGTGATGTGAGCACACTCAATTTTAAATTGAGTGTGCAAGTAATACTTGCACACTGTGTTTATATATTAAAACATTTAATTTGAGTTTGATGGCAAGTGTACGTACGTGAAAGTCACGTGCAGGCGAAGTGAGACTCATGCAGAAAATTCATGCATGCAACCGTTGCTCCGCTTGCTTCTTTGTCTCCTCTACGGGGCAATGTGCATTGAGAGCCACAGGGACTCAGTCAGCGACTTAACACTAACGCTTTATTAGAGTGGATGTATCAGTCAGTAAAAATTTTCAACTAATGTGGTAAAACTTTAATACATTATCAGACGGAAATGATGTTATTTCGGTGGAGTCAGGTACAAATGTACGAATACCGCCTGGTGTTATACTGGATTTCTAAGAGTGCACATAAATATTTGTATGCGCATCTTCCTCACTGGGATAAACATGCATTCTGCATTACCCAATTGTCCACAGATTTTACAGGTTTTTATCGGTTTTGCTAAAAATTTAGAACTTTAATTACACCGATTTTATTTATATGAGGCAGCAATAATTTACACATACTAAACATAATCCATGCGACGAACGTCAGAGACTTCCCAACATATTTGCATACATAGTTATTATTTAGGCATGAATTCCTAAATTATTAAATTTGTCATTACAATAATGCCAAATTATTAAATTGCAACACAACAGAGTGTTATAGGCAGGCAAACGCCAACGCATTTTTATTCAATCGATATCTGCCGTCCACAAATTACGTAACGCGAGAAGGGGGGGGGGTGTAATGCTTCAATGATATCGTGCCTATGTTACACGTGTTAAAGAGGCGGAGGGGGGAGGGTCTAGAAAATTGCGATTTTTGCGTTACATAATTTATGGACCTAAGCTCTTTGTTAATCAATATTTTGGGAAATATACCGTGAGTCAGTTCCTCTAATAAATAAATCGATAGGTAAGATTGGTCACCTGATAGACTTAAGTAATTACTTATTCATTCTCTGAATGAATTGATCGAATCATTTAATCAAACATTATAAAATTTATTTTTATCACTATCATAATAATGCAGTAAGAATCAATTTGTATAATTCCCTACGAACTCGTGTCAACAGGGTGTATGTACTTCACACAAAACAATTTGATAACTTAGTCTCCTCTCAATTTAGTCTTCACTCTTAAAAATAATGTAACCCTTTTGAAAAGATAATGCAGCCTCAAGCCTCAACTTTGACCTGAAAGATCACGAAAAGTCACTCAATGTTAAATTGCAACGACAGAATTTGTCGAAAACACGTGAGACGTGTTAATTTTAACAGATTTTCCATGAACAAAAACAATTAATTTTGAAATTCAGCCCAACATTTTTTAGAGTGTTGATTATTAATAAAATAATACTTAAACCAAATTGAATTTTTACCTCCTTGAACGGACAAGTGGTTACCTTTTTTACACCATAATTCCACATGACGATGATTTTCAAACCAGACATGAGTTTAATTCCGTCCAGCAAAATATTTTATTTGGATAAAATTCCCAACAAAGTTTTTACCTTGGAAGGAACTAATGCTTCAAAACCGATTCCTGATTTGGGTGGATTTTCCAATTTTCTAAAAGTCTTTACTAAAATTTCTTACTATATATTGTGTTTTCCCTGGAAACTTGAAAAGGATGTTAAAGGGCCCGTAGATTGGAAATATGTACCTCGTTGGAACAAAATTCAAAAGGTATTTTCAAATTAAGCATAATTTTCATCTTTTTTTTGTGTCTTACAGAAATTTGTCAGGTTTTCTCAGGGGCATTGAAGTTTTTCAAAGCATACAAAAGTGATCGCTCATTTTTGGTATAAATTAATTTATTAATAATCAGCCCAACAAAGTAAGAACAGTTAACTTCATAGTTATTTTGAATTTCGAAAAGTCTACTTAATTTAGACTTTGAATTGACTGCGCATTTGTATACTTCTGAAATGGGTAGCATTATTTTTAAGCCTGCATAGTCTCAATTGGCCCCTGATTGCATAAAAGATGTAAAATTCTGCGCTATTAGGTGTTTGTATAAATCTCATGAGTCTCATTTATCCCCAGGTATTATGCGGCTTTCTCCATTTCCTGGCATTATCGAAATTCGTTGCGGAAGTTCGCACCGACGGTTCGCACAAATTTGGGGCAAACCCAGTCGACTATTTGTACCTCTTTCAAAGCGCGGCTACCCTTTGGAACTACATATTTTTAACGTACTTCATCTTCTTCAGAATGTCCACTCTCTTGCCAGAAGTGGTTCATCAGTGCGAAAATATGGTGAAGAAACCAGTTTGGAAGTTAACCAGTTATCTGCACAAAGTAAGTGAATAGATGATTCAATCTCCCTTTGAGTCATACATTTTGTCTACCTTTGAACCTAGGGCAAAGCGCCTAGAAAGTATTGATGGGGAACTTTGACGTAAAAAATGGTCAAAAAATGATTTTAAAAATCTCAAATTTTTGTAGAATCAAATCAATATATCTAACTCTGAATGCCAAAAATTTCATAAGTTTTCAATAAAAAATAAATTTATTACACCATTTCAAACCATGTACTGTTTAGGTTCGGGCTTATCCTTTCTGACTCCATAAATAACCGTCCTCAAAAAACGTATAAATTGTTTCGTAATCCGTCCTTCTACATGGGGAAAAAGTCCTGCAGTGGATTTTTGGCACCCCACAGGTTAAATCAGGTCAAAAATGCCTTCATAACCGCCTTTCTTGTGTACATTTATAGGTTTCCAGCCACTTTCTCATCACCGCTGTCACCCTCCTCTCCACGTTGCGCTGTCTCGTCGAATTCATCCTGTTTAATCCAGACGAACAGGACCAGCAACTTTTTCACACACAATTTCACAACGACGTGATATCTCTAAAGCAAACCTGGACCAGGAATATTCCCTGGATTTCCTATTTCTATGACGACCTTACAACTGACTTGGTTAACGAGGAAGTGACATCCGACTGGTCCGACGTGTTGCTTGGTTGTCTTGATATACTTAATACATCGTGGCCAAGAATTATCTGACCAGGCGAGGTATGGTCTCAAACATTTGTTAATTTCACAAGAAAAACATTTTACTAACAAAAACTCTTACAGTATGTTCTAAACTAATGTCTTGTGGGTCCTCCAGACGATTTTGCATGTTATGAAATTTTTTTCCTCAAATTTTCTGACAGATTTTCCAAAACACTTTTGGGAATTTTTTTCCAAACGTTTTTTAAACATGAGGTCTTGGAAGCAGTATGGTCTGGAACTTTTTCGTAGACCGCCTTAAATTTAAGCTAGGGCCACAAATTTTTAATTGGGGTAATGACCGGGGTGTTTCCCATGCCTGGAATTTCTTACATGAATTTGGAAGTGTTCTCCCCACTAATTTTCAAAATGTTCTCTGAAAACAGGGAAAATTCTATTTTTTCCAATTTTTTTGCTACACTGAAGGTGGTCAATATTGAAATTACTTGTTTAATTATTTGATTTCTATGATTATCATGTGTAAAAAGTATGATTTTAACTTGCTAAGGTCGATATGTTGTAAATTGACTGATTTGAGTAACATCATCGTTCATTTTTATCACTATTGAAAAAAAATTTTCAGTATTTTTTCAAAGTGTTCTCCCCTCATTGCGGGTTGGTGGGGTAAGAAATTCCAGGCATGGTGTTTCCGAGGCACACCCCCTTTGCCAAGATGGTAAACGACCGACACTCGAAAAATCAAATAATAGTGTTTGAAGTGTGGGCTAATATTCCATCCAGTTAATATGGAATTTCTTTCGAATTTGGAAAAAGTTGCTCAGTCTCCATAGTATCGAAGTAGAAGGGCAAGATATGACCACGGTAAAACCGTACGTCTAAATTTTGACAACCAAAAGTGACGACCAGGTCCGTCACGCCTCGAAACCAGAGCTAAATACAAACCATTAATGGTAGTCACTTTTTTCTAATCTTCGTCTCGGGAAACCGGTTTCTATTCACAATTGGCTACCTCATATAGTGTGGATTCACCACAGGATTACCATATATTTTGGTCATGCGCGTACACAAAATTCCTGGGCCCTTTATACCACCAGTCAAATAGCGGTTTTCATCTAGAAACTCGCCAAAATCAACTCGACCTTATATTGTTGACCGAAAAAGAGTTTGTTTTGGAGGTCTGGAAGAGATGTGACCCCAGTCACTGGTGTTTACTTGATTCTGGAGAGTGGAACGATAGATTTTCTAATAAAATTGTCAAAATCGATATTTAAGATTTTGGACCGGCTCACAATTTATTGTCGAACTCCCAGGTTTTCGTTGGACTATTGTAAAAATCGCATTCTCAGGTCTGACCGAGGATGTGGTGTGTCGTCTGAGATGATTAGCCTGGCTGATTGCCTTCTGGTTCCTTCAGAACGTGACGATATTCCTAGGGACTCAAAATTTTAGACCAATTTATGAAATTCCTTCTGCTTCATCCAAACGTTTGGTTAGTTTTATAACTTTTTCCAGAAATGAAGGTACAAGTCTGGTTGACATTGTCAGAAAAAATTAGTTCCGAGAACACGACAACAAAAAAGTTTCAGCCCATTTTGTGGACCGATTTATAGATTTTTTTGGGTGGTCAGATAATTCTTGGCCACGATGTACTTATTCCATTTTGTGGCGATTGGTTCGCCCTAATCATCGCGTTTACGTTGTGGGTTCCATCCTACCACTTTTACAGAATCGTAGAGGAAGATAAGGTCAAATTCAAAAGATTACTTTAATCTAAACCTACACAGCAAAATTCCAATAAGGGGACGTCCAAAAATTGCGGTTTTCTTGACCTACGCTCCCACTTTAACGACATCATTGGAGCTAAATATTATTCAACTATTACAAGAAAATATCCCCAAAATGCAGATAGATCATATTAAATTTTATGTATTTTTCCGAAAAAATTATTTTTCAATAAAAATGAATTTCAAAATTTAACAAATTCAAAAAATTATAAATAGTTAGCCGTTCCTGAAATTCTGGAAATGTATGAGGACCTAAAAACCCTGTCAGATTTAATGAACGTCGCCTTCTCCAAGATCATGCTCCCCTACGCGGTCGACGTCATGTTCTTCTACGCCACGCACCTCCTCGACATTGTCGCGAGTAAGACCAGCCCCGCCAAACTGTACCTCGCTCTGGCCTTTTTGGTCGTCATGGTGACAATTCTGCTGCTATCGGATGCCTCCCGAAGGACTGATGGGATGCAAAAGTAAGTCAAATTTTCATGAGAATTTCAAACCTGAGGGTGGTTCAAATTTGATCTGATCCGTTTTTTATTTTCGAAAATAGTCGATCCTAATTTCTAAAATTATAATTCATACCTAGTTAATGCATACTTCCAGGTTGATGAACAACACGTTCGAAAGGCCCTGGAAAACGACCCTCTCCTGTTCATTAGTTTGACCCAGGACGCGGCCTCGCATCCTGTCGGATTAAGCGGTGATGGAATATTCGTCTACAACTATAACTTCGTCTTTGGGGTTAGTTATCTTAATATTTGGGGCTACGATATGTACATAAATAAATACATCTACACTCTAAGAATTCTGGTGATATACGAGACTACCGGTTCAGGTGGTCATTATCTTTTCCGAGTTGGTGGTAATATGCTTTCCCCAGGTCGGTGACAAATCGGTTATACAATTTCTTAGAGTGTAGTTCTCGTGTATGCTCCGAGAGTCTCACATTTTCTGTGCCTGATCCATCAACATAAAACTTAATTCAATTTTATTCTCCTTTTATTAAAATATGCCACTAATATATTTCAGATACTCAACACTGCTGACAATTTTCATATTGTGTGTCCAATTTCGACACACGGATAAACAAACTTGAACAATCAATATTTACACAGAATTTCATCGTTAACATGTCAGACCTGATTTCTCCCAGCCAACTACTGGAAGTCAATCCTCATCCAAAAAGTTAAAGTCTGTAAGTCACACTATTAACCTAAGAGTCCAATGAACTTGTCCCTTCAGGAATCACATAAAAAATAAGCTAACAACGAAAATCGAGCCCAGGAAAGGATATTTTATTACTTGAATTCGACGAGCAGCCTAATTATAATTAACGAAATACATATGTACATAATTATTCATTACTTCTAACTAATTATTGTAAATAAATAACTACAATTACATAAATTATAACAGCACATGATAAAATTCTGGTCGAATCGCTTTTCATACGTATGCAAACAATGGTTGAGTATGAAAACTCATAGGGAACGTTCATATATTACGTCATCAAAAAATTCCATTTTCACACCACCCCTTCCCAATCCAACTCATGAAAAGGTTAAGCCGGGTAAGATAGGCGACATAAAACCACCCAAAAACCTTTATTGATCACGTAATATATGCACGCTCCCACCAGCAATTTACATCATTCAAGGCGGCATTCACTTTACTCAAAAATACACGATCAAATCACCAGCTCAAATAAAACAAACCTGTCAAACTGAATTTCACTGAGTTTCTCCTGGATAAACCTAAATAAAAAAATTGGTGCAGTTAAAATATTTAATTGGCACGTCATTAAATGCAATACAGTTGTAAATCCGACTAATTTAAACGAATAATACGTATGTAAAATTAAAGGTATGCACATTTCCAATTCGCGTTAAACAATTCGCGTATATCATTCTGAACAGACTATTAAATTAAGTTTACAGATAAAGAAAATGTCGGAAGGAGACGGATTTTCAAAATCCACTAAAAATGGGACGAGTCACATTTTGCAAGATTTACTTTCTTCCACGGTTCTTCTCTCCAGGGCAAATTTTGTCCCCACAAGGAACCAAAAACTTGACAACTTTCCCGTCAAAATCGAGCCAAATTTGACACCCCCAGAAGTAACATGTTCAATCTGCTCCGAATCGACGAATCTTCTCCCTCTGGCCGTCCAAGAGATGGAAATTCTGGCCAAATTCGTCCTAAGTCAGGAGCACATTTCCCTCATTTTACAAACGGAAGATCATCCTCCCATTTTTTGCTGTAAAATTTGCTCCTCCGCGATCCTCTCGTTGGCCAAGTTATCCACGCAGATCGAAAATATTACCATTTCTCTCCGTGCCGTCATCTCCAGCAGGAACGGACTGTTTAATAAGCTGCGGAGTGGGTCCAAAACTATTGGTAAATAATTTTTGCAAATTTTTGGTGAATTTTGATAGTTAATTCAACAATTTTTAATAATCTATTCGATTAATCCTTAATTCACATACATAGGACTCAAGGACATTTTTCATGATATATCGCGCCTGGGAATTTATTCTAAAATTCTTGAATTTATAGACCAGATCGCCATTTTTAAAAATACCCATAGATTTTTACACTTTTTGGCGACGGAGATCCCCGATTGAAAAATCCTTCAGAAAAAATGGAACTGGGTTAAAAAAACTTACCTCAATTCCATCAATCAACCCACTGAGGACAAATTTAGTAAAATAAATTCCCACAGGAGAAAAATGATTAAAAATGTTCTGCTTTTGACGATTTTAATGACGAGTAAGTCATCTTTTATTCAATTTATGTAGAACCCTCCCGTGATGGAGAAGACTTTGGCGTTCGTCACGGCGTCACATTGTTGCATAATGGCGACCACCCAGGGCCAACTGAATCGGTTTACGAAGAATTTTCGGTAAAAGTCGAGCCACCTGATGACCACGACCAAGACGACCATGAAATTGAGTCTGATGCTGACTCTGCATTATCTGAGCCCAAATCTCCTCCCGAGAGGACCAAATCATGGTCAAAATACGTCTGCAAAATCTGTCAACCTAACGTCACCTTCCGCAGAGTTGACAACCTCACGCGTCACATGAACCAGAAACATGCCCCCAAACGCAGTAAGGATACAATGCATAAATATTTTACGAATTTGAATATTTGCACTTTTCTTTTAAATCTTGCGACATGCAAATTTTCCTGCCATGTCTTTTGTTTCAGCCACCACAAGCGGATTTACACGGTGAGTTTTAGTATTAATATAGGCAACAAGTACACTCTTATAAATAATGTTACCTTTGTGAAAATCGATGCACTGTAAACTACACATTAACCAGTGGCGGATAAATAGGGTATGTGGGCTAGGTGTGACATAGGGGCCCCAGGGTGCAGCGTGGTGTATATATTATTATACTTAAGTTTGGTCAACGAATTTCGAAAAATAAATTCACTGATACTGCAGATAAATTATTATTAAGTTAATTGTTATTAAGTACTCGCGTAACAAGTAGTTTTTGGGAAACTACAAATAGGTGGTTAAGTATTTATGTAAATATGCCGAAGGTATTCGGTTGCGATTATTTATTGCCCATTTGGAATAAATTTCTCCCCGGTCGGTTATAAATTGATAACCAGTCAGTGGTAGACTCAAACATATATCTTGGATTGTGGTTATAATCGTAACCGAGTTATTTGCAGTGTAGATTATGTAATCTTGGAAGATGTTTTTTTGGGTTCGAACAATTTTGGCGTGCTATTCCGCAAAATTTTCGCAAACTTTAGCAGCTTTAAAATAAATCTGGGGCCCCTTGATAGAGGTTAGACTTTTTCTAGCCAAAACTTATTTTTTTATATCCTTGAAATATAACAAATATGTATGTGGCAAAAATTGTATTTCAAGAAAATTTGGCTAGATAAAGCCTCATATCTTTCAAGGGGCCCCCAAATTTATTATTAAGCTACTAAAGTGTGCGAAAATTTTGCGGAATCGTATGCAAAAATTGTCAAATAAAAATGATGTTGTCCTCTTTATATTAATCGGTGTCTCAATCTAGTTCGTGGTGATCCCCAATTGACGCCCAATTCCCCACGAATCTAAAGAAATTTCATAGCGATTTAATAAACCCTCCCTAATATCAAGGAACTTTTTCTTTACCCTCCCGCGCTCGTATCCCTACCATACTAATAGTATGGGAACACTCTCAATAATTTTTTGATGATATTGTTACCGGCGGAGGTACTATGCAACTCTACCGCTCAGGTAATAATTTATCACCGAAGGGTAACATATATACAGAGGCTAAATCCTGCACTGCCCCAATGTCAACGCTCAGGTAATAAAAATATTACCGATACCTGAGGCAATTTCTTACCCACAGAAGACAATTTGTTACTATATTGTTACCACGCGGTAGAATTGCATAGTGTCTCCGACGGTAACAATATTGTCAAAAAATTATTGAGAGTGAAGGATACCGCGCGGGAAGGGAAAAGAAAAAGTTCCTTGATATTATTTCGATTCTTGAATTGGGAATTATTGAGGCAATAGTCATAAGTGGTTAGGATTAAAAGAAAAGGCAAATAATTTAATTTCGCTAATAATTTCAGTCATTTCTAAAGCGATACCGTCTGACTTAATTTTATTTCTGGGAGCGGTGCAACGTTGTGGAAACTGAATATTTTCTTGAAGAAGTTAAAATACAGATCTGTAGTTCGATAACACTACCAGATATTAAATATTGTCGCCAATCGGAGTTCTTTGTAAGGAAAGCCATTTTCCGTATCAAGTTAGAGCGCATAATTTTATTAAATTGACAAAATATGCTTGCTAAACAACATAGCACACAAAATAACTGAAACATATGTACATATACCTATATTATTACACCAACATAGTTAAGAATTTTAAACACCGTTCAATATCACAAAAAAATATTAAACCGATTTAGAACAAATTCAATCGGACTCTGGTAGTAAGCTGTAAGACCCATGACCGATAAGAAATTTACGCAGATTTATGATATGCAAAATGAGAGGCTACTTCCATTTAACCAGAGGGAAATTTAGAGCATTAAGAGGTTGTTTTCCATTTAGGTCGCTTGTTAAATACATGGAGGGCAATTCCCAGGGTTTCGATTGGTAAAAACCAAATTGACCAGGGCAGCGGGAAAAAGTGGGAAAAAGGCATTTTTACCACCCACTCAAAATGGGTGGGAAATGGAAAAAATGGAAGAAATGGGAAAAACTCTGGTTTTGGGGCACTCCGAAACAACTTCTTTAAAACTTAAGATTTTCAAAATTTGACTTCATATTTGTATTCTCCAACAAATTCTGAGAAAATTAGTTGTTAATAGGGTTTTACATTGTCAGTGTCAACGGAATAAATGTCATGTCATGTCATAAAGGTCATGACATGTCAATTTGTCAATTTTTTGTCATAAATGTCACAGCTTCAAAATGTATGACATTTATGACAAATATGACGGACATTTATGACATTTGTCATAATTGCCAATCTCAATATGCCCCGTGACCAGGTAATGTTGGTAGCAGCTATTAAAACTCTTCTTTGCCTCATTGCAATTCAACGAGTCAACAAATGTTCTTGTTAAATCGCGATTTACGAGTGGATGGCGATTAATCGCCATCCTCTCGTATTTATATATATCTAAGGATAAGTATAACGTCAAACTTAATTACGACCGTTCACAATTTCATTGAAGAAGTTTTAGGAACTTCCTCTTTTCAGCCTGCTTCAATTTTATTTATAGTTCTCTTAGTTTGATTGCCAAGTAAGATTCAGTCTCCCGGTCTACAATTGTAAATATTTAAACGTTGTAGCATTGGTAGCAGTCATCTCAATTAGTTGCGGTTAACTCTACCTAGTTGGTCATAAGTAGAAACTTTTAGAAAATATTCACCGAGCTGGCTGCAACTTTCTGTATATCCTGCTGGATGAATTATTTATGTATCGAGTGAATTAATATATGACCTTCCTAAACTCTGTAGACAACCAGTAGTCCAAGCTTCATATTGCTCTCATGTTTAACGAAAAACATTTTATGTTATAAGAAAAGACAGACTTCAGGTCAATATCATTGTAAGCAACATGCAAGGAATCGGCCAACTCTTCCAAATAAATGCTCCAAATACAACTGATGATCAAAGACAAACGGAATAAGTTATAATTTTACGAACGGAAGTCGTCAGCTGGTGGACAGATACGTATTTACTCTGTCTCGATTATTTTGTTTTGCAAAAATTTGTGAGTTCCTGGGCACTCCCAACTTTGCAATCGGTGTCAACTTCTTCCCATTAAACCCATTTCGACAGTGGTAGATGAAGGTTTTCATCTTTACCGTGGCTGACCGTCCTTTTGCCGTGTTTTTGGTGCTACCTACTCCACCTCAACTGGACTCCCCTCGTTTCCTGCCTAGTAGACTCTCCCCTTCCCAATCTTCTGTAGGATTGGACTGCAACGTATCATCCATTCATTCTGGGGGACAAGAATTTCGTCAGCCCCTCTTTTGGGAAAAAAGCCACTGGGTGTGGTTCTGCTTGGTGCGTAATACACCTCTACAGCAGTAACCATACCCGCCCGGCAAGGCCCGGCAAGTCAATTAATTCATTATTTAATTATTGACATCTTCTCCTTTTTGCTAAACATCGCCCTAAAAAAGTTTTCTCTCTTATCCTTCCTGAGATGGACTTGGCCACCGCTTGGAAATTGGATTGATGATGACTGGAACCTTATGTGAAACATACCATCTGCCCATCAGACAAAGACAACTGACTCTAATTTGCATCTTGCGTAAATTAGATCGAGTATTTCCCTCGGCCCTTTCAATATGAAGGCTCTGGTTGACGCCATTTCTCGAACCCAGTCCTCCACATACAATATCATCCTGCCTGGAAAATCTTCCGATGATGAGAACGCTGAGGAGGACAACCTTTCACCGACAGAATGACCGATCTTGATACCCTTTTAATATGTTGTAGACCTAGGTGAGTCTAGCAAAAGTGAAGAAGGATTTCATTCCATGGCCTCATTTGCGCGCGCCACACCCACTCAAAGGTGCGAGAAACACGAAAAATACCCTGTTTTGGTTCATTCAAAAAAATCACCACAAATCCAATTTTGATCGGATTTTCATAATTTAAACGTTTTTGTGATCTTAGATAGTTGGTTTATCATATCCAATACCAAACTCAAATTTTTTAATTTTTTGAGTATTTTCGAAAATTTCCTGACCAAGGGTCTGCCTTCGAAAAAATCAAAATTTCAAAAAATTTGAGTTTGGTATTGGATATGATAAACCAACTATCTAAGATCACAAAAACGTTTAAATTATGAAAATCCGATCAAAATTGGATTTTTGGTGATTTTTTGAATGAACCGAAACAGGGTATTTTTCGTGTTTTTCGCACCTTTTAGTGGGTGTGGCGCGCGCAAATGGGGCCATGGAATGAAATCCTTCTTCACTTTTGCTAGACTCACCTAGTACTACAACATATCCAAAGGACATCGAAATCGGTGATTCTGTCGGTGAAGGGTTGTCCTCCTGAGATCAACAGGGTTTTTGAGGCCAAATACATGTACGACGATGGCGAGAACGAAACGGGACCCGACTGTCATCTTTGTGGCCAAGAAATTTATGACCTTGCGAGTATTTTCACCTATAAAGGAACCATCTACAACTTTCTTTTTAAAGATGACATTTCTGATTCTGAGGGTTATACCTGGAGAGATGGAATGCTCCAGTGTATTTACTGTTTTAATTTCTTTCACAAGAATAATTGCAATGTTTCCATGTCTGATTATTCTTATTGTAAAATATTTCTTTCTAAAAATTGGGCGTGCCCCACTTGTGTTCCAATATTTAAAAGTAAGTCCTTTAATACGAGTGTGTTTTACAAGCCTATTGATTTTAAAAAAGTACTCCTTAAATTAGTGAAAGTACTGAACCCGGTACGAGATCAACTCTCTGATATGTACTTTACAACTATGGATTTTAAGTGCAAGTATTTAATTTGCATTAGCATGTTGGAAAACGGTGGTATTGGGTAACCAAAATTATTTGACATGGATTGTTTACCTTGGTTATAATTCGGTACTCTAATTTGATTAATAGTTTGCTTTTCAACTGTTCAAATTGAACTTGGTTTTCAGATTCAATATTCTATGTTATCTACATGAAGTGATTTTATTCTTATTTTAGGTTAATTACAGAGTTATATCTTTTTGTGTCATAGTTTTTAAACCAGTTTTTTTAAACTGATAACTATTAACACGTGAATAAAGGTTTAAATCATAAATCAGTCAATATAATATTTTAAGTGTCGTTTGTAGTGAAAAAGTATATGAGAGGAAAGATGTGTAGCTGAAAAACAAAATATACCGCCTACGATGACTTTTTTGTTAGGGAAAAATGCGATAAACAGTGAAAATGTCATAATTGCCAATGACAAGTTGACAGAAAAGTTGACAATTTCGAATTTGACAAATTTTCATAGATGTCATAATTGTCAATAAAAATAAAAGTCTGACATTTATGACATTTATGACATTTATGACATGTCAAAATGTCATGACAAGTTGACAATGTAAAACCCTAGTTGTTAATACGGTTCAATTCGAACAATCTCTAAAATTAATATGTATTCATATGGGAAAATTGTAAAAATAATTAAAACTGATCAAAAGTGCCCGTATTACATATCAAAATTTTCAGAAATTCGTGGAGATGACGAATATGAAGTCCAATTCCGGAAATATTGATTATTAAAGAAATTAGCTTTCCCCATAACTAAATACATGGACAGCCATATTTCCCATTTTGGACGGTAAAAACCGTTTTTCCCGGTTTTTACCACTCTTTCCCCCCTGCCGTGGTGAAAAATCGTTTTTGACGGGAAAAACGAAACCCTGGCAATTCTCATTGTTTTGGAGAGACATCAAATTACTTCCCAAAAAAATTCCACCTAGGGGCCCCGACTTGGCTTTATCCGCCACTGACATTAACGTACTTGTTCTGAAATACGTCAGACGCATTTAAAGGAAAAGAGGTTAAGCAAATCTATTCATTTATTTAGCCGCTGTCCTGGCGTCGAGAGGCCACATGGATGTCCCAAATGCGACAAACGTTTCATCCGGGGGCCCTCGTTACGTAAACACTTCCGGGCCGTGCACGAAGGGTTACGAGTCAAGCGGAAATGTACCCTTTGTCCGGAAGTCTTCTCAAGTATAGCGATGGTGCGAAAGCACATGCAAAAATTCCACCACGTGGTCCAGCCTACGTCGAAGCGGACGCCGTGTGAGATGTGTACGAAAACCTTCTCCAATTCGACCGGCTTGCATCGACACGTGGAATTGTTCCACTTTACGGACCGGAAGTCATGTCCGTACGGATGCGCGACCAGATTTACTTCGGGGGCTGACTGGCTGAAGCATTTGGAGGAGTGCAAGTCTCCAAAAATGGTAAAAATTTTGAATTATTTATACACAAAGTTTTACACATGGTATTAAGGTGGCATTGTAAGAGAGTTTTGAGTTTGAATTGTAATGTCTCATATATTCAAATGGAAATTTTGAAGCTTGTTCATCGCTGAGCGTTTTAAATTTTTTGATTTAAGATTTTGTACAGCTAAAAATCGATAATTTTTAAGTTTACGAAGTTAGAGTGTTAGAATTTGGATTTTTTTCTTCAATGAGAAAATAAATAAAAAATAATCAGTAAAATTTAAATATTTTCTCGTTGATGAAAACAATATTAAGATTCCTCTTGGTGACTCATCGTCTCAAACAATCTCACAGGCAAAAACAGGGCGCGAAAGTTGTTTATCTTATATTACTTTTTCACAAAAACACATGTTCCTTTGTTTTGGTAGGAAAATCGGGGACATCCATTCACTAGATATTGTATTTTCATTTCTTGTAAAATCATTTTTATCGTGTTTTTACTCAATCTATTAAAATCTAATACAATACGTGGTCAGTGCATGACCACTTAGTGGCGGATTTACGTTACCTACATACCTCACCATGTTATTAAGTTACTTTCCACACCATGATTTCAAAATTGTTTTCTGGAGCAATGAAATCAAAATTAGAAAATCTACGAACCGCTTTTGTAGTCAGTAAGCTAATTAACAGGATGGCAATGACTTTCTTTGAATTAAGATTTGTAGGGGATCAATTTTCCTAGAGGTCTTATGTCTTTTCACTATTTTCGAAATTCCTCCTTCAAAAATTGTCAAAATCTGGAGTGTATATTTTTAATAAATTGGCAACGACCTGCTCTACAAAAGCGGTTCTTGGAATTTAAAAATAAATTTCCAGAACCAAGAAATGGATGGAAATGTGCTGATTTTTAGGCCTGTGACGTCACAGGCGATGAGTCACCTAATCCAACGTTAAGATTCTACCCTCCTAACTTCATTAATCTAAAAATTATCGATTTTTAGGTACCTTAAAATCTTATTCTAAAAACGCAAGACAATTAAAAGGTTTCAAAATCCCTATTTATACCGAATCAGGGAAAGTTGAGATACAACAATTCAAACTCAAAACCCGCCTGCTATGCGACGTTAGCAATAAATTGTATTTTGCAGATCACAAAAATCGGATGCTATTGCTTATTTTGCAAAACCACGTTCCGCAACATGCTTCTCAGGATGGAACACTATCTCCGAGAACATCCCGACAAGTCGTATCCTTGTTCTCATTGTGGTGCACAGTTTTCGCGAAGAAATGCTTTGTATTATCACCGATGTGATAAATATGGTGGAAATCAGGGTTGAATCGGATCAGCATTTTGAGAATTCCGATCCATTTTTTACATTAAAAAAATATATTTAAAAATGAGTGTTACCGTAATAAATAAATATATACCCTTTGCAAATACTCAAAGTGTGTTATTTCTTATTTCACTTATTTTAAAACTGTTTTTTACTATATTGAGGTAGATTAGGGCATCCAGAATCGGAAAATTTTGAAAAATTGGTTTACGATTTTTCTGAATTTGGAAAACTTTCGTGAAACCGGTTTTCGATTTTTCATTTTTTCAGTGACGTATATTTACTGGATATGTATGTGACATGGACGAATTTACAAGGTTTGACCCTTTGGCATTCTTCTTAACCCCTTTTTGAACAAGATGACCGACCAAATCCTGTCAAAAATAATAGTTTTTTTTTAGTTTTTATATAATTTACAAGTTGAAATCTTCTCCTAGCAAATTTCAATTTGAAATAGTTTAAACAATAACGGCATGATAAAATTCGGCTCCTTTTCATGCATATGCAAGCCAGGATTGAGTTGAAAACACAACAAGCATTCAGGGCTGTGGTACTTAATTACTTTCGTACTTAATTACTTACTTAATTACCGGACTTGAAGTAATTGGTAATTGATAATTGATTTTAATTACTCCGGTATTGTCAAAGTAATTAAGTACTTAAGTACTTGAAGGACGTGGAGTAATTAAAATTGGAAGTATTTAATTACTTGGTCAAGTAGTAATTAGTAATTGAATACCCAATTACTTTGATCAATTACTTAATGGAGCATACTTGGAATGAAAGAGGACAAGTGCCCCTCTGGCGAAAAACTCGAATTATGTAAATATCTTTTGTTGTGAACACTTTGGTCATCATTCCCATTAGCCTTCGCCTTTTAAGCTTATTCCAATTTTATATTACAATTGTTTCAACTAAAGGGTGTTAATAAAGTCCGATCCCATGAATTTTTTGGAGCGCGGTTGTTACAAATTCAGCTGGAACTTTTGAACCAGTGAAGTTATTTATTTCAAATTTTTACCATGGGAGGAACAACTAAACGTGTAAGTCATGAGCATCTTAGAGTTAAGATACAAACATTGCATCAGCAGGGGTTTAAACCTGCAGAAATTGTGCAAAAATTGGGCTGCAGCCGCAGAACTGTTTGGAAATGGAAGAACAAAAATTTTGTCCACGACAAAAAGCGACCCGGGCGACCCAGAAAGGTGTCACCTACCACAAAAAGAATGATTAAAAACAGACTTTGCAAGAAAACCGGTAGTTCATTACGTAATTGAGCAAGGGAGTTAAATGACTCAAAACGCTATAAAGAGAAGAAGAAGCAAATTAACTGTGTGACCGTGCAAAAATTTGTGAAAACTACGAAGTGGGGTCACACAGCTTACAAACTAACCAAAAAAACCTCTCATGTCACAAAAATATATCGATGACCGTCTGAAATTTGAAGAACTCCTTCAGAAAAGTGCCCATTTGAGTGAAAAAAGACTTGGTGAAGAATTGCGCAGTCACATCCTTTGGACTGACGAATCTATTATTGAACTATATCCAAAATTGAACCAACAAAATGTTCGTTACAGGACAGAAAACAAATCGGATGTACCATCAAGAGCGATCCCAAAATTCGGGCTTAAAGTTATGGTAGCGGGTGGATTTTGTGCACGTTGCGTGACCCCTCTACATATCATACCAAAAGGCCAATCAGTCAATGCAAAGCATTATATGGAAAAAATATTACCTATCTATTTCGATAGCATGGGGAACAAGGAAATATTTCCGAATGAAAGAAAAATAGTTTTCATGCAGGATGGTGCTATAGCCCATACAGCAAAAGCGAGTTTGAGTCTCATCAAGACGCAAGTTTCAACGGTCTGGAGCAAGGGGGTGTGGCCCGGAAACAGCCCAGATTTGAATCCCCTGGAGAACCTGTGGTCCATACTTAAGGAAAATGTATACAAAGAACCACAACCCCGGACGAGGGAAGAGCTAGTAAAAAAAGTTCAAGATGTATGGAATTCGATTCCCACAGACACATTGGAAAAATTAGCACAGAGCCTTAAACAAAGAGTTGAGGGCATGGTTAAAGTAAATGGTAACAAGACCAAATACTAAGGTAAATATGTCGAACATTTTTTGTAAGTATCACGGGTAGTTTTTTTTATACTAGCCTTCACTTTTTTATAGGAAAAATGGGATCGGACTTTATTAACACCCTTTAGTTGTGTTCCATGGAATGCAAAAATTACCTAAACAATCTCGTTAGTCAGAGTCAGGTAAAATACAATAGATAGAAATATACTCATTAACAATTTGAATGTTGTAATTGTGGGAAGAAAAGACCATTATCTGTCTAGAGTAAAGATCCACAGCAATTTTAAACTTCTGGATCATATAGATGGACGGTTTGCTGTATCAAATTATTTATAAAAGGTTTATCCTATTCGGCAATGAATTTTAGTTAGCCTTTAAACAGCGTTTGATTAATTTTTAGTATTACGATGAAGTAATTAGTAATTAAGTAATTGAATTTCAATTACTAATTAGTAATTGGTAATTAAAAATTAATTACATGCTTGTAAAGTAATTGTAATTGATAACTAAGTTCAATTACTGGACAAAGAAGTATTTGTAATTAGTACTTAATTCCAATTTTCGCAGACGGAGTAATTAAGAATTAAGAATTAATTACTTCCATCAGTAATTGAACAGCCCTGCAAGCATTTCCATATTCCGTTGGGAATTCAGTTGGTTATTCCGTTGCGAAATATGGAAAATGCTTCTGTGGAACGCTTGGTCTGGTTTAGCTCTAAATACAGTTTTAAATTTTAGCCCCTCCCCCCATAAACAGAGGATTTACGTAAGTGCTATGAAATTTTTTAAATTTATTTATTTATATATTTTTTAACAATTATATAATGCTGATTGAGTTTAAAATTTAAACTTCATAATTTTGCTTTTAAATTATGAAGTTGATAAGAATATGGCTTTTTCCTATTACTCATCGTAAGATGTTTAACATCCTCACAATTTCATGCAAACGCGTTTCATTATTAATGTCGGAGTCGCCGAAGATATTTTACCGCTGACGCCGCCGCTGCCGAGCAATATCCATTATCACGCAGGCGCCGCCGCATAAACCGTCGGCGTTGACTTCTGAAGTAGACTGAACTAAATCCAGAGTAAGTTTTACCCCTTATCAAGTTAACATTAATACAGTTTACTTCATAAAAAATATTAGTACGATTCAATTTTCCTTTTCAAAAGGCTTTAATTTTTTTAAAGTGTGATCGATTTCTTGCAAATTTCAGAATCAAATAAACACAGCATGAACTTACAACAATAAAAAGAAACAAAACTTATCCAGTCTGAAATGTCATTTAATTCAAATAATTAAGTTATAATTCAAAGCATTAATTTTTAACGTAATTTATTCTCCTCCCCGTTTCTTGAAAAAATCCCGGATTTCCTCCCGACCTAAAAACACGGCCCCATCCCAGCCACGTGGACGCCGGCAATAATCCAGAATGTGACTTGGTACGAACATTCAGTGGCGTTCCTTGGATTGGGACGGCCTGGAGCACACATTCAGTCCGGCCTATTCAAAACTGGTGCAAAATATCTAGTCATTGGGACATTTTATCTTGCTTCAAAGTGGGTCGTAAAATTAATTATGACATCTAGGCGTCTACATACTCTCTATCCACGCAGGTTTGAACTTTTACAGAAATTAAGAATTCTGAGAAACTACGCCACTGCCAGTCTTAAATTCCCCATATTTAGCATAAAGAAAATTCTTTTGAAATTGACAGCGGCGTAGTTTCTCAAAATTTTCAATGCCTGTAAAACTTCAAACCTGCGGATGGAGATATCCAAATTTCAAACCGCGGAGTAAATTTTACATGAAACAATTTTCGGCTCATTTTAATTTCCCTGTCAATGATGTTAATTATAATTTGCACATACAGTTAGAATTTTATAATATTGGTGCTAATTCCGCTCTCTTTGCCCTTTGGAATCAGTACTAAAAATCTCAAAAAACGGTACCGAGTTTAACGTTTTCAGCAGTATGTATGAGGAACACAATGATGCATTAATTCTGTAACAAGATAAGTACATACGTATGTTACGGTATTTGTATGTGAGGAAGAATGCATTGATTCAAATAAAAGTCTAAAAATATACAGAGTCTGACATTCCATTAGAAATGTCCAAATTTTCAGAAGGAAAATGTTCTTATTAACACTCAATTGCATAAATGCAATTGAGTGTTAAATTTTGGGGGATTCTCTTATAATAGAATCCCCTAAAATCAAAACAAATTTTACATACATACCTCGCGGAGAGAGAATAGCGGAAATAAGTGTCCTCCCAGTATGGGAGTCCCAGACACAACAATTACCATTGTCGCTCATCAAACGATTAAAGCTTAGTACTCAGGAAGGAATTTTGACGCGAAGCGGCAGATTCTTTGATTTCTATTAAATTACACCTTCACAGGACTCCGGAATTTCAATACAATGTGTACCAAACATTTTTGTTCATATAAATCAACCCAAAAGTGTTCCCAAGTTGCTTTTCCTATTTCATGCTAAACATTTTCATGCCAAAAATTCGCCCTGACCAAGGACCCCTGAGCACTAAATAGCTCAATCTAAATTCCACCCAATTAACTAGAAATCATGTGCATTCACCAATAAGGCGACCAAAATCGGAAGTTTTTATCAAATAAGTTTTTATCAAATAAGTTTTTCGCTTATTTCGCTTTTTAAAATTGTGGTAAAACCGGTTTTCGATTAATTAGCTTTAGGAAAATTCTACGAAACCAGGTTTATATTAATTGGATTTTGGAAATTCGTAGGAAAAATGTGTTTGATTCGCACAAACCGGGTTTTGAAGACGGTTTTATTCAAATTTTTTTTTAAATTAGCAAATATAATAACCACAAATTTGATGCAAAATTCAAATTAAATGTAAACTTGGGAATGAGGGATTACAGCACGATTAATTCTTATCTCAATAATTAAACATTAGATTCAAAGAATTCGTATTATTAAAAACCAAAACCCGGTTTTCGAGTGTGTAAAAACCTTACTTTTACAGAACCGATTTCATCGAACATTGTGAAACTGGTGTTTTGGAGAATTGTAAAAATTATGACCGGTTTTTGCCTGAACCAAAAACCGGCTTTTATTTACCTTCATATCAGCTTTTACGAAATTGAAAAAACCGATTTTGAATGCCTTCCATATGTACCCAACGATATTCACTTTCTTTGAAATTAAATTCTTGAAATCAAATGTTACATGAGATTATGCACTCGTGGAGGGAGGTATGAAATTATATGTAATACTACATTTTGTATGACACATCAACGTTCTCATGATCTAAAGGTCTAAACCCGTAAGAGCAGATGCGGGTTTATAATCGCTAGATTTTTGAGTAGGAACACACGGCCTGGCAAATTAAGCACGTCTTCCTTACATTTTCCGATACTTAATGTGCAATTATCTTGCGGCGTGTGAACACACAATTATATCTAGTGCATAGGGCGAGCCGGTACGGCCCATCGGGCCGTACGGCCTGGAGCCAGCGCTCCACCTAGAAGCATCGTCGGTACGGGCCTGCGAACATTTCTGAATTTTGTGGCGGCAACAGAGCTGCGCCGTCAGACTTCCAAACCATCCTCCGAGCAGTTCCAGCGTGTGCAGTTTGCACTCCGAAGTTCGCCAATCGCCACTCTCCCCGGCCATTTTATCTCTCGCCATTGCGCCAAAACTCCACACGCCAAAGAACGAAAAGAATATGGCGTACACCACCAAAACTATGAGAACGGGGTCCATTAGACTAGAGCAATCAATTAGTACTCTACATATTTTCAACAAGAATAAACTTTTTAAGAATAATGGTACCCTTTGAAAATCAAATGCAGCCTAAATTATAAATTAAGTACACTACACCTAGGGCATCCAGAATCGGAAAATTTTGAAAAACCTATTTTCGATTTTTTCCAAAACCGGTTTAAAACCGGTTTTCTACAAAATTTTAAAAATGTGCTTTACATAATGTGGTACAATTTAAAGCTGAACAAACTTTTGGCATTAATTTGGAAAAAAATATTTCAGTACAATTTATTTTTGCATGAAAAACAAGAAATGACTAATATTTTGTAGTTCTAAAATAATTTTTATCAAAAATCGAAAACCGGTTTTCGAGTGTAATATAACCGGTTTTTTTTAAAACCCGTTTTTGTGGAAAATGATAAAACCGGTTTTCGGGTAAATCGAAAACCGGTTTTTTACCGGTTTTGGATGCCCTAACTACACCCAGACATTGCCTTGATAAGAGTAAAGTTTACTCTGGACTTAGGACTGCATTTTACATATTTTCAAAAGGTTACTATTATTATTTTTAATTAGAAATTTATAAATGAAAAGTTATGTAATTACCAAATAAGAATATTGGACGAAAATCAGGTTTTTTAGTTAATTCCTTGTATTTATATTTACCCAGGAAATTGACATGAATATGTAAATGATGTACATATTTAAGTGTATGTATTTAGTATGCAAAACCATATGTTTGTTATGATGTGGGTGACGTGGATATACTGTAGAGCTTGTATTCAGTCACTTCCTGTATGTATTTATATTTGGTCCAATTGCACTCATACATAAATAAATGCATACATATTAAGATGAGTTTAATGGTTTGACCATGAAACTTTAATAAAATTATTGTCGCATGCATTTGCATAAAAAAGGGATTAATGGAACACTGTTAAAAATTATAAGGTACATACATACACTCAAAACAAAAAGGTGTCAATATACATATGACTTAACCGCCTTGGTTACAATTGTGATTCCGAGTAGTAATGAATTTTTTCCGTCCGGTCATAACATTATAACTGCCGGTATCAAAATCATCATAACTCGGATTCAACATTGTAACCAAGGCGGTTAAGTCATATATGTATTGACACCGGCGATGTTGATTGACAGAACTTATAACAGGCTCTTACGCAGGGTTCGGAAAACCCCGGAGTTTTTCCAGAAACCCCCAACCCCGGGGGTTTTTCCGGGGTTATTGGGGTTTTTGTGGGTTTTTGTAGATTTTGGGGCAGGTTGAACCAAAATTCCTAAAATTATGTATTAGGGAAAAACTTATTTAATATACGAATTTATCCGGTATTTCTAATTCCCACCTACAAACCCCACAGCCAAATCCACCCACGAAGTGGGGGTGGATTTGGGTGGGGGTGGAATTATAAATGCCGAATTTATCGTGCAATTTTAATTAAGCATTATCATTTACTTGGACAGTCCAAGTTGGACTGTTGAATCGAAAATTCTTGTTTAACATGTCAATCTGGAAATATGCAATGATACTTGGAAATTAAAGTCCCACATAAAAATTGTCAAAACTTCACGATGAATCTGACAATTTAATTAGCATTGGTCTAAGTTGTAGTTTAAGAGATTTTGTTTCAATCTGCCTTAAAATCTTACAAAAACCCCGCAAAAACCCATTAAGCATTAGGGGTCTTCCGGAGATTTGATGCCCCCCAAACCCCCAAAAGCCTGGGGTGGCGAACCCTGGTCTTACGTGGCGCATGTTTAGAAAAATCTAAAAGCCTTAATAGTTGGAAATTAAGGGTCGTAACCCAGTTACTTGAAGTATACTACCTGAAAGCATCAACTGCATACAAAAGTAAGAAAACTCACCCAGAACCGACCATCACAGAGAAGATTGACGAGCATCTCGGTTCTAACTTTAATAAGGAAGAGCTCAATTTGGCTATCAAAATGTTGGCGAGGAAGAAATCTCCAGGACCAGATACCATCCCAAATGAGTTGTGGAAGGCGTTGACGGATTCACACAGAGACAAATTAGTTTATTGTATTAATGAAACTTGGAATAATACGAGTGTCCCTCCCTCCTGGGCAGAAGTAATCATACGACCCATATACAAGAAAGGAAATCCAGACGAAGTGAAAAATTATCGACCTATTTCCCTGGCCAATACTTGCCTCAAACTGTTCACCATAATGCTTAGCAATCGTCTCAACGGCTGGTGTAAAACTGACAAGATTGTGTCGGATTATCAAGCAGCTTATAAACACGGTGCAGGATGCCAAGATCACGTATTTACCCTACAAGCAGCCTTACAATGCAACTTGAAGACCCCAAAAAGTAAAGTATGTGCCTTGTTCATAGACATGTCGGACGCATTTGGAAGTCTAGAACACAATTTACTGTGGGACAAATTAATGAAAGTAGGAATTAGTAGCAAATTTATTAGAACAATTCAAAGTATATATAAGAGTGCTAAAGCAAAAATTAGAACCCAAGGGGGAGAAAGTGATTGGTTTAAACTCGAAAAATCTGTATTTCAAGGAGAGACCCTCAGTCCAAAATTATTCACAATTTTTCTGGAAGACGTACATAAAATATTTGAGAACATAAAACCTTCCCCAATTCGAGTAGGACGAGCCGATATTCATATTATGTGTTATGCTGATGATCTGGTCCTGCTTGCGTACAATATATTCGATATGCAGGATAAGATTAACCTTCTAATGAAGTACTTTACTGACAATGGTCTCAAAGTTAATTTAGGCAAAACTAAGATAGTCATATTCAAAGCCAGAGGCTCTGTTAAAAGAAAACCAAAAATATTCTGGGGTGACGATGAAATTGAATATGTAGACAAATATCATTACTTAGAGGTACCATTTCATTGTAATATGAGTCAAGATAAAGTATATGATTATTTTCGTTCCAAAGCCAAATATGCTGAAAATTATTGATGTAAACTGTTTTACAAAGCGAAAATTACAACTTTTGCTAGCAGGTCTAACTTATTTAATTCTCTTGTACAATCAGTATTGTTATATTGTAGTTCAATTTGGGGGCTAAAGCAATGTGACAAGATAGAAATTTTCCAGATGAATTTTATTAGACGACTATTTCATTTCCCACGTATAACACCAAAATGGATATGTCGTATGGAGACAAGCACTAAACCAATACAAGCAATGCTGATTAAAAGTGCATTATTTTTTTGGTACAAAATTATCACTAGCGATAAAGACTCGCTACTCAGACTGTGTTACGATGAGCTGAAGAGACTGAGTAATACCGAAATCAGACATAACTGGTACCGAGATCTAAACACTTTACTCTGTAATTATGGTATTGAAGACATATTACTAGTTAGTCCAGATGAGGATAAGATACAAATATGTAAAAGCATTAACTTAGCGATAAGTAAAATCTCACAAGATGTTATGAATAATGATATCGAAAAAATGAATGCAAGTTTAGAATATAAATATTATAAGTTAATTAAAACCAATATTAACCTAGAACCCTACTTAAATTTATGTATACCATGGAGTCAGATAAGAATCGCGGCACAATTGCGTTGTAATGTAAATCAGGTTAGTTTAGGGGATACAGTCCATAAATTTAACTCATTACATCACAGATTCTATCCACAGAAAACAAAGATATGTCTAGTATGCAACGAAGGAAAAGAAGAAACACTTTACCATGTCATATGTGAATGTCAAAATTATAATTATTGTAGATATACCTACTTTCCAAATGTTACGATACCCAGAAATGAAAATGATTATTATAAGTTTATAGCAAAGCTACAACCACCTGTAATGAACAATTTCAAAAAATTTTTCGATAATATTATTAGTATAAGCAACTCTGTTAATGAAATTTGGGAATTTGAGGAAAAGCAGGCGTAACAATACAAGTTTAGATGATAATAATATATGATTGTACAAGGCTGATGCCAAACAATCTCGCAAATAAATCAATTACTTACTTACTACCTGAAAGCAATTTTTAAAAATTAGGTAAACACAATTTTTGCTCCGAATTACTTCCATGAAATTACAAAAATTCATTTAAAACAAAAATTGTATTTAAAAAATTATTGGTTTTAGCATTTTAAAAAATTCAGAAATGGCATTAATATATCAATTTTTTTAAATTTAAGGGAAGTTATTCTGAGCAAAAATTGGGTTTAACTTTTGAAATCGGATTAAAATTCGAAAAGTTACAGCGTTATTAAAAATTTGAATTTATAATTTTCTTGTCGAACGGCAGTGCAACAGAGCATCGAGTGTGTCTAATTAACTCAATGTGTGCATATGCATGCGTATGCACTCAATATAAAGTCTATATATATAGTCACTTAATATATGCTGCACTCAATGCATTCATGGCGACGTTGCCGGTGCTAGTGACAGGGCGGTTGGCTGACTAGGTATACTATTTAGGTGGGTGGAGAGTTCAGATATCTCACTATATGCAAATATTGCACAATATACCGGTATGAAACAATATGCAAAAATTTCCGTGTTAAAATCACTTTTGAAAAAGTAATGACGATTTTAGTGACGCAAGTCTAGGAATTTTCTCAAGGCTTTAACAAAGATGAAATTTTTGCTTTTGACCTTTACGGATTACAATCTCCTCCACTTCTGGCGGAGACATTGCTTCGCTACGGTTCTAATCATTTTCCAAAACTGCCGTCCAAAATTTTTAAAATGAACAAAAGGTGCCCAAAATAGAAAATGGGCTAAAATGTAAAAATTTCTTTAGGTATCATCAGTTTTTGCAAATATTTGACAAGATATGCAATCTCCCATTAATTCTGAGAATCTTGAAGTCTGATACAGTAGTATTTAGAAAATTTCGTAATTTCTCATAAGGAAACACATTTAAGCAAAAAATTCCAAATAATGGCATATAAATGTTCAAAATTACGTACATTATAAAGAGAATAAAATATATGTGACCAGATTTGCAAAAGAAATCTAGCAAAGAAATTGCAACATTTAGGTCCATTTTTTTATTTTGGACACTTTTTGTGCATTTGGACATTTTGGACGGCTGCTTGGGAAAATGATTAGAACCGTAGCGAAGTAATGTCTCCTGGAGAGAGATTGTAATTCGTAAAGGTCAGAAGCAAAAATTTCACCTTTGTTAAAGCATTGAGAAAATTCCTAGACTTGCGTCACTAAAATCGTCATTACTTTTTCAAAAGTGATTTTAACACGGAAATTTTTGCATAGTGTTTCATACCGGTATATTGTGCAATATTTGCACATAGTGGGATATCTGAACTCTCTACCCACCTAAATAGTATACCTAGTGAGTAGGGGAGCGCATGGAGAGCGAGAGAATGTGGCAACCTCGCAGTCAACCAAGACCACGCGTTCTACCTTAATAGTAGAGATAAATACATAAACAAAAACTTGTTAAATCTGAAATGTCATTTATTTGTTACAAATGCATAATTAAGTTGTAATTCAAAGCGTTAAGTTATTCTCCTCAACTGTTCGTAAATAAATCCCTGATTTTCTCCCTTCCAAAAAACACGGCACCGATTCCAGCCACGTGAGCAGCGACGATAATCCAAAATATGATCTGGTACGAACATTTCTTATTCTTGTGACGGTAACACACTTGCGCCATCAGACTTCCAAACCATCCTCCGAACAATTCCAGGGTGTGCAGTTTGCACTCTGAAATTCGCCACATGCTACTTTCCGCGGCCCTTTTATCTCTCGCCATTAAGCTAAAAGTCCACAAACCGAAGAACAAGAGTAGGACGGCGTAGCACACCAAAATTATGAGAATGGGGTCCATGACAAGGCCCGATTTTCCAAAAACAATGGAAAAATTCTAGTAAAAAAGAAACTATTAAAAATACTGTTACCCTTTTGAATAGTTAATGCACCCTGAATTCGATATTAAGTAAACTATACTATCGATGACTTGATAAGGATTAAAGTTTACGCTAGGTTTCGTATAATTTACTAAACTTAAAATTCATAGTGCATTTTCTTTTCAAAAAACATTATTTTGAAGAGTGATACAATTGGAAATTTATACATAAATCTCAAATAATGTATGTATTTAGTAATTACCACAATAGGATATTTAATTAAGCTCCAGGTTTATAGTTACTTTCTTCGCTCCTCCTTACATAATTTTTATTTATGACGCAGGAAATTGACACGAATAAATAATTTACATATAAATGTATTAAATGTGCAAAAACAGATGATGTTACTTCTTGTTATGGTGTTGATGAAGTGGATATGTATTGAGCTTGTATTACATAAGTTCTTTGCCATATGTAGGTTTGGTTCAACTGCACTCATGAATTCGTCCATGAGTTTTTTGGTTTAACCAATTTAAAATTAGTGTCGCATGCATTGACATAAAAACTGAATCATATGTATGCATGTACGTGTGTACACTCTCAGCAAAATTGCCACCAAAATCGTCTCCTCGTGTAGGTACTATGCAACTCTACCGTAAGGTAATAATTTACCTCCATCCGTTGACAAATGTGTTTTGTCTCCCGAGCGGAGGTAAATATTATTGTCACCTACCGGGATATAATTTGTTACTGAGGTAATCAACGGAGGTAAGCTGTGTCTCCGAGTAGAAATAATTTACCTACATGTGGTGACAAGTTATCACCGTCTTGCGCATATATTTATCTCCTTCCGGTAATAGATTAGAACCCGAGGGAAGCAAACATAGTTTCTAAATTATGTATTTATTTATTTAAATACGATTTAGTTAGAGATTAAATTTCTTCACATTTCTCTACATACTACATACATATGTACACATAAATATAAAAATTAAATTGTGCATGCTTACATATATATATGTATATGCATTCTTATATTACTTATAATGTTAGTGAAAATTGATTCTCGTACTAGCTGGCTCGAGTTTGTTATTCTGGTGAAGATTTGCCTGGTATAAATACATATAAATCAAATAAAATTAAAAATATCTGTATTACCCTGCAGTACTCAAACTAAATAAATCGCTGATTAACAGAAATAAAAATAAAATAAGAATGAAATGAGGGCCCACCTGTTCATAATTTGACATTTCAACCATCGCGTTGAATTTGACGCTGGAAATGAATTTAGTCTAATTGCGGCCAAAAGAAATGAAGCGTTAAGTGTATAAATTTTAAAATCACACTCAATGACAAATTAAACTTATTTACTACTACTTTAAATGGAGTTTTATCTTACCACAAAAGCATCTTCCACGAAGAGTTTCGTGGAACACGCAACGTTGGAATGTTATTCCAGTAAAATTGGAAAAATATCCTCATCTCAATCTGAGCCGTATCTTTGAACGAAATTTGCACATCAGGATCTAGAAAAAACTGGTTTTAGTGTAAATATTTATAGGACAAAAAACAATAAAATTACAGCATAAGCATCCTGAACAATGAATTAAAAGTATTTACCTGAAATGTAGAGTAATCCAGAATTTGAACCTCTAATTACTAATTTTTTCCTCTAGTAAGATGCGAAACTCGAACAATTTTCGTTATTCTGCCAGGTGCGAGAGAGAAACGTTGCGCGTTGGTGAGAGAAAACTTAACTGCCACTAAACTTTAGTGACTAAAGTTTGCGCTGACTTTAAGGAGATAAATTGTCACCTACAGGAAATGATTTTGGAGACGAAATTATTTCCACGAAGGAAATAAATTATTTCCAGATAGGATACACTGTTTATCACTTCCAATGTTGACAATTCTGGTGACAAATTTATTACCTAATGAGAGACAGAGGTTGTTACCTTGTCAGGGTAGTAAAAATGGTAATAATTTTGCTTCTAAATTATTGAGAGTGTAGAAATCTGGTAAAATCAGGAATGCATTAATTTTTCGGTGTTAGTTAAAGTTGATACCACTTGGTATTAAAATTATGCATATGTACCAGTCGGTAAAAATTTGCAAGCAATGCGGTAAAATTTTCACGCCGAGCTATTTATTATCAGATGGAAATGATGTTATTTTGGTAGAGTCATGTACGTATGTACGAATACCGCCTTGTGCTATACTGGATTTCTAAGAGTGCACATAAATATTTGTATGCGCATCTTCCTCACTGGGATGAATGATGCGTTCGGCGTTACTTAAATGTCCATAGATTTTACAGGTTTTTATCGTATTTGCTACAAATTTATAACGTTAATTAGGCCGATTTCATTTATATGAGGCAGCAATAATTTACACATAATCCATGAGACGAACGTCAGAGACTTCCCAACATATTTACATACTAGTTCTTATTTAAGCATGAATTCCTCAATTCTTCAATTTTTCATTACAATAATGCCAAATTATTAAATTGCAACACAACAGGGTGTTCAAGGGAGGCAAACGCTAACACGTTTTTATTCGATCGATATTTGCATGACAATCCTTACTTAATCAAACATAAAGGGTGTGTAGCAATTAATGGAATTTTTACGTCGAAATCATTCCAGTAATACATACATAGTTAAGGGGCCGTCAACAAATTGCGTAATGCGAGAAGGGGGGAGGGGGAGGGTCTAAGGCTCGAATGATATCGTCCCTATGTTACACATGCTAGAAGGGGTCTAGAAAATCGTATTGCGTAATTTATGGACGGCCCCTAAGCTCTTTGTTAATCATTATTTTGGGAAATATACATACCTTGAGTCAGTTCCTATCATAAATAAGTCAAGAGGTAAAATTGGTCACGTGATACATTTAAGTAATTACTTATTTATTCTAGGAATGAAATGAATTGATCGAATCATTTAATCAAACATATTAAAATTTATTCTTATCACTATTATAATAATGCTGTCAAAATCAATTTGTATAATTCCCTACAAACTCGTGACAACAGGATGTACGTACTTTACACTAAAAAATTTGATAATTTAATGTCTTGTCCTAATTTACATAGTCTTCACTCTTAAGAATTAAATATGTAACCCTTTTGAAAGCAAGTACAGTTGCAATTCTGTATTTAGTAAAGTACACTAACCCGAAAGTATGGTTGCCTTGACAAAGAATAAAGTTTACTCTGGATTGTATATAATTTACAGATACTTCACACATAATTTAGGGTGTGCTAAGTTAGCACTGATAACTTTTTAAGAGAGTATAACATTATTTTCTAAAGTCTCAAACGAATAATTTGGATAGTGTCATAAATCTTCAAATCTATCACCAAGTTTCCCGAAATAGACTTTTGACACTGACAAAATTGAAATAAATTTTCACTCCAACATTGCTTAGAGTGGTGATTATTAATACAAAAATACTTAAGCCAAATTGAATTTTTACCTCCTTGAACGGACAAGTGGTTAGCTTTTTTCATTATTATTCCAAATTAGAATGGTCTTCAAACCAGACATGAGTTTAATCCCTTCCAGTAAAATATTTCAATTTGATAAAATTCCTACCAAAATTTTTAATTTAGACGGAATCAATGAGGCAAAATCGGTTCCTAATTTGGGCGGATTTTCGAATTTCCTGAAAGTCTTTACTCGAATTTCTTACTATATAATATGTTTTCCTTGGAAACTTGAAAAGGATGTTAGGGGTCCCATAGATTGGAAATATGTACCTCGTGGGAACAAAATTCAAAAGGTTATTTTCAAATTAAACACAATTTTCATTTTGTTTGTGTCTTCAAGAAATTTCTCAGGTTTTCTCAGGGGCATTGAAGTTTTTCAAAGCATACATGCAGAAAGTGATAGCACATTTTTGTTACAAATTAATCAATTGATTAGCAACCCAACAATGGAAGAACAGTTAACTTATACATTAGTGTGAATTTTGTAAAATTTACTTATTTAATTTAGAATTTAGGGCGCATTTATTTCTCAAAAGAATAACATTATTTTTAATGTTATTTAATTTAAGGCTGCATATTTAGACTCAATTTGCCCCTGATTGCGCAAAATTCTCCCCAATTATATGTACCTAGGTATTTAATACATCTCATTTGTCTCATTTATCCCCAGGTTCTGTGCGCCTTCCTCCATTTCTTGGCATTATCGAAATTCGTTGCGGAAGTTCGCACCGACAGTTCGCACAAATTCGGCGCAAACCCGGTCGACTATTTGTACCTCTTTCAAAGCGCGGCCACCCTATGGAACTACATATTTTTAACGTACTTCATCTTCTTCAGGATGTCCACCGTCTTGCCGGAAGTTCTTAATAAGTGCGAAAATATGGTTAAGAAACCAGTTTGGAAATTGACCGGGTATCTGCACAAAGTAAGTGTACACCTAATAAAATACTCGAGTACACTCTAAGAAACCCGGTAACTAAGTTATTACCAGGCGAAGTATCTCTGCCGCATAGTAATTAATTTATCATTGAGTGATAGGAAATTAGTTGCCAACTGGTAATATTTTCAAATTTCGTAACCGGAGTTATTACCAGTTTGATAATAAAATGTCTACCACTCAATAATAAATAAATTACCATGCGGTAGAGTCACATAGATACTCCGCCTGGTAATAAATAACTTATTTAGTTACTAGGTTTCTTAGAGTGTATATAATTAAGTTAAAAATCCCGCAGGTCGAATCGAATTTTATTTCAAGCTCGAATAGTTTACCGTATGTAGTTGCGAAAATAGCACCTAGGTAAAAATAAGGGGCCCCTTAAGATACATAGTTTATCATCAGGTTTTGATCACCCAACAGGTTAAATTTTGTCTCCTTAACTTCATTATTCTCACCTTGCAGGCTTGCAGCCACTTTCTCATCACCGTTTTTACTCTCGTCTCCACGTCACGCTGCTTCATCGAATTTATCCTGTACAATCCAAACGAAAATGAGCAACAATTTTTCCACACAAAATTTCACAACGATGTGATCTCTCTAAAGCAAACCTTGACCAGGAAGATACCCTGGATTTCCTATTTTTATGATGACCTTACAACTGACTTGGTTCAGGACAACGTGACCTCCGACTGGTCCGACGTGTTGCTTGGTTGCTTCGACATACTTTCCAACTTTGCAGGCATCCTTATCCCATTTTGCGGGGATTGGTTCACGCTAGTCATCGCGTTTACGTTGTGGGTGCCGTCCTACCACTTTTATAAAGTGGTGGAGGAAGATAAGGTAAAAGACAAAAGATAAGTCGCATACACAGCAAAGTTGCGAAAATGTTGCCAAATTAACACTAAATTGATAATTAAGTGTTTAATTTTTCACGTTTTCTTCATTTCGTGCTCTGCACTGTAAGAAATTGCAAGAAATAATATGGATTTTTTGATCACGAAATAAGTTCGCAGTTAAGCTCGAAATTTTTGAAATTCTACAACCCGTTGAGGGAATTTAAAATATTACAGGAAAATATTCCCAAAATTACATACACACCTGACTATTTTAAATTCAATTGGGAAATATATTTATCTCGAATATTTTCCAGAAAAAAAAATTCAAGTAACATTGAATTGAATTTCAAAATTTACCAAATTAAAAAAATTTGTAGTTAGTCGTTCCTGAGATTTTGGAGATGTACGAGGATCTAAAAACCCTATCGGACTTGATGAACGTCGCTTTCTCCAAAATCATGCTTCCGTACGCGGCCGACGTCATGTTCTTCTATGCCACGCACCTCCTCGACATTGTCGCGAGTAAGACCAGCCCTGCCAAACTTTATCTCGCCCTGGCCTTTTTGGTCGTCATGCTAACAATTTTACTGTTAGCGGATGCTTCTCGAAGGACGGATGGATTGCGAAAGTAAGTCACGTTTGATTCGTGTGAACGTTCAGAAACCTGACTGCATCTGATGCGTTTTTTGGTTTAAAAAAATATCTGATCCAACTGATCCCGTTTTAATTTTCAAAAATAACATATCCCAATTTCCCAAATTACGATTCATGTAGCTAATTAATTAATTCTCAATGCATCCCTTGTACATTTATTTTAGATGGCTGATGAAACGACACGTTCGAAAGGCCATGGAAAACGACCCTCTCCTGTTCATTAGTTTGACCCAAGACGCCGCCTCACATCCCGTCGGATTAAGCGGTGATGGGATATTCATATATAACTATAACTTCGTCTTTGGGGTTAGTTATTTTCTTTGAAGATGTACGTACATCTACACTTAAAGAATTCCGTTGATAGATGAAATTATAGTTTATTGTGATCATGGTTTTTCCTTGTTGGTGGTGATGTGCTTCTGCGTGGTGATTGAGTAGCACCGAGGCAATAGTAGCTTATTTCCATGCGGATACAAAGGTGTGGCGTAAATGTATGTTCACCAACCGGTAGGGTCACATCAAGTCCACCGTTAGTGACAAAGTTTCTAAGAGTGTAGTTGTCCTTATTCCCTCTCCGGACCTGTCTGTGATATGTATCTAGTTTCCCTGCTGATTCAGAATCATGAAATGTTACAACAATTTTACGTACTTGTAATAAAAGCAATTTTGTAATATATTTCAGATACTCAACACCCTATTGACAATTTTTATATTGTGTGTCCAATTTCAACACACGGATAAACAAACTTGAACAACAAACGGCATCGTAATGCTCTCATTAACACGCCAGATCCGATTTGTATTTGCAATTTGTACCTATTTGCGATACACTTTGGAAAACCATTTATTTCAAATAATATATACTATTAAGATGTGCACGATTTATTACATAAAATTTTTGGCACAAACATTAGCAGGAAATGGAACAACATAACCCAATATTTAATTCGGGTGCGGTGTTTCATGGACTGGTTTGGCGGAATGAAATAGCAGTTAAAATTAGTTTTCGAAAATCATTCAAACTGATTATCATGTAAATTTAAATTTGTGTGAAGGGATTATGCAAAATTCTGGTAAACTATGTATGCAAATATTGTACATATAATGGCAATCCCTTGTCTGCATAAATATCTATGTTTCTTCATGTGAATGTATATTGTGCAGATCTTTGTATAATCCGAAATTTAGAAGACCTTGCTAAAATTTTTAAAGAAGAAGAGACATTCTTCTTATGACATACATAAATGATGTTTTAAAGTATGATATCATTTTTACATACGTAAATTATTACCTAGTTCAACAGTAATCTTAGCAGAAATGAGGGTTAATAAACATTGATAAATATTTATTATCAACATGTAATTAGTTAATTGCTTTGCAAAATTAAACAGTCGTCGTCACCGGAGTGTGTTTACCAAGTACATAAATCGGTTTTAGGGCTGCTGTATAATTAATGCACACAGCTCAATAAAACATAAATTAACACACATATGTATTTGATGAATTTAATAGGATCTGTGTATGCTTCTTCCTTACTTACTAATTAAATGGTTATCAAAAAGCATCATGCCAAATTGTGTAAACAGCCGCCAAACAGGCCGACTTGACCTGGGAGATTAAGCTTTATTATTTTTTATAACTTAATTAATCAGGATAATAGGATACTTATCATATGCATGCGACTACTTGGTAAATGCGTCATTCATAATTACCGTGGAGATAATTAAATCCTTATTAATTTAGATAATTATTTTCCGAACATGATTATTTAAGGGAATAAGTAGATATACACGCACAGTGATAAATTTAAATAAGTCAGGAGGCCAAATACTTGGAACGAATTTACCAATAGTAAATGTTTATTGTCCACCAAAATTCGCGGAACATTATACATAATTTAAGTTTTATGACTGTAGTTACGCATTCCATCGAAGCAAAAACAAAGGTTCTGTTAAATATGACCAAAAACGCTGTTTCATTTGTTTTTACCTGGTTTAAACTAGCTTGTTTGCTATATTTAAATAGATGTTTTGTTGTTTTTCTGGTTTATAGTATAACTCCAACACATGAAACAATGGCTGATATGCAGTAATGAATTATGCAGAAACCAAGTAAAGCGCTGTTTAGAATTTAATAAAGTATTTTTTTTTACTTTGGTCGAACCCTGTGCATCCCAACAAATTTTTGCATATAAGCGATACCGCACGTCACAAAATCCATCCAGGACTAAGGAAGGACGAAATATCCAAACTTTTAGGAAACTACGTAGTACACATTTACACCGTTTCTAACAACTCAGAATGACTTTCTTAACCGCAACGTTCACCGTTTTTTTCCTGGTTTTTGTCAATGTTGCCTTTGCAGTGGACGATTGCGATTCGTGTCCGTTCGGAAACCGGGTTTCGAAGGGGAACACACCCGCAAAAAATGGGTGTGGAGCTGCATGGCAAACTGTAAGTTGGTCTGGCATGATTCACATAAAATTTCTTATTTTTTTTAACCACCCTCAACAATTTTTGGATACGATTAATTTAAATTCAACCGTTTGGGTAATAATATGTCTCGGAAAGGTAAAACTAAACCCTGCTCAGTCCCCAATGATAATGTTCTGGTAATAAAAACGTCACCGACACTGGGGGTAATTTGTTACCCTCTGAATACAACTTGTCAATACGTGTATTTATATATGTAAATAAGTAAATGTTACCACGCGGTACCAGCTCGGTCGGAAGAGTAATCTTGGTAAACATTATTGAGCGTGCGCTAAATCTGGTAGAACTGAAGTAATCTCGGTATTACCAAGATTGCACTCTTAATAATTTTTACCAAGTTGGTAAAAACTATTGAGAGTGAAAACTGTTCGAAATCTGGTGAAGTTGCATATACTCCGGGCTGGTCTTAATTTGGTAGTGACTTCCTACTGGATTGGTAACAGTTTGTTGCTGAGTGGGAAATTTTTCATTGCAAAACTGTAATTTCCATTATTAAGAATAAGAAAGACACTTGTCGTGAGTAATGATGTAAGTATTTCTTAAGAATGTGTAAACATCCCGGACATTTGCAGGTACCACTGAACGTTATTATGATCGCGAGGACGGACCTTTGCTGCAGTGCACTTGACGTATGCTACGGCAGTTGCTATCTTACAAAACCTCATTGTGACGCCGGTATCGCCAGGTGAATACGATTTGTGAGAATTATCCACAGGAAGGACTATGTGAGTGTGAATTATCGCAATTTGTCAAAGGGGTCGTTCATAAATTATGTAATGCAAAAATCGCGACTTTTTAGACCCCCGCTTGTGTCACATCGGCACGATATCATTACAGCTTTCGAAACTCTTTCCCATTAACCTCAGTGTGACCATGATTCTAAAAAAACTTCACTTGAAAACAATATTGGTTTCATAATTACACCTGAAAATAACCAATTAAAATTTTCATGATTTTCTCTAAAAGAGGAATGTTTTTTAACAAGTTTCAAACTGTTGAGTCCTTTGATGAGAAATACGAAAAATTCATTTTTTATGATTGGTTGGAATAAGCAAGATTCCAAAATTTGAGATGAAACATATTTTTAAAGTCATTTCTAGATACTTTATTTTTTGTTTTTATTGATCAGAGTATAAGCTGTGTTCGCAGAGTTGGTACGAAAATAATCACAAAGTATCGCAAAAAGCTGACTACGCAAGAGTCGCACAAGAAAGGTCCCTAACTTAAAGAAACGCAGAAAATCGCAGAAAAGGTCCGTACGAATGGGAGAGAGAGAGAACGGACTACAAATAGTACACTTCCTCCAGTTCCTTTCCTGGAGGAAGTGTACCTAGAATCGAGGCAACGTTCCCACGTTGCGCGGCGAGCGAAACCCGCTGGCGTAAAAAGTTAACGGCGTTGGACTGTCCAGTTGCGGCGGCGATCCTCTGGCCAACTTGGAGGATGAAGGCCAGTCCCTCTTGGCCCCAAACTCCCGTGGTCTCCATGGCAACGGGGACAAAAATGTATCGATCCATGAGGAAAGCGTACCTCTTCCTCTTGCGGTCTTCTGCCTTGCTGGCGGCAGCGCCCTGATGGCGCACGGTGTCTGGGAGGTAGCTTGGGGCGAATGTGTCCGCGCAGGTGAAGTCCCAGACAAGGGACCCCCCCGCGACCAAGGGACAAGTGTCATCCCGTCGGGACGCTTGCCGTCCGTGGTGGAGCACCCCGCGGGCTCCCTGATGCAGGGTACTTCGGCAGACCGGAGGGCTCTGGCGATGACGTCGTTGGCGGCCTCATGGCGGGACCAACGACGCTTACTTCGGCGGCAGGAGAGGCCGTGGTAGCCTCTGGAGGTGACCTGCGCCCCGCAGGGGCACTTGTGGGGCTCGCAGATATCGTAACCTAGGCGGAGGGCGATTGCGACCCGAAAGGTCTCGTTGGGGAGAAGGGTGCCCAGTTTTGGAGAGGGGAGGGCGTTGAGCCACACCCCGGCGTATTTGTCACGGAGGGAACGTAGACGGGCAGTATCCTCCGGGATCACTGCCAATTCGGAGAGTTTGGACAAAGTGTTGTCCAGTATGGGGCGTTCCCACGCCGATTGAATCCCTCTGACGGTTTCGAGTGGAAGGTCGGTGAGGTCAAGGTCGGTCCACCGCTGCACACCCTCTGCCATGGCGATGTCGGTGCCATGGAGGTGGTCCGGAAGGAGACGTTCTACATGGGGCAGGACGCTGTGGACCGACGCTAAAAAGCACGGTATCGCCTCATCCACAGCGTGCCTGAGCCCCAGGCCGCCTTCCTTCACGGGTAGGGAGGACTGCATCCAAGCAGCCTCCGAGAGAGTGCAGTTGAGGATCCCTTCCAGGGCGTCCTTCAGAGTAGCGTCGTAGTGGGCGAGGGCGTCCAACTTTCTCCACGACGGTGCGCAGCGGAGAAAGTAAATCAGCCGGGGGATGGAGATGGACGCCCTCAGGAGGAAAAAGGAAGAATGAGCCGAGAGATCTAGGAGTCGTTCGGAGAAAGTGGTCAATTGCTGCGTCTTCGTGGCCAGAACCACCCACAGGGCTTCGTTAGTTAAGGGGGCGCCCAGCAGCATCGCAGAATCAGGGGACATCAGCTGAATCCCGGGGGCAACTTGTTGGAATTGGAGCAGGATGTCGATGGCGGCCTCCCGCTCCGCCCCCAGAATCCCGACTTCACATTTGTCGTGGTTGAGGTGAAGGCCCACCTCACCACTCATCCTAGCAATGGTTGCCAGGGCCGCCAAAGCCTTCTCGGGAGAGTCCCCAATGGCCCCATCGTCGAGGTACCATAAGTTTAGTTCCGTTTCCATGGCTTCGACGATGGGGTGGATTACGAGGGAGAAGAGGGCGGGGCCTAAGGGGTCGCCCTGATGGCACCCAAGGAGGGAAGGGATGGGGATGGTCCCGTAGAAAAGCGACGAGGGGCTTTCGTAGCACTGCGCCACAAAAGGAAAGATGGAGGGAAAGTGGTCGCGGACGGCGTGGAGTAGCGTGTCCCGCCGAATTTCATTGAAGGCGTTCCTGAAGTCGATTTTCAGGAACGCTTTTGGCGAGGTGTGGGCGTGGCCGTAAAAAATTCGGGCTGCGTGGGCGCCAATCTCCGCCCCGCCTTTGATGCCCACCCCCAATTGGTGGGGGGAACAATGCTTGATTAACTGAGGGGTAATCCTTCCCACAATGATCTTCGCGGCAAGGCGCCGCCACGTATTACCCACAGCGATGGGTCGAATCCCGCCCGACTTCTTCTTCAGGGCAGTGAGGGAAGCTCCGTAAAAGAGGGGGCAAAAAGTTGAGGGGACACCACCGTTGAGGACCTTGTTGAGGAAGGTCCGCATCGCTTCGGCGAGTTGGTCGCCCCCTTCTCCTTGACTGCACCCCAGGAGATCCTTCAAGATCTGGGGCCTCATTCCGTCCAGTCCGCGGACCCTGGCGGAAAAGAGGAAATTGCCCGAAGCAACTCTTCGTCTAAAACAGGGGCAATGACAGGATCCTCAAGTGGTGGAGGAAAATCGACTGGTTGTGGGTGGGCGGGATGTTTTGTGAGAAGGGCGGCGAGGGTCTCATCGTCGGACGGAGCGATGATGTCATCTGAGCATGCGAGGCGGATTGCTCCCCGAATGTCACCATCGGCTAACTTGGCCTCCACCTTTTTCGCCGTCATGTCGAGTGGGGGTTTTTTAGAGGGTGGGCGTGGTGGGAGGGGCCGAGGGATGGAGAAGCCGCCCACCCACCCCGCGGTATGATCCTTGACCCAGGTTGTCAAATTCTTGATGCGATCTGACTTCTGGGGGACTGGGAGTGTTGCATAAGGAAAGAGGAGCAACTTTCCCCAGCTTTCTTCGTCGTCCGACTCGGACACTTGCTCCAAAATCTTGGCGAGACACTGCGCCACAGACCTTCTTGCACCGCGGGGGACTCTTCGCAAAGTGGGCGTGGTGGTCTTGAGGCGGGCGAGAATTTCTCCCCAATCGTAGCGTTGTTGTTGTTGTTGAGGTGAAGGTGGAGGTGCATCCACCCACTGGATACCCTCAAAACAGTTGTGGAGGCCACCCCTGGCTCCAACGCGACGGGTGATGGTGTCGGGGAAAAACTGTTTTATGTATTTCCCAATGGTGGACTCCGAGACTCCGCCCTCCCCGCTCTGGGCGACGTAAACAGCTTGCGGGCAAAGACGTCTGCTTTCTTCAGACGGATTGGAGGGTGATTGTTGGGGTCGACAACAACAAAAGAATTACGAACCCAGTCCTGGGCGGAAGAAATGGTGTCTTTTTTGGTAACACCAGGGGACGTGGGGGAAACGGATGATCGGCAAGGTCGGGGGACAATGAGTGACGTGTCGGAAACAGAGGGGGGATCGGCGTCGCAAATCGTGGCTGACGTCGCCCCGTCACTCGAGGAAGGCTCATCACCGCCTAATCCGCTGGCGGAAAGGGGGATTCCGATGATGGATTTGCGTGGTCGGCCGCGGGGGCGAGGTGCAGGTGTGGAGACATCCCGCGAGGGTTGTGACAAGGGGGGATCGGCGTTTTTTTGTGGCGTGGACATTCTCTGTGAGGGGCCTTGAGGGCGAAGAGAGACCAATTAGTCCCACCCAAGGAAACAAAAATAATTAGTTTCCCGTCACTCCAGTAAAATTCAAATTAAAATTTCAGAAATCTCGCCTGAACAAGGCATTTAAAATGCGTGAGAGAGGCCAACCCCAGCAGAAGACGGTCACTCAAACTCCGTGCCGCTTCTGGGGGTGCAGGGACCTCCCCCCTGCACGAACTGAGTCGTGGGAACTCCTTCCAGAACCAAAAACGAGAGAAAACCGAGGCTTGACAACGGTTGCTAAGGGGAGGCGGGGCTTTCTCCGTGTTGGGAAGAACGGAGCCCACTAAAACTACCCCAAAGTTTCCAAAACAGGTTCCCCTACTCGCCAAGATTATCGGGCCGAAGAATATTCTAGAGTGGCAAGGGTGGTCAATAGTAGGCCGACTTTGCCAACCATTCCCCACTTGAATAATTTAAAAAATCGGTACCCCAAGAAACTACATATCCTCACCCCGAAAGTGGGAAAACGTTGGCAAAAGCATATTTAAAATGCATTTAATAATAAATGTCGGCACGAAGTCGGGCCTTTAGTGGCTAATTATTCCATGCGACGCCACCTATCGTCCGCAGCGTAGAATACAAACTTAAATCGATTTTCAGCACGAGATTCTGGCAGCATGGCTAAAATCACTCTTCCCCCGAAAGATAAATTCGCAGTTGTCGAATTTATTACGGATGATAATTCTGTATCTATTGTGTCTACAAATTGGTTCATTGACACATCAATAGTCCACTGGCCATCATCACCCAACGTCACATCTATGATTAAAAACACAAGGCACCGGAAGAAAATTGGGGTCGACATTCTTGCAAAATTTTGAAAGTTAAAGGTAACTAGATAAATCAATAATTAGTTCAAATATTTGTGCACATTACATAATTACTTTTTTGCTTATTCTAGATACTTTTGAGGATGCGATTATCGTACTTCGATTAACCGAAAAGTCAAACCAGTCAACATTTGAAACTACTGTGGATGATGAGGAAAGTCATCTTCCTAGACGACGGAAGCGAAATAAGCCAAAGAAGAAGAAAAAATCGTCAACATCTTCATCGTCACCATGCAAGGATTCAGTAGACGGGAGTGATATCGAGGTTCCCACGAAATCATTTACTCTACCCCCCACTTCCAAATCAAAACCAGACGTACTAAATTATTCAAGTGATTCCGAGCACAACCAACCTCCTAGCGTTTGTGCTGGTAAATACTTAATATAAAATTCATATTTTTAATTGCCGGTTATTATTTTACTTATTTGGTGATACGTTTAATTTTATAATTTTAGTGGGTCCAAATAATAGCCCTATCACATCTGGCCCAAAATTAGTTCTGGTTGATCCTGTAGCACTGACTTCAAAACCTGATGAAAGTGATTCTTCTCGAAGTGTTAGCAATCTACCTGGATACAGTGGGACGGTAGTTGGCAGAAATATTACTCGTAAAAATTTAAACCCATTTAAACATTTTACATGTTTACACTTTTTGTACAATTTTATTGTGTAACTTGCATACATTTATACACAGAATTTGAGAAAATTGTCCTTGAACGGTTGACTAAATTGGAGCAACTCGTCACAGAACTTCTACGACGATCTGGCGGAATTAACATATCAATTCCTTCAAAAATAAAACTGCACAAAATACCTGTGGAGACGGTGGACGAGTTTCAGTCACTCAATGCATGGATAAAGGCGGTGCCAGAGAATCGTGATTGTTTGGTTAGGGTTCAAAATTAAATAAATTATTAAATTATTTAAACCGAACGTCATATATTTATATATATTCACTTTTCAGGTCACCGAGTTGTCTTTAATGGGTGCAAATAGACTGTCCGGTGTCGTTAGCAAAATTTTAGGTAAGGTTTTTGCAAATAATCTTGCGAAAATCACTACTATTACCGGAGCAGGGAAAGATATTGAAGTTGCTTTAAAGGATGCGCCAATTTACCAAGTTATAAGAGGTAAAATAGACAAGTTCAAAACAAGTTAATACAGATTGAGGTGTATTTAAAGATTTGTTTACTTTAGAATCGGTGAGGTTAACTAAGGGCTACAGTTCATCGACGGACCACGAAATTGGAAATTCCGTTGCCGTTTGGTTGAAAGGTGCTGACGATAGAGACGGCGGACGAGAAGTGAGACGAAAAAATGCTCACGTCAAATCGAACAAAAAGAAGACGACGAAAGGAGGAAGTAACATCTCTTCTCTATAATATCGATTGTTCCACTGCATCAACAATTCCAATGTCCACATCGTATCTGACAGGCGAATCAGTGTTAGAATCTCCTATAGTTGGTTTTGGATCTAATAATTTAGAACAGTCACCGAGATCAGAGAGTAACAGTTTTAGCTTTACCAGTTCTCATAATCAAAATGACTCCCTCAATTTAGAGCAGCCAGTATTCTCTGTTTTAGGGAATGGGCTTTGTCTCATAATATTACGCATGTCGCCTTAAAGGACCTTTTACATATATTAACTGAAAATTCCAACTTAGATGTACCCCTTGACCCTCGCACATTATTAGAAACTCCTCGAGTAGTTAAAACTCTTTTTATTTCTGGTGGGGAGTTTGTATACTTTGGAATAGAGAATAATTTGAGAAGATTAATTACAAATTTTGCTGAAATTGTGCAGCCAAAGTCGACAATATTTATCAAATTATTTCAAAGTTTTGGTGATAATCTGGTAACAATATGTGTAGGTGTTGATGGAGTTCCATTGAGCAGAAGCACAAGGTCACAATTTTGGCCAATACTTGGTAAAATTGATCAACTAAAAAATCATTCAGTTTTTGTAATAGGTCTTTTTTATGGCGTCCAAAAGCCGCTTAATTTAGATTTTCTAAATGATTTTGTAAACGAAGCAATAATATTAGAGAAAGATGGGCTAAATCATTTAGGTAAAAAATTTCATTTTAGAGTTTCAAGTATTATTGCGGATGCTCCAGCTAGGAGTTTTATTAAAGGAATTAAAAATCACAATAGTTATTCAGGGTGCGAGAAATGTGTTCAACATGGTGAATTTGGGAAAAGTGTGATTTATACAGAATTAGACTCAGCTTCTCGTACAGATGAATCATTTCGTACACAATTGCACGACGATCACCATAAATTTTTTACCCCTTTATCAAAATTAAAAATAGGTTTAGTGACACAGGTTCCCTACGATTATATGCACATGTGCTGCCTAGGTATCATGCGTAAGCTCCTTCGGCAATGGACTAAAGGGAAATTGCCCCATATGATGCAAAGTAAAATTATAAACCAAATTTCTGATAGATTTGCAAGTTTTAAAACTTTCATGCCACGTGATTTTCAGCGAAAACCACGAAGTCTAAATGAAGTAGACAATTTTAAGGCAACCGAGTTTAGGACAATCATGCTATACACAGGGCCTGTAGCACTAAAAAATATCCTTCCTACGGAGTATTATAATCATTTCCTCTATTTCCATTGTGCCATGTTCATTCTTTTGTCAGCCAATGCTGATGATCCTGAGTGGAATGCTTTAGCCAAACGATTGTTAGTAAGTTTTGTATCACAATCAAAAGTAGTTTATGACGTAAATTTTATGGTTTATAACGTACACGGATTGCTACATATTAATGAAGATGCTATAAACTTCGGGCGATTGGACAATATTAGTGCGTTTGACTTTGAAAATTTTATGCAGCAACTAAAGAAAATGACCAGGGCAAAAACGTTTTATCTACAACAGGTTGCAAAAAGAATAGTAGAAAATGAAAAATGTAAAGGACTTAAAATAAATTTATCCGAAAAATGCGTTGATGATAAGACAAAATTATTACATAACGGTTACTCTTTGATCTCTGGTGAAATTATTATAGTTCGTAGAATTAAGCTAAATAAATGTAATAATATTAAAATAGTTGAATATGACACATTTATCAACAAAAATCCATTGTATGAAAAGCCTATAAATAGTTGTGTATTGGGAATTTTTGTTCTAGAAAATTCTATAAAGAAATCTTGTGAACTGAATTGTTTAGAAATTGCGCATAGATGCATTATGTTACCTTTTAAAGACAATTTTGTTTGTTTTCCACTCTTACATGATATTAAATAAAGAATAAAATAAATTCTGAGTGCGAAATTGGAGTGTTTTGGAAATGATTGGGGAATGGTAGGGACAGTGGCAAGTGATCAGAAACATGTTCGAAAACATGGCCGATAGTTTTTGGCCACCAACGGCCCATCTTCAAACGCGTGGCCAGGATCGTACCTCAGGCCAACGTCGCTGGCCACTCGAAAATATCCTGAGGCCCGATATTATTGGCGACTAGGGTCCCCCCCAACGAAAAACACTTCACTACCCACTGGGGGTCTAAAGGACTGGTTGGGAAGAAAAATTTAAAATGGGGGTGGCCCTAGTCGTCAGATTTTTTTAAAAACTAAAAATATTATAAATGGAGGAGAACGACGTGACGTGTTCTCCTCTCGAGCGCGCTCTCTCTTTAAAGTCATATTTCTATGTACGTAGCATCGATTTGTCCACAAAATAGAAGAGAAATTCTGTTTCCACAAATATTGGAATCGTGTTTGCTGTACCAATATTAATTTTAGAAACGATTTGGTCTCGTAATGGCGTGTTTTCAAATAGATTAATTCTGGTCATAATGAGGTTAATTAATAATATGCATATTTTTATATAATAGAACCTTATATAGATTCTATCACAGCAATTGGTTTTGTTGATTCACCTGATATTTAGAGCTGATTGCATTTTCTATTTTTTATGGTCAAACCTTGATTTTATGAATGCAGATAAAAACCAGGCCAAATGTAACACAAAATTATTTCCCATATTTCGCAGGAGAAGGTGAGACAGAGTGAGAAAAGTGGTTGGCGGTGGGTATCCACCACCATCGTGCGTTAGGATCGTATGCGCGATCCATTTTCTCACTCTGTTTCTCTCTCTCTGCACTCATTAGTGGCCAGAGTTTGTTACGGCTCTTGTTGTATAAGTCACTCCCACAGAAACTTTGACCTCAAAAATCTCGTGGTCCGACGCATTTTCAGTCGGGCAACAAAAGCTGAAAATGTAGCTCTTCTAATGGAGAAAATTCTGGCATCAGGTTGTCAGACTCGAAATGGGTAGGACCATGACTTTTTTAACGATTTATGTGTAAGTCAAAAAACCGCCAATTTTCGAATTTTGAAACTTTTGATGCATCAAAATGTCCGCATTCATGGGCAAATTAGAATTTCAAATGCAAGTTGGGGTCTAATTCTTGTTGTACCGAGTGTGCATTGGATTTCTCATTTTTCCCAGTTTCTTTTCTCAATTTTTAAAAGGGGGGTGGTTGAATATAATTCAAAAATAGCTATGCTGAATTGACGGTTGCACCCGGAACTCTACTTGCAAGTTTTTATATTTAATTCCAAGAAATCGATGCAACGTAGAATGGAACATTTCCCATAATACGTCTCTGCAATTTTTTTAAAGATTTTAAATTTTAATTCTGCATCATGTTTTCTTGCACATTTATGATCACTATTTTCGTATATGAATTGGACCAATTTTAAAATAAGTATTTTGGAACATTTAAATAGTCTAACATATTTATTTCTTATCCGTCCACAGGCATCTCAGGAATCTTGTCCTATTATGCAGGGAAGTTTGAATGTGACGCTTACAATCAGGCTCAAAATGAATTCTGCTCGTGCATGATATAATTATTATTTAACCCCCTCCGAAGGGGGTTGAATTATGCTTGTACAATATTCTATTTATGTAATCAACTTTTTCAGAAAGAATGGTTTTTCTACATATATCTGAAACAAATCGTACAACTGAAATTTTTGGTGGGATCGGATCATCCGGAATAAGTTTTGGCATATTTATTCATGGATAGTAGTATCTTTATTGCATAAATAGCCATTAGCTCTTGCAAGTCACAATCACATATTAGTTACATTTAATTTTGTATATAGTCAAATTTTTAGATTATCATAATTGTGATAGTAGACAGGGGAGTAGGGGAAAAACCAGACTATGGTGGTCAGCCTGGAAAACCCCTACCTGAACTGGGAAGGTTGCCCAGATCACCATTATGCCCTGACTACTGAAAACCCAGGTTCGACCAGTGAATGATAGAGATTATAGGCGATTTACATATCGGAAAATGATGACATCCAAATGAGTAGGCGCTGTGCTGGCAGGGGCACGACGGGTATTAGGCTGGAGTGGAGCATCCATGGACCACAAACTAACCAAGGACCCATTTCAGGGTTCGGCCTAAGTGAACTCAAAAGAGGCCATGATACACCCCACAAACTAACCCCTCCCATCGCAGCACATGACGAAGTCATGGAAACCCCGTAGACCCAGCCCAGCCGCCCCCACCAGCACTGCGCGCACTCACTCTTCCGCCGACCACCCCAATATGCTCACCACCCCAATATAGCACTCAAAGGTCTTACCTGGGAGAGTCCTCCAAAGCGTAGATCCTCCAGTGCACAGGGTCCGACCAGATCCATCTTCGCCTGATGGCTCAGCTTGTCGTTGCTGGGACGGGTGTGGCAGGGGGTGTCACTAGGCACGCAGGTGGGGGGTGTGAGTGGACGAGGCTCACATGGCGTAGAGGCCTTAGGACACACTTTACTTGCCCTGGCACACCCGCGACCCAGATGGAAGAAGATCCAGGTGCAGAGCGAGAGAGAGATACGTGTTGCACTGGAGGAAGCTAAAGAGGAACCCTATTTATTCATAAATATAACTGTAACATGTGTCATGCATCATTAAAAATACCGATTTTTATATCTACCACCCACCCACCCCTTCCCCATCCTACTCATCTTAGGATTTACTCAGGTAAGATACGCGACCAGGAACCACCCACCCATATTTTCGACGACGTACTAAATATATTAACGCCCCCATTAAGGCATATCACGTGATCATGTAAATAGGATTTGTTTTAAATTTGAATAAGATAATCGACCAAATTGCATGAAAAATATTAATTTTTTATGATTTCATACAATTAGCTGAATTGTATCTATACATGGTGAACCTACTGTTCACTCAGTATTATCAGTCGCTAAAAGTCCTGAAAGGTTACCTGGCAGGTAAAATAAAATTTAAAAAACCTATCAGTACAGCTTTGCTTAGCCCGAACCAGGATTAGTAAACCCATGTTCGTCTGTAGTTTTCTATAAAATTGTGTGCTATTCTTTTACACTAATTTTTGCATTAACTAGCATCAATCTTTCGTACTACTAGGCTCCAAATTCTAAAAATATTTACTATCCTTATCCTATCCTTGACAACTTCCCAGTGGGGGTCGCCTCTATAGCCCCTCTGGTTAATTTTTGTAACAAAAATTTTGTTCATATTTAACTTCATATTATTTCATAAGAAAGCAGTAAGAATCTCTGGTCCAAATTTCAGCTTTCTATGTTAATTTCTAAAAATCGGTATGAGTCACCCCATAGGGTCGCTCGAGATAAAAATTTTTCCAATTTCATGTCATATTATTCCATTAGGACCTATAAGCAACCTCTCCACCAAATTTCAGCTCGATATGACGATTTTGAAAAATCACTATGGGCCACCCCCTAGGGTCACTCAAGATGAAAATTTTTTCAACTTACACCGTTTTTTTCTATTAGGAGCCATTATCAACCTCTGTGCCAAATTTCGGCTTTCTACGACAATTTCGAAATTTATTGGTGCATAAGACCCCACCCACTCCGATGACCCCCACGGGTCAACCACTTGACCGATTTGGCCCATCTTCGAACTCGTTTCCTAACTTTGTCCAATATGCATATGGTAAAAATTTCAAGTCAATCGGTCAACTCGTTCGAGAGTTATCGAAAGACAGACGGACAGACGAACATGACAATTACATAAGCCCTGGTTCGGGCTAAAAATTCAAAAAATAACTTGATTCACGATGACGAATGGGACAACCCGTCTTATAATGCCTCAACGCTGCTATGCCCGACCAGGACCCAGTGCTCACATGCGATTTCGTGGAAAGCTGAGACATAATATGTCTCATATCTTGCCACTTCTTGTACTCGCCCGGGGCGAGTCTCATTCTCACCCTCACTAAAGCTGGATTTCCACTGCCGTGAGTCGTGAGCGACCTACGACGGAAAGCGTCCGACAGCGTCCAGCTACATTTTCCGCTCCATTTCCATTTCCACCAATGCGCTACCTTGGGCAGATCATCCGCTAACGGAAGCGGACGATTTGCCGTCAAACAATCCGCAGCGTAGAGCGGACGGGTGGAAATGCTCGTTCTTTTATAAAATTAATCACAAACCAAAACATAGATTTTAGGGAAAAATGCAGACACATATTTAAAAACTTATCTAAAAACATATCTAAAAACCAAACAAGTGAATTCAACTGTGTAATGAATGAAATAATTTAATTCGAGCACGTAATCAAATATTTACTATGTGTGATCAAATTTTAATATATTTATAATACTTGTAAATATAAAAATCAATTCAAGGTGATTCAATAAATAATTAGAGAATATGTATTAAATTTTATTATTTTAGTTGGGGCGCCCTGGTTTCTGGTACAGAAATTTCCTTTCAAGCTTCTTCTTTCGAGCTTCGTCCGTCAGGGGATGATTTATTTCGTGCATTCGTTTAGCTATATCATGAAGGGCCTTGTTCAAATTTTTACCACAATCTGGGCGGTGATGAAAGGGATGTGCACAATTCCAGCAACCTTCATCAAAGAAGTAGAAAGCAAAGGCAAGTTGGACTTCTTCTCGACTCAGCTTGACCTTCAACAATTCTTCATAAAAAGAAACCACCTCTCCTGCCGGGCGCCCGGGTAGTCGCATTTGAAAGGAATATCTCCCTGCAGGTTCAAATTTCTCGTAGGTAGTCTGGTCTTGGTTTCTATAAAAAGACAATTCCTGATTATCTTCACATTTATGAAAAAGAGAGGTAACAATACCTTACCTAATAAAACATTGAAGTTTGCATTCATTTGTAAAATGTGAAGCACTTTCACAATTAAAGCAGGTGGAGTCGTCAATCTTCTTGTTTCTGGAAATTCTACTGCCACCTCGGCCAACTACCAGGGCGTTCAATTTTTTATTCAGTTTCTTAATTCGTTCTTCAAGACCTCGATTCGTTTCCATCAAATCGACGGCAACGTTTGGAAATCCTGGGAGAATCTGTCGTTTGAGCTCTGCAAGTCGCTCACCCCTAGCTTCTGGCTCCAGGTCCACGATTTTGAAACGTTGGGACCGACTCCAGTTGAGATCCAGCTCAACAAACCGTTCCAGAGGCCAAATGAGTTGTGTTGGTGGTGTTTTCAACCCATTGGGCATTCGGAGTTGCATTTCTTTGAGCAGATCCGGAAATATAAATCCCCGTTCCAGCACCTCGGTCCGCTTCTGAGAAATATGTCCAAAGAATCCCAAACGCTGGCGAGCTTCCACTCCCATCGCATCACTTTCCTCCCACAAGACTGGTTCAATGTCGGGCTTGGCAAGTTCTTTGGCATGGGCCGAGTAATCCCGTTTAAGAATTTCTAATGCTTTCTCAAGTGTTTTGTACATTCATTTTTTGCATTGTTTCGAAGAGCAGTGCACGATACTATCCAATGTATTTTTCTAGGCAAGGAAATTCGCATTATTATATCACTATTAGTTGAAGTGGTGCAAATTAGAAGAGGAATAATAATTTTGTGGTAAATTTTATGAGAGTACATACGCGCTGGTGCCAGAGACATCCTAGCCGAAGGCGTTTGTCCAGTAATGAGCTGATATTTTTTGAATGAAGGGGCAGTAGAATGGCAGCGAAGAATTGTTGGCTTGGATTAAGTACAACTCATATTTATTAATAAATCCATGTTATGATCAATTAAGGGTTCCAAATTAAATAACCATTTTTACTCATCAATCTACTCATTAACATCACGTCCTCCCGGCACCGGTGTTGTATTTTGTGGAAATTCAACTTCATACATAATTTGCTGAATTTTGATTTTTGCATAGGCTGACTGAGCTGTTGTCATTTTGCGCAAATCATCCGCCAGAGCCATAAAGAAATGGTGGTTCGAGTCTTTGATATTCTGATTTTCTAGGTATCCCAATAATGCTGCATCAACTTTTTCTGACATCTTCATCTTTTTCGATATGGTCTCAGGCTTGATGGGGTCATCCTCATCTAAATCCGGGCCCCGGGAATGATGTCGATCACGTCCATTAGTCGTCTCATCCGGCGCCGGAGTTTTTTCCAAATTTCCGGAAGACCTACGAAGCCGACGCAATAAAAATTAGTTAATAAAATTAATAAATATATGTCAATAATAAACGTACTCACTATTGGCAATTACGAACGGCTTTAAAAAGTTCAACATTTCGAAGTATTCCCATTGTTTTTCTTTTTTGGCGGACTTGCCTGACTTGCCTCTCTTCTTTTTAACGACTTTATTGAAATTATCCCGCAGATATTTCAACTTCTTCTTGCATTCAGGAACTACAAAAACAAGCAATTCCAGAGATTAAGGTTAATTATTACGTGGCGCCACAGAGTCATACTAAACATTAATTATACACCTTACCATCCTTCCCTACCGTACTGGAAACATTTAACCACACAAGTTCATTTTTACCACTGTTCTTATTATCCTTTGATTTGACATCGAACAAAATTGGATTTGATCTCACTGTCTCTATAAGTAATTCCATATCTTCATTCCTCCAAATATTCTCTTCCTGGGCGCCCGGTATTTCGTCACCCATTACATGACATTGATCCCCATCCTCGTTGATGTTCAAACTTCCTCCATCCTCCTCACTGTCACTCGACATTTTATATTTATTTAGAATATTCTAATTTTATGAAATAATTGATGTTAGCGGAATGTGAATAATAAGAAGTGAATTTATGTGATTTTATATATTCCGCTCAAGGAAATGAGAATTTGTCATAGATTTTGGCGAGCGGACGAAAAAAAGTTGAACCAAGTTCAACTCATCGACTCACAGTTTTTTCGTCCGCGCGGATCGTATCCGCTGAGATGAGTCGGTTGGTGGAAATGGGAGGCAAAAATCCGCTCAACTCAGCTCACTCTCCGCCGCGTCGAGCGGATTTTGTCTGCTTTGGTTGAAATGCCATCGTCGGACACTTTCCGTCGTAGGTCGCGCACGACTCACGGCAGTGGAAATCCAGCTTAAATGGCGGCCACAAAAGAGAAAGTAAGGGTCAGTCGAACATAATAAATTGTGGCAGCAACAGTAACATGAAGGCAACGAGAGTGGAAAATTAAATGAAAAATACGAAATTAATTAGTTATCACCTAGCAAAACTAAATTTCGATTAACATTTGTTTGTGTGTGTATGCGAGGAGATAAAGTGAAATTTGGCATCTGTTTTTGTGCACTGCAGTTTTCTGGGTAAAAGGAATCGCAAAATATATATGTTAAAAGCGTGTGCACTAGATTTCGAAGTGTGGGGGTGAGATTTATTTGCATTATCGAATAATTTGTGTGAGTGGTACATCTACATACTTAATAACTTAAGGGATCATGAGCAAGGTACCTATGCACTACTTATACCGTACTTTTGCCATATTGTACTTAAATATGAATCAATTTTATAAATTTCGATAAAAATTTCATATAGGTTATATACATTTTGGGGAAACAGATTTCTTTCATATATTTAGTATGCAAATAAATCTACTTTAAGGTTGCTTATTGCAATTATTAAACTGCTTAATGTAGTACAGAGTCATAACAATGTGTAAGATTACCCTGTTGTTGGCTCTTCCTTTAGTTCTGCTGTAAGGCGATGTTGCAAATTAATAAGTTTGGCGTACGGATTAAGCATAAAAGCATCTGTCCTTCATGTACGCTTATGTACATAATTTTTGCATGTTCGTGTGGCACATCTTAATCATTCTCTCCTGTTAAATCTGCTTTGATGTTATGTAAATATATGCAACTTTCATTCGAACATTTAAAGCGTTATGCGTTATTTTATAATGTCAATTGATGGGTAATCATTTTATATTATTTTGCAGCAAATTATTATGAATGCAATATTACCTAATTAAAGTAATAAATTATTTCAGTGACCAGCAACTGCAGCAGCGACGTCGAGAGTGTCAACGGTGACAAGCACTGTCCATAATACCGAGTTCGTGGCTACGCGGTCTTCATCCATGCAGGATAATAATGCGAACTTAGGTATGAAACGAATTTATTGCTCTACAGCATTTATGCAATATACGAATCAGCATATAAATATGTTAGTATTTTTATATATTTTGAATATTATTTACAGCTCCTCTGAACCAAGTGGAAGAGTATCAAATGCCATTATTTCCAAGCTTGAGCAAGTACAATAGAAGACAGGCAAGAAGATGCAAGAAATACAATGGGGAAAAGAAGGAGAGACTTTTGCAAAAATTTATGACAGACAACGAGGTAAAGTGTCTTCAATAATATTCGGTAATTTTAATCAGTCAGATGATCCAGTATTTAACATTTATAGGAGCTAATCCAGAAAACTGCAACCGATGCCGTAAAGACTCTTATCCGTAGAGCGTCTTCGATGCAACAGAAGATAGATGATCCGAACTTTGTGGAAAATGGTCCCTTTGACGGGTTAATGATCCAGGCAGCCGACAACACGGTGCAAGATACTGGCAAGTTTTATTTAAAATTATGTTAAGCTTAACATATTAAGCTAGCTATATTATGTAATTAATTAAGTGTAATTGACTTGCAGGAAAGTAAATTTGGGATTGTAATAAATAGGTCCATGGTTTATTGTTATTTATTTATAAATATAAATTATTAAATTGAATTATGTAAAAGAATGAATGATATTGAAATGTGAAATTGATGTGAAAATGAATAAATGTGAAATTGAATATTGTAAAAGTATTGGTATTATAAAAGTTCACCATTATGCCTGGTAATTTCTGTAATGTGCTACAAAAGAGTCTCCTGTTCTGTATTTTGTCCGTCGAGCGATACCAACTGCATCTCCTCCTGAGTATCATAAATAAACCGTCGTAAACGCACATAAGGAAGTAGCTTCAGTCTACTTCACCCCAGTCACTCCCACGACATCGCGAAAACACTCAATTTCACGTAATTTTATCTATAAATTCAATTTATGTAAAATCTCATTTTGCCCCGACCACACCCCCTGGCGATCAGGGGGTGTGGCACATCGCGGGAACACCCAATTTGACTATATTTCATCTATAGATTCAATTTTTGTAAAAATCTCATTTTACCCCGACCACACCCACTGGCGACGAGGGGGTGTGGCACAACTCGGGAACACTTAATTTTACTCTAGTTCATCTATAGATTAAATTGCACTAAAAATCTCAATTTGCCCCGACTACACCCCCTGGCGCCAAGGGGTGTGGTCGGATTGCCCCCAAAAGTTGATAGGATCCTCCCCCTGGGGTCATATGTATGATGCCGCAAACCGATTTCGATTATCTCGACCCGTTCTCCTGTTATCCTGCTGACGGACGGACGGACGGACGGACAGACAGACAGACAGTCTCCGCATAAAGTAGCCGAAGCTACTTAATAATTCCCTCGTGATTTCATCTCCGCTGCTCCTACGTCACATTCATAGCATGAGAAACTTTGCAGATAAGTGAGATTTTAGTGTAAAATCATTAATTCGCAATCTGTCGAAACTTATTGTTAGTGTAAAAGCTTTAATTCACAAACTCCCAAAACGGGGAAATCAGTGTAAAAATCCTTAAATACTCGTACACTCGTACATACACTCGTACACTTTACGTTAAACTCCGTAATTGAGCGTACGGTTTACCGTTACCAGACTCTGAGCATGCGTGTAGATGTCAAGTTACTGTGTGTACTAAACTTTTAATATAATACATCAAATATACTTGAAACCTCAAAGGGTGCACAATTAGACACTTGCGCCCCCCCCCCTGTTACGTGACAGGGGGGAGTGGGCCACCAACTTTTTGTGACACTAACGTGACATAGGGATGTGGGTGTCCAAAAAAGCCAAAATTTACGTTATGAAATTTAGTTCAGTTTTAAACTGTAGTATGAGACTTTTTCATGCATATGCAAACCCAACAAGCATTTACTCCAATGTCGAGGCGGCATTCACTTTGTTCCAATAAACGACATCAGCAGCTGACAAAAAAAATCAAGCTATTATGTATTAATACGAGAATACTTCTTTTTCTTCTATAAATTTCAATAAAAATTGGCCAATTGCAAAACTTAATTGGTACGATCTTCTCGTCATCCCCTACAGTTCGTGAGTAGGTAAATGAGCAAAATTTAAACTAGTAATAGTATTAATAATACATACATACATAAGTTTGTAAACGTATACACTTTTCTCAAACGTACTTATTTATCAAAATCTAAGAAAAATTAAATTTGGGTACACAAATAACAGTTACAAATAATGTAATCATTTTGAAAAGTAATTTACGCACCACCTTTTAAAGTATGTAAGTATTAAATTCTACTACGAAAGAAGAGTAAAGTTTACTCTGGATTTTGCACAATTTGCTTATTATAGAATTCATTTACTTTCGTTGGGTAAGAGTAGTTTTTTTAGAGTTCATATTTGCATTTCACATTAAAAAAGTATAAAATTCTAAAGGCAGTGTTTACTTGACAAGTGTCTAAAATGTCGAAGGATGACGGATTTTCAAACTCGGGGAAAAATGGGGGACACATTTTGGAAGATTTGCTTTCCTCCACGGTTCTCCTCGCCAGGACAAATTTTGTCCCCATAAGAAACCAACTTAACAACTTTCCCGTCAAAATTGAAGAAAATATAAGTTCCCCAGAAGTAACGTCGTGCTGTTCGATCTGCTCCGAATCCACGAATCTTCTCCCTCTGGCCGTCCAAGAGATGGAAATTCTGGCCAAATTCGTCCTAAGTCAGGAGCAAATTTCCCTCATTTTACAAACGGAAGATCATCCTCCCATTTTTTGCTGTAAAATTTGCTCCTCCGCGATCTTATCGTTGGCAAAATTGTCCACGCAAATTGAAAATATTACCATTTCTTTACGTGCCGTCATCTCCAGCAGGAACGGACTGTTTAATAAGCTGCGGAATGAGGCCAAAATTATTGGTAAATATGCAATAATTAATTATCTACTATACTAACGATAAATAATCGTTAATTCACGTAGGATTCGATTACTTAAAATAAGTACATTTAAAATCATTTGGGAAAAAGATATTTTAAGATTTTGTCCTTTAAAATTGCAGAGCAGGTCGTGCGGTAGGCTAAATTTTCAAAAATATGCACTGTAAATGTCGACACTTTTTGAGCGAGGAGACCTCAAGGAAACCTTCAGAAAAATTGATATATGTCTAAACTAGGTTAAAAACCTCACCGAAATTCTACTAATCTTTTCCCAAAATGCAAATTTGTCGTCCAGAATTTTAAAATAGCTTCGCAGAAATAAGAAATGAACAGGGATGGGCAATCCCAACAATTTCGATGGATTACGGATTACAGATTAATTAATTTAAAAATTATCAGGAGATTACTGGATTGGGATTACTTTGTTCCTGAAATAATGTGGCTTACTTGTTGGATTACTGGGATAAATTAATGTCGTGGATTACGGATTACGGATTACAGTAATCAGATTACGGATTATTATCTGGATTACAAAAATCTATATTTATGTATTAAAAGGGTGAAGAGAAGCGAAATCCCTTTATGGAAAAGTGTTGTCCGCCGGTCTGTCTCCACGATAACTTTAGAACGGTTTTCAACAAGCGGTTTTCGCCAACGGGTTTCTAATTTTTGAGGTACGGATGAGTTCGAAGATGAGAATTGTAGGTCATAAGGTCACGGCGCCACGGGTAAAACGTGTCGAATTTTTTGTTTTGGCCGTTTTAGACGTAGTTTCTGGCGAAAATTACAAAAATCTAAATAGTTTTGACGTCATATGACCGAGTGACCGTGTCGACGACGCCAAGGTCGAAAATGTCGAATTTTTGTCTTGATACTTTTAGACGTCGTTTTAGGCGGGATTTCAAAACTAAAATCTAGATATAGTTTTGGCATTCCATGACCGCGTGACCGTCTCGCTCCACCCCTTTGCTACATTTCGTTCGCAACGGTTTATTCTGAATAGCGTCACACTTATATTTCATGATGATGATAAGTTCAAAAAAGAAGAGCTTTGAATGATTCATCTGACAGTCGGTTTCTTGGGGCAGACAAAACTGTGTTGTAGTAAATAAACCCCTCTTAATTGTTCCAAAATTCTCTAAAATTTGCAACTCTGCTGAAAAATCCAGAAGGTAGTTTAAGCACTCAAGTTCAGCAAGTGACTCAGACTCTGGAGAAGTTGCGAGATGGAGCTGTCATGCCGTTTACAGGAGCAAAGTAATCCGTAATCTGATTACATTTTCCAATCTCGTAAATTGGGGATTACGGATTACATGTAATTTCCAGACCTAGTTAGGATTACGGACTACGGATTACTTTAAAATGTGAATTTTTCGTGGATTACTGGATTACGGATTACATTCAATGTAATCTGATTACTTAATCTGATTAAAGTAATCCTGGGATTGCCCATCCCTGGAAATGAAATGATTAAAGCTTATTTTGACGACTTTTCTTACTTACTGTCACTGTCATTAGAATCCTCCCAACTTGACGCTCATCAAGATGTCAAATTGTCCCCTAATGACGACCACCCCCGACTAACTGGATGGATTGAAGAAGAATTTTCCGTAAAAATCGAGCCAATCGAGTACGACGAGGATGACCATGAAATCAGTCCTAATCCAGAAGAAGATTTACCATTTTCGGGGTCTAATTGTGACTTCCGAGGGTCTAAATTCGCCTGCAAAATCTGCCAACCTACACTAACTTTCAGCACAAGGTACAACTTTGAACGCCACATGAAACAGAAACACCCTAAAAGTAAGGAAAATTCGATAATTATCCGGATGAGTTTCATGTATGTATGTCAAATGCATGAATACATAGTTTACGAATTTAAATATTTGTAATTTTCTTTTAAAACTTGTGCAAATTTTACGTCAGTGTAAAAAAACGTTTCTTTTGCAGCACCCATACCCGCAATTAGGAAAAGGAAACTGTGAGTTTTAATATAACACGTGCCCTGGGGGGCCGTTCATAAATTATGTCACGGGAGTGGGAGGCAAGGGGGTCGAAGGCTTCAATGATGTCGGACCTGTGTGATATATTTTAAGGAGGGTCTAGAAAATCGCGATTTTAGCGTGACATAATTTATGGATGCCACTTCTCTTAAAAAATTATGTTGCTCATTTCAAAAGTGAATGCACTCTGGATTTTAAATGGGTCCTATTTAACTAATTATAATGTAACACTTTTAATGATCATATAATTATTCCTAATACATCTTCTCATCATGATGAAATCCAGGAAGAAACAGTCTCGTCTTGAGGGGGAAAACGCAAAGAAATCAGGTAACATTATATAACTTTACCGCCATGATAATAAGTTTGTTACCGACTGATTGTAAACGTAGCTATTTTCAATATTTAATATGTACAGGCACACTTAATTATTTATATTTTGTTTTACAGAAACCTCAACTGCACCCCCAAGGAGGAAGAGACGGTGAGTTTTAACATATCTAGAAAGAATCTGAATCCCAATTAATTCATAATTTTTCCGAATCTGAATGCCGGCCGAAAATTTACCCAATTTTGAGTAAAATTGCCACCAAGGCAACTATTGAGTAAAATTTACCCTGAGAAAGGTAAAATTTACTCAAGGTTGAAAGATTTTTACTCAACCTTGAGTAAATTAAGCCTTTGTCAGGGTAAATTTTACTCACTAGTTGCTTTGGTAACAATTTTACTCAACTTTATTTACAGTGCATAATTATCCAACGTCTCCTTAAGTAAATATATCCCTCTATTTAATTAGACACATGCCCGCCCTCGAGAAACCACACCCATGTCCAGAATGCGAGAAACGGTTCATCTCCAGACCTGGATTACGTAAGCACGTCCGTGTCGTGCACGAAGGGTTCCAATCCACGCGCAAATGTGCCTTTTGTCCCAAAGTCTTCTCAAGCATGACGGCGTGGCAAAAACACGTGCAAGAATTCCACCACGTGGTCAAGCGGAAGGCGAAACGGTTTGCTTGTGACATGTGTACGAAAATGTTCATCAATTCGTCTGGCTTGATGCGGCACGTGGAACTGATCCACTTTACGGACCGGAAGTCCTGTCCGTACGGATGTCCGACGCAATTTGGGTCCAAGGCTGAGTGGGTCACGCATTTGGAGGGGTGTCAGGATCCAAAAATGGTAAATGTTCGAAATTTTCAGAGGCTTACACACTCTAAATAAAAGTTGTGGAAAAGTTTTGCCCAAGGTTAAATAAAAAAAGAGGATGACAACAATTGGGTAAAATTTATCCAATGGTTGGACCATGTTTACGCAGCAATCTCCTTTTTTACACAATCTTGGGTAAACGTTACACAATTTTATTTAGAGTGCACTTGAATGGTAGGGTGAATGAAGATAGACGATAGGCCATTCGAGTGGTAAAAACATGCCCATAAATCGACCGAAATTTCCAAATTTTTTGTAAATGCAATTTGAACATGTGCCAACAAGATTAATACACTCTTAAAAATCTAGTACTATCTGCAACATAATACCAAGTGGTATTCATACACATTTTTATGATTCAACCAAAGTGGTATTAATAAGCAATTTGTCTAGGAATAGGATCGGTATAAAATTTTTACGGACCGATATAATTTTTATACAAATCCGTACCAAATTTAATACTGAGAAATAAGGATGGCAACGTCCACATATTACGTTATCAAAAAATGTCGACGTTTTAGGCTACCCACCCCCCATTTTCCTATCCTACTCATGTTTACCTAACACGGGTAAGGCAAAGGACCCAAAACCACCTTTTTGATGACGTAATAGACGGACGTCCTTTAGCACAGAAATATTGGGAATTTTAAAGTCTTATTACTCAGAAATATAGGCAGATCGTCTATACACGTTTTTTCCATTTACCATGATTTATAGCTACATATTTTCCATTAAAAAAATTGTGTTTTGCAGAGTGCAAAGTATGGATGCGTTTGCTTGATTTGCAAAACCACGTTCCGCAACATAATTCTCAGGATGGAACATTTTCTACGAGAACATCCCAACGACGCGCATTCTTGTCGCCTTTGCGGTGCCAAGTTTGCGCGACAAGATGCCTTCTATTTTCACCGATGTGATGAGTACGAAGGGTTTGACTGGAGTTAAACACATATTTGTGTAAAAAATAAGCTTTGTGATATATTTAATTAATTAACTATTGTAGGTAACGGGACGTTCGTAAACTTCGTAACCCAAAGGGAAGTAGGTGGGGGGTCAGGGCCCAATGATATCGTGCATATGTGTCACATGTTAAAGGGGGTGGGTGGGTGTCTAAAAAATCAAAACTTTGCGTTATGAAGTTTACGAACTAATGCTCAACACTTGTAAATTTATTCATATTTAATGTTAATGTTAATTAGCTAATTATCCAATGTAGTTAATGTGAATTCGTAAGAAATGTAAATGATCATCAAAATTAATAACCCGTCGCAAACGCGCATACGGAAGTAGATTCAGATTCACTCCACCCCTACGACAGCGGGGGAACACTTAATTTCAGTGTATTTCATCCATTTTTTTAATTTCACTGAAAATCTCATTTTGCCCCGACAACACCCGCTGGCGCCCAGGGGGTGTGGTACAACTCGGGAACACTTAATTTCACTCTATTTCAGCTATAGATTCAATTTTTGTAAAAATCTCATTTAGCCCCGACCACACCCCCTGACGCCCAGGGGGTGTGGCACATCAGGGATACACAAAATTTCACTCTAATTCATCCATAGAATTAATTGCACTAAAAATCTCATTTTGCCCCGACCACACTCCCTGGCGCCCGGGGGGTGTGGCACATCAGGGATACACAAAATTTCACTCTAGTTCATCCATAGATTCGATTGCACTAAAAATCTCATTTTGCCCCGACCACACCCCCTGGCGCCAGGGGGTGTGGTCCGGTTGCACCCAAAAGTTGGAATCGAATAGGATCCTCCCCCTGGGGTCTTATGTATGATGGCGAAAACCGATTTCGATTATCTTTATCCGTTCTCCCGTTATCCTGCTGACAGACGGACGGACAGACAGACAGACAGACAGACAAAGTCTTCACATAAAGTAGCTGAAGCTACTTAATAAATGAAACAGACCCAATGTGAATGTATGCTGGTGATGCGTTATGTAATGGGAAGGAAAGGCTCCATGAGCTGGATTGTGTATGTACATATTTTTCATGTGTGATAATAATACTGATGCTGATTGTATTTTCTGTTTGGGTTATATAGTTTGGTTACAAGGTAAAATCCGAATTTTATATATCTGAATCAGTTCCTCCTAGTTGGAGGACAGAAAAGTCTACTATTACCAATTAGTCATGATCATTAAATAATAACTGCATTCATCAGAAACGCAACCTAAGTTGATCACGTCCATGCTTACATTACCCTTTTCGAACTACGAAAAAATAGCTCCACGTGCTGTAATCATGGATTGTCACTACTTGAAATAATTAATACAATGTCATTCTTAAAATTTATTGAAACATACGTGTCCACCCAATCTAAAATTAAGACGAATAACATAAGCTTTTCATACGAATTGCACCGATTAATCGCAAGAAGGTATATCACACATTTAGCGATATGTAAATTTTTATATACTTTACCCAACGATTTGGACAATAAAATGTGCAAAAAAGATGCTATGACCTCGACGTGATTTGAACACGCAGCCTTCCGATCTGGAGTCGGACGCGCTACCATTGCGCCACGAAGTCTTGGTGGAATAACAATGGGTCCGTAGTTGGACCAGTTTCGCTGCATTTATATCTTATGTAATTCATGCAGAACTTGTATTTTTATGATTAAACTCCGTTTCCCATTGGGGGAGTTCATCACATTGAGTACATTAGCCGATTGAGCCGAATTATTTTATGATTTGACACCAATTATTTTTAGTTCGGCGTAAAAATCATACAAAATTGAAAAATTTAAACGCCAAATTATTTTATTATTTGGCACTAGTTATTTTTATTTCGGCGTAAAAATCATACAAAATTTAAAAATTTAAACGCCAAATTATTTTATTATTCGACACCAGTTATTGTTATTTCGGCGTAAAAATCATTCGAAATTGAAAAATTTAAATGCCAAAGTATTTTATTATTTGACACCAGTTATTTTTAATTTGGCGTTTAAATTTTTCAATTTCGTATGATTTTTACGCCGAAATAAAAATAGCTGGTGTCAAATAATAAAATAATTCGGATAATGTACTCAATGTGATGAAATCACCAAATATGAAACGGAGTTTATGTACATATTCATGTACAGCTACTACACTGTGAGCAATCCGGTATAGTCATGCAGGTATTGATTTCTCTATATTGAAATTGTTACCGCTTGGTATTAAAATTATACCGGTCCGTAAAAATTTGATACCAATGTTGTAAAACTTTAATACCGGGTTATTACTATATACACGGTATTATTTATCAATACCACGTTGATAGAGTTATATATGAATTATTTTATTTTTATTATTTTATTTTTATTCCAAGTATTATTTAAATACTGGATTTCTAAGAGTGTGTGCCCATTTGGAAAGGATGTATTGTTACTTTTTTGAAATATTTCGGTTGTTGAGGCGTTAATCTCGCACATTTCAGCGATTCACATTTTGCAATATTTGTTAAAAATAATGCATGCCGCTTAAAAACAAGTGACGCGAGGATGACAACAATTTGTGCGTGAAATTAAGTTTCGCATTTTGCATGCATGTTTTTGCATTATTTTTAGTATTTTATAAATATTTACATACATATTACGTTATAATAAGCCCTTAAAATACTACGGTGCCTAAAAAGATTTACAATTATGAATATAAATATGTATGCATAAATACATGAGGTCAGATGCTATTAAAATTTCATAACAATTGCATGCAAAAGTTATATCGTCGATTTAAAACCCAATTCTCTCAATGTTTAAATCACTGGTCCTAAAAACAGTTCAACTTCACGCCCTCGCCATTCCACAACTAGCCACACTTTACATATGTAAACAGCTTTTCAGAATTTGTTATAAAAAATAAAACAATGCAAAAATTACTAAAATTTGTGTTCACTTTAGAATCCACCTCTCGCCAAAAAATGGTGCGGGTCATGCCATCCCTCATTTTAATGACTCTCTTTCTCTTGCTGTTTGTCCAGTTAAGCAGCCAAGAACCAAAAGAACACGTAAAAAACGAATTTTTAGATTTTTTACAAAATTTTTAGATTATGTTTTTTAAAATTTGCAGATTTTGTTCTACAAAATTTTTAAATTTTGTTGTAAAAAAATTTAAATTTTATGTTAAAAAAAATTTTTAATTTGGATTTAATTTTTTTTATTTTGTTTAAAAAAATTTAATTTTGATTTACAAATTAGTTTTGTTTTAATTGTGTTTTAAATTTTGTTTTTAAAAAAATTTTAAATTTTGTTTAAAGAATTTTTAAAATTTTGATTTAAATTTTTTTTAAATCTTGTTTTGTAAACTTTTTGCTTATTTTTTAATTCAGTGGGGACCATGGTTTTTGGCGTATGATCGCCGATATCAAAACTGCATCCCTGGCGGAAGCCTGTGCCACATGCGGAACGAGATTTCGGTTAAGCGATGCTGCCACCACGGGGACGTCCTCTGCAGGCAAATTGACCGAAATTGCAACTCTTATCAGACCACGTGTCAAGGATACTGCATCTCCAGCCCGACATTCCGGAGATACGGATGAAATGCGAAGTTATAATTTCCAGTATTTCGAAAATTACATAATTTTGACATCTAAATTTCCTCGATTTCGAAGATTGCATAATTGGCATCAAAATTTTCACTATTGGGAAAAATACACAATTTTGTCACCATTATTTCTGCAATTGCGAAAACTACACAATTTTGTCATCTTCTTTCTTCAGAAAATTTCCACAATTGCGAAAATTAATTACTATCCACACTTTAGTCATTTTATCCAATAAATTTCGATTTTAAGGGGTTTAAAAGATAAATAAATTTTGTACGAAAGTTTCGTTATCACATTTTATCCAATATTTCTTGGTTCGTATTATTCCAAAATTTAAGAAGATCAGAGACCTAAACAAATGCTCATTATTGTTTTCAAATTCATCCAATGACGTTTAAAAACAATGTGTATCGAAATCAATGTCATGGCCACATAGGTAAATATTTATTGACCTATGTGCATACATATGTAAATACATACTTCAACACATACACAAAACGATAGGTAGGTCCATCCCATTTAACTTGTGGAACAAAAAAATCGTTTGTTAACAATGAAGACATTTATATAAATCGGTAAATAACGTGTGCGCATTTAAAAATCAACAACCAAGGCAAATACTTATTTTGACAAGGCCAAATCATTTTTTGGGGAGCATAATTTCTTGAATTTATCCCATTTGCACCACAACCTCGGTGCAGAATTCGCTTATTGGTTCGTTTGCTTATTGGAAAAATTAAGGGTACATATTTATAAATGTTTTTTGAAAGATTGATATTTCTTTAAAATTGAGGGGATTCGTAAACGTCACAATTTAAATTCGTCATCCTGATAAATTATACTAATGACCGAGCTAATTGATCGCGTGCTTTCACTCAAATTTTAGAATTATATTTTTATTCCCATACATTATAGAATTCTGAGATTATAAATAGAATGAATCCAATTTAGAAAATTTGAAATCTAACTTTTTGAAATTTTGAAATACTTTGCTCAGAATGTCATTCTGAGAATGAAGACAAACAAGATGCGAACGACAAGATTCGCTATTTTCACGGAACTGCGCAAACTTCGCAGACAAAATCTTGCACAAATATTGCACACAAAATTTCATCCTACACAAATTTCGTAAATTTACATTTTCGACAAAACTGGCATATGTAAATTCCCCCAATATTTATTCCTTACATATTTATCATTATTAATTTCTGAATTTATAGACTAAACCATGCTCTCCCCACGTGTCGCAATCCTGTTGGTCGTCGTCGTCATGGCAACGGTCATGTTTTCCGGAGAATCGGATGCCCTTCCAGATCCACATGTAAATCAAAATTCAAATATTATATGTTTTGCAATTTTTAGGAATTTAAAAAATTTTGCCATTTATTATCAAAAATAAAAAAAGATATATGTGTATTGTCGCTGTGATGTCAAATTTTTGGGAATTTATAAAAGTTTTATAAATTACATATTTAGCCGCCATTGTTTGGGCGATCGATGGCACAGCGGCGTTGGTGGTACTGGCGGCGTGGCTGCACTTCGGGCGGGTTTAATTGTCACGTGGACCGCGGTCAGACCTTGGCGCCGTGTTGCCATCCGAATGTTTGCCGTTATGATATGGACAAATGCGATTCACACAAACGAGTCTGTGTCGGCCATTGCATAAACGTTTGGGGATGAAAATAAAATAATGCAAAGATTTCGGGACAAAATAAAATTTTTACAAAACATAAGCTTCTTTTTTCCGCATAAATTAATCGCATCATCTGTAAACTTTTGACTGATTTTTTTTTACATATTTATTAAAAACTAAAAACGGAGGTCTCTCAGCGTGTGGATTCCGATTTTTTGCCAAATTAGGGTCAAATTAACAGTCAATCGATCGCAAATTTAGTTAATATGAAATTTGCAAAAGGCACGAGCTCCTAATGCTGGGCAAGTTAGGCAGAGATATTTGCATCCGACTTGTAGAAAAGGCGCCATGACGTCGACAAATTTTTATAAACTTGCTGCGGGTTTTTCTCCTCTTTGTATGCAAACGTACCCAAGGGAGATGTGGTCTGTTGGAAATTTGATATTAAATTTCTGATGACACTAAATAATTCAAAATCTGTGAGCATATCGTAAATATTGCAAATGCAATTTTTTTAGAAATAAATTTGCAATATGACAAATTAATTAGTGACATTGAACCACTTAACCCTTTCTATCCTTTATATACTTGCTTGCATAAGTACTTATTTATTTACGTAAATATGTAATACGTAATGGGTTTATTCGCATAAATTTGGGGCAATTATATAACCATTCAAGTCAGACATAACATGGAACAGATAAGCAATAATCAATTAATTTGATTGTCTCCTGATTACGTTGACAATCCCAGCGTGACCATCGGAATGCAACATTGTGCAAATAAAGAACCTACCTCAATTCCTATTCAGGTCGATATATTGTGTTTATCAACCAGTATTCATTTCACGGCATAAAATCATATTCTTCCAGTATTATACGAAATTTTGGCAGGTTTTAGCCGAATTTGCAAATTCATACGTAAGATGGTTGATCAGGCTGAAAATAATTTGGTGGCGATAAGCTTAGAAAATGAGAAGGAAACCGAATGTCTAAAAACCGTTCGCGATATGATGGCAGGTATGCAAAACTTAAGAAATATAAATACAAAGGTTCTAAAATATGTACACTCTAAATAAACTTAAGTACAATTTACTCAAGGTTGAGTAAAAAAGAAGATGGCACAACCAAAAAGTGAAATTTGTCCAACCGTTGTGCAAAATGTGCCAAAATTTATTTAAAATATGTCCAAGAGGTGAGTAAATTTTGCACAACGTTGGCTAATTTTTACCTTTTGCTTGTGTCATCCTCTTTTTTTACTCAACCTTGAGTAAATTTTACTCATTTTTATTCAGAGAGTGTAAATATTTTTTGTAATAATTATGTTAATAAAATATTTATGTTAACGAATTTAACAGAAAACGAGAAATTAAAGCCAATGCTAAAATTTTGGCCAGACAAATTACTCCTTCTTCTAATCCGTACATTCGATTTTAACACTCCCAACATCTTAAGAGTGGTAAGTTTAAGTAAGTATTTAAACAACTGTTCGTTAAAAGAAGTGGTAAAAAATCTGACAGGTTATCTGATAAAATCTACAAAAAAGTGATTTAGACAATTTTAAAAACTTTTGTCGTTTTTTATTTTATGCAAAAAGTATTTTTTGCATAATTTTTGTTACCATATGAATTCTTTATGAATAAGTTTCACGAATCACGAACACTGTCTTTTTTGTCCTGATTGCATACATTTATTCCCATCCCACAGGTTAATTCGTTGCAAAATTGCATAACGGAATTGTACCCGGACTTATTCCGACTTATAAATCTGTCCGAATTGAAACCGATTTTGGACAAGAAACTCTTCACCCTGGTCAAGCACGCCAGTCCGAGGAATCCTGGCGTCGTGATGTTTCAATTTAGTAAGAAATTGTTTAAAAATTCACATTTACATATTCATTTATAACTTTTATTAATAATTTATTTAACAGAATGATAAATTATTCATTGATTACTTATCTGATATATTCATGATTCATTAATTATTAACTAAATTCATGAGTAATTAGTGAATGTTTTTGCAATTTTTTGAATTAATGAATTTTGAATTAATATTTATTCATTTCATATTGATTCATGAAAAATTCATGACTAATGTTATTCATGCTTAGTACATAGGGTACATTGAGAAATTCAATTTGAAAGGCGGTGTAGGGATAAAATGAGTCATAAATGAATAATGGATCAGTGTTAATTTTTCAAATTTAGAATAAATAAATTATGAAGGATTATTTTTTTCCAAATTTTACATTGAATTAATTCTGAACGAAGAAATATTTTTTGAACAGGTATGACGTATTCGGAACGAATGAATAATCAATGAATAATTTTTTAATTGAATGAATTTTTAATGAAAACCTATTTTTGAACAGGCATGGCGAATCACACTTATTTATATATTTGTATTTTTTTTAATGTCCAGAAAATTGGAAGCCTTCCGAAGTCCCGACAGACCAGTTGCTCGCGGCCGGAACCGTATACTACTACCAACTTGCCCGAAATTGTGAAGACATCCAGAAAAACGGGATTCTCGCCTTGATCGACTCGGACGGAATCGGATTTGCGCACGCCCGCCAAATTTCGTACGATCTGATTAAAAAGCTTCTTTACTGCATGGTATACTCGTCCCCAGTTCGAGTCGTTGGTTACGTTGTGTACAATAGTTCCTACCTCGTGGAAAAGATTTACCACGTGGTCAAATTTGCGATACCGGAGAGGGCAAGGAAAGATGTGAGGATATATATATTTTTTTCCATAATTTGTCAAAATATTGGGGGTATTCAAGTCAATTTCGTAAAAACAGAAACATATGTATCTTACCAAACTTTGTCATTTTGCGATTCTAAAACTAATTCGAATCTTTATTTTTTAACGCAATATGTATTTGTATGCGACACAAAAATGCATAGACTTATTATCTTCGTAAGCTACTTTTAGCAAACGCGTGAATTCTCAATGTAAATTTCAGCATTTGTATACAAAAAAAATATATAAGTCGTTCACGGTACCGATTTCACAAACACGGCAAAGCTACCAAAATGCAGGGCCACTGCGTGTAGGTGCCCCAAAGGGGCCTGGCCAGCGTTATAGTTCATGAGAATTTTGTCAACAAACATCTTTTTTTACAAATTCTAATGCAAATTTTATGTAACGAAATTCATACTCCTATGTATTAATCTACAGTTCGACAAAATGTATTGCGAAGCAAATAACGCGAAAACCCCCATTGTTACCTCGAAAAATGTAGGCGTTTTGTAAAATAATTTTACAAACTTTAATGTATGTACAAAGTTAAAAATAGCAAGTTTACAAAAACTTGTTAATTTTAATTTTCTTTCCGAATATTTGTACAACTTTGTAAACGTTGGCAGAGTGTGACCAAGGGCCTGCGTAAATTTCATCATTATTATTAAGTTTCCCACTACTTTTGTAGATTTATTTCCTCAAAAAAGACTTAACCGTTCTGCACGGGATGGTCCCTGACGCCCAATTTTTGCCAACTTCCATCGGCGGAGAGGTCCCTGACGACGCGGCGTATCAGGAAGACGCCGAGACAGCAGCGTTCGATGACCTCACGATCCAAAACCTTGTAACGGACCTACAGAGAGAGTGCAGATTGGGGAAGAAATGATGTAACGAGGCGAAATTCTACTTTAATTGATAAATCAGTTGTAAAATTATTAAATACAGAAAAAATTAAAAAATGTAAATTAAAAAATGATGACCCCCGAGCTTCCCAAAAAAATATATCCTTGGCAAAAAAAAACCTGCCGCCTGTCACCATCGGCACTAGCGTATTTACTCATTTTTTACTAAATGTAATCAATCAGTCCTTGTATGTACGTATTTTTTGATGAATCAATTTCACATGTATGGAAATATGTAGTACATATTTATGTAACTCTTATCTTTGTCAAACAACTAATTCGCAAATACCAATATATTAGTCAGGCGTTTGTATTTACTCACCTGTCCTGAGTTATCATTTGACAGATCAATTAATTCAATGTCAATCAATTGGAATAATTATACAGCCACTACACATATGTGATGTAACTCCTCAAGTCCTGATATTTATTTAGGTTCAAAAATTTAGATGCGTACGTGAGGTTTGAATATGTAGATAAGAACCAGGCCAACTTAATTCATGAATTGCAAACTTATTAAGACTGTATTGTAAAATTTGGGTAGCGAATGTGTGGGGAAAATTTTCAAAAGAAATTAAAAGTTAACAATTATAAAATAATTAATTTACTATCGGGCGAAACTTGTACATACCAAACGCCCTGAAATAATCCAAACTAACTAAGAACTAATTCCTGGCAAGCAACCTTGAACGATTAACATGTTTAGAGAAAGTGGTAATCACTAATCTTGTCTCAAATTAATTAAACTGTCATGTCAAGTGAATGTAGTACAAGTATCGCCTTATCGCAAGAAATTCAGTGAAAATTCTATCCGAGCAATGTGAATAACGCAATAGATAAGATTAAAGGACAGAAATAAAATGCGACCGATTTTGTGAAAGGGTCACCAGTCAATTACTCTACGTAAGCCTTGTCACAATGTTACTGCGACTATTTTCATTCGCCACCTGCTTCCACCTTGCACTTGGCTTCGTGCAAGAAATTACATTTTACATGGAACCTGACTTCGGAGGAAATGGGTTCCTATTTCGAACTAAAGAACCTGCCCTTGCTCCGTGCCACTCGATCCAATTAAGCGACGTGAAATCATATTGCTATAAAGGATGGTAAGGATTACTCATTAAACTTCAAACTTATTTTTGTTTATTTCTAGCGTCGTTAAGTAATTCTTTTTATTCTAAGGTGAGGTAAAAAACTATAGTTACAGTTACACCTTAGTATGCATTCCGACAGGTCTCGAAAACTTTGACCGCGCCCTACAGCCAAGGGGGTGCGTTTTAGAGAAAAAAATAGAGACCGAAAAATCAATTACGGACCCAATCTAGTGCTATCTTTAGGGATTTTTCGATATGTCCTCCCAGAAAAAAGTTTTGATGGTGGTGAATGGTTGCGCTTCGCAATTTAAGTATGAAGGAGACTACCTACATAGCTGTGTATCTAAATTTATGAAAGATCGCCCCCACTTTACTATAAGGGGAAACAAGAATTTGGTCGATTGGTTGAGAAACCAGCGACTTTTCCTTATGACGAAAATTTCCGAGTGGTTGCTATATATTAACTATATACCCTCGCTATAATAGGAATAATTTATAGTCTTACAAGGGACACTCACGACCTGTCGTTTGAGTCCAGGGTACCCACCATGCTTTTTAGAATCTACTAGGACCCCAGATGAAGGATTCATTCATATTTCCGTGTAAAACTCATATTTGGCGCCGTGCCGTGGCGCTAAATTCGCCAAATTTCAATGTTTTTATTTTTGAAACCGCCATAACTTTTGAAATCCTGGGCGGATTTTCAAAATTTTTTGCAAAAATCATGACAAGGAGTTCAACTTTCGTATCCCATGAAATTTTTTCCAAAATTTTCGCTTTTAAATTTTCTTAGAAATGAGGGTTCGTCGGAAAAATGCTAAAAATATTTCAAAAATTAGAAATTTTTTATTTTTATTTTTTTCTCATAAATTTGGACTTTTGTGATCATTTTAAGCATAAAATTTTGAAAATCCGACATAATCTGCAAAAGTTATGGAAGTTTGAAATTGGTCGAAAATGCAAATTTTTAAGTTTGGCGCCACGGCACGGCGCCAAATATGAGTTTTACACGGAAATATGAATGAATCCTTCATCTGGGGTCCTAGTAGATTCTAAAAAGCATGGTGGGTACCCTGGACTCAAACGACAGGTCGTGAGTATCCCTTGTTAGCCCGTGCCCGGGCTTATGGGACCGTCATCTCTGTCCGTGAATACGATAGCCTTGCAATTTTGCCATATGCATATTGGGCAAAGTTAGGAACAATTGTTCGAAAGTGGACGAAATCGGTCAAATGGTTGACCCGTTGGGGTACCAGATTTCAAAATTGTCATAGAAAGCTGAAATTTTGCATACAGATTGTTAGTGGCTCCTAATAGAAGAATATGAAATCAGATTGGAAAAATTCTTATCTGGAGGGACCCAATGGGGTCACTCATACTGATTTCTCAAAATCATCAAATCGAGTTGTAATTTAGTACAGCGGTTTCTAGTCGCACCTTATGGCAGAATATGAACTGGGATTGGGAAAATTTAGTGGTTATGAATATCAAAATATATCTTTCAACTGACACTTTTAAAACATATGCTGTAAATTTGAACGAATTAAATTAGCTACGATATCCGCAAGACTAACGGTGTAAATGTTGCTTTATAGCGTACAATAGTGGTTATATTATATATTTGCTTTTAAAATTCAAACCTAAAAAAGAATTAAATAAAATATAGCTTGAAAAAGTAAAAAGTTCTAAGGTGAGGAGTGCCCTTAAAAGTACTAAACAAGCTCCCTCCGCCACCCAAATAATTTTACTTCGCCTGGGCTGTCTATTCTATGCAAAATATCGATAATAATACTTCGGCGTTACATAAGAAAATAAAGATCAGATTTAATTTCTTAGTCCAAGGTTAACTTTTGAATTGGTTAATATCTAGAACATTGCTAGGAGGTAAGGGTATTAGCAATTATGATCATTTGGTTGTAATTATTACATATGGTCCGTCCCCAAATATTTATTAATTACTTGTATAACTAGCTCGACATCGTGCTCGTTGTACATTCATGTCAGAATATATGGACGGATAAACCGATATATTTTAAACCTATAGTATACAATACAACCATTGTTTTAGATTTCTTAGGTGACTCTTTGAGCGACTTATTTACAACGTATTTTTATTTGCAATAGATATTTTGCATGGAATAGACAGCCCAGGCGAAGTAAAATTATTTGGGTGGAGGAGGGAGCTTGTTTAGTACTTTTAAGGGCACTCCTCACCTTAGAACTTTTTACTTTTTCAAGCTATATTTTATAGTATTGTAACAGTAAAATAATATCATCTAATTTTCCTGATTTGTGATAAAATATTAGTTGCATATATGAATGTTCAGGAGTTCAGCGTTACGAAAATATATCTCATGGTTTAATAGGTGGAACGGATTTAATCAAACAAATTACGCTAATGAATGGACTTTAAGTGTAGCATCATGGGATGGGACAGTGATTTGCAGAAATGGAACACCCCTTCCAACAATGTCGTTGAGGCATCAAGGACCCTTGGAGACAACAATACCTTCCGTTTCAATTTATAGCGGGACTCGTACTACTGGTGTGGGTGGAATGGAAAGAACTTTTACTGCCTTAGCCGCGACCAATTTTGGATTTCTTCCTACGTACATACATGGCCCTATCGGGAAGGTCGAGCTGGACTGGTTTTGTCAACGACGATTTTACGGGAAACTCTACCTGCTTCTCAACTTCTGCACTATTAGCACAAGTAAATTTGTCCGGAAAGGAGATAAGGTCCTTAGTCAAAGGATGTGACGCCAAGTATGAGAGCGAGTACTATGAAGCTGATAAGCATTTGTGAATATTTTTTTTTGAAGCAGTAACACTCGCTTGTTTTTGGCTATATATTTTAGGGAACAAATGTTTTAATAAAAATCATGTGAACCAGTGACAAACATTTGTTTCAATCTATGTACGTTAATGTTTACATATTTGAGAAAAATAATACTTTAATAAAATTTGGTTGTTGATCAGAAATGTTGGGAATCAATATGCACATTCAAGGGCCGAGACAGCAGTGTTGGACGACCTCATAATCCAAAACCTTGTGGCAGACCTGCAGAGAGAGTGCAGATTGGGGAATAAATGATGTAAAGGTAACGACGAGATTCCGTTTAATTTCATATCAATATGTATAAATTAGTTGCAAAAGTAGTAAAATAAATTCCGAAAATGATGACCCACGAGCTCTCCAAAAATATTTCTTTGGCAATATAATGTGCTGCTCGCATACTCATTTTTTACACAATGAAATAAATTCGTCGGTGAATTTAGTAAATTCACCGACGGATTTATTGAGATAACATGTTCTTTTGAAATCGAATTAAAACATGAAAATTTACAACGTATTGAAAAATTTTCACGTGGCTAAAAAAAATTATTTACAAACTCCGCTCATGGCGAAAAAATTTATGCCAATGGCGGAAATAAACATCTAACCTTCTCATTGTGAGAAGAACGTACAATAATTGCGAGGTACAGCTTCATCTCGCAATTTTGCAAAGGGAAAAGCCCCTAAATTTCTATGGATTAGGTATGAGGCAATAATATTTTTGTTGATATTGAACTTTAGGTAATATCGAAACTGATGTAAAAATATTAAATTTCTCAAATTGTTGAATTTCAGAGGCAATTTGTTGACAAGTATCGATTTTTTTCCCATTAGAAAGATTCATGTTAAAAGTTCATTCACGAATGTTTCATTTTAGCGAGACATTTTTTAACCACCCTGTACATTGTGTAAATATGTGTAATTACCCAAAAAATTTCACCTTTGTCAATTTTCGTCATCGTGGCTGATGCAGCTTTTAAAGTGCTAGTTTGAGGGGAGGACATTGGTGGGGTAAAATTCTTAACAGGATTATCCGCCACGTGTTGGCCGGTATTTTGAGGTTGTTGCACTATCTTAGATTCTACGTCTCTCTTCACCTTCTCAAATTTCCCCTGGCGATTTCGAAACCATTTTGTAACCTGTTAATTACAACTTTTAATTTACGTCTCTTCACTCAAAAAAATTCCAAACCATCAATAACCTGTGAATCACAATAATTTAGTCAAAAAAAGTATGAATATTTATATTAGGGGTACTCAATACCTGTGCAACCTGCTCAAATAAAAAAGTAATCGCATTAGCATACATACGTATGTATTTACTGCTCTGACTGACTTGTAGGAATTTGCGATTTTAATTAATTATTATCAACATTGACGACAAAATTTTTAAATGTTGAATTTCAAAGACGGAAACTCTAGGAATTTTTCCCATTGGAGCGTAGAATTTTTAATCACCTTGCAAATACATACCTGTGCAACCGAAATTCGTCCTATTCGTTTCGCCAAGTGGTCCACCTTAATGACAGAGAGGCCCTTTTGGCCTCCGAAGCGTTTCTCCAATTCATAAAGTAGACTTGCAGTAAAACCCTCCAGGTTATTCGCACGTTTTTCAAATTCTGCGTAAAAAAACTAAAAATAATTAGCGGAAATGTAAATATCTACTCAGGACGGATTTTTCACCTGAAACGACAGGTTCTTCACGTATTAAATTACTCCTTCACAGCATTCTTAGAAATCCAGTATTAAATTGATACCAAGCGGTCTTCAAATGGAAGTCGGACAGTTTGGCGAAAAATTCCGTTTAGCGAAAAGAAATTTCACCCATTCCAAGGCATTTTTAACACAAGGTTTTTGAAGTACCATTTGGCGAACAAAATGTCACATTTGGCGAAAATGACGATCATATGATATGCTGAATAAAGAATCCGATTCTAACTTTGCGCAAAAATGGTAAAATTGGAGGGATGGATACGTATGTAAGTACATAACAAATTTATTTGTAAATTCAAAAATTATTAATTTCTAAATGCAAAATAAATTTGTAATTCATCCATCTTCATTTGTAATTCATTTGTAATTTGTAATTCATCCATCAAACGGCATTTACAAAGTTGACGTGAATATCTACACGACGAGTTATTTCAATACTAGATCCCTTATAGTAGGGTTGCCGCGGGTAACGGGTCGGGTACCCGTTACCCGCATACCCGCACGATTCTTGCGGGTACCCGTTATCTGCGGGTAGCGAGAACTACCCGCACGGGTATCGGGTAGTTCAGTTTTTATTTAATTTCCGACATAAATCAGTTCACAAAGAAAGTTAGCAGCAAGTTAGTGCATTTACCAACAAAAGCTTCAATTTAATATTTATCACTTCAAAATTTGCCATAAACTAGCGCTTATAGCGAGCGTGTCTTTTTCGAAACCACAGAAGCCTACGGCAGCCTCAAATGCTTTTCACGTTCCGAAAATGCGGATAAATTATTGTTTCTCAGTAATTCTCAGGTATATGTAATTTACCTGCTGTAAAATATCAGTTGTCATAATAATTTGACTTGTGTTTGTGTGTATGTATTTTGTAAGACCAACGAGATTTTAATTTATGCTTTGAAGATGAAAATTCTTAATCAGATTGAAAGCAAAAATTTTATTGCTAGCAATTTTTTTAATGAAAACTTCATTGAAGTCAAAATTTCAAAAAATCAAACTAAACATCGACCTTTTTTCAAGGTACACCAAGATTCTCTAGCGAGTATTTATATCAGAAAGTCCAGCAAAAAATTAGGAATCGCGTGATACTTTCCGTTGAGTGCCCACTTTGAAGAAAAATATTGGCTGCAAAATTCAATTTTTAAGTAAATGTTCTGCTTCCTTTTCCTCCACTTAACGAAAACTAAGGCTAACTTTGAACTCTGCCACCCAATAGTTTTCTTTAAACGGGATATTCAACGGGAAGATAAGTGATAATTTCTAATTTTTGGCTTGATTTTTTGATATAATTTTGATATAAGAAATTCAGGTGTAGCTTGAAAAAGGTTCCATTGTAAGCCAAAAAGTTTGGTTTTAGAAACATCTAATGACATCTAGCAAATTATCGCATTCATTACTTGCACAGCATTATCTCAAACTACTGAACAACCCAAATGAGGAAATAATTGATTAAATCAGAGATATTCTGAAGGTTGGTTAGTTTTTAACTTAATTCTTATAACGGGTAGCGGGTAACGGGTACCCGCACGGGTACCCGTGCGGGTACGGGTAGTTGGGCAGCGGGTAACGGGTCGGGTAACGGGTGGCATTTTCGCTACCCGCGGCAACCCTAGCTTATAGTATAATTTTTTCACTTTCACCATTAAATTATGTATGTAATTAAGTTAATAATAATTAAATTAAAACTTTCCAAGTAAGCACTTCATTTTTAATCCGCTCCAAGCAAGCGTAATACGCGTAGGATCCCAGGAATAAAATAACGTTCAAAATCATCCACAATTGATAAGCGCAAAGGGTCACAAACTCGTACGTCGCCAGTTCTGCGGGGCTCCATGTCGAGTCGATTTTATGAGATGTGTAGGCTCTTAGATAAGCTATCACGTTCGAGAGACTGACAATGAGGAGAACACCGTTAACGTAAGTGCACAACAGAAGCCCTACTTTACCCTTGCGCTTATCAGGCTGCATTTTGTAAGCCTGGCAAGCTTTAAGTTTCCAGAAGAGTTTTTCTGAAAATGTTTAACCTGGGTGAAGATGAGTGAAGATCAAAAAAGAGAAAGTCAGCTGGAGCATAGCATTTAGAGTACACTCTAAAAAAATGGTACTCATTTGAAAAGTAGATGCATTCTGAATTCTATATTAAGTTATTCCAAATTCATATTTAGTAACGTTAATTTGATAAAGAGTAACGTTTAGGCTGGATTTTGTATTGTTACCAGTTCACGTTCATTTTACTGGTCATGATCATGACAAGTCATGCATGATAGTAAATAATAATGAATGTGAATGAATTTCCTCTCTTTTAAATAAAAATCACTGAAGGATTCCCTCATTTCCGATGAATGACTGTGAGTGTAAGGATTTCTCTCATTTCATTTTTCACTCTATGCTTAATACATGGGTGCGAAGTGTATAAGAAATGAAGTCAGGTGAAGTGAAATGAAATAAAATGTCAAATGTGAATGGAAATCTTCCGTCAGAAATCCAGCTGACTGACGTTTGAACGAATTAAAAATTTGAGCAAGTATAGTATATTTGCAATCTCGAGTTTATTTAGTCTTGAAAAGGGTAACATTCTTTTTAAGAGTGTACATATGCGAAGGGTGAATTTCCTTTGTTATATAGGTATTGAAAGACATGTGCAGTTCATACCCACTTCTGGTTCCCTTTTTCCATGGTGGAAGTGGGCATTGAAATAATGTGAAGCATTTGGGAAAACTTTTATACACGGAGAGATCCATTTGACTCAAATTGAGCTCCAATTTCTGAAAAAAAACGATGTATTGGTTTCTCACTCATAAGCTGTAAAACTGTATTTATTTACCGTGAGAAATAATATGGGTGCGATTATCGTGTAGCGTATAGGTATTTTGTATGTATTTACACTCTTAATAATCCGGTAAAGTCACTCAGGTAATGGTTTCTCGGTAATAAATTTGGCAATAATATTTTACCAGGTAGTAAAAAAATTCGTTACCATGATGGTAAAACTTTATTACCAAGCGATTATCTATATACCACACGGTACAACATGTCATTACCAGTTTGGTAGAGTCATATAATTGTGCTTTTCGGTAATGTTTATTACCAGATTATTTACAGTGTAGGACTGCCAATGAGTTCGAGTCAACTCATTTGACTCATTGGGTTACTGAATTGAGTTGAGTTCGAGTCCACCGTATAACTCGACTCACTTTGGAATGAGTGAGCTGAAAAATAATGAGTTTGAGTTGAGTTACGGAAGTTGAGTTCGAGTTGACCCATGAGTCAACTGATTAAGGATTTTTTTACTGCCAGTTTGTCCATTTCTAGATTTTCACCTTGATGAAAGCAAGCTGCTAAATCTCTAGTCAGCGATTTGTGATAAAATTATTCACATTTTTCGATTTTTCACATTTGCAACCTCGTGAATCACTTTCTCTCCGAATATTTCAAGATTGGATTTGCTGGGCCGGTTGAAATAAAAAAAATAAAAAAAGTGCAATAGTCTAAAAGTTTTAAATCCAAAATTACACTATTAACCTCTTTCAACTTTATTTATCTCGCTTAAAATTTCCGTTGAATACGATATTGAATTCATAACTACATCTTGTAGCAACCAATTGAATTTCCTGGATTTTGTGTAAAAACCCAATATTTATTTAAACCAGTTTCCAAGTTTTTGGCGATAATCATGTACTTTCCACTTTTTAACATTGGTCGGTATAGGGAAAATTCCAGAATTTGTGAAGAAAAATATCCAAAAAAGTTAACTTTTTACCATCGTAATCATACACCGATTTGTTGATTAGCTTATCGAAATTAACACAATATTTTTATATTTGTAGATTTTAATCTTCTGTAGGAAATTATGAAAATTGTAATTGGTGACTGGAAGTTGGTACCAGATTACATATTTTTTTCAATTCAATCCCCAATAACATTTTCCAATCATGTTTAAATTTCACTGTAATAAAAAAAACTCGTAAAATTTTCACAACTTTTTCTCAAAGTTTCACCTAATGAAGGAAAAAGTATTTTCCGAGAGCTTGATGAGTGATTTTGTGTAAATAATAAATTCGGGAACTATGTAAATGTTAATATTTGTAACAATATATTGTTATTTATAAACGATAATGTGCATATATTTATTTACAGTTTGGCCATATTACATACATATATTTGATGAATCATGATGAATGCAGTATTAATTATACATTTTATGAACACTTCGATACTTAGGAGCACATTGTATGTAAAAGGAGGGGGTCAAGATTCTTCCGCCACGTGATACCAACGTTGTGCAACAAGTCATAAAAGTACATAGTTGAATTACAAATACAACTACATACGTTCATTTCATGTAGTTAAATTCTAACTAATAGTTAGAATAGAGAGTAGTTAGACTTTAGGATATTATATCCTAAAGTCTAACTACTAACTACTTTTAACCATGTTGATTCAATTACCCTTTACCCTGTCTCCTTAACATAACAACCGATTTTTACTATATATTTATTCAAGCTAAATAATAATAATAATAATAATACTTTATTCACTGCATGTTTGGTAGAAATACATTTCAAAAGAGATCATTCATACCCTGAAGGTTAGGAAATACATGAATGTCTTAGGAGAGGTACTTCACTAGTTGCCACCCACAGACCTCGATGCCCTTTGGCTATGTTGGAGCATCCAATGAGTGAACAACAACCCCCATGTGTTTTGATGCCATGGCCACATTTGCGCCCGCCACACCCACTTAAAGGCGTCAAAAACACGAAAAAATCCCTGTTTTCACTCAATTAAACCCTCGTCAAAAATCCGATTTCTATAGGATTTTGAAAATATTGCACCATTATACTCCAAGATAGTTGTATTATCATATCCAATATCAAACTCAACTTTTTTTAAATTTTAATTTTTTCGAAGACGTACCCCTGCAGGGGTACGTCTTCGAAAAAATTTCCTGACCAGGGCCCTGGTCAGGAAATTTTCGAAAATATTAAAAAAAAATGCATTTTGGTGTCGAATATTATTAAGCAACTCTCTGGGAGTATACTGGTGCAAAATTTTCAAATTTCGATCAAATTTGGATTTTTGGCGAGCGTTTTAAGATGGTGATTTTAGAGTTTTGGGCGCCTTTAAGTGGGTGTGACGGGCGCAAATGTGGCCATGGCATCAAAACACATGGGGGTTGTTGTTCACTCATTGGATGCTCCAACATAGCTAAAGGGCATTGAAATCTGTAGGTGGCAACTAGTGAAGTGTTCCTCCTTAGCTGTAGTCATTAAATCATATCAAAAAATCAATTATATAAAAAAAATCAGAAACAAATTTGCAAAGATAATTTATGTGAAACTTTTGGTCAGTAATATATGGTTTTTTAGTTTGGTTTTGAATTTTTTGATAAGGTTGTTCAGCCTTAAGACTTTCTGGTAAGTCTCTCCATAAACGTCAATTTGGCCAAATTGTATACAGAACAAGCCAATCAGTACACATTTACATCATACATGTTCATATTCATTCATTTAATGATGAATCAATAAATTGTTCATTCAATATTCAAAATTTTGAATGAATATTTAATGAATATTTTATTCTGATTTTTGAATAAATGAATATTGAGTGAATACCTATTCAATTCGTGTGAATAAATAATGAATGAATATTTTTTTCATCATTCATTTTTAAATTAATGCTTATAACATATGTAGGAAAAGTTGAGAAATTTATCTAATACTGTGAATTTTGAATAACATGAATAATGAAGGAATGGTGAATATTGAATAAATGTTGAATTATTAATGAATATTCTTTTTTACAAAGTATGAATGAGTGAATAAAGTATGAATATTTTGTTCAAGGTTTTCAATGAATGAACTTTGAATGAATAAATAATTTTTGAACATGTATGATTTACATACGTCAAAAATTCGCTGCCAACTATTTAATTCCAGCTCCACCGGAATTAACGAGACACCAGCTTTCATCAGATCCTCCATCGGTCAAATTTTCACGCAAATCCTCCTCAGCAACGTTACAATTTTCCTGCTGTTCTTGTTCCTGCCCAGTGGTTACAGGTTGGGTCTGACTAGATTGTGTAGTTGCAAGAGCAGGATTACTTCCTCGAGTTGACAGATTTGCACTCGAGGGATTTTCATTTAGAGTTTTCCGCACCCTGGATTCGGTCATGGTTTCGATTCGTTCGATTGCTAATTCCTCATTGTTACATTTTTGCGGATTCGAAGTATCAGGTTGGGTCTGACTAGATTGTGCAAGTTCAAGAACAGGATTACTTCGTCGGGTTGCCAGACTTGCATTCGGGAGATCTTCATTTCGAGTTTTCTGCACCCTGGATCCGTTTTTGATTGCTAATTGCTCCTTGTTACTTTTTCGCGGATTCGAAGCATCAGGCAGGTTGTGTTTTCTGGTAGTTTGCTTTTTAAGGATCTCGAGTCGCTTGGCTAAAATTAGTTCGAGCAGGGACCACGGCCTGGTCACAGGGGTTGATTTTTTTTCTCGACTACGACGCTTCACGACGTCCTCTTTAGGGTCTTTGGGCCCTTGCTTATCAAAGACGCGGGGGAGTTGGCGACGATTTTCAAACCACGCGGAGACCTTGAAAAAAAATATGTTGAGGTTATCAATTTGGGACAAAAGTGCGACAAAAAGGAAGTTTTCATTTAACCACTTACGGTCGAGGTACTAAACTTAGCGCCATATTTTGCATACATTGCTTATGTAAAAATTATACAGATTTTAATGCCTCGACCATAATAATGGAGCTCTCCAATTTTGAGTGGGAACAGAGCAGAGTATAATCGACGCAGTTTAACTTTACCCAAAATTTGATTCTCGCGTTCGTATCCCTACCATATCATTAGTGTGGGAAGCATAGTGTCCAACGACAAATGTCCACGTGGTCATTTTTGTGTCAACTGTGGACAGATGGACAATACTTTTTGGGTGGTATTTACGTTGGATACCCGAAGTTTTGAGTGGACAGTTGGACATTGAAATTGGAATCAATGAGGCGACAGCCCGGGATTGGAAAAGATAAACTGCGTTGATACTAACAAATGCAAATTAATGCAAATGAGAAATGAGTTATTATAACGATTCAAATATTCAAGGAAGTCCTTTGGTACCTGAGTTAAAGTCGCATCGAGACTAAAACTAATACAGAAGGAAATATGTATTTATGCAGTGAAAATATGTGTGTGTCTACATACCTCTTCATCTTTCCTAAATTTAATCCAACTGAACTTACCAATATGCGACTTTATATTGTTATTTTTTTTCTGCGGCATGTAGTGATAAAGTACTGAACAACTAATTTCATTTCTGGCATAAAGTCACCAAATACTTTGACCTATGTATGTTCCGACCAGAAATTAATTTTACTTATTTTTACAATTTTACAATTATCAGTATTATGCAACCATTCATGATGTGCAAAGGCTGTTGGCTATCTTCTATATTAAGTGAAAGTAATTTTCCTTGACGGAAGTGAAAGTGGAGAAAATTAAGTTTCGAATGTCGCGAAAATTCAAAATAAATTCAAAATTCAAAAATTAAAAGTCAGTCATTTGCGTTTCTTACAGACATTTGCATCTTATAATTGTCCCTCGCCCGGAGGAAGACGGGCTTATACGCTAGTAATGAAATAAATCAATTATTACATACCTCTTCATTTGTAAGTCCAAGTTCCTCCAATTCGTCCTTCTCCTCCATATACCCTGACAATATCCTCATCTCAGTTGCATTAGTTGGACTGATTTGGACGCGTAAAGGATCGACCATTGTTGCTGTTGAATTTAAAAAAATGCAAATCAGCCGGCAATCATGTTTTGAAGAAATTTCCATACCTTCGTCAGTCTTATTTGTCTGGGGCGGAGAGGTCTCTGGATTTATCGGGGTCTTCATGTGCCCGCCTTGTGTGGTTAAAGTTTCTGAAGATTCAGTGATTTTTTGCGGCCCTACGTCAAGTTTGCTCGCTGTCGTGGCTTTAATTTCTTGTGAACGGCGTTTAAAGAACCGTTTTACGACCTGGAATTTTTGTAAGGCAATTTTAATCAATGTTTATTTGCAAGTCGACCCTACGCAATTAAGTAAATGAGGTGAAATTAACCCTTTAAACTGTAACAATTATCATTTTATAAGAAATGGTTTAATTCGGGAGGAAGACAAAAGTCGTCCAGAAAAATCGTGGTCATGGCGCGGAAGGAAGGTAGTGGTCGTTTCTAGAAGGTCATTGATTTCCACCATTTTCTCTCCGCGACCTGAAATTTGTTGCAATTTTTAGGGATTTCTCTTATGCTAACACAATGCTAAATTTGAAGATTTTCTTCCCGAAAATTTGGATATTTCCCTATACAACGCAACGTTAAATTTTTGATTTTTCAGTTTTTCGGGTTTTATTAAAACTCCTGAATTTCTCCTCCCGCGCCATGACCACAAGATACTTATAGCGTCCCCGATTTAATGCATTTTCTTGTTGTTAATCACACACGTTAAAGGGTTAAGGGGAAAGGAGCTAAACTGCATACCCTGAGGTACATAAATACCACCGAGCTGGATATTTAGGTAGAGGGATTCACTTGTAAAGAGTAAGTTAGCGAAAAGCCAGAGAAGAGTTTGAGTTACAGAATTTAACTTCGCCAACCCCACAAATTTTTAAAGAATAAATGAAAAGTCAGGAGCAAAGTTGAGTCGGATATTAGTTTCTCCCAATAATCCGACCTGTTTGAATTGGATATAGTTTTTAAGCCAAATACGAATCTGGTCGGATCGGATATTATTAAAAATCCGAAAAACGGATCCGATCGGATTTATGAAAACACATATCCGGCTCAACTGCAGTTAAGTGTACGCATGCGTATTCATTATTTTTTCATATCGCAAAATAATTTAGGACGAAAACCAAAGGAGAAAGCTTCGTAAAAATTGTAACTCTTACAAAATCTTAAAGAAAAAATGAAAATATCCTCAATGAAATTTAGGAAAATACACATGCTCATAAATATGTACCTGTGAAGGTGTAACTCGTAATTGTTTCGCTATGTCGTCAAAATCATTCATGGTTGGATGACTATTCGACTGGAAATATTTTTCCAGTTTTTCACATTTATCAGGAGAGGGCACTTCATGATTTTTCGCGTTCTTGATTCCTTGGTGAATTCTACCTAAATGTAGAATGAAAAATAGTGGAAATACAAAATTAATATAAAGGGTGGTATAAATTTTTCGCTACAATGGAAAATTTTGCAAAGGGAAAATCTCATAAATATCTTTGTATTACATAGTTATGAGGAATTGGAATTAATATTTTTGGTTTTACGTAATATCAAAACCGACTTCGAAATATTCTCAGAATTTTTTTAAAATGTTGAATTTCGGAGCCAAAATTTTGATAAGTAACGAATTTTTCCCATCAGAAAATGTTCCATTGTCCCACCCTGTACCTACATACATTATGTAAATATTTGTAATTTCAAATATGTTTTACCTTTCCTAATTTTCGGCCTTTTTCGTATTTTTGGCTCGGCTTTTAAAGTGCTAGTTTGAGCGGAGGACGATGATGAGGTAGAATTCTTAATGGTATTATCCCCTCCGTCCGTTTGAGGTTGTTGTACTTTCTGAGATTCTGCGTCCCTCTTCACCTCCTCAAATTTTCTTGGGTGATTTTGTAACGATTTTGTAACCTGTGAATTAATAAACCGTTACAACGCAGGTAACCAAGGGGTGAAAGAGTGTCCATCTTCGAACTCGTCCTGTCCCTTGACGTTAGGAGTTTATGTACGTTCAAAATTTCAAGTCTCTATGTCTTTCCGTTCAAAAGTTATCTGACCAACGGACAGACAGACGGACGGACATAGCGATCTTGTAAAGGGCTTTCACCCTTTAATAATTCACAATTAAAGGTTATGATTCAGAATCATAACTTTTAATTCATGTGTCTTCACTCAAAAAAATTCGAAACCACCTGTGAATTACAATAATTTAGTAAAAATATGAATATTTATATTAGGAGTACTCAATATCTATGCAGCCTGCACAGATAACGAAGTAATCGCAAAAGGATACATACATATGCACAGGTCCGACTGACTTTTAGGAATTTGAGAATTTAATTAATTATCTTCAAAACTCTTAAACTGATAAAATTCTTTAATGTTGAATTCCAACGACAAAATTTCGGTAACTACTGAAATTTTACGATTTTTTCCCATCAATTCAAAAATTTCCTATTGTACCGTAACATTTTAACCACCCTGTAAATACATACATGTGCAGCGGAAATTCGTCCTATTCGTTTCGCCAAGTAGTCAATCTCCGGGTCAGTGAGGCCCTTCTGCTCACCGAAGCGTGTCTCCAATTCACAAATTTGACTTTCAGTAAAACCCTCTTCGTTACGCCCGTTCGTTTCGTTTCGTTCGTTTCGTTTTTCAAAATCTGGGAAAAAATTATAATAATTAGTGGAAATGCATGACGGGTTTATCACCTGAAACAAATTCCTCGTGTTAAATTACTAAAAATGCGATGGTGTGAAGTGTAAATCTCCGATTTGGTTGAAATTTCGAAATTATGTGGTCCATGTCAATACAACCAACGTTTCTTCAGGCACTTTGTGCGATGGTCGGAATTTGGCAAAATATTTGCGGGAAAAGTTGAAAAACGGGCGGTTTTTAGCACGGGAAGATAATTCGTTTTGTTACCAACTTGCTAAGAGTGTAAGGACATTTTTATGTTGCTAAGGAATTTGTTGAAGTTTCTAAGGAAATTTTTTAACGTTGCTAAGGATTTATTTTAAGGTGGCCAAGAAATTAATTTTATATTGCTAAGGAATTTTTTTGACGTTGCTAAGGAAATTTTAAAATCATAATCTAAATCATAATCAAAATCATAGCAATAATCATAATTCCTATCTGTTACCTAATTGGTGGAGCAGGAATGCCAATCAGAATACAGGAATATCACGGAAAATTTGACGGGACGGACTTTTCGAAATTATAATATAGATTAATGTTCTTCTGTCAAAACAAATTATCAGGTTCGGCTTTCCGCACGCTATGGTGTAAACACGAAGTCGAAAAGTCAAATATTAAATATTTATAGCTCAATACATTAACTACCACTGAAAACGACTGCCGAAATGTATTGCTTATTCTGGAATTGTGAGTTCCAGGTTGAACTTGAATATCAGCCCGCCTGCAATGTTAATAAAATGGGCAGATGACTTAAGCGCACAAAAATCCTGGAACGCTAAATCCTACAACGGAGTGCGACAACATTTTATAAATTGTCTCTCTTTGATTTCAGTCATGTCGCAGGAGTCAAGGTTTATGTGCGAAATAAGTACTGTGAGCACATCAGTAACGAAACGACATGGTAAAAGATTAGTCTGTGAGGGATCACCATTTCCCCACTACTATCTTGATTGCTAAGTCACGCACGTGTCGGTGAATAAATAATTAATACACACGTGTGTCAGGCCCTTATATTAATTAACTTACAATGCGATTTTGCGAAGTGTAACCCTCCCATTTGGTTGAAATTTCGAAATTTCGAAATGGTCCATGTCAATACAACCAACGATTCTTCAGGCAGTTTGTGCGATGGTCAGAATTTGTCAAAATATTTGAGGTCCAAGTTGAAAAACGTGCGATTTTTAGCACGGGAAGAGAATGGAAGTTGAGTTTGCTTCCTCCGCCTGGTAAAAATCGCCCGTTTTTGAACTTTGACCTCAAATATTTTGACAAACTCTGACCATCGCACAAACTGCCTGAAGAATCGTTGGTTGTATTGACATGGACCATATAATTTCGAAATTTCAACCAAATCGGAGGGTTACAGTTCACACCATCGGATTGTAAGTCACTGGAATTACTTGAAAAGGTGAAACAAATGGGTGTTTTTTTTCAAATGAATTGCAAAATTTTTTTTACTCTCGTTTATGTTAAACTTCTTGGCACTAAAAAATCCGTCCGGAGTAGAAGGCTTTAGTCACAAAAATTTCTCACCACCCTTGCAAAACTTTCAGGGTATTCATGTCACTCAAAAAACGTCGCATCGCAACCCATCTTCTCAACTTTGCGATGTTTGCGAAATCAGTGTCCTGCGTGAGCTACCAATTTCAAAGAAAAATACATACATGTAATTGTATGTAAATGAGACAAGACAAAAATCACATGACTTTGCCCCGCTTCAAAAGGGCTTACGACGTATTAAGGAGATGTCATTTTACTTCGTATAATTCGTAATAAAATAAAGACTAACTCTGCGCAAACATTGCAAAATTGGAGGGAATGATACATATGTTGGGAAACGACGTTTACGAAGTTTGACGTGAATACCCCTAAACACTCGCATTTCGCAACGGTTTATTTTAATACTGGAGTTCTAAGAGTATAATTTATCGACTTTCTCCGCCATAATTAAACTAAAATTTTAAAACTAAGTACTGCCTCACATTCATTTTTGATCCGCTCCAAGCAAGCGTAATACGCGTAGAATGCCAGGAATAATATAACGTTCAAAATCATCCACAATTGATAAGCGCACAGGGTCACAAACTCGTACGTCGCCAATTCTGCGGGGCTCCATGTTGAGTCGATTGTATGAGATGTGTAAACTCTTAGATAAGCTATCACGTTCGAGAGACTGATAATGAGGAGAAGACCGTTAAAGTAAGGGCCCGACAGCAGTCCAACTTTACCCTTGGGCTTATCAGGCTCCATTTTGTCGACCTGATAAGCTTAACCTTCCTTAACGAGATAAGCTTCCTGAAACGTTTTTCTTAAAAAGGTTAAAAATTTAAGAAACCTGTTTGAATGCGAGTGAGGATCCATAAAGAGAAAGTCAGCTGGAGCATATATAGAATTTAGGGTACACTCTAAAAACATAATGGTAATCTTTGAAAAGTAAATGCGCTCTGAATTCTGTATTAAGCAAGTTATTCCAAATCCAGAGTAACGTTAACTTGATCAAGAGTAACGTTTAGGTTGGATTTTATAAAGTGTATACCAGTTCACATTCATTCATTTGACTGCTTATCATAGTAAATTATAATGAATGAGAATGAATGTCCTGTCATTCAATGAAAATTACTAAAGATTCCGTCAGTTCAGATGAATTAGTGTATGTGTTAGGATTTATCTTTCATTTCATTTTTCACCCTATGCTTAATTCATGCATGGGCGAAGTGTATAAGAAATGAAGTCAGATGAAGTGAAATGAACTGAAATGACTTTGAAATAAAATGACTAAATGTGAATGGATATCTTCCATCAGAAATCGGGATGACTGACTTTTGAACGAAAAAAAATTGTGTATGGTATAGTAGCTTTATTTAGAATTTTAAGTTTATTTACGTATGTTTGAAGATGGTAAGATTATTTTTTAGGGTGTATTTATGCGTAGGGTGAATTTCCTTCGTTACGTAGGTAGTGAAAGACATGTGCAGTTGATACCTACTTCTGGTTCTCTTTTTCCAGGGTAAAAGTGCGCCCATGTTCAGTACATGCATACATTGAAATATTTGTAATGTGAAACATTTGGGAAAACTTTTATATGCAGAGAGATACATTTGACTCATATTGAGCTCCAATTTCTGGAAAAAAACGATGTATTGGTTTCTCACTCATAGCTGGAAAACTGTATTTACATAATTACTCCGAGAAATAGTATGGGTGCGATTATCGTGTACATTGATGAAAAGAGACGATATGAAAAATGGTTGCTTATACCATGTCGTGTGCGGTTAAATTTCATAATCCCTTTTCCATAACTGTAATATAGCATAATTCTTATCACATAAACGTGACATGATATAATCAACCACTTTGCATAATTAATTCTCCCATAAATTCTAAAATAGCAAGCAGATCATTATTTTTGGTACATACATACATACATATGTGCTTTGTACATTTTTTGCATGTTTAATGAACACGGACGTTATCATTGAATTGGTAAATATTCTAAAATTTGAAGGTGTAGTACAGAGATAAATAAAAGGAAATGAACGAACACTTGTTTGCAAGGAAATATGCTAATTCTGATATAAAAAATTAGCTTTATGCATAGTTACTGATTAGGATAAACGTAACAATAATTTTGTACATATGCAAAATGCATTATGCAAATTGACGTAACCATCCCATGCATGTGTATGTATGTAAATATGTTTCAAAAATGAGCGTAGTTAAGTATGCACGCTATCCATCAATATGTAATATGCCTATCAGTTCAAATACTCGCATAAGAATATTTGTACAACAAAATTAAGTATGTTGTAATACCCAATACCGATAGATTAGTCAGGCGTGTTCATTTACTTAAATACTTGTCCTCAGTTATTATGTGACAGATCAATTAATAAAATGTCCATCAATTTGTATGAATTTCGCAATCACTACTTTTGTGAGGTAATTCCTGGAATCCTGATGGGTGGAAAGAGTCGTGTACGTGTGGTTTGAATATTAGCCACGCGCTATTACTTGTCCCCGTCTAATGCACAAATTAACGGTGTATACAACATAGTCAGTATATACACTCAACACTCTACAACACGGGAGAGTACACCGTTAATTTGTGTATGAGCCGGGGACAAGTAATAGCGCGCGGATAATAGATACATACATATGTAAGCATTAGATATATGTACGCACAGGGTGCCCAATATATTTTTATAATGGCAAATATATGTACAATTGTAAGTGTATAATTTAGCCACAGTTCCGAAATTTGTTCGGAAGTGAAAGTTTGTTCACTTGCTTACACTACTTCATATTTAAGTTCGCGAATATTGTGCTCAATTTGGCATAGTCGACAAACCTTTATATTTTCGGTTTCCATCTCTGTGGGTTACTTCTGTGGGTTTGGACTCTTGATTACTAGACGAATTCCCTTTTACACAAATCGCTCAACCCCAGTTGATTATTGAAATTTAAAAATATAGCTAATTTGCTAGCTAATTTGGTACAATGTTTTAAATTAATTTAGCAAGCATCGAGCATAAATTTCATCCGACACCCTTTAATATGTAATCAGAGATAAGTATCAACCTCTCCCCGGTACATAACCAAGCTTCAAAATTGAACATGCTCAGCAAATCCCTTATCTTGTCACAAATTAATTAAACTGACATTTCAAATGTATTACAAGAATTCATTTATCTCCTTAAATTCAGTGAAAACTGCAAAAATTCTTTGCGAACACTTATCTAGAATGACGTAACAGATGAAATTAAAGTATAAGTATAAAACGCAATCGAGTTTGGAAAAGGATCACTAGTCAATTTTTCTGGAACATCTTTGTCGCCATGCTGCTTCGACTATTTTCCTTCGCCACTTCCATTTTTTTGGCACTGGGCTTTGTGCAAGAAATAACATTCTACACGGAACCCAACGCTGGAGGAGATGGGTTCCTATTCCGGAGTAAACAGCCCGATCTTTCGCCACATTATTCGTCACAACTAAGGATGGTCCGATCATACTGCTACACTGGATGGTAAAGATTACTTAATTAACTTGAAGTTCATGTATTTATTTCCGCTTATGTTAATTCCATGGATATTATTACACAATTTTATACCATCAACTTTTCTTGACTTGTAATAAAAATTACTTCTGCAAGAGTTAAGTGATGCAAGATATTATTCATGATTTTACAGGTGGATAGGATTCAATGAGACAAATTACTCTAACCAGAATACACTCAATCAGGATTCTGCTAATGGGACAGTGGTTTGCAGGAATGCAACATTTCCTCTAACAATGTCTTTGAGGTATCAAGGACCCTTGGACACAACCACACCTTCTGTTTCAATTTACAGTGGAACTATTTCCAACTATGCGGGTGGAATCGAACGCACATTTACTGCCTTAGCTGCCACCAACTTTGGATTTGTTCCTAAGTACATGGTTCTAACTGGAAGGTCGAGTTGGACTGGTTTTTTTAATGACGATTTTACTGGAAACTCAACCTGCTTCTCTACCTCAGAACTAGTAGCACAAGTGTATTTAACAGAAATCACCGTTAGGTCGTTAGTTAAAGGATGTGACGCCAAATACGAGAGCGAGTATTATGACGTCGATAAAATTTTGTGAACAATAAGAAACGATTGTTTAAATCTATGTGCATACGTATGTTCATGTTGTATATGTGAAGCGTGTTGATTTAATTCGACGCCACTGATTTTAGGATTAATGAAATTCGAATCTAACTTCATCGATATATTACAAATCGATAGGGTTGCCGCGGGTAGCGAAAATGCTACCCGTTACCCGACCCGCTACTCGCAGCATCACTACCCGCACCCGCACGGGTTCCCGTTACGCACGACCCGTTATGAGAATTAAGTTAAAAACTGATCAACCTTCGGAATAACTTTGATTTAATCAATTATTTGCTCATTTGGGTTAATTAATATGTATGTAGTTTGAGATAATGCTATGCAAGTAACGCATGCCCTAATTTGCTATGTACATACTGAGGGTGGGGCGTCCCGCTGATAACGATTTTGACCATTAATATCTATGGTGCTATTATAAATTTTGAATTGAAATTTTTATAATTTGTTCACCTTATAGTCAGCATTATGGGTGTAAAATTTCAATTCGCTAGTGTAAACGGCACCAGAGATATATGCATACGAAAAAATTGTTCTGTTCCAAAGCGATTCCAAAATTGAATTTTTTTAAGTTTCAGAATATTTTTAAAACACTCTAGAATTGTGAATTGTTCATAGAATTTAATGTGGGTGTTATGAAAATTTTTGGCATCTAGGTATGTGGCTTTCATAAACAACTCCAAACCTCCTAAAAGTTTGTTAACTTATTCCATACCAGGTGGATTTGCACAAAAAAAGCGTGAGTAACGTATTTTTGTGTGCTAAATGGAATTTTACAAATCTCAATAGTTGAAATTTTTTCATATTTATTAATTTAGGAGTTAGAGGAGACGTTACTGATGGTAATAGAGACAGATTTTGGAGTACACATATTTAATTTCGTGTTATGGAGTGAGTTGAGAGAAATTAGCGACATTTTGACAGTTTGGGGGCTGTTATAACTTTTACTCTGAAACTCTACACAGTTATATTTCAATCAAAATTTAAACTGCAATGTGTACTACAGACATAGGGTCACAGAATTTGCTATTTCCTGACATTTTTAGGTTATCAATAACTGCCCCATGTGCTTCCATATGGTAATTTATGTCTGGAACACAAAAAATCATCACTGTTGTACTGTAGGTTGAGTTGAAGGTCTGGTTCTTACAGAGAACTGAGATTTTGCACCTATAATGCCAACTCTAGTGTCTATCAATTCGCGAAGTTTCAAATTGAAATTACTACAAGTGCCAAAGATATTAAAGGTCAAAATCGTTATCAGCGAGCTGCCCTCCCTTTGGTAGATGTCATAAGTTGTTTCTGAAACCAAACTTTTTGTCTTACAATGGAAAGTTTTTCAAGCTACATCGGGAGTTCGTAGCGAATTATATTAATAAATCAAGCCAAAAATTAGGAATTACATGACACTTATCTTATCGTTGAACGACACTTTCGAAGAAAACTATTGGGGGACCAGAGTTCAAAGTCCAGCATGGTTTTCATTCAGTGGAGGGAAAGCATGGAGAAAATGTACTTAAAATTGAACTTTTCCAATATTTCTCTTCAAAGTGGCAAGTCAACAGAAAGATAAGTATCACGTTTTGATTTCAATGAGGTTTTCATACGAAAATCGTCTACAAATAGAATTGTTGCTTTCAACCAGGTTGATATTTTTCACCCGCACAATTTAAAATATCGTCAGTTTTGCATAAATACACACAAATACAAGTCAAATTAGTACCTATACACATATATTTTAGTGTAGACGAATTACGAAAAACAATAATTTCTCCGCATTTTCTGGACGTAAGTGTGTGTGGCTACCGTAGGCTTTTTAGGGTTCCGAAAATACACGCTCACTATACACGTTTGTTGCTGGCAAATGGCAAATTTTGAAGTGGATGAATAATAAAATTATGCTTCCGTAAATGTAAGGGCTGATGAGCTTCTACAAAACTTTGTTTGTGAGCCAATTTATGGCCAAAATTAAATAAAAACTGAGCAACCCGTACCCGTGCGGGTAGGTCCAGCTACCCGCAGATAACGGGTACCCGCAAAAATCGTGCGGGTATGCGGGTAACGGGTACCCCACCAGTTACCCTACAGGACGAATAAAATTTGAAATTTATTTGACGAAGCTCATATTTTAAGACAACCTGGTTTGCAATTAGAAATGTTGGTAATTAGTAAAACATATTCTTTCAATTGTTTTCAGAATCAATTCCATAAATATCTAACTTGCATTTATTAAAAACGTAATTCGCAAATACATTCTAACAAATTTTTCAGATAACTAACTTGTATTTAGTTATCATTTGGTAGATCAATTAATGAAATGTCAATCAATTAAAGAAATTACGCAGCCACCAGGTAATTATATACTTGCTCGAAGTGGGTGCAAAAGTCAGATCATGATTTTTGGTACATATGTACGTATGTTTTACAATTTTAAAATGTTGAAGGAACCCGGACGTTATCACTTAATTAGTAATTAGTAAATATTCTAAAATTTGAAGGTCTAACACAGAGATACATAAGTCAGTAAAAGGAGATGAACGGGCACTTGTTTGCAAAAAATCAAATTCTGGTATGTATGCAAGATTACTCGGTATGAAAAGTGACTGTTTAGGATAAATTCAACCGGTGGTACATAATTTTGTATGCATTATGCAAATTGACGTAACCTTCCATATGTTTCATAAAGGACCGTACTTATGTAAGTATATACGCCATCCATAAAATATATCCGGTACATATTCCTATCACTTGAAATGCTAGCAAGAATATCTGTACAACAAAAATATGCAGGTATACCTACATATTACCACATATATGTTGTAATTCGACCGACAGATTAGTAAGGCGTTTTTAATTAATTTACTTGTCCTGAATTATCATGTGACAGATCAATTAATAAAATTGCATTAATTAATTACGATTGCATTAATTACACAACTACTACAAATGTGAGGTAATTCCTTAAATCCTGACGAGTGGAAAGATTTGTGTACGTATGGTTTGAATAGATAAGCAGCAGTTATATAATATATAACTGCATATATTATATAATATATTTTTATAAACTGGCAAATATATGTACAATTATACAAGTTAGCCACAGTTCCAAGGTTCAATTGGTCAATCTAACTAATTGGACCGTTCAGTAATGTTGTGGTAATGAAAAATTTCCCACTCAGGAACAATTTACTACCAATCCGGTAGGAACTTAATACCAATCAATACCAGCACGGGGTATCTATGTGACTCTACCAGAGTTTTAAAGACTAGGTTTATGTACAAAATAACGAGCATTACCTTTATTAATGTAATTAAAAATTTTCCACTCAGAAACAAACTACTACCAATCCGATGAGAAAATATTACAATTTAAATATCAGCAAGGTGTTTATATGTATGGCCGCCAGAGCCATGCCGACATCTGGGAATATTAACATTGTAGGCTATCGGAAGAATCCGTTTATAAGTATTTATTTATAACATGAGAAGATGATCGGCCATTCGGACATCGAATAGACATTAGCCATTGGTCCCCGTGCATGCTTCCTCGAGCACTGTGTAGGTACGTGTAACTCCACAAGAGCTTTAACAGTATAGTTAAATGCATATGATAGATCATAAACAGTTCGTTGTGCGGTTGGGAGCAATGAGAAAGTAAAGTATTTCGTTGGTGGAATCTACATCAATATGCAACATAACCTTATCTTCAGATTTACGCAAAACTGGCACCACTAGTAATATTATTACTACGAGATGACAAACATGCCGGACCGGTGTATACTTATATTTACATACACACCCCACGGTGAGCGACATCGCTGGATTTTTTGCAGTGTAGATTTTTACTAATATGTATACACACATATGTACGTATGTAAATATGTAGATAAGTATGTCTAACTATTGCGGTGATTTTTTACACTTTTTAGCATACTGAACTAACCTGTGACCATCAGCATATTGGTATATAAATGTGCATGGACGAAAAAAACATAACTCAATGGGAAAAAGCATCGGTGTAGTTTATTTAATGTATAAATTCTTTAATTCAATTTGTAATACATATGTACATACATAGATGACATACATAGATACATGATTCCAACCCTCTAAACATTTGTATGTCTGTATGTACTTACATATTTATTTGCCACGATATATGGAACTTCATAAAACGTGAGCAAAAGTGAGGAGCAAGTTTGTAATGATTTATGGCAAAGCCAATCTCGCATAATTGTCACGTTGACCCTGACTTGCTCACCTCAATAGTTTACTGATTATCCATCCCAAAGTAAATATTCATTGTATGCACATTAAATCTTAATAAGCTTTTTTTTACTGAATAATCAATCACGTTCTCCACTAAAAACTGGATTCATAATGCAATAAATATTTGATGGCCAAGGTTGAACTTAATGAAGTCTGTACATTTAAATAATTATTGGATAAATAGTTTTATGATAATGAATAATTCTTCAGTCGTGGCTGAGTGTTTGCAGTGTGTGCATTGTTGTTTCTTTGGTTAAATAAAATTTGAAGTCTTGGAAAGAGGAAGACTATTTATTACTTTTTTGACATCTTTTTCAATAAGGCGACGCATCAAACCTTTAGCAAACACGGTATTTAAACTTTTCATGTCTTTGCATGGAGATAAGTACTTAAAATAAATACAGTTTTGTGACAAATTAGCGTCTACATGTTTACCTTGCTCCTGAAAGATGCAAATATTTGTCTCATACTTCTCATCAAGCTATATATGTAAAAAGAATAAGCATTTTGCACGGGATGTAGGAAAATTACTTGAAATGGTTAAAAAATTTATTTTATACTGTATTAAATTCGCTAAACTTTTAGTAAATTTTATCCATTTTCAAGTAAATTTTGCACAAAAAGTTGTCTTCTTGAAAACACAACTTTGAGTAATTTTTTTTGCTCGAGATTTTTTCTCGTGCAAATTTTAAATTACCTGCACTAGTTACCTACGTTGTTTAAATAATTGCAATACAGTTAATTCTAGTAATTATCCGTGAAACGACGCTGATATCTTGCGTTTCTACCACCCTATAACGTCTGCAAAACGAACAATTTCTTGCAGAAATTTCTCCAACCGATTTTTTTTGCACGACAGAAACTTAATTTTCCAGAAAAAAACTCCTCGTTTCTCTTACTTTCACTTTACATATTTCTTGTCTTTCAGATGTCTCACAACCGAAAGTATGACCGAGAAGAGGTAGAAACCGCCATGAAAAAAATGCCGACTTTTGCCGATAACAAAATCGACTTCGCCGATTTGGCCGGCTTCCTGGACAGCATTGGCTATACGTACACCGCTGAGCAGATGGTCGCATATGAAAAATTTCTTAATGAAGTTCACAACGGGAAGTTGGATCTCGACATCGCCATAAATTCCTTGGGGGTCGTGGATGATACGAAGGAACTCATGCGCACGCATATCGAAGCTCTTGACCTCAACAAAGACGGGGTCATTGATGAAGTCGATTTTAAAGCGATTGTCGAACTTATGTTAGCGCATGATCCCGCCTTTCCAAAAGTAGACTATGAAAAGTTTGTGGAGGAAGCGGACACCGCGAAGGATGGAAAAGTCAGCATTGACGAGGCTGTGGAGTGGTTCAGCAAAAATGCGAAACATTAATCAACATTAGGGCTGGTATAGCACTTTCTTAAAAATAATGTTATTCTGTTGAAAAGTAAGCACACTATCAATCCAGTATTACATACGTAAACCATATGTACTAAATCTAGAGCCCTCCTTGCCAAACGATACTCTTGATTTACTATGTACAGATGTAATTTATGTGCTTGACATACAATTCAGAGTACACTTACTTTTAAAAATTATTTTAAAATGTGTGTTCTTTATTTTCCAAAATATACTTATTTGTGTAACGTGTGAGATATTTTGTCTCAATTTTGGGATTTGATAAACAAATCTAAAGCTAAGTATTCTTAAAATTCGATACATATGTTTCGCATGAATTTGAGGAAATAAATGTATTGAAACTCTTGAAAGTCCTCATAGTGTTGTATTTAATAATTTGGTGCTTTAACAGTAAAATACTCACAATAAATGTAATATCAATGAATGTACATATATATAAAAGGATTGATAATATTTACTTGTCAACTTTAGTACTCGAAAGCCCATTCGTCAGCCCAGTATTGACTTCTGATCCTTTCACAATAAGCTTTCAAATTTGATGCTTTTTCTGAAAAAAATAAAATTCAAAAATTACGTAAATTAAGTGGACGAAGTATCTTTAAGTCTCTTGCCGGTTTTTGCTAAACTTTTTTACGTGGAAACCCGTCCTGATTACTATTTAAGCCTTAAATACCTACCATTTATAAAGTTAGAATATGGCGAATCCGGCAGACCCCACACGGCTTGGGCAATTTGACCAAATATAGCACAATCCTCTTCACAGGGTTCATTCCCCAAAATGTATTTTTTTTCTCCCAGAATATCCGACACGGTTTGCAAATCTCCCAAAAACATTGCATCCCTTTCTTCCCTCGAGTGACGCCCGATTCCATGCGCATTAACTTCATTGCTTAAAATCCGTTTCCAATACAATCGCACAAGTCGTAACGGAATTGGCCAGGTGAATGAACCAACTCTTCCAAAATCTTTGGCAAACTGGGTCCAACCATCGGGACGAATGAAGCGCCATAGTGGCATGGCCCTGCATATATACATATTTTTATAATATAAATTAAATTAATTAATTAATTAAATATAAATTAATATAAATTAATTAATTATTTAATGTAAATTTAAGGCTTAGATACAGATCCGGTCTAATTTTTTTTATCCGGCCATTTACCACATGTATCATGGGTCGGATCGGATCGGATCGAATGTTATATTAACTAGTCGAATTATCCGGTCGGATCGGATGTTATGGATACTAAAAGGTTGAATAATCCGATTGGATAAGATCCATTTTATAATTAGGTAAACCTTTTTCTTAGATAAAACGTCAATGATAACTTGTTAATCGGCGTATTTTTGATAAGATCACGTGTCGTAAATGGTAAAACAATCACTTATTATTATCTATCTCGTCATAAAAAGTATGTTTGTATCTCTTCTCTTGACTCAACCAACTCTTGAGATTATTCCGAGGAGGCAAAGTCAGATTAGATATTGTGCCAAGGCGTATCGTATATGCGGTCAGTTCTGGGAGTTCAATCCACTTAGGCTGCCAACTAAAGTGAGACTGAAGACGGTTAGGATTCAAACGTAGGCAAAAGTGGTGTAAAAAGTGGTCGAGATATTATCCGGTCGAATAAACATAATTTTTTGAAAATTTCAAAATTTTGGCCGCTATTCACATACCAGTACCACCGTTCTTCCAGCATGACCCGAACCGCCCGTGCCGTGGAAAGTTCTTCTTTTGTATAATTATTGGGGAAATTCACGTCAAATTTTCTGAAATTTTAAAAATAAATATCAAAATTTTTTCATAACTGTAGTCATTGAATTTCGAACTTTTTCAGAAACTGTAAAATCAAGTGAGAGTCTGATACATGTGCCCCATTTATTGAGATCCATGGCGTCTTGGATTTCACTCCGAAGGGATGATTTGTGTCTTTCTATTAAACGAAATCCACATTTTTAGGAAATTTGTGAATATGCAAATACATATTTATTCATGCAGAAATTACCTGATACTTTATTTTCCCCATGCGACAAAACAGCTCAATTTTAAGATCCCAAGGAATACAAGTCCCCAGAGGGAGCGACGTCATGGGAAAACAGTGAAGAATTACCAAATCTTTGGGCGTCTTCGCGTACAAATCTCTGCAACATTTCATACGTAAACAGATATTCTGTGTAATTATTCACGTCAACTTTGCAAAATCTCGTTTCATAACACACCATCGAAACTTTGCAATGTTTGCGAAATCAGTTGTATTTATTACAGAAATGAAAATTATGAAACTGAAAATGGGATGAAAAGTGAAAATTCGCTATACTTTTTTTTACGAAAAATCGTTTACGACGGTAATAAATGCATAGATTTATTTTTGTGTCGCATTTTTCTTAAAAAACTGAAGAATTTTGAATGAAAATTTTTGATTCGTTACAGCATCGCAAATCTACGAAACATTGCGAAGTTACGAAAATAAGCGAGGTTTACGGCTTTTAACAATTTGACGTGAATACCACTATCATTTTATTTTATTTTATTGCTTCTACAGAGCGTGTTTCAAGATACAAAACTCACTTTATTTTTTGATATAACAATTGTTAGAGAGACCTGGGATTATTGAAATTTGCATGTGTCGTACCCAGATAGTCAAGGAACATTTTTCAAAATACCTCTTAGTTCTGTGCAGCAACATGCCCCCACTAACCCCCACGGAGTGCGAGGTAGCCGGAAAAGAGTTTTCCAAAGATGAATTGTATCATAAAAAATTGTTAAGAAACTGGCGACAACTGAATTCAATGTCAGTCGAAGCCATATTTTCAGTGTATTAAATAACACTAGCATAAAGAGGCAGGGATCATTGGCTGGAGTTCCACATCCATTAAAGTGGAGTCCAAGATCAGCCAGGATCGAGGATGAGTTGTACTATATTGCAAATTTTATCAATAAGGAAAATCCGTCATCAAAGAAAAGTATGCAAAATGTTGGGGGTGTGTCAGGCAATAGTTTTTATGGTCAATCACTCTGACCTAAATAGACTAACGCGGAGGAGGACCCAGTGTACGCCCCCAAACCGTCTTACATTAAGTTTTTCGAAGTAACTTCGCGATAACTGTATAAAAAATTATTTTCCAGAAATAAATTGTAAACTGCAATTACTCTTGATGAGTCGCCTGACATTATTCAGATTAATTATTTTGGATTTGAGTAGTTGAACCAGAGATTTTCAAGTTGACGGCTCGGGCGCTAAATGGGTTTTGGAAAACATTTCACGGGCGGGTGCAACAAAATCACTTCAAAAAAGTGTCATACTTGGTAATGACATGGAAAAAGGGATTGCACCTCGATAGACAAACCAATGGGCTACACATTAAAGGAATTGACAAAATTCACAAACGAAAAATAAAGCTGTAGAAAAATAAACAAAAGTGAGTTTTGTATCTTGAAACACGCTCTGTATTATTTCTTGTTATTTATAATTTTTTTAAATTTAAATTGCATTACAGTAATTTATTTCTTATAGATACGTATCATTTTAAAATTTATGAAATGTTTTAATTTTTTGTAACTACTTACTGAATTCGTTTTTCCTCTCGTTTCTTGTAAATTTGAGACCCATATCGGATTCCTACCCATGATACGAATAATGGAATAATACAGTAATATAATATCGCGGAAATCATGGCACTCTGTAAATTTTGATTTATTTTATCACATCAATTTCCTCTTCAAATTTCTTTTTCTTTTACATTACAATATTTAAAGATAATAAACGTTGAAATTGCTAAAATGCTTAAACGCAAGCACACAGTGTCAATATTTAGTGAGATGAAAAATAAGAATGATCAACTCCCCTTAACAAAACTCTTCAAATGGTCATGTTGCACAATAAAGTTGTAGATATTTGTCCTCATTTTTTGTTTCTCTTTCCTTGATTCACCACCATGGTAAGATCAGTTGCTAAAAACTACATAAAAGATTGTGAATTCATGCTCTCTTAAAAAATAAGGTTACCTTTCTAAAATGTAAGTGCATTCTAAATTACAAATTAAATAAACTACATATTCATACTAAATCCAAAGTATGAAAAGTTAGCTTAATGAGTGATAAATTTAAATTTTGATTTGTACAATTACTTAATTTAATTTATAATTCAGGGTGCATTCGTTTATCAAAAGGGTGACATGTTTTTTTAAGAGTGTGCGCACATGTTTATGTACTTACTATACTATTTGATATTTGTGTGTGTACATAAATATTTATGTATGTATGTACGTACCCTTACCAGAATTTGTTTCTGGCTTTGGACGAGTTTCTTTCAATAGTAGGAAAATGCATGCAATTCTTTCAGTTTGTATGTATGTAAATATGCTAATTTTAGGTTAAAATGTTTACAGTTTTTTATGTGTAAATCCAGCCAACTATATACTAAGGGACGTGTTTCGTGTAAATGTTTACGTACATACTGATTTATTTGTAACTACTTAAATACTTATGTTACATAAACATTTACTTATTAATAAAACTTCGTTGAGGTTTGAGTTATTCACTGATTCATTTTTAGGATCAAGTGAGTTGTATTGTTAGCAATAAATAGAACTATATTTATTTAAATGGAAAGTAATACATAGATAAATAGTGTGGTTCTTACTCCGTATTTTGTGAATAGTACTTATGTAAATATATGTCTGTATGATTGCGAAGCGAATTTACATTTGCATTTTCGATTTAGCAGTACAAGCTGCACATTTCACAAACTCTACTACAAAGTGTAGATTTAATAAATTACAATTTAATAGGAATCATCCTCTCGATAAAACAGCCTTTTAACAATTGTAAATTGCATGTAGGTAATTAAATTCCCTTTTTAAAAATATATGCACTCCGAATACTCGCCAGCTTATTTCCTCGGGAATAGTACCAGATTAAGTAAATAATAATAATACTGCATTTACCTTAGAAAAGGGTACAACTATTTTTAATAATGCAAATTATCCATCGTAAACTATATATACATACGAAAATTACACATTTGTACAAATAAATAAGGAAAATGTTGCCGGCAACTAATCAGTCTTCTACAGCATCCAAACACTTCATAGTTCCGGCCAAATTAAAAAGTAGCCCGTACTTCCATCTACTTGTGTTTCCGACTTTCCACCAGTAACACGATCAAAACGCAGACTAAGGTCCATCCCAGAGAAGTGACGAAACCTCTCGTCACATAAAAGTTGTCTAATCCCCACCCCCTCGATGCGATCGACCTTAGTGCGTCGTTCGGGTAGGTGGAGGGCAACCAGTGGCTAAAATACTGGCGGAAATAGTCTGGCGACCACTCCAAGGGAAAAAACAGACCTGCAAAATTCCAAACATGATTATCCTTCGTGCCAATTTGTCCATTTACCTGGACTTGAATGCACTCTTAAAAATAATTCTAACACTTAATTTGAAACGTAAATGCACCCTGAATTTTATATTAAGTAAATCCGGATACTAAATTCAGGGTAAATTTTGCTCCTAATCGAGTTAACGTTACTCTTGATTTTGTATTGCTTACTTAATATCGAATTCAGAGTGCATTTACTTTTAAAATCTGTCACAAAATCTTTAAGAGTGTGTATGTATAAAAAATAAAATCTACCCACCTGACGCGGACGCCTGCGTAATGAAAATCCAAAGAACTATAATGATCGCTTCGAGCGCTGTATCCCGCAACGTTCCGATCATCCAACCTGCATAAAAATTATAAAAAAAACATATTTCACACTTTGTTAAAGAAGTTTTTAGAAAAATATTTCTCCAAACATTTGTGAGCAAAAATTTTACTTAATAATTTATCTATTTCATATTTATTACCGATCGCTAGTCCTTCAACGGACGCTAGGAAAACGAGCGCTAACATGAGCACCCACGACCCCTTGACCCGCATCCCGTACACCGCCGTGAGCAAAGTGACGAAGACGATGAGTTGGATGACAATCTTGGTCGAGTCGGTCAGCAAGGAGGCCGCGATGCGATGCCGCAGCGTCACACCGGCCGCGTAATCGCGATCTTCCAAACCTTCTGAGCGATCCACGATCCATACTATACCGCCCGACTGCGATAGGAACATCATTAACCTGTCGAAACCGGTAAATGTTAAATATTTTACAGTATTTCACAAAAAGGATGCAGGTTTGAAAATAATAGAAAATAATGCAAAAAAATTGCGAGGTGCAAAAAAATGCGAAAATGTGCAAGAAATTCCCGCCATCTAGCGAAGGGGAGAATTATCTGTGTTTAGCTTCTTGCATTTACTAAATACAGATCAAAATCAGGATAGGAAACTACTTTATTGCCCTTATTTACTGCAAATGGTTCCTTGCAAATTTTTGCACAACCGAGTTTCGCGAAAACTACAGCAATGTTAAGGAACGCTAAATATGCCCAAATTTATTTAAATAAACTTACACGACTAGCATAGCGGGCTCGGAAAATCGAATAATGCTTTCAATCCCCAAACCCCCATAGATCGCGTGGAACTGCAAAACATAAAAGAAAAAAATCGGTCATAAAAAATTTGACACTTTTTTTAGAAGCTGGATTAGCTTTATACTCACGTAAAGTGGTGGCTGGACAGATTCTTCACTGCCACCGCATGACGTTGCCATGGCGCCAATGTATTTTAAGTAGTTGGTCACAATTAATTGCTTTATCCAGGTGGCAGTTATAATATCTGTTAAACGATGTTACATTAATAGTTGTTCCTAATTCTGGCAAGGATGGAGTTGTCCGTGTCATGTTTGCCTAATTTGTCATATGTACATGTCATATTTGCTAATTTGACCATCCAATTTGTCACAATTCCAATGTCACGGACAAATTAAACATATAAATATGACGATTTGAACATGTCATATTTGGTTTATTTCTGATATGTCATGACGGCACATCCATAAACTCTAGTACAATCATAATTCAGCCCAATCTTCGAGTTATCTATATTATAAGCTGGAAATGTTTGTCTGCAACGGAAGTGAAAGTAATTTTCCGTGACGGAAGTAAAAATTGAGAAAGTTTCACTTCCCTCGCCAACAGGCATTTGTAGCTAATTTTATAGTAAAAAAATGATTCGCTGGAATTATGAACAATTCGACTTAATTTTCACGAAAATCAAATACGCTCTTGCCCGGCGGGAGACGGGCTTATACGCTAGTGTTTGTACATTTTCATACTTTTTAAATTCTTTTGTGGAAATGCTTACTTGACTGATCCATCGCGATTGAGATCGTGGTTCCATCAATGGTTTCGTTCGAAACGTAATTTCTCTCGAGTATCCGGTTCCTCATGTGGTTCGTGTAATTATGCGGGAACTCCACTAATGCTACTGATTTTCCAGCACGAATGTTGTACAACCCGTTCTCCCAAGAATCTGTGGTCATCTGAAAAAAAAACATACATATTTTTTTTTAGATTTTATGAACCTTATTTTTAAGTAAAATTCAAACTTAATTATTCTAAATGATCTAGTTAATTCTGAATAGTGCGTCATTAGTAATTCAAACCCAAATATGGGATGAATCGTTTTCAGGAAATAATTAAATTTGGGAATATTTTATACCCTCAACAAAATTGTAATTTACCCCAACTAAAAATAATATTTCGGATAATAATAATTTTGGTTAGCCAACTGAATTATTTCTTTTTTGGTAATTTAATTATTTTTTTGGGCACTTTTATGAAGCTATTTGCATATGAAATAAATAGCTTTGTCGGACTTTTTATCATTGTTTGAGTTATTAACTCTTATTCTTGGGATAAAACCAAATTTTATTGGGTTATTAAATTTGCACCCATTAAATTTGATACTTACCCAGTTGAACTCGTAAGGTTTGAAATTCCCGACGAAATCACAGATTCCCAAATTTTCGAAACATCGACTTGAACCATTACTCCTTTGTACATCTCTTCCCTCACAGTATTTCTCGAGTTGGGCATTATTTGTTAAATTTGGGTTCCCTGTGACTAACGAAACTCCAATATTTCTCGGCTCCAAACCCACCACGTTTTGCAGCACAATCAGGACCACGATCGGCATGAGGAGTTCGGCAAATACGAGTCTAAATGTATAGACAAACGGATTAAAAACAATTTGTATTTTCAGTTCAATTTAAAGAAAAATCTACTTTCCAAGAAAAATAGAAGTTTCTGAAAATTGATAAGCAATATGTCTGATGGGCTAGAAATTTTACAAAAAAATTTGCCACCAACAATAAAGACAATTCTTCTTCAAAATTAGTTACATCATCTAATCGTACGTACGTAAATATGCAAATTTTTAAAATACGTTCAACTTTCTCACAATAAATCTCCTCTTACTTTAATTCCCTAGATTTTCCAAATCCATAGCTTTGCATGTAGTACCAGAAAAAATTAGCATAGCTTTATAGTAGCAAAAGCTACATTTGTCTCAAAACTCCTAAGCTTCATGCCATTTTTTTTTTAATTTTTATTAAAAATATAGAGGCAGAGTGTGATTAAAATCTATAATCGTCATTTTATGCAACCTTAATTTATATGTTTAAAATTCATAGTGCATTTACCGTTAAAAAGGGTAACACTACATATTTTTAAGAGTGTGAGGCACCTACCTCCAGTCCCGCTTTCTCCTCCGCCACGCCTTAAGCACGAGCGCTTTTACGACGGATTTATGGTTCGTTTGTACATTGACGGGCGAGAGGACGACGTTGTCATGCAGGGTGATGGACAACTTCCGGTACAATTTCGCCTTCACGACGCCCGTCTCTTCGTCCTCGATGATCTTGTCGGGATCTATGGAAAGCGGTTTGGCGTTAAGGACGTCTGGGTTGGCGGAGATGGAGGGACGCGTCTCATGCTGGCGGCAGAGGTGAAGGGCCACGCCTTCCAGGGAGGTCTCGCCATACATTGTGAGAAGGGCGGTGGGCGTGTCTTCCGCGAGAAGTTGACCGCACCGCATAAAACCAACCTGAGTAAGACAACGGTACAAATTTAATTAGAGATTACAATTTTGAAAATGAACTTTCAATTTTCTAAATTTTATCATCATACGTAGAACTCTTAATGAATAACTCAACTGAAATGTGAACGCAATTTCGAAATAAGTTATTCAATTTTTTAATGTATATATTTGTTTATTCATGACAAAGGATTTTCAAGCTAAAATTAGAAAATCTTCAAAAATAGCTTTACCATAAAAATTGAAATTTACCAACAATAATAAAATTTGACCTACCTTGTCACACCGCTTGCACTCTTCGATATAATGCGTCGAAATTATAATGGTGGTCCCTCGCGTGCGTGAAATTTCGAATAAATGTTCCCAAATTCTAAAAATTTGATTCATACATAAATAATCATCTTACAAAACATTCATTAAATTTCATACCTTTGTCGTAACAGAGGATCCAGGCCGACTGTTGGCTCTAAAATGGGGTCATCATTAAGTTACATCATCTTACAAGGGACACTCACGACCTGTCGTTTGAGTCCAGGATACCCACCATGTTTTTTAGAATCTACTAGGACCCCAGATGAAGGATTCATTCATATTTCCGTGTAAAACTCATATTTGGCGCCGTGCCGTGGCGCCAAACTTAAAAATTTGCATTTTCGACCAATTTCAAACCCTCATAACTTTTGCAGATTATGTAGGATTTTCAAATTTTTATGCTTAAAATGATCACACAAGTCCAAATTTATGAGAAAAAAATAAAAATAAAAAATTTCTAATTTTTGAAATATTTCTAGCATTTTTCCGACGAACCCTCATTTCTAAGAAAATTACGAAATTTTGCGAAAATTTAAAAGCAAAAATTTTGGAAAAAATTTCATGGGATACGAAAGTTGAACTCCTTGTCATGATTTTTGCAAAAAATTTTGAAAATCCGCCCAGGATTTCAAAAGTTATGGCGGTTTCAAAAATAAAAACATTGAAATTTGGCGAATTTGGCGCCACGGTACGACGCTAAATATGACTTTTACACGGAAATAAGAATGAATCCTTCATCTGGGGTCCTAGTAGATTCTAAAAAACATAGTGGGTACCCTGGACTCAAACAACAGGTCGTGAGTGTCCCTTGTTAGTCTTAATTGTAAATTGACACAAATTATTTATTACCGTCGAGAACGAGGAGGGCAGGATTGTGAATCATAACCACGGCTAAGGACACCCTCCGCTTCTGACCCCCACTGTACATGCCAATTTAAAACAAATTTAAATTTCCAGCTACCCAACTGACCACGTGGCATTTCTGATTTAAATTTGCATACCTCAAATGCTGAATTTGTCTCGACAAGTCTGGCAAGTCGAGAAAGCTGGCGAGGAACTTGATCTTGTTTTCTATCGCTTTTTCCGACATGCCATAAATTAAGCCAAAGTGGTGCAGCGCTTCGTCAATAGTTAACACGTTGAGGAGAGAAATGTCCTGAAAAATGTTGTTACAAATTTTATTTACAAAGTTTTTCATAAATATCTAATTTTTGTAATGGTTTCACTTTCTTATTTTCAGAACCATTGGCACAATTCACGGAGTCATTGCTAACTTGTAACCTTCATAAAATAATTTCATACATAAGTTTTACAATATGAAAAGACTGGTGTAATTTAAGATTGATCTGATTTTCAAAATTGTAAAAATTTGTAGACTAATTTTCCTTCGAAACATTTTTAAACTTTTGCAAAAATATTTGAGTTTACAGATTTTACGGATAGTTTTGCAGGGTTACCCAGACCTGCGTTAATTGCCTCATTTTTTTCCAAAATCGTGTTTCACATAAGTATTTTTTAACCGTGTTAATTTCCGATCTATTTTTTGGCAAGTTTACTAATCTATTAATTTGACAAAATCACTTACTTGTGGCATGTAGCCGCACAAGTGACCCAGGTGACCGTTCCTCTGTTGTCCGAAGACGATAAGGTCACCACGGTCGAGTTGTCGCAGGCCGACGACGCATGAGAGAAGAGTCGTCTTTCTAAAAAAAATCAAAAATATTTATTTTTCACTCTTCAAATTTTGCATGCGCAAAAAATTCGCAATAATTTGCATAAATATTTCATGCATTTTTGAACTTATTTTCGTAAACTCACCCGCACCCACTCGCACCGAGGAGTCCATAACTAAATAAATTAATTAATAAAATGACGATAAATTAATTTTACTTGTCTGATGTTTTTTGAAAGTTTTTTTTAGGAAATTTCAAATTTGAAAAAAGTACATTTCTCCCCGAGCCACGCTCATATTGAGATCTTTCAGAATGTAGGATCCTTTAAAGTATGACTTGGTCCCGTTTCTCACGCGTAACGCCATTATAAATTTTATTCTTAATTTGGCAAAGTCTTTAAAAAATAAACTCTTTCCAGAAAGTTTAAATTTCAGGCAAAATTTGTCCCACTTTTTTTAGAAATTTTATACAAATCTAAATTTTCAAAGGGAAAATATATCCTCATCACCCGAACAGGAACTACTTGTCTTCACTTGAAGGTGTAAATTATCACTGGGCTCGTACGTGGAGAGGTTGTTGCATTTTAATAACAACAGTAAATAAAACATAATCGTCATAGAAATGAATGGAAAAATCCGACAGGGTTCCGCCACCCAACATACATAAATTTGCATATGTTAAGCAAAATCAAACGAACAAATATTTTTTTGCATGGAGACGGACTAAAGTATTTGCACATATTTATGTACCTACTTATGATCCATGTACAAATACGGTGAAAAGATACCTTCACTCAACAGGGTTTAACTTGTGATAATCACAATTTGTGATTTAGCTGTGATTTCTGCGATTTTCGCACGCTGTGATATCTTCGCCAATTATGTTTTGTGATGATGTAAGGTAAGCAATAAGGTCGCATAGTTGCATAAAATTAAGTAAAATCACATTTTTGTAGAATTTTGCATACCTTAATTGCTAGTGGATTTTAAAATCCACTTTTAATGGGTTTAAATGGGTTTTAATGGATTTAAAACAAATTGAGACTTTAAAAAACCCTTTTGCCAATAAATAATAACTGTCTTCATATCGCCATATTTTTGCACATTCCTTCGCCAAACCCTGTCACACTTCACGTACGCAAGTTCAAGTTCATACACAACTCTCACCTGTGCTGTGTTATTGTGCATATCTCATCAACACATCATCGCGTGACCACCTCTCACTCATTGCACACCCAAATCTCGTCAGTTCTGATTCCAAGACTAGTTTTTTGTCCTCAATTGGAATCCCCAGTTCCAAGGGTTTTACATAACATACTTACACAATCCAACGCAACTTGTTATTATTATTTATTACGAATTTTTGGGAATGCGTTTTCTTAATCACGTCTTCGCAAAAATATGATTCATTTCCCGTTCAAATAACTTCATTTACCTTCAAAACAAACACGCTTTTGATGAGTTCTAATTATTTTTCCGACACTCTTAAAAATAGTGTTACCATTTTGAAAAGTAAATTCAGTGTGAATTCTAAGTTAAGCAAGCTATAAATACTAAATCAGGTGCAGCATTAACTTGATAAAGAGTAAATTTTGCTCTGGATTTAGTATAATTTATCTGATTTAGAGGGCATTAAATTCTCAAAGTACTTATTATCATTATTTTTAAGAGTGTGCCTGGACCGAAACATGACGGTGTAGACGTTGCCTTGCCCCAGTAAATATTTTTGCAATTCAACCTCATGCGAGTTTTTCATGTGCATTGTGCAAAATTTAGCATGTCAACATACTTTTAATGTCAACAAAATGCTGTGAAGTTTGACGTCATCGTTTCCCTAGAAAAATATATATGTAAATTGTTGTGTGCAAATTTATCCAGCAAGAAATGATAAGGATGTTTATGTAACATGCAATTTTTTTACTTCTTCTTAAAACAGCTTCGACGTGGCAGAGATCCTGAGGTATGTAAATGCGACCATTAAAATGTGGCATCAATTTTTCGTAATTCCTGTCTTGAATTGAGCAACTAGCACAGATATTTTATGTGCATAATTAATGTAACCATGGACCATGCTGACCATGGAAACTGCAATGCATGCGTGCATATTCATTATTGTATTCTTGCCTATTGCGAATAATTGCTTGATAGCATTTTCGGAAGTTTTTAGCAATACTCTAAACGAAAAATGCTATACAACAATACAAACATATCAATTTTTAAATTTTGCGTGTTAAGAAATTATGATGTAGAAATGTAATGGCTTTCCATTTTCAAAATATGTATGTATCAGCTAGTTTTTGCAAGTATTTTCTTGTAATGGTAAATCCAGATTTTTAAAAGCGCCTTATGTATTTTTCACCGACTTTAACAAAATTGTGCGAAGTATACCTACCTACACCGTCACTTTGTTATTCCCCATTATATAATTTGCTCATTAACAAAAACATAGCATTGCGAAAAACATTTGCTAAATGCAATTTTAGTGCACATTTTCCACCACAAGTTCAGCATTTTTTATGTACAGTAGGTAGATTGTGGGAATATAATTATGTATCATGTTAAGCACCTCTTCCCTGAGACTGACAGACTGCAAATTTACAAATATTTCGTAATATGTATCCAAATTTCCAGGCAGGAATGACGCCCCGTGGTGGGAAATACATACATACATACAGCCATTTTTATGTACTTTTTACGTCATGCGTATGTAAACCCAACTCAAGGTACACACACACGTGGCTTTTTTGCCTTTATGTACTTAACAAAACAGCAATTTTCTGCACTAATCTGGCCATAATTGTGTATTCTAGTAAAATTAATTAATTTCTCGTCAACTGCGAAGAACATGAATTAGGCAATTAAGGAAAACAAAGCCCATGCTGTCTTAGGCACGTTTCATAATTTTGGAGACAAAAAATAAATGAGTTGTGCACTTTCAGAAAATGAGTACATGTTAAAACTCAGAAAAAAATGTGTAATCCATCCTGGACAAAGAAAGCTAATGTATGTACAAATTCGGTCTGAGACAAGACTTTGAGATGTTTCCCAATACGAAATGGGATGGAAATCCCAACCTATTTCGCATCCGACTCTTGACCACAAATTAATCCTCCCTCTTGCTTTCTGACTAAATAATTATGTGTTTACGTTGGGGTCATGCAAGTAGGACGTGGTCAATTTACGAAGCCTTCGTTCGACACTTATTTACTTTTAATGGGAGATGACTCAAGTTAAACGTTTGTTATAAAGCTTCTCCCTAGTGCAAATTTACACTAATTTATGCATAAATTTGCCCCAGTTTTCTGCATAAAAACTGTATTCAGAACGATTTCTGCAGAAAACTTGACAGGACCATGCTTAAACGATTCTCCAGAATAAAACGCACAGAAATTTTGGGTAGGATTTTACAAAAAAAACCTACAGTGCAGACTCCATATAGCCCGAGTCAGGGACAGAGTCCCTGAATCGGTGATTCAGAGTTCTAAATTTTTCTCCGAATTGACCGACATAATACACAAACTCCGTGATTTGGACAGTTTAATGTGTGTTACATTTTTTATTATTTGGCATCAAATCCCTTAACAACTTGAACTTCCAAAGCTGTGTGTGCTATCCAGAAGTGGTTTTTATCCCCCATACCAAATTTCAGATGGAAATAGCAACTTTTAAATTAGTATTTATTATAAATTAGTATTATAAATTAGTATTAGTAATTATTTTAAATTTTAAAAACGGTATGGGTCAGCCTCCAGGGTCACTCTGGTTGCACTTTGCTTACTTTTTCCTTCAAATTCTTTCGTAGGAAGCCATTAAGTACCACCATGCAGGATTTCATGTTTTTAAAGCAATTTCTAAAAATCGGTATGGATCACCCCATAGGGTCGCTCCAGATAAAAATTTTACCAATTTCATATCATGTTCCTACATTAAGACCCATTAGCAACCTCTCTACCAAATTTCAGCTCGATATGATGATTTTGAAAAATCCGTATGGGTCACCCTATGGGGTCCCTCAAATTGAAAATGTTTCCAACTTGAAGTAATTTTTATCCATTAGGAACCATTAGCAACCTCTGTACCAAATTTCAGCCTTCTACGACAATTTTGAAATTTTGGTGCATAATACCCCACCCACTCCGATGAACCCCACGGGTCAACCACTGGACCGATTTCACGCATCCTCGAACTCGTTTCCTAACTTTGTCCAATATGCGTATGGTAAAAATTTCAAGTCAATCGGTTCAGCCGTTTTAGCTCTATCGTGCCGGACAGACAGAAAGACGGACGGACGGACATGACGGTTCCATAAGCCCTGACTCGGGCTAAAAATCTATAGAATACAATATGCATCGAGGTTTTGTCCATTTCTGTAGAATTCGGAAAAAGTAAACTCTATTTGACTGACTAGTGAGATTTCTATAATGTATAAATTATACATGCGCTTGAACAGTCCATGGATTATTAATCACTTAATTGCCCATGGTCATTTTAATCCATGCCTATGCCAATTATTATTTGCATTAAAAGGACACCATTGCGCAACATATTGAAGACCTTCCGCAATGCTCATTTTTACTCTGATTCTGATCCTCCAACATTTACATGCACATGCTGTAGAACTTTTTTTTTCTTTGTAGGTGGTGTATTTATGTATAAAAATTTGTTAATTTTAAAAAAATATACGTTAAATCTGCAGGAATGAGACCAACCTGAAAAATGTTATCAATTAAAAAAATTAAATGTAGATCAAGTTCCCTCGTTTACAATCAGGATCGGAGTCAACATTTTTTGCGAACCAAACAAAATATATCAATTTCATTGATATTCTTGCCGTTCTTGTATATAATGGCAACCATTTAAAAAATAAGGCGACCTTTTTCATGTAAATACCTTGTACATGCGTAACCTTTATGCAGCTTTACCTATTGGGTACCTTAACCAAACACTCTTAAAAATGATGTGACTGTTTTGTAAAGTAAGTGCGCTTTCTGAATTCCAAATTACCTATAAGTAAGCTTTACTAAGGAGAGATTAAGCTTTATTCTTTATTAAGGTAACGTTACTCTGGATTCAGAACACTTTAAAGAATTCAGAATTATGAGTGTATTTACTTTTTGATAGAGCACCATTATTTTTAAGAGTGTACATCTTTGTAATACACCAAAATTGAATTGCATTCATGTCCATGACCAGGACCTTCATTTGGATATGTTTGCATTACATAAACTCACAATGGAGGTCTCCCAACGTATGGTTAAAGATTTGGAGCAAACTAGCGTCAATCGATTGCAAATATAATTAGTATGAAATTTGCAAATGGAACCATTTGCCAATGCTCACGTTTTACGGAGATATTTGCACAAAAAGAGGAAAAAACTCACCTCCAAGGCTGGCAAATTTTATATTTCCCAAATTTGTTGCGCATTTTTCCCGCTTGGGATGCAAATATCTCCGCCAAACCTGCGCATTGGAAGATAGTTCCATTTGAAAATTTCCTACTAATTATATTTGCGATCGATTGATCTAGTTTGGCCCAAATCTGTGAGCATACGTTTAGAGACCTCCATTGTCAGTCATTCATTGGATTGGATATTGCCCAGCTCTGGTTGTAAATAAATGCATTATGCTCCAGTAACAATTTTAGATGTGTAATTATCTTAATTTTCCTCCCTTCCGGATAAGATAGGCGACTTACTGAATTTGGTGAATTTTTAGCAATTAATATGAAAGTTATAGGTACAAGATTGTTAAACATATATATTTATACACGCACTTATGTATGTACATACATTCCTCAGCCTCATGTGATATGTGTGTCTTATTTCAAGATGTAAATATATGCCATCTAAAGGGACCGCGCAAACAGTATAAACTCTTTTCGCCGGCTTATCAGGTAAGATAATGCTACCATACACTCTTAAAAATAATGTGACTCTTTTCATCAGCACATGCTCTCCAAACTCGATATTAAATAAACTGAACTAAATCCAGAGTAAACTTTTCTCTTTATCAAGTTAACATTACGCTGGATTTCGTACAGTTTCCTTAACTTAGAATTCAGAGTGCAGTTACTTTTCAAAACTTAACATTATTTTTAAGAGTGTATCCTTCCTACGTAAATATTTGAGGTGTAGCTTGTAAATATGTATGCGTGAAGACTTATGATGAAGGATGCATATTTTTATTGCACAATTTTTGCACGGTCCTCTTCAGAGACCAGTTTCCTATAAGGTAGGTTAGTTAATCTCTTGTTAATTCCTGTTCTTAATATCTCACTCTCTTGGGATTCCCCAGCAGAAAAATAAAATCCTGACTAGTTCAGAATGCTAAATTGTTCACTTTATAAGTCGCCGACTTGTTGCAAATTGCCAAAAATTTCCTAATTAAATTGAGCCATTCAACTCTTCATTTTGGGGAGGACATAGTTTTGTTCACGGTGCGTAAAGAATGTCATAAATTTTACAGTTTTTTGGAATTTTTTCTATTTTAATTGTTTCTTACATATTTGATATTGGTAGAGACCAATAAATTACGACACACTTCTTGCACGATCCCTTTAATATGCCTTGTTTTAAATAAACTATATATCTTTTATCAGCCGTAATAAAACCCAGTTTTTTATCATCAATAAACGTGACAATGTTATACATATATCGCCAACTTAATTTACATATTGTCTAAATACATTTGTATGGAACGTTTGGATGAATCCGGTACTTCATTTTCTTTCTCTTGATAAACAGAAAACCCAAGTCCATTAAAAATGACAAAAGTGGATATGCATGCATCTTATGAACAATAACAAAAACACATACATTTTTATGTCTGAGAAGACTTATAAATAAATAATTACGGGTAAAAGTGAAACTTCGTATTTAGATGTTTTCTAAAGACAATAACAACTTAGTTATGGAAAACTAAACACATTTTTATACTATTTTTCTCAATAATATCTGTACATGAAGGCAATGTGATTACATCAGGACCTCCGATATCTGCAGAGGGAAGAAACAGGTTCATTTTTAGTAGACGTAAATCTGACAAAATGATATAAACTCTTACCTACATACATTAGGGGTCGTCCATAAATTACGTATCGCGAGAGGGGAGAACGGGGTCTAAACTTCCAATAATATTGTGTCTATGTGACACATGTTACAAGGGGAAAGTTGATAAAAATTAGCGATTATTGCCTTACGTAAATTATGGACCGCCCCTTAGAAATATGCATATTATTAGTACATACATACATGAATAGCAAAAATCATCCTCACCAAGAAAATTATATCCAAGTAAATATTATTGTGGGCAGGAGTAATCGATAATTTTAGACTTAAGGAGCCGTACATAAAGCATGTGATTGATTTTCGGAGAATTTCTATCCCTGCCTCCCGTAAGTCCGATGTTATAATTCATGGGAGGGATAGCATGCCTTTACCCCTCAAACCGATCACACGCTTTCTGCACAGTCCTTTATTACGTTGAAAATTATCCTGGATAGAAGAATGTGTATTTCTCTCTCAAGAACATTTGTTTAGTCGTCCAACGTTAACTTCTTTTCCTTATGGGAATCTCCATGAAGTGCATAATTTGTAAATATTGCAAGTCGAAAAACTACGTACGTCCCTAAACCTAGTTTCAATCTCCCCGGAGTAAATTACATATTAATTATGTTTCTACTTGCAAAATTCCAAAACTTCTTACGAGTTCTTAGCTGACAGCGTGAGACAAATATTTCAAAATTTCCATTTCTATGTATATATGCAACTTAACGTACGTCATTGCGATCATGTATTTTAAAAATTAATACTTAACAGGCTGACACAAAATTTTCATCGATTTTGTACCAAAAAGTTTGACATATTTAAATACATATGTATATGGTTCAAATTGAATCATTCAATCACTTTTATCAATTTAAAACGTAGTAAATTTGTAAATATATGATTTAATTCCTGAGTTTTACGTTTTTGGTGTGCTCATTACTGTCGCTGCGACATCAAGTTAGATCCTATCCGTCAAAAACTTTTAGAGGGATTTTTTATTTTGAGCTTTTCATACCTATTTAGAGTATGCGGGAAGTCTGGAAAATGACGCGCTTAAGATCTGGATTACGTTACCATAATTGTTGGAACACGCTTTAGCTGCGGATTTAAATATTATAGCAAACAATACATGCAGGTAAATATTACCTGGATAGAAGTAACTATTTACATGTATATCCTGCAACTATTAACACCTTGAGATTTACCAAGATTTCTGTTAACTAATTGTCTACCCTCAAGATGAGGAAAAATCTCGTTAAACTATTTGTCCCACGTTAAAATCAGGTAGATTCTTGTTAGCTAATCCGATAATATTGAAATGAGGAAGGAGAGTTAGTTTAATTAATCGTTAAACGCTAAAAGGAGGAGGAGGATTAATTAAGTAATCATTAGTCGAATATTATTCTTACGTGCTAGATTATTAGCTAATTAATCGACACACCTTGAGAGAGAAAAGATCTCAGGCCTGTATAAAAACAAAATTGATTCAACCATTAGACGAATCACTTCACGGGGATTCCAATAAGGAAAACGTTCTCATTATTGGAGTTATCGACCATTCTTGGAGGAGAAATATGCACATATTTTCTGCAAGATAGCCAAGGGTTATGTATAGAGGACCTCACATTATCAGTCCACTTTAGTTTGAATCTTTGAACTTGAATATGCGTGAATTTGAATCCGGAACAAAAGATGATTTATCCTCCTTTTTATTCCAATTCTTGGTTGGGTTGGACAAAGTTTTATGCATTTTATTTCAATGTCGTATATTATAACGATATGTCCGTTTCATGGTACTTGTCCCTTTCCAAGTGCTCATCTCTTAAATGTATCATTGAAGGTACACATTACGAGTTCGCATCGCAACATAAGTCTTTCTAAATTGCCAATTTCGAATTTTGCCAATCAACGAAGTGACGACACTTGGTTGATTGGATACGGATTGCTGCGAATGGATGTTTTTCAAATGTCTTGCATTTTATAATGGGAAAAATTCGTAAATTTTCATAAGTTACCGAAATTTTGCATTTGGAATTTATAAAATTTCACAAGACCTGTAATTTCGTATGACCGTTATATGTACATATGTATGTATGTACATACTCGATGAAGAGTCTAAAGTTTCTGCAGGTGTGCGTAAGGGTAATGAAAATCCACATGCAAATCTAAACCAGTCGAAGAACTGAGATCAGATTGCTGCAATTGGACAAAGTAATTTGCCCATCCTTGAATGAAAAATCCGGAATTGAGCAAATTCCGAATTTTTAATTTTTTTCCAGTTTTTGACCACATACATATATCTGACTTCCCCGAATTGATGTATTTGTTTGTAATTTAGCATCCACTTTAAATGGTTAAAAATACAAAATTGGCCAATATTACGTGCATATTAGCCATTCATATTTAAAAATATGTAAAATTACATTTTGGGCCATTTCCATGCACTCGCGTTGCATGCAAAAAAATGCATGACACAGTCAACAAAGAGCGATGGTTGAATTGTGGGTGAAGTGATACCGCGCGAGCGTGCAGCACACGATATTTACAATATTTTTAATCAGCAGGTAGAATTTCGTATCTTGTCAAGTTTTTTCGTTTCCGGATTAATTAACATTTTGTGGTGAAATTTGCTCTGATTATCCATTACAAAAGAGGCACACGTGGTCTAATTATTGAAAAAATTGACTTGGTAAGAAAACTTTACTTTTAAGTTTGTACTTTTGAGTTTTGACTTTTGGTTTTGATTTTATAAAATTAAATTTGAAATTAGCAGTTTTTCTTTAGATTTTTGTTAAATATTGTCACACATCACACAATTATAAAATTTAAACGGTTTTCGAGTCGTTAAAGCCTTCTCCACTGCAAAAGTTAGTTTGTAGTCTAAATTTCTCCACATTGTGAGTTTAGTTATCGTTATTTTTAAAGTAAAATAATGTTTTATGAAGAAGTTCGTACCTATTTACTTAAATTTATGTTACGTTAATTTATGTTACGTTAATTTATGTTAAAGGTGCAAAATTATGAAGCAGTTCACGCAATGGTTGCCAACCATTGGTTGGTAATATTGTAAATTCTGTAAATTTACAAGTATTCCTAAACAAATTTTGCTTAGAAATCTTTGTAAACTTGCTCCCATCCAGGGCGACTTTTTTATGTAAAGGTGTAAAACTGTCCGCCCGAATTTTACAAAGTTGCAAATGACTGCGTTAATTGCGTCATCAAATTATTGGACGTTTTTTTTCGAATTATTTCAGACGTGAAAATTTCAATCTACACGAAGATTCCTGCGGACTCACTTATCAGGTATTTTCCGGTATTTGAAACTCTTTTATCTCGTTCTCGTAGCTCTAAAAAATTTCGTGCTTATCCGAAATATTTGTTGTTTCCAGCCCACTCGGATAAATTAAATAAACGGATAAGCCCGACTCGCGATGACCTGCTTTCTCTGCGCGTCCCCTTCGACATCCGACGTTCCCCACAACGGCCACGTGACCCGACAAATCAGTCTCTTTAAGGATCTCTTAAACAAAGAAGCCTTCGCCAAGGGTTTCCTCGCCCATTCGACCTACTCCCTCGAATACCCCACCGCCGAAAATGAGAGCGACAAATCCTGCGCCACGTGCCTCACACGTGTCGGCCAAGTGTGGGAATTGCACCGAGAAATTTTAGAGCTGCAAGGCGAAATGAAAACCATGCTGGGGAGAACACTTTTCGAACATGGTAAAAAATTGGAAATATTAATTTATAAATTGATAAAGCAGTTAACTCCGATTTTTGTAACTTTATACAAATTGTATACAATTTCATAAGGACAAATTTCACGTATTAATTTATCATGTAATTCACGCTGTTGTTGGTAAGTCGTAAAATCCGGGCGCTTTGTAAATATGCAATTTCACAAACTTTTACAAAATACTTAAATAGAAGATTACAAAAATTTATAAGCTAGATATTTTTCATTAAAAATATTTGTGAAATTTTTAAAGTTTGCAGAATTTACGGATTGTATATTTGTAAAATTTTTAAAGTTTACAGAATTTACGGATTTTACGACGTTACAAAAGACTGCGTGAATTGCTACATTATTCCATTCTGCTAATAATTTTGCTTTAAAAATTTCAGTCGGGAAACTTACCCCTCGAAAGAAAATAGCTGCCTCAAAAAGGAAGAAACAAGTCCAAGAAGGAAAAAAGGCTGCTCCAAAATGCGACCAAATAATGAGCGAAATCCGGGACGAAGCCACGCCCGTGTTCAACAGCAGGATCAACAGTTCCGCTCCCACGCCTGCGCCACGGCAATGTAAATATTTCTTTAAAAAATGAGGACCATGCACTCTTAAAAATATTGTTGTTCTTTAAGAATTACATAAATGCAATATCTTAACCTAGTCTACGCTCTCCGATTTTTAGCAACTTAGTGTCAATCCGTCATAAATTTAGTTAATATTAAATTTGAAAAGGACAAGATCTCCCAATTGGAACGTTTGGCAGCGATATTTACATCCGAAGAGGAAAAAATGGGCAGAAAGGTTACAATTTGTCAGCTTTATGACGCGTTTTCTCCTCGTTGGATGCAAATATCTGGGCGAAACTAGAGCATTGGGAAATCGTCTCTTTTGCAAATTTCATACTAATTAAATTTCTATTCCATTGACACTAATTTGATCAAAATCAAAGAGCATACACTGAGAGACCTCCGTTGTACATACATAGGTAACATAACGTAATGTAGAATAATTCGGGGTGCATTTACATACTCTTTAAAGAGTAAAGTAAATTAATTTTTAAGGGTGTCCATAAAATTTAAAAAATTATGGCGATTATTTATTTTAGACAGTGCAAAGAAACCTGCACCAAGCGAACCTATAAACATAAAGACCGAGACAAACCCCGAATCCACAAGTACAAAAGCCCACCCTGGCCGGTTCCTTCCTGCAGATCCCATCCAGCACAAGGACACCATCATCAAGAAGGAACCAAAAGACACCATCGTCCCCGTCAAAGTAGAGGGAGACGACGCCTTCTTCGAGTTTGAAGACGCGGAGGAAATGCCGATCGCGTCGTCCACATCGTCGTCAAATCCGCATTTTTCAAATCCTGTCGTTTCTACTGCAAAGTCTATCCGCAGGTGGGCAAATATCTTCAAAAATAACGATATACCTTTTCGAAAAATAAATTCACTCTTTAATTATTGATTAAAGCCTAGTGGTCAGGACGGATTTGTCTTGTACATAGAAAAGTTTAGGAAAAACGGGAAAAGGATACTACAGTAAAATTTTGAAATTGATTTGTGGAAAGATTCCCATTTGGTACATTTTGTAGTGAAACTCGAGTAATTCAACTTGGCAATTCAAGTGAAGAAGTAATTTAACAGAAAGCAGAAAACCTGCATTTTCGTGTAAAAAATCCGTCCTGAGTACTAAGCTTAAGTAAATTGTACTAATGATAAATCTAGAGTAACTTTAGCCTGAGAAAGGTAAAGTTTACTCCACATTTAGTGCAGTTTAGTACATAATTTAGAATTCAGAGTGTATTTACTTCTCAAAAGGGTAACATTATTTTTTAAATCGAAAGTTTTTATAATTTAGAAATGATTTTTGACTACGCTTTTTATTTAGTTATTCCAGCAAACAAAGGGGACGCGACTGCCAGTTTGGGTGTACCCGATGTGAGGGCCTCTTCCCCACCAAGGCGTTCCTTATGAAGCATATTAGCAAGTGTACAGGAGTCAAATTCTCACGCTAAATATGTACTACCTCAACAATTAATAATGAAATAAATAAAAATGGTATGAGTCATACACAATACGTCCTATTTCATGTTAGTGCATAGCTTAATGAGAGATAAATAACTGCTTTTACAGACTTGACTACACTCTTAAAAATGATGTTACTATTTTGAATTTCAAAACTTGAAAAGTGCATGTCTTCTTAATTATGTAAATATATAGTAAGCAAACTACAAATAGGCATACACAGTGATTTATTTTTTGCTCTTAATCTGCATAGCGTAAGTACTCTATTTATATCCGCTAAAATCCAAAACTGAGGGTCACCGACCCGGCTAAATTTTTTCCGCCCAAAAGTTTAGATGTTACAAGGTCAGGCTGACTAAATTTGAAATAGTCAAAATATTTGAGCTCAAAGTTGAAAAAATGTACAATTTTTACCAAGCGGAGGAATCAAACTTCATTCCCATTCCCCGAATCTCCCATTTTTTTAAAATAACTTTGACCTTAAATATTTTGACTAATTCGCACCATCGCACAAATTGCCTCAAGAAACGTTGGTTCTTTTGACTTGGGCCACACAATTTTTAATTTTCAACCAAATCGGAGGGTTACACTTCAGGGGACGTTCATAAACTTCATAACGCTAAGAGGGGTGGGTGGGTACTAGAAATTCCGTTACGCAGCGTGACAGGGGGGAGGGTGGGTGAGCTGACACATGTTACTGTAACGCAAATTTCTTTTTGTCCGCACAATATAATTTTTAGAAATGCATGGATATAAAAGTACATAAAATGCATAAAAACGCATAAAAATGAATATATCTGTAAATATACTTTTTTAAATATAGTTTCCAACGTGTAAAGTTAGTGTAAGATTCAAGTAGCTATCTACTTTCTATTCTATCTAAAATCATGTTCTGCTTCGAAGCAATACAGCACCGCTTTATAGCCCAAGTTGGAGTTTATCTAACCATGGTTAAAGTTGTTTCTGTCAGTCAATCGATTGCGCTGTTAAGACTAATCTTAGCGACTAAAATTTTGTACACATCGAATAACATGAAATTATTATTCGGCAAGAAAATTACGAAAAGGGATTTGCTTTGTCAACGTTCATAAAAATCGTAGAGTTATAATTGCACCAATTTTACAAATTTTTAACTATTCTTAATATTAAAAAATTGAAATACTTTTGACACTGAAACACAAAAATTACGAGGAAAGTTTAAAAGAGCAGAAACGCTGCTTTTAAGTCAAAAGTATTTATTTTATTTATGTACATGTAAACTAAATAGCTAACTAGAATTTACATGTTGATTATCCTTGAAATTCAAGTATCACATGAATATACATACAAAAGGGGGCTGAAATAAGTGTAAACGAATTTGTTGTTGAATAACCCCGGAACGGATAGTCGTAGCGGGTCAAAATTTTGAACAGAGGAGCATGTTATCCTCAGATGGGCGTGTGGAAAAATTCAACTTTCTACTTTTAAAAATGCCTCCCCCACAGCCCCCAGAAGTTGAGACAGTCATTCCAACTCTTTCCAAACTACATATGTCTAAAAAATTCGATATCTGCAGAAAAGATTTTCTTTTCAAGTATCCGAACCCAAACAAGTCCATTTAACTTATATCAGGGGATTATACAGGTATTTCCCTATTCGATGTGATTTATATCTCCAATCTAACTTCAAGGTCTTTTGCATAATCTTGGGTCAACTTTGCCATCTGGGAAGACGCTGCGTCATCCTGAAAAACCACCTCATTTATTTTTTTACCCATGGATCGTTTTTCAAGCTATTCTGGAATTTCTTAGCGGTTTATGTATCTATCAAATAATTAAGCCAAAAAGAGGAATTATGTACATTGCACTTATTTTTCCACTGAATGACCAGTTTAAAGGAAACTGTTGCGGGGCAGAGTTCAAAGTCCACCATGGATTTCATCCAGTGGAGGAGAAAGATACAACATTTACTTAAAAATTAAACTTTTCCGTCAATATTTTTCTTCGAGGGGGCATTCAATGGAAAGATAAGTAAATTTATTTAAGTATCACGCGATTCCATTCACGCGATTCCTAGCTTTTGGTCTGACTTTTCGATACCCTCGCTGGGCAATCTTAGTGTTCATACCTTGAAAAGGTTAAATTTTTAGTTAAATTATTTTTTAAATTTTGATTGAAATGAAGTTTTCATTCAAAAGAATTGTCTACAAATAATTTTTTTGCTTTCAATAAGATTCAGATTTTTCATCCTCAAAGCGCAAATTAAAATCTCGTCAGTTTTACATATGTAAATAAATACACACAAATACAAGTCACATTATTACTGATATTTTAGAGCAGGCAAACTATCTTTGAGAAACAATAATTGTTCCGCATTTTCTGGACGTGAAAAGTATTTGAGGCTGCCGTAGGCTTCTGTGGCTTCCACAAAGGCAAGCTCGTTAGAAACGCTTGTTGCTGGCAAATGACTTTGAAATGGAAAAACAATAAATTGACGCTTTTGTTGGTAAATGGACTAACTTTCTGCTAACTTTCTTTGTAGACTGATTTATGCCGAAAATTAAATAAAAACTAAATTACCCGTTACCCGTGCGGGTAGTTCTCGCTACCCGCAAGAATGCGGGTATGCGGGTAACGGGTACCCGACCCGTTACCCTCGGCAACCCTAGTAATTAGTAGCAGGGTAGTAAACAATGGTTTCGGAGATCTTATTTTTTCGTATAATATTGCAAATATATTCAACCACGTACCCTCAAAATTTCATAAGCTTTCCTTAAAAGATAAATTTCGTACACAACTTCAAAGCGAGGAAGTCGGGAAACGAATTTTTTGTATAGGTAAGAACCAAAATTCGAGTTACAAAAACTCGAAGAAGTCTTTTCCACATTTCAAAAGAGAAGGGTTTGGCCGTGTAAAAATTCAGATATACACAGAAAAGTATGGAGAATCCAAAAATGTAAACTTCAAATAACCACCTTAAGAAAAACCCTTCATATCGACCCCTCGAAGGTTAAAAACAATTGAATCTTTTTTTAAAAAGTACCCATCTACCTTCGTGCCTGATGCGTCCATGAAGTCAATAATTAATACCAACTATGTGTATCATATTAAGGCCCATAACGTGTGGGTCAGAGCGTATGCAAAAAAAATCTGCGCCAAAACATAAAGAAGGTCAAGAAAAAATGGTGAACGCAAGCCCTTCCAAGCTTTACAACAAAATTTCACCAAAAAGGTTGGCTATTTATGATGAGTCCTACATCCTTGAAAACGTGACAGAAACTCCGGAAAGGCAATTTTTGCATGGGAAATATATCCCTCAATGGAAAACTGAAGAGAAATTAAAATGTTCTTCGAAGTTTCCAAAGAAATCCCAGATGTGGCCGGGGTTAGGCCCATTTGGACATTTTTGGGACCCTTAAGTTCAATAGGGCTGTGCGGGCGAACAGGTTTATTTTCAGAAATATGAGATAGACCGTCTGATTCCTTTCATCAAGGAGTATCAAAAACATAAAATATAATTTTTTTTGTCCGACCTTTGCGATCATCCACCATGCAATAAATCCCAAGGAAGAAATTGACCAAAATGTCAGTTTGGGGTCGGAAGATGGAAATCTCTCAAACGCCCATCATCTACACCCCAAAATCAAAATTTGGACTTTATCCAAGAAGAAATACTCCAAGCTTTGTGAAACAGTCAATAATTTAAGCTCTTGAATATTTAGAAGCATCTTTTACAATCTTAAGAAAATTTATATTCCGTTCTGTGAAAACTTGAAAACTTACAATGAAGTTGCAAAGTTTTCCAGATAAGTACTAATGGTGGGGTGATAAAAAAAAGTTAAATATAACGTGCACAATGGACTTCAGTCGTCTCTGATTACGGATATCTAACGATAGATACATTTCGAATATTCTTCATCATTTTGGCATTTTTGGAATCATTTTTTGACCATTTTTGGGACAAATTTCACATCACCAACTCCCGTGGCGACCCCTCTACCTCCTAAAACTCCTTTTTATACTCTACGTTTTATACTGCGACAACTACTAGGTATTTATAGTTTTGGTCAGGATGCAGCTTAAGGAAGTTTTGTTTCAACCCACCCGAACATTTTCATCTTCCAATAAACTTTGTAGTTTCCGTGATTAAAATTTTTGATTTCAAATTTGAAGATCAATTCTTTCATATTTTGAAGTGCCACATCCATACATACCAACATTGGTAATTAATCTCGTATAAAGGCTGCAAAATTAGACACTTGCGTTACGTAACGGAAGGGGGGGGGGTGGGCTACCAATATTTTGTGATACAAGCGTGACATAGGGGAGGGTGGGTGTCCAAAAAAGGCAATATTTGCGTTATGAAGTTTATGAACGTCCCCTCACACCATCGCATTGCAGGCAAAATTCTTCTTCTGGTATGTTAATAACCCGATTTTTCTTGACTACGAGTAGTTTAGCTCGCATTTGCGAGCCACTTTTATAAGCCCAATCTCAACCTGCCCCCTGTGGTGCGGGAGTCAAAAAAACAGATACACAGCCCAAGTGGCTACTCTTTGTATGATCTGTAAAAATTAAATCAATTACAGTCACTTACCCACGGTGATGCAAAATATCTAATAAGCGAATGAATGAATTTTGGCTTAATTTTGCATGAAAATGACTACTGAGGTTTTTAGTCGAAGCCTCGCCGTATACGGTTTTTTAATTTTTGGTTTTTGAATGACATGAGCTTTAACACCAGTGAGTTAACCCCTTGTTGAAAATTATCCTATTTTTTATTGCTGTATAATGTGAAAATTAGTTTGGTTATATGGATTGGAAATATAGTTTTGGTTATCAATGGCAACCTCGTAGTTATTATAGGCAAGCAAGTAGTTGTTAAAAGCTTCAGGGGACGTGCGTAGGTTGTAGGTCGAATTGCATAATTTTTTAGGGATAATGCAATATGGTATAATTTTTTTTGGTATAAAACAAATTGGTATAAGGGTATATAAGGGATAATTAAAAAGGGAGAATTATACGAAAACCAAAATTAAATTTTAAATTAAAATTTAAACAGTCATGTAGTTGTGAAGGCATTTTCCAATAGCCTTGAGATAGTCGAAAGTGTCAAGATCAGTGTTGTAATTTTCTACAATCAAGAGGAGTCGCTTATCCAGGTCCCTGTACATTTTATCCTGTGACTCGACTTGCTCAGATTTCAATTTTTCGATTTCCAAATTCCAATGGCTTTGTTCATTTTGTAAAATTTTAATGGCTTTTCACATAATATTTATGCGTAAATGCCAATCCTCCATGGTATTTTATTTCTGTGCGTGCAAATATAGTACTCTGTCATTCTTGCAGTTGTTTTTGGTACAAATATAGCGTTTTAAGTGGACATGGTTATGACTTCGGAGTGCAATTCGAGTGAATGTAGAATGCAACGAAAGAAGGAATGGAATGAATTATGGTCCCTTTTAGACATTTATTTCATTTTTGCGTGCTCGGCCGAGTATTTCTTAAATTCTTATATGCATCCAGTACCACTTTCCCGGTTCTTACACCGCGTAGTTCAAATTATCCATCATGTGATTTTTGCAATGAAAATCAAACTTACTTGAAAAATACCCATTAAATTTGTTAATTCTATCCGGTAGTCAACTTTAATCGAAATGTTGGAACAGGAAGAAAAATCAGTAGCTTCACGTGATTCCGTCCACCAGTTCTCAAAATAAAGGTACTGGTAATTAAATATTATATAGACAATGATTTTTTTGATGATCCTTTTGACAATCTACTCGGTGGCCGAGCCTTGCTCGGTACTCGATTGCCGAGCTTTGCTCGGTGCTCGGCAAACGAGCAGAAACGATTACTCGGCAAAAATATAGCCGAGTACTCGGTGCTCGGCCGAGTCGACTTTTTCGGTACTCGGTGCATGTCTAGTCCCTTTAAAGCTTAAAATATAATTATCCCTAATAGAATTATCCCTGAGTTTCATTATACCAAATGGTTCCCTTAAATTATACCAACAATATTATACCAAATCAAATTATACCAAATTGTCGTTATACCAAAAAAATTATGCAATTCGACCGCACACCCGTGCGTAAACTTCATAAAGAAAATTTTGGATTTTTTGGACAGTGTCCACATGAGGTGGGTGGGTGTCCACTGGACACCCACCCACCTCATGTGTCACATAGCTATGTGCCTATGCATAGGCACGATATCATTGGGCCCTGACCCCCCCACCCACACCTCTTTGCGTTACGAAGTTTATGAACGTCCCCTCAGTAAAACTGTCGCATTTCTTAACCGATTGACCCCGGATTTGTTTCAATTGAAGCTTGATGAACGACCTTAATACAAAAGCAGGTGTTAGCCTGTATATGTACGCTACCGGACAAGTTTGGATACTACCGTGTCATATACATATTGTCGACTAGATTTTGATTAATTCGGGACAGACGCAATTAGGTCATGTGACGAAGCAATTTAAAAAATGCGTTTGAATAAATTTAGAGTAAAAACCTGTTCCTAGGAAATTTTAGTGATTTAAACAACTCTAATTTTATCATTTAACAATGAATGCAAAGTGTCAGTAAATCTTTGTTTTGAAGTTCCCATTAAATTGTATGCCAGATACACCAGTTGATTTACAAATACCCGCAAATGGCTGCGACGCAATCCCGAAAGTTGAATATCCACTTGTCAGCCATGGTACCCGCACGTTCCATTCCATCCGTGTGTCTAGACGGGATACGGCAATCATGGAATTGCGGGACGCTTCTTTGAGAACATCCTAATTTTCTCGACATTTCTTTTCGTCAACTGGATAACCGTCTGACCTGATATTTTTTTGCAATTCATGTCACCGGCAAGCTCACATCTTGTAATTATTAGGTCGACAACGAATCTACGTTTTTCTTGCCTGGCGAAGTAATCAATCATCTTTTTCTAATCACGCCGATGTGAATTTTCGTGCGAGTGAAAATCGACACTTCCGAATTTTTGGATTCCAGCTCGTGTATTACATAGATAAGATTTTTTGATGAAATCTTAAATCAGTTGTCTTAATCCACATGACTTATCTCTGATCAATTTTTTCCCGCCCGTACCCTTAAAATCAAAGGTTGACCGAGCTGCACTTTACTTTTGGGATGCCCTTTATTTGAGTTTTTACGGTAGTCACCTCTGGTAATACAATAACTACCCGATTATTTATGACATAGGTAAGTACATTACTTTGATGACGAATATTTGGTGAATTTCGTACCTATGATCTACTACCGAGTCGAAATATTGACTTGATAGTATTTAGTTTCTTACCTGAAATTATTTTTGCCCTTCGCAATATTCAGTGTAGAGTTTAACAAGGTGGAAGATTAGATGAATGTTGGTGCGCTGACACAACTCAGGTTACGGGTGTATTGATTAACCTTTCCTAAATTTATGTACTACGTTTTCTGAGTTAAATTACTTTATCATAAATATTCATACACACATCAGGACGACATACATACTTATACATACATACATATGCATGCTAATTATAATACCCTTCAATATTTATGGACGTGTCCTTTACTTTTGTCAATTTCCGCTCCAAAATTAAGCCTTAAATGATTCGTCCAGACATATATAATTAGAAGAAACTTTCAAATCCGATTGGGAGAGCTTTAGACCTTCCCAGCAACAACAAACATGTAGCTATTAAATTTCGAAAAATTTTCACATAAACTCACAATAACCGTACATAATATGTTTTACAAGTCCAGTAGGAAATTGCTCCAAAATCAACGCCGTATATTTGGCACTTATCAGATTTTCAACGTTGCATAAAAACATTAGCTAGCAAACCTGAATCAAATTCACATACATAAAAAATCATAATGTTAAACAAGCATTTAGGCGAATTTTTGCTAATGTTATGCATCATATTTCTAATTGGAGTGGTCCATGCAACCGAGGCAGTTTCCCCTCTTGACAAGTTCCTCAGCCTCAGTGACCCCAACTGTGACCTGCAAATCATTCATGACGCCGTGGACTCTGACATTTTTCAGGGAAAGGAGCCTCACACTCACCCCACAGTAATCTTCCACGCCAACAGCCCTTATGACCCTCGAACCATTGATGTGTTCCAGGCTCGACCAGGTTCCTGTCATGTATCACTATTCCTCATAAATTGCTTCCGTTTTCCGGAGCAAATTGGATTGCAAGAAGAGGAATATGACTTACGCAGATTGTTTGAACTTGCAAAAAATTGGCAACTACATTTCAACGAGAAAAAGCTCAGAAGATTGATCCCTACTAAAATTATGTACACAATTATAGTAGCAAACGGTGAAAAATCCTACAAAATGTACAAATTTCCCCCCATGATGTTTACAATTTCGTAGTTGTCTATATTTCTGGAAATCGCTTGGTGAAAATTTGTATAAAAACGTTTGATATTTTAGAAACGGTTAAATGCTTCAAAGAAATATTCCCTATGGCCGAATTATTAACCCTGGCGCCAAGGTTTTGGACAATATCTTTCGACGACAAAAAACTTCCAAATTTGAAGTTAATTACTGCCACCAAGTCTCTTAACCCCTTCAATCAAAGTGGTCACCCCTTCACCATCGAGCATCTCGCACAGCTCGTGTTTCGCCACGCTAACGTCACCCCAATTACACTTTTTCATTGCATCGAACTGAACACAGCTTGCGGATGGGTGCGACTTCGCAAAATTTCATTGACGGACGGATACGCCAAATCCGTACCACTGATCTGGACAGGCTACCAATTTTTGACTTGTTTTAAAGAGACCTTTATCAGCTTTAAATTTTACGTGAATCCGTTCGAGAAAGAGGTTTGGATAGCTCTGTTTGTTTCGATTATTACCGTTCTCATGGGAATGTATCTGTCTATTAAGTTCTTACTGCGAAATCAGCGAATGATCTCATTTTGCCCCTGGCTATTCGTCTTATCCACACTTTTTGAAGAACCGCCGGCAATCTTGGATAAAAATTGGAGGCTCATTTCATATTCCGCTTTGTCTTGGGAAGTTGGTGCTTAGTATTGGTTGTTTTAATGAATTGTTATAATGGATTGATGATCACTGATTTGAACGCACCGCTGGGTTCTCTCAAGCCGAAAACATTTAAGGACTTAATTTGTTGGGAAGATGGACAATTCCGTAGCGATGCAAATCTTGAGGAATTAGAGAAACACGTAGACCCTTCACTGCTCCGGTGGTATTACTTGGCTGTGACTACCCACACGAATCAGTACAGTTTTGAGGGAAATTACACGAATTTTCCAAATCCTTACGAATCTAAGAATTGTTTTAAAATATTGTCACCTGCGCAGGAACATTTGTCCTACCGAGTCCCATATTTCCAATTCCTATCATTTCTGATTTCCGAGTATAACATAGTTCAACAATTTTTCAATTCTTTCAAAAATAAGGCAGTCATCTCCCGTGCCACGGTTTTACTATATTTAAATCTGCTTCATCCCCGCAAAGGCTATTTTCCTGGAGGTCACGACTATTCGAAGAACCAATATTTACAGGACGAAATAAATCACAAGATCGAAACAGAAATTGTTGATTGTTCCAAGAGAAACGTTTTTGTCACGAGTGACGAGGATTTTCACGTGCAGTACAAATTTTTGAGGGAGAACTATTTTTCAAAGGAATTTTACAAAGGAAGGGATGTCCTAAATCCTCAACTTATCGCATTAGTGTTTTTCAACGAAGGGGTTTCGAAAGTTCCGCGGTATTACGAGGGGTTAATTGAGACCGGGATTTACGCCAGAATTGAGGCGGAGATTGAGGCGAGACAAGTTTTGGATCGGATCCGTGGAGAGAAGCGAGTGATTCAAGATGAAACGAATATATCGTTTGGATTAAACGGTGCAATATTCACGTTGTTTATCGTGTGTGGATTTGTAATTCTAGGTGCAGGGACTTCTTTCCTGTGCGAGTGTTATATTTATGCCGTCAAATGTTTAAGAAAGATTTTTCACATCGTAAACAAATTTATTAGAGTAAAACGAAAACGTAAATTGAAAACGTAATAGTGTCAAATTTGTATTACACTTGTTAAGTACTTGTCGTCTAATGTTGCTAGACCATCAATGACGTGTTTTATTACAGTAGAGTACATACTCCCCGCGATTAGATTTATTGTCAAAGGGAATCTACTATCGATATGAAGAGATTAGATTAATTGTATTTACATAAAAACAAATAAAATTCCAGCAAAAATATCTAAAATATGCTAAAAATAGAAATCATTTAAATAATTTTGTTATATATATACATATATAAATTTACATAAATAAGTTACATAGGTAAATTTGTTATATATATATAGGTATATATATATACATATATGCAATGCATTATTTTGCGGTAAGGAAAACCGAAAAATCTTCAGCAGAAACCATGATTTTTCAGAAAGGTTTATAGAAAGATGTGATTTTTGTTTATAAGTTTATTCAATAAATGTTCACATTCTTACTTGCTGAGTGCACTTTGTTCATTAGCTTGTCCTAATGAACAAATATTTTTTTCTGAAATTAACCATGGATGTGTAAGAATTTATTGACACTTAAATTTTCTTGTGCATATTTACATACTTAAGTATATTTGAAAGTTCAAATTAAATTATTGCATCGAATGTGTAACTGGGTGAAAGAGGCCGCCTCCTCCATTTTTAGTTTTTGCAGAAAGGGGTTCACCTCGTTAACCATTCGACATGAAAGGCATTTCACGTTTTTTAACTCACCTTTTTGAAAAGTGTGTAAATTCGCACTCTGAATCCCACACTCGGGATAATTTAGAGACAAATTGTGACTCACAGATGTATACTCTATTTTCGGGCAATGATTCCGGTGACTTATTCTTACCAACGGAAAACATACAACAAACTGATAAAAAGCACCCATATGTATTACGTCTAAATATAAAAATAACACTTTTATGTATTATGTGAATATAATTTTTTGCATAAAAGTGTTACTTTTTAAATATTAAAACGGGTGGATTTGGGTGGGGGTGGAGTTATCTATGCCGCAGATTAGATGAATGTTGGTCCGCTTATAGAACTCAGGTAATAGATCAATGTTGGCTAATTACGAACCATTCTACGTAATGCATGTTCTCGGCTAAAGTACTTTCTCATAAATATTCATTTGTCACGACGACCAAGTCTTTATACAGGGTGGTTAAAATGTTACGCCACAATGGAAAATTTTTCAATGGGAAAAGTCCCTAAATCTCCATTAGTTACAAGATTTCGGATTGAGATTTTTATAAATTATTATCAAAACTGATGACAAAATTCTTAAAATGTTGCATTTTAGAGACAAAATTTCGGTAACTAATGGAAATTTACAAATTTTTCCCATCGAAAAATTTTCCATTGTTGCGTGACATTTTAACCACCCTGTACATATTTAGGTATTCATGTTAATTATGATACCCTTCAATAAGAACGAGCCCCATATTTTTGCCTATTTCCGTTCCAAAACCTTTAATGATACTTACATACATCTATGTATTATTTCCTTCTAAGCAGAAAATTTCCAATCAGGTTGGGAGAGCTTTAGACCTTCCTAGTAATAAACATGGAAGTATTAAACTTCGAAAAATATTCACATACACTCACAGGCATAATACACGATGCAAGTCCAGTAGATAGGTGTTCCAAAATCAACGCGTATATGGCATATTTGGCACTTTTCACATTTTCAACATTACATAAAAAATCATAATGTCAAGCAAGCACTTAATAAAATTTTTCCTCAACTTATACATCTTACTGCTAATTGGGGTAGTCCATGTAACCGAAGCAGCTACATCTCTTGACAATATTCTCACCCTTCTTGATCCCAACTGTGACCTGCAAATCATTCATGACGCCGTGGACTCTGACCTTTTTCAGAGAAAGGAGCCTCAAACTCACCCCACAGTAATCTTCCACGCCAACAGCCCTTATCACCCTCGAACCATTGACGTGTTCCAGGCTCGACCAGGTTCCTGTCATGTATCACTATTCCTCATAAATTTCTTCCGTTTTCCACAAACCGGTTTGCAAAACAAGACGTATGACTTACCCAGATTATTCGACATCGCACAAAATTGGCAACTCCATTTCCCCCAGGATAATTTTAAAAGACTGATTCCTACAAAACATATTTACAAAATTATAATTGCAGACTCTCACATATCAAGTGTTTTTTGCAATAATTTACAAATTTTCTCCCATGATAGTTACAATTTCGCGGTTTTATATATTTCTGGAAATCGTGTAATCAAGCTTTGTACTAAAACGTCTGACACTTTACGACATGTTGCATGCTTCGAAAAAATACTTCGCATCAGCAAATTGTTAGAAGACGTGCTCTCCCCGGCGCCAAGATTTTGGACAATAACGTTCCACGGGAAAAAACTTACAAATTTGAAATTAATTAATGCCGCAATATCCCTTTACCCCTTTAATCAAAGAGGTCCTCCCTACACGGGGGAACATCTCGCACAGGTCGTGTTTCGCCGAGCAAACGTAACCGCAATTTCAATTTTTGACTGCATCGATCTGAACGCAGCTTGCGGATGGATGCGACTTGGCAAAATTTCTTTGATGGACGGATTTGCCAAATCCGTACCGCTTATGTGGACAGGCTTTGAATTTTTGAGTTGTTTTAAAGAGACCTTTATCAGCTTTAAATTCTACGTCAATCCGTTCGAGAAAGAGGTTTGGATAGCTCTGATTATTTCCACCGGCACTGTTCTCATGTCAATGTATCTATGCATAAAATTCCTTTTGGATGGGAGGAAGATCTCCTTTTCCCCTTGGTTATTCGTTCTCTCAACAGTTTTTGAACAAGTGCAGGAAGTCTCGGATAAAAAATTGGAGGCTCACTCCAGCTTCCGGTATATCCTGGGAAGTTGGTGCTTAGTTACAGTCGTTTTAACGAATTGTTATAATGGATTGATGATCACTGATTTGAATGCACCGCTGGGTTCTCTCAAGCCGAGAACATTTAAGGACTTAATTTGTTGGGAAGATGGACAATTCCGTAGCGATGCAAATCTTGAGGAATTAGAGAAACACGTAGACCCTTCATTGCTCCGGTGGTACTACTTGGCTGTGACTACCCACACGAATCAGTACAGTTTGGATGGGAATTACACGAATTTTCGTAATCCCTACCAATCTAAGAATTGTTTTAAAATATTATCCGCTGCGCAGGAACACTTGTCCTTTCCGGTCAAACATTTTCAGTTTGTAACATTTTTAATTTCCCAGTATAGCAAATCTGGCCAAGTTTACGATCCTCTTAAAAAAGGGGAAGTCATCTCTCGAGCCACAGTTTTATTATATTTAAATCTGCTCCATCCCCGCCAAGCCCATTTTCCTAAAGGTCTCGACTATTCGAGAAACGAATATTTACCCGACGAAATAAATCACAAAATCGAAACGGAAATTGTTGATTGTTCCCAGAAAATCGTTTTCGTCACGAGGGGCGAAAATTTTCGCGTGCAGTACAAATTTCTGAGGGCGAACTATTTTTCAAAGGAATTTTACAAAGGTAGGGACGTCCTAGATTCTAAACTGGTTGCATTAGTGTTTTCCAGGGAGGGGTCTTCGAAAGTTCCGCATTATTACGAGGGGTTAATTGAGGCCGGGATTTACGCCAAAATTGACGCCGAGATTGAGGCGAGACAAGTTTTGGATCGAGTAAGAAGAGAGAAACGAAAGATGCAAAATGGAACAACTAAATTGTTTGGACTGAATAGTGCATTATTCACACTGTTTATTTTGGGTGTATTCGTAATTCTGTGTGCATCGGCTGCTTTCCTTTGTGAATGTTATGTTTATACCGTCGAACATTATAGAAAGATTTTGTACATCGTAAACAAATTTTATAGCAATATGAAAACTTTGCTAAATTTTATAGTAAAGAGCGTCCACTAAGGATTGGGAATGGAGAAGAAAAATGCTCATAACTTTACACACAGTGAATGAGATTTCAAAAAAATTACATATGTTCATTCTCAAAGGGTTCTGTCTGTAATACAATTAAATTTTTAATGATTAAAGTCCGCCATCTGTCACAGACTCTATTTTCTTCTTGAAATTTTGCATCATCTTTTTCCAGGAAACTTTCACCACTTCTAGGCTGATTTTCTTCCACTAGTTTTTAAATTTCATGACATTATCAGGTTTTTCTGATAGCTTGGAATACTAGGACTTAGATTATGCCTAGGATTTCTCAATCGGAAGTAGTTATGGAAAATTTGGTGGGTTTTCATTTTTTGGCAAAAATTCAATTTTTTGGCGAGGAAAATGAGGATGCTTGCGATAAAATCAATGATTCTACTGAAGCTGTTATTACACCAGACCCAAATGTACCCTGAGTTGAAGCCTCAGACGGTAATAACGTTCCGTCTGATATGCCCCCACTTCAGACCCCTTTGGTGGTGCCTGTCAATGACGCCCCTTCTTCAGATAACCGACGCGTTACTCGTGCTATGTCACGGGCGATGCAAAGTCCTACTTCATAAAAATCACGACACCACACTTGGCACAACCAAAACACTTTCCATAAAAACATTTCACGACACTCCTTGATTGTTCACCCCACTAAATTACCACAACACGACTAATTAGAGAGCGTTGAGATGCGTGACCCAATTTTATATTAGCCCCATCTTGATGATTGTGCTTGCTTTAGGGGGGCATGCCTAACAATAGACCCACAATACGACAATTTGTCACGGGATTAAAACCCCCACTCGCACCAAAGCAACTCCGAATGCTACTACAAAATTTATCACAAAAAGACGCCTCCGTGACCGAATTCTGGTGCAGCCCTTCCGAATCCACGACGTCAACTGGAGCATCTATCTTAGTTTTTAAGCTTAACAACCAGACGACAAATCCAAATCAACTCAATCAACCTCACCAAACATAACTCCGTTTCTTCTCCTCAACAGCATTAGCAAAATGCAGGTCATTCTCCTCATCCCATTGATTGTGGCTGTCAATGGCCTCTCCATATCAAATCCACCTCCCACACAAATTATCAGCGGCGCATACATTAACCCTCTGGACCAATTCATTCCATATGAGGGAACGGTTCCACTTATCTACCAAGTTAATATTAACCACCCTCAAATCCATCATTTTGATGATCTCATAACCTAATACTGTGCAAAGAACAAGACTTATTAATACGGAAAGACTCATTACAGAGTTTTTGAGTTTGCAGTGGCTCAATTACAGGCCATAGACATGAAATTAACCTCAGATGAGCAATTCTTAACTTTATCATCCAAACACACAGCGGTGGCCTATGACCCTGAGAGAGATATTTATATCCCACCACGAACATCCTGATCAATGGATGGCCATGCGATCCATGTCAATGCCCCTGTCCACATCTGAAGAGATAACATCTGCAACTTTTCATCCCCATCAACAGTGTCCAAGTAAGAATTGCACCATTACCGAGACCCAAAACTCTCATGTCAGGCGAAACATCATCAGCTCTGCCATTGGAAATGCTCTCTCCTACTGCTGTGGTACTGTGTCACAGACAGATCTCGGAACCATCACCACCAATGATGAAGAAGTGCAGCAGTTTATGTCGCGTATTACGAATGCAACTACGAGCGACCGACAAACCATCATGGTTATGCAAAACGAAAGAGATTCCTTGGCCCAGCAAGTTAATGACACCTTCCATCGAATCAAAAATGAAATTGATACAGTAATAAATGATTAGATTATTCACCAGCACGAATTACGGAGTTTGGTACAACAAAAAGCCAAAACCAACCTTCTCGTAAATTTAGCACAATATCTGCACTGGAGTATTGACACCGACCATCATCTGAAGGTCATGGACAACTGCAGAACCAAACTCATTCCAGCCTCTCTAGTACCGTCCGATACTTTTTACGACGACCTCGTTAAAGTGCAGGACACCTTACAAAATCAAGGGTAAGAACTCGCCATTGGACGATTTCCATAACTATTTTACAACCCCTTTAACCCAATGCATCTTCACAGATACTCAAATCATTATCAAAATCTCTATTCCATTCCTCAAAAGATCAACTTCTGTTCTGTTTGAAATTTCTCCCATGCCATTCCTGTGGAATAAAACTATGTGCAGCATGAAAATTCCTCCTACCATTGTTACCGTCTCCGCCAATTCTATTGTCCCTCTCACTGGCCTTAATCTTCATCGATGCCACCAAGAAGCTCCCCTCTGTCCCCTTCCCCAATTCCGTGTGGATGATGCTCTGCAACTAAATGTTCACAACAATTATTCCAACGGTCAACGATTACGGAATTAAATCAGGCTTGCGAATTTGAGTGTCGTCCCGCGACACGTGTTCATGTAACACAAGTGGAGCGTAACTTATTCATCTTGACTAATGTGCTTCTTACCTCCAATGTGGAAATAACAAAACCCAGCCACCCCGTCCAGAATTTGGATCCCTACAAATTATGCTCCCCTGCGGATGCAGCGTTGAAATTCCTGATCACGAATTGATTCAATCCACCTTTCCTTGTTCCAATCCCCAATCAGACGCCCAATTAACCCACGTCGTGCCTGCAGCTTGGAGTATCCTCACTTCCGCTTATGTCACTATTCAAACACAAAGCGAGACCCCCACGTACGCTAACCTCACGGGAATATTGAATGAAACTTGGACCGACATTTCCTCCTCCTCTTATCATTTCAATGAGACCTTAGAAGCCCTCCGACAACAACTCAAACCCCCCAAGTTGACGTCATTTTCCACGGAGATTTACGCACCCCTCTCTATGATTTTGTGGAATGTTTTAAATTCAGTGCTTATTTTATCTGTAATGTATCTGATGTTCGGGATTATCAAAAACCGCCCCCTCACCATGTACGCCTCCGCCCCAAGACAGTATGTCCGAGGTATATCCCTGCAAGACGAGTTAAGCGACCTGGAAACTGTGATGATGTCCTTATTATGGATTAATTTGACCCTCATCCTTGTCCTGGTCGTCATCCTCATCATCTTGGGCTACCAATTCCGCCAAGGGCGTCTGTACCCCGTCCAGCCCCAAGAAGGTCAAAGTATCCCACTACTTGAGGCCAAACCCTCCACGACCAATCTCGAACCAAAATGCGAAGATACCCCCCTTTGTCAGGACCCTCTTCATTTCGTCCCATCAACTACTCTGACGCGGTCCTCCTTTAATCGTCCACTCCTGCTTGCTCTTAGCCCTACATATGTAGTTGTCCTTAAGGTCACAATAATTTCATTTCTCTTCCTTATACTTGTAGATGCCGAAACGTACACGTCGGTCCTCGTCCCCGTCAATCCTCGATTCACCACCACACAGGAGGTATACGTACACCACTGCTAGTGATGAGCGCACCGGTGAAATAATTCCCGTGCGTTTTCCCGTATTCAGTGATGGAGAAGAGGATGGTTCCACCCCCCGTTTATCAACGCATACACGTAACACCCCTAGTACACCCCCGTCTATAACCAGCGACAATTGTAATGACCTGCCATCCTCTCCACCTGTTTGGGAAGTTGTTGATAACGTTGATAAGCCTCTCTATTAAGTTGCATTACATTTCCAAAACCTTAGGCTATGTATCTGATTAGAAGCAAGAAACTCAGGGGAATATTATTTTCGTAGTTTTTAGAATTTTTAATGATGTGCACTGCAAACGTGCTAAGCACTCCACCGTGTGCAACTGCCACCGTGTGCAACTGCCACCGTGTGCAACTGCCACCGTGTGCAACTGCCACCGTGTGCAACTGCCACCGTGTAACCATGCGTTATCCCCAAATTGTCCCCAAATTCTTCTTCATGCTGAGACACTTTTTTCTAATGTAGCCGGATCTAATCGGGTGCAACTTAACCCACCCCGTACGCTAAATTAAGCATTTTATTAACGTCCCCTAGATAGATAATTTCAATATTCAAGTTTGTCTCTGAATGAAATAAAATATTGTGAGCAAGGTTGAGATGGCGAAGTTGTGAAAGAATCATTCATCAGATCCGTATCCTCTTTAGTTTTATTGCTCTGGCTCGATGACCTTTTCCACACCGGATGGAGAGCAGCAACAGTGCAGTTTAAAGAGAAAGGATCCTTTGTTTGTGTTATGTGTATAGAAAAAGGTTGGACGAGGATTTTATTCGGTTCTTGGACATCAGAGCGAGAAGAATAATATTTGTAAAAATATTAAAAATTAATTGTGATTCCATTGAGAGTGTAAATAAATGCCTACTTGTTAAAAAGAGTCTCAAACTTACTCCTCAAAGTTTATCTACACAAAAGTACTTAAAAAACAAGCACATTTTCACGCAAATTATTTACTCGCGTGCAAATATTCTCAAACGTCTCGCAATGGAAATCACACCCAAGAAGCAAACTTTTGAAATAAAACAAGAAACGGAGCAGTGAGTAACCAGAATTTGGAGATAACTTTTTTGGTAAAACTAGTTATTGGAAAACTTTGCCTCTTTCTAGTAGGGAAATCAAGATAAACGAGTTAAAAAACTTTCTCGTCGAATTGGACACCATGCGAAACGTACTTATCGGTACAGAGTCGAAATTAGCATCAATTTCGAGAAAATGTGTCAAATATTTTGAAGGTACATAAATATGTTTACTAAATTTCGCATACAAAAACTCGCATAGTTACATACTTTTATTCAGAAATTTAAAATATATGATAAAACTTTACAGATTACAACGTATCCTGCGACCTCCACCTGATGCTGGCGAACGGGCTGAATTCAATCAACACCGGGCTTGACGAAGTGGAGAAGAAATTTCGGGCAAAATATGATCCTGAATGGACAGGGGATGACGACACGGCATTATACCAATTACTGCTTAGTAGTGAGGTTTTCGCCATAAAGTCGGAGGAGGACGACGTCCTCGCATCCAGAAATATTAATAATTCTGACGAGGAAAAAATTCCTAGCTCGTACGTGTCTGATTTACATTACGAACCTCACTATGGGGAGGGCGACGATGAGGACGACTTAACTTCTGGTGAGTAAATAACCAAAATTCTAAAGCCATTCATAAAATGTGTAATGCAAGAGAGGGAAGGGGTGGTGGTTGCAATGATATCGTGTCTATGTGACACATATTTGCCTTATATAATTTATGAACGGCCCGCTAACCCTAAGTACATACCTGTCCTCACCTCAAATTTTTATGCAACAGGACCCCTAACTCTGGTAGTGCACTCCATCCGAAATCCCACTGAAAAACGTCGTCGTCTCACCACCACCCGTAAAACCAGACACCCTTCACCCCCAAAAACCAACAACTCCAGGGGCAAAAAGGTCTCAAAACCCGCCACTTCTACCAATAAACGCCCCATTTTAAACCCTCCCACCGTATCCAGTCGACCCTTCAAAAAAGGCCACCCTCGACAAGTCCCCCGTCACGTGCCCCATTTGCTCCAAAATCTTGTCCCACAACGGCCTCGCCCTCCACACCGAACGGCGCCACACCGTGCGCCCCAAGGACTTCAAGTGTACCCTTTGCCCTCGCGAATTCGCGACGAAAGGCATGAGAGCTGTGTGCACCAAGGGGTGAGGAAGTTCGCGTGTCACGTGTGCGGAAAGGGGTTCAAGAGAGGGCACCATTTAAAATATCATGAAAACACGTATGTCCGTAAAGGACAGTAGAGGGCTGCTTGAATCGGCCCCAAAAATACGAGTATGTACATAAACACTTGTTGCAAAAAATTGCAAGTTGTGCGACATAATTTTGTCATCTGTAACCCTCTTTCGGCCAGTGATTCACTACATGTAAATGCATCTCTACGTACAATGTAGTTCAGACCGAATATTATCTTTTGTAATACATTCAACGAACTTTTATTTATACTTAAACGTATTTGGACAATACGAACGGATTTATTTATGAACAAATGCATACATATGTATTAATTAGGTAAAATAAATTTCGCATTATTAATTGTTACGCAGCGCCTTCGCGAAATACAAATTCGTGAAAACGTTTCAGTAAGATAAACAGATATATACTTAAACTGAAGTTAAATTAATATGAGTTTTTAATTGAAGTTACACTCAAAATGAGGGGTTAATGAATTATTACCATGCGGAATCACTATGTGTCTCTACCACGTCGGTTACGATTTGTCGTAGAAATGATAATAATAAGTTCAGGGAAATTCAAATTCATTACCAAATATTAAGGAAGTGAATACCATTATGTATTAAATTTGAATTTCCCTGAACTTATTATTACCATTTCTACGACAAATCGTAACCGACGTGGTAGAGACACATAGTGATTCCGCATGGTAATGATTCATTACTACCTCATTTTGAGTGTAGGCATTATCAAGTTTCTCCGTATCATTTCACAAACGTACAATGTTGTAGAAAGTACAAGATCACTTGAAAGTACGACATGAAACATTCAATCCATAAAAGGAGATGCATATTTACATTATGAGAGATTACAAATTTTAAACCGTTTTAACTCGATAGTATTCACGAGCGGCTCAATAACAATTCCAGTGTTAAATAGATCTATGAAATCTACTTATTACTAATCTATGAAAGCTCCCATATTTATGTAAATGGTAGCATTACCCCCGTAGTAAATAAATATATCAAATCGTCTAATAAATCAGAATCTGATAATATACCCCAGTGTGCAGTGTTAACGGTCACGGAGGATCGTCAAACTATTGAACATGACTACACTGATCGGCAGCACACGAATCGCTTTGGATCACAAGGACTTGGCCTCAGTGTTTGATCAATTAATGTGCAGAATATGTTGAAATTTTCCACTAATCAAAATATAATTGCATTTGACTACTCAGCCCAAAATGGGACATCGGAGCTACATACTCCTAGGAACGGATGATAATTTCTGTACTAGAACTTATGAATCATTTTACGATCCATTTTTTTTAATACCTACATATGTACAAATTTTACCAATTCGAGTCCAACTATTCCTACCGTGAAAGCTGGACTGACTTAAAACCGTTAAATCATATTGAGTATTTAGTACTGAATAAATATGTGATACATACATACATAAGTACATGCACGAGCAGATTAGCTAAAAAAAACTCTTATCATATAGTTAAATACGAAAATTTCATCATATGGTTAAATAAGAGTTATAAAATTCCTAAATCTTGCCCAAACAATTGCATATCGTTTTGCCAGTATAGGTTTTTTGTTATGTAGTAAAACTCGTCGTACTGAAAAGTACATACATATGTGGTAGATAAATGCGTACTAATATAAATAATTAATCTAATTAATTAATCGTCATATTTATACAGAGGGCTTCCCAAAGTACAAATTCGTAACGATGTTTGAGAAGAATTACATATATGTAATTTAATTACAGTTTTGTCTGAGTTTTTTTATCAAACTGTCAACTTTCTTCGTATCATTTCACAAACACACAACGTCGCAGTAAGATTAAATATTTGCTTAAAACGACGACACTATTAAGAAAAATTCGGCGTGACCCTCAACACCAGATATAAATTGTGTTTGGATTATCTATGCCGTAAGTTTTAAACCGCTTCGTTTGACCACTATTACGTACGTATGTACATGTAGCGCCTTCATGAAATACAAATTCGTGAAAACGTTTTAGTTATGTACATACAGATTAATCACTTCTATATAATCAAATTACAGGGAATTATTATGTCTAGTATAAAACTGATACATATATCAGTTTTTAATTGAATTTTGAGCGTTCTTTTCCACAAACATACAATGTTACGGAACGTACAAGGTGACTTAAAAATGATCAGAACGTAACGGGAAATCCGATTATCTTACGAGCGTGGGCGACTATCAAAATCCTGAACGTGACGACCGTCCCGGATTGGATTGGCGATAAACGGGTCGTTTCGGCGCCCAGTGTGTATTTCTCCTTTACGTGGATCAGCAAATTTCCTGGACAAGAAAATTTATGTAAAATTAAACCTGCTTCATCTCGATTAGTCTGGGTGGATCAGGACATCAGGTCTACATACCTACATACATATACAGAATGTTGTTAAAATATGATTAGCGGATGATAATTAGTGTCCCAGGAATTGTTAATTATTAAAAATGTAGATCATCCAGCAAATGCGGTCAGATTTTGACCAAATTAGTATTGATCGATCAGAAATTTGATGAGAATGAAATTTGCAAAAATTCGGTAGGCAAGTTTGGCCGGAGATTTGCATCCAAAGATGCGAAAATTCGCCAACGTTGTACAATTTCCAAATGTACCTCCTAGTGTTCTCCTATTTGGATGCAAATATCTCTGCTACCCTGGAGATCGTATCTTTGCAAATTTCCTGCTAATTAAATTTGTGATTAATTCACAAAGGTTTGGTCAAACTTCTGAGAGCATGCGCTGGGAGGTAAGATGAGTTTCATTTAAAATATTTACCTAAATTTTAAATTTGCATGACAATGAATATTACCAGGTTGTTTCATTCTAGTCCATGTTTTCTTACAGGGAAAGCTGGACTTCGTTAGATTCCTTAAAAATACAGTTGAAATGAGAGGGGTGAGTGCATTCTTCTGCATCCTCAATCAAATACTGAGGCCACAAAAAATGGATTTTGCTTTCTAAAAGATCATCAAGCCTAAGCAGCCCGCTTTGGCGATGTTATTATCTTGATCCAGGTAACCCAGCTGGGAGACAAGAATAAGAAAATGAGAGCTTTTATATTCGACAATGATTTGGTCTGATTTCTAAAATAAGAGACTGTCCGCATATATTGAAATTTACCTTTAACAAAATTAGAGTTACACTTACATTCATAATGCTTTCTATTAGCTACCTTGGGTACCGGTCGACTTTCAGAAACGTATGCATCATGACTTCTGTACCAAAAATTATTAATACAAAGATAAATTTCACAAAGTTCAATATATACAAATTTTGCATAAAAATGAATTTTACCAAGTTTCTTCATTCGAGTCCAGCTTTCCTACCGTGAAAGCTGGACTGAATTCGTTAAAACTGCCAAAAATAAAGTTGAATTGCCAGCGAAGAGAATAACGAAGGAAAAAGCTTGTTAAGGAACGTCCATATGTTGCGTCATCAAAATGCTGGGTGGTTGGTCTTAAGTCGCCTATTTTAAGTGTTTTGGGCTTAGCATGACTAAAATGGGGAAGGGGTGGATAGATATTTTAACAATCTGAGTTTCTTTGATAACGTAAAATGTGGACGTTCCCTTCTCTTGTTTATGACGCCATAAACTTGGTCATTTGTTTTAATACGCTTAATGAGAAGAGACAATAAACAAAGCCCCAAAAGAGGAGAAATCCTACGACTTGCGTGACAGCGAAAATCCAACTTTCACCTGTTCCAGTAGCAATTAATAAGCTGAATGTGCATCATAAAATCTGGAAAAAACGCTCATTAGATTGGAATATGGATAAATTGTAGTCGTGGACTACGCATCATTTGTCATAATCCGTTGTGGTCGAGGCATTGAAAATGTAAAACATTCTTATCTCGTTAGAGTCTCTTTAAGAATTTGGTCTAATTTTAATGCCCCGACATTTATGTATCTAGCACCTACTGAAGTTCGAGCTTGGTTGCCACTCTTAAAAATCCGGCGTTACATGATTATCGCCGGATGGTGCGCATATTGGGCTTCACCGCACTGTGATTATGTTTCTCACCTTATGGTTATGCAAAAATTGTCACCATGCGGGAAAGGTTCACTGTAATGCGGAGAGGAAAAAATGTGTAACCGGGCGGTGATGATTAACACCGGGTTTTTAAGAGCGTAATTGCTCGTAAAACTCGATCCACTTTTCCCCCTTGATATTTAATTAATTTACATGCAAATGCAGTGGTGCCGGAAGTAGTGGGACAGGGGGAAATTGTCCCCCCAGAAATGCGGAAAAATTTTATCTTGCCTAAGTTAATAAGCCCCTCTTTTTCTTATCTCACAATGCTAATCTCCCCACATGTCCCTCCAATCTCTGCTGCCACTGTACGAACAGTGTAAAATGAGATATTTAACCCCCTGGAAAAAATCTTGCTGAGGAATTGCGTTGTTTAGAGCAAAAAGCTAAAAGCTTAAAGCTCTAAACATATAGTTGAGCTAATGTTATGAAATAAATTATGTTATGAAATAAATTCATAAAATTAGTTTGTAAATTCAATTTACACAAACTAATTTCCACGAATAATTAAATTTCTCATTTTCTTATAAATTTCTTAATAATGAATGGCAGATAGCATTCGAAATATTGACAAAATAAGGCAAACTTTTTTTGCGATTTGGTCCGCTTAACTCCGTGTAATCCAATTATAAACTTTTGGTTTCAGTTAATATTATCCATCCTGTTTGGAATGATTACAAGGTTCCATAACATAAGCATAGTAGGTATTTATTAAGTTCGATTGATGTGGCCGCGGCCTTTACAATCATACAGATTTACTTGAAATATAATTAAAGTAATTTGAATATTAATTTAAAATAATAATTCTAGTTTAATAATTAATTAATCTATTGTCGCAAGAACGGTAACAATAATTTGACATTCTCATGCATATTGTCTCTGCATAATTAATGAGCAGAAAGTGCGGCGAGATTTTGGTGTTTTTTTGCAATACTACTCAGTTTGGTTAAAAGTTATTATGCATGTTATTTTATGCAGACGTATACACTCTAAGAAACCCGGTAACTAAGTTATTACCAGGCGGAGTATCTATGTGACTCTACCGCATGGTAATTAATTTATTATTGAGTGGTAGACATTTTGTTACCAACTGGTAATATTTTCAAATTTCGCGACAGGGGTTATTACCGGTTTGGTAACAAAATGTCAACCACTCAGTAATAAATAAATTACCATGCGGTAGAGTCACATAGTTACTCCGCCTGGTAATAACTTAGTTACCGAGTTTCTTAGGGTGTACATACGTGAATCTGGTAAGTTGGAATTATAAATACATTAAATAAATCCGCATCATAAAATTATCTCTTATGTAACGCCGCCAATAGATAAGACCTTATCACAATAAACTCATCCACATGGCCAGCGATGACGAGTCAATATCAAGTAGTAAGAGTGCATGCCTGCAACTTCTACATCCTCCTCATTGCATTTCCACAATTACAATCATTAGGATGATGAAACCTATCCCCAATTTGTTGACGGACCAACTGCTCCACTAGAGCCCTCCGGTCGCCGTCATGTATCCAGTTTTTGTCTGCAACTCTGTGCGCGTAATGTTGATGACTCACGGAGCAATAGTTGCTCTGTCCATGGATGCAACACAAATACAGAATGGTGTTAAGTAAATGCTTCGCACACCTGTTGGATACATAATAATGAATGAAAACATCAAATTTATGTACAATTAAAATAATCTGGTGACAAGTGATTTAATCGGGAAGCTTACATACAAACTTATTGGCAATACACTCTTAGAAAAGGGGTTACAATTATAACCAAAAAGTAGACGTATATTTATGACTCTACCGCCGTGGTTATGAGTTTGTCACCAACTGGTTATACATTTATTAGGTCTGGTGACAATTTAATACCAAGCCGGTGAAAATTTATAATTGGTCAGTGACAATTGTAACAAATTCATAAGCACGGCGGTAGAGTCACGTACGTTTACTTTTTGGTTATAATCGTAACCCCATTTCTAAGAGAGTACGGTGGAGTTACTAATTTATTATGTGTATCGTTAAAAATATGTACCTACCAGCCATCTAAGATTGCTTATTTCCGGATCATGTTTAACGTACATTTATACCTTAAGCTTATAAATATTTCAAATTTACCTTATATCTTTGAACTGTGGCCTTGTCATTGTCACTCCACCTGTTTGCAATTTAAAAAGTCTCTTGAATTTTTCTTTTTTCTCAGATAGTTCCACTAGTGCATGAATGTGTTCGTGCTCATAAGCGTTTTCACCAATTTGTCTGACATTTACAAATTGTGTGAAATGTAAGGTTTTGCTGTAACCAGTTATTTTCGACACCACATAGAATTTCAAAATTTTCCACTGAGCACATAAGATGATACCAGTGGTGACCATTATTATTATAGTTATCGTATAGATTTGCGACAGGCGTGGCTACAAAATTTTCAAAAAGGTTGTTCATTGCAAAATTTTGATGCGAAAATGTATGTATACGTAACCGAATCTATGGATATACTGTATGTATACCGAAAACGTTTGATATTTAAATATGAAGCAATAAGTATCGAGTCATATCTGTAATTAATTCGTTCCCACGCTTTAAACAAAAGGCTTGATTATCCCATTTATCAAAATGCCTTGTAAATATTGTAATCAGTTGGGATGTAGATGTTCGGCATTTGATGCCATGCACGTATTTAGGTATGCAAAGACCTGGTAAAATTTGCAGCGATAAGAATCTTATCATAAGATAAAACCATGAATAAATAAATTTGACACGTTCGCATCTACGAAAATGCTTCCACAACGTTTTAATCGTTGCGTCATTCGATTATTTATATGCAGCAAGTCGTGGGTATGCGATAATTTTACAGATATGTACATATATTCAACAATTAATCTACAAGTTCCTGCATTGGAAAAACTTTAATTGGAACATTTTAAATTAAAATTCGTTAAAATGGACAGGTCAAATAATCCGTATAGGTTGAGTATTCTTACATTGTAATATTATCACGTCAGACTCAGTTTTCTTGAAGGCCTATTTCCAATTGCGGCATATGCCTCAGATTTTGTCCCCGACGTTACCAATAATCGCCAATATGTAGAAGAAATTAATGTCAAAAAAATTAAAATTTTATTTCAAATGTTGACCGAGCTGTTTTTTATTTTCGAAATTTTAAAAACGTGTTACATTTGAAATATCAAGTGCTACAGATTTTTGACACAGTTTACTCCTACTTAAACTTTATTTTATTTGCCGTAGTCTACTTGATAAAATTGTCAAAAGTTGAAAATTTCCAATTTTCAAAATTTTGAATTACAATTTTGGAGCTCTGTAACTTCCTGCCCCCACTCATGTTTTTCTCAAATTTTTGAAATTATGATCTAATATCGACATAGTTAACAACAACAAAATTTTGCGCGAAACATGAGTGGGGGCAAGAAGTTATTGTGATTTTACTGACACATGTTAGCTTACGGGTGGGAATATTCCCATAATTATCGAAAAACAAGGGGCGTAAACAAAATTTTAATAACGAAATTCATGTGTCGCATGAATCAAGACTTATTCTTAACACTGACTTCAAAAAATATAGCTTGTAAAAATTAGCTATGGCCGTGTCGACATACAGCACGACAGCCCGTGATACGCCCACAGCTGTTGAGCACCACCGTCAGTAGTCGCTCGGAGTGGAGAGATAACATCGCCGCTCTCATGACTCTCTTCCAATCGAAGGTTTTGACTTGGAGTGACTCGTCACTCAAAATGACTCAAAATGATATTGAAAATCATAGGCAAAATCATAATGATTATGAATTTCAGTATGATTTCCGGTGTGATTTTCAGTATGTTTTCAGCACGATTATGATTCTGATTTTCAGTATAGATAATTCTAACCATGACATTCAGTATCATTTTCAGTAGGATTAGGGTTATCATAATCATACTGCAAATCATAATCATTATCATACTGAAAATCAATGGCGGCGTAAACGATTTTCAGCCCAGAAACAACATTTGGTGGCGCATTTGCGCAGATGCGTAAAAATCAGTAAGTTATGGCCGCCGCAAGTTCGCAAAAGCGAACGATTTTCTCTCAGCTGAACCAATTTCAGCAAAAATACCATTTTACCCAAACAACACCTCATGGGGATAGTCCGATTGACCCCCAGAACTTGAAAGGATCCTCCCATAAGGGGTACACACATGATGCCGCAAGCCAATCTCGATAATCTCGATGGGGTCTCTTTTTATCCTGCTGGCAGAAGGACGGACAGAGAGACAAAATCTTCGCATGAAGTAGCTTAAGCTACTTAATAATTATGCTTAATAATTATTAAATCATTGTCACCGACAATTAGAAATTTGCACCATTTCACCTTTTAATAAATTTTGAGAACTTTACTGCATATTAATTTTGAACGAACCTTAGCAATTATGTAACAAATTTCAGTCCTGTTACCTAAGGGCCCTCAAGATGAAAACTTTGGCAACTTCACTTTATATTTCTCCATTAGAAATCAGCAGGACCCTCAATACCAAATTTTAGCTTTCTATGAATTATATTACCATTGTTAACAAAGGAATAACGTAGAGAATCTTGTTATTCTTAATCTATGCGGAGCACAGAAAGATGAAGATGCCTCTCTCCTCATGACTAACATGAGGCCTCTCTCCTCATGACTAACATGAGGCCAGTACAGGTTTACGAATCTGAATACCCTCGAGCTCAGGGCCATACTGCTCCACTATCTCCAAAAAAGGTACGATCAAACCTGTCCGGTATAGTGGCCATCCATAAATTATGTCAATCAAAAATCGCGATTTCGTAGACGCTCCTTTAAGATGTGTCACATAAGCACGATATCATTGGATTGGAGCCTAAGACCCCCCCTCCCTCTTCTCGCGTGACATAATTTATGGACCGTCCCACAGGTAAACCTAGACAAAATCTGCTCCAGTTTGAGGCAAATGTAGCCCAACATTAAGAATCCTGAGGAATGTAGGCGAAGAGGATTTGTAAATTTGTCTCTATATTTGTCGCATGGGTCTCACCTACATCTGTACACAAAACTAAGGGAGAAATAATATAAATAGGCATTCAGATATCACTGACCATTTAGTCGCGCTCTAACGGACGAGAGGTTGTACATATATCCATACATTTCCAATATTGTTGCTGTAAAAATTAAGGATTTTGGCGTTTATTGCAAATGTTTTGCATTCACCCCAGCAAAAAAAACGTAGGGTATTAACATTTATCAAATTTTGTTCAAATAAAGTATTTAAGAAATACTTATCAAAGAGTAAACTTTCAACTACTTCCGTCGTTGGAACAATGAATCCAGTTAAGAAAGGCGAAGGTTTTGAATGCTACGTCTGCCTCAAAATAATCAAGGACAAATACTACTTTTCCAGACACCTTGTTACTCACGATGTTGATGCCCCTAAAGTTAAATGCGAGGTAAGTGCATAGCAACATACTTTTATTGACAACAATGAGCCTAAAAGAATTTAAAATTCATAGAGAATACATAATACAGCCAACGTTTTTATAAAGCGCAAAGATATTCATACCTGTTCACTTTCATTCATTTGACTGATTATGATAGTGAATGGAAATGAATTTTCTGTGATATGACTGAAAATGAGTGAAATATTTAGACATTTCAGAAGCGTGGCTGTGAATGAAAGATTTCTCGCTAATTTTATTTTTCACCCTATCCTTAATAAATACATTGGGCGAAGTAAGAAATGAAGTCAGATGAAGTGAAATTAAATGAGTTGGAAAGAAAATGACTGAGTGTGAATGAAAATCTTAAAATGAAAATGAAAAGTCAGAAATCGAGAAGAATGAAGTTTGAATGTAAAAAGTTTGTTTGAACAGGTATTGAGATATTCAAATGCTTATCGCGGACCGATTTTTTATAGGTATGCCAAAAATCCTACAAAAATCGTGACTCCCTTCGGACCCACATGGTACAGACCCACACTGACCGTGCCAGACCATCTTGCAACATTTGCGAGCGAACATTTGTGAACCGTCGCAGCTTATCAGAACATGTCCGTAGAGTCCATAGTGTTGCCACCAGAGCGCGCATGCCCTGCACATTTCCTGGATGTCACAAAACCTATCTGAATCAACAAGATGTTGATAGGCACTTGAGAAGAGAGCATGCTGACGATCCTGTCAGATTTTCTTGTACCCTGTGCAAAAAAGAATTCAAACAGAAAGTCCATCTTGAGAGCCATATTTCAAGCCACACGAAGGAAAAAACTCTCAAGTGCGGAACATGTGAAAAATCCTTTGTTACAAAGTGGCAACTGCAACAGCACCAGGTAAAGCTAGGAATTTATTTCGGCATACATGTTCACATTCATTCATCTAGTGATGAATGAATATATTTTTATTCCATATTCAAAAATTGAATGAATATTGAATGAATATTTGATTCTGATTTTTGGCTAAATAAATGTTGAATTAATATCTATTCAATTCCTGTGAATGAATATTTTTTTCGTCATTCATTTTTTACTCAAGACTTAATCCGTAGGGAAAGTCGAGAAATTCATCTTATACATACAGTGAAATTTGAATAAAATGGCTAATGCTGAATAATGAATAAATGTTGAAGAATTAATGAATATATTGTTCACAAATTAAGAATGAGTGAATAAGTAATGAATGTTTTCTTCAAGGCTTTGAATGAATGGACTTTGAATGAATAAATATTTTTTATGAAGGGTACATCAATTTATATTTAATATGTGTTCGTTTCGCAAGATATCCATAAGGATAAGGATAAGCGTGCCGTCTTTCCGTGTCATCTCTGTCCTCAGACTTTCCTTTGGAAGGAGTCGAGGAAACAGCACGTCATTGCTGTTCATGAAAATGGGTGGAGTAACCAGTGCGAAATTTGTAGGAAACGATATTTGACAGCGTATCATTTGAAACGACATATGCATTCGAGCCACCCCACGAGTGAGGAGAGTCTCATTTCCTGTAAGAAATGCGAGTTTAAAACCTATTCCAAGGACTCAATAAGGCATCACGTGAAACGACACGAAGTTGCTGGGAGGGGGCATGAATGCTATTTTTGTGGCAAGAAACTTAGCACTTTTTGGAACTTGGTGCGTCACTGTGCAACAATTCATACTATGGAGAAGCACGAATTCAATTACAGTGGAAGTTAAACTACCGTAAATACTCAATTTATGGCTGGGCCTAAAATCCAAAACCGAGTCTTACAGACCCGGCTATGTACAATTAGAGACTTGGCTAAATTTTGTTCCGTTCTAATTTTTAATACTATAAAATCGCATATACATAATTAATGTTGATTCAATTTGAGTTGTCCAATATTAATATTCTTAATTAACAATTTCTAAAACTTCTAAATCTAAATTTCTAAATTTTTAAAACTTTAAACAACATCCCAAGTTTGAATACTTTTTTTCAATATGATTTAGTTTTATGTTAATCAATGCATTTTAATTATATAATTTGATTTAATAAACAAATAATAAAATCTAATTTCCTACTCATATGACTTAAATTCCAATGATCGTCCTCCCATAGTCAAGGCGTTAGGCATCCCATTAATCCATAACGAAGACACAATAGTCTTGAAATTAGCATATCTATTTAAATAATTGTGTTCATACATGTTCCATTACAGTTGCACAACTTGTTAAATAGTTTGAGTTTAAAATCAAAATTAATTTTTGTCATGTTAAAATTTATTGATTCTTTTAGATATACTCGCCAAATCATCAATCACTACTCATAATTACATATGTAAATTATCATTGCGTAGTAAGTTATAAATTACTATAACTGACTATTAACAGTAATCATTTGTATACGTTACGGTTGTGTAATTCTGCCAGGCTGTAGCGGAACACATGTAGCAGTCGAAGGATACGCAACGTCCGGGTTTTATGAGACAATCATGCTCATTACTTCCATAGGTGGTGACCCTAAGGTAAATATATTCGGTACCATCGGAGTCAAAAAAGTTGGAGGTGTAAATGTGAGATCCGGGCTCGTCTACTTCAACAGTCAGCTCATTCAGGGTTCCGTCTGTAACGGTCAAATTGGTCAACCGAATGGCAGGCGTGCTGGATAAGCATCCCATTCCAGTGAAATTGTCGGCATCAAATGTTAAGCAGATTGAACGGTATCTAAATACATATCAGATAATAGTTTATTTTAGAATTTTAAAAGAAGGTTCTGGAAAATGGAGACGTTTCGTTTTTTATTATTTAAAGCGGAAATCAAAATTAAAATTAAAAAATTTAGAGTGTGGCTGAGCCTTTATTTAAGAATGATACTGAAGGAAACTTACCCCCAATAGTCGATTGGACCTTGGTCATGATTTATGCAACTTTTCTGTAGTTCCCGCTTGCACCTGGTGTCACATCCCGGGAAGAAGTTTGAATTTCCATTGGCTGAAATAGCAAAGAATATCCAGATTATCAAAATTAAAGGAGTCATGACGAAAATTGGGAAAAATTGAATAATTAAAAATTGTGTATGATAGCTGGAGCTAAAGTACGAATATCGTTCTGCAGTCGAACATTTGGCTTTATATGCCGCTGACATTTCCAGTTAAAATTTTATTACTCTGTATTCAGCTAAATATGTATCAGTGAGAGCTGCATTTAAAAATATTAAATTTTAGCTGGCCATTAACCAAAATGTGTTCATTCCTGGTTTTATACATACGTTTATTTAATTAATTGCGAAACACATATGGATATATGTAAGCTGTAGGCAAGTTCCAATTTTACTGCATTTTAACATGCCAATGTCGTAAGCGAAATTTAAATTCGTAAACGATGTCGCATCAAGTTTTGCGGAATAGGTTAAACTTGAAATTTTAATTCAGCTAATTTTATCGTATAACATCATTATCAAATTTATTTACTTCACAGATGCAAATAATTTATGTTACAGCAGTCAAAGTTATTGTTATTACAACCCGGAAATATGTAGATGACAGTTAATATGTAATTCAGTTTTGTTTTACACAGAGATACATACGTCAGAAATACGACACTTCAAAAATTATAGCAATTAAATTAAATGAACAACAAAGTTGTCCGAATGTGGCCATCTTTTGCAACTTATCCTTGGCGGGATGGACACATTCCCGATATTATTCGAGATATTGACCAATAATGTATGTAAATGTTCCTCAAAATTTCGCACTACAACTTCCCGGCAATCTAATTAATAAATTTCCATGTATTATTAACATGTTGTACTATGTACTTATATGTATAGTCTGTCCACGGCAAGTTGAACCCGGAGATATGGAAGACTAAATCCCGGCCCATGCCTATTAACGTTGAACTGAGTTTAGTCTCCCATATCTCCGGGTTCAACTTGCCGTAGACAGATAGTAGACGCCTACGCCTACACAAATACCTATAGGGTGGTTAAATGTCACACTAAAATTGAAAATTTTTAAATGGGAAAAATTAGTACATTTCTATTAGTTACCAAAATTCTGTCCATGAAATTTAGTATTTTCAGATTTTGTCATCAGTACTCCATCAGTTTTGTATTAATATAAAAAAATGTCAATCCCAAATCTAGTAAATAGTGGAAATTTAGGAGCTTTTCATATTAAACAATTTTCTATTGTAGCTAGAAATTTAAACAACTATGTATGTACCATACTGATATATGTGTGTAATTTCTCATACAAAGGTTTAACCATGAAATGTCTAAACACGTGTCTTCTAAACATTATTTAAACACGCACTAGGACGACACATGGCACATAAATACATAAATACCGTCGTTAGCTCCCTGTTTAAGATAATGAGAGCCCTTCACTATAATAGGTACGTAACTAACTATGTAAATAAGTAGGTGACAGGATATCCGCAGATTTATCCGTACATATATTATTGCGATCCAAATTCAAGGTGGAATTTAAGAAAAGTAAACTTTTGTGAATCACGAATTGTGGATAAACAGCTTGACAGGAAGACTCAGTTGGCGTTTACCTTTACATTTTAAAATTACATTTGGTCATGAAATCATGTATGCTTCACCATACAAAGTATGTAAATATCAGTTTTTAGGTTTATCTACAAGTTTGGTATGTTGTAGACGGAAAAAATTGAGGCTAATTGGTTAATTAGACACAATTATGGTTTCGTTCCTTATAGATTTACTTTTGCGTAAGCATTGCTTTAGCACACAAGTCGAATGAAGTTCCACCCTCAATCATATTTCGCTGGATATTGTAAATTTTGATTAAAACGTTTCCAGACTTAAATCGGGTCGGAAAATGGCTTACCAATTCAACAGCCTCCATAGTTTCCTATTCTTCGTTAGTTGTGTCCAGTTCTGCCAATTATTGACCGCTGTTAAAATTGGCTCCTCTGATAGGATCCAAGACCCTGTCCAACTCCAACTCAACGATTATTTTCTCCCTTTTGAGAACTGTACAAGCATGGCAATTATTCCGAGAAACTTGAAAATTCAAAGCCTAGAAATCGATAATAATCCAATCCTCCTACTCAACAAAACCTGTCGAACTTACAAATATATTGAACATAGGTTTGGTTTGCAAAGAAGGCTAAACCCTTCGAGGCATTGTTGGGCCTCATTTGTCCTACTCACAGGGAATGATCAACTTGGGAATTACCTAGTTTTCAACGGGAATCATCTCTTCATCCGGGTAACCATGAGTTCCCAATACTTGATTTTCTTGTCCACTACAAAATCAGGGATTCAAGACTATCTCAAATTGAGAAAGCCTGTCACCCATAAGTACGGACGGCGGGAAATAATAATCATAGAAGTGTCCCTACACAAAGACGAGATGGCACGTCAAGTTTGCCCAAAAATTCTACAATTGCACTATTACAACGTTAATCATCACCCCGACTTAAAAATGATGGATGGCGAGCCCTCTAAATCCTGGTACTCCGCAAAATGTCTAATATCTAAAGGAGGACAGGATTGTTTCAGACAGATTCAAATGATTAGTCAAAGAACTGCAAGTCTAAATGAATATTATTGGCGGATACCAGCTGTAGTTAAGAATGAAAATGTTCGCACAATTGCGAAAAAATTGACGTACAAAGTGAACTTACGCAAAATGTATAAACAGCTCATCGCGTTAACCGTACTCAATGAATTTGTCGCATTTTGGTTGTTACAAGAGGTTTGGGATAAACATTCAAACATTACGGCATGCTATGAAATCCCTGTTCTCGAGAAACCCATCGTATATGACAGCCAACACGAATTTATTCCTCACCGAAGTGAAACCTTTAGTTTCATATCTTGTTATAAAGTGAAACCTGTCACGGGCAATATACTACATGCCCTAACCAGTCCATTGACCACGCATAGTTGGATTTATCTAACCTTTAGTCTCTCAATTATCTTACTACTTGTCAATGTATCGCGGAGTAAAATTGGTTTTGAAGGAGCGTTAATACTTATCGGGGTCTGTCTCGAGAGTTCAGTATTGGATCGGTTAGAATCATATAAACGTACACTTCCCATGAACTATCTATCCTTGAGGGTACACTTTCTCCTCGGGGTTTGGACTATCTTAATAGGAACAGTATTAACAAATTGGTACAAAGCTTTCTTCACGATTGAAATGATTGTCCCAGCAACTTATCCTCCTCCATGGACAAGCTTTCTAGACATTGATGGAATGCAGGCATATCTGCCTTTCGAATTATTAGCTGATACCCGAGTGGATAATTCTAAAGTTTTGGGAGGGTTTCGCTATCTCACATTCTTCACCCGACTACGACATAGGGCTTACGGTTTAACCAGGGATCCAGGGAAGTCCAAAGTATTTAAGCAAACCCGGAAATTGGCTCAATTTATTGTCAGGCTAATTCCTCGCATTAGCCGTAAAATAGCTTATCATGAGCAAGAAGAGCTGTTCTACAATCAAATATTGCCAATATCTCCGATAAAACCGATTGGTTACGATGAAACGGATCGAATCGTGAAGACATTGTCGAAATGTGGGAAACAAGCGTTTCTAGATACGAAGGAAAATATTAATTTGCTGCTCCCATTTTTCAACGATAATCCGGACGGTGTAAAATTTTTGACTGGTGAGGATCCCCTTTTTGTGGTGACACCTGGTTGGCTAATAACACCTGTGCGGCACAACTATGTTGCAAAGCGTCTCAAGATTATAATATCTTCGGGAATTTATTCCCACTGGGAAAATTATTTTAGACTGGTAAAACCACCCCGGTTATTTCATAACTTTGCTAATTGGACGAGTCCGAAATTTGATGTTGTCTCACAATTGAGCCGCAACTCGAAGATTGTTACAGGGTTTTATATATGTGGGATTTGCGTTGTGGGTTGCGCACTTTGTTTAGGGTTGGAAATGCCAAGTACATTGGGATACACAAGGTTAAGAAAAAATACGAAAAAACTAATGTATCCGTTAAATTATTTGGAGTAAAAGCAAATTATTTTGTAACAAATTCGAAACATCAGAATGATGTAAGGTTATCAATTTATCGTAAGTTACTGATGTACACTGTTAAACATCTGGTAGTGTCACATATTTAGATACTCCGTGCTGGTATTAATTTGATAATAATTTCTTACCGGATTGGTAGTAAATTGTGTCTTTGTGGTAAATTTTTCATTACTACAACCTTACTGAACTGTAATTCCCGTCAATACTAGTGCCGGTAGTATAACATACATATGTACTCCGGTCGGTAATGATTTATTACCATTATTATACGAGTGGAGACATTTGTGTATTTACCTTTGTTTTCAAACGATCTCGAAGTAAATTTAAAAAATGTGAAATTTGTCGACGTTGGGACGCGTTTTATCTTCTTTTGATGCAAGTATTTATTTCCGCCAAACCTGGGACTACAATGAAAGCGACAAAGTTGTTTGCATATCCGGACTTAAGTCTTTAAATTAATTATTCGTCCAATTATGAATTCAAAGTTTTCTAACTTTATATGATACTTTCTTAGTTTCCTCATATAAATATAGAGAAGCGTGAAAAGAAGATATAATTCAAATGTAAAGTAAGGTCTGGTTCAAAGCTCCAATAACTCGGTGTCGTAAAAGCATCCGCAAGCGGAAGGTGAGTAACCTAAACATTATAGAGTAAAAATCTCTGGGGGACGCAAAATTTCCCACTCAGAGCTCAAAGCAATGCTTAAAGACGCCAAGTTTGTATTTCTCCGTCGTACAGAGATTTTTACTATCCAATATTAAGGATTAAATTATCAATGCACATATTGTAACAGTACAAACTAGTCCATACATATGTACATAAATAGTCCCTAACTTACGACCCGATTTCTATTAAACGAGTATCACCTAATTGTATTTGACTTAATTTTTTTTTTTCTTTTCTAACTCTTGCAAATCCTTTTGCATATCAATTCCCAAATCAAAATAACGCTAGCAAAGGCTACCATGACGGAACATAACGCTAGTACGTGCCACAAAGCGCCGACCGACTCCTCGACCTCATTTCCATTCCAGCTTTCATGAAACACTTTCACCTCCTTAAAGTTAGAATTCAATTTCGCAACAAATTTCGAATATATTTCTGTCCCAAATTGTTTAATAAAGTGCATTTTACGATTTGCTTGTTCAAGGAGTTTGAACCTCCCTAGAATACCAGTCTCGGCCAGATGCCGCAGAAACGCTTGAATCTTGGGAGCTATACAATTTCGGCCTCCAGCATACAAGATGCTGCACCGAATTGAGGCATCTGCATTATTCTGGATGACCAATCTAGTCCCAACAGTACGCAACGATAAGATGTACAATTCCAAGTCTTGGAGCACATCCATAATTGCAAAGGTCCCTCTGGTCGATACCCATTTAGAAGTTGTATTCGACCTAATTTGTAAAAACTTTGACATATTTTTAACCATTGATACATCCTTATTGGCGCCATGAATGTACTCCATTTTAGAATTCATCTTATTCACAAATTTGTTGTATCGTTGACTGAAATTCTTCATTAGTACTTCTGGAATTATGAACATTTTCAGAAACGAAGTTGCTTTTCTATTGGAATCTCTGTAGGATCTAAAGGCTACAGAAGTCGTGAAAATTGTCATGTTGGACGCGACAAGTCCTTGAAACGTTTTGGGAACGTTAGGTGGATATATTACGGTCAAGTCGGAATAGATACTTCCTTGGTATAGATTTTCCATGAGAATGTAGCAAACAAAGAACCAAATTGCTAATACTGGGAGGCCGATTTTCCTATTTTTGACTTTTTTGATTACCTCGTCTGCAATAGCTTGTCCGAAAAGGAGTGATTGGACCAATAAGAAATCATGGACAGATCTTAGCCCACTAAAATTGTTGGGCAATCCTTTCCCCTGAAACTGCAGGACTATACTTATTCCTACACAAGAAACCAAAATCGACCACCAGATGGAACTCTCAAATGGGGTAAACACGCCCCAAATGCTATTCTCCGCGCGAGGGAATTGTGTAACGATTACGAAGTCAATTTCAGCCAATTTCATTTCATAAATGATTGATTTAGTTGATGTGAGATGTTCGACAAATTTTTCGTTTAAAATTCTTCTGATATCCATGTTTCCAATCAGACGGTTAAAATCTATGTAATATCCGACGGTTGAAACATATGTGAAATTATAGCGTCCGCTTAAAAGGTTTAACATACAAACAACGGAACTGTCGGTTTCCTTAAATCGACCCAGACTGATACCACAAACTGCGCCGGGCTTTTTGTTCCAGACGCTAGTTAGCATTGTACCGCCGTGGAGGTTTTGTGTGTTAGAGGTATCCCATAGATTGGCGAGATCAGATTGTGATGAGATATGCCCGATTGGTATTAAAGTAGTAGAAGTACAGACAATGCACGGCATAACAATTTCTTTAGGATTTGAAAGGTCAAAAAACACCAGGATTCCTGGTGACGACGACGCTGCATAAAGGTAGTAATACTCACTTCGAACAGGAAACTTCACGCAGACGAAGACATAATCCGGGATAATATGTTCCGTTGTGATCAGTACTTGGTAGTGTGGAGGAGTACCAACTCGCTCAGAAATGTTAATCGGTGACACTAAATTCAGGAATGCTACCTTAACCTGGTGAAATTTTCTTCGCCAACTGTAAAGTTGCGATTGATTATCGGTAAAATTATATTTCCCGTTTTTATAGTTTCTCACGTGAATGGTTACTGGCGTGTAGAGATTGTTCCTCCGTAGTATACCAAAGTATTTATTAACCGGGAAAGTTTGATCGTCGCCAAGAAATCTTTGGTGGATGAAGTAAATCTCAGAGTATTCAAAAAAAATTGGGCGTGTATATAATAGGCGTGTACGGTTGCGAACTAACAGGGAATATAGCAGGAATCAAATTAAAGAAATATAAATATGTAAGAATAAAGAAAAGAGGAGTCATTGTATTCAGATGTTTTTCAATCAAGCGATACTAAGTCCAGGTTAAACTTTGCTCATTGTCAAGGTCACGTACTATGCTAACAGTATAGTTTGCTTAATTCGGAATTCAGGTTGTAGTAACTGCTTAAAAACAGATGTTTTTTAAGCGTGGGTTTATGTTCCTGTGGCAATTTATGGTTTAAATGCGTCCTGAAACACTTCACAGCTCACAAGGGACACTCACGACCTGTTGTTTGAGTCCAGAGTACCCACTATGTTTTTTAGAATCTACTAGGACCCCAGATGAAGGATCCATTCATATTTCCGTGTTAAACTCATATTTGGCGCCATGGCGTGGCGCCAAACTTAAAAATTTGCATTTTGGACCAACTTCAAACCCTCATAACTTTTGCAGTTTATGTCGGATTTTCAAAATTTTATGCTTAAAATGATCACAAAAGTCGAAATTTTTGACAAAAAAATAAAAATAAAAAATTTCTAATTTTTGCAATATTTTTAGGATTTTTTCGACGAACCCCCATTTCGAAGAAAATTACGAAATTTTGCGAAAAGTTAAAAGCGATAATTTTAGAAAAAATTTCATGGAATAAGAAAGTTGAACTCCTTGTCATGATTTTTGCCAAAAATTTTGAAAATCCGTCCACAATTTCAAAAGTTATGGCGGTTTCAAAAATAAAAATATTCAATTTTGGCGAATTTGGCGCCACGCCACGTCGCCAAATATGAGTTTTACACGGAAATATGAATGAATCCTTCATCTGGGGTCCTAGTAGATTCTAAAAAACATGGTGGGTACCCTGGACTCAAACGACAGGTCGTGAGTGTCCCTTGTCAGAGGTAATAATAAATTATTAATCATAAGACGTTGCGTGCGATATATCGCAACTTAGTTATTGACAAGAATTCATAATCGGGAAGAATTCTGAGAATAGCTTTTTATGTGTGTAGGACGATTAACTTTCAGATCCTTGAACAACTGGAAAGTTTCTGTTTTAAAAACGTCAATGAATGTATTCATCTAATTTTTTTAAGAAACATTAATTAATTTTAGCGCATATGTAGCACCGACCTTCTTTTCTGCACAGTGGCATAATTTAGTCACATTACTTATTTGGTTTGAGGCGCTCACTGTTTAGTATTTTACTAAACCATACGATTCTTTATTTGGTCGCATTTACCAATTTCTAGAGGTAAATTATGGTGTAATGATATGACTGGCATATGTACGTAGTCGGTAGAATTTGTTCACACACTTGTGTACTGGTAAAGAACCACGAACATGTTACGTATGAATATAATCTACCCCAAATGGTTAAATGTGGTTAAATGTGGATGCCAATAAAGTCTTCCAAGTTCAAAAATGAGTACATGAGTCAACTTCTCGCCAAGAGCGAACAAGTTACAGGAATTTAAATCGCTATTGAAAATAGTAATAATCCTTGCTAAATACCAAATCTATTAGACGCGTTGTTGTTGGATTCTATTGCCCGATCACGAGCATTAAATTGTTCTAAATATATTACTGGGCCAGGTTGTACTAACATAAGCCATAAATAGTTTTGACGGGGTGCTATTGTAGGTTGATCGGCTTGTGGGATTGTTACAGCGTACTATTTCAGAGTATCGATTATCCTGGGGTGCAATATTGTAAATAAGTCGCAGCTCAATAAAGCATAGGTCGACGCCACCGAATTTACATAAACAGCCGAAAATCAGCAGGATTTGCGCCGCTGCCGGAAAATTGGCTGGCGACGGGGTGTTTTGTGAACTAGAGGTCACCATCTTTAAGTATGTATTGTCGCAAATGAAGGGGAGTGAGGTGATGTGTGCAATTGGAATTGATGGAGCTTAAAAGAATACAATGTGGAGTGGTCTTCATATACATAGAGTTATTCTTTAAGAGTTTTCCGGTAGAGTAATATGCTTGGACAATCTAGTAGTAATCTGGTAGCAATTTTATTATGTATAAGCTGACTCTTAGAAATGGGGTTAGGATTATAACCAAAAAGTAAACGTATATGACTCTACCGCCGTGGTTATGAATTTGTCATCGAGTGGTTATAAATTTATTAGCCCTGGCGACAATTAAATACCAGGTGGGTGAAAGTTTATAATTAGTCGGTGACAATTGTAAACACTCGACGACAAATTTATAACCACACCGCGCAGCGGTATGGTCACATACATTTATTTTTAGGTTATAATCATAACCCAATTTCTTAGACTGTATACTTATGATACTATTTGCGAAGTGCCACACCCCGATTTTCTTCAAATTGTAAAATTACATATGTAGTCCAAGTTAATACAATCAAGGATTCCTGATGCAGTTTATTTATGAGATGGTTTGAATTAGTCAAAATATTTGAGGTCAAAATTGATAAATACATATGCGTTCTTTCCCTGCGAAAGACGTGATAGTGAAATTTGCTTCCTCCGCTTGGTAAGAATCGTTAGTTTCAACAATCGCATAATCTGCCTGAATCTGATTGTTACTTGAAAATCTCGAACTTCTTACATATGTATGTATGCCATAATACATACAAAATCTATAAATATTATATGAAAGTATTTGCTGATTAGATATTTCGATGGTGGGACAGCCGCGGCTTATGTTTTTATGTATATATGTGAGGTTTATATGCATAAATAAATCAATAAAGCAGAATCCAAATATAGATTGCAATGCGCAGAATTCGGGACGAAAAACTAATCAGTAAAGTTATATAAACAGTTCGTGAACAAAGTTTGCGTGCAAGATGACAAAACCCTAATATTTACAATTAATTATACTACTGTATGATGATAGAAATTCTTACGGAGAATATTTAATGAGAGAATGTTCTGAGCTTTTTACATAAGTACATGTACTATCCTCGCATTTAGGCGTGTCACCTCATTTGCATAAATCTCAATAGCCCATTTTCCGCGATACGGGCTTTCCATGTTGAGTAAACTCTATGACTTTCACGAATGCGTTAAAATATGCAAATGAGGTGACAGAGCAGAGTACGTAAGTACAGTACATAAGTATTTTTGTATTTAAATACACTCTTATCAAGCTGGTATTACTTCAATCATTAATGGTCGTACCTATGTAGTAATACTACTGTAGCTGAATTTACTGGCATGGTGATTTCGAGGATTATGGTTTGGTAATGAAAATGAGTTATTTGCCGTTCAAGAGCAAACTATTACCAATACGATAGTAAATCACTACTAAATCAATATTAGTATGAAGATATGTGTGACTATAAGATTTTTTTACTCTACATAAATATGTAAGTATCTTTTAATCCTTTCTCCAGTGACAGGAAATAAATAGTGAATAGGCATGAGAATGAGACAGCTTTAATTAATTTTCCGCATTTTTATCGCTAAAAGCTAAAAATTGTTTACATGGCTTAACTGAGCACAAATTGACAAATTCTTAATAAAATTACGTGAATTTATGGTTTCCATTTTTTTGCAATGTTTGGTATGCATAGCAAAGTTTGCATTTATCCCACTTCAAAAAGTGAAATTGCACGATATTTCCCCTACCGATTTTTATGCAGAAATTAAATATGTAGCGGCTCCCTTTAAAATCAAATCAACTGAATATTAAATAATTACTCACAAGAAATACGTGCATATAATTTTATTCTTAACACATTTATTCCTCATTCTCCCACTTTGGATCAATGGCATTCCACCCACTCGGATAATAAATGTTTCCATACTGCCACAAATAAAACTCTTGTCTCTCCACATTATCTCCGCGGTACAGCCATTTCACATAGCCTTTCCTGAATTTGGCAGCGTAGACTATTTTCTCCTCAAACTTTCCCAAATACGCGGCCCACCAGGCGAACGAACTGTTCGGAATTATAAAATGTTTACATTTCGTTAAAAGATAAAACTCGTCGAGACCCGACAAACGGTACGGATTGGAGACCATGTGAACTTGATGATTTTCTAGCACAGGTAAAATTTTTGGTAGCAACTTTTCCCTAACGTAATTCATCCCGTCGGAAAATATGAAGAAAGTAATGTTTTCAGATTTCTGAGAATTGTTCCTAAGCTTCAAGAGAAGACTAGAAATCGCGGAGGCATAGTAGGACTCCGGGGTGGTTGCTTTTAACCGGACAAAGTCCCCGCGACGCATGTGAATCGCCACGGTGTCACCGGTACCTGTTCAAAAAAACAATTTTTATTCAAAAGAAAGGAAGGACATTTTCACTAACAGTTACTTTCATATTCATTTTAATTCACTTCATCTGACTTCATTTCTTTCATCAAGTAAAGACTGAAAAATGAAAGGTGTCAGGAATCCTTTCATTCACAGCCATTCATCTTAAATGACAGAATCCATCAGTCATTTTCATTCAAATGAAATTCATTTTCACTTAAATGAAAAAAAAATTCATGATTATCACGAATGAATAAAAGTGAACAGGTACACGTGTCACCTTTGTCGCGAATTATATTTTCCCACGATATGACTTCCTTGCTCCATTGAAGATCCCGCTTAAACTCGAACATCTCCTTAAGTTCGTCGCGGTACTGTGCGAAATAAGTTTCCGACTGACAAAAATCTCTCCCAGTCAGACTCAGGACAGAATTATTGTTCAAAAACGATAAGTACGAGCCGGATAGAAGGTCGGAATCTGTAATGTAAGTAATTTGATCCATCGCGTCGATAGAATTCCAAGGGAAGAGGGGAACGTTAAGGGCGTCTAGGGAAAAGGGATGATGCATCAGCGGGAAACGGCTGCGCGCCATTTTATTCTGAATTTTAGTAGGAATTCCGGTGGGCAGTCTGATATAAAGGGGGAGATCATGTTTCCGTGCGAGTGCGTAGTGGCAGGCGTATTGAAATAGTTGGTTTCCGAAACCCCCTTTAGGTTCGAGAAGGATTGCAGGGCGGTTAATTTGTCTGGTGGTGTGATCGGACGTATTAGAGACGGGGTAAAATGACTGGTCCGTTATTGAGTTTAATTTCTTCCTTGTGACAATTCCGGGTTCTAAGTTGCCATTTGTTATCCCTAATCTGTAATTCAATAGGAAAATTAAAAGTCTGACAAGATCTAGATAATTAATTTTTAACATTTTTTATGTACAAGGTGGTTTAAATGTCAGGTTACAATGGAAAATTTTTCAATGGGAAAAATTCCTAAATTTCCATAAGTTACGGATTTGGGATTGAGATTTTTATTAATTTTTATTAAAAACGATGGAACACTGATGACAAAATTCTTAAAATATTGAATTTCAGTGGCAAAATTTCGGAGATTTGCGAATTTTTCCCGTTGAAAAATTTTCCATTGTAACCTTATATTTAAACCACCTTGTATAACCTAATTTTGTCCACTGAATAAATTCGCATTTTAAGTTTTGCGTAATTTTATTGATGGCCTTTGTAAAAATCTGTCTTCAAATGTTACATAGCACTAATATCTACCAAATCAATAATCTTGTAACAGCAGGTTTTGTAGTGTAATGCGTGTGAGATGCAATTAGGTAGCGTTGGCCATCGACACACCATTTACACCGATGTCGAAATCAGTCAGAGAGCAGGCACTGGAGAGTTACTATATACATGTCTTTATTCTCCAAGTAGCAGATGGTGACTGACTGGGCAAGTGAGACGAGCACAGTCAGAGATACAGAAATATGAGACTTAACTATACTCTATGACATACCTTACACCACACCCCCCTTTCTAAGCTAAAGAAATCATTCATACATAAAGGACAAAGATCAATAAACAAAGGACATCAATAATAATCATGCATTCATTTCATAAATAAATCAAATGCATATTCGTAACAACTATCACTTTTCACATAAGAGACGTTGCACAGGCTTGACAATTCGACCAGAACGCGTAACGTAGTTGCCATCATTCTTTGAAGCTTGGTCCCGAGGTCGGCGATCTTGATTCTGTTCAGGTGGGTCCTTCGTATTTTGTCCATCGACGAATGACTGGGATGGGCAGTCCAAATCTGGAGCAGGCGTTTCGGGGAGATCATTCGTGTGAGCACGAGTCAGCGCCAAGGAGTTGCGTCGAAACTTTCCTCGCGGTGTGTCCACAATAAGAGAACCCGGAGCATTAGCATTCTCCAACACTTTTCCCCAGGTTCGAAGGTCTTTAACCCAGACAACTTCTTCAGGTTGGAGGTCTTCCTTCGGCTGGACACGATGATGCGAATCGTAGTCCTTCTTCTGTCTTGACCGTCGCAGCTCTTCTTTCGAGTTGAGGTCTTCCTTGTCCACTGAGATTGGCACAAGTCGAGTTGGATTCCGTTTCGTAAAGTACTTGGCTCCAGAGATCTGGCCAAGCGTGTGCTCAACAACAGGCATCATGTGAAACTCTCGTTCAACATTCCGGTTGAGTTTTGTCAGATCAACACAAACTCTGTCACCATTCGACTTCGGCGCCATGACGACAGGAGCACACCATTCGGTCGGTTCATCCACAGATTCGATGATGTCGTCGCGGAGAAATTCTTCAATCTTCCCTTTCAGCTTGTCCATTAGTGGGAGTGGCACCCTCCTTGGGCAGTGAATCGCGTACGGCACGGCGTCAGGTTTGAGCTTGATCGTGTAGGGGTGGTCAATTTTTCCAAGACCCGAGAAGAGCATCGGAAACTCCTTCTCAAAGTGGGCAGGATTTTCTGCTGACTTCGGCACCTCTTCATTCCACACACGGTCAACTCGGCGAACAAGATTCAAGTCTTCACAGGCTCGCAGTCCTAGCAGTGGTCGCTGCAGCCCTCGAATCACATAAACAGTTTCATTCACTTTTAACTTTCCATGGCTCAGGTCACACATAAAACTTCCCACAGAATTCAGAGATGATCCATCCGGTCCATTCACTGATCGCGTCGGATGATCCAGTCGGCGAGATTTCCACTTTTGACAGAAAAGAGTGTGTGGGATCACAGTGACGTCAGCCCCAGGGTCGAGCTTGAAGAGGATTTCGGCGTTGTCCACCTTCACCAGGGATGACCAGCGAGAGTCACGCGACTGGGCTGTTTCCAAAAAGCCGATGGTTCTGATGGATCCAACAAAACTACCTTCACGATCGCGCACTTCACCGTCCACATAATTCACTTTAACAGTCCCCACTTTACTTTTGCACAGTTTAGAGAAATGGTTCTTCTTGCCGCAGGTCTTACAATCCTTTCCCCATGCTGGACAGAGTTCCTTCTTCATCTCATGGGTCCTCCCACAAAATTTGCAGCTTTTGGAGGAGTCGGACGACGAAGATTTTTCAGACTTCGCCTGGGAGTTGGGCTTTTCCTTCACTGGCTGGGCCCCTACCCTTGCAAGATTAGTAGTAGTCGTTTCGCCACGAAGATCTCGTTGCTGCCTCTTCACGGTCTCATGCTGACGGGACATCTTCACAGCCTTTTCCAGAGTGAGCGACTCGTCCAACTGCATCTTCTCAGCCAGATGACGATCACACACCCCAACAACAATTCTGTCACGAATCAGTTCATCCTTCAATTGCCCGTACTCACAGTATTCAGAAAGTGAGTATAGCGAAGTGATGAATTCGTCGACACTTTCTCCGTTCTCCTGAACGCGAGAATTAAAACGGGAACGCTCATAGATTGTGTTCCTTTTCACGATGAAGTGAGCCTCAAACTTGGCTAAGACGGTGTCGAACTTCTTCTGGTCGTCACTGGAGAGCCCAAATGATAGTAAGATATCATCCGCCTGGTCGCCCATAAAATAGATAAGAGAGTTGACTTGCTCCACTTCAGTCTTGTTGACTAGGCCAGAAGCGATCCGGAACCTTTCGAACCGACGTTTCCATCGAGGCCAGTCTGAGGGGGACGAGAACGAGAATTGCTCAGGTGGGCACACTTGAAACACTGACCCTTTATCTGCCATCTCTATGCGCAGAGTAGTACTATAGTTCAACGTGCAGACACCGCAATAAACTTCCCCTCACAGTAATCACTGATAAGTCACCTTTTCGACACGACGGGAGTTCTGACCCGCTGCCACCATGTAGTGTAATGCGTGTGAGATGCAATTAGGTAGCGTTGGCCATCGACACACCATTTACACCGATGTCGAAATCAGTCAGAGAGCAGGCACTGGAGAGTTACTATATACATGTCTTTATTCTCCAAGTAGCAGATGGTGACTGACTGGGCAAGTGAGACGAGCACAGTCAGAGATACAGAAATATGAGACTTAACTATACTCTATGACATACCTTACACCACAGGTTTCGGGTAGCTACATAAATTATTTTTCAAATTTGGAAATTCAAATTCAGGTTGATAAAATACTACTTTTGATCATTATTAAGCTCACACTAAAATCTATTTCGATCGAACAATTTGCAAGAAATTTCTGAAGCCTTTTCTGTAATTATTTAATTAGACAATTAAATTCTAATTCAATTAAATTTTTAACAATTGCACACCTTTCCCCCATTATTGACACATTATACGGCGTGCCAATCCAAGATATAGTGTCCTCACCACCACGCAAGATACTCAGGATGATAAGCCCACCCAAAATATAAATCGGTAAGACACTTAGTTTTGCCTTATAAAACGACATGGTCCCCAAGTATCCAAAGAAAATATGGAAATCTATCCGTAAACTGGCAACCTCACGTATTTACATATATAAATTTTTCTCTAATTTTTTTTGAATCTCGTCCGAATAAATAAAAGAACACGATGAATTTCTTCATTTACATGGTTTATTCAAGTATTTACAAAAATCTACTGTGCAAAATCGTTAGGAATAATTTTATTCCTTACGATTATTTTATGTACAAGGTAAGTACCAGCATTCACTCTATCAACAAATTTGTTACCAATTGAATAAATATTTATTCTGGGAATACGTCATGTGGTAATAATCGTGTTCGTTTGATCTATAAATGTTTGCTTGGCCAATTATGCATTATAAATTTATTCATACAATTAATTTGCAATAAAGTCTTCATGTATATGGATAAATAAATCCATTTGCTAAATCAGTACCTAATACATATTACATATGCAAATATGTATGTGTTTTACATATTCGTAAAGGTTACGCTTTTATGATTTAGTAGCAAAATTTAAATATCTGCACATTTATTTATACATCGTACGGTACTGATGTGTGATGTAAATGGCGTTGCGTTAGATGCACTATACATAAATCATTTACAATTTATACAGATTATTTTAATCATATTCTAATGGAAATTTAACGACTTATTCAAATTAGACAACTTATATTATGCAATCATTTTCTTACTCATGCAATTATGAACTCACTTAACAAAATCGTTAAAGTAGAACTCACTTTAAAATATTAGTATTTTTAATTAAATATTAATTATTTTATTTTATTTATATTACTTAAATTATTATTATGTAACTCTATGGGCCTCGGCCTGGAAGGGTTTAGGATCCAAATAAAAATACAAAATACAAAGTACAATACATAAATCATTGCTAATTTTTGCAAAATTAAATTTGCATGCATTTTTTGGCACCCAGATAAATACTGTATAGAGTTAATGTTATACATTCCTTTGACAGGATAGCAGAAATATCTATTCATAAATACAGAACGGAATCATGATGACTTGCATTTGCGTACACAAGTTTCGCATACGCAATAAAATAGGAATTACATACGTCAGTTTGTACATGCATATGTGTTTATGTACAAATGGTAAATATGTACGCATATATATTGTATGGAAGCATATATTTAGTAGGGTTGCCGCGGGTAGCGAAAATGCTACCCGTTACCCGACCCGTTACCCGCTGCCCAACTACCCGTACCCGCACGGGTACCCGTGCGGGTACCCGTTACCCGCTACCCGTTATAAGAATTAAGTTAAAAACTAACCAACCTTCAGAATATCTCTGATTTAATCAATTATTTCCTCATTTGGGTTGTTCAGTAGTTTGAGATAATGCTGTGCAAGTAATGAATGCGATAATTTGCTAGATGTCATTAGATGTTTCTAAAACCAAACTTTTTGGCTTACAATGGAACCTTTTTCAAGCTACACCTGAATTTCTTATATCAAAATTATATCAAAAAATCAAGCCAAAAATTAGAAATTATCACTTATCTTCCCGTTGAATATCCCGTTTAAAGAAAACTATTGGGTGGCAGAGTTCAAAGTTAGCCTTAGTTTTCGTTAAGTGGAGGAAAAAGAAGCAGAACATTTACTTAAAAATTGAATTTTGCAGCCAATATTTTTCTTCAAAGTGGGCACTCAACGGAAAGTATCACGCGATTCCTAATTTTTTGCTGGACTTTCTGATATAAATACTCGCTAGAGAATCTTGGTGTACCTTGAAAAAAGATCAATGTTTAGTTTGATTTTTTGAAATTTTGACTTCAATGAAGTTTTCATTAAAAAAATTGCTACCAATAAAATTTTTGCTTTCAATCTGATTCAGAATTTTCATCTTCAAAGCATAAATTAAAATCTCGTTGGTCTTACAAAATACATACACACAAACACAAGTCAAATTATTATGACAACTGATATTTTACAGCAGGTAAATTACATATACCTGAGAATTACTGAGAAATAATAATTTATCCGCATTTTCGGAACGTGAAAAGCATTTGAGGCTGCCGTAGGCTTCTGTGGTTTCGAAAAAGACACGCTCGCTATAAACGCTAGTTTATGGCAAATTTTGAAGTGATAAATATTAAATTGAAGCTTTTGTTGGTAAATGCACTAACTTGCTGCTAACTTTCTTTGTGAACTGATTTATGTCGGAAATTAAATAAAAACTGAACTACCCGATACCCGTGCGGGTAGTTCTCGCTACCCGCAGATAACGGGTACCCGCAAGAATCGTGCGGGTATGCGGGTAACGGGTACCCGACCCGTTACCCGCGGCAACCCTAATATTTAGGTCCATACATAATGTTAGTGCGCATCGGCATATAAGTTAGTCATCGCTTATCATCTATTATCTCCATACCCCGGACAAATATTTTTTTATCCTACCCTACTCGTGTTGAGCTCAACATGAGTAGGGTAGGATAAAAAAATATTTGTCCGGGGTATGATTATCTCGTATGTGTACCAAAGTTGGTTCCATGAGTACAGAGGATGTTCAAAAATTATAGTAGCCCTATTTACATATGTTCAGAATTAACATGCACTCGTAGTTGTGCATTCTATTTTGTATGTTGCTTTTTAAAATATTCTGCACCTCAACTTTCCCGTGTTTTATATATTAAAATAACGATTTTGAAAAATGTTCAAAGTCATGTTAACATGTTAACAAAATAAAGATTTTAGTCCACCCAAAAATTGGTCGCTAATTAAACCCAAAAATAGGTAATTTTTGTGTTTACAAATTTAGGTCAAAATTTTGATTTTTGATTTATAAATTTTGATTCCTTGCTTATTTTTAAATTGTTGACTTCGTGTCAAATCGTAATGGCCAATTGTTTTTGCCAACCTATTGGCACGTATTAACTACTTGCCCATACAGCAAATTTCAAGTGTAACGGTTCTCGGTAAATGACTCAAGGTGAGGCGTGCTCATAATTTGAGATCACCTTTTGTATGAATATCATTTGGTTATTGATCATTATATTGATTGGGTGTAAAATTGTCATGTTCAACGTTCACGATAATCTAAGTGGCAAGTATGAATCATCATTTATGGGTGGGGCACATCATTATTGACAGCCAGCACACATTGCAGAGAGATCATAAATTTTATCGCAATTGATATTTAATTCACATACATAATTTGTTTTAAAATTTAGGAATAAATTCGTCACAATTTGCGATACCTAAAAATGGTTAGTATCCACGACATCGTAACAACGGTTTTGGAGGCTGACGGTGATAACTTTGTGACTGAAAAAGTCCGAATTTCTACCATGTTAAACGTTCCTTCACATGACTCAGAACAGTGGATGTCATCATTTCGTAATCAGACAATAAATTCGTACGAGCTATTAACGTTGATAATTAAAAGCTGGGTAGAACGTAACGGGGACGAAGCAAACATTAAATCCCTTGGAGCAATCTTCTCAATAAATATGTTTCAGGCGGCAGCAGGTAAGCGATTTTATTAAATATTGAACTCGGTCATTTCTTGAAGCGCCTTAATCCTTTCTTCTTACTTGTAGAGGCATTAGCTAGCTTGCCCGACTCCAAAATCCGCCAAGCATCGCCAAATCCCACCACAACCCATCCGAGACAAATATGCTTCGGCCTCAAAAAAGCAATTCATAAATTTATTGGTCGCGAAAAAGAACTTGAAATACTAAAAAATTATCTTCACCAACGAAATAGAAGCTGCGTTGTCATCAGTGCAATTGGGGGACAAGGAAAAACTGCGCTTTGTAAAAAAATTCATCGAAGATCTAACCAGAATTAATTCCTCACCCCCGATAATCACGTGGCTTCAAGGGAGTAGCCCACAGGAATTGATTTCCTCGATAACTGAATTCGCCGTCTTCCTTAATATCCCTACAACCGATCATACAAATAGGCCAATTCCACTTTATCTTCTTATGGAACAAATAGCAAGCAAGGTGATCTCCAAAGTCACAAATTCTGGTTGGCTGATTGTATTGGATAATGTAGATCAAGAGTATGAAGACTGTGCTACTGTCGTCAAAATCCTACTTCAAAATGATGGATTCGTGGTTTTGACATCTCGAAAAAACGACATCTATGCAGGAGAAGTTTATCAGCTAAGCCTCCCAACACTTTTGCCAGCCGACTCATTAAAATTGGTAAATAATTCTCTCGAAAATGTAATCGAAACTGACGTGACTTTGCTCTGTGAAGAACTTGGTCATCACGCCCTGGCACTCCAACAATCCGTTGCATACATCAGAGAAAATCGTCAGAAGAGCGTCATTGGAAATGACTATAACATTCCAAATTTTCTCGAGGAGCTTAAAGATAATCGCAAAATCATACTTCAGCATGCTTTGAAGTTAGCCGATTATGACCAAACAATCCTCACCATAGTTCAATTATCGTTGTCATCCATTTCAAATAATTACGGAGATGTTGGAAGCCTGGTGAAAACGGTGGCAGTCATTCTGGGTGTCGTTCGCCCTGATGGAATACATCTGCACATTCTTCAAAACCTAGTTGATATTTATCTTCGAAATAAACCAGGACCTCCTCGCTCCAAAATGTTAAGATTATTTTCCTGCCAACTGTTCTGTAAAACTGAAGATGGCGCTGTTCCCACTTTAACCCAAGCGACTCCCCCAAGGACGAGAAAGGTTGTCCAGTTACTGACAAAGTTCTCTTTGGTTAACGTCGAGTCCGAGGTAATCTCTATTCATCGTCTTGTGCAAGATATTTTTCGTCTTGAATGTGACTACAAAGATGCGCTGAGTATTTTACTGAAACACGTGAAAATAAAAGGTTTATCCCGTGAAGAACTTGTACAATTAATCAGCATTTGGGAACATGCAGATGAAGAAATTGTCAAACAAAATTCAAACCTTGTTTTTCAAATATTCGACAAGATGTTTTGGTCCACGCCTGACTTGATGATGCACGAGAAGGAGGGATTTCTAAATAAAAACTACGCACTGTTACGCCAAGTATGTGGTCCTGACCATGCAGAAACAATAAAAATGGAAGTCTTTGTGTCACTTGTGTCAAATCACGATTGTGACCCTGCTGAAACACTGACCAAGTATACGCAATTATTCGACAAAATCCAAATGGTATTTGGGTCAAGACACCCCCTCACTAATCTCACGATATGTTGCATAGCTCAAACCCTTTTGAGCCTTGGTAGACCTGAGGAGGCACTCGAGTGGTGTCGAAAGAGATTGGCGCAAGACCATCTTCTATGTGTTCAAGAAGAACATAAAATGCATACCATGAGCATAATGGCGCAGGCTTTAGTTCACCTCACGCGGTTTGATGAAGCAATTATCATTTACCAAGAGATATTAGAGTGGAGAATAAAGAACCTTGGACCGTCACACGAACATACTCTAGCAACCCTTAATCATTTGACCATCTTCCCCTATGTTGCTGGCCGCATAACGGAGGAGGACGCCATAACCGAATTTGAAAACCAATTAGGCCAGATGGTAGACAAGCTTGGACCTGAACATCGAATAACGTTGAACACGAAATACACGCTGGCCGGAGCCCTGTGGGATATGGGAGATACGGATAAAGCATTTGTCATGCTGGAGGAGGTCCTGCTCTCGATGGAGAAAGCATTTGGACCCAATCACCGGGACACAGTCCTTGTAAGAAAAGGAATCTCGGAGAGGAAAATTATGATGGAGGAAGGGACTACTAGGAAATGTTTATACCCTGGTGTTAAGTGGTAAGAAATACAATTAGCAGAAACATGTACTACATGCAATGGGATTCTGACTTCTAATATTTTTGCCTGGTAGCTTTCTTGATATTAAGATACGATAACCTGCTGTGAATAATTCAAGTATTTTAGTTTAATGTACACAGTAGTTTTTACTATTAATACTCGTATTAATATTTTCTAAATATTATGTATCTTGGATTTAATTTGCTAGTCAATGAAGGTATGTATGTAGCAGTAATAAATTCATAATCGTTCTATGCCGAATTTAAAAGTAAAAATGTATTCCTTACTTTTAACCATAATTATGCAGTTTTATTCATTTGATCACAAATTCGCTCTATGAGAATGATTAATCAAAATACAGAATATATTAAGAATAGCGTTGACAAATGAAAAATTAATAAAATTATTCAGTCATTCTTCATGATTACGACAGGAATAAAAATGGGTACTCAATATTCAGTCATTCAGAAATTCTTAAAAATTGATTAGGTAACTCATTGTTCAAAATTTATTCAATGGGAATTGTATAATTTATTCATTCTGTACTGAATAAATGAATGTGAACAGCTATGATTAACTTACACATAAACAAATCACCGATACATTGTATCTGAAATCGCTATAGGAATTTTTACTGTTCTAAATCTACATAGAACATCAAATTTACTGACCATCCATGCTCAAATGTGTATTTCGCCATACAAAGATAAGTACATATCTATGTAAAAATTTCCATATCACAGCGTAACGATTCCTTCCACCTCCTAATGAATATTGAAAGGGTATTTAGTTAAAATAAAGATAGGTTTCCTGGTTGTTAATGACGAATTTGTCTTTACGGAACAAATGTTCTAGACAGTGACGCAACTCATGTTCAACCCAAATTGTGTTTTGACCACTTAACTGATTAACTTTTTAAAAACAACATTTAGCGCTTAACGTACGCAGGTGCTCAAAATTAAACGAATTCAGGTGAATTTGGGTGACCTTGCCAGCAGGGAAAGCTCACCAAAATGCTCGGATTTTACGATAAATCAATACCAGGAATGTCCACAAGGCACAGACTACCCTTGAAAATCCTGCGAGCTCGCAGCGCCCGGAATTCGTATAATTTCGCGCACTTGTGTAGATAAGTTTGTCGATAAGTGTTGTTTCTACATTGTCTTTTAAAATGAGCTAGTCCTAAAATTATCTGGGTTGAACATGGTTTGCATCCCCATACTTAGTGGGAGTTTGGATATAAAGATTTGGATATATTTACAAACTATCCTCTTTCTTAGGAGTGTCACCTCATTTGCATAAATTTCACAATGTCCATTTTCACCGATACATGCTATCCATGTTGAATAAACTTTATGCTTATCTCGACTACATGAAAACATTCGAATGCGGTGACCAGCCCAAATAATTTGTCTGTACAATTGTGTCAGAATGATTCACAGGAATACTAATATGTAGTTTAGTAGTTATGTATTTGTCCGCTCTCATTTTTTAATGTTAGAAAAATTAACGGAAAAATTGTCCATCCATCTATCCAATCACCCCCCGTGTGACATATAAATACTGCCCATGTTATTATTAACATGGTAAGGGTAGGATTAAAATATCCGCTCAAGTCGATCACATGCTTTCTGCACAGTCCCAAACATAGATAAATGTTAAAACTCTGTACGAATGCACATACATTAGGTACACAGCTGAGTACATAATTTATTATTTGTATGACTTACAGTTTGAGAACACTTCTTTTAAAAAAACTGGTTTTTAAGAATTCTCATGCTAAATCGTCGAATTATACTGACGCATCCATGTAAATATATTTATGAATACATACACATGTACATAAATACCATTTCTTAATGCAAAGTCCAATATTTTCACTTTAAATAAGCTCATGTACATAAAATTAATTCAATATTAAGTAACACAGAGGAATAACTACAGTATATGTAAATAACTATAACTACTTACATATTTGTGAACTGAAGGGAAATACTTATTGAATCTTATCGCTATACATACATACATACTTAGGTACATTTGTACATATTTTGAAGTGTATAATGTAAAAAGTGGTCCATATCTATCCTTACATACGGTACATGTCATCAAGGGCCTAGTGTCCAGCTATGCAAATATGTGGATGGATTATGCATGTATGCATATGTATACGTACGAAGGAATGATGGCACTCATTACTTACTAAATGAACAGCGGCTGTGCACGTAGCTGGAATTTTTTAAAAGTAAATCAAGTGAAGTACACATATTTACAATTAAGATTGAGGCAATTCACGCAGCCTTTGGTAATATTGTGAAATCCGTAAAATCTGTAAACTTGCGTAAACACTTTTGCAAGGATAATTCGCTCAGTAATTTCTGTAAAGTTGCTCTGATCATGAATGTCTTTTTATAAGTTTGTAAAATTATTTTACAAAAGGACGGGTTACTTCCTAATTTTTTAACAAGTTATACATAAATGACTGGGTGAATTGCCTCATTAATTTTTTTAGTTTCCCCTTTCCAATATTAATTTCGATTGATAACTGCGAATTACATAAGTTAAACGTACGAAAGACACAACTTTTAAATTAAAAACTGTGACAATGGGTAACTCGATATCCTCATGTGTTCAAAATGACGTGCCTAACGCCATGCCATCTTCCTCCAACAGTTCACCTGAGCGACCACGTGATCCATGTGGCATATTCTGTACTTGTGCAAATTGTTATACAATTTGCACAATAATTCGAGCACGACAGAATCACACTGGTTTGACAAATATTCACCAAGAAGACCATATCCTGCCAGGATACCGTCCTCCCCCGCTGCCACCCGAGACTCAAATTCTACCAATTCTGGCCAACTGGCACAACCCGAGAGATCTTTCAATACCCGTAATACAGTTCCCATCCGAGTGTTTCTTTCTACCACAAGAGGGAGTCAAGAATTGAGACATGTTGGTTCTGAAACAAGTCAGAGTCCACCGTCAAGTTTGATATCGTCATCCGATGCAACTAGATCAACAGCAACGTCATCAACGGAAACCTTAAGATCCACGCCAGAAACAACCTTAAGGTCCCCACCAAGACCAACAATTCGCTCCTTTCTATATCGCATTTTAGAAACCAACAGGACCAGACTACCATCAACATCAAGGTCAAGGCCACAAGTCCCAAATTCCTGTGACGTATCACCCACAACGACACATGTCAATCCATCATCGGCGAAACCTACTCCAGATCCTGATTCCAAGGAAACCTGGCCGTCCTACTTATTCGAAGAATCAGTCGATGAAGTTTCCAACATGCTCCAGTGTAGCATCTGCCAAGAATTATGCTCTGGTCGGATAACGCAGTGCAAAAATGGGCATAATATCTGCGCCACGCACACATCTCAGATTTCAACCTGTCCCATTTGTCGGGTCTCTTATAAAGAGGGATCGTCCCGAAATTGCTCGCGGAGAAGTTGGTTGTTCAAGAGAAAAGGAAACTCGAGGTGAAAGAAGAACAAAAAAAGTTACTGGACAATATGGAAAAGTTGAAGATAAGTAAAATTAAATGTGACCGGAAACCCCAAGAAGTTGATAAGCCGTGTCAATATTCTGGAGATGGATGTACCTATAAGGGTCACACTACAAGATTACAAGAGCATCAACCCATTTGTGATTATCGGTAAGTATACAACTAAATTTAAAGTTAAGGCTCCATAGAGTTTTTATTCTAACTCAACCCTAGTTCAATGTTTTTAAATGCAATTTCAAAGATTTAATCAACTCCATAAGTTTTGAGATAAATGCAAATTTTGGTATTTTAAACTAAAGCTAATTTTTGGTACAAGAAACAAGTCGATTTGAAAAAAAACTTAGCCAATTCATCTTTGAGGAAATTTACAGTAGAAAAATGGGAAATAAATTTTCATTTTTTTTTAAATAAATAGACTGGTTTGTAGTACCAAAAATTATATCCGGCCGTAAAAATTTACTACCGATATGGTAGAACTATAATACCGAACATGGCTAGGATGCTTATCAATTCTATTTGGCTTGACAAAGTCATATTTAATGTGACACCACTCGACATTATTTTAATACTTGATTTCTAATAGCGTAACTGCTTAAATTAATTAAAATTTCAGGCCGATTGAATGCTGCTTCAAAAATGACGGCTGTCAAAACTCGGAAATCCCATTCTTGGGCTATATTCAACATTTGCAAAATGTCCACAACGTGAAAACCTTCAGTGACGAAGCATACGTAAAATTTTATGTGAATCGTGGCGGCAAGTTGGTGCGAGGTATGCATTCATGATTTTCATTTAAGACGCACACATAGGTCAATTCGTAAATACAAAAATAAAATATTTATGCATACACACTAAAAAATGAAAAGTAACTGCTCTCTGAATTCTATACTAACTAAATTATACTTAATCCATCAACAAAAAGTTTACTCTGGATTTAGTATACGTAGCCTACCCATAATTAAGGGTCCAGTTAGTTTTCAAAAGGGTAGCATTATTTTTAAGAGTGCACCTTCATTGACCACCAAAAACAATGGGACTACTCCCACCGCTGGCTAAAACCACCTTTTAAAACAATTTGCTCCCTAAAACATTAACCCAAGCAACTTTTCTGGCAATTATTTCCATTCAGACGGCTCCTCCAGCATGGCAATTATCGAGGGTCCACTAGGAATCGCCACTTTCATTTTGAGAGCAATTCAATCCGAGGATGAGGTGATGATCTGGATAGCGATTCATGCCCATTATATAAGAGACTTGAGGTTCCGAAATGAACTAAAATTGGAAAACTTTGGAAACCAGGTAATTATATAATGATTTAATAAAATTACAATTATTTCGAGATTAATTAATGAACATTTCTTTAATTGTTCTCGTTTATTTAAGAGTCAGCCCCTCTATCAAAGTGATGATTATGTGCTGAGTACAACCTGGGATAGATATCCAGTCAGTTACTTAAAAATTCCGGTGAAACACTTGAAAACCAATTTAAGGCAGGAGAAGTCTAATAGAGGGAATTATGTGAGGGAGTATTGGGCCGTTACGGTGAAGATAATTACTTGAATTTTAAGGTTATAAACAGCAACATATGTACATATGGGTATTTATAGATATGTATGATAACTTCTCCCCCGGAAGTACCAACCCAGGGAGAAGTTATCACGGAGTGTATATCTGACTTCACACATTTTTAGCAGTATCTGAAATAACTTAATAAATACGTATCATTTGTCTAAGAGTAAATGGTTCCCCGCCTAATGACCTGTGTAATACGACCTGGTTAGAAGAATTTTATAAAACCTTCGGCAAAGTGTACGTAGGAACCATAGCTACTAGTTTTAGTTTCCAAAAGATTTTTCCTACTCCCATCCTGGCCACCAATCCGATTTTCCACACCAACCCTCAAATTAGCGATTTTCAACCCGATTCCGAAATGTCCTGGCTTATTTTTTGCCATTAACGTTCGACTGCCACCAGCTTTTTCGCCTTGGAGCGAAGGTTGGAGAACCTTCTTTTGCCCAAGGCCCGAAACTGGTAGATTTCTCACAAATAAAGGACATTATGAGGTTGACTGTTTTAATATCTTTCTCAATGTTAACCGTTACATGACTAACTAGGCATTTTACAGGGAATATAGTTTTCATGTACAAATTCTGTTGATAATCTACACTGGCAGAGGTGCCTGCGTGAAAAAATGTGTTTCCCGAAGTCTTTATGGGATCAGGGTCGACGTAGATCTCCTCATCATTGATCATAATTTTTAATGACATTTGTTGACACATTTTTTTGCAACATTTTTGGATGGTGATTTTTTGGTCTTTAACATACTTTGGGAGATTTTCTTTAATTTTTTCTGTAATCCCCAGTTTATGAACTTCGATGTTGCGGAACAAACTTTATTAAATTTTCATTATCGGGGCAGCGCCACAATTTGACATGGAAGAGTTATGGCTGAAGAGTTTTTTATGGGTGACTATGAGGAGAGTTGATCTGGAATGTTTTTTGAATTCCACTTTTTGTCATCCTCATATACCGAAAAATGAATATAGATTGTCGTTTTGTGACATGTTTCCGTTTTGAAGTACAGCCACGACTTGTTCGAGTCACGACAAGCGACGATTTTGCGGTTGTGAAAAACTCGATTCGCGAGGTTTTCACCTTCATGACGATTACTACTAAAATTCGTCATTTTAAGAAAAAATGCTTTGTATCTCCTGGAGACCCATGTAATTACGTTTCAAAAAATGAAAATGAAAAATACCAGTCTGCACAAACTGCGCAGTATGCTTACACATTACGCGGAACCACTTATTCCTGGACATACCATATTTACATGTGCATCATCTATACATGTTACTGATGATGTCATAAATTGGCTCATGTACGTACATAAGAATATGTATGAACATCAAAATCTGATGGTGTGAAGTGTAACCCTCAGAGTTGGTTGAAATTTTAAAATTACGTGGTCCAAGTCAATACAGCAACGTTTCTTTTTGTGTATCAGTCAAAATATTTGAGGTCAAAGTTGAAAAAGGGCGATATTTTATTTCCAAAGTAATCGCCCGGAATGGGATTTGCTTCATCCCCTTGGTAACAATCGCCAAGTTTTTCAACTTTGACCCCAAATATTTTGACAAATTCTGGCCATCACACAAACTGTCTCAAGAAACATTTGTTGTATGGAATTGGACCACATAATTTTAAAATTTCAACCAAATCGGAAGGTTATAAATACGTCACACCATCGCGTTGTCAGTCAATTATGTAAAGTAAGATACATATATGTATGTGTATTGCATAGCTTATGGCGTATATTTATACACACATAGATATTGTCCAGCGGTACATAAATAAATTGTTCTCTTAAATAAGCAAGCCTCATCCCAAGCCAGTAACCTCAGGAGAGCTATCTGTTTTGCAGTAATTAAGATATGTAAATTTTCTTCGGGCTTGAGCCTATTCTCCAAGTCAGACTCACAAGCGGAATTACTGATAAATCTAAATACAAGGTGTATTAAAAATGTAGAAACACTTCACCTCGTGATAGCATTAAACAAGTACTAAATCGGCGGAAAGCATTGCATAAGTACATATTAAACATACATACAAATTTATCACATTATCAGATTCCCATAAATTTTCCATTTAGTAACCTTCTTTAATCCGATTCATATAAAGATGTATGTTTGATACATACATACAGAAAATAATTAATATTCTTTAATTCGAATCCTACGTGAATCGGATTAAAGAAAATTTTCAATGCCTAAACATGTACAGGGTGGTTTAAATGTCTCGCTGCTATTTACAATGGGAAATTTTCTATTCGAAAAAATTCTTAAATTTTCATTACTTATCAAAATCTTGCATCTGAACTTCAACGATTTAAAAATTATTTCATCAGTTTTGATACTGAAGTTGAATAATTAACATAAATCTAAATCCCACATTTTCCTAACCAATGGAGATTAATGAACTTTCCTCTTTGTAAAATTTTCCACTGTGGTGAGATATTTAAACCAGCCTGTATGTACATATGTAAATACGTATTATTTACACGTCTTAATGATTCCGAAATGTATGTGACCATAGAGGGGCCATCCATAGAGGACGTCATCAACAATTCTCGATTTTAGCATCCACCCACCCAACGAAAACATTAAGGGATAAGAAATTTTAACATGGGAAGGATAGGCAGCCCTACACCACCCACCCACTAAAATGATGACGTAATATATAAACGTTTCATAATGGGGTACGATATATGACATAAGTTCTGGTATATGTACATACAACATATACATTATCCAACGGTTAATCGTTCGCAAATTTACATATTACATGTACATACACATGTATAGCACGTGTTTCCTCAGAAAAGCAATTAATCTTGCAGTCATCAATACGCTGCCTTTGAACTTGATCATGCAGAGTTAATCCTGAGTGAGACACTTGCCTCACAGCAGCTGGAGTTTGACACGGATAAGATTTAGAAAGTTGAGACCATTTTGTGAATAATGAATAACCATACATTCCTTAAGTACATATATACATATATGTATATACAATGTGTATGTACAAACATATATGTTTGTACATGCTTAGATTTTAATTTCACTATGAATAAATATGAACATATGTACTGGGGTTCCAAAGACGTGCGATTTTTTAGCCATTCATGTTTCCTACTTTTCTCAAGAATAACTTGCTCAAAACATGAAAACTTCCTGGAAAGGATTATCAAATACCAGAAATTTGTTTGAAAAATTTGCCAAGAAAAATATAAAAAATGATATTCCCTATATATATTTATGTATTTATAAATTGAATGTTTTGCTTCATACATATCAAAAATCTTCAGTGTATCGAATTCAATTTTGTAATACAAGTAAAAAATAACAAAACAAGTACAAAATATCGAGAAAATCTAAAATAAACACAAATACCGCAAAAAACCCAGTCTTACAAACCCTACGTAGGATTTAGATAGATACAAATATGAGATAATAAATACTAGGGTTGCCGCGGGTAACGGGTCGGGTACCCGTTACCCGCATACCCGCACGACTTTTGCGGGTACCCGTTCTCTGCGGGTAGCGAGAACTACCCGCACGGGTAACGGGTAGTTCAGTTTTTATTTAATTTTCGACTTAAAACAGCTCACAAAGAAAGTTAGTCCATTTACGAACAAAAGCACCAATTTATTATTTATTCATTTCAAATTTTGGCATTTTCCATTTGCCAGCAACTAGCGTTCATAGCGAGCGTGTGTTTTCGGAAGCAACAGAAGCCTACGGCAGCCTTAAATGCTTTTTATTCTTGGAAAATGCGGAGAAATTATTGTTTCTCAAGAATAACTTGCCTGCTCTGAAACATCAGTAATAACTTGACTTGTACTTGTGTCTTTATGTAAAACTGACGAGATTTTAATTTGTGCTTTGAAGGTGAAAAACTTGAATCGATTGAAAGCAAAAATTCTATTTGTAGGCAATTTCGTAAATGATGCCTTCATTTAAAATATAAATTTTAAAAATCAGACTAAAAATTGACTCTATTTTCAAATTACACAAGGATTGTCTCGCGAGTATATCAAAATATTAACGTCAAAGTCCAATTTTTAAGTACATGTTTTGCATCTTTTTCCTTCGCTGACGTTAACCATAGTTGACTTTGAACTCTCCCCCCAAATAGTTTTCTATTAACGGGCTATTCAACAGAAAAATAAGTGATAATTCCTAATTTTTGGCTTGATTTTTCTATATAATTCGCCAAGAAATCACGGCATAGGCTTGAAAAGGTTCCATTGTAAGCCAAAAAAGTTTGGTTTCAGAAAAATCTAAGGTCATCTAGCAAATTATGGCATTCGGTACCTGCACAGTATTATATCCAACTACTGAACAACCCAAATGAGCAAATAATTGATTAAATCAAATTTATTCTGAAGGTTAGTTAGTTTTAACTTAATTCTCGTAACGGGTAGCGGGTAACGGGTACCCGTGCGGGTACGAGTAGTTGTGCTGCGGGTAACGGGTCGGGTAACGGGTAGCATTTTCGCTACCCGCGGCAACCCTAATAAATACCCTATTAATTCCTAAGCACTCGTCTCAGTTTCTTAATAAGTACATAAATCTTCAAATTCGTTTAGAAGTAAAAAGTGTACGTATACAAAATATGTGCAGATACGATTGCATGGCATCACTAAATCCCCAATATAATTGAACTTTGCATAACCAGATTAATCGCAATCTATTCACAGTTTATTCATCCCCTGTGAGCTTATCTCAGGTACAACCTATTTAAAGGAGATCTCCCCAAGGGGAAAAGCACAGACGCAACCTACCTTTCGAACCGAAATAATCTAAAGAGATCCCAAACTTCGAGAAATTTCGAGAAACCATGAAGCTAGTTTTTGTCCTCGTTGCCTCCTTGGTTATAGTTGGAGCAGGTAAAGACAAAATTTTTAGGTTTAAGCGTTTCAATATTTATGGTCGTCACTTATTTCAAAATGCTTCAATTCTTTGTATGAAGCTTTATTAATTTTGTCAAAATTATGAAATAATTTTTTCACAGCTGCCCAAACTACAGCGCCAACCATCCGGCCAACGACGCCACCCTCGGGGGCATCGTCAACGACAAACACCCCTAACCCTTTGAATAACCCGGTCACCTTCATCGTAAACCAGGTCAGGGGGCTCTGTTACTCAGGATCCTGGATGCGTTCACCACTGCGCTCTTGCCCAATCCGGAGCAGCTGAATGTCCTCGCGGCCCAGCTGTCACAGCTCGTGAAACAGCTGAACTCCCTGTCCGGTCAATTATCACGTGCTGTACTGCCTCTCGTAGACCAGCTGATAGACACCGTTACAAATTTACAGATTCAACTGGACACCAAGATTGACTCGGTGCAAGCCAAATTGAATCAAGCAGTTGATAAAGGACAAACCTTGGTGGCGAGGCAAATTAAAAAAGTTGTTGATGGCTTGACCGCAATCGAAGAAATTTTGGATCAACTTGAATCCATCCTGGAGAGTCTGCAGCAATCCATTGGGGGTGCGACGACCACCGCGCGGACGGGTCCGACCGCAGGTGTCCCCAGTACAACTATTAACTATACTAGCTTTTAGCACAGGCGTTTCTAAATACGACGGTAACGTCGCGTGAAAAAAAAAACTTTACCTTGATTCACCAGCTTAGGAGGGGAGCTTGCGAGGTTGATAATAACAGATATTGGTGCCCTTTGGATATGTGGTAGGGACCCATGAGTGTACTAAAACCCTGAAGTGGTTTGACTCCATGGCCACATTTGCGCCCGCCACACCCACTCAAAAATGTCCAAAAAACGCTTTCACCCCAGTTTTCACTCACTCAAATCCACGTCAAAAATCCAATTTTACTCGGATTTTGAAATTTCTTTCACCATTATACTCCCAGATAGTTGCTTTCTTCAATCCAATATCAAACTCAATTTTTTCGAAATTTTTAGTATTTTTAAAATTTAAAATTCTGAATGAGCATTGTTGTAGTCATCAACAAAACAAATTATGTTTGCGAAATAATCATCAATAAAATTGAGTTTGATATTGGATTGAAGAAAGCAACTATCTGGGAGTATAATGGTGAAAGAAATTTCAAAATCCGAGTAAAATTGGATTTTTGACGTGGATTTGAGTGAGTGAAAACTCGAGTGAAAGCGTTTTTTGGGCATTTTTGAGTGGGTGTGGCGGGCGCAAATGTGGCCATGGAGTCAAACTACTTCAGGGTTTTAGTACACTCATGGGTCCCTACCACATATCCAAAGGGCACCAAGATCTGTTATTATCAACCTCGCAAGCTCCCCTCCTTAGTCAATTCCAATCTTACAAAATGTATTGATTTTATGATTTATTGAAATTTGCAGTGAATGAAGTTTTGCGAAAAATGGGATACTTTAAAAAAATAAAAATACACCTTCCAATTAAAATGTACAGCTTATGCCACGTGCGTACCTAAGTATCTATTAGTAAAATAATAAGATAATAATAGGTTTGAGAAATTAACTATGTAGACATAAAGTTTCCACTTTTGAAAGAAATTTTAAGCTACACTTTACAATTTGTTAGAAATTTTTTTTAAAGGTCACTTACACAAATTCTCGTAACTCAATTTTGTCGAGTATGTATGGCATAGTATGCTACTTGAAATTGCTAATTATAGGTCCACAAGAAGGAAAAAGTTGCACTGAAAATGTCAAAGTTGCAAAATTAAAAAAAAAGTTAAGTAATAAAAACATGGTCGAAACTTTGTTAAATATTTCCTTTGTTTTTTTTAGCTGGAAAATGAATTGTTTTGTTCTCCAGTTTGGAAAAATTCCATAGTTTGTGGGGTTTTCAGAAGTATATTGATTTTTTTCGAATTTGTAGTTTTACATATATTAACACATACATACATAATATGTATTAACATATTATGTTAATACCTACTAGTACTTTGGCATGTACATACACACTCTTATATAATCACCTTTCGCATTACCAACTTTGTGTTACCACACTCAAAATAAGGTAGTAATGAATCATTACCATGCGGAATGACTATGTGGCTCTACCACGTCGATTACGATTTGTCGTAGAAATGGTAAATATAATTTCAGGGAAATTCAAATTCATTACCAAATATTAAGGAAGTGAATACCATTATGTATTAAATTTGAATTTCCCTGAACTTATTTTTACCATTTCTACGACAAATCGTAACCGACGTGGTAGAGCCACATAGTCATTCCGCATGGTAATGATTCATTACTACCTTATTTTGAGTGCAAGTGAAGTAACTGCGGCATATGTATGTAGTAATTGTAACATTAGAGCTTAATTATTATGTGCATCTCATGCAGATATGTCGTCTCTATTTAGATTATGTACATATTTAGTTGAAATAAAAATAAGTTTCCTGGTAATAAAAATTTGTTTACACGGAACAAATTTTAATGAGTGAGGCTACAGAATTGTATATATGTATCCTCACTAAAATGTTTGACTGGTACATATGTAAGCAAAAAGCAAAACTGTGCTGAAAAATAAGTATGCCGTTATTTACATATGTGTTCCAAATCTTTAATGTAATAAGGAAAAATTTGTCTATCAATGCGTGTATCTGGCGAAATACCAGTCTTGCATATTTTTCTAAAACATGAAGGTTTGGTACTGACCAAATGTGCTCCACTTCAAAAATCTCCCCCAGTCGTTTGTTTATTTTGTCATAGATAGAAGTCTTGTTTTAAAAGACAATACCAAGCGGTAATTGCTAAACATAGCTCGGGATCGAAGTTTTATCGTGTTGAATGGACCGGTGTAATTATAATACTGAACGGCAAGCACACTCAAAGCAAAAATTGTCAAATCAACACCGCCGGTGTCAATATATGACTTAACCGCCTTGGTTACAATGTTGAATCCGAGTTATTATGATTTTGATACCGGTAGTTATAATATTATGACTGGACGGAAAAAATTCATTACTTCTCGGAATCACAATTGTAACCAAGGCGGTTAAGTCATATATTAACACCGTTTTGTTTTGAGTGTAACTTTAATACCGAGAAATAAATACCACCGTGACAATGCCAGATTTCTGATATTGTAAACTTTTTAGCGTGTGCAGCTCTAAATTAGTATCATTAAATTGCTAATTTTACGTAATAACTTGACCCAGTTAAGAATACAGATATGCATTTTACCACACGCCGATGCCTTTCACTGCGGCACGTCTTTTACTTGTACACTTTTTTATTGTTTATCTGCGCCCTGATATTTTTGTCGACAAGTCTTGCCAATCAAGACGGGTGGAATTTATTCTCCCTTTTCCAAGGGTACGAACTAACTCAGGCGGAAATAGAGTCTGGGACGGGACAATTGGCGCAAGACGACGCCCGCTTAATGCGCCACATTTCGGAAAAGTATCTCATTCCACCGTCGCCAAAAGGTGTCCAGGCGGGCGTTGATTGGACCCCGGTTCATCTCACGAATAAATTTGAACAGCAAGAAGTGTCGCGATTTATAATAGATCTTTTTAAAAATAAGGTGAAACAGTTAAAAAATTTATGTATCTGTGTAATTTGTATTATTTTTTCAGTTGAATTGAGTCGGATCACATTAATATGTACCTGTTCAGAAAAACGTTTTTCATTCAGTATCCAGTCATTATTAACCCTGACTGAAGATTTTGAATAATATTCAGTCATTATCTTTCAAACTCATTTCATTTCACATCATCTCACTTCATTTCTTACTTGGCCCAATGTCTTAAGCATGGTGTGAAAAATGAATAAAAGTGAGAAATCCTTTCATTCATAGTCACTCATTTGAAATTACTGAATCCTTCACGAATTTTCATTCAAATTACGAGAAATTCATTTTCGGTGAATTTTCATTCACCATCATTCTCTATCATAAGCGGTCAAATGAATGAAACTGAACAGGTTTGATTACAGCCCGATCCGTTTTTTGAAAGTTTGGAAAATATCCACCTTCATGACCTTTTTTTTAAATACCCAAACCGACCCGATGAATTATTTGATTGTAGGAAAACTTCGTTACTATAAATTTCCAAAAATATCCGAACCTATAAATCCTTCAGATATTCAAAAATATCCCAATACTTGGATTCAAAAATAATCAAATCCTATCCGATTCTAGCGGATAATCCGAAAACCGGATATTTGATTCAACTCTGATTTTTGACCAGCTTCTATGTTGTTTTATATTATTTCAGAATGGTGGCACATTCATCGAGTGTGGGGCGAATGATGGCGAATTTTTCTCAAACACGATGCTCCTCGAGGAAAAGTATGGCTGGACAGGACTCCTCGTCGAGTCAGATCCTCGCCCTTTGAAAAAATTAATGATAAGAAATAGAGCAGCTTGGATAGCGGAATGTTGTCTTTCAACCGGAAGTCAACCACAAAAGGCAAATTTCAATTAATTTTCGGAAATATTAATATCAACACAATTTACGCAGTTCTTTGCAACTTTGTAAAATCTGTAAATGTCTCCAAAATCACAGATTTTCACAAAATTATACAAACATTTCTAAAAAAATTAGCGTACAAATTCTTGTAATTTATCCCTATCACCTTTTACTTTGTAAAACTTTCTAAAATTATTTTTTAGAACTTAACAATTTTACGAGTTACAACTGACGGCGTGAATTGTCTCGGTGCTTATTTCGGTCAGAACTTTTACCCCAATTCCATTACATACATGTATGTTGCTCTTTTTTAAAATAAATAGATGGAATTTCTCCGTCACGATCGGGACGAAGGGTTAAGTTTCATTCCAGGAAAGCGACATTTTATCGGAAACGAGGCCGACTATTATTCCTTTGATGCCCAATGTTTCCCACTTTACTCAATCCTCTCAGCCATCAATATGACAACGGTGGACTTCTTCAGTATCGACATTGAAGGAGCCGAGTTGGACGTGCTTAAAACCATTCCATGGGATAAGGTTCTTATCAAGGTATGTAACTATGTTGTGAAGATTTGATTAACACACTTAAACATTATGTCATATACCATTTAGAAAAGTAAATGCACTCTCCATTCTAAATTAAATTTCCTATACTACACTCATAGAAATGGGGTTACGATTATAACCACAAAGTAAACGTACATATATGATTCTATCGCCGTGGTTATAAATTTATCACCGACTGGTTACAAATTTATTAGCTCTGGTGACAATTTAAGACCAAGTCGGTGAAACTTTATAATTACTCGGTGACAATTGTAACCACTTGATGACAAATTTATAACCACGGCGGTAGAGTCATATACGTTTACTTTTTGGTTATTGTTAGATGTAAAATGATGTATTTATGAAATTGTTTTATGTATTTTTGTAAATTGTTGAATATGCGTGTAAGATTGCCCCGTGACGTGGTGGTGGTTGCCATGGTGACGTCAGAGTGGGATTTTGAGTGCGCGTCGTTCTTTGTTATAAGTCGTAGTAAGTAAGTAGGTAGAAGAATTCTACACAGTCGAGTTTTAGTCGTTGTCAGAGTCAGACATTTTGGATTTAGTCGTCGTGGTAGGAAATCAAGAGTAAGAATTGTTAATTCTTTGTAATTGATGTCCACGATTAATTTGTCGTTATAGTAGTCACCAATCAACTCGTGTTAGTGCAGAGCTCTGAATTATGTTGACAAATTAGTAATTTGTTGGAAATAAAATCTAGTTTAAGTAGATAAAATAATCGTATATTCACTGAAGTCACTTTCTTCAATTCCAACGAGCAAGGCACCATTAAATATACGTAAAGACACTATACTCCGGGTAGGTGATAGCTTGGTTTTTACATCAGTGGTGACCTCGACGTGATTGCTCGTTGGGTCAGTTTTAGTTGAAAGTGGACTAGTTATAGTGGTCAGTGAGTTGTGACCTTTTGAGTGAATTAGTGTACGTGCAAAGACTGTTCCGTGGAAATCCTGTGCAAGTGTTGCTGTCTGGACGAGGAGCAGATCGAATTGGTGTACGTGCAAAAAGTGTTCCGTGGAAATCCTGGGCGATTGTTGCTGTCTGGACGAGGAGCAGATCGAATTGGTGTACGTGCAAAAAGTGTTCCGTGGAAATCCTGTGCTATTGTTGCTGTCTGGAAGAGGAGCAGATTGAATTAGTGTACGTGCAAAAAGTGTTCCGTGGAAATCCTGGGCGATTGTTGCTGTCTGGACGAGGAGCAGATCGAATTGGTGTACGTGCAAAAAGTGTTCCGTGGAAATCCTGTGCTATTGTTGCTGTCTGGAAGAGGAGCAGATTGAATTAGTGTACGTGCAAAAAGTGTTCCGTGGAAATCCTGGGCGATTGTTGCTGTCTGGACGAGGAGCAGATTCAAAGGAGAGGATTCACATCAAGCCTTGCCTCATTGAGGACCCGACCCTGAGTATTTGGGGGCTGTTCAGGTGATACCTTTCAAGTTTTTTATTGTTGCTGTGAAGTAGTCCGTGAGGAAGGAGTGACCGACCAGATTGAAATCGGCGTGTCCAACCCGAGAGGAACTTCAACTTTATTCGTCTATTAATCAATTACTGTCTTGCCTCGTTGAGGGCCCCATCCTGAGCGTTCGGGAGCCATAGAGGTCGGCATTGTTGCTGATTGAGTTAATAAGCGTGTACTGTTCTAATTGTTTTGTTTGTTGGATTTGAGATAACATCATGGATCGACTGAAGAAGGCGAGGGCTCCAGTTCGAGCTTCCATTACCAAGACGGTGGATGGTGTAGTTGCTGAGTTGTCGAAAGATCCAAAGGACTCGAGAGAACTTACCATCAAGTTAAGGAAGTTGGAATCCCTGCAGACGTCGATCAGAGAACATGATGAAAAAGTGCTTACCCAGATGTTGGATGACAATTGCACGGCGGGGTCTTATGGGGATGAGAGTGCAGTGAATGAAGAATATTCAGATAGAATCAGAGTTTCTATCATGGATATTGAGAAGATTCTTAATGCAGAAATCCGTCCACCAAGTCCGAGTGCAAGTAGCAGCTATGTCACCGTGAATGGGGAGCGTATCAAAAAGGATAGAAGCTTCAAACTGCCCAAGATCGAGCTACAGAAATTCGATGGGAGTTGGAAGAATTGGTTGGGGTGGTGGGCTCAATACCGTCAGATTCACGAAGATGATGAATTGCAAGTAAACGTGAAGTTTCAGTATTTGATTCAAGCCATTGTCCCCGGATCAGAAGCAGAGAAAGTGATCAAGATTTATCCGCGCTCGGATCAGAATTATCCATTGGTGGTTGAGAAGCTGAAGTCCCGGTTTGGTGATGAGAAGATTTTACGCCAAATTTATATTAGACAATTGTTGGGCCTGGCTATCAATAGCGCCGCGGATTCAAGAGAAGATGCCGACGTGGAAGAATTGCATGACCAGTTGGAAGGTCATTTGAAGAGTCTCGAGTCTTTGGGGAAAGTTAGTGATCCAAGTGAACTCATTTATCCATTAGTGGAATCCAGTCTGCCACAGCAAGTGTTACTCAGGTGGCAGAATAGTAATTTGAGGGTACGCGAGAAGAAATCAGACTTGTCTTCTGCTACCAATTTAGAAAACCTGATGGAGTTTTTGCGGCTGGAGGCACAGAATGCCAAAGAAAGAAAATTTGTGCTGTCAACCTTCAGGCAAAGTCTAGTCAAGAATAGAGAGAAAGTAAACGTGTATGCAGAAAGTGAATGTGAAGATTTCTCTACTGCTGCCGGTCTCTATTCAAGTCATCAAGCTGACCAGCGATGTGTCTTTTGTGGAAAGTCGAATCACAAAAGTCAGAAGTGCTATAAGGCTCAGACATTACCTCTCGAGGAGAAGATCCTGGTGAAGGAGAATCGGGGATGCTTCATCTGCCTGGGAAGAGGACATTAATGCAAATGACTGTACCAAAGAGGTCAGTTGCCAAATATGTGGACGGAAACACTACTCTGTGATGTGTCCTGGTCAGGTCCGAGATGAGGAAGTGACGTCAATTAATGAAGATGAATCAAGTAGTAGTTCGGTGGAAGAAACCACCACAAACTTCAGTCAGGGATGCAAGAGCAAAGTCGTCCTGATGAAGACGCTCCGTGTTATGGTGAACGGAGCAAATGGAGCCAAGAAAGCAGTCCGGCTACTTTTCGACGAGGGAAGTCAGAGGTCATACATCAGGACGAAAACTGCCCAGGAATTGAAATGTCAAGTAGTGGACAAGTTGACTCTTCAGAATAGTTTGTTCGGTGGACATGTGACCAGCACCGAAGAAAAGAATTGTTATCGGGTCAACGCCAGCGGTATCGATAGGAAGGATTGCGCGAGGATGAATCTCCAGTTAGTCAACGAGGACTTTATTTGTGGAGCATGCCCAGCAATCCCACCTGGCCCTTGGTGTAAAGAGTTGGCTCGGAAGAAGATCCACACGACAGACACTTCAGCGTCGGAAGTCGATATATTGATAGGAAGTGATCTGTGGGGAAGTTTGATGACCGGAAGAATGGTCAAACTTGGATGTGGATTGATCGCCGTGGAATCCGTGTTTGGATGGACTATCAGCGGAGTGGTTCCAGGTGTCAACAATAGCAAGTTGAATTACGCTGGTGTCGTAATTAGTTCAAGCAAGAGCTCTGTAGAGAGGAAAACTCAAGAAGAGCATAAACGTGTAAAGGTCGACGAGTTGAGACGGTGGGAGCAAAGTGTTGTGGGGGTTCCCAGAATCGGCCAGCCTGCCATGAGGGGGTGCGGATTGGGAAACGGCAACAGCTTTGCTCCAAAGAAGTCAAGATTACTCTCGACAACAAAGGTACTTGGTCTAATTAGTGACAAGTACACGAATAAGCCGTCGTGTGGGAAGATGGAAGCTTGTAACCCCATCGGATTCAGTCGTCCAGCCTCTATTAAGCCGAAGATGAAGGTGCAGAAAGTGGTGGAGAAGAAAGTCGAATGGTGGGAGCGACCGACCACAAATTGAATTCCAAGAAGATGTCAAGAGAAGAAGCAAGTCCAGAAGGAGCCGGAAGTTGGTGGTAAGGATCAAGATAGGATCTCGAAGAAACCAGGGCGGTATCCGAAGTGGAATTTATAATTTATTTGTGTAATTTAATTTGAATTTGATAATTGCATAATTTGTTTTTAGAATAGTTCTTTTGCTCTCACAAAAGAAGGTGGGAGTATGTTAAATGTAAAATGATGTATTTATGAAATTGTTTTATGTATTTTTGTAAATTGTTGAATATGCGTGTAAGACTGCCCCGTGACGTGGTGGTGGTTGCCATGGTGACGTCAGAGTGGGATTTTGAGTGCGCGTCGTTCTTTGTTATAAGTCGTAGTAAGTAAGTAGGTAGAAGAATTCTACACAGTCGAGTTTTAGTCGTTGTCAGAGTCAGACATTTTGGATTTAGTCGTCGTGGTAGGAAATCAAGAGTAAGAATTGTTAATTCTTTGTAATTGATGTCCACGATTAATTTGTCGTTATAGTAGTCACCAATCAACTCGTGTTAGTGCAGAGCTCTGAATTGTGTTGACAAATTAGTAATTTGTTGGAAATAAAATCTAGTTTAAGTAGATAAAATAATCGTATATTCACTCAAGTCACTTTCTTCAATTCCAACGAGCAAGGCACAATTAAACATACGTAAAGACACTATACTCCGGGTAGGTGATAGCTTGGTTTTTACAGTTATAATCGTAACCATATTTCTAAAGTGTATCTAGATCCAGAGTAAATGTTGATTCGATGGAGAGTAAAATTTAGTCTGGATTTCGTACATATTATAAAATTTAAAATGGAAAGTGCATTTATTACCAAAAGGGTACTTAATTTTTAAAGGTGTTGTGCACGAAGAATATTTACAAGTGCTAGATTTAATCCAATAGGTCCTGTCGGTCGAGGTGCATCCCAAATACGTGGCTCCGATGAAGGACTACATGACAAATGAGGTGGGATACAGGATGATAAAATATATTAAGAATGGGTACTCGCATGATCAAATTTATGCGCATGAATCCATTTTACATGAAATAACAACTATTTAAACGTTGAGTTTTTTTATTTTAAATAAAGTTTCACAATGTGCTATTCCTTAACAATTGGCTTACAGTCTGTAAGTTACAGAAAAACGATCGCATGTAAAATTTTAAACTATTGCCGCATTTCCAAAAATATATGTACATAGATACTGAACATCAAAATTTTTATTAAATAGATGAGAAAGGAATTAACAAAACTGTGGAAATTACAAATTTAGGATTATGTAGCTGGCGGTTAGAGTACATATATTATTCTGAAAAAGTGAAACGTTAAAACATTTTTAATGAAATGTTATGTATACTTGAGTGTAACGCCAGAGTTTTATTTTTCGTGTCTACATACGCTTAGCATTTTATTTTTGATAATCATATAAACACATATGCTGTTACATATCAAAACAGATCTGAAGATTGTGCATTCATGCACAAATTTGTTGTATCGAATATCTTTGTAGATATTCGATCGTACAAAAAATGCTAATCCTTAAAAGGGTATGGTTTATGTATACTAGACCCATTTAAAGACTAACTTTCTAATTTGTCATTATACTACCCTCGGTAAATACAGAGCATACCTACATATTTACCACATTTACATTTATATGTACAAAAATTACTTAAGTAAGTACTTTTGCACTTATTTCTGACTCATGTATTCTCCTACATATGAATGTACTATATGTACATGCGGACAGTGGCCGCGGAAATGTGAGGACAAAGGGAAAATGAATCCAATGCTATCCCCGTCATCTGTCTATGATATAGATAAAAACTACTTCTTCGCCCAATTTAATTAAGGGGACGTCCATGTATTACGTCATTAAAAACTTGGGTAGGTGGTTGTGGGTCGCCTATCTTGCACTCTTAGAAATCTGGTATCCAATCTTTACCGACCGGAGTACATACACACGTGAATCTGGTGTTACCGGGAATCAACGTTCAGTCTACAGTAATGTTGTGGTAATGAAAAATTTACCAATCAGGAACAATGTACTACATATCCGGTAGGAAATTATTACCAAGTCAATACCAGCTGGTAACCAGCACGTAGTATCTATGTGGATCTACCAGATTTTTAGCAGTGTATCATCGTTAACCTTAACGTTAGTACGGATAGGGAAGGGGTCGGTGGATAATCCTACAATCGGCGTTTTTTTCATTACATTATATATGGACTTTCCTAATGTTCCCATGCTTTCCCCGGCGACTGGTTGTTCGTCATTGCATTGTGACTAAATATTTTCTGAACTACATAATAAGTATATATGTACATACGCCGTTTATTTACGGAAGTGCCTATGTACATTGGTATGTTTAAGTGTGTAAAGGGCCGTACATAAAGGATGTAATTAATCGATTTTCGTAGAGTTTAAGTATGCTCCCACCCCCGGGCGAAACCTGTTTGCCCATATAATACTTATAAGACAGGTAGGCCCCAATTTCCATCACATGCTTTCTGCACAGTCCCTAATGAACAAGTGGTTCGTACATATCCTAACTGCTCATATTTCGGTATGTACACCACCGTTTTTGCATGGTGTGGACTGACCGTCCAACAACTAAATATGTATATTCATGTGCATGAATATATGTACAAATGTATAAATGTATAGTAAGGAATGCTGGCACTCATTTATCAACAAATTTACAGCAGCTGTGCTTGAATGTATCTAGCTGGAAATTTTGTCAGTACATAAATAAAGTTAAGTGCATACGTAATAAATATTGAGGAAATTCACGCAGCATTTCGTAACCTTATAAAATCCGTAAAATCTGTAAACTTGTGTAAAGTTGTGGACGTATAATTAGCTAAGAAAGTTTTGTGAACTCACTCAATAGGGGCCTCTTTATTTGGATAAAGTTTGTAAAATTATTTTACAAAAGGACGAAATACTAACGAATTTACAAATGATTGCGTGAATTGTTTCATTAATTTAGATTTCTACATAGTTTCTCCTTCATAATATTCATTTCGACCTATCGCCCTGATTTAAGTGGTATGTACGAAAAACCTAAAGGTTAAAAAGTGTCACAATGGGTAACGTGTTATCCTCAAATATTCAAAATGGCGTGCCTTACCCGTCACCATCTTCCTTAAACAGTTCACCTGAGCGACCACATGATCCATGTGACATATTTTGTGAATGTGAGAATTGTGATACTGTGTACAATAATGCTTCCCTAACAAGCACGACACAACCACGTGGGTTTAACGATTATCCTTCATCAACAACACCTTATTCTGGGAGGGTACCACCGCCGCCCGCGGCCAATTCGACCAGCCGAGACGCAATTTCTACAAATTATGGCGGCCAGCCCATACAACCATTAAGTACAGTGCCCACAAGAGAGTTTGTTTCTCTTGCAAGAAGTAGGCAAGAATTGACACGTGTTGATCCGCCAAGAACTCAAATTACAGGGCGAAGTCAGGTCGCGTCATCAAGTCCAACTCAATTAATATCAGCGTCATCACAAGAAACGTCAAGAATAACAGCAGCGTCATCAACGTCAAGAATAAGAACAGCGCCATCTAGAGCAAGAATTACAATAGCGCAATCTACGTCAACAATGACAATTGCGCCAACTACGCCAACAATAATAGCGCCATTACCGTTAATAAGAACAGCGCCATCTAGGCCAACAATAACAACAGCGCAATCAACGTCAAGAATAACAATTGCGCAACGTACATCAATAATGCCAACAGCGCCATCTGCGACTTCGTTACGATCCACACGTACGTTATCAACAATTCGGTCTCCAGATCGCCTTACAGAAGTAAACCGGACCAGCTTGCCATCGACGTCAAGGTCAAGACCGCCACTTCCAATTTCTTGGGACTTGTTGCCAACACCGCCGTCTAATGTTTATCGAATTCTTGAGAGACCTATGTCCTCAAGTGCTTCAAAATCCACCGAAGTCTCATCCTCCACATCAAGGGAGACTTGGCCCTCCTACCTATTCGAAGACTCAGTCGATGAAGTTTCCAACATGCTCGAGTGCAGCATCTGCCTAGATTTGTGCGCTGGTCGGATAACGCAGTGCAAAAATGGGCATAATATCTGTGCCACGCACATACCTCAGATTTCAACCTGTCCCATATGCCGTGCCTCTTATGATGCGGGCTGCTCTCGCAATTTACTAGCGGAGAAGTTGATTGTTCAGGAGAGAAAGAAAATCGAGATGAAAGAAGAACAAAAAAAGTTACTTGACAATATGGAAAAGTTGAAGATAAGGAAAATTAAATGCATCCCTAAACCGAAAGAAGTTGATAAGCCGTGTCGATATGCAGCAGACGGATGTGCTTATCAAGGTGGTACTACAAGATTACAAGAGCATCAACTCATTTGTCATTTTCAGTAAGTATATAAATAAGTTCCAAATTGACGGTAAATATACTCTTAAAAATTTGGTATTTTTTAGTATTATTTGGCAGAAATTTTACCGTCCGCAAAAAAATTTGCTACTGAAAAATATGACGAAAATTTATATAATAGAGCTATGTATTACGACCCCGTAGTACTTATCAATTCCATTTAACAGAGTTATGCATATACAAATACGGCTTGGAATAATTTTAACACTGAATTTTTAAGGGTGTAACTAAATTTAAATTTCAGACCAATAGAATGCTGTTTCAAAACTGATGGGTGTCAAAATTCCTCAATCCAGTTTTCAGACTATATTCTACATTTGCGAAATGTACACAGCGTCAAAACTTTCAGCAACGAAGCATACGTAAAGTTTTATGTGAATCGAGGCAGGAAGTGGGTGCGAGGTAAATATGTACATGACATTCTTTTATAATACACATATGTCAAATCATCAATATAAAAATATTTGTGTATGTATGCACTCTTAAAAATAATGATACTCTCTAAAAAAGTAAATGCACTCTGAATTCTATATATACGTGTTAAGTAAACTACCCTAAATTCAGAGTAACACTAACTTGATAATAAGTAAAGTTTACTCAGGATTTGGTACAGAGGTCGACGCCGACAAATTTTCGGCGGCGGCGGCGCCAGTTTTTTGTAATTTTTCGGCGGCGCGGCGTCACAATGTTAAAGGAATAGGAAATCAAATTTTTCGGCCGCAGCGGCGCGTAAAATGCTACCGGCGTTCGGCGGCGCGGCGCCGTACGATCGGCGGCGTCGACTTCTGATTTGGTATAGCTTACTTAACATCCGATTCAGTCTGCATTTACATATTTTTCAAACGAGTAACAAAATGTATTTCTAAGAGTGCACCTTCATTGAATTCATCCGCCTAATACAATGAGACTACTACTACAACAGCTTCAACCATGCAATTTTTTTAGGGAACGTCTATATAAATATTACGTTATCAATATGGTGGATGGGTAGCGTAATATATGCACGTTCCCTGTACACCATTAATCACAACTTTGCTGAAAATTATTTTCCCATTCAGACGGCTCCTCCAGCATGGCAATTATACAGGGTCCACTAGGTACGGAGAATTTCGTACTGCGAGCAATTCAATCCGATGACGACGTGATAATCTGGGTTGCCATTCATGAAAATCCTCAAAGAGCTTATAGGCTCAGAACAGAACTAAAACTGGATGATAAGGTAATGCTTTCATAAAATAACCACACATTAAAATTAAACTAAATTGAATATTTGTTTATTTAATTGTTCTCATTTAAGAATTATGCTCGCTTTGGAATTGATGGTCTTGTGCAGAATACGACGAGAGATAGGAGTCCAGCCATGTACTTAACAATCCCGGTTAAGCACTTGAAAACCAATTTAAGACAGGAGACTAATAGAGGGAATTATGTGAGGGAGTATTGGGCAGTTACGGTGAAGATAATTGGTTGAATTTGAACTCGCAAACTGTACATATTTAATGTTTCCAAGATATTTCAGGGTATCATAGCCAAACATATTCAGTTTAGGACATTTTTAAGGGCATTTTTACAGTAATTGTCTTTCGTCAAATCAACAAACCCAAACTTGAACAAGTTTTTCGTATTCGATAATGTCCAAATCCAACATACATATGCCTTTATATTTTGTAAATGTAGTCCGCTTCACTCACAAATTATGTATATGTCTGTATATAAGGAATAAGAGAAAAATTCTGTCCAGTAGAAATTAACAAGCTTATTGTATATAGAAAGCCAAGTTTTATTTAAGTCATTTTTCTATACTGTGCCTAAAAAGTGCTCTTTCCGTAATATTAACGCTGTGTTCCGACAATACTTCTATAACGAAATAACTAATTTAAATATATATTATTACAAACGCAATATTCCATTAAATATTTTTAAGACTACGGTATATTTATATCGAGAAAATTTGCATATTTCTAGTTTTTTGTTTGTCCTGCATTTTGTTTATTGTAAGCAATGTATATTAAAATATTATGTGCTTCTGTCCCTTGATAAATATTGCATTGGGTTTCTTACCATTCCATTTTACTTCGCACAAGCTTTTCTACCCAACTTGCGTCTTTTCTTTATCCTTCGGAAACATTCATTTTTGATAATCTTCCAACTTGTAACGAATATCGAATAAACTATGAGCCTACAACCTAGATAAATTCGATGTCGCATTTCAAATACAAACATTGCCAAAGCTAGAGCCATTGCGGTGCCCCAAATTATAAAAAATGTTTGAATAGCTCCTTCCAATCCAACGTAAATATCGGTTTCTTTATGTTTTTTAAAGCCCCCCGCACTTGCATTAGCTGCTGGTTTCCGTCCCAAATTCAAACGATTGTTTAGTTCATACCACAAGCGGCCGAAAATTCCAGCCTCAACGAGATATCTGTTGTATGCTGGAACTTTTGATATTCCTACGCCTCGGAATACCAATCCGTCCGATTTACTATGCAAAATTTGTTTTCCGTTATAGAATTTATGCCAAGGGTAGTGTTTCGAAAGGAAGGCATGCTCCACTTCTAAAGCGCTAGAATAATCTATGAAAACCGTTTTACCGCACTCAACAAGATCTGTCTCTATATTCTTCTTGAATTCTGTAGCGTTCTTGGGATTCCACGTGGAATTAAAGTTGGTGGGGAAATGGGAATGAATTGGTAGGGACAGGCTAAAATGGAAGTTAATTTGTTTTCTAAAGTATGAATTATAATCCCAGTTATAGACCCTAGGCATAACGATTCCAGCTATGGCTATAGGAAAACGTAGGAATTCTGGCACCCTGAAAAAATGAAGTGATGATTGTGGCACAGACAAAAGCCTGAAACAATTGTGTTTCCGGTATGGGTTATTTTGTTCACGAAATTCTTTATAAACCATAGCCCATAGGTACGACTGAAGCTGGTGCACTGAGAGCTTACCCTCAGCGTCCAAATATGTTTGTCTAGATTTGATGAGCATATAATCTGTCGTGTTTGGAGATAATTTCCTGCAAACGAGATCACTAAACGTGCCAGGTTCGAAAGCTGGGAGCGGTGCGTTAAGTTCAGAAATCATTAAGCCGTTGTAACAATTGGTAATGATGACAGAAATGAGACACCATATGCCTAGAGTTAAGCGGAATTGGGAGTTTTTTTCAATCCTGCTCGGGACGTAGCCTGTTTCTTCAAATATTGTCGCCAATATGAAGAGCCAAGGAGAGAAAGAAATATTTGCGTACGCGGAGAAATACTTGTATATCGAGGCTAGAAGCATAGTCATGATCAACGTGACGAATAATGAGATCCACAAACTGTACTGGAATGGAGCTATATAAATTTCGAAGGGTTTATACTGTTCTCTGTAGCATGTAAGAAACTGCCAGCCAGATATCCGTGTTATTATGGGGATATGTGTCATGAGATCCGTGAACGGGTCTACCATATCAGTAGCTTCGAATTCGTAATTAAATGTAAGGTAGGGTCTCGATGGACAATACTTGCTGTGTATCATGGTTGCGTTCGCCTTTGACAACGAGATATCAATCAAGTTTTGAATTGTATAGATTTTATTACGATCAAACGGATTAGATTTTGTGGAAGTTTTTTCAATATTGACCCTATCGACCATGTAGGGTAACATGTAGCACCACTCCACCGGCCAGGTAGTAACGCGGGATATGCGTCTATCCCAGTAAGTAATTTCTTGACAATCTTTGATACTATCGACATAATCAATAGAGTATGGAATGAAGCATACTTTGTGGATAAAATTGTCTGTAAGGTATGAAAGGACGGCGACAAATGTATTTAATAACAAAGGTAAAAATATCGGCTTAATTGATTGATTTCCTTTATCCGGTGCTGTCGTTAGAATTACAACAAATAATTTATCACCGTGGTGATAGAAACGCTGGTTTTGGCTGCCATCCATACTAAAGATATGGTAGCTTGTTGAAAGTTTTATCCATTCTCTTAAGGATCGCGAGGACACCCCATCAATTTCATCGGTGAGATCCATGAATACTTTTGAGAGGACGAAACTTAATTTACATTTGGGACTTCGGGATGACAATGCGTTAATTGCAGATGGTAAATTCACCCTTGGGTGCAAGTAAAGATTCGAATATTTAGGAATACAGATAACTTTAACAGGAATGTTAAAATTGACAATGTCCGTCCCGTCGTGTAAAATTTGAACGTCACAATTGCTCATATTTCGAAGAAGGCGTTTGATCTGAATTTTTGCAAGTATTGAGAAGTATCCGGCTGACGTTAAAGATACTAATGTGAGAATCGTGCAAAATATTAATTGTGGATGCATTTCACGAACCGTGTAATGCCTGAAAATCAGATTGGCGAGTACATAGATTTGTCGTGAACTTAGTGATTTGACGAGTGGCGATCCTGATTGCTAAATGATTATGAAGTTTATTTGAACCACTTATGTACCACCTGCACAAGTAAATTTGTGTTCATTTGCATTAACCCTGGTACAGAAATAGGCAACCAGCTACTCACACGTTGACATTGCAAAGATTGAAATACATATGTGTGTATGCATTCCGGTTTAACAATTAAATTCTGTGCTTGGTTAGAAATAAACTGTGTATGCAAATTAAATTGCATTTCTATTGTGACTGAGGTCGACATTTGGATAAGATTTATTTAAGTGAAAAGTTCGCAAACTGATTCCTCTACATCTGCTTAAGGACATATGTATGCAAATATGTATGTTAAGCTTGAACTTCTAGCTCTTCCATCTAATAAATTCCTGTCACTGGGTGCAATGGCGTAGTAACCAAATCGCACCTAACGTGCAAAAAACTTCGCTTATCCAACAACATGCCCAAACCGTGCACGGTCACTGTCACTGGTGCTTTCCATTTGTCACACCCCTTGCGCGTGATCGCGTGCTTCTTTAAAACCTTGTAAGGATGTGTTGCAAATTAGAAGACAAAACATTTTAAATTTAGAAAAGATCAATTTGCATAATGAACTTTTTTTTCTGTGAAACCAAAAATGTCACGCAATGATTACCGAAGCTCATGGTTGGCATGTGCTATTTCATCGGTACATACATACAACTACATATAAAACTTTATTTATATCCTATACGGTATAAGATGCTAATATATTTATCTATGTAAATACATTTCTTGTTTTGGCTTATGTACTAAAATAGATGAAACAGAGCAGAGTCGTATTTAATATTCAAGTGCGAATATTGTAGTTTCCAGTTTTATAGGAAACAGGTTTTTGCATATACGAACACCGTTTTTCGGTTTACATGTAATAGAAAAAACCCTTCATGTTTCTTGTTGAGATAAAAATAGTTCGTTCTTAGTTGTTCTGCAATAACTTATTCTCAAGTATACATTTAATTTTAATTTTACATTCAATATTTGGGTATTATATTTATAAACTTATTAAAATTTGCACTAAAAGTGGTTTCCCACAGAATAGAGAGCAGGTTTCTTAAAATTTTTAAAATCTGGATTAAGCGATAATCGGCTTGTCGTAAATTTTGCAAAATCCGATTAATCGAAACCCCGGTTTATCAAATCTTCCCATTTTGGACTCACAACTATATATAACACAATGAAAGATGAACATGTTAATCCTTAATACCTCTAATGGTACATGACATCAGTCTAGCAATTTGCTTAATATCGACAGAACATTTGCTAATTTCTCGGCCTAACCCTGAAGGTACACAACGTGTGTACAAAATAGTGTAATAGGCTAAACTATATACACACTAGAATTGAGTTAAGTAGATACATACTTATGAAAAGTAGCTGATAAGAATGATATTAAAATTTTCATAATAATCATAATTGATGGTTAGCCTTTATAAATATCAAAACTGAAAAAAAGTTTCATTTATCGCTCTTCAAATGTATTATACATACTTCAATAAAAATAAAAATTTGTACATACATACCTACATAACTTTTTGGAAATTTTTAGCAGCCACTGAGGCACTTCACGTACTCATTGGTAACTTGCAAAATCTGTAATGACAATGAATCACTTTCTAATTAAACCGGGTAAAATGTAGAGCATAATTGATACGAGTTACACTGTTAAAAATGGATAATGTTACCTTGTAAAATGAAAATGCACTCTGATTTCAATATAAGGAAACCAGATCAAATATAGAGTGAAATTTATTTTTTGACAAGTAAACGTTGCTCTTGATTTAAGTAGTCATATCTGTTCACCTTCATTCATTTGACTGATCACGATACTGAATGAAAATGAATTGTGTCATGCAAGAATGAAGGATTCCGTCATTTCAGATGAGTGAAAGAATTTCTCACTCCTTTAATTTTTCACCTGTTGTTTCATACATTGGTCGAAGTAAGAAATTAAGTCCGATGGAGTGAAATGAAATTAGTTTGAAAGAAAATGACTGAATCAGAATGAAGATCTTCAATTCTAGATCGAGATGAATGAGCTTTGAATGAAAACACATTTTTTCAACAGGTTCTTATGGATTTAAGTTAACTTTCCTGAATTTCTGTAGAATCCCGACTGCATTTACTTTAGAAAGGGGAAATATTATGTATTATGTATTTTTAAGAGTGCAGCCTCAGAACTTTAGTAAATAATATTAACTTGTCGTTCCAGGGAAGTTCTTTGTCTTAAACCGCAAATTAATTACTTCGGTAGGCTACTCAGAATTACATATTTAATTCTTATGTATATACATAAATATTTAAAAACTTTCCATGTAATAAGTTGCAATGCTTGCAGATTCTGTCCACCGTAGTTACATTTATCGTTGTTCTGATTCAATTTCGAGACGGAGAAACTATGCAAAACGCAGCATCAAGGACGAGTTTCGAACGAACAAGTTTTACCTCAAAAAATGTTACTATTTAACAATTTAATCATTTATTCAGTTGTAAAACTAAATACAAAATTTAGAAATATTTATACAATGTGCGTTTTCATCAGCATTTTATTCACGAAAACGTGTTTAGCTCACAAATTAAAATAAATTACAAAATTTATAACAATGTATGCATACAGGCACTATACATAAATCAAAGTCATGCTAAAGGTTTAGTAAAAAAGAGAATGACACAATAATTGGATAAAATTTGTGCAACGGTTCATAAATTTTACACAAAGTGTATACATTTTGCACATCGGCTGGATAAATTTTACCGAATTACTGTGTCATCCTATTTTTTTATTACTCAACCTTTAGTAAATTTAGCACAAGTTTTATTTAGAGCGAAGATATTGAAGGTGTCGCAGCCAAACAGAGTTTCGCAACGAAACCATCCGAATAGGTGATATGAGAATAACATCATTTTATGGTGAGGTGAAACCACCCATTCCAGGAAATAGTTTGTAAGTCTGTATGAGTAATCAAGCAAGTCAATTGTAGATAAAATATGAATAAACTTGTACTAAATATTCAGTTGTAAACTAATAAATAGATACGAAACAATTACTGATATTGCCCCTTATCTTTAAGATAAACAAATACTTGTTTGTTGAAGCACAATGCAAATGTAGCCTATATTCTTTCTGTACATATGTCCATGCAACTGGTCACTGTCGTGTTGAATGGTGCGTATTATCTGTGCAAGTGAATACGTATGTACTTTTTAAGGAGTGGTCGCATTCAGTAACAAATTAATTAATCAATCGAAAAACACTTAATAAATATTAGTGAAGTTTAGTGAAGTTTCATATTTTAAAAATTCATATTATTCCATCGATACTTTTTATCCTAGATAAGTAACATATACGTTTTTAACTTTAAACTGGCCACAATGGGTAATTTTATACCCTCAAATCCTCCCAGAGAAGTACGCTATGCATGTGACTACGGCTGTGGTTGTGCAGATTGTGATCCATACGTGTACGATAATTCTCCCGGAATGAACACAACACAATCATACGGTTTTACCGATTATTCACCCGATCCAGTAAGAGGATCATATAATTCCAGCACTTATGTTGCATCAAGAACTCCAAGCTCAAGATCAATACCGACCGCGTCTCGATCTTCTGTCAAAACAGGATCGCTGTCTTGGTCGGAACCAAGACCCCAACCGCAAATTATACCCTCCTCACTAGCTTACACAACCAGTAGACCCTCAATTTCTACTAATTGTGGTGCTCCTGCAAGAACTCAACTTCAACCACAAACATCGCTTAGAAGTCCAGTGTCGCCATCCAATCCAATTCGATCAGCAACATCGTCAACAGATCGCCGAATTATAGATACAAACTGGATCATGTTACCATCAACATCATGGTCAATTCCAGCTGTTCAACCTTCTTCAGTCTATCCAACAGCACCAAATGTTAATCGACCATCTACTTCGACAAACGTACCTAAATCTCTAAAAATTTCGTCCACAACAAAGGAAACTTGGCCATCCTTCCTATTCGAAGAATCAGTGGATGAAGTTTCTAACAGGTTGGAGTGTAGCATATAATGAGGGATCATCTCGAAATCTTCTCGCGGAAAAGTTGGTGGTTCAAGAAAGGAGCAAATTAGAGATGAAGGAACAACAGCAAAAATTGCTGGACAATGTGGACAAGTTGAGGATAACTAAAAAGGAGGTGACTTTTTGAGAAATTTTTAAATTATGCAATAAAGAATGAATTAATTTTAATGAACTGAATATGAGTAATTCGAATGAGTAATTAATGAGTAATTTGAATGAGTAATTCGAATTAGACGAAATGCCTGTTAGATAAGGTTGCATTAGTAGATGTTACGATTCACATGCAAGTTATTTTTACGTAATACCGTAATACATTTATTCATGCAGCATATTTATGTATACAAATGTGTGTATCCATTAATTATTAAAGTTTAATATGTATGTCCTTGATTGATAACATGACTTTAAAAGTTCGCCGACATAATATTTGCCAAATTAACTGCCCAACTCCGAAGTAATACAATATGTAAATACGTTTGTATGTTCATATGTATACACTCAAAATAAAAATTTGTCAAATCAACACCGCCGGTGTCAATATATGACTTAACCGCCTTGGTTACAATGTTGAATCCGAGTTATGATGATTTTGATACCGGTAGTGTTATGATGGGTAGGGTTATAATGTTATGACCGGACGGAAAAATTTCATTACTACTCGGAATTACAGTTGTAACCAAAGCGGTTAAGTCATATATTGACACCGTTTTGTTTTGAGTGCATATTTATTTACATGCAGATCCAGAAATTAATTTAATAGTTCAACATATGTGCATATGTATGTACATATTTATTAGTTTATTAGGTTGGTGTGCTTGGAGCGGACGACCATACCCGCTCTAAAATTTTGGAGCGGTTCCGACAGGCGGCGCCAGGGATACAGGAGATATCCCCCGCAACCGCCGTCCTGCTTGGCGCCCCGCTTACTGACGAGGCCATCGAGTCGGTGGTGGGGACAAAGACCGACCAACTTGCCAAACTGGGCGCCCGACTCCTTGAACTCTCCTCCCACTCTGCGTTTTTCCCCCTTCGGGCGTCCATCTCTACACCCCGCCTTATTTATTTTTTGCGGTGTGCCCCGACTTGGCGGAGATTCGACGCCCTCACTCTTTATGACGCCAAACTAAAGGAGTCAATGGAGGGGATCCTCAACTGCTCACTTTCCCCGCAATCTTGGCTTCAGTCCTCCCTTCCCGTCGGCGATGGCGGCTTGGGGGTTAGGCACGCTGTAGACGTGGCGATTCCGTGTTTTCTCGCGTCCGCTTACAGTGTCCTCCCCCTTGTAGAACGCCTACTCCCGCCATACCTCCATGGCACCGTCACCGCATTGCAAGAAGGAGAAGAGGGATGGAATCCAATGGGACCCGCAGAATTTCCCCCGCCGGAAGTTAGAGGTTTTCAGGCCTCGTGGGAGGTGCCTCAGCAAGAGGCCGCTATCAACCACCTCAGAAATAGAGCATCTACTCCAGAGGATAAAGCTCGTCTCCTTGCCATGGGACAACTGCATGTGGGGGCGTGGCTCAATGCCGTACCTTCGCCACAACTTGGGACGCTACTCCCAAATGAGACGTTTCGCATCGCTTGTGCCCTCCGTCTTGGATGCGACGTCTGCCACTCCCATAAATGTCCATGCGGAGCTATGGTCACATCAAAAGGCTACCATGGCCTGAGCTGCAAAAGTATTGCGGGGCGTCATTCCCGCCATGCCGCAGCAAATGACGTGATTTGGAGAGCTCTTCGTTCCTCCGGAGCCCCCACCATTAAAGAGCCAGCCGGTTGTTCCCGGCCAGACGGGAAGCGCCCTGACGGACTGACATTGGTTCCATGGGCAAGAGGGCGGCCCCTGGTATGGGACTTTACGTGTGTCGACACTTTTGCACCGTCTTACCTCCCCCAAACCTGTGTTCATCCTGGTGCGGCAGCCGAGAGGGCGGAGGACAGGAAGACAAAAAGGTACGAAGACCTTCGAAGACCTTCTGGACAGATTCCTCTTTGTTCCCGTAGCCGTTGAAACAACTGGAGTATGGGGCAAGGAGGGCTTGTCCCTTACCAAAGAAATAGGGACAAGGATCACAGCCCTCACGGACGAGAAGAGGGCAACGAATTTTCTCATCCAAAGAATTAGTATTGCAGTTCAACGCGGAAATGTGGCCGCGATTTTAGGATCTCTGCCAGCAGGACGAGAGCTGGATGAGGTTTTTTATCTTTAGGACGACAACAATTAGAGGAATTTTTTTGAATATTCAGATAGGGAAATTTATGTACGGCGCTGGTCGTTTAGCTTTTTCGAAATAAATGTATGTAAAATGAACATGGAAAGAACAATAATAATTTACGGTACGTATTTATTAGTTTGTGTTGACTTATATAAGTACATATTTATGTAGGAAAATATGATAATCAAAGTAACCTGTTCAAACTTATGTATGTGGATGATCGTAATAAATAAATATCAAAACCGGCCAAAATGAGTCACATCATTAATCAATTTCCCAAAGTGATGTCTTAGGGTACATTAAAAGTTGTACATAACTACAATTCTTCAGAAATTCCTAGCCATCATTGTGTAATTTTGCAAAATCAGTATAACCAAACTGACAGACACGAGTGACAACATTATCAAATGCCAATTAAAAGAAATATACATACATACTTCAATAAAAATTAAAACTTACACGTACAATTCTTCAGAAATTTTAGCAATAATTGTCTTCAGTTCAAGCAAACTTGTCATAGCAGCTTCTCCATATTCATCACGTTAAAGTCCAAGTCCGTATTTATGTTACACCTAAAACCTACCCCAAATCCAAACAATTTGCAATCCGACGTCTAAACGGACCTGATCCTGTTTGGTCAGAATGCCATTAAGGCAACCCAACTAATTGGATATCTCCAACTGACTGTGGTAGCCACAGATTTGCATACGCACAATCGTCGATTAACCCTTCGTATCTTTAGAATCCCGTATTTATGGACAGCCCTCATCGTAATTGTAAGACGTATTTCACCGCCTGAACATCACTCTCGTCCCCGAAAAGGTGTCCTTAATCGCCTCAAACTTTTTTACGGTAGGGTTCCATAGTATGGAATCCATACCTGTTCATATTCATTAACTAAATACAGAATGAGGACATTATTCGTTCATAATTCAATAAATTTATTAAATTTTTGAAAAATGATGAATGAATATGGAATAGATATTTATTCATTTGATATTCATAAAGGATGAATGAACAGATTTATTAATTTTTCATCGTTGGCGAGGTACGAAAAAAATAATTTGTATATTGCAAAATCGATCTAATGAGGCAAGTTTGAGACAAAATGAGTAATTGTGATTTTATTAAAATATAAATTGACATTTGCAAACGAATACATATTTAGCTACTTAAATAAATTTCAGTTTGACGAAATGATTATTATGTAAGCTGCAAATATAGGTAGAAAATACCTATGTAAATATTTCGCTTTAACTTCATTGGTCTGCATGTAAATTACTCGATAATTTTTTAATATATTTATCCATAATTATTATTCCTATAATGTTTCGGATTTAAGAGAACTTTATGTGTTTCTGTGTGTGTGACTAATGTGTAAATGGCGATGGGCGAAATGTGACCGTGTGAGGCGTAAATAAGGCGGCGGTGTGGTCACAATCAATTACTTGGTGGTGTCATTTATTTTACACATAAGCCAACTATTACAAATTTAGAGTGTAAAATGAGACGAGGGACAATTTAGAGGTTACGATGTTCTTCCTCGTAGTGGTGAGTCGACACTAAAATTATTTCAACTTGAACTTCACTTAAAAAGGGCATATTCACTGCCAAAACCGAAGCCAACTTCTGGCAAAGGGAAGGTCCCCTCAACCTCACCAGCCAATGGCTGATGGCCACACAATTATTGGAGGTGGGGTTGAGGAGGTCACGAAAGGTTCAAAAAACTTTAAAGAAAAAGATTAAAAACTGGACAAGTTCCAGGAAAAAGGACGACAGAATGGCACCATTCAAATTTACCAAACTGGTCTCTGTCTCAAAGGTACATACATACATCCACCAAAGTCATTTTCATATCACAGCAAATACATTCAGATTTTTTTTCATTATCATGTTAAATATCATTTAAAATAATTATGTAAATCTCGACGACATATAATATTAGAGAACTGCTGTAAATTGTACTTCTTCCGTTTCAGTATTAAATACTGTCTAACCACATTTAATTAAACCAAGATTATATTTAATCCCCACCACAAAAATTAAAGCACAAACTTAAAAAACAAATGTTACCCTTTTGAAAACTAAATTCTAAATTGAGTAAACTATATTAAATCCATGGTGAACTTATATAATCTGATAAAGGGTTAGTATAATTTATTGAGCATTGAATCCAGATTGCATTCACTTTTCAAAAGATGTACATTATTTTGAAGAGTGCATTCGCAAATTAATCTACACATCCATTTACCCGTGCTTCCTGCAGAAAAAGACGTATACATTTCAATTTCCCCAAGTTTCCGAAATCTTTCTAAAAACGATGACGTCCAAATTACCGTTGTCTCGACTATTGTTGGCCACCTTCCTTCCAGTAATATCCACCGAGGCGTAAATCTTATACCCGATCAGTTTCATGGCATAAATCAGATAAGCCACGAGTTGTTTGGCCGCAATGCTTTCACCCTTGTAACTCGTTAGCCAAGGACTTCCGCCCAGTATGATCTCATTAGCGCCGTAATACGTTTGATGACGAATTATCCCACGGCCCCACCCATTCGTCACGGCGGCTTTAAACGTGTCCACAACTTGCGAATTTGGTGGCTCGATTAATCTGTATAAAAATTCATAGAATGATGAATTTGAAGAGCCTTATTGATTCTAGAATATCAGCTCATCTTTAAAAACGCTAATAAACAAATAAGCATTAGGATACCTGTTCAAATTCATTTATTCGATAGATAATGACTAAATTGTTCATTCAAAAAATTAGAATGGTTTCGAAAAAGAATTTATATTATTTGGATTTTTGAGCTGAATGCATTTTAAACGAAGACGTGTACACTCTTAGAAATGGGGTTACGATTATAACCAAAAAATCAACATATATGACTCCACTGCAGTTGTTATGAATTTGTCATCGAGTTGTTACAGTTGTCATCTACTAAATAATTATACAGTTTCACCGACTTGGAATTAAATTACCACCGGAGTTAATAAATTTATAATTAGTTGGTGATAACCACGGCGAGAGAGTCATAAATATACGTTTACGTTTTGGTTATAATCGTAACCCCGTTTTTCTAAGAGTGTAGATATGAATGTTTAGCATATGCATGTACATAGTTTTAAACAACTCTTAATGAAACATCTATTTGGTTGTGTTTCATTAACCAACCTGATTCTCGCAAGTCTGTTAAAACTCACGACAAAAATCTCTGCCCTTGGGTCGGGCTTGGCAAACTCGAAGAACATGGTGTCTTTATCGTTATCCTTCCGAGTGGGGTCAAAACTTTGCAAAAACTGCCAACCTTGTCTCGCCAGCTGGAGTAAAATTGAGGCGAGGAGTCTGAAAACATAAAAATACTTGAAGCAGTTTGTTACTTGAAACTTGTCAACATTACTGCACATTTTCTCCTCTCTAGATGCAAATATATTGGGCAGAGATCAAATCGTTTGTACATAAATTTCAATTACGTAATTACATAAGTTCCTGATGAATTAACACTAATTCGAACATAGTAGAAAATTATGTAACGCAAAAATATTTTTATTTTGGATCCCGCCCCTCCCAACTTTTACACGTGACACTTATAATTTGACGCGATATCATTGGGGCGCTAGATCCCCACTCTTCACTCTGGTGATACATAATTTATGAACAGCCCCTAAAGTCAGTTCTTAGGTAAGACAGGGTAATCTACTGATTCGTTAACGTGAGACTATATTAGTCATCGCATACGTCACAATAATGACGTCACAACCCCACATTTTGAATTATTTCTCAGCTGCCAGACGGAATTTCAAAATTCTTTCTTGTGCCATTATAGATAATGCCGTTGTTGTCCTACTCGAAGAAGAAATTCAATATTTCGGTGGTTTTTGAAAGCTGAGGTACAAGAAATATATAAAAAGCATAAGACCACCTGTTATATTAAATTTGTACCTCAGCAAAATTGGCTCATGAAAATTGAAAAATTTCAAAACTATCTTATTAATCAGCTAATTATCTATAATGGCGTGAGGCAGAATTTCAAAATTGGATTTCAAAGTCTTAGAAAATAGTTTTAGAAATTGAAAAAATTGGCGTGAACACGTCCAACAAGATTTGTTATGTGAGGGCCACGCACCAACTGTGTATTGAGTTAGATTTTAGTGCGTTGAGTAAAAACATGAATAAAAATGGTTTTACGACAAATGCCATCCAAGACATAGTGAATGCGTGTCCCCCCAAAACAAATAACATATGTTTTTTGGGAAAAATAAACCATGATGAGAAGCGTTCGCGCCATATTTTTGCCGCGAGATATTTTTGAGACAACTACGTCATAAATAGGGATCTTACAACGAGGATACGGGTATAAATTCTGCCCACTTACCCAATTCACAGAGGGCAGCGTGCAATTAGGTATGTAAGTGGGCAGTATTTATACTCCTATCCTCGTTTTAATAAGTCCCTACAAACGAAGCAGTAGTTGCTAAAAATTTTTAAAAATTGAACTCCAAAAAATGTATGTACCTGCGTCCAGCAACCCCGTCGCTTTGCTTGCCATACCAAGGTGCACCAACTACACAAAATTCGTGCGCTCCATGCTCCAGAGATTCGTTAAGTAGACCTTTCACCCATCCGGAAGTAATTGCTTTTCTGACACAATCTATTAACCTCTTTGGCACCGTAGGCACTCCATTAACTCGGATCAAGTTGTCCTTGGAAAACTGGATGGAATATATTCCATCGAAATTTTGCGAATCCACGAAACCGTGTGCCATATTTTATCGCAGTAAACAATTTACACTGTTTCAAATCTCCGGCAGAATTTGATTTCTCGGTAGTAAACTTGTCACCAATTAACTTATACATACACTCTTAGAAATATGGTTACGATTGTTACCAAAATGTTAACATATATGTGTATGACTCTACCTCCGTGGTTATGAATTTGTCATCGAGTGGGTACAATTGTCACCGACTAATTATAAAGTTTCGCCGACTTGGTATTAAATTGTCACCGGAGATAATAAATTTACCCCCAGTCGTGAGAAATTAATAACCACGGCGGTAGAGTCACATACGTTTCCTTTTTGGTTATGATCGTAACCCCATTTCTAAGAGTGCACCTCTCCGCAAAAATTCGCTACAGATGTGACGAAAATTTAATCCCGACTTATCAGTATATTCACGGTATTAGTTATTAACAACACTGTGATAGATAAGAACACGGCTGGGTATTAGTTTAATACTGGATTTCTAAGAGGGCAGATAAGCACACAGAGCTGATAAAGTTATTTTTGGGACGAAATAAAATTATGTACTGGGAACAAAGCCCATAACTGCGAATGTTTGTATGTATTCTTATTAGAACAATTTTTGCAATCTTGTCAGTTACTACTTCAATTATTGATTAAGTGACTCACTACTGATTAAGTAATTATTTACTTAATTGCGTAATTAAGTGAAGTGATTCACTAAATATTTATTAGCGAGTCCGGTCATCTGTTTTGTGCAACATGTCTTTTTTCACTAGTAATGAATATGTGTAGACCTTCATACATATGTATGTAGATAGTGCAGCCCAGAAACCCTTCTTTTTCTTGGTTTCATTCCTTCACCACCGTAGATTTACCCAACAAGTGTTTCTCATAACAGAAGCATGTCATTGTGTTGTTCGACATTGTTAGTTTCTGTGCTGAGCAGGTTTTGCACACAATTTTACATTTACAGCGTCTGCATCATTCTGCTGACTGTATTTTATGAAATACTCTTTGCTTGGACGGTATGGGGCCGTTCAAAAATAATGGAACGCATTAATCTTGATTTTCTAGGCCCTCTTCCCTTCTCTCTGTAACACGTGTGGAACGATATCATTCGAAGTTTAGACCCAAACCCCTCTTCTTTACATAATTTATGAACGGCCCTTTTGTACAGGGTGGTTTTAATGTCATGCTGCTACAGTGGATACTTTTGCCATTAAATCTCAATTAGTTATGAGGATTTATGATTGAGATTTTTTATCGAAACTGATAGTGACGAAATTTTTAAAATGTTTAATTTCAGAGACGAAATTTCTGTAACTACGTAAAGGAAATTTTTGAATCTTTCGATTAAGAAATTTTTAATTGTAGCGAAATATTTAAATCACATTATACATGTTATGTATAATGTTTAATCTCCGCATTTGAATGTATGTACATATGAAATTTTATAACTACTAACAATGGAACCTTTTTTCAAGCTACACGAGATAAGCTTAGTGACTTATACTAAAAAATCAAGCTAAAAATTAGTAATGACGTGGTACTTATCTTTCCGTTGAATGGGCACTTGGAGGTCAAATATTTGAGGGCAAAGTTCACAGTAGCGGCCTGTTTTTTTCTCAAGCGGGCGAGCGGAGGAGTGAAAATTTTCTCCTGCGAGGTCACTCCGCTGCCTTCACTCTCGCGTTTTGGGGTTTGCACTTTCATTCAATGCACATTATTCTTGATAAAATTTCACAACCTCGTAAATTATACATTCATATAATTTTATATTTACTTTTTAAATCGATCCTACTATCCACCGATGCGTAATAAAAAAGTATCAATTAATTCCCCGTTTTCGCAATCAATAAAATTAACATCATGCACTATACCACCTAATAAAAATAAGAGTAAATTCGTAATTTACATAAGTGCTAATAGCTATTCATTTACCACCGATTTTCATTTTCTTCAATAAGTATGTAATTGTAAGTTATCTCGTGCAGATTTTCTAGTAAAACTTCAGCAATTAAGAAATGTTCTTCATCTGGGTCCGATTCATCATCCTCGAAATTGTATTATTTGGATGAATGTCTTAGCGACGCACTTATAATTTACCGCACCCATCGTCACTTTTTTAAGGATCGATTTAAAAAGTAAATATAAAATTATATGAATGTATAATTTACGAGGTTGTGAAATTTTATCAAGAATAATGTGCATTGAATGAAAGTGCAAACCCCAAAACGCGAGAGTGAAGGCAGCGGAGTGACCTCGCAGGAGAAAATTTTCACTCCTCCGCTCGCCCGCTTGGGAAAAAAACAGGCCGCTACTGTGAACTTTGCCCTCAAATATTTGACCTCCAAGTGCCCATTCAACGGAAAGATAAGTACCACGTCATTACTAATTTTTAGCTTGATTTTTTAGTACAAGTCACTAAGCTTATCTCGTGTAGCTTGAAAAAAAGTTCCATTGTAAGTACATACTTACAAATTGAATTATATTGTTAGTGTTTAGAAAAAGAAGTATTTACTGTATACTATCCGGTAACAAATTTATTACAAGTCACATAAATACATATGCACGTATATATAATTAATGTCCACACATATGTACATATGTATTTATGCTAATGTAGGTGCAATTAAAAACCAAAATATCTATTTATAAACCGGCAAAAAATATGCACCATTTTCACGACAAATTTCATATTTTGTAATGCAATCAATTTTATTTCCTCATTAGTTTCAAGATTTCAATACAAAATTTAGCTTAGTTTTTTAAATCTCAGAATTGTTTAAAACAATCCTTCAAAAGTATTTTTTCCAAAATCTCACCATCATTCCAGGTCATGTTGGAAATCCAAATCTTGCAAACTTATCCATATCTTTGTCTACAGTTGTAAATACTCCACATTTGACCGCTCATATCGTTTTCACAATAACACATGTGCCCTGGTTTTGATTCAATTTCGAGATGGAGAAACAGTTTCTCTGAAACTACCGCACAAAATGTTGAATCGAGGATGGGTTTTGGGCGTAAAAATCATACCTCAAAAACTGAAACTATTTAACTGGAATTGCATAGTTTCTTTCATACACTCTAATATAATTAGTAACAAATCATTATTGACCAGAGTAAGTAAATGTATGACTCTACCGGCACGTTATTAAAGGGCGTAACGGTCCAGGAATGAAAAATTTATCACTTAATGCAAAGTTAATACCAGTGCACATATGCGACTCTACCAGATTTTTAGCTTTATACATACATACACAGTTGTATGTAAGCGTAACCAATAAATACAAAACAATTCCTGATACTGCCCCTTATCTTCTAGATAACCAAATATGTGTATACTGAAGTGTCCAATGTAAATTTAATTTGTATCCTTGCTGTGTATTAGACATGCGCCGAGTACTCGGCGCTGCCGAGTACTCGGCAGGTTTTGACCGTGTTCTCACTACTCGGACTCGGCCGAGTATTTTTGCGTGCTCGCCCGAGTATTTCTTAAATTTTTATATGCATCCAGTACCATTTTACCCGGTACTTACACCGAGCGGTTCAAATTATCCATCATGTGATTTTTGCAATCAACATCAAACTTACTTGAAAAATGCACCAATGAAATTTGTTAATTCTATCCGGTAATCAACTTAAATCGAAATGTTGGAACAGGAAGAAGAATCAGTAGCTTCACGTGATTCCGTCCACCAGTTGTCAAAATTAAGGTGCTGGTAATTAAATATTATGTAAATAATGATGTTTTGATGATCTTTTTGACAATATACTCGGTGGCCGAGCCTTGCTCGATACTCGAGTGCCGAGTTTTGCTCGGTGCTCGGCAAACGAGCAGAAACGAGTACTCGGCAAAAATATAACCGAGTACTCGGTGCTCGGCCGAGTCGACTTTTTCGGTACTCGGTGCATGTCTACTGTGTATACCGAAGACCACCGTCAACCAACGGCATGTTGCATGGTTATGTAGTACAAAACTGTACTGCCTTCGCAATTAAGGAGTGGTCGCATTCATTAACGAATTAACACCAGCTGTTAATACAAATATCTAGCTTACTTATTTAAATGTAATTAACATTACTTACCTTTTCTCACATTCAAACCTTGCATAACGTTCTATTCTATTATTTAACTAATATCTACATAGGTTTGAATTTTAAAAATTGTCAAAATGGGTAATTTGCTATCCTCAAGTACGCCAAGTGCGGTAAACAATCAGCCACGTGATCCACGTCATGTATCATATCCCTACTGTGGTTGTGAAGATTGTGATCATCCCATTGGGTGGGATGGTCCACTCATTATGAACACGACACAATTTGACGGACATGGCTATTTCGCTATAAGAAGATCAAATTCTCCTACAGTATCAAGCAACCAAAACACGGGGCTAGCTTCGCTAACCTCGACCACGACTCGAACACCTATCGCACCTCGGTTGCCGGAACCAAGAACCCAATTGCAAATTATAAGACCCGCCCTCGATAATATGTCGAGTCGAGGCTCAATTTCTGCCAATAATTCAAGGCCAACACAATCCGTGAGAACTTTAAATATCTCTCCCATACCCTCTCGAGTTAATGCTTCTACTCCAAGAAGAAGACAACCATTGCCACGTGGTTCAGCTACAAGAAGTCAAATTACACCGCAAAGATCGCAGCGGGATCATGTCGCCCCATTAAACCCAGCTCGAATACCAACATCATCAAGTCCTTCTTCAACAATTCGGTCTGCAGATCGTCGTATTGTAGAAATCAGCCGGACCAACGTGCCATCAACTTCAAGCTCAATACCAACTGCTCAAAGTTCAATCTACCAAACGACGTCAAAAGTTAATCAACCATCTACTTCATCAAACGCAACAAAACCTGGAGTAGCTTCTACGAGAAAAGAAACTTGGCCCTCCTACCTATTTGAAGAATCTGTCGATGAAGTTTCCAACATGCTCGAGTGTAGCATCTGCCTAGATTTATGCTCTGGCAAAATAAGGCATGGCAAAAATGGACACAATATCTGTGAGACGCACACATCACAGATTTCAATTTGCCCCATTTGTCGCATTTCTTATCATGATGGATCGTCTCGAAATTTGCTCGCAGAAAAGTTGGTAGTTCAAAAGAAGAGTAAACTAGAGATGAAAGAACAGCAACAAAAATTGCTGGACGATATGGAAAAGTTAAAGGTAACTAAAAAAGTAACAACGACACGAAATATTAAACCGCCAGAACCCGATAAGCCATGTGGATATGTTGGAGATGGATGTGTCTATACCGGTGATGTGACAAGATTACTAGCTCACCAACCCGTTTGTGACTTCCGGTTAGTAACTAACTAAATAAGTAAGTTACACATTTCATTTAGTAACTAATTTTTTGTTACGTTTCAGTCCGATAGAATGCTTTTTCAAAACTGATGGCTGTCAAAACGCTCAAATTCCTTTTGCAGGGTACCTCGAACATTTAAAAACTGTACGCAAAGTGAGAACTTTTGGTGGACGAGCCCATGTCAAGTTCTATGTGAATCGTAGCGGGAAGTTGGTGCGAGGTATGTGCATATGACGTTCTTTTAAAATGTGAACATAAGTATGTACGTATAAAAAGAATTATTGTGGACAATGCCATAGCTGGATGGGTATAATCAGTGGGAGGAGTGTGGTTTGATTTTTGAACGAAGAGACTTTCCTAACAGAAGCTTGTCATGTAAATAATGACCCTTCTTTTAATATTCGCACAATAGTAAATAGCGTGCAGATTAAGACACGTTAAAAATAATGTTATCTATTTAAAAAGTAAATACACTTTGAATTCTAAATTCTGTAAACTATACGAAATTCACCGCAAAATTTATGTTGATGAAACTAACGACTTTTCAAAATAGAAATATTATTTTTACGTGTACCTTATTAAATTCCGTTTCACATTACTTGGGTTCACCGCCACACGAAATTAACATGGGGATCTCATGCTCCTTGTCTGTGGCGGTGAACTCAAGTTATGTGAAACGGTACTTAATTTATTCACTAATCTAATGGAACCCCTACATGTATTTCGCGTGTTTCAAACCATGTTTTTATCCAATTTTTCAGTAATTCATGCATACAAATCATTATTAATAATACACTTTCAGAAAATTTTTTCCTCACTTAGATGGTTCGTCCAGCATGGCAATTATATCGGGGCCTTATGGAATTGATAATTTTATACTGCGAGCTATTCAATCTGATGATGACGTTATTATCTGGATAGCGATTCATGAAAATCCTCAAAGAGCTTATAGGTTTAAAGCTGAATTAGAATTGGATGACCATGGAAACGTGGTAAGGATTACAAAATTAAAATCATTGATTTTAAAATTAATATTGAAGCTCGTTTAATTGTCCTGCTTTAAGAATCCTCTCTATCAAAGGTATAATTTCGTTCTGAGCACAACCAGAGATATAAATCCAGCACACTACTTAACCATTCCGGTTGACTACTTGGAAGCCAATTTGAGGCTGGAGAAAACCAGTAGAGGGAAATATGCAAGGGAGTATTGGGCGGTTACGACGAGGATAACCTACAGAGACGATTTTTAATTCTACAAGTAATTATTTAGTGCACAATGAGTTAAAAAAATGTGCCTATGTGGTATGAGCCACTGGTTTTGTACAGAATGTTCGAAATAGTCGGGCTTTTCTATAAATTTGTAGCTTACCTGCAGGGCCCTTACGAGGGGCTGCCAGGTGGGGGTTTTCCCAGGGCCCGGCCCCTTCGGGACCCGGCCCTGGTGTCCATCAAAAAAATTGCACAGGCGATTATTTAAGTGTTTAGAAGATTTTGAGCAGTGGCGTAGCGTGCTAATGTTGAACCTAAAATAAACAATAACTGAGAACACAAAATATAAATTTATGCGCATATCAGTATCAAAATGGTTAAATAACAATTGCGTCAATTTGTGCACTAGATCATGTAAAATGTTTTGCAAAATATACATCTATCGATACATTCTGTTTCATTTGAAATTTTTCGTGTATATGTTTCATACCACTTCCATACTACTACAGGAAAACTCGAGCTGGCTCGGCCCAGCTGGTTAACTTTGGAGCTCGAGCCAAGCAAATACTTTAGTCCGGTTCGAGATAATTCAGCTCGACTCGGTTATTATCGAGCCGAGTCCAGCACACCAAAAGCTCTCTTGGCCCTGCTAGTTAAGAGCACTGATTTCAAGGCCTCATAATTTCTGTCCAAACCTCAGATCGTGAACCTAAAGCCACGGCGCGATCGGCCTTGACCTTACCGAAGCCTTTGGTTAACGATTAGTTTTAAAGATTTTCATTTTCAAAATAATAGTCGACCTCATGTCTTACTGAGGTCGACCTCAAAATCCTAAAACAGGCAGAGGCCTGAGGCCATCCTTCACTGTTCAGGCATATTGTGGCCTATTATGTAGGCTATTTCATTTTTACACGAGTGGCAACAATGGATAATTATGTATGCATGCATTTTTTAGCTGAAAGAATTAGAAAATATTCAGACTGCAGTTGATTTTAAAATGAATAAAAATAGTTTTTCAGTAACCAACACCAAACATAAAACCTAAACATTGACACTAATATACCTATCCTAAGTGCGCATCGATAGTTAACACACTAAGCAAACACCTGAAAAAATTGTGTGTGCTTTCTACTTAGGAAGCCTAAGTAATTTGTGTAAAAAAGTAGTTAGAAGTTTGTATGTTAACAATTGCACATGTTCTCATTTTCCATCTTTTCATTTACTCTGCACAGTATAACCAAAATTTTTTTGAGACGCTTCTCAACTTACAACTATCCGACAAACTTATTGCGGGAATTTATTGCCAGGTTTCTTTTCACCATCAAAATCCAAGCTTAAATTTGTTACAATTAAATTTCACAAATTCTATCGGTACTACTATCCCGCAATGACGAGGAAACATAAACTGGATAACCAGAAACCGATTAGTGATGTGTCGAAAGAACCCTCCGGAGCTCAAAAACGTAAGAAACAGAAAGAAATAGAAGATAAGGATAAAAAATTAAGGAAGCAGGCCGAGCGGTTTTTTAAGTCACCTACACAGCCTCATTCGGATATCTCAGTGGTAAGTTGTGACACTTTCTGAACGATTATTTATTGTAAATATTGTGGTAAAATTCATTAAAATTAGAATCGCTAAATTGAAAATTAATGAAATTATTAAGCAGACGGATTCGCCGGCAACAACTTCAACATCATTGCAAATTTGTGTAGACGATGTACGTTCGGATGGTTCACGTAATCAGGAAGCAATCGTGTCTGCTCAGGTTCTGAACTTTAAAAAAATTATGCCAAGCTCATTTTTTATTGAGCAAAATTAATTTGGCATCAAAGCTGACCAATAAATAATACTGTTCAAATGTATTTAATGTAGATTGATTTTTAAACGTCTTCTCTACCCGTTAAAATTCCTAATGAAAATATTGAAAATAAAGAATTTCTGGCGACCTCCGAAGTCGAAATGGATGCTGATGACGACGCTGCTATTTCATTGTTTGATCCGAGTAGTTGGCCCCAAATCCTGAACGAGGAAAATCGGAACAGAATCTTGCAGTCAGTGCCAAATTTTGAGTCTACCTTTACTTTCGTCCCAGTTAACGGTCACAAATTTTCGGGAAGATATTTTACTGGATCAAAGAAGAATGGCGAATCATATTTTCGTGATTGGCTGAGATTCAGCAAGATTTCTAATAGCGCATTTTGTCTTCCATGTTGCTTTTTCTCCTCCAAATCTGGAAACAAATCACCATGGAGTAATTGGGGGGTTGGAAATATCGGTTTCCAGGATTTCAAACACGCGAAGCGGGGAGTTGAAGACCACGAGGACAGCCTTAGCCATTTCGACGCGACGCGGACATGGAAATGTTTCCTAAAAAATGTCAAGGATCCCACATCGCTAACAGGCACTTGTGTGAAAACCTATGATGAAAACATCAATCATTGGAGATTGGTTTTGCGTGGAATAGTAGACGCCGTACTATTCTTAGGTGGGTAGTCCTCTATCATATTTTACGTCCTAATAATTGATCCTAATATTTTTTTAGCCAAGAATAATTTGGCCTTCCAAGGTGGAAGTCAAAAAATAACCGATCCAAATTGTGGAAATTTTCTGAACCTCATCAAGCTGCTTTCGAAGTATTATGCCCCCTTGGCCGCCCACGTCGATCGCTTACAAAAAAACAGCCCAAGTTATCTTAGTGCCATCTCCCAAAATGAATTTATTTTGCTCTGTGGCCAAAGAATTCGAACAAAACTTGTCAATGACATTAAGGAACGAAAATATTTTTCAATTTTATTCGACAGCACTCCGGATTCCTCTCGACAAGATCAAATTTCTCAAGTTATTCGCACAGTGGAATGCAAAGAAATGGGTTGCCGAGTTGTTGAAAGTTTTATAGACTTTATCACTACGACCAATAAAACCGGGCTTGGACTGTCTAAAGTCATCCAGGAGAAGCTGGAAATGGATGGATTGGACTTGATGGATTGCAGAGGACAAGGCTACGACAATGGAGCAAACATGGCGGGCATCTATTCTGGAGTCCAAGCAAGAATTTTGGAAATAAATGACAAGGCAAAATTTTTACCATGTGCGGCACATAGCCTGAACTTGGTGGGGGTTAATGCAGCGGAGAAAGTACCTCCCGCAAAGCTGATTCTTGGCGACGTCCAAAATATTTACTTATTTTTTTCCGGATCAACATCAAGATGGGATGTTCTTCAATCCAAAGTCAAGCTAACCCTGAAATATCAAAGTAACACAAGATGGTCATCAAAAACCGCCGCCGTCTCTGCATTATATGACCAGTACCCAGAAATCGTTGACGCCCTTACCGAAATTTCAACCTCAGAGTCTTTCACTTCGGATGTGAATGCCAATGCCCTTAGCAGATTGCGGGACATGCTAAACTATAAATTTTTACTTGGAATCACTATTTGGAACCAGATTTTGTTCCAAATAAACATCTGTAATCTCAACCTGCAAGATAAAACAATTGATGTGAGTATAGCCAAGAAGAAATTAAATGTCCTCAAAACTTGGTTGGAGAATTTCAAGGAAACCGGATTTCAGTCATCCGAAGTCTTGGCGCAACAAATTGCCGAAAACATGGGAATAGAGATGTCAAGTGGATTTGAAAATATTCGTCAGGGAAGAGGGATAAATCCACGTTATATGGACCGTTCGGATGCTCTGGTTGCGCAAAAGCAAACCAACTATGAACGATTTGAAGCCGATTTTTTTGACAAATTAATGGAGAAGCTCATTTCCGAAATCTCCCGCAGATTCGACGCCTTTAAGAAGTGCACGGAGACTTTTGAATTTTTGTGGGGTCGCAACCTTAAAGAGATGGAAATTCAAGAGAAACAAAAATGCATGCAGGATTTGTGTCATGAATATCCTTCCGATTTTTCCGGTCCTACATTTTTAAATGAAGTTCAGAGTCTGGAGACCACCATATCTGCATTTAACGAAACTGGCAGAGACCTTGCTCAATTGGGACCCATGGATGTCCTTAACATTCTTTACGCCAATGGCTTAGCGTCTGCCTACCCAAACTGCGAGACAGCACTTAGGATATTTCTGACTCTGCCCGTCTCTGTTGCGTCAAATGAGAGGTCGTTTTCGAAGATGAAAACAGTCAAGAATTACCTAAGGTCGACAATGGGTCAGGAGAGGCTTAACGCCCTTGCGTTAATTTCTATTGGAAGAGAGGTTGCAGATGATATTGACTTCGATGAGGTGATTAATGATTTCGCCTCCCAAAAATGTCGCAAAATTAAGATTGTATAACCTTGAAGTACGAGATAGAGTGGTCGAAGTAGTAAATATTCTTTAATAAAGTCATACCTTTACTAATTTGGACGTCATTAATAAGCTTATCATCATATTGATCTGATTTAGCACACAAGTTTAGAATTAGAATGTTATGCATAAACTCATGGTAAATTATTAAATGGGGCCGGGCCAGGAAAAGTTCCCAGGGCCGGGCCAGGCAAGTTTGGGCACTGCTTACCTGTAGCTTAACGTAATATTTATTGTGTAAAATATGCACCCATTCTTCATAACAAAATCTGGGTCGGGCTTTGCTGAAATTATTTTTGGTGACGTTTTTAAATTAAGCATTAAATAATTAGTTTTAATTACATAAATATATAACCCAAATTAGAAGAAGTGCCTGCTAAGGTTACTAATGTAGTATTCGTACATTGTTACTATGCACAAACTATATTTATTTTTAATAACATAATGCATTTATACACAAAATTAACAAATATGTGTATAAATTGCTTATTAAAGCTTATTATGTGTGTATCTTTAGTGATAACAAAACTTCAGAATATCGCCGACCTAATAGGGAGCGTCCATAAATCACGTGATCGATTAGAGGGGGGGAGGGGGTCTGAAATTTGTCACCAAGTATCACAGGGGGGGGGGTAGATGGTCAGATGTCACGTGACATGAGTAAAGTTTTTTTAACTTTTGTATATGCCAATAAGTGTCATGAGAGTTATACACGTTTGTGTATGTAAATTCTCTTGGCATACCACACGCACGTTATATAAATTTGATTTTCATTTTGCATATTTAGAAACTTGCTTCGACTTATATTCTTGTCTGACTGGCGTATTAAATAGTTATTTACACATGTGTGTAATGTAGCTCTAATTTGATTAATGATTTAAAAATATTGTTATTTCGGACAACATGATTTAATTTGAGCATCATAACCTGTCACGTGACCGGTGGGGGGGGGGAGCGAAATTATCACCACCGATCATCAAGGGGGGGGAGTGGGTCAAAATTGTCCAAAAATCGATCACGTGATTTATGGACGCTCCCATATTTATTTGCAAAATTAACCGCCCTACCCTGAAGTTCCACAATTTCGTCACAATAAAGAATTACGAATATGTGTACGTGCAAGTTCATAGAAAAATCTATTAGGTTAAAGTGCCAGTTTGTATCGAGTTATGTAAATATTTAGCAAAATATACTTATCAAATCAATCTTGCAACTTACAGATACATACCTAATCATAAGTGATATTTAGCCGTACTAAATGTCAAACCTGGAAAAAACGAGTCACAAGGACTATAAATTTTCTAACATAATTTGCGTATTTGAATAAAAATTAAAGCTTGTCAATACAATTTTTCGGAAATTTTAACATAATAAAACCAAACTTGTCATGGAAACGTTTCCATATTCATCAAAACCATCGCCCAAGTCCATATTTCTGTTAGACCTCAATCCTACTTCGATTCCAACCAATTCACAATCCGACGTGGAATCAGCGCTAATCCAGTTTGGCCAGATTGCCATTAAGGAAACTCAATTAATCGGGTATCTCCCGTTAACCGTGGTATCCACAGATAACCACAATCGCAGATTAACCCTTCGCTTCATCAGTGTCCCATATTTGTGGACGATTTTTATCGTACTTGCCCAACTCTATGGGTCCCATGCTTTCGCGACGTCATTGTCACAAGACGTATTTCACCGCTTGAACATTAGTCTCGTGACGGAGAAGGCGTCCCTAATCGCCTCAAACCTTTTCACGGTATGTCTTCGCACGTGTTCACATTCATTTAAACACTTAAAATGTACAGAATTCAGAAATTATTCATTCATGATTCCATAAATTTATGAATATATACGAAATGAGTGAATAATTTTCAAAAAAAAATTCAAATTGACAAACTACATATTTATTGATTTTATATTCATTTCATTATTCATTTTATATTCATGAAGAATGAATAATTTTATTTTCATTTTTCATTTTTCTATAACACACTCTTCATTTTATATTAATTTCATTATTCATTTTATATTCATGAAGAATGAATGAGGAATGAGTAATTTTTTTCATTTTTCATTTTTCTATAACACACTTACACATGGCATATTGGGAAGTTCATCTAATAAAGCGAATTTAAGATAACACGCAAAATGAATGAATGTAAAATGTAAAATGAATAATGAATCAGTATGCATCTTAATATTTTAAGTACAAGTAAACATTGTAAGTAAACGAATATGAATAAATTTTTTCAAATTTTGCAAATGAATGCATATTGAATGTACCAATATTTTTGAACAGGTATACCTCACCATCTTCAGGGCACTTTGTGGGCTAATGTTCTACAAAAAGATAACCTCATTCTGGTCTGAATTCGTGTCCGTGCTGAAAAATGTTGACGCGATCTCGACCACTTTAAAGTCACCCCGATTTATCCAGATTAAGTCATCTATCCGAAAGGATTTCCTTGTGAAATGTGTTTTTGCCTCTTTATCCCAATTATATTTCATGGCAGCGATTATTTTTAGTACGACTGGACAAAAGATTGGGTTCAAATTGGAACTATTTATCCGAATTGTTAAAGCCTCAATTCCAAATTTGACCATGCTTTTCCACATTTTGGTCACGATCTGGGCCACATTTCCGCTTAAAGTGGCAAAAGGACTCTTGCAGAGTTTGAAGGATGAACTTACCGCCGCCGATAAGGCATTACTATCAGAAAAATTACTTTGTATCAATATCGAGAAATGGGTCAAAGCTTATGGCAATGTGGCATCCTTGATGAAAATATATTCCCGCCATTTCGGAACGTATTTAATCCTGGAAATTGGCAATAGTGCAGTGCAGATTTTGTGTCAGACATTTTCCGCCTTATCCTGGATACTGATTAAGTACTATGGTCCCGCGGTGATGAGAATTCCACCAATTTTGACCTCAGTAACGATTATTTATCAGCTTGCGAGCGAGGCGGAAACCGTGACCGAGTTGCAGGAAGATGTTTTCGAGTGTTTTGCAGGATTGGAGGAAAAAATTGAGAGAAACGAGAGAATGAGGGTTAAGGTGTGGATAAAATTTTAAATTTATATGGTTAATCAATTGAAATTTCTAAGTTTGATTGTTTTGGTCGCCACATTTGTTTAGATTAATTCCCTCTTGAGAAAGATGGCAATGAATCGCCTTCAAGTAAAACCAGGTAAAACAATATGTACAAAAATTTGTACGACTTCTTGCACTCTTAAAAATCATATTACCCTATTGGAAAGGAGAAACACTGGGAATTCTAAATTCTTATTTTGTAAAGTTAACTTATAAATAGAAAAGTTTACTCTGGATGTAGTTTAGTTCATTTAAATTGTTCAGCGTGCATAGATATGTGCATATTTGCATACTTTTCAAAAGCATACCATTATTTTTAAAAGTGTAGCTTTTAATGTTAACTGATATTGACTTAATATATTTACAGGGAAATTATTTGTGTTAAACCGAAGATTAATTACTTCGGTAGGTTTTTCAAAATTAATTTATCCATATGTTGAATTTCTTTTATCCAAAAAGTTGAAATGCTTGCAGATTTTGTCCACTGTAATCACATTTATCGTTGTTCTGATTCAATTTCGCGACGGGGAGACTACTGCAAATAACGCAGGATCGAAGATGACCAGTTTTGGACCAAAGAATTAAATATACTTCCAAAAATGACACTGTTTAATTGAATTCAATTGAATGTGAATTTATTTCAGCAAATTTTTAACGGACAAACTATCAGCATTCAGCAAAATTATCGCAAAATTATAATTGGTTTTCTCCAATTTTTGATATGTTGCAAAGTACGGCAAGAGTTTTGTTTAAAGTTGAAATCGACCCCCCTTAATACTCAGTTTTTACTACAAAATTGCAGAATGGTGAGATTCCCGCAGAAGGTTTATATAATTATTATTATCCATAAAATGATGAATTATCATGCAGTATTAGAAATACATATTTACATATCGTTTATGTCTTAAATTAAGGAATTTCTTGCAACACAATTTTATACTATTAGATATGTATGAGTTTTGAATATTCATAATTGTAATTTTATTATAATATTAACTTCCGTAATTTTGGCATTTTCAAATAAATATGTACGTATGTACAGGCCCTAAACTGGGGGTGGGCAAGCAGGGCAATTGCCCGGGGCGCCAGAATGAGAAGGGGCGCCGGTAGGCGCCCCGCTAGGCACTAGATATAATTGATAATTTGGGTGATAGCAGAAAGTAAGCACATGGCTATTAAAACTTTAAATATAAATGATGCAGCATAACAATTATGAGTATGATTTCAAAAAATTAATGAATTTAAAAAATGGGAATGGCAATATTTAATGTATCATAATTTGATACTAAGTACATCCGACGATCATTAATACTTTCTTCTAAATATTTTCTTTCACCAGGATAAAGTACTTCGTTGTTCATAATAAATATTATTATTCGATTTTTCCATTTTCCATATGCACTTTAGAATAAAGTTAAAGTCTGAAATTTTAGAAAAACTTTATAAACGTTCCGATTTTTATTTAGTCAACCTCAAATGCATTAGAAGCTTTTCATGCATTTGTTTTGTAAATTTGTAATTTCATCAAGCCGTTCGATAGATATCCTGCGCCAAAATCCAACATATTAAATTCCCATTATTCTCATAATCCACCAAGGAAAATTTTGGCGCCGAAAATATTTTACAAATCTTTTTCTTTCTTCAAGGCGAACATAATGATCTAGTTTAATTTCACTTTTGAAATACTTGCCGGATTCCTTTGTCGAATCCTATAATTCTTACTCTTAACAAAACTGGTCCATGAAATTACCAAGAGAGTAGGCTCCATTTTTTCAAGTACTCTGCAAAATTCAAAGCCATGGGATAGTTGAGACAGCTCACCTACCCCAGTTGCGTAATTCCGTACGCCTGCAAACCCATTGTTGGGATTACAATTGTAATAATTTTAAAAACAAATAAATATTATTTTGCGCATGCATTTGAAGTTTCATCAAAATCATTATTTTTTAAATGTTCAATTAACTGGATTACGACACTTAATTTTCTGCCATTTGAGCCATTACATTTTTTTGTACATGCGCCGCGTAAACGCCTATTACAAGTTTTATGATTTTTTAAAATTTGAATTTCAAAAAACGTTTTCATTTCCCAACGTCAATTTTTTTATATTTTAGTCTATATCTTTATATCTTGGTCGCAAATTGACCATCAACTTAGCAGAATTTAGCACTATCGTTTTTCAAATTTCAAAAAGTTGGGAAATTTTAATGCATAAATTAGATCTTACTGAAAATAGAAATACAATGATATAGGAAAGTATATTGTTTTGATGAATGGTTTTTAGTAATTTGAGAGAAAAAATTAAAATAATGAATTTGAAAATTTGCCATAATTTCGCCAAAAATTGAAATTTCGAAAAATAGGTATTGAGCAATATTTTTTATCCCATAAAGAATGTTTGAGAACAAAATGTTTGAGTGCGATCGGAGATTTTGATGCGATTTCCATCGGAGTACTTGAAAAAATTGAGCCAGTGCGGCGGACATAAATATGGACAAACTTACATTGGAAATGGTTTAATTGTGCTTAAGATAATAAGCCATGTCTTTGCAACGAATTTTAAAATGGCCATTTTGGCGCATAGAAAAATTCGCGAGCGCCGAAGGCGCGAGGGGCTTGGGGCGCATCAATAAGTTTGCCCACCCTCGTGGGTGGCCTAGTTTAGGCACTGCGTATGTATGCATACATAGTTAAAAATTTTATATAACAAAGTGATATTATGTAAATAAGTTGCAAAATTGGGTAAAAAATAAATACGTACGTATTTAGCTTTAACAACAAAAATACATAAATAGTGACTTAAATTACCTTATAACTTTTAACATATTCATCCAGGATTACTATTTCAATGTTTGAAACTTCAAAGATTCAAAAAATATTGCAAATTGTACTCCTTTCTTTTTGTTGAAACTACACAATTTTCTCCATCTTGTGATCTACTCAACTGTAATCCGCAGATAGCTCGCAATTATCAATACAATGAAATACTTAAAATGTCCTCAAACAATATTGTCCGAACCAAACTTAAAAGAACTACAATTATATCTAAACCTCCCATAGAAAATTAAAGCACACTCTTAAAAAGTATGTTACCCTTTTGAAACTTAAATTCACTCTAAATTCTGAATTGAGCAAACTTCACTAAATCCATGGTAAGCTTTACCCTTTATCAAGTTACATACATAATTACTCTGGAGTAAGTATAATTTAGTTAATATAGAATCCAGACTTTATTCACTTTTCAAAAGGGTCTCATCATTTTTAAGGGTGCATTTGCAAATTTATGTAGCTACACATCCATTTACCCGTCCTTCCTTTAGGAAAACACGTACGCATTTCAATTTCCCCAAGTTTCTGAAATCTTTCTAAAAACGAGGACGTCCAAATTACCCGTGTCTCGAGTATGGTTGCCCGCCATCCTTCCCGTAATATCCACCGAGGCATAAATCTTGTACCCGATCCGTTTCATGCCGTAGATCAGATAAGCCACGAGTTGTTTGGCCGCAATGCTTTCACTCTTGTTGCTCGTTAGCCAAGGAGTTCCGACCAACGTGATCTCATCAGCGCCGTAGTACGTTCGATGACCAAATATCCCACGGCCCCACCCATTCGTCACGACGGTTTTAAACGCGTCCACAACTTGCGAGTTTGGCGGCTCAATCAACCTGTAATTACATAAATATGTAGAATGATGAACTTCATCAGATGAAGTACATAATTCTATTCTTAAGAGCTTCATTAATCATTCATATAATAAAAATATTCTCGCAACAAAATATATGTTTAGATACCTGTTGATATTCATTTATTGAATTTGAATAGAGAATTAGCCAATTATTCATTAATTATTCAACACTTCATGAATAATGAGTGAATACTTTTTTCAAAATTTTTGGGTGATTGAAAATTAAGTAAATATTTTCTCAATTCATATTCCTGAAGAAAGAGTGAATAATTTCATTCTTTATTAATTTTTCCAATGTTAATACAAGGAGAATATTGAGAAACTCGGGTAATCAGGGTAATTCCAGAAAACTGAGTAAGTATCTACCTAGTACCCGCAAAAGTTCTGTTATAAGATTTCCCGGGTAAATTAAGCAGGCAAAACATTTTTTTAGAGCTTTGTACTATATTCTGTATTTCATTGAAATCTCCATGCTTCTGTCTATCAGAAACCATGCTTCCAAGTTTTTTGTCACCTAAGGTGCCAAAGTGACATACCAGGAGAAACAATATGTTGCAATTTTTCAACAAGATTTTTGTAAAAAACAAAAATCGTCATTTTGCAATTGTTAAACAAAAGTCGGAACTGATCGCAAGATGGTCGACCGTACCATAAAATGATCCCCTAACTCTGGCAGTGTCGAGGACCGAGATAGAGGTGGAAGCAGAAGGTAAAAAAGGTCACCAAAATTCACCAAGTCACGAAAAAATGGATTCGTCCAAATCCATGCCGAGCCCTAAGAAAATTTCCCTCACAGATTATCGGATGAAGTAAAAGAAAGTCTCGAGCCCTTCAACTAAACCTTGGACTTATGTCTTCAAGTCATGGGGAGAAACACATCCTAACCACTCGCCAAGTAAAAATAGACCCATTAGAACTCTTAAGCTGATCATGCGGTACGCGCTTTTTGAAATGGAAACGGATATTTTCAACAGATGATCCCAGCTTTATGGGTGAGTCCAAATAAAATAGCAAAAATACCGTTTCTACACCCCATCGGTCTAGACTATTCGTAGAAATTTCAAAAATGTTCACCTTACCCACCATTTTGGTTTTACGATTTTTTGATTGGGCATAAGTTGAATTGCGCCGAAAAAGTGATTTATTTTCCTCTGGGGGTGAAATTTCGTGCCAAAAATTATTTGTTCAAGTTCCTGAGGGAATTGTGGAACCACTGAACCAATACCTATTCAAAAGCATGGCCGTTATATAAAACAGGGCTCAGATCCTGTTCATGAGGCCAAGACGGTAATTGGGTGGTTGAAATCCAAAATTCCTGACTCCATTTCGGATCAAGAAAAAAATTGATTGTCGCCGAACCTCAACCTGCTGGAGTATGGCATATTTTTCAAACTTTAGCTGGATGTATGTACTAAACCCCGTATAAGTTTGGAATCCATAAAAAATTCAACGGTATAGAAATGAGGCCAATCCCCGCTGGAACGCGTGCGTACTCCGATCGAGTGGTGGATACCAAGACTCCGGGCTCGTGTTCCCTTATGCGATTGACATTTTGAAAAGTGAATAATGTTTCCTACGCGAAATTTCATTGGCTTTTCAGTTCTGGACTTATTTTTTCGAAATTCGATAAACTGGGTTCGCTACAATGAGTTTTTCTTATAACAGTTCTTTTGCGGGTACTGGGTATGTATATATTTTTAAATTATGTAAATATGAATAAATGAATAATATTTTCAAAATTGTCAAACTGAATGAATTTTGAATGAATAAATATTTTTGGGTAAGGTATTCGTATATGAATTTAAAATAAATTATTTATATCTCAATTTAAACATTTCACCAACCTGATTCTCGAAGTCCTGTTAAAACTCACGACAAAAATCTCTGCCTCTTGGTCGGGCTTGGCGAACTCGAAGAACATGGTGTCTTTATCGTTATCCTTCCGAGTGGGGTCAAAACTTTGCAAAAACTGCCAACCTTGTCTCGCAAGCTCGAGTAAGATTGACGCGAGGAGTCTGAAAAACGGTAAAAAAAACTTGAATCAATTTAATGCCTGAAACGTTGAAAGTAGCAAGTTTTTTATTTTAATAATAAATCAAATCCAATTTTTCAAAAGTCGAAAATTCAATTTTTCGCATTACGTTCTCATCTAAATAATCATTCATTTGAGCAAAACACATACTTCTACACTGGCAATGAAGGTACATATTTGTGGTCACGGAATTTATTATTCCAATTATGTATGTGGTGAAAATGGGTCACAATTTAATTAAGATGAAATTTGTAAAAAAACTGAGCTCCAAATGAGCACGTTTGAAAAAGATAGTTGCATCCAAAGAGGAGAAAACACACAGTAAGTTTGACCAGTGTGCAATTGATCAACTTTACTGCGCATTTTCTCCTCTTTGGATGCAAATATCTCTATATCAACCAGAGATCATATCTTTTCTAAATTTCATACCATCTAATTAACTTTATGATCGACTGACACTACATAATTCGGACAAGATCGGAAAGCAAAGATACGCTGGATGTGGGCCGTTCATAAATTATGTAAAGCAAAAATCTTGATATTTTAGACCCTCCCACCATTCTCCCCATTTACACGTGAGTCACGTGACGTGACACTGAGACACGATATACTTGGAAAGCTAGACACCCCTCTCGCGCTACATAATTTATGAACAGCCCCTAAACCCAATTGTTACTTAAAAATGGATTAAATACATAGTTGCTAAACTTATTGGAAACTTAATTTTTAAAATTTACCTGCGTCCAGCAACCCCGTTACTTTGCTTTCCAAACCACGGTGCACCAACTAAGCAAAATTCGTGTGCACCATGCTCCACAGACTCGTTAAAGAGACCCTTCACCCAGCCGGAAGTAATCGCTTTCCTGACACAATCTATTAACCTCTTTGGCACCGTAGGCACTCCATTTACTCGGATCAAATTGTCCCTGGAAAATTGGATGGAATATATTCCATCGAAATTTTGCGAATCCACGAAACCGTGTGCCATATTTTGTCGGAGTAAATTACACAGTTAAAAATCTAATGGATTTCTCGGTATTAAATTACCTCCCACGTGGTACTGAGATAATACCAACGCGTAAAAATTTGATGCCGATGTGGGGACGCTAAATGTGTATTATTTTACAGTATTACTCATTAAATCCCAATTTGGCAGAGTTATGTTTATACAGATCGGAACACCTCTGGATATTATTAATACTTTATGTCTAAGAGTGCACTCTCAATAATTTTTTGACGATATTGTTACCGGCGGAGGTACTATGCAATTCCACCGCTCGGGTAATAATTTTTCACCGAAGGGTAGCATATATACAGAGGCTAAATCCTGCTCAGCCCCCAATGTCAACGCTCAGGTAATAAAAATATTACCGATACCGGAGGCAATTTCCTACCCTCAGAAGACAATTTGTTACTATAGTGTTACCACGCGGTAGAGTTGTATAGTATCTCCGCCGGTCATAATTTTGTAAAAAAATTTTTGAGAATGTGTAGATAAGCCCAGAACTGATAAAGTTATTATTTGGATGAAATAAAATTTGGCACTGGGAACACAGTTCTTCACCACGAACGTTTGTTAGAAGAATTTTTTGCAGACTCGTATGTTTGTACGTGCATTTCGTCAGCGATCACTTTCACTATTGATTATTTATCAAGTGATTACGTGATTAAGTGACTCACTACAAATTAGAGAGTCCCGTCATCTGTTTTGTGCAACATGTATTTTCTTTACTACTAATGAACATGTCGAGCTATGTATGTAAGTACATACATCCGAGTGCAACCCAGAAACCCGACTTTCTCTTCGTTTCATTTCTTCGCTACCGGATGTTTTACCAACAAGTGCTATGGTCTCGTAATAGAAAGCAACATCTGTTCGATATTGGAAGTTTCTACCATATGCGGAACAGGTTTTGCATACAATTTTACATTCACAGCTTTTAAAGCTGTGAATTATAATAGCATTCTTCATACAAAATAGAATATTTTTTCGTTCGATGCTGTGGGGCCGTTCATAAATTATGTAAGGTAAAAATCGTGACCCCCTCCCCACCTGTAACATGGGTCACATAAGTAACGATGTCACTTGAACCATAGACCTCCCCTCTTGCTTCACACAATTTATGAACGACCCTGATGTACAGGGTGGTTTAAATGTCTCGTTAAAGTGGAAAATTTTTCGAAGGGAAATGCCCCTAAATCTCTATTAGTTAGGAGGATTTAGGATTAAGATTGTTATTAATTTTATCAAAGCTGATAGTAACAAAATTCTTAAAATGCTGAATTTACGCGACAAAATTTCGGTAGCTAAAGGAAATTTATGATTTTGTTCGTATTTATTAAGGATTTTCAATTGTGGCGAAATATCTAAATCACCTTGTACATACATGTTTAAAATGTTTAACCCCCGCATTGGCATCAGTACATACATATATGTACATAAATATGAAATTTTATTACCATATATGTATGTATGTAGTTCTTATGTACGAATTAAATTATATCGTTTTTGTTTAGAAAAATAAATATTTATTATTATCCGGTAATAAATATATGACAAGTCGCTTATATAGGCACGCATAGTTAATGGCCATACAATACATATGTACATATACATCGATGATAATGTCCAATTAGACAAAAATACCTTTAAACCTTGCCAAAAAATCTGCAACATTTCCACGACAACCCGCATATTTTGTAATGCAATCAATTTTATTTCCTTATTAAATAGTTTTAAGATTTGAATAAAAAATCTGCTTAGATTTTTAAATCGCAGAATGGTTTTAAAAAATCCTTCAAAAGTATTGTTTTCTTTAAATCTCAAAATCATTCCAGGTCATCAACAAAACAAAAATTTTGCAAACTTATCCATATCTTTGTCTACAGCTGCAAATACTCCACATTTTGCCACTCATATCGTTTTCACAAAAACAGGTGTACCCTGGACAGCATTGCGCGTTATTTGCATAGCTCCCACATTTCTGGTCGGGGCCTATGCACTGTACATACATTATAGATTTTCTTAACAAATGGAGCTTAATTTTGGCCAAACTAGTGTCAATTCATAAAAAAAGTTTATGGCACCATCCCCCGAAATGCACGATGGTGGAGATTTTTGCATTCAAAGAGGAGAAAATTTCCCAAATTTTACACTTTCCAAATTTCTGCGGGTTTTCCTTTCTTTAAATGCAAATATGTATCTAGGCCAAGCGTCCTAATTAGGAGATTGTCTTCCGCAAATTTTAGACTAACTAAAATGGGGTCACCCATATACATATTACGTCATTAAGAATTCTCGATTTTAATACCCACCCATCCAACGTAAACATTAAAGGATAGGGAATTGTAACACGGGAAAGATGAGAAGATCTAAGGCACCCACCCATTAAAACGATGACATAATCGTAATATATGGACGTTCCCAATTTTTCGATTGAAACTAGTTTGCCCCAAAATTAGGCCATTTTCAGTAAATCAATAATAATTCCAGAAATTTTAAACATTTAACCGAAAATGTTAACGTACGTTCGGAACCGTATTTCCATTCGTGTAACACCTCGCGTAGCCTTCGGAGCGGATATTGTTGGGATACATGCAAACGCCCCCATCGTCGTAGCCGATCTGTTGGCAGCACTGGTTAATCCCGTCACCTCCATTTCGACACGGTTGGTCGCAGCGGGGCTCATTGTGACGAAGTTTAGCTCCGCATGATCCAATCAGTGCCACCGTTATGAGTCCGGCTGCAGGTACAAAATTAAAGTAAATTAAGTTAGCAATGTGAGTACATAATCATTTCGAGTTCGTATCATTAACAAAAAATAAGGTGGACAAGTTCGCAAAAATTTTGGCTGGAGAATTCTTTCGCGAACTCAAATGCTAGTATTCAGTTTGAAATTGTTTTCAAAATTATGTTGACATGTGATGAAAATCCCGAATATTTCTTAAAATTAAGTTATGACATTTTTTTTCTTATGTAGTGATTTACCAAAAACTCGGCTGCTTCTATTAAGGGGCAACATATTTGTTTTTCGAAATTGAAAATAATCTTCGGGTCGCAAGGTTGGAAAAGATCTGGTTGTCCAGGTTGACGAAATGTGTCCTTTTATATCAACTTTTTATGTAAGTTTTAAGTATAGGAAGCTACTAATTGAAAAATATTAATTGCTTGGATACATATTAATGAGATGCACATATTGTAATCGCTAGTTAAAACTTCTGTATTCATTGTGCACCTTGGATCACGACCCGGCAAGAATTATCCCATGATTACGAAATTGATCTGTGGAAAACCCTCGAGGATGATTCCACCCCCCCCCCCGCAATTCTACCCCTATCGATTCCACCCTTAATAAATCCCACATGTACGATTATACCCTGAGTTAGATTTTGACAAATACGCAGGCTCAAAGAAATATTTTAATTTCTGTATGCGACATGTTGGCGAATTTGTTCGGGTTCATCTTCTTTGTGGAAATGATGGGGTGGGCAAGGCCAGGTGGAATTGATGGGGAAGATTGATCTGGCGGAGTTATCTGCAAATCGGCCCAATTTATTGTGAGCTATACATAATGATGACACATTTGCAATGTAAATTTTAGGTACATATGTATTTACACGATTTGAATACAAAGTAAACCAGGGAATCCCTAGCAGAGAAGAAATGAAGTGACATTAAGCGATTTTTATGAGATGAGTATTTACGACTCGCGTAAATTACCTTTCGAGATAATCCAGGTTTACCCGGTCATTAAAAAATTACTAAGGTAGGTACATACACGAATTATCTAAAAAAACGAGATAAGCATACAAAATTTCCCCAAGTAGAGTTTTAGTTAAGTATTGTGCAAGATACAAATGTCGAGAATTAAATAAACTGTAAATAAAAATAAGTGAAATTTATTCAAGGTTAAGCTAAAATGGGGATGACACAAACAAACGGTAAAACTTATCCAACCGTTGTGCAAAATTCATTCAAATTTGTGCAAAATTTGTCCAACAGGTGGAGTTTTTTACTTACTCTCGTTTTTTCATCACGGGGGTAAAATCCGTGTGGACTTTGACTCCCAATATTTTTCTCCCACAGGGCCTTCCAACGGAAAAATAAGCGTCACGTGATTCCTAATTTTTGGCTTTATCATTAGATATGTATAACCCGCTCGACAATCACTATGTACTTTGAAAAAAGGCTCCATTGTTAGAATTTGAGACTAGTTCTTGAATAGTTAATGCATAATTACATAAACACGCTATAAAGACAAGGATCATTTAAAGCAATACAAAGCCGACATAAGCTTCTTTACAAATAATGAATGATCAATGCAGATCATTGATTGTGTCAAAGTTTAATCTGCACGTAAAATTTCGCCTCCACGGCATAAATGAACTCAATTATATGTGAATCTAACATTGAAATCTTTGTCAATCACGACACTAAATATTTTATAAAACTAGTTTGTGTAAAATTTTATTGAGTAGTATTTATGTTTGTATAACGTGTGGCGGATAGAGATCAATGTGTGCTCGTTTACAAAAAAATACACAAAAGGCTGGTGTGCAAAATGACCTTGTATGCAAGGTGTCTCTGTATGTTAAATGCGATCGGAGAGAATTTTGTATGCAAAAAGAAATTACGCAAAGTGAATCTGCGGGTTAAATGCGTCCGGGGATAATATTATATGCAAAAACCAATTATGCAAAGTATGTAACTATTGCATGTACCACGACAAAAAACATTATCATTTATAACTTATCACAAATCACGCAAACAGTTGTTTAGTTATGACATTTAAGTAAAATAAGAAACAAGTTGCCACAGCTACGTACCTAGGCAACAAGATGAAGCCAGTCGCCCTGTCGATTTCTCTGGTATTTTTACTGCTTGGGATTTCTGGACAAGTTAAATCCTCAGGTTTTTAGTGCTAAATATGCACAATTTTTCATGCATTAGATCAAGCGATACCCAATTCTCTAATATTAATCAAAATTATTAAAAACGTCTCTCCGTAAATTACAAATGTTCTCCTCAAAGTTTTCATTATTAAGCCTAGTATTCACCTACTTTTTTTGGGGAGAAATTTTCGACCGGAATATTTCGGTGATAAGTTCGAGATTGGAGCGACAACTAAAATATTTTACTGAATAATTTCTGCCTTAAAAGGCCACGATATTCACCTCTCATAAATACATATGTATGTATTTATCTTGTTACATAAATTTCGTTCCTCTTCTTTAAAGCAACCAGTCAACCTCAACCCGACGCTGTTAATCCTGGCACGAATGGAGAAATCGCTTTCAAGGGCAAATGCAGCCCAACGGACAAATGCAAATATGCCAACGTGTCCTGCATCGATGGAATTTGTCAATGCAAACAAGGCCAATTTTTCACTGCGCTCATGCGCGACCAGCAGGGTTGCTTTGGTTCGTGAGCATAATAAGATTTTGTATTATTTCCGATGTTATTTTGAAAATGAGTTGAATGATTTTCAGACATTGTGCAAATCCACAACATTGCCACGGTTGAGGTCAGGGTTTCAAAAGTTTTTAAGTTTCGCTTTTGATTTTGATATATTCGGTCCACCCTATGCCTATGGTTTGATTTTTTAAGTCAGAGACTGACCGCGTTAAGATTTTGTATAAAACAGTTTCTTATTTAAAAAAAATCATACCATAGTGCTCTTGTAGACATTAAAAATGAAATTCATGCCGACGTACATATACCTCAATTGCAGCTTTTAGTCTCTTATTCCTAATAAATATGGTAATTACAGATAATTTTTACATAATTATCTACGTAGGACCATCCCCGGGTGATCATTAACCAGACATGTCTTCAGTCTCCAGAACGTAATAATTCATGTCGATCCCCTTGTTACACGGGATTACTAGTCGACGTCATTCGCATGATCGACAATGAAATTAAGAACTTGGAAAATTGCACCGTCACTGAGATGGACTCAGTCGGGACACTTGACACGAGTAGTGACCCACCCTCGTGGAACACGGGATTGATGGCAATCGTGGCGAAAAAAGTGAGCACAAAAATATCTCCATAAATTGCGATGCGATAAGCTAATCCGGTGAAGGTATTATTTCCGATTTGGTAGTAAATTAGTACCCAACAGTAGCATGTATTAAGGGGCTAATCGTAAACCCGTAGATAATATCACCCTAAATGAAAAGCACTGCTGCTACTTATCTCCAGATTCCACCATTACATATTAAGCAAATATTTACAGACCAATAAAATATGAAAGGTTTCCTGGCAAATTATTTTATATTATTTGTTCAAAAACCAAATAACCTCGAAGAAAATTTTCCACCCAATTGAGACTTTTAATATTTGCTTAATATGAATAAAGCGTGCTGATTTAATTCGTCCCAATGATAGGTTTTTTAATTGAAGCAAATATTTGACATACGATTTCTCGCCTTAATGAAGAAAGGTACAGATCATGTCCTAATAAATATTCACCTGCTCAGAGTTACAAGTTTTCAAATCTTTTAACGAAAAACAGGGGCACATTAAATCAACACCCTTGAGCCTTATTTTCTGTGATTATTTATATGCATATTACCATTCGAAAGAATTGCAACTATGTATCTACAGCGAAACTAACGCAGTAACCAACTCAATTAATTTTTTTTTGCGTTTTTACAAAATTTAGCAAACGGATCTCGCCCTGGTGCCGTTCAATGTTTCCAAGCAGAGGCCAGAAATCAAAACAATTTTGGATTACTCCAGCCTCATAATCCGCAATCCGCATCAAAACACGTACTTAACCATCGGCCTCCCCCACTTGTCCAGGGCTAACTTACTATATTTTTCCATGTAAATGAACCATCGGGGCTTCCGCGGGTCTCACAGACGCCCATGTTTCACAAAACTTGTTAAATCCATACATATCTCCAACATCGGATGCTTGTGATTTTTGTTTCTTACACTCTTAGAAACTGGGTATTGATCTCTGAAAAATTTTAATACCGTCGTGCTGGTATAATCACGCAATCACGAATGGGTATTAAAATTTTGCGAAAAATCAATACCACGAGCTTGTACGTGGAGAGTATTAACTTGTAATACCGAGTTGGTAAAACATCAATACTGACTGGTACAGATTTTATACCACGTTTACCCAGTCTCAAATCAGTCCGGTATAGATTTGTGCGCGAGATTTGCAATGTAATCACCTCACACTTGCAGTTGCAAATCGTTCTCTTTTTAAAAATAAGCGCTTCTAAATTATTTCGGCTAGGGAATTATTTGAGGGGAAGAAATTGACTATTCCGCTGGAAACTTTGACACGTTCTTATTAAAGGGTAAGCTTAAATTTATTTTTTCTTTTCGTTTTATCTTTTGCTACGTATTATATTAATCGGAAGGATTTTTAAACCACCAATTTCGTCATAGTGTCTGCTTTGTATTAATTAAATTGTTTTATATTTAGCGAGATCATCAACTTAGCCAATTCCGAGTTCCGGTCGTGCATATAGGATTCCGGATAATTTTAGGTTGGTGAATACATTTACAAATCAGAATGACTATTGAAATTAAATTAGACATGTGTAGATATTCTAAAATATTTCAACTAATTGACATTTTGCTTATCACTTATTTCAGTTGGATATTTCCTATCGAATTAGGAGTAAAATAACTTTAAATTGAAAAATATATAAAAATAACTGCCTCAAAGTGTGAATTATTTACACAATTTATTGTTTAAATTAGACATGCACCAAGTACCGAAAAAGTCGACTCGGCCGAGCACCGAGTACTCGGCTATATTTTTGCCGAGTACTCGTTTCTGCTCGTTTGCCGAGCACAGAGCAAAGCTCGGCAATCGAGTACCTAGTAAGGCTCGGCCACCTAGTATATTGGCAAAAAGATCATCAAAAAAATCATTGTTTACATAATATCAAGTAAGTTTGATTTTGATTGCAAAAATCACATGATGGATAATTTGAACTGCGCGGTGTAAGTAACGGGTAAAGTGGTATTGGATGCATATAAAAATTTAAGAAATACTCGGCCGAGCACGCAAAAATACTCGGCCGAGTCCGAGTAGTGAGAACACGGCCAAAACCTGCCGAGTACTCGGTGCATGTCTAGTTTAAATTGCTTGTGCGTTTAGAACCAGTCAGCTCAACTCTTCCACATTATTGTTTGTGAGCCAGTTTCATAATTAAGTTATTCCATTATATTCCATCCAGTTGATTTCCATTTTTTGTAAATATTTGTCATTTATAATTGGCTGATTTGTAATTTTATCAAATAAATAACGTTAAAATCAATACCAACCAGTACTAAACCGTTATTTTTCATACTGCATGGTATCAATCATCAATACCGTATTAAGTGTTTTAATACCGCTGTGTCTTAGGTTGCTACCCTTCGGTATTAATAAACAATACTACCACGAACAAAAAGCAATACCGCAAGTGACGTTTTTATACCGTAACGGTATAAATCCAAAATAATACCGCTTGGTATTAAATCAATACCAAAACGGTAGAGTCACATATGAATACCGCGTGGTATTGATCTGGTATTGATTTTTCTAAGAGTGTATGCAACATCGAAAACTAACAATGGAACCTTTATTCAAACCATACCGGGTATTTTTTAACGAGATAAATCACAAAATCAAGCCAGAAATTTGGAATCGGATAGCATTTATGTGTGTATCTTTCCGTTGAATGGCCCTTTCGAAAAAAATATTGGGCAGCATAGGTCACGCACCCTCCCTTGTTTTGTCCCTGTGGAGGCAAAGCGAGAGAAAATTTCCCAAAAAGTTTAAACATGCCGGGAATATTGTTCTTCAAAGGAACCATTCAACAGAAAGTGGCATGTGATTCTTAATTTTTGACTTGATTTTTTGACATAACTCGTTAAAAAATCCTGGTGTATCTTGAAAAAATGTTCCATTGTAAGTCGTTTTTGTCCTTTATTTAGTAACTTTATCCGAAAAGTAACCGTGTCACCTGCAAAAGTCAAATCTTGGCAGTAACTTCAGGTGCGTTGGTTCTTGATAATTATACTAGAACGACATTAAAAATAGGGACAAAATTTAATCCACAAACTATAGTATGTATTTGGGAGCACATGCGTTTGAGAGACCTTGGGAAGCCCTGCAATGAACATTTTCAAAATCCATAAGAAAAACTAATTTGTTAATTTACTCATGAAGGATCCACCTTTTTACCAAACTGGGGCATAGTGAGAAGCTCTTGAACAAATGGTTTATTCAGGGGACATCATTATGGTCCAAGGAGAAGCAGAAGACGCCATACACGCCAACCGCAGAGTGTCATCTTTTGTAAAATTTGGTATAAAAGTTGTATTATGCATTCTACTTGCTGAATAGTTGAAATTTATAATATCGTCTAAATTTCAGACTGGTTTATGAATAAATCATGATTATATAGACATGGTATAAATACAAGGATCATTTAAAGGAATGTGTCTGCATTGGCAAAGCCCAGAAATTGCATTTGTACATATACATATCCCTCCCTGCAAATAATGAAAGACCAATTCATAATTTGTCCTTGGTTGTATCCTATCTAACCTTAATAAGTATTCATGCGGATCTAACTTGTTGTCAATCACGATACTGCATAAATAAATAAGGTATAAAACTACGTATTACGGAAAAAGTATTATTTCCAAATCACGCAAATGAGGTATACACATTTGAGCCAAATCAGTAAGCAGTTGCCATAGCGACGTAGCCAAGAAGATGAAGCGAGTAATCCTTTCCTCCACTCTGTTCTTGCTTGTGCTCGGGATTTCTGGACGGGTTACATCCTCAGGTCTTTTAGTATTATTTTACACCATAGTTTTATTTACGTGCATTTATACCAAAATATATACAGGCTGGTTTCAATGTTACATACATAAACTAGAAAGTTTATCAATAGGAAAAATTCGTAAATTTTGTACATACATAGTATTGTCAAGTAAATTTTTACGGACCGGTGTAATTTTAATAACTAGATGTACCAATGCCACATTTCTAGATAACCGTGTAAGTATTTCCTATTTTACGGAAAAATAATGCATTTAATGCAAACAAATTGTTGCCGCAGTCCAAGATTTTTAGCTTAACGAAAATCAATTTTGGTTGCAATACATACACACTCTTAGAAATCCAGTCTCAAAATAATACCAAGTGGTATTCATATATGACTCTAAATACATATCAGTAATTGGTAAGTGATACCGTGTAGTAATAGCTAAGTATTAACATATTTATGTATCGGCAGAAAATTTTTACCGACTAGTATAATTTTGTTACCGACCAGTACAACTTTAATACCAAGCGGTAGTAACTTTAATACAGAGAAATCAATACCTGTGTGGCTACATATGCCAGATTTCTAACAGTCTAAATACATATGTTTTTGTTACATAAAATCATTAATTTACATAATCCACTTTCGTGCCCCTTTAAAACAGCCAGTCAACCCAATTCTGACACGAATCGAGGGGAAATCCATTTCAGGGGCAACTGCACGCCAACGGATAAATGCAAATACACCAACACGTCCTGCATCGATGGAATTTGTCAATGCAGACCAGGCCACTTTTTAGCTGCCGTCCATAGCCATATCAGTTGTCATGGTTCGTGTTCATGGTACAATTTTGTATTCACGTCATACATATTTTGAAAGCGAGTTGAATGATTTCCAAAAACTGTCTAAATCCACAACATTGTCACGGTCGAGGTAAGGTTTTCTCGCTTTTTTATTCTTAAATAGGCATTATCTACACACTCTTAGAAAAATCAATACCAGATCAATACCACGCGGTATTCATATGTGACTCTACCGTTTTGGTATTGATTTAATACCAAGCGGTATTATTTTGGATTTATACCGTTACGGTATAAAAACGTCACTTGCGGTATTGCTTTTTGTTCGTGGTAGTATTGTTTATTAATACCGAAGGGTAGCAACCTAAGACACAGCGGTATTAAAACACTTAATACGGTATTGATGATTGATACCATGCAGTATGAAAAATAACGGTTTAGTACTGGTTGGTATTGATTTTAACGTTATTTATTTGATAAAATTACAAATCAGCCAATTATAAATGACAAATATTTACAAAAAATGGAAATCAACTGGATGGAATATAATGGAATAACTTAATTATGAAACTGGCTCACAAACAATAATGTGGAAGAGTTGAGCTGACTGGTTCTAAACGCACAAGCAATTTAAACTAGACATGCACCGAGTACTCGGCAGGTTTTGGCCGTGTTCTCACTACTCGGACTCGGCCGAGTATTTTTGCGTGCTCGGCCGAGTATTTCTTAAATTTTTATATGCATCCAATACCACTTTACCCGTTACTTACACCGCGCAGTTCAAATTATCCATCATGTGATTTTTGCAATCAAAATCAAACTTACTTGATATTATGTAAACAATGATTTTTTTGATGATCTTTTTGCCAATATACTAGGTGGCCGAGCCTTACTAGGTACTCGATTGCCGAGCTTTGCTCTGTGCTCGGCAAACGAGCAGAAACGAGTACTCGGCAAAAATATAGCCGAGTACTCGGTGCTCGGCCGAGTCGACTTTTTCGGTACTTGGTGCATGTCTAATTTAAACAATAAATTGTGTAAATAATTCACACTTTGAGGCAGTTATTTTTATATATTTTTCAATTTAAAGTTATTTTACTCCTAATTCGATAGGAAATATCCAACTGAAATAAGTGATAAGCAAAATGTCAATTAGTTGAAATATTTTAGAATATCTACACATGTCTAATTTAATTTCAATAGTCATTCTGATTTGTAAATGTATTCACCAACCTAAAATTATCCGGAATCCTATATGCACGACCGGAACTCGGAATTGGCTAAGTTGATGATCTCGCTAAATATAAAACAATTTAATTAATACAAAGCAGACACTATGACGAAATTGGTGGTTTAAAAATCCTTCCGATTAATATAATACGTAGCAAAAGATAAAACGAAAAGAAAAAATAAATTTAAGCTTACCCTTTAATAAGAACGTGTCAAAGTTTCCAGCGGAATAGTCAATTTCTTCCCCTCAAATAATTCCCTAGCCGAAATAATTTAGAAGCGCTTATTTTTAAAAAGAGAACGATTTGCAACTGCAAGTGTGAGGTGATTACATTGCAAATCTCGCGCACAAATCTATACCGGACTGATTTGAGACTGGGTAAACGTGGTATAAAATCTGTACCAGTCAGTATTGATGTTTTACCAACTCGGTATTACAAGTTAATACTCTCCACGTACAAGCTCGTGGTATTGATTTTTCGCAAAATTTTAATACCCATTCGTGATTGCGTGATTATACCAGCACGACGGTATTAAAATTTTTCAGAGATCAATACCCAGTTTCTAAGAGTGCATATGTACAGGGTGGTCTAAATGTCACGCCACAAGGAAAATTTTTCAATGGGATAAACCCCAAAATCTCCATTAGTTATAAGATTTTGGAATGAGATTTTCATAATTATTGTCAAAACTGATGGAAAACTAATGACGAAATTCTTAAAATGCTTAATTTTGGAGAGAGAATTTCGCTATCAAATGGAAATTGACAAATTTTTCCCATCTAAAAATTTTCCATTGTAGCGTGACATTTTAACCACCCTGTACATATGTAGAACCATCCTTGGGTGATCAAGAACGAGACATGTCTTCAAGTCTCAGATTCCAATATTTCGTGTCGGTGCCCCTGTTACACGGGATTTCTTATCGACGTAATTCGCATTATCGACAATGCAATTAAGAATTTGGAAAATTGCACAATCACCGAAAAGGATTCCATCGGGACCCTGGACACGAGTACTGATCCACCCTCGTGGAACAATGGATTGATGCAAGTCGTAGCGAAAAATGTATGCGCACAAAAAACTTCAAAAACTTCGATATAATCAAATCCTCCATTTCACATTGTGCAGTTGTACCGGTTTGGTATTAAATTATTACTGAAGGGTATAACTTATAACTGTAAGGCATACGTTATACATACGCACAAGGATGGAGCTTGTCCATGCCATGATGTCAAATTTTGCCATATTTTACCGTACATTAGTCACAATTCCAATGTGACGGATATTTATGGGAAATGTGACGACCGACATTTATGACAAGTATGTATAACGGACAAATTCGACATTTCATTTGACATTTGTGACATTTGTAACATTTGTGATATGTAGGTAAGCATGACGGAGAAATTGGACACTTATGAAAATTTGAATGTCACAAATTTTAAGTATCTGACAAGTTCGACATTTCTGACATGGCAATATTATGACATTGCACACCGTCACATGTATGTATGTGTGAGCTTACTGTAAAATATACCCATAATTTTTTCTTCTTCCCACATTTAGCAAACAGATCTCGTCCTGGCGCCTTTCAGTCTTACCAAACAAACCACCGAACTCAGAAACACGATGGATTTCTCCACTTTCATAATAAGTAATCCGTACCAACAATTGCATTTTTCCATTGGATTCCCCCTCTCGTCTCGGGCCGAGTTCCAATACCTGAAATGGTAAAGGAACATTTTCAAAATCCATTTAAACTGATATGGAACGACGAAAATTTTCGTTTTATGTATAAGAAATCCTGAAAAATTGTGGTCATGGTATGGTGGGGAAAGAAGACAATTGTCGTTTCGGAAGGGTCACTAATTTTCATAATTTTCTTTCCGTAGTAAAAAATCTGTAGGGATTTTTCCAGTACAGACCCAATGTTAAATTTCAACATTTCGCAATATAACGTAATGTCAAATTTAGGATCTTTAAGTTTTTTTGAGGTTTATTTGTCTGCAACCTCCGTCCGTACGATGACCGCAACATATGTATATAGTTATGTATAAATTCCCCGATTTAACCCATTTTCTGTACACCTGTAGATAATCATAAATACTCGTTAAAGGGTTATTTAATTGACAAGTCAAATTACATGCATATCTACTTACTTCAAGGATCACGGTACTTATCGGGCAGGGGCATAATGAGCAGCTCTTGAACAAATGGTTCATACAAGGGAAATCGTTGTGGTCCAAGGACAAACAGAAGACTCCCTACACACCCACCAGAAAGTGTCATCTTCTATAAGACGTGGTATAAAATTTACACCGGAAATGATCACGGACTGTGCATATGTATCGCTAAAATAATTTTGTTAAATGTTTAAAGCAAAAATTTTTAAGCAACTAATAAATTCATAGGCTTTGTAAATATAATTGGTATAGAAATAATGTAAACCATTGCCTAATAAAAGTTATCAATTTCATTATCCAAGCACACAAATAGTTTTTTTTTACTTAAACATTGTATTTAACAAACTGAAAATAATTTAATTCAATAATATATGAATACAATAATTGAATTTAATTGTTTTCCTGGCTAGATTTGGAGATTATGATATCCTACAAAAACATAATGCTCCACCAACTATTTATTTGTATGCATGCAATCGAGGATTGTATCCAATGACAAAATTAAATTTTGTGGAGAACACATTAAAAAACTACATTTCCCAGATTTATGTACAATGCACTGTTAAAAATCAGGTTACCCTTTATGAAAAGGAAATGCATTCTGAACTAGATTTTAAACAAACTATACAAAATCACGAGAAACGGTGACTTGATAAAGAGTAAAGTTTATGGATTTAGAATAGATATGTAAATTAATTGATAGCACTTACTTCTGAAATTGGCAAAGCTATTTTTAAGAGTGTATAAATAATTTGGATATATGTATGTATCTCTCACGCGATATTTTTATTCAATCCTGATCGTCCACATATGTACACATGTAAATGTCATGAAATATATTCCGAGTTTACTCCAGGCAGAAACATATTTACATAAATATTTACATAATGAAGACGAAATTGACCAACTATTTTATTGGAACGATTTGTGTCCTAGTACTGGCTCTCGTTTGCTGGATATTTTCAGGTAAGAATAAATATATATTTTTATAGAGAAACAAATTTATGGAATAAATTTCAAGAGTAATCTTTGTATGGTTTTCATTAATATGTAGGAAATGCTGTAGTTGCAAAAAGGCAAGGGATCCAATTCCATGGAAAATGTACACCTGGTGATCACTGTGCTTGGAAAAATACTGCCTGCATTGACTCCACGTGTCGATGTCAGTCTGGCTACGAGCACCTCAAACATAATGACATTCATTTCTGTGAAGGTGTTCATACGATTCTTTGAAATTTCAAAAGAAATAAACAATAAACTAAATAAAGTTGTTGAAACTTTAGTCGTGGACCACGACTCGTGGTTGAGTAAAACAAAGGATGACTCGAAATTGAATAAAATTTATCCAACTTGTAATAATTCTGGACATAACACAAGAATTCTAGAAAACTTATTCAACAAAATTTACATAAATTTATAGATTAAATCTACACATACATAAATACATACTTAAATATGTATACATAAATTTTACTATATTCCTGTCATCCTCTGTTTTACTCAACCTTTAATATCTCTCACACAACTTTATTTAGGGCGCAATTAAAATTCATTACATTTTATAAAATAACTCGAACTAAATAATTTTTTCAAGAACCTATTCAGCTCCGAAATATTGCAACTATTGAGGTAACTTCTATTATTACAATTCCGGTAGAAATCAAGTACATTGATTTCCAAATATTTCAGGATCACCCCTCGCTAATTCGAAACCAGACGTGTCTTAACTCAAAGACAAAATCTCCTAACTCGTGTCGCGCTAGTCCTTGCTTTACCGGATTTCTGATCGATTTAATTTGCAAAATTGATCACGAAATCAAAAATTTGGACAACTGCACAATCACCGTGATAAAATTGGCGAATAAAAGTTCATCTGTCCGAACAGCAAGAATTCTGAAGCTTCTTAAACAAAACGTAACTGTTAAAATTAACATATGCAGAACTCGGTGCCTAATCGCCAAATTGTCAAAATCACATTGCAAATCATTTCTCAGTTCTGGGAATTTATTTAAAAATTCTGGACAACAAATTTATAGAGTATGTCGTTGCCATTTATGTAAAAAAATTATGCTTCAAACTTTGAAACCTTTTTGATGGAGGGGATCTCAAGTTTAAAATGCCATCAAAAAAATTAGAGCTTATCGAAACTTGCTTAAAAACTCGCCGTCACTTTATCAAGCAACTCACGGTCCACAAACTTGTCGTCCAAAATTTCAGAATATATTTCCCGGGCGTGGAACTGATTAAAACTATGCTAATTACATATAACGATCTTGGTGATTAGTCATGAAGTATTACGTTAATTTTTTTTGTTATGAGACCATTTTATTTCTAGAAAACCGACTTGATCCTCACACCCTTTAATTTCCTTCGGAACCCAAACCCGTACAAAAAAGTTATGCTCGATTCAGCCCCATTTGTTTGGAATGCAGAAAAGTCGGTCTATCTATCTCTAGGGTTTCCGCTATTCGCATCCGATGCTAAGTGGCAGATGGACCTCACGTGAGTTTTGGGGATATTTAACTATCTAATTTTATTTTAAAATTGAGACAGAGATTTTTTAATATATGTCAAATTTCAGAATAAATTCACTTCTTGAAAAGAAATATATTGATGAACTCTTAACAAAATGGTTTCATAAGGGGACCTCGACCTTAGCCAAGGAGAAACATGTGACACCTGAATAACTCAGGGAAACATGTAATTTAATAAAATTCTTATAATTTTTATTTCCAAAATTTCAGAAATCATTAATAAGAAAAATAAAATCTTCAGGCATATGAGAACCAGTCGCCAAATATATTTGTAGGAATTTTTCCCTATTCATGCCTCCGATGTATGTATCTTGGATGATCTACTTAATAACATATGTACATGCATAACTTTCAGATGTATGAACAATACTATTCACCATAAGTTTCTAATAAGCCAACCCATCCGCGATTGGATGAGGTACCAAACTGGATACGAAACCTTAAAAACAAACCGTCGTAACCTTAGAAGTATGTAGCTCGCCATATTATAATCAGCTGGCATATGAAGTAAACACACAATTCTGACATTATTTTGCACCATTAGTAGAAAATATGTAGATTGCATACATAGTTTAAGCATACATAAATTCGACTTTAATCAAAAACCCATGGATACATGACTAGTTAGCTTTCGAGATTAACTTCCTGCATGCAATAAATGATATCAATTGTTTGCCTCAAAAGAATTCATACAACTTCCTGGAAAATGCGTTAAATAAAAAAGTACTCATTTTACACACGTATTTATGTACATACATATTAATAATTTTGCATACATACCCCACTCCGACACAGATTTGTCCACATGCGATATTTTAATTCCGTTCAGGACGTTCACCTTTATGTTTATTCTCGGAATTAAAGTTTACAGTAAGATGATACTATTGTACATTAGACATGCACCAAGTACCGAAAAAGTCGACTCGGCCGAGCACCGAGTACTCGGCTATATTTTTGCCGAGTACTCGTTTCTGCTCGTTTGCCGAGCACAGAGCAAAGCTCGGCAATCGAGTACCTAGTAAGGCTCGGCCACCTAGTATATTGGCAAAAAGATCATCAAAAAAATCATTGTTTACATAATATCCAGTAAGTTTGATTTTGATTGCAAAAATCACATGATGGATAATTTGAACTGCGCGGTGTAAGTAACGGGTAAAGTGGTATTGGATGCATATAAAAATTTAAGAAATACTCGGCCGAGCACGCAAAAATACTCGGCCGAGTCCGAGTAGTGAGAACACGGCCAAAACCTGCCGAGTACTCGGCAGCGCCGAGTACTCGGTGCATGTCTATTGTACATAGAATTACCGTAACATCCGGGCATCAGCTTAACATATGTACGCGTTCTACTAGAATCGAGTATAAAACCAGACACGAATTATAATCATTGCATTCATATGTAACTATAATTAAGTATTTTAGACGTTTTCCAGTTTTTTTTTTGGAATGGAATTTCTCAACTTTTTTCTAATTACTTCCATCTTATCTGCTCAATGTTTTGCTGCCCCTCCGAAATCCAAGAAACCCGAGCTAAATCCCCGCCTGGGTCATAACCAGGAGAAGATTCGCACCATTTTTTCCTCCATCCTGCCCTCCCACTACGGTTACTCCTCCCCAGGTGCGGGATATAACGCCCACTTCCGACCACGCGGGGAAAATGAGACATCCAACGGTAACACCCCGACTATTATGCGGATAAATTTAAAATCCTTAAAACTCAGCGCGCTAAGCGATACTCATTTGGATGTGGTGGGAACCCTGGGTGTGGAATATTTGGATTCCCGCCTCGCCTACGAGGCCCCGGATGGGATTAAATTTATAGAAGCTTCCGAAGCTAGAGCGCAGCTGTGGCTTCCTCGTCTTCGTATTGGCGGGAAATATTTGAACATTGGGCAGCGGGATCGTTACAACGGGGGTGACAATGACCACTTCGAGGAGAATCCGAGAGCCTGGATAAGTCCGGAAGGGTTGGTCCGGCAAGATCTAGCGTTCGAGAGGGAGCTGACAGGGCGACAGGTCAGCACGCAGTATTTTAAAGCACATCTGTTCACTTTCATTCATTCATTCATTCATTCATATTGAAAATGAATAAAAGATTCCGTCATTTCACATGGATGACTGCGAATAAAAGGATATTTCTCGCTTTTTTTCATTTTTTACTGTACATATGTTTAAGACATAGGGTGAAGTAAGAAATGAAGTGAAATGAATTGAGTTTGACAAAAAATGAATGAATGTGAATGAAAGTATTCAGTCAAAAAATCGGGATGACTGACAAAACAATTTTCTGAACAGGTATCTTCGAACAGGACAGAATTTGAAATGAAAATCCAGGACGATAAGGACTTCGTGGAAGATGTCCGACTCGAGTGGACCCTCGATAAGGCTGTCACCCTGGCGGGCGAACCTGTCAAATCAATACAGGGAGCGAAGTACAATGCTACCGTGACGAAAGATAAGTGCGAACTTATCGAGGACTTTGGTTCTTTTGGTCAACAGGAATTTGGCTGTCTGAGGACTACCTTTGTTCTTCTGAAAACTGGTGACAAGATTTCCACACGTTTTAAGCGTCCTTGACTTTTTTAATCTCAAGTATTTATAGTGTTAAATATTTGACTTATTTGAATTTACTTGATTTTCTGATTTTTGATAAATTCAGAATCAACATGTTAAGTATTCTATCTGTCAATAAAAAAATCTGTACTATTTCTTGTGTAAAATAGCGTAACGCAGAGTTCAAATATTTACAACAAATTACGGAAAAATTTGTGGAAAAACTGACCACACAGGAGTGTTACAAAATGAATCCCTAACCTTATGAAAAGTAAAACCTAACCTAAAGAGATACTTTCGAGGTGATGGTCGTGTCCAGGGTACCCACTATGTGTTTTAGAATCTGCCAGGACCCTAGATGAAGGATCCATTCTTATTTCCGTGTAAAACTCATATTTGGCGCCATGGCGTGGCGCCACATTGGGTGAATTTGAATATTTTGGTTTTTAAAACCGTCATAACTTCTGAAATCATGCACGGATATTCAAAATTTTTAGCACAAATGGAGTTCAACTTTCGATTTCAATGAAATTTTTCAAAAAACTGATTGTTTCAATCTTTGGAAAATTTTAATATTTTCTTAAATGTAGAAAAAATCTTAAAGATCTCAAAAATAAAAATTTTTGATGTATTGATAAGTTTTTTAATACATTTGATAAAATTGTGATCTGTGTAATCATTTTAAGCGTAAAATTTCGAAAATCCCAGGGAAACTGCAAAAGTTATGTATGTAGGTTTGAAATTGGTCGAAAATGCGGATTTTAAGTTTGGCGCCACGCCACGGAGCCGAATATGAGTTTTACGTGGAAATAAGAATGGATCCTTCATCTAGGGTTCTATTAGGTTCTATTAGGTTTTTCCTTTGTTTTGACGAAAATTTTATGAAGTTGTCACCAGCACGGATCTTTATACAATTTCGTGGAAAGTACATATATACATTATCAATTTACATACACTAAAAAAGTACCCATTCAATAAACAGAATAACTCATGTCATGTAATCTAATTTTTAGCAAAGGTGTTACAAATTTGCGAATGTATCAACGAGAAGAATCAAATCTGTACGTATTTGAGCACCAATCGCCAAAGATATGTAGGTATATTTCCCTATAATTAAGTATGCCTCATATTTAGCGGCGGTGATCTAATTAATTACGCAGCAATGTATGCAGGGTGTTTGATAATAAAGTTCTGATGATATGATAAGATACATAACTGGATGAGGTACCCCAAAAAGTAAGGCTTGTTCGGTAATACAAAAATCATTTAACACAATTCAGATACAATAAGGCGACGTCAGATAATCAAAGTTAAATTGTACAAATGTTTCCTGGTCCGTAATACGAATTAAAAACATAAAATCATTCTTTACACGCCAATTCAAAGTAAGGCACTTATGCTAATTTAAGATCGTCATATCACATCCAATTAATGAATATGTAATAAATAAATTGGACATGATTTAAGGTAAATTTGAATATGACTAGTTTCCACTGAACAAGCTAAATCCATTTATCATGGCATGACAGATTCAGGATTGGGTCACGTTTGTATAATCCCTAGGTAATAAATACAAAAATTATAATTTTATTCAAAAATATGCCTCAATAAATTTTATTATTTACGCAAGAAGGTGATCATTGAAATCAGATGGTCAGTAAAGCGTTTTTGTCACGAATTGTTCCTACAATTCCCTTCGTCATCTTTGTGGTATAATTCAGGGTGGTTTAAAAGTCAGGTTACAATGGAAAATTTTTCAATGGGAAAAATTCGTAAATTTCCATTAGTTACGGATTTGGGATTGCGATTTTTATTAATTTTTATCAGAACACTGACCACAAAATTCTTAAAATATTGAATTTCAGAGGGAAAATTTCGGTAACTAATGGAGATTTGCAAATTTTTCCAATGTAACCTGACATTTAAACCACCCTGTATGTATGTTTAATTAATTCATAATTTATTCTCAGTTTTCCAAGTAGGTATTTATCTAGTGTTCTATCAGAAAAACATAGTTGCGACCCTGATAACTATCTTCGTCACGGAAATAAAACTGTGTACTTATTTAAAATCTAGAGCTCCAAAACCGTTTTAAAATCATTTTGAAATTTATTACTTGTTTCAAATTTTTTTTTATTCTTCTTTCACCGAAATGACATGGCCATAAACATTAAAATGAGGGACATAACTGCAAAATTGTCCAGCTTTCCGGCGCCGTTCGTTTGCGTCGTCCTCACCGTATTATTCGTAGGTGTTGTAGGAGTCGGCCTTAAGGTGGTGGTTGGACGTTGCGTCGTTCTTAAGGTGCTAGTCGTCAGCGGCGGTTGCGTCGTGTTACACCCATGCCGCACCCACCCCACCTGCGTGTTAATCAATCAATTTATTAAAGGATATATGCCCTTGCGCCCTAATCATGCATGATTTAATATTGTGTTACATTTAATGCATGGGGCCATCCAAATGTTACGTCATCAGAAATTCCCGATTTTATCACCCACCCACCCCAACATAAGCATTAAGGGTAAGGAATTTTAACCTGGCTAAGATAGGAAAACCTAAACCATCTATCTACTAAAATGATGACGTAATACATATATGAACGTTCCCTATCTCGCATGTTTACGTAGGTCGAAGAGATTAAAAGTGTTTACAAAAGTGATCAATTCTACGATTTTGTAGAAATTATAATTTCTTATGGATATAATTTTTATGATAATAATCGTTATGCATAACCTAGAAAAGGATTATATGTAAATACCTGCGCGTTGATGCCAAGACTGTACGTGAATCCATACCCGCGTTGATTCACTTCCACCGAGGAATTTAGACAAACTCCTCCCACCGAGTTTTGTCCGGGTTTATGCTGCCATGAATTCACTCCGGTGAAGAAGTAGGACCCCGCCAGGCGTGCTGTGGTGTCTAACGGGGTACCAAAAGTAGCCGAGTAGGATGGCCCGGTGAAAAGGGTCCTTTCAAAAAATGTGATCCTGGCCTCATTTTGGTCGAGATCCCCGTAACGGTGGACATGAATTCTGGTATAGTTTACCCGGACCAAGTCCGTTATGCAAGTGGCTCCATTGCCCGCCTGAATAAAGCGGGTGTGACAACTTGTAGAAGTATTGCAAAACTGGATCTCCCATCTGTAATAAAGGTATTTTTATTTATTGCGAATATGAACCAGCCCATATGTACATATTTAGCTGTTCAAAAAAATACGTAGTAATTCAATAAATATTTATTCAATTTTAAAATTCGAAGAAAGATTACATTAATCCTTTGTTCATACCAAAATGTGAAACGACATCAATATTTATACATACTTATGTATCATTAAATATAATTTGTCATGCATTCAAATTCATTCTTAATTTGTTAAAAATTTGAAAATAAATATTCATTATCTGTTCAAATTTATTATTCATTAATTTAAAATTTGAAAATAAATATTCCTTTCTTTTTCACGCAGTTTATCCTAAACTCGTCTTTTAAAACGGATTTTGCAATATTTCCCCATGTATTAAACATTGCGTGAAACAGGAGTAACGAATCAAATTATTTATGCACTCTGTATGAATATAAAATGAATAAATATTTATTCAAGGTTCATTCATTCAAAAATTTTGAAACAATTATTCAACAACTTATGAAATTAGGCCCGAATAGTTTATTCATTCTGTGTTGAATAAATGAATTTGAAGAGGGGAGGGAAAGTCCATATATAACGTCATCAAAAACATGGGTGGGTGGTTTTGGATCGCTTATTTTACTCGTCTTAACGTGAGTAAGATAGGCTTAGATAGGGAAGGGGGAGCGAGGGTAAAAATCTGCGTTTTTCTGAGGTGAGGAAAGTAACCAAGGGCTACCCTCACGACAGAAAAGCACATGGTTACGGCGAAGCCAAGGTATGCTTTCAAGACAGGGTCCTAAAACTTCTGTCAACGCTACAGCTCGAACGGTTGAATTTAGTGGAAAATTTTTGAAACAAAAAAATCAGACAATTACAAAATTTAGTGTCTTTTCAATTTTCTTTTTGCAAAACTCTAGTATTACAAGAATTTTAGGACCTATGAAACTTTAAAATGAACCGGAAATTCAATTTTACCATACAATGATCATGCCGGCTATTGATTTTATTGTGCGGGCACTGATTACGCACTATTTAAGATACGTTCGAGCCAAATCGGTTGAAAAATGAGAAACTTTTGATGGTGGTATCTGCAGCCGTTTAAGCTGCTTAATCGCATATGATAATTGCACCTTACCTATCTTATTGCTATTGGTAACCAACAAAAAAATGCCAACCCAAAAACCAGAAAATAAAACTACATTTAAAAAACAGCATTCTTCGGTGAGGGTGCGACTAAAAACTTTTAAACAAGAGCATTGAACAAATTTATAAATTTAATATTGACCAACTTTTACCTCACCATTTATTTAATGCAGAATTTAATGCAGAATCATTTTGGACCCACGGTGAGGTAAAAGTTGGTCAATATTAAATTTATAAATTTGTTCAATGCTGTTGTTTAAAAGTTTTTAGTCGCACCCTCACCGAAGAATGCTGTTTTTTAAATGTAGTTTTATTTGTGACATAATATATGGACGTTCCCCGTGGTAAAGCCCAATTCTTGCAAAATTTACAACTTACAAGCCATTAGCTCGATAAGACAAAGTTGTTGAGTTAACAGGGACGGTGATGCTTGTCGTGGAATTGGTCGTATTGGCGAAAGCGGTTCCAAAGCAACTCGCTGTATTCCAGAACGATAGAAATTGGGCTTGTTGTCCGGACGCAGTTTGAATCGCAGCGAGGAAGAACGTGCAGATTGCAAGGGTTGCAAAAAATTGTAGTTTCTCCATGGCTTATAATTAAATAGTTGGCGTTATTCCATGCACAGAAGAACTTGGTAAAGTGATGAGAAAATGTTTTTTTGCATGGTTTAATACACGTGGGTGATCTCATTTTATGGGTAATGACATCAAACCTCCCAGTTCTTCTTCGCGTAGCCCGAACCATTCAGCCACAATGACTTCAATTTTAATGCCTCGACCATACTACCAATCCGGAATGAAGTTACATACATATTGCACTCTAAATAGATTCAGCAAAGTTTTATTAAAATTTGTCATGACAAAACAGGTGTAAAATGTATCCAATAGAGGTTAAAACTTATCCAACGTTGCAGAATCTTCGGCCAACCTTGAGTTAATTTTAGTTTCACTGTGCAAATATTACAAACTCGCTTAAGGTATCTCAACTTTTACTCAACTTTATTTACAGTATACAAAATCATGCACTACCGAGCAGCATATATTTAAATATGCGACTCTATAAGGCTTGTACATATTCCTGCCAAATTCTGCCCAAATTAACCAATGCTTTCTAAACTTATTGTACCTCAGACAGACGGACAGGCAGGCCCCTACATTAGCCTTGATTTCGACTAAAGAGTAGTTAATGCCTTCCGAGATATCTACTTTCGACCGAATGGTTAATCCGTATTCGATCATATTGAACAATATCAGCCCAGATTACACTCGCTGATTGAAGGTTTTGCCGTATTAGCTAACATGGTAGGAAAGTCCGGCGATATGTGAAACAAATTGTTACGTATGTATCAGAATATGTACATATCTACCTCAATTCTAATTTATGTTAATGCTCAGGATATTCTGGATTACTGTAGCATTCAATGCGTAATCCAGTCTGTATAAGAGTGACGTAAATGTGCCATGATCTTGCCTCATTGCGGGCTTATCGTTAGTCACGTACATAATTATCGGGTACGCATTCAGGGCAAGATAACGACTTCTGGATGACATAAATTGACTTTGTTCTCGCATATGTACATATGTATCTCGTATCTATAAAATTACTTATGTATCTGACTCACACACATATGTCGTTCAGATCTTCACATACAGGGTCTGGCACTTTGGTGGATACGAATTTGACCTTGAATAACCCCGGAACGGTTTGTCTTAACAGTTCAAAATCTTGAACAGAAGAGCATGTTATCCTCAAATAGCTGTGTGCAAAATTCCAAATTTCTACTTTCAAAAATGCCTCCCCCATAGCGCCCAGAAGCTGAGACAGTCATTTCAACTTGTTCCAGAAAAAATCTCGCCCGTGTTTGCAAAAAATGTTATTTAAATTTTCTGTTCAGAAATAAGAGTGCGTTATTGGTGACAATTGACGAAGCACTATTTTCTCTATAAAATACTAATAGGGTCCGAAGAGCTTACTACACGACAAATGCCGAAAAAAATTCAAGCAATTTGGTGCTTTTAAGCGAGGAGAACTTTCGTAAACAGTTTATTGTCGTGGGTGCAATGTCCGATCGCGGTGTCCACCCACTTATCAAAGTTCCCCAAAAGCGTATCTGCAAAGCACTATGTGGACCGTGCATCAAAACCACATTTAGAATAACATTTTCCTAAATGGCATGGTAAAAAAATAAAGGATGTTATTTTTCACCATGACGCAGCGTCTTCATCAACGGCAAAGTTGACCCAAGATTATGTAAATGACCTTGAACCTAGATTCGGTATAAAAATCACTTCGAATAGTGAAATCCCTGTAAAATGCCCTGACATAAGTCAAATAGACCTTTTTGGGTTCGAAGACTTGAAAATAATTTTTTTTCTGTGGAGACCAAATTTTTGAGAGGGAGTTTGGAAAAAGTTAAAATGACCGTCTCAACTTCTGGGGGCTGTGGGGGAGGCTTTTTTGAAAGTAGAGAGTTGAATTTTTGCACACAAGTATTTGAGGATAACGTGCTCGTCTTTTCAAAATTTTGACCCGCTACGACAAACTGTTCTGGGGTTATTCAAGGTCAAATTCGTATCCACCAAAGTGCCAAACCCTTCTGTATCTCTGAATTTTGTCGAAAGTGTTTCTAATATTTACGAAATGCTATAGTCTATGCATTAAAATTAGACTCTCTCCTGTAACAATCGTATCAAACAATTTTTATGGGTGTGATGTACATAAACAGAAAAGTTACAAATTTAAAAAAATGTAAATCCTGTTCCATATTCTTCAATAGTACTAAAACATAATTCATATTTACAGAAGTACTAGTACTAAAGTATTTATTAGTATGTATAAGCTAAAATCTTCAGCCTCCTGTTAATACTCCTCCTGTTAGAATCCTAGCACACATTGCTTTAAACGCAATCAAAATGTGTCCATAATCTTCGAAGTTGACACTTCAGGTCCTTTTGATGCTTCTTCGCAACTTATTCTTACACACAAAATATCGCTGACTTACAAAATAGATCAGCCATCAGCCAGTTAATCAGTATATTTCTAACCAGGCTGTAAATCTCAACAAAAAATACTACTAATCCAATCCCGAGTATACCACCGACAATTATGAAAAGCGTTCCAATTCCGGATTTGATATTCATACCGTGATCATCCTCTACTATAATCCTCTCTTCAACCGGCTTCCTGCCCACATATTTCCTTCCAAACTCCTCTTCCCTTAACCGTTGGTGTATCCCGGTTTCAAATTGTGCCCGCAAATTTTCCGTAACCCTGGACTTACTCCCACCTTTGATGACCCACCCGTACGGACTGTTATCCAATTGATCCCTCCCCTTATAGAACTTTATCCAATAATACTTTCTAGTTAAGAAGTACATCTCGGCATCTAAATTAAAAGATTGTGCTACAAATACCGTTCTGCCGCATTTAATGACTTGAAGCTCCACTGATTTTTGCAAATTAACTTCACCATCTTCGACCACGAGCTCGCTCGGCTCATGAGGATGAGCAGGGTTCATTAAACCTAGGATGATCAAGCTCTCTTGAGAAAGGAACTTTGCTTCTTGACTGAGATGTGTTGCAGATACATGTCGAAGTAGGTCTTTGAGTTTTGCAATGTCTGATCTAACTAATGCCCATCTTAGGAAGTACCATAAATCACTTTTAGGCAAATTTGTCTCCCAGATCCAAGAATGTAGGTAATCGGTTGCTGAGGAGAGAAGGCTAACGCATTTTTCATAGTTGTACCAAAGTTTCAGGTATGAGTCGTGGGAATCGTATAATTTATCTAAATTTTCCCAATCCCAATGTTCCAAGAAGGTTTGGTAGCTATTCGACACAAGCCACTCAGACACTGTAATATTGCTTTTTTGTGAGTTTTCGAAGTTTGAGACTGGATCAGGACCACAGATTACGTTGCTATGAAACGACTCAAGAAAATTTGTAGCTTGGTGTGAGTTAAGCTCAGTGATCATTAATCCATTATAACAATTGGTTAACACTACGGTCATGACAATCCAAGCACCAATGCTGCAACGAAAATAGTTGGTTCTTTCAATCTGTCCCGGAACGGGGTAATCTTCTTCAAATATACTGGCGAGAATGAACAACAACGGGGAAAATGAGGTCGGTCGACCTTCTTGTCTTGCGCTTAATTTTATAAAGATAACCAGCGCTATGATAAGAGCTGCGATAGAAACTATTAAGCTGATCCAAACCTCAGACTTAAATGGCGTTATGTAGAAGGTAAACGTCATAAAATTCTCTTGATAGCAAGACAGAAATTGAAAGCCGGCAAAACTAGTCGTTACAAATTGCCGATGATGCTTCCCCCACCGCCACCATTCATATTTAACGTATTCCACTTGCGCATAAAAGTTGTTTAGTTTGAAAGTCATGCGGGAAACGTTTTCTCGTTTGAGAACGGTATAAATAATATAGTTCGTAATATCCAGAAATTCTTCTCCTCTTACGAATGGATTTTCTAGCGTGTGGATTACAATGTCTGACCCATCGTAGCTAACTTGACGGCTGGCAGTGTCATCCGAAATACCCCATATTTCAGGGGGTCGGCTTAAATCTTTAAACATTTCAGGAACAGATCTGTCCATCAGTTTGCATTTGAACCTTTGCAAACTTGGGGGTGTACTCGACTCATGGACACAAAAATTGAATTTACCTCCATCTCGCTGCCAAGCAATTGCAAAATTGTCGACCAAATTAACAAATAATGCGTCTTCTTCCTCCTGTAAAACATCTCGCTTGGAAAGAACCAGGATATACACGTTCCTCGTAAATAATACCCAATGTCGCCTGTCCTCATCAAAGTATAAATAGTTTGCCATTTCACTCCAAAACAGCAAGCGTCCCGATTTATTGGCCTTATCCGGATCCGCCATCAAGAATGAGGCAAACAAAATACTAAGTCTGAAACGGGATATTCGAGTCCGCGACACATTTGTGGCGTGAGTACGATAGTCGCGCATAATTCGGTCGAATATGGTAGTGGGGGATAAATAAGTCGCGTCAGGTTCGAAGTTCTCTGCATTTATTCCGTCATGGAATATTTGAACGTCACAGTTCTTAAGGTCATGGAGGACGTGGTGTATTTGGATTGTGTTAGACGAAACGCTGATTTCTGCCTGATTTCCATTTGTGAACGGTGTGTTGAGAAGAATGAGAAATAACACAAAATTATGATTAACTGAATTCATTGTAGTGTAGATATCAATGCCCATAGAAAAAAACTTTTGGGATCGCCTTTACGTCAAGAAGGTTGCAAATAGAGCTTTGAGATAACACAAAACAGTGACACAAATAATATAAAATGCTTCCAGTTTTACGTTATTTTAGATTTTGAGTTAACATATGGTTGAATAAATACTTTTTAAATGTTCAAAAGAGCAATGTACGACTACTTCTGATACGGTTTACTTAGACCATTTGTGGCTCGTAACGAAAATATTGTTCCTTCGTGACTTGGAGTAAACCATTAGTAAATTAGAAATGTAAGGTTTATATATACTTTGTAGCAGTTACGTATTTGCTATTGCGGCGTTATTCCCTAACAGACCTATGGGATTTTCGTGGACGGTTTCATATGTAATATAAGTATTCGGCATTAGTATGTGTGTACGCAAGATATTTTTAAAAATATGAATACACGTAGGCTTATTCCACTTTTTATCATGCGTTATGCAGGCACCTACAAGTAAATAATTTCGAGACATTTGGAAAGAACTCATAGGCGTAAATTTATTTGATATTTATTGGTGACAAGCTTTCAAGAGATACTTTTGCCATCGTTATATTTACGGAAACTTACGAATTATACAATGAATAATGTAAAAATTAGTAATTTTGTAAGGTCAGTCTTTTAATTTTCTGGCGAAACGGTACTCGCTGTGGATTAGAGTTACTGACTCCATGATTTTATGTCGCAAATGATGGATTTGCATGACACTTGTAATTTGTTCTGCGATGAAATTAAAGTGAATGTTGCAAACCGATGTACAAATTTAGGTCATCAGTAGAAATTCGGAATTAGATACCAGGCAACCAATTCAAAATACATGATCCTTCCGTTTGGGGAGTATGTATGTAGATATTTCCAAATTTGCAGTTATGTTTATCACACCAAGGGTAGCCTCTAAATAATCCAGGAATAATACCATTATAATTGATAACTATTTTGGTACATATGTACATAGTACGACTCTACTGCCATTGGTCTGATACCAACTTATTGTAAGTTTGTTACTGCTCGGATACTATTTTTTACTCCTCCGTTACAGTTACTACCTGAATGATAACACATTTAGAATACATCAGACAAAAAAATTAATGCCATATATTAATTTCGTAGATACATAGTAACTTCATATTATGTGTAGGGATATTTCACTTAAAGATAAGCAGATAGTCTGCTTTCTAATAACTAAACTATTACGCCACGTTAGGTCATTTCCATGTCTTGGTATTATGTACATATGTAGTTGCTCTTTACAAAACTATATGTAACTTTGGTATGAATAAGTAAATATTTAATGAATTTACCACTTGAAATTCTCCCTTCATAGTATTTATCTAATTACTTACCTGAAATTACTTCTTACCTTTCGCACATACACAGATATGTTTGTATGTAGTCATCTGAAAGCTAAATAACGAGACAGATTATCTACATAAACTAAGGTTACACGCGTACTTAAATTTGGTTATGGATTTTATGTATCGATTAATTTTCCCTAATTACAAACCATTCAACGTATGAATGTAACAGCCATTCCTGGCTAGATTACTTTATCATAAATATTCAAATACATACGTACAAAGTCCTAAATATAATACTATTTATAACACTAATCTATATGTATGGATGTGCCTCATCATTACTTTGGCTAATTTCCGCTCCAAAATTTAACCTTTAACATTCTCATGTGCATTTTACGTCCACGTACACATTGGCAAAATTGCCTTTTCACCATAGAATTTACAAGCGGACTGGGATAATCTTTAACCGCATCAGTAAAGACAAAATAAACGGAGCTAAAAAATTTATACATTTTACAATTTATATTATACAATTTATTTAAAATTTATGTCAAATAACCACTTAGTCAAATTAATGATTAAGTTATGCATCACATTGCTATTACCCGGACTAATCGATTCAGCAGAAACAGTTTCCACTCTGGACAATTTTCTAACCTTCCGTGACACCAACTGCGATCTGCATATCATTCATGACGCCGTCGATTCTGACATCTTCCACACAAAGGGACATCAAATTCAGCCCAGAGTGATTATCCATTCTGAGAGCCCTTACAAACCTGGAACAATTGACGTGTTCCAGACTCGACCAGGTCCCTGTCATGTATCACTGTTCCTTATAAATTTCTATCGCTTCCCACAAATTTGCTGTCAAGAAGAAAACCATGATTTACCCAGATTGTTTGAAATTGCACAAAATTGGCAACTTCACTTCATCGAGGATAACCTTAAAAGACCGATCCCTACAAAAAATATGTACACAGTAATCCTAGCAAACGGCGAGAAATCAAGTCAAGTCTACAATAATAAACAAATTTTCTCACAGAACATTTACAATTTCGCTGTTTTATACATTTCTGGAAATCGTATCGTCAATATTTGCATTAAAACGTTTGACATTTCTCAAAATGTTAAATGTTTCGAAAAAGTACTTCCTACCAGCAAATTATTCACGGAGCTGCTCCACCTGGCGCCTAAATTCTGGACGGTATCATACGACCAGAAAAAACTGCCTAACTTGAAATTAATCAATGCCCCAATATCCCTTAACCCCTTCAATCAAAGTGGTGACCCTTTCACTGTCGAACATCTCGCACGGAGTGTTTTTAACAGAGCAAACGTCACCGCAGTCTCTCTTTTTACTTGCATCGAACTCCACACAGCTTGTGGATGGGTGCGACTTCGCAAGATTTCATTGGGTGACGGATATGCAAAATCAGCACCCGTGATGTGGGCCGGCTACCAATTTTTGTCTTGTTTTAAGGAGACCTTTATCAGCTTTAAATTCTACGTGTTTCCGTTCCAGAAAGAGGTTTGGGTAACGCTGTTTGTCTCGATTGTTACCGTTGTCACGTCAATTTATCTGTACATAAAATTATTCACGGGTGAGAGGAAGATCTCATTTTGCCCCTGGTTATTCATCCTCTCCACACTTTTTGAAGAACCGCCAGCAATCTCGGATAAAAAACTGGAGGCCCATTTCATATTCCGCTTTGTCTTGGGAAGTTGGTGTTTAGTGTCGGTTATATTAACGAATTGCTATAATGGGTTGATGATCACTGATTTGAATGCACCACTGGGTTCTGTACAGCCGAAAAGTTTTAGAGACTTAATTTGTTGGCAGAATGGCCAATTAGGTGGCCACCAAAATCGCAAGGAATTAGAGGAATACGTTGACCCTTCACTGCTCACGTGGTACTCCTTGGCGGTGACTGCCCACACGAATCAATACAGTCTGGATGAGAATTACACGAATTTTCGAAATCCGTACGTATCTAAGGATTGTTTTAAATTGTTGTCACCTGCGCAGGAACACCTGTCCTACCGAGTACCTTATTTCCAATTTGTTTCCTTTTTGCTTACCGAGTATAGCAAATCGCGGGAATCTTCCCATTCTTTCAAAAATAATGATGTCATCTCTCCAGCCACAGAGTTATTATATTTGAATCTGCTTCATCCCCGCCAAGGCCAATTTCCTGGAGGTCTCGACTATTCGAAGAACCAATATTTACCGGACGACGTAAATCGAAAGATAGAAACTGAAATTGTTGATTGCTCCCAGAAAAACGTTTTCGTCACGAGTGACGAGGATTTTCATGTGCAGTACAAATTTCTCAAGGAGAACTATTTCTCAAAGGAATTTTATACAGGAAAAGATGTCTTGGATTCTAAACTTGTCGCGTTAGTATTTTTCAAAGAAGGGTATTCAAAAGTGCCGCGGTATTCCGAGGGGTTAGTTGAGACCGGGATTTACGCCAGGATTGAGGAGGAAATTGAGACGAGGCAAGTTCTGGATCGAATCCGTGGAAAGAAACGTGTCATCGAAGACGAAACTAAACCATTTGGATTAAATGGTGCAATATTCACGTTGTTCATCCTTTGTGGATGCGTAATTCTGGGTGCAGCGACTTCTTTCGTCTGTGAGTGTTACGTTTATGCCGTTGAATGTTTTAGAAAGATTTTTTGCATGGTAAACAAATTTATTAGCAGGGTAAAAATCTTAAAATAGATAATTAGATTTGTGTTTTACATTATTTGTCGTCATTGTGTCCAATATTTGTGAATAAATACATCGTAAATAGGAAATGATAATTCCCAACTGAAGTCACGACTGTGCAACTATGTTTTCAAGAGGAATCTACTATCGATGTGGAGAGATTGTATGATATGTAATTGTACTTTTAAAAAATATACAAACCACAATATTAAAAAGATGCTAAAAATAGAAACCATTTAGTTATTCGAGGCATGGAATTGGGAAAGTAATTAAGCACGATTGTAGCAAATTATTTTCTCAAATTCTAAGATGCAAACCGTAACTTTTTTTAAAAAGTTAGTATTCTAGATACTAATTAACCACAATTTAAGGCTGTAAAACTTGTAATAATAACTTGGGCTGTTAATACCTACATATGTAAGTATGTAAATGTTCGAAAAGGTAGACAGTGTTCTTATCGACATGTGTATTAGTTCTGCAGAATTTGTAATATGAGACACACAACTTCTGCCTACAGAACTACGCCACGTATAAAGATACCGTAAATACTCTATTTATAGGCGGAGCTAAAGTTCCAAACTGGGTATCGCAGACCCGGCTACAATTAGAGACCCGGCTAAATTTTGTTCCGCCGATAATTTTATAAATTATAAAATCATGCATAAATCATGATAACTCAATTTGAGATTTTATTCAACACGTTACACTAATCGTAAATCATTTTCTTTAAATCTAAAGCAAAATCATCTTCTTTAAAAGAAGTTTAGTAGCTTTTTTAAATTGTTTGTCCCGATTGTATTCATTCTTTTAAAAAATAAAATTAAAAGTTTTATTAGTCCCAATCAAATTTGTTGATTAACGAAATGTGCAACATTTTTTAGGACAAGCCACGAAAACAGACCGCAAACAAAACAGGCCATAATTAGAAACCCGGCAATAATTAGAGACCTGGCTAAAATTTTGAAATCTTGGTCGCTAGACCCGGCTATATTTGGAGACCGGCTATAATTAGAATAGGGCTATAAATAGAGGTTTGATACCAAATCGTCACATGGTTTCTGCATGGTCCCTTGCGGTATGATAATTTAATAAATAAATGCATATACAAATCTACAAATGTACGGACATGTCGGTATTTATCTAATAGAATTCCCCGATATTCGGACTTTATTTCAGGAAAACGGCGCCTTGCCTTGCCAGACCGGCCTTATTTCTGGGTTATCTTACCCGTGCATGACCAGCCATCATATTTATTTGGTAGAGCACTGTTTTAGCTTGAAACTAAACTCGATCGGGTCAAATAGACGTCGTTTTCGAGAAATAAATTCCGGAAATTTTTGTATTTTGCTCTCATATGCATGTGCATTGAATTTTACCCGGATTTTTCTGGGTTACCTATCTCGACCACCGTTCTGGCTACAAAATAAGGTCCGAAAGTTGGACGCCGTTTTCGAGAAACTTAATTCAGAAAATTAGTTCGACTGTTTACTTTTTTTTCGAAGGTGTAACATTGAAAATGGACATATTTTTAGCAAATTTTAATTCAAAGTTTATTTTTATTCCCATCATACGTACATTTTATACATGATTCATGTTTATTTGTGGAGTCCGTAATTGAAACATTGTGATTTTTCCGGAGAAATGTTGCATAGGGGAATTATTGGGATGTAATGTGAGAATATGTAAATATGTGTGTGGATCAGGGTTACAAGTGATATATCTATATCACTGAGTGAGATTTAGTGAGATTTAATGATATCCCAGGCTGCACAATCACGAGATTATCACCAATTTTTAACGAATCTGGCGACCCCAGTTTTCGTGTTAGCGACGTGGGAGACTGGTATAGATTTGGTGCTCAACTGGGTGCAAGTGTCGCGATTTTTAACGTATCTTATTCGTTCTAAACACGTGTTGAAGGAACGAGTTTCGCGACCAAATCACGAGAATAACCCCAAAAAAACACGTATTAAAAAGTGAAATTATACGTTCAGAACACGAGATTTATTTGCAAATTAGATGCGGGAATTATGATTTATTACTGACCATTAACATTACATAAAGTTTTAAATCCAAATAACAATAAAAAATTGTGAAAAAAATCAATTGTCTGATTCTGGTCCAGTATTTCTTAATGGAAGAGCTGCATTGGACTTCTCCAACTTTTTCCTAATTAAATAAAGTAAAAATTATGAAAGTTTTATAAATAGGTACAAATAATATTGCATTTTGTCCTACCTATCCGATTCAATACGCTTGTTGGAATTTTTGAGCCAATTTTTAATTGCTTCCCAAACCTCGTCGTCGTCAGCGTTGCCCAAGTTTTCCAGTCCTTGAATTGCCTCTGAAAACACAGCAATTTCATTGGTGAATTTAATTTAAAGGAGCGCATTATATATTTAATTAATTCACATACAACTAATTTACCATATATAATGTGCTTCATCCATGATTTTGAAAAAGGTGACTTCGGTCCTCTTGAACCTAGATTTGCACTTAGATTTGACTGCGTGGATAAATTATTGTCAGAATAATCCGAGATGTCATCTGCTTCAAAAATCAAATATTCGGGTGATGGTGAACTCTGTGTGTGTGCCTCTGGCAAGGATGACGAGGGCAGCGGTATTATTTTTTCTGCACTTTCTGAAATTAATGCAAAATCCGAATTTCCTTGCCTTACTTTTCGGAATATTTTTCTTGATCGTGCTTTCTCCATTACTCATCTCGAACTAAAGAATTGTCCCTCTTTCTTTACAACGGAGAGAGCAGCATTTAGGTTTCTGTGACCAACAACACTAGAAATTCTCGTGAATTTCTGGTGTTCGAAAACACGAGTTTCGGGTTGTTGTAATTCTCGGGTTGTACATGTGTTGTGAACGAGAAAATTGGTGATAAAGAATCCGTTTGAAAGTCGTTTTTGTAATACGTGTTACGAACGTGTTTAAAAAAATATTTACACGAATAATGCCCCAAACACGAAATTGACACCGGGGACACCAATAATACATGTGATTTTCTCGGTTGGTGCAGCCTGGGATATATCATTTATCTCACTTGGGGCTGAGTGAGAAATATGAGAAATAATGAGATAAACTTGCAGTTCATGACCCCGTCCGCTAGGTGGCGCTAGTGCATGACTCATAAATCTCACTACATCTCATATTTCTCATGTCTCACTATTTCTCATTATATCTCACTGAGATGAGATTTGTGAAGGTGAGATGAGATTTCTGCAACCCTGGTGTGGATACTGAATGAAACTAGCCTTCAACTTGGGTAAAAGTTTCGCTTACGTGACCATCACATTTAATAGCGTGGATAATATGCAGTGAAAGACGGGGTGAAATATGTATAATGTCGCACTTAATTTTACCCTAGCATTTAACGTCACCTATTAATTTTGTATAACTGAGAACGTTGGACTAACCTATTCAGCCTTATCAAACACTTTAGTAAGCAAATGCAAAAGTCTAAAAAAAATGCTAACAGTTATTTTTACTGGACTTTGCTTGCCAGTCGACTTTGGATGACATAAAGATACCACGTTTCTTGTGAGTGTTATCTACCATTGATTCTTGTTTGGTGTATGGCGTGACATTACGCAACGGGCGAGCGTGTGTCTTACACAAAATTTTCCTAATGAATAGATACATATAATCAGACATGCATAAAAGTTTAATCAAGTTCATATTTCTGCTCATTTGCAAATCAACCGACAACGTCTCCACATAAGTTGAAGATTGATTAAAAAATTAAAAAATTTAGAAAAAATGAAGATCACTTTAGTTTTGGTCTCGATTTTATTTCTGTCTGCAAGTCCAGCTCATGCAGGTAAGGATAGTACGTAAAGTTTAAAATAAAAATAATGCATACACTGTAAATAAAGTTGAGTAAAATTGCCACCAAAGCAACTGTTGAGCAAAATTCACCCTGACAAAGGTAAAATTTACTCAAGGTTGTGCAAAAATCTTTCAACCTTGAGTAAATTTTACCTTTGCCAGGGTAAATTTTACTCAATAGTTGCTTTGGTAGCAATTTTACTCAAAATTGAGTAAATTTTAATCAAATTTATTTAGAGTGTAGAAATTGAATATTTTATTGTTATTAAGTGACTACCTAAATTTATTTTTAGACCCGCTATCAAGTTTGGTAGAGGAAGCGAGCAATATAACCGACAATCTTTCTGGTGTGATCAGTAAGTCATTTTTATTTATGGGGAATTTTATACGAACGCCACGTAAAATCCGACGAGATCCATTTGACCGATAATTAATTTATATCCGCTGTTTCCGATGCAAGAATTAAATTCAAGAAAGTGGTTTCTTGCAGAAATTTTTATCAGCAAGAAATGCAAGAAACTACTTCCCCAAACTGTAGTTCATAGGGCGCGTCGCTAGATGGCGCACCCGTTTTTTGCGCTTTCTTGCATTTCTTGCTTGAAAAAAGTTAGAAAAACGGGTACGAAACGAAACATTATTTACCTCCAGACCTCCAAAATTTTACGACACTAGAATAAATGTGTCCGACTTTCAAACGGTTTTATGAAATTTTTAATCTTTTGTATGCACGAATTTTTAACTAACCCGGGTGAAAATCGTATGTCGAATTTGACATAAATTGACACAAGTGGCCGAAACAATGGTTTATGCAGAAAATGTATGAACGATCTTGCACAAAACTACTGACGGGTATATGCTGCAGAAATGTTTTGCACAATTATGTATGCATAATTCTGCATATTTTATGGGCAAATTGTTTCGGCATAAATTTTTCTGCATAAAATCCAGCCAAGTTTCTGCATAAATTCCTTAAGTTTTTCACCCGGGATGCTGTTTTATTTTTTACGCGTTATTTCAGGAACATTGACGGACCAGGGTATAGGAGCTTTTTTGAATGCAACCAACTCTCTTGCACAGTTTCGATCGGAGACGTTAGATTCTTTCCTTGGAATTATTTCGAACTACACATCTACTGGGTTTGCTTCGCTTGAGAATGCCGCCAAAGATGCCGCTGAGGTCGGAGTGAACGTCACAGAAATACTTTCCGACGCAACAGGAAAATTGAATAATCTTGCTGACCAAACCGTTCAAAACTTTGGTCAAGGGGTAGATGCCATCATGTCCGACGCTCGTGGAGCCTTGCAAGTTGATATCAACAAAATAAGCCAAATGATAACAAAACTCACAGGTTATCCCGTTAGGATAAACAAGTGCTTGATATCATTGCGCCCAATTGCATGTTTGACTACCTTCATAACGGATGCACGTAACGATTTATCCAGTATCCCCAGTATGTTGGCTGATATGACGGTCAACACACGGAACACAATTGACGCGGCTGTGACAAATTTGGAAAATCTGACACAACAAATGGTCACAGATGCTGGGAGCAGTTTTGATAAAATTATTAAGGATGCAAATCAAGCGGTGGCTGCCGCAATTCAAGGTGCCACTGGGATTGTGGGGACTGGTAATTAAATAGTATGCTTGAGACCCTAAGGTAGAAGTAAATTTAATTGGTTAATTGGTTATTTTGAAATCAAAATTGTTAAAGTTTGAGTCTGGAAATTATTGTGGTATAAAATCAGTTAAAATTCTTTTAAAATATTTTAAAAATAATTGAAATAATAAATATTATGATGTTTGATTAATAAATAATTTCTTTCCAAATTTATATAACTCTATTAAATTAAGTAACTAAATTTTAAAACCCCTAATTGATTTATGGTTACTGTTTTAAAACTGGATTTATTTTATGGCTCTTCATTTTATTGAAAGAATTAAGCATTGGGTTTTTACTCATCAAAAATAAAAATATGTAAGAAGCGTACATACTCACGAGGGGAATACATATTGAGAATTGTAATTATCCAAACTTGCAAAATTTTCGAGATTTCTCGGGATTTTTTGCGCATTTAACAATTATGTAAAGAAGGAGCTTTTATTTATCAAAGTTAGAGCGAAAAATTTATTTATACTCATCTATTTAACGAAAGTTTTATTTTCTTTGCATAAACGAAATCCAATTACATATTTCCATCGAAATAAAAATTATGTCAGTTAAGTCATGACGACCTTCCTTCTCCTTGAATGATTACTCGAATAATTAAGGTGGATAAGGTGATAATTAAACATTTGATGGAAGTTTCCCTTGCTGAGAGAATTTGGTTTATAAGTTTGTCCCTAGTTAATGAAGATTGTTGCTTAAATTTAAGTTTTTTCCTAAAATATACCAAGACGTTTAACTTGGGTTAGCGTGAATTCAATATATGTATTACGTCATCATTTTACTGGATGGGTGATTTTTGTTTTCCTATCTACCCCATGTTAAAATTCCATATCCCTTAATTTATACGTTGGGTGTGCTAAAATTGACAATTCTTGAGGGCGCAATATATGGATCGCCCCTTTGGGAAAAAGGCCTTTGCTATTTTTAGTCATTTGCAGGAGGGTGTTCGCCTCTCTAACCCTTCTACATACATGTAGAAAAAGAGAAAAAGGCATTCACACTTTTTCCAAGAACAATTTAAGCAACCCTTTGAAAAGTAAATCAATCTAAATTCTACACTCCAAATAATCTGGAGACAAACCGAGGTACTACATAGTGTACTCTGTTTGTGTAATGGCCACAAAGAGATTTTTTTGACCTACGGAGAATAAATGAAAAAACTAGTCGTTAACGGAACAGAGGTCACATCGTTATTTTTTTAAAACATGAATACTTTTACATATTATCCGAATATTTATTTATAAGACTTTTTCGCATGAAAGTGTTTTTTGATAACAACGTCACGTGTGTTTGTGACTTATTTTCCCTTGGTGACAAAACGTCCTAGAAATAATTATTCAAAAAGTGGAGCACAATAGTACCTCCAATATTTGTTTCCAAATTATTTAGAGTATACATATGTAAATATATAAAGTAAACTGTACTAACTCCTGAGTAAAGTACAGTAGATAAAAGGTGATGAAGTTTACGGTATCAACCTTTTAGTACATAATTTATATTTACTTTTGGGTGGCAGTATTTTTAAGAGTGTAGGTCATTTGCATATGTACCTATATACATATTTACTGGATTTCTATAAATATGACACGCACCCTATTTAACTTGTTGAAGGCCCTTGACCCTTGCCATTTCTGTCTCACACCTTCACTCTAACAGTCCCGGACAGATTTATTTCTGAGGAAAAATCTGGAAGCACATTCATCAAGAAATAATCGGAACTAGGCAAGTCTTACATTTATATATACGTAATTATTTTTTAATTATGCTTTTGACGCATCACGAAAGCAATTGGCATGCTGTAAGGTATGACTTAATTTGGGTGGAAGGGAAAAGTCGTCCTGAAAAATTGCAGAAGAAAGCATAGCTCGCAATAAATTGGTCTATGGTGCATGGTACATCGATGGACCATCTTAAAACTGGTCAATGGTCCATCTTAAAACTGGTCAATGGCCCATCGATGTACTATCTTAAAAATGGTCCATGGATGGGCCAATTTTTTTGTGGTCCATGGTCCACTGCTATCGGAGGAAGGCAATTTTTGTTTCTTAAGGCTATTGTTACACCGTCATATTTAGATTTTTTTCTCACCTTGCCCTTATTTTTATTTTATTTTTTAAGTTATGCTAAACTCAAACTTACCCTCAAATTGCTCAACGTAGCTGAATCCAGTAATCGCTTGAGTTCCTCCGTGACAAGATGTTCAACGCATTGGGGTTTATATTATATTGTTGGGTAGATAACAGATTAGTTTGTAACTCATTGAAATATTTTTTAATCCGATCAGAGAACAATAAATAATTCGTGTGACAAAACTGACCAACTGACGAACAATACTGGTTGCGGTGATGCAGCCCGCCCAAGTCAGAAAAGTAAAAATTAGCACGTGCCATTGTTACATTGACGTTAATTTAGTACGCTGGATTGAGCAGCTCACTGTGTTACACTATGCTTAGTCACGTCAACACGACGACGTGTTATTTTCACCATTGTGACTCACTAACGTGTATTCTGTTGGTTAACATTAATTCGAGTATGCAAAATGACTCGTTGGACACTCAAATTTTACACTGATAAAGTAGGTTCGATCTTTACATCTCATAAAGTAACCAGGATTTTTAACAGTGTTCCTTATCACACTGGGTCATTTCTATGAAGAAATATGTACAGTTAATCTAGGTTATTTTCGCCTTTCTGAGTTTTACTATAAGTTATGGAAAAATCTTAATTTTCCATGATTTTATTGTTTAATTATTTAAATGTCCATTTGGTTTACATAATGTCCATGTTATCGCTCTGTCCATATATTCTGCTGTCCCTTTTTTATCTGTACATAAGTTAGGGGTACACGTTTTGTCTGTACATGTTCGATCCTTGTCTACTATATTATTGTCCACGCAACCGCCTAGCACCGTTATTTTGAACGATTTCTTCTACACAAATAAACTATTAATTTCGTTCCCAAAAAATTAAAGATATTTCTCATGATACATAAACTGCAATGATAAATTTTCGATCTGAAAGTAAATATTAGTAATTTCATACTTTGCAGGCAAACATGGTAAAACTAGAAAAGGATGCAAATTCACAAGAATGGAAAGTTGGACAAATTCCGTGCGTAAGTGTGAAGCTTTCTAATCTAAGGTTATTATCAACATAAATACTTATGCAAGTAACACCAGAGTTTCACCACGTCTAAAATAAACTGGTCACAATCCGTCCAATCCGTCGTTTTTTTGTCATTTTTAATCAGCCAATCAGGGTTTCTTGTCGTCTCACATCGGCCCATGCTTCCCAATTCATGGTTAAGCCACATCTGAAATTAGCCACTTCGTGACTTTTGTCTCAAGGAACATAAAAAACGAGTCATTTTTTGCCCTATACTAGTTTCCCAAAAAGTGAACCGGCTATACAAAAGCCCAAAATCTTGGCATGTTAAATTGTTGTGTGGGAAAAGTAGTACATAATATGTATTTATTGGAGCTTTTATGGAGGTTATAAGGTCACATTTTGAATAATAGTACCTTAAAGGGCAAAAATGGCTTATTTTGTATGTTTCTTGAGATGAAAATCACGAGAGGTTAATTTCAGGCATGTATTGGGAAGCATGACGATTTCAGGCGCGATGAAACCCTGTCGGCAGCATAATTCGGTCGGATTCGGTATACTCGGATTACGAATCAGATCCATTTAATTATCATATCTTCCAGATTATCCACCGCATCATGGAATTCATCCCGGTCCCAACCCTTCTCCAATTTACCCTGGTAAACTCCACGTGGGAATATGAAGCCAGGAACCACCTCCACTCTCGAACCAAGCTCCACCTCTACACCCCGGGGAAATATGAACCACAACTTTCCAAAACTATCGCGAATTACATGAACAAACCAGAGCACCACGGATACCCCAAAAATCTAGACATTAGCATCGACAAACAATCCAATCTTACCCAATTTCTCTCCGAATTTGCCCAATTTGCTGGAAAATATTCCAACTGGATTCAACATTTAAAAATTGATTGGACCTTGACCTCCGAAAAATCGCAATCTCACCAGTTCTTCGAAATTTGTTCCACTTTCACGAATCTAAAGTATTTCGAGCTGTATCCATTCGACTTATCGGGCAAGTGCTACGATCCTGAGGTAGTGAGCACTTCTTTTCAAAAGGATTTAATTCCTGTCGATATTTTATTCCCTAGCGTTCAAATCCTTTCCTTGAATTTGGGGTTATGCCCAGGATTTCACCGTGGGGACGAAACCCTAAAAGAAAAGCTGGTACGTGACATTCTCCCCCGATTTCCAAATTTAAGAAAGGTCGCAGTAAAAGATGACACTCCTCAGGGTGAAGATGGCTCGACTGGCTGGTTTTCAGATTTCACAAATATATCAAGCTTCTCACTACGGGTAAACTTCTGGGGGACACGAGGGACACACGCGTTGACGAGGTACCTCCCGCCTAGAACTTTGACCCTGAAATGTTTAGAGTTACAGGCAATTTCTTTCTCGGTTACCCCCCTTTATGAGCAATTGATCCACCGCTTTTCCCACTGTCTGGAACAATTTCACCTATTTTTGGTAAATATTTCAACCTCCGGGCATAGCTTACTTTGTGACCCGTGTCCCCTCCATATTCCGATCCTACCAAAACTCAAGGTTTTCAAGATATCTCGATCCAGGAACGAAAATGCGTGTAAACACTTTCTCGGAATTAGGTTAACCTTTGAGACGGAGTGCTCGCAATTCCCGCTCAATTACGCGAAACAGTTTCCCTCTTTGTTAAAAGTACAGGTTTTTGAACCAAGCAAAAAATGGCAGAGGTATATTAGTGATCAGGAATTTTTTGAAGGAGTGGTCCCATTTTTGTATGCAACTTTTTTGAAAGAGAATATTCCTGCGTGTCAAACTTTGAGAGAATTTCGGTTTCCGGTTCCACTCAGGGCGAAGTTTCAACTGGGTTCGATCGATAGAAGTAAAAAGACTGCGGTGTGGGTGGATAGCAGTGAATATTTTGCCAGGATTAGGAAAACTTTTCCGGGCGTGGATTACCACGTGGTGAACCCAGTTTGGAGTAAAGAAAGGATAGATAAAGTTGAGAGGTTGGTGAAAATTGCGGTGGATTTAGGGTTTTGTGAGGAAACTGTGAGTAAAGGGTTGAGGGATGGGTGTTTGATGGATAATAATGTGCAAATTTGATTAAACGGGGCACGGGTAACTCGACGAAATCAATTGGACGACAGTATAGCACCTCCTAACAATTAGTATCAGATAAGCAAAACAAATAACGCGTTGAATTTGGAAAATATTATTTTCGAATGTTAACCCTTTCGACGATTTGTCGTCTACGAGTTGTCCCTCATTTTCAGTTATCGTAGGTCCTGATTAGGCAAACAATTATCATCCCTATAAAAAATCGATACTTGCAGATGAATCATTTGAAAAACAGTACAATATAATTTAGTGTCAGTCGGTAAATATGTACATAAAACCATGCATAACTGTCCGAAAAATATTTATTCATTTAATTTTCATAAAATTTCAACATGGTAAAATATTGTTTCTTCATTGTACATGAGAGATATGCTTAATTGTCCACGTAGTTCAATACTTCGATAAGTTTTAAAGTAATTAAGCATTTGTTGGTGGGGTCTGTTTTCTTTTGTAATTTTTTGTAAATTTTTGAAAGTACAGGGTGGTCCAAGAAGCTGTATAAAAGTTTAAGCCACCCCAGTTCAAAGCGGGGATAATAAAATTCAAATTTCAAACCCAAATCGTGGAGAGCAACTCAGAAAATAGTTTTGTGATTTTTTTTGTAAACCTAATTTCAAAAGTGCTCCCACGATGATCAGGTGAAGGAGAGGTACCGGTGAAGGGCTGTTCCAGTCGATTTTCACGGGAAACGTTATAAAAAGAGCTTAAAGTATGTTTCCATGGAATGAATTTGCAATTAATTTATAGAGTGGTACCTGGTAGACATATGCAAGGTAAATCCAAGGGTCTAATATCATTGTCACCACTGAGAAACTACCCAATGCTAAATGCCCGAAAAAGCTGAAAATTTGGTTTATCTGACTGAACCAACCACCAAGATCCCTTATCCCAACTCAGCACGGTCCAACGGTTAGCTTACAATAAATCAACTATCCAGAGAACCATTAAAACTGATTTAGGAAATATCATAACAAAAATGACCTAAAGTAGGTCGACGCATTGTGAGAAATCAAACTTTTTTCCGCTTACTGCGGACAAATCTCACAAGTGCGCAAAAACGGACGACGATAATTTTGGTTCTGCAGTCACACAAAATCAAGACATCCCTAGGTGGTTATCAGACATTGATCGATTGGAATATTAAAGATGTTTCGTAGTGGAATTACAGTTTTTACATTTGACGATTTACGAATTTTCACGTACTTTGGAATGCTTCAAATAAAGAGTGAAAATAAAACACCGTAGAAAAGTTCCTGGAAGTTTTTTTATCCGGTAAAAAGCGATATATTCTTGAAGATAAGAACAAGGACTATCACATCCAGCAACTTTGGAACCCATAAAGTTCCGCCTGCGGGCTAGAAAAATTACGGAATATTTATACAGCTTCTTGGACCACCCTCTGTATTTACATATGTAATCTAATACTTATTAAAACATTTTACATAATCGTATTTTTTTATTTTTTGGAGTTTACATTTGTCCACAAAAATTATATTTAACTTATCTCAAATTTATATTTTACATTAGGATTTTTTAACCATTAGCAAATTAATAAGTAAAAACGTGTATCACCTAAATTCAAAGTACATTTGTTAATAAACATATACATACATACGTAATTACCATAAATACAAATAAATACCTAAGATCTATTGCGCTTTGGATATATGTATGTATGTAGTGCACAAATAATAAATTGCATTCAATTCTATAATTAATCTTACATGACTGACTTATTAGCTCACCCTGCGTAGCATGAGAGCTATTGAATTCCTCTTGTCCGTCTGTCTGTCCGTCTGTTAACGAGTTTTTTGCATGAATTGATGCTAATTAAAAATCGCCTTGACCATTATTGAAAGTTAGGCGTACCATTGGTATTGAACAACCCGAATCGAATTTTGTAATAAATTAATAGCACAGTTGATATCTAACAATCGGTAACACAAAATGATGCGAAATAATTGGGAGATGGGATGCATAACGCACCATTAGTGCAAAATATCCGGGAGAAATGGTCATACAATTTTGACAAAGTTTTCAAAATTATGTCTCCCAGATGGTCGCTAATGCTGCACTAATGATGCAATGGCCAGGCGTTTTTGTTGCACCATAAACGGTATATATAATGAATATATAATAGTTGTGATCTATTTTGTTGGCTTATTCCGCACCTTCAGTGCAAAGTTCTGTCTAAATCATTATGACAGGGTGAGCAAATAAACCGACAACGTCTCCACATAAGTTGAAGATCTGTTAAAAAATTCAGCAAGCTGGAAAAAATGAATATCATTTTGGTTTTGGTCCCGATTCTATTTCTGTCTGCAAGTCCAGCTCATGCAGGTAAGGATGGTAAATAAAGTTTAAAATAAAAATAATGAATAGAATGTTTTTTTATAATAATAATAATAATAATAATAATAATTTTTATAATTTAATTGAATATTTTTTTGTTGTTAGGTGACCACCTAAATTTATTTTCAGACCCGCTTCTAGTTTTGATAGAGGATGCGAGAAATGTAACCCAAAATCATTCTGGTGTGATCGGTAGATCATTTTTATTTGTCGGGAATTTTATGCGAACGCCACGCCAAATCTGACGAGATCCATTTGACGGATGATTAATTTATTTAGCAATTTTTATCGGCAAGAAACCCAAGAAATTACTTCCCCCAACTGTAGTTCATAAGGCGCGCCCGTATTTTCCACTTTCTTGCATTTCCTGCCTTGCAGTGCAAGAAGTGAGAAAGACCAGTACGAAACGAAACATTATATATCTCCAGACCTCCGAGATTTTACGACACTTCCATATGTACATAAATGTGTACGATCTTCCAACGGTTTTGGGAAATTTTTGATAGAATTTTTAACGTTTGTTTGTTTCAGGAATATTGACTGACCAGGGTTCCGCTATTGTGAATGCAACCAAGTCTCTTCAACAGTTGCGATCGCAGATGTTAGATTCTTTCCTTGGAATTATTTCGAACTACACAAATACAGGGTTAGCTTCGCTTCATAATGCCGCCAATGTTGCCGCTGAGTTAGGAGTAGACATCACAGAAATACTTTCCGAGGCAGCAGGAAAATTAAATAATTTTACTGACCAAACCATTCAAAAATTTGGTCAAGAGGTAGATACCATCATGTCCGACGCTCTTGGAGCCTTGCAAGTTGATATCAACAAAGTAAACCAAATGATAACAAAAATCAGAGGTTATCCCCTTAAGCTATCCAAGTGCTTGATATCATTGCGTCCAGTTACATGTTTGACTAATCTCATAAAGGATGCACGTAACGATTTAAACAGTGTCCCTAGTAGGCTGGCTGATATTGCGGGCAGCGCACGCAACACAATTGATGCGGCTGCCACAAATTTTCAAAATCTGACACAACAATCGGTCACAGATGTTTTAAGCAGTATCAATAAAATTGTTGATGATGCAAATCAAGCCGTTGATGACGTAATTCATGGTGCCCCTTCTACAATGCCAGGGGGGATTGTGGGGACTGGTAATTAATTAAATAGGAAGAAAATAGTATGCCTGAGACCCTAAGGTAAAACTGAATTATTTAGAATGTTAATGTGTAAAGAAACATGTACATAAATATGATGCATAAATGGTGAGAATGCATGTAAAAATATGTAAAAGCCAAATTGCATGAGAAAAGGTAAGCAGGAAATGCATATGTGTGTATATGATGGATGGCACGAGAAGCTTGCTCGACTCGCTAGGCAGCCATCTCATACTCTCGCTTTGTGTCACCCACCAATGGATACAATGTAAATGCATCAACTTTGTTCATGAAAAGAAAAGCGAAAGATGTATGCATGCATATTAGTTATGTAACCGTCAATTCTCGGAAAGACCGAAATAACTGCGACTCAGGTCACGTAAGCAGCTTGCTTTCGCGTCCGACCTTCCGTATATAAACGGTCACGGCCCATCACCACAACAGGTCCAAAAATCTATGTGCTAAAGCAAAAGCTGTTATGCACAAGCGTGTTTAATTAAATCTCACGTTACCTCAAATGAGAAGAAACGGAGAAAATAAATATACACGTATCAATTTGCCTCATAAAGAATTATAAATAACAAAATATCAATTTACCCGTAATAATAATAAATATTGCATGCATGAAATATATGTATGTGATATGCCAAAGTGTAAATAAATGTAACATCGTTATATTATTATAAATATTAACCTTTTCGTTGCCAATTTAATTATTTGCATAAAATCAACTGCCACAATTAAAAATAATATAAAATTACTTATCATAATTTCTCACGAACCTCAAAATAAATTAAATCGGTTAATTGGTTATTTTGAAATCAAAATTCTTAAATTTTGAGTTTGAAAATTATTGGGGTATAAAATGATATAAAATTCGTTTAAAATATTTTAAAAATCCTTATAATAATTTATAAATACATTGGGATTTGATTGATAAATAATTTCTTTCCAAATTTAACTATATTAAATTAAGTAACGAAATTCTAAAGATGCTAATTGATTAATGGTTATGGTTTTATAATTGGATTTGTTTTATGGTTTTTTATTTTATTAACAAAGTTAAGCACTGATCTAAAATAAAAATATGTAACTAGCCTACTCACGAGGGTAATGCATATTGAGAACAGTAACTACCCAAACTTGCAAAACATGCGAGACTTCACAGGATGTTTTGGAAATTTAGCAATTAAATAAGACACTTTATTTATCAAAGTTAGAGAGCAAAATTTATTTATACTCTTCTATTTAATAAACCGTTACAACGCATGTAACCAAGGGGTGAAAGGAGTGTCATACGTCAATGTGAATATCAAATTGTTCGAAAATTTGTTAAGATTGACACTTCTGACGTGTTTTCGACTTTTGTGTCTTATTTGTGTCAAATTTAACAGTTGATAACCCTTATGTGACCTTTATATGACCTCTGAGGTCAAAATGGAGGTCACCAATGAATTCGGGGTTAAATTTCAGTTGAAATAGAAATAGATATGTCCTATGACCTTTACATGACCTCTGAGGTCAAAATGGAGGTCACCATTGAATTTGACATTGAAAAATAGTTAAAAATGATGTGTCACATGTCAAAACTGACAAGTGACACTTTTTCGTCACTTTTCGTCACTGTGACGATGTCATCGTCACAGGTGACGTCCAAACACAAAATGACCTGAATTTTCGAATTCCTCGTTGAAAATTAGTTAAAAATGATGTGTCACATGCCAAAACTGACAAGTGACACTTTTTCGTCACTGTGACGACGTCATCGTCACAGGTGACGATGTCACAGTGTCCATCTTCGAACTCGTCCTGTCCATTGACGTTAGGAGTTTACGTTCAAAATTTCAAGTGTCTATGTCTTTTCGTTCAAAAGTTATCGGAGCTACGGACAGACAGACGGACGGACGGACGGACAGACAGACGGACATAACGATCTTATAAAGGGCTTTCACCCCTTAATAAAAGTTGTATTTTCTTTGCATAAACGAAATCCAATTATGTCCATCATTAGACCACAACTTGCATTTAACATTTGAATCAACCCATAAATACGGACACTTTGATGCATAAAATGTTTTTTAGTATTTCTTATTTTGAGGCGCTTACAAGGTATGTAACATACCCAGGTGTCCAATGAGTTGAGGGTCGACACCTATACCAAAATGACCACAACACATGACTTATTCAACAAACCGAAGGAATTTCCGTGTAAAATTCACTTTTCGTCAAATTGTAACGATATTGGTGACGAGTTTATGACCATTGGGGTTCCCAGAGGGACTCGGGAGAGGTCATTGATTACCACATGGTGAACCCAGGTTATACTAATGATAGAGGATTGAAAAGGTTGAGAGGTTGGCAAAAATGTTGATGGATTTGGGGTTTTTGAAGGAAAATGTGAGCAAAGCGTTGAGAGATGGATAATAATGTGCAAACTTGTTTAATCTGGGAACGGGTAATTGGGCGAATGGACAACTCGTCGAAATCAACTTGACGAAAGGATAACCCCCTTCTTCCAATTAGTGTAAGATATGTAAAACAAATAAATCGGTTCATTTTAAAAATATTATTGCATATAATTATAATATTATTTTCTTTCATTAACCAGTTCGACGAGTTGTCTTCGACGAGTTACATTACTTGGGATTCCCTAGTTTTCGACCAGTTACCATAGATTCTGGTTAGTCAAGCAGCAATTATCCGCCCTATAAAAATTGATATCAGCAGATGAATCATTTAAAAAACAGTAAATTATCAATCAGGCGGAAAATATAACCACAACTGTTAGAAATATATTTATTCATTCAATTTTCATAAAAGTTACATATCGTAAAATATGGTCTCTTTATTATACACGTATGTATGATATGCTTAATTATCCACGGAATTCAATACCTAGTAAGTATTGTAAGTAAGCATTTGTTGGGTAGGTTTGTTTTATTTTTGTATTTGTTTGTAAATATCAGAACCAAGAATTGTGCAGTGGTGTGTGTGTGTCTGTGTGTTACCAGTTGAACTTGGCGCATGATTGCACACGTGTCTCACATTGTCCAAGATAATGTCACCTAGCGGCAGGTTGGGAACTATGTTGCATTTTTCGTTTCTAGAGGGCGTTTTTCGCTAAAGTGTCAAAACGTTTCCAAAACGTTGACAAACACGATAACAACGAAACACACCCTTTGGATCTGCCGAGACTTGATCAAATGAACGGGCTCACCCCGTAGAGTTGACATTTCACCTGTGACATGCGTACACCCCCTAAAGTTAACACTTGAGCTGTGACCTGGGCACACCCACTAGACTTGACACTTGACCTGTCACCTGGGCGCACCCACTATACTTGAGACTTGACCTCTGACCTAGACACACCCACTATACTTGACACTTGACCTCTGACCTGGGCACACCCACTATACTTGACACTCGACCTGTGACCTATGTGCCCCACGATATAGTTGACACTTGACCTGTGCCTCACTAATTTTAATTACCTACCAGTGCCACATATCGGATGTTGGCAGCTTTTCAGCGCTAGAGGGCGGGCTTTTGCTATTAGTGCCTAAACGTTTTTAAAACGTTGGAACAATGGCACACTTTAGAGTGGTGACTGAACGTCTTTCAAGGTTAACCCATAGAGTCGTGACTGAACGTTTTTCGTTTTCGGGGTCACACCCATAGAGTCCTAATTGAAAGTTTTTCGTGGTCACACCCTTTAGAGTCGTGACTGAACGTTTTTCGTGGTCACACCCTTTAGAGTCGTGACTGAACGTTTTTCGCGGTCGCACCCTTTAGAGTCGTGACTGTATGTTTTTCGTCGTAACACCCTTTAGAGTCGTGACTGAACGTTTTTCGTGGTCACCCTTTAGAGTCGTGACTGAACGTTTTTCGTGGTCACACCCTTTTGAGTCATGACTGAACGTGTTTCGTGGTCACACCCTTAAGAGTCGTGACTGAACATTTTTCGTGGTCACCCTTTAGAGTCGTGACTGAACGTTTTTCGTGGTCACACTGTTTAGAGTCGTGACAGAACGTTTTTCGTGGTCACACCCTTTTGAGTCATGACTGAACGTGTTTCGTGGTCACACCCTTAAGAGTCGTGACTGAACATTTTTCGTGGTCACACCCTTTTGAGTCGTGACAGAACTTTTTTCGTTGTGGCACTCTTTAGAGTCGTGACAGCACGTTTTTCGTGGTCACACCCCTTAGGAGGGGAGCTTGCGAGGTTGATAATAACAGATCTTGATGCCCTTTGGATATGTGGTAGGGACCCATGAGTGTACTAAAACCCTGAATTGGTTTGACTCCATGGCCACATTTGCGCCCGCCACACCCACTCAAAAATGCCCAAAAAACGCTTTCACTCCAGTTTTCACTCACTCAAATCCACGCCAAAAATCCAATTTTACTCGGATTTTGAAATTTCTTTCACCATTATACTCCCAGATAGTTGCTTTCTTCAATCCAATATCAAACTCAATTTTTTCGAAATTTTTAGTATTTTTAAAATTTAAAATTCTGAATGAGCATTGTTGTAGTCATCAACAAAACAAATTATGTTTGCGAAATAATCATCAATAAAATTGAGTTTGACATTGGATTGAAGAAAGCAACTATCTGGGAGTATAATGGTGAAAGAAATTTCAAAATCCGAGTAAAATTGGATTTTTGACCTGGATTTGAGTGAGTGAAAACTGGAGTGAAAGCGTTTTTTGGGCATTTTTGAGTGGGTGTGGCGGGCGCAAATGTGGCCATGGAGTCAAACTACTTCAGGGTTTTAGTACACTCATGGGTCCCTACCACATATCCAAAGGGCAGCAAGGTCTGTTATTATCAACCTCGCAAGCTCCCCTCCTTAGAGTCGTAACTGAACGTTTTTCGTGGTTGCAGAAATTAGAATCGTGACGTGACGAACTCTATTATTAAACGTCGTGCTATGTGACAATCAAGTCCATACTCCTTTGCTCTGTGTGAATGTAAATGTGTAACAATTATTCAGCAGACATTTGTATCGCTGACTAAATACAATCGTTTTGCTTAGAGCCCGCCTTGCGGGCTTAAAAGACTAGTATGCACTCTTAGAAATCCAGTATTAAAATAATACCAGGTGGTATTCATATATGACTCTACCAACGTGGTATTGATAAATAATACCGTGTGGTAATAACCCGGTATTAAAGTTTTACAATATCGGTATCAAATTTTTACTCACCGGTATAATTTTAATACCAAGCGGTAGCAACTTTAATACCGAGAAATCAATACCTGCGTGACTATACCGGATTTCTAACAGTGTGTAATTACTAAAACTCTCCACTCGCGAACTTTTACAGAAATTGAGATTTCCCAGAAAGTACGGCACTGACAGTCTCAAAGTACCCCGTCAGCATAATTTGAGGGAATTTGACTGACAGTGCCGCAGTTTCTGAGAAATGTCAATTTCTGTAAAAGTTCTACTGTGTGCGAATGGAGAGTACATACTGTAATCTCATAATTCTTATTCAAAAATTTTATACATATAATCTTATTTATTTAGTTTTTTGGAGTTTACATATTTATGTCCAACGAATTTGTATTTAACTTATGTCAAATTTACATTTTACATTATGATTTTTTAACCATCAAAAAATTAATAAATAAAAAAGTACATCAACTGAATTCAAGGTTGGATATTTGTAAATAAAGATATACATACATATGTGCATATGTAGGTACGTAATTGCCATACAAATAAATACCTAAGTAAGATCTGTTACATATTAAATATATGTATAGTATACAAAGAATACATTACATTCAATTCTATAATCTTACACGACTAACTTATTTAAACTTATTGAGAATAAGCTAGACAAAGTCTTACAGTAAATAATGAAATTGTGCTAAGGGGTGATTACATTAACTTCGGGTAAATCAAACCTGTCCTATACAGGAACTCCAACCACGGAGCATATAAATACACAACTCGAGTACGAGAAGGTATGCAATGAATATTAATAAACAAATTTTAGCTTGCAATAAGGATAACACGATACCCGCATTCTCGCCAGGAAGCATTAATCAGCCACCCTTAGCAAACCGTGATATCTCTGGACCGACACCATATCAAGTGCATCACCTCTGTGTTCGGGTGACGTGACAGAATCTGCTCAACTTCAGTAACCATTATGGGCGCAATTGTCCAATTATGTAGATGTGTATGTACATAATTACTAATTATTGCATATCATCAAGCATACATATTGGAGAAACAAGCTATATAAGTACATATTCATTGTTTTACAGCAAAAAACCCAAGTACAAATTAGGATTCTTGCATATTCGCTATTGGAAAAACCATACTCGAGTCGAGTGCTAAATAGCACGTACACGTCGCGTCGAGTACATACATTTTTTATGGATGCTCGAATTTAAAATGCGTTATGCTCATACAAAACCAGACTTTCATTACTTGGTCGCGACTCGCTAAGTGTCATTCCAGAGGATGAAATCTAGTCGTAAAACCTACATACATCAATTTTCTAGAGTGGTAAAGAAATAATATTTACTGGTACTCCAACATTGCTAGCTAAATAAATTCAGATAAATTTTGCAAAAACAAGGATTGACGTATTTATTCGCAAAAAGCTGTTGTTGGACCCCTACGCAGAAATTGAGTCGAACTAAATTGATCTAATTTGAGGGGAAACATTTTTTGCATTAATCTTTGCAAAAATGTAGACGTGATGAATACCATGAAAAATTGTAATGCAAAAACGATATAGTACCCAGTTTCACATCGTAAGAACCTATAAAGTTGAGTACGACAAAAATATCACGCACCAAGACAATTATGAGTTTTGCAATGAAGCCTCTGCTGAGCGATCATAAATTAGGTGAGATTACATATCGAAATCTAGATATCTTTTACAAACATGGTGTACATACTTTGCCACACAGAAATGAATAAAATAAATTAAGCGGGTAACCATAGTGACAAAAGTTATTCGTACATTTACATGTACTAGTGCAACGTAGTTAAAGAGAGGAATTATGTACACGTTAGCATTTAGGAGAAGCATGAGTTACTTTGAGAAAGCAGTGATAGTGTACCGGTATCGGATGACATGGAACTTGCGACCGAATAATAATTTTCCCTACTGTATATATTACGATAAGAAAACTCAAACATTACAATGTTTGATTTCCATAATTTATATAGAAATAATAGAAATATTTAAGAATTTTGATAGTCAAAAGTGATTAAGCAGATTTTCCATTTACCTTTAAAAGAACCTACCTATGTCAATATGCTAGTGAAAAGAAAAAAATAAAAGTAGCCTTTGAAGCCTAAAACTAGAACATCTTGCTCTAATAGGAGATGTTTTGGGTTACTTAAATTGATCGTCTCATAACGGTTAATTTATGATTCTTCTACCTCTTCATAAATATGTAACGTTTTAATTCAAGTAACCACTTAAATATGGCGGAAACAATGCGGAGGAAATATTTTAGTCAATTTTAGTCTAAAAGTTAGATAATTGTCGACGACAAACTGTGCTTTCAACCACGCCAACTATTGCAAATTCTTTCCCAAGTTTATAAAGGTTGGTTAATTATTTTTTTAAGATTCAAACGCCCAAATACAAACTGGGTGATTAAATCGATTCTAATAATTTGGACAGGCCACTGGTCTAGACTGGATAATAACACAAGTCAAGCAGGTCTTACAATGGAGCTTTCCCAACGTATGCTCACAGATTTGGACCAACCGAGTGTCAATTGATCGCAAATATAATTAGTATGAAATTTGCAAATCGAACTATTTGCCAATGCTCAAGTTTAGTGGAGATATTTGCATAAAAAGAGGAGAAAACTCACCTCCAAGGCCGGCAAATTTTTCATTCTCCAAATTTGCTGCGCATTTTTCCCGCCTCGGATGCAAATATCTCCGTCAAACCTGCGCATTGGCGGCGATATTTACCTCCAAAGCGGGCGAAATTGGCAGCAAACTTGAAAAATGAACAATTTGCCAGCCTTGGGGGTGCGGTTTCTCCTCTGCTTATGCAAATATCTCCGCTAAACTTGAGCATTGGCAGATAGTGTCATTTGCAAATTTCGTACTAATTATATTTGCGATCAATTGACGCTTGTTTGGTCCAAATCTGTGAGGATACGTTGCGATACCTCCATTTTTAGGCTTTCACGGGGCGTATTTATTCGTTGCACATGGGGACGATCTACACTATCTTTAATTCAACCTGTTTACCATGATCGAGAGAATTCTATCCACCCGTGAAAGATATCAGGCACAAATTAAATCTGTTCATCATTTTACGACAATCGAGTAGTTATAATTATTGTTTTGTGCATATGTAAGTATGTACAATATGCAAATTCAACCGGGAGCTAGAAATGTACCGTTATAACGCCGGGTTAAGGACAAATATTTTCTTGTCTTGGCAAAATATGAAAATTTGCTATGGTTCGGAATATTCGCGTGACACGTGCAAATGACACGTGAGATTCGAAGAATAGGCAAACTTCATTCTCACCAACTGAACCTAGTCTAAAATCATAAATTTTACGGCAAATCAAAAATACGTTAAAATACTTTCCATTAAGGTGTTTACAACTACCCGAAAAAAAAGTCATCGGGAGACTTAATTTCAATATCATTAAACTTTTATAGCCACCAAAGAAAAGAAAAAACTAATCCTTTCTCGATAAGAACTGTTATGGATGAAAAGTATTTTTTAGTATGGACATCGATTTAATTCTGCATTAATTTTTACAAGTACAATGACTTGCGTTACAAATTGATTACTTTCAAAATTTCCTGATTACATTTTCAGAAATATTTTTCATACATTTTTCTATATGTAACATACAGCTGAGACTGCTACGTACATTTTAGTGCCGGTCAAATTGCAGTTGAAAATTACCATAAATACTTAATTTATAGCCGGGGCTAAAATCCAAAACTAAGGGTCACCGACCCGGCTACAATTAGAGACCGGGCTAAATTTTGTTCCGCCCAAAATTTTCATTTCAAATTTACATCTTTAAAGGAGGTTTAGCAGTTTTTTTTTAAATTTTCTGTCATGATTTTATCCATTATTAACTTGAAATTAATACGTGAAAATTAGTAGTACAAGTTGTTCGTTGATTAGCATAATGTGCAACATATTTCTGGAATGGGGTATGTATCAACGGGGACACAGCGGATAAGACAGGCCATAATTAGGGACCCGGCCATAATTAGGGGCCCGGCTATAATTTTGAAATCTTGGTCTCTAGACCCGGCTATATTTGGAGACCGGCTATAACTAGAATAGGGCTATAAATAGAGGTTTTACGGTAGTTAAACAAGTTTCTTAGACCGATGTCCGTTAAATCGAACTGTAAATCAAACCTGTTCTATACATAAACTCAAACCACGGAACAAATACACAACTCGAGTACGAGAAGAAATGCAATGAATATTAATAAACAGATTCCAGCGAGCAATAATGATAACGATCTACCCTCATTCTCGCCAGGGGCACTAATCCGCCAGCCTTAGCAAACCATGACATCTCTGGTACGACACCGTATCTGTGATACAAATGCATCACCTGTGTGTTCGGGTGACGTGATAGAATCTGCTCAACTTCAGTAAACATCATAGCCTCAATTATCCAGCCGTATGTGTATGTGCATAATTACTAATTATTGCATATAATCAAGCATACATATTGGAGAAACAAGATAAATAAATATTTATTGCTTTACGGTAAAGAATCCCAAGTACAAATTAGGATTTTTACATATTCCCTACTCGAAGAACTATACTCGACTCGAGTGCAAAATACCATGTGCACGTCGTGTAAAGTGCATAGATTTTTTATGGAATTTAAAATGCGTTATAGTCGTAGAAATCCAGACTTTCAATATTTGTCATGACTCGCTAAGTGTCATTCCAGAGGATGAAATTCAGTCGCAAAACCTACATCAATTTTCTAGAGTGGCAAATCCATAATATTTACCGGTATTCCAAAATTCCTGGCTACATAAATGGAGCTAAATTCTGCAAAAACAAGGATTCACATATTTATTCGCAAAACGCTGCTGTTTTTACTGTTTGGACGCCTATGCAGAAATTGAGTGGAAGGAAGATAAACAATAAATTGGTCTAGTTTGAGGGGAAAACGTTCTTGAGCTTTAATCTTGCAAAAGTGCAGACGAGGATGAATACCTTGCAAAATTTTAGTGCAAAAACGATAGTGCCCAGTTTCATTTCGTATGAACCTATAAAGTTTTGCATGTGGGACAAAAAATATCACTCACCAAGATCACTATGAGTTTTACAATAAATCTTCTGCTGAAGCCTATGAGCGTAACTTTCTATCATAAATTAGGTGAGATTACATATCGAAATCTAGATTTTCTGCAACATGGTGCACTTTCCTTCACAGAAATGAACAAATGAAATTAAGCGGCTAACCATAGTGACAAAAATTATTTAGCATTTATTTATCCGGGATGAGTATGACTTAGTTTAAGAAGGGTGCTTGTTAAGAAGAAAACTCAAACATTACAAAGTTTGATTTCCATAATTTAAGAATTCTGATGGTCCAAAGTGATTAAGCTTTTTTTGCATTTAACTTATTCAAAAGAAAGTAAATGAAAATAAAATAGAAAAAAATAATCTTTCAAATATTTCCGGTTTCAGGGGCAGAACATCTTATCATCCAGATCTATACACAACGTTCTATTTTAAACTTGTCGCTTTGAATATGCATGACAAGGTACGCCCAACTACCACATACCATTTCGAACATAAGAACAAGTAATTAATATGCGCGCCTCGTTGCATTTTCTTCGCGTTTTATTAAGTTCTTTTGTACAATTGATAATTTTTTAGGTTTTGAAGATATTTTTCAAACAAAATTTTTTAAGAGGTACATTTTTAAGGCTTGTTAGATGGGTGATAACTTGCAAATCAACAGTACCTGGTTGAATTGCAGGATTCGTTGATTAATTCCTGCACTAATTTACTTAAATTATCAATAGCGCAATTCGGAGGAATTTATAATTATGTATAAAGTTCACTACAATGTAACTTCGTAATAATTCATTAAGTATCTTCGTCGCATATATATATTTAACATGCGTTGGGTAGAAGAAGGGTCTGATCCAATCTGCATGCCACACTTGAAAAAAATATCGTGTATGTAAAAACCTTGTTAATTGCATGTGTGTTGATTGCCAAAGTAACTATTCTGCTAATCGTATGGATTAGTTAATTAATTTCAATTTACCGAAGTTCAACCTAATTCCATATACCTGCATGGATTACTTGATGAAATAATTATTTACAGACAGATTTAAGTTTCTCACATATTTTAGAATCATGTGTGCATCTCTGCGAATACCCTAGCACCAACATGCCCCTTACTACTCACCTAGGTTAATGTCAACTACTTATTTAAATTGATGAAACTATCTAGAAAACAAGAATTATCGTCTTAATTAACGGGGAGCAACCGGACGATGCATGGAAATGTGACTCCTAAAAGTTGCAGAAGTTCAGGTCATTAAATGCTTTCAAGAAAATCGAGACATCGTGAGAGTAGGCTCGTTTCACAGAAGAAGAAACTAGTAATACCGTGAACTGTCCTGGATTGGACTCGACCTTTCTCCCTGAACTCGGCATCACAGATATTATAGAACTATATGCCTTTGTTGCCTCAGTTCGTGTACCCACATTAGTGACAGAGTTTATCAATTTCCTATTCCCGGATCACAAAAAACTCCTACTTCTCCCATCGCATAAACAAGTTATTGCTAAGATACCAACTTAAGAAACTCAAGCCGGCTTAACTCGAACGCAAGGTTATCTATACAGTTTTAACTGGTTGCCTTTTACCGACAGACAAATCGGAAGAACTATAGTTATAAATGGACGATAAATTTCTTAAAGAAGTATACATACTGCTAAATAATTCACTACCAGGAATTTTAAAAAGGTATACGAAGTACGATGAAAGTACGATTCAATTGCTTGGAGCAGCTGCAGTAAGTCATGTTAATTTCATGGAGGCGATTCATGTGGAGATTGCGTTAACAGGAAATTCCGTTACAGCATGAGAATCCATGGCTACCTATGTGGCATCAGCAAGAAGTCAACAATTGTAGATTAGGAATTTTAAAAATTGGCTCAGAATTATTGTTTATAATTCGCCTAAAATATTTGCATTTTTTAAGCAAAAATTCCATGCATGTGGTACAATTAATGTGTGGAATGATCTTAGGGACGTTGCACCCGGGATTGAAATGATGGACGCGGCGAACTTGGAGGATTAGGTTTTGATGAGTATTGCAACCTATTTATTATTAAGTTATTTAAACAAAACGTATTGGTAACTTGCAAAAATCTTAATTCTCTAGGAATACAGTGCTATTCATACATATGTAATTGGACGAACGACGATAGAAATGCAATGTATTTTAATTGCAAAATTCATTACCTTGTTAATCTGCCGAGCAAATTAATTACGTGGAGGTACGTAAATGCAACTACATTCCACATGCCGACATGAAGTTTACATTTTCGAAGAAATATCCGTTCTCATAGAATAAAAGCAAAACTTTACCACTTCTTTTAATTGAAACATTGTGATCATATGATCCCACTTAATTTCCGAAAAAGCATTTTTGATATTCCTAAAGTTTAAGCTCCTAGTAATTTATAGGGTTGCCGCGGGTAGCGAAAATGCTACCCGTTACCCGCTGCCCAACTACCCGTACCCGCACGGGTACCCGAGCGGGTACCCGTTACCCGCTACCCGTTATAAGAATTAAGTTAAAAACTAACCAACCTTCAGAATATCTCTGATTTAATCAATTATTTCCTCATTTGGGTTGTTCAGTAGTTTGAGATAATGCTGTGCAAGTAATGAATTCGATAATTTGCTAGATGTCATTAGATGTTTCTAAAACCAAACTTTTTGGCTTACAATGGAACCTTTTTCAAGCTACACCTGAATTTCTTATATCAAAATTATATCAAAAAATCAAGCCAAAAATTAGAAATTATCACTTATCTTCCCGTTGAATATCCCGTTTAAAGAAAACTATTGGGTGGCAGAGTTCAAAGTTAGCCTTAGTTTTCGTTAAGTGGAGGAAAAAGAAGCAGAACATTTACTTAAAAATTGAATTTTGCAGCCAATATTTTTCTTCAAAGTGGGCACTCAACGGAAAGTATCACGCGATTCCTAATTTTTTGCTGGACTTTCTGATATAAATACTCGCTAGAGAATCTTGGTGTACCTTGAAAAAAGGTCGATGTTTAGTTTGATTTTTTGAAATTTTGACTTCAATGAAGTTTTCATTAAAAAAATTGCTACCAATAAAATTTTTGCTTTCAATCTGATTCAGAATTTTCATCTTCAAAGCATAAATTAAAATCTCGTTGGTCTTACAAAATACATACACACAAACACAAGTCAAATTATTATGACAACTGATATTTTACAGCAGGTAAATTACATATACCTGAGAATTACTGAGAAACAATAATTTATCCGCATTTTCGGAACGTGAAAAGCATTTGAGGCTGCCGTAGGCCTCTGTGGTTTCGAAAAAGACACGCTCGCTATAAACGCTAGTTTATGGCAAATTTTGAAGTGATAAATATTAAATTGAAGCTTTTGTTGGTAAATGCACTAACTTGCTGCTAACTTTCTTTGTGAACTGAATTATGTCGGAAATTAAATAAAAACTGAACTACCCGATACCCGTGCGGGTAGTTCTCGCTACCCGCAGATAACGGGTACCCGCAAGAATCGTGCGGGTATGCGGGTAACGGGTACCCGACCCGTTACCCGCGGCAACCCTATTAAGCATACATACTATTCTAATTTTTACTACGAAATAGTCCATTTGATTATGTATTTGTAAGGCTACGCTCAGCCCTAAAGTTCAAGGTATTAAGCCGGATCAGTGCAGTCTAATTAATTAAATAATCTTCTAAGAAATACATAATCTTTTACTTCTCCCGAACATTTTTCTGTGTGTGAAATATGTCTGAAGCTAAAATATTAAATTCAACTTGTTTTTAAGGGATGGCTGAAAACTGTCAAAAGCAGATAATCAACAATCATTCAAAGTATAGAAATTTGCCCGAATAGAGGAAAAAATTTGTCAAAATATTCAAATGTATAACTCGAACATTTGTTAAGTTTGAGCATCAACATCAACGTTACTTTCCCATACCACGTTGCAGTTTCTTAGCCTAAGCTTCCTAGTACAGACTCCACACCTAACCTCATTGGAAACGCACGTGTCTAGAAATTTAAGAATGACATTGTGTTAATTGTTTTAAGTATTCACAATCCTTGATAACAGCACGTAGAGTTATTTGCTTGTAGTTAGAAAAAGGGTAATGTAAGCATGGAGGTGATTAACCTATGCTGCGTTTCTCATGAACGCAGTTATTAAGTATTTCATATTAGACTTCTCTGTCCTCCAGATTGGAGGAACTGATTCAGCTCTATAAAATTCAGATTTTACCTTGTAACAAACCTATATAACCCAAACTAACAGATAAAAAATCAGTATCAATATTCTCTCTCAACTAAAGAACTACACATATACAACTCTGTTCATGGAATATTCTACACAACTTCATAGTATCACCAGCATACACATCTACTCATATATCAGTGGGCAATTGCGCGACTTGGGGAAGGGTAGCTCATCCACTATTTTCAATGTATTTATCCAATTAAAAACTTTAAAAAATATCTTTTGTTAAACAATTCAACCAAGTAAGAACATTTACATGTTTCTCAAATTGAACAATTAACTACATCGAATGTAAATTAAACCAATATTAATGTTCGCACGCACATTTTGACTGCTTTGGAGCAAGAAATCTCAAATACAAAGTGGACATCTTAATCGCATAGATAAATTCGAAATTAGCGACTCTACGTTCACCAACGAAATCTTCGACTACACAATAAATGGACGAAGAACCTAATCTTTACGTACATGTACATATGTATGCATCGTAGTACAAGTGTGCATTAAATTTGAGATTTGTTCGCGTCGGTAAGTATTTTTTTTAGTATAGACATAATAAGTCATAGCTACCCGCAGTACATTTGTGAGTAATGATGGTTCAAAAATCGTCTTGTAGAAATAATTCGCCTCATTAAATTTAAATTCTCTAGGAAATATCCGATCTAAAAATGTAAAAAGGAAATTTCACCACTCATTTTTACTGATACATTTTTATTGTATGGTGGCACTTAATTTCCGAAAAAGCATACTTGATAAACATCTACATTCGTACATTAGGTCATCTATTCAGAGCAAAATGCCCAGATACCAATTGGGCATTGTACGAAAGTGGTGGGACCGTCGCCGTTATATCAGCTGGAAAATGCAGTCTTGAAAGCAAAATAAAAGTATCAACATTACCAAATTACAGGCAGGTCAATGTAGCTTTAATTAGTCTGAAGAACAGGTTTAATTGGTGAGTCATAATTAGTATGTGTATTTTTAAAAAAACTATATGGTTTGTTTTAGAAGAAATCACAATTTCACTAAATTTAAACATTACTGTTTCGAAAGGAACTTCAATTCAAGTAACAATGAAGGATTTGTAAGAAACAATAAATTAGAGATTGCATATTAATAATGACAACTTTTATACAGGATGGTTTAAATTTCAGGTCACAATGGAAAATTTTTTAATGGGACAAATTTGGTAAATTTCCATTAGTTACGGATTTGAGATTGAGATTTTTATTAATTTTTATCAAAAATTATGGAACACTGATGACAAAATTCTTAAAATATTGAATTTCAAAGGCAAAATTTGGGTAACTAATGGAGATTTGCGAATTTTTCCTATTGACAAATTTGCCATTGTAACCTGACATTTAAATCACCCTTTACATAGTGTGACACCCTGATTCCAACTTTAATGTACTAATTGTAAGACATGCATTCCTTACTTCGCAATTTTTATATAACAAATAAATATTTATGTATGTGAAAATTGTACTTTTATCAAACAAATTTTTAGTCTAATTAATGCACTATTTTCACGGACACAAATATTGTCGCTGCCAAGAAATGCTTGTGTAGGGCCGTACTCGAATCTTGTTAAAATCATTAACCATGAAACTTAACCATTTTCACTTGTTTGAACATGGTATGCAATTAACGCGTCTCCTAAAAAATGGTAAAATGTCTCATAAATAATATACAAGTTGCCTACATGCAAAACGTCTCCTAATATTTTTTTGCGGTCTCATATAAATCCATAAGTAACTCCTAAATTGTTTTATAAAAAACTGCCTTTATTTCAAATACTTAATTAGCAGATTTATAGTTTTAACAAAGCCTTTTTTGATTTATTTTTCTCCCTTAAAGTTCAATATACTATTTTTTAAAACGTCGATATTTTTAACATTTTTAACATTTTTAACATAACATTTTTAAGTCGTAATATGTAGGGGCCTTAAAGGTGGATAAGTTGTATGCACGAGTGCCATCCACTTGGGCAAGTACGAAATTAGACTAAGCATGAGACAAAAGTGGTTGTATATAGTGAAAAAAATCATTCTAAGTCCCTCGATAATAGTCGCGAAGGCTATTTCTGCACTAGGGCCTCCGAAAAAATCCTTTGTTGGACACTATTGTTATAAGAACATTGGTTTGAAGAATTAAAAAATGATATCCCTCCAAATTTGACTCGATATCATTTGCCAGAGTGCACAAAACTGGATATGTTTACCTATAGTTTGAGAGATGGGCTTTTTCTAAGGTGAGGTAAAAATACTATAGTTACAGTTACACCTTGGTATGCATTCCGACAGGTCTCGAAAACTTTGACCGAGCCCTACAGCCAAGGGGGTGCGTTTTAGAGAGAAAAATAAAGAGACCGAAAAATCAATTACGGACCTAATCTAGTGCTATCTTTAGGGATTTTTCGATATGACCTCCCAGAAAAAAGTTTTGATGGTGGTGAATGGTTGCGTTTCTCAATTTAAGTATGAAGGAGACTACCTACATAGCTGGGTATCTAAATTTATGAAAGATCGCCCCCACTTTACTATAAGGGGAAACAAGAATTGGGTCGATTGGTTGAGAAACCACCGACTTTTCCTTATAACGAAAATTTCCGAGTGGTTGCTATATAGTAACTACGGTCCCATAAGCGCGGACACGGGCTAACATTATAAATTACTCCATGGCGAGGGTGTAACTATATAATGTCAGTCCGTGAACACGATAGACTTGCAATTTTACCATATGCATATTGGACAAAGTTAGGAAACAAGTTCGAAGGTGGGCGAAATCGGTTGATGGGGTCATCTAAGTGGGTGGGGTGCTATGCACCAGATTTTGATATCATCATAGAAAGCTGAAATTTGGCACACAGATTGCTAGTGGCTCCTAATGGAAGAATATGAAATCAGATTGGAAAAATTTTCATGTGGAGGGACCCTATGGGGTCACCCATACTGATTGCTCAAAATCATTAAATCGAGTTATAATTTGGTACAGCGGTTTCCAGTCGCACCTAATGGAAGAATATGAAGTGGAATCGGGAAATTTTTTATCTGGAGGGACCCTTTGAAGTCACCCACACCTTTTATTAATTGTTACCAATAGTCTTATATATAGCTTTACACATAAGTCGAAGAGCAAATTTGAGTGGGTTAGGCGTATCGGAACTTGATACTTTTCAACTGGCACTTTTAAGACGTAAATTTGAACTAATTAAATTGGCTACGATATCCATAAGACTAACAGCATAATGTTTCTGTGCAAATAGCGTGTAATAATGTTGATGTTCTATTTTTGCTTCTAAAATTCAAACCTAAAAAGAATTAAATAAAATATAGCTTGAAAAAGTTAAAATTTCTAAGGTGAGGAAGTGCACTTAAAAGTACTAAACAAGCTCCCCATACCTCCACCCCTCCGCCACCCAGATAATTTTACTTCGCCTAGGCTGTCTACTGCATGCAAAATATCGACAATAATGTTTCGGCGTCCCGTAAGAAAATAAGAATTAGAATTAATTTCTTGGTCCAAAGTTAACTTTTGAATTGGTTAATATCCAGATCAACATTGCTGGGTGGTAAGGGTACATATTAGTAATTATGATAATTTGGCGGTAATTATTACATATGGTTCATCCGTCCCTAAATATTTATTAATTGTTTGTATAACTAGCTCGACATCGTGCTCGTTGTACTGATAAACCGATATTATCTTAAATATATAGTATACAATACAAGACCACCACTGTTTTTAGGTTTGTTGGGTGACTCTATGAGCGACTTATTTATAACCAACATATTTTTATTTACAATAAATAGATATTTTGCATGCGTAGACAGCCCAGGCGAAGTAAAATTATCTGGGTGGCGGAGAGGTGGAGGTATGGGGAGCTTGTTTAGTACTTTTAAGTGCACTTCCTCACCTTAGAAATTTTTACTTTTTCAAGCTATATTTTATACATAGAAGCCATTAGAAATCTCTCCAACCAAAAACCGTCTGGTAATTCCGTTGTGGAGATCATGTCAGATCGCCTTTTGTATATAACTAAATATGTACATACTAGATAATATGAGCTAAATTATCATGACAAAATTTTTTATAAAGACGAGATGGTTTCGGGTAGTGGTCATGGCTAGCTATTGTCTTTTCGACTGATGCTTTAACTGATTACTTGGGGAGAACAATCCTTGATACATCCTTTTGACACTCGACGCACATATTTTAAAATTTGTTCTCTTTCTGAAGAATATATCTCAACTCTTTTTGCTCCTTTAAGTAATTCTGGGCTTCAAATTTACTCCTTGAGCACCTCCCACTCACCAATTTTCCTTTTCTTCCTTGGATTATGTTCAGAATTCGACTCCCTGTCGGAATACCTAGGAGAAATTTTTTTTCATTTAGGAGACGTTTTACATGTAGGCAACTTGTATATTATTTATGAGACATTTTACGAATATTTAGGAGACGCGAAAATTTACTTCCTTTGAACATATAGCAGATGAAGGAATTAGAGAAATTCCCGAAACGAAGTTTCCAAACCAAATATATTTCGTAATCACGGTAACTTTCACAATTTTCTGATTTAGAAAAGGTACCAAAAATATGGTCATAAAGCCGTAATCGAAACTGCGCATGCTTCGATTAGAGCCATTTTCATACATACGTACATACAGCAGGTGAAGGAAGTAGAGTATCTATTCCACCAAGGAAACCTCAGTTTATGAGATTGCCCAATCTTTCAATAAACCTGTTACATGAATTATAACCGAAATTATTTATTCAGCCAGATTCCCAAGTCACAAGTCATGTTCCTTTCATGGAGATTTCTTCAACATAAAATTTCATTGCACCATGAGAATCGCTGGCCACAAGAAGCCAACAATTACAACTGAAGAATTTTTAAAATTGACTCAGAATTATTTTTTGTAAATCATTTAAATATTTATATTTTTGAAGCAGAAATTCCATTGCATGTGGTACAATTAATGCGTGGAATAAATACGCGCGGAGAAGTTACACAGATTTGCTTTACAAGTTTTCAACCTAAATAAATTTTTACATAATTTAGTCGGAATAGTGAGTGTACATATATTACGTCACCAATAAGTGTGTGGAGGTATGGCACTTATGTTAAGCTCAACATGAGTAAGGGACCTGTCGGTCCAAAAATTGGAGTAGGAATATCCGCCCACATTTAAACATATTTATCGTAACGTACATAAAAGTGTGAAATTGTAAAAATTAACTCCTTCAAATTTCTATTAGAATCATTGCATATAATAAATACATTTTATGATAGGGTAATGATAATAAAAAACGTCCCAGTTTTACTTGATGACTAAATACTTAATTACCTTAGCAAGTGTAGAATCTAATTATCTCACAAATTTGATGAAGCCCATCAAAGCTCAAGTTGGTATTTTAATTAACTGTCAAGGGAGCATGTTTTCAACCTCGTAGGTTATCAATCCCATTCATAATTGTCAATTCCTTGAAGGAAAAAATGCTTTTCCAACATTCTCAAGATAAGGGAATATATTTCATCCCCCGTGGCACTCTTCAGAGCTACATTCACCCGGGCAGGGTAAAAATACTGCGTTACGTAACACAGGGATAAGGAAAAATAACCTAATAATCATGCAGGCGTCACCTGATACGTAAGTAGCCTGACGCTTAAAGTTTTGTTATCAGTTGCGACGTATCAATTCATACAGGCCTGAAATTTACCGAAATTTTCGACTTGAGATTGAAGTGCAGAGAGTTACGACCTACAATTTCTGACGAATGAGGAATTCTTTACGAATCTCTTTATGAATTAAAACACCGGAGCCAATAATATTTTATACCGGCATCAACCTCACTATTTCGTGTCATGTATTTATGTAAGTATGTACGATATAGGGAATTATGTATGTACAAAATTAAGTCAATTAACAATAATTAAGCTCTATGCATGCATACAGTTACAAAGAATCCATGTCAAATTGACCCCGTCAGATTTCCCCGCGACAGATTTCCCCGGTCATATTGACCCCGCGACAGATTGACCACACGACAGATTGACCCCACGCCATATTGACCCCACGCCATATTGACCCCGCGACAGATTGACCCCCGGCAACTATTAGTTAATAAGGTACACAAATAAATAGGTATGTCCCATGGACATCGTCCACTAGCGTACCATACGAATGTTCAATCATAATTTTGTTGACAAATTGTTATATTTTTAGCCCGAGTCAGGGCTTATCGAACCGTCATGTCCGTCCGTCTGTATGTCTGTCCGTCCGGCACGATAGACCCAAAACGGCTGAACCGATTGACTTGAAATTTTTACCATATGCATATTGGGCAAAGCTAGGAAATCAGTCCGAAGATGGGCGAAATCGGTCCAGTGGTTGACCGGTGGGGGTCATCGGAGTGGGTGGGGTATAATGCACCAAAATTTCAAAATTATCGTAGAGAGCTGAAATTTAGTACAGAGGTTGCTAATGGGTTATAATACACAAAAACTCAAGTTGGAAAAATTCAAGTTGGAAAAATTGTTATCTTGAGGTACCCTATGAGTTGACCCATACTGATTTTTCAAAAATCATCATATCAAACTGAAATTTGGTAGAGATGTTGCTTATAGGTCCCATTGGAAGAATATGAAAATAAATTGGTAAAATTTTTATCTGGACCGACCATATGGGGTGACCTATACCGATTTTTAGAAATTGCTTTAAAAAGATGAAATCAGCAAGGTAATACTTAATGGCTTCTCATTATAGAATATGAAGTTAAAAGTGAGCAAAATGTAACCAGAGTGACCCTGAAGGCTGACCCATACCGTTTTTAGTTATTATTTCCATCTGAAATTTGGTATGGGGGGTAAAAACCACTTTTGGATAGCACACACAGCTTTGAAAGTTCAAGATGTTAAGGGATTTGATGCCAAATAATAGAAAATCTAACAAATATGACTCGGGCTATATGAAGTCTGCACTGTAGGTTTTTTAGCTTAAAATGAGGATAAAAATAGATTATGAAAATTGCATATTAACAATTAAAATATTACTTTATGTATGTATACTTTTGAGTGGAATACATATTTTAGACTTAAATTTTAAATCGGAAATAAAATTAACTATTTGTGTGTAAATACATTAAGTAGTACCTGTATCTATGGCCTGGGGTCAATCTGTCGCGGGGTCAATATGGCGTGGGGTCAATATGGCGTGGGGTCAATCTGTCGCGGGGTCAATATGACCGGGGAAATCTGTCGCGGGGAAATCTGACGGGGTCAATTTGACGCCCTACCGTTACAAACGTGTGCAAGTGAAAGAGAAAATATCAGCTTGAACGCTCATACCCATCCACAGTACACTTGTGAATAGTAAAATATAAATCTCCCAGTAGAAATAATTCGCCTGATTAATTAAATAAAAACTTTTCAATATATATATACATAACCGATCTCTAACCACAAAAAACAATTTTAAAGTACTGTTTACGTTTCTCTAAGATCCCACAAATCCATCTTTTTATTTGCGAAGTATGCAAAAATCTATATAAAATGGATATTATCTAGCTCGACCAATATCATAGAATAAATTTAAATGAAATCTTTACCATTGATTTACACGAAGGAAAAGTACTAATTAAATTACTAATTTCAATCAAAGCAGATGTGTATCATAGAAAAAAGATATTTGTATTTTGAACAGGCCTTGACAGAACATTAGATATGCATGACGCTAAGTCACTTGTCGGAAAAAAATGCAATTGCAAACCGCATAGCGACATATTGGGAAGATTTCAACATTCAGACTATATAAGTCAACGATTGGTTTGAATCATATGATAATCAAGAGAGCTCAGGCCTTTAGGATGTAGTGAAATTAGGCCTGTTTATTAGAAAAGGCAACGTAGAACACACTCCTCTTCCTGTCATACGAGTGTATGTATTCGTCTTCGTTAAGACCAAAGGACGGATGTGGGGTAAGGGAGAGATCCAGATAAAATAAGGCCAGACCACTAGAAATACTAAAAGTACCAGAAGCACGTTTCAGGTCAAATACCATACTAGCAAACTCAAACCTTTGTAGCTGGAAAGTAAGGTCAACTATACAGATTTATTTGTGTCATTTACCGACACACAAACCGGAAATACGATAGTTATACATGTACGATAAATTACTTCTAAAAATACATATGAACTTCAAAATAATTCACTACCTGGAATATTAGAGTATCCTGAAACGTGTAACCGAGTAATATATCCTTAATGGGAATATGTTATACCTACTAATCCCAGCTAGAACTAGCCACATGGCTGCAATGAACTTAAAAGCGTGTAGCAGTTGATGCTAAAAAATTATTCAGAGCCATTAAAATTACTCAAGCACTATGAACATAATAAATGCTGGTTGTTGATGACCACTTACATATATGGGAAAATTATGTATGTGTCGTATTATGACCACCCTATTCACGTGACCAATAAAATCCTGAAGTCGTAAAGCTTTAAGTTTGTTAAAGATAAAAAGGCAAGTCAACCAACTATCTGCTCTTTCTACATTAACGCAGGTACTTCTTATTAAAGTCACATATTTAAACATTGCCTTACAAATTCCACTAGATAGATATGTAGGGAGAGATTTACAAGAAACAATATCCAATTATATATGTAAGAGTTAACAGTTGCAAGATACATACATAAATAAATTTGCCTTCCTTCTACAGATTTCCAAAAAAGCACCAACACGTCGACAACAAGTGGCTAGAATTCATGGAAGAACACTACTTTTGTTGCCCATTTTCTTATCGTAAATTAGAGCTGAGTCTCGTAATTGCGTGGATATCATATGTGGATATGTACACCAAATAATTGAGTTACCTATCTTATGATTTAGAGTATCGTAGGAATGATATCGTGCAAAAGTCGTCGAAGTAGCACAAATTGTGTAAGATGCATACATATGTGTACGGAATAAAATTAAGGTGTTGAAATTAGTTCTAATTATGTGCGTATATTTGTATGAAATTACGTACCAAATTTAGCCAATTAACAATAATTAAGCATTATGCACACAGTTACAAATGTGTGCATAATGGAAATAAAGGAAAAGGGAAATATGTAAATACGTATCAACTTGAACATTCATGCATATTTGCATTCCAGTTGATGCATATTTTCGAAAGTATTAGACATGAATATGATTCAAATAGTCACTCATATTTGGAGGAACGGCGCTAATAATCTCGCTCATGTTAATTACAAAATTTATAATCGGGTGAGATGATTGGATGAGAATCCTAAAAAATACGTACATGTGCTTTATCTGCAACATTTACATATACATTCGACATGTTAAATTTGCAGGTATGTAAGAATCAGTGGATACATATATGTTAATACATATCCTCCTCGCATTCCAAGCCAATCCTTTTAAAAGGTGTTTAATTGAACAATTTTTGAACTACATTTTAAGAATTATTTTGCTTCTACATATGTCCGAACACTTTCTCTAGGTGTAAAGAACTTGCATTTTATATCGAATTACGAAAATTAGGGACACATGTGCTACATACATATGTAGATGGCAAACGATGCATTAGAAACTACTCTCCCCAATTCTCGATTTGGACCTAATCGGCCTGCAAATTACAAAATTACAAATGCTAAAGTTTACATGAATATTTATTTTAAGTTATCAGTTTTTATTTAAATTATGGATGTATGTACGAACATAAAATAAAATTTTTGTATGCATGATTAGGAAATGGTCATACTTTTGTTCTTGAGCATGCATCTTCAACAAAGGGATAACTGTAACTACATATAAGAATATAAATAATTTATGTACTACTTGCACTATTTACAACCTAATCCTACCATTCCTAAGTAAATTATTAAATTTTGATTGTTAAAATTAAATAATTTGCAGGTATTAAAATTGTGTTCCAAACACTAAAATTAAAAAAATAAACTAAACTCCGTCAGATTCTACTAGAAACGATGTCAGTTCAGATTGTAAACCGGTTTGCCTTCGTTCCAGGTGCTAAACCTCTGCAAATAGTGTTGCAAAATAGTCTAAAATCCCTAGAAAAACTAAACAATGTTACGGATACATACATTTCACCGCAAAATGGTATCTTCGAATTTGTATTTATGTGTAAGGCACAAAAATATATTGATTTCACGCGTGGAAGAAAGGTGCAAAATATTATCAATCTAATCAAGTTGATATTTCGCAATGACAATGAGAGCCTTTAAGCACGCCAATTTTCGCTTAATCTTCTCCGTAATTTTGAACGCTTGATTATTTATCCGTCATGAAGGGTAGATATGTATGTAGATACTCGACGTTACTGTCGTTTAAGCTGTGAAAGTATGCTTTTATTTTTTAGGTAAGAAAGACGAACTATAAATTGAAGGACCAAATCGTTACCAAAAATTTGGACCGACTACAGACCAAGAGATTTTGGGAACATACGTATGTAAACAAACACATACTCTAAAATTCTAAATCATTTCACCTCTGGTTTTACAATTGTTTATGATGTTTTAAACTTATGCTTGCACGAACTTGTAGCTGTACTGTGACAAATAAAGAATGTGCATGCATAAAAGTATTCATGCTATGCAAAATTCAAATGCGCGAAAATTTTTGATGTCTACTCCATACATTCACAAACACATGCACTTCAGAGATGTGAAATATGTACAAATTACCCACCTTAGATTACAATCCACAGGTGGAAAAAGCCTATTTGTAATTGGAAAGTTCTTAATTATGTAGGAAACTTTAAATCTCTAAGGATAACAAACATAAATATGTAGCTTTGCCTCCCCTTATTACAAAAAGTAATTTCGGTCGCATCGAAATTAGAGTGTCAGAGATGCAAATCCCATTTCTGAACCGGATTGATGCAAGCCGACAAACCTGGTCCCACAGTATCTGAAACAGTAATGCCGAGCAAATGCCGGATAAACGACATGAAAGATGGTTGCCAACCTGAAACCCATTTTTCAAGCTACTTCTGCCATCCATCCACATGTCCATTAAAATATCGACTATACGTTTTCTAAAGTCAAATTATTTTTTGGTCTCATGCCCAAATACCAATTGGGCATTTTGACGAGCTAGCATTAAGCTTACGAAGGTGGCACGAGTGAGGTGATCAGTTGGACTTGAAGACGGTTCTCTGAACGTAAACAGTTAAAAGTTTACCTTGTAAGTCACCCTTCATACATAAGTTTATATTCAAAAATGTTAATCCATATTCGCAATTCTTTGATTTGCAAACGGTCCAATTAACGAATGATATTCTGAGAATGGCATATTTCAAACTGATATAAAATATTACTGTTACTCGCCTCCAGACTTTCATTAAATAGGCATAGTGTAACTAGCAGTACATATGTAACCGTACGATTTGGGACTGTAGTATTTAGACTGATCGATGATAAAGGCAACCTTCCTGGTATCATGAGTGTCCTTACGATTGCAAGGAAGAATTTTGGAAACTCGAAAATTATTTAATATGTACCTGCATAATTTTTGGAGTCAATTAGTTTCGAAGTACATACGTGCCTAATCATTTATTCTCACACTTGATTTACTGCTTCATAAGTAGGTAAAAAACTAGAAGAAAAGAAGTAAATAGTAAATATATATCCCACCAATGTTTACTTAACTAGTGTCTAAATGCATTGCACCAAAAACAATTCGAGTAAATACTTAATCTCCATCATCCACGTGCATATTTTTACGTTCTGTCAGGCCAGAAACTTACCTTTTGATACAGTGAAATAAATTTACAAATCAATTTGCGATACCAACTCAGCAAGCTGATGGTCAGACAATTCATAGCGAATTCAATATGGAAATTACAACCGCAAACTCACAGACACTCTATCTACTCAAGTTGCTTAGACCCTGCCACTAAACAACTTCTCACATATTTTATAATCATTTGTGCATCTGCGCAAATGTACCCTTGCGACAACATGCCCCTTACTGACGACTCCAAGTAATGGACAACACACTATGAAAATGTCCTCCACTATTTTAATTGAGGAAACTATAAAAAACGAACTCTGGTCTTAATTGACGAGGAGCAACGGGACGCTGCTACGTGGAAATGTGACTCCAAGGACATATGTACAAGTTTCTGGGGCCGACAGAGACATAAAGATATTGTTTAAGACGACATTGAAGGAATTTGCATATATGTAAGTAAATTTATGTATTCATAAGTTAGATGAAATAACTTCTCTTGAGTGTTGCCAAAGGTTAATTTCAAAGCGACCTTCGTCCCGTGCTGGTCAACATACACGGTGAGTACTTGACCATCCACCTCAGCTAAATTAAGTTTATGTTTTAATCACAATGGTCAATAGTGAAATTATCAATGAACGAAATATGTACATACATCAAATATTGTTTGGAGTCTTGGAGAAAATCTGATAAATATGTATCTCCATTTGTATGTACACTGCGACCCACAAAACAAGGACACCTATGATTTTTTCCAATTTCTCAAAGGCACTACAAAATATTTATATGTTTCTTTCACCATTAAGTACTACGGTGGGTAGAAGTCTTGTCGCAACTTTTCATCTTGGTTCATAATCATACAACTTGGGAATCTACAAAAATATAAAATTCAGGTGACCCATAAAACAAGGACATATCCCAAAAAACAAGATGTTTGTTATTCCACAGGGCGAAATCGATTGACTTTGAACCAGAAATTTTATCATCAGTATGTTTGTGATATTTTGGTCTATAGTTGGTGTAAATTAAACTTTTTCTATGGAAGGTATATCATGGCGAGGGGTAAATTCCAGGTCATGTGGCAGAGGGGCAATGTAGAAGCTTTACTTGCGGATAGGAGGGGTATATCGAAAATTGCGAAGCACGTAATTGTCAGACGACATTCCGTAGTAACGTTCAAGGCCAAAGAGACCACTTCCGGTGGAACAAACAAGCAAGGAGGCATGCCTCCGATGATGCAGAGCGAAAAATCCATCATTCTCCGTCGCTCAGGCAACTCCTTTGTGTCTGCAAACCAGACTATTGCTTTTCAAGCTTCTTTCAGGGAAATCAAGGCCAAATAAAGTCCGGCGTGCTTTCCCGATCCTCTGCAGAAGGAAAAGGATGAAAAAGCGTGAGCTTTCCCGGAAGCACAAAGACGTTCGATCGCAGTGGGCAAAAGAACGAATGTCATGGACCCCTAAGCCGAGCAGCATCATATTTAGGAACAAAACCGAGTCACATTGGATTGTCCTGACAGGAATAAGTATCATTTTCATGACCTTAGGCAACAAAACTTAAATTCACCACAGACAGACCGGGGGAGGTGGTGTCATGATCCCGGGGTATATGGTATGGGGTTTAATATCGTGTTGTTCCGACTACTTTGAACTTAGAAGGTTATCAGATCATTTCAGAAGAACAATTGCTTCTTCTGAAACAAAAATTCGGTTGAAAATGTGGCAAGATAATACCCCATATTATGCTCCTCGGTGATCAATGAAATGGTCCAAAGACAACGATATCGACATACTGGCTTGGCCATTGAGGTATTTTGATCGAAATCCGATTAAAACTATTTAGGGATATTGTTCGCGTCTAGTTTATGCTAATACTCAGCCGTGTTTAACAGGTTCCGAACAAAAACAAGGAATCATTGATGCACGTGATTCAAAACCAATCAGTCATGTCAATAAGCACGTGGCGTCAATGAATCGTCGATTTATTTCTGATATCAATAAAGTTGGTAGTTATACTGAGTATTGTTGTGGAAGAGAATTGATCAAATACAAAATAACTGGCTAAAATGGAAATAATTCCAAACATGTCCTTGTTTTATGAGCCACCTGATTTTGACGTATTATTAGATAACTTCCCCGCCCCTGCATCAATTTTAACGAAACTTTGCAACAAGACTACCAGGCACCGTAGTACTTAATGGTGAAAGAAGCACATAAGTATTTTGAAGGGCCTTTGAGAAATTGGAAAAAATCCTAGGTGTCCTTGTTTTGTGGTTCGCAGTGTATACCATTCATACATTTGTCAAATATAAATCTGTAAATATGCGCTTAGACAAAGTTATGTATACGTATATTTACATATCTTCAAATAATCTACGGAAATTATGTGGCTAATTTATTTATGGATCTTTACGCTATAAATCAATCGCACGATTGCTAAAAGTCGATAAACTGCGATAAACTGGAAACTGCAATTTCAAGTGAACAGAGTTACGGTTATTTTGATGCGGAATCAGGAAATGAAAGTGATGGGTCAACTCGAAGCATGCGAGTGAAGCTAACAATCTGGTTGAAGCGTGCAAAGGAAGTGAAAAATGGGCCCAAATTTAACCAGTTTATCGTAGGAGTTGGGTTGCGTATAGTGGAAAATAATGACAATCCGTGCTTCTTACTAACAATTATTGTATAATTCTTTAAGAAATTTGTAAATCTTCCCTGAATTAAGTGAAGGTCAGAAGGAACGCAATTTTTCCTACCTTTCTACATATTATTTTGCTGAGAAGGCATATCTTTTTTCTATACAAACGCCTAAATACAAATTAGACGACCATATATATCGTTACCAAAATTGGGATCGGCCCATATTTCGGAATTAAGAAGTTTTCTAAATTATCTATAATCGGAATATTTATTTATATCCGACTAAACATCGGGGTTTCCCAAATTATGATATTTTTTTTGCATAACTCCACGTAAAGTTTTTCTGAGTTATTTAACCTCGCAGTCTCATAAAATTTCATTTATGACTCTTGTATTTCTATCCTCAACGTTTTATTTTAACCTACCCATTATTCATAGACGTAGTCATTTATTTATTAATTTACGGTAGAGCTATATAGCTGCCGTACATTTTCGTACAATCGCCGATCCAGAAATGTAATATATATTTCTCAAAGTCAGCCGAAATTCCAATTCGGAAATTACGAAAGTGGGGCGAATGTGCGTCCTTCACTCAGCTGGAAGATAAGCTCTGAATGTAAAATAAAATAGTCAACATTACCACATTACAAGCGGGTCAATGTTGCGTTTAATTAACAATTTGTTAATTCTATCATGATAAAAGCGGTTAAGTATGTTATTTTTGGGTAAAACAATTAATTTCTATTCTCTAATAAGAGTTTCTTTGAAGCTCAAAATGTGTAAGTCACGCAACAGATCTTAAGTGTGGCTGAAGACATGTCGTGCAATTGCAAACCGATCATCGTCAAGCGAACCAGTTTTAATGTTATATAGTTTATTTATCCTGTATACATAAACAGTACATTCAACTTTTTAGCAGAATGAGCCGCAAAGCTTCCCTCACTTTCTTTATACTATCAGGACCTACGTATTTAATACCCAAGAAGTTGCATGAAAATGCTTCCTATCTACGTAACACTTTTTTGCAAATACCTACATAGTGGGGTCATAAGTTCTCGTGAATGCATTTCCGGTAATAAATCCCAAAGTATTAGAGCTATCTGTTCGAAATTTTTATGGATTAACAAGGTATTAATATTGTTTAGAAATCATAACTTCTTTGTCAAGATTTCGTCCACGGGCAATTAGACAAGACATAACTCGTGACGGCCACAGGTTGATCGTGGTACGCGCCAATTTTCGTGCAAAAAGTATTTCAGACTTTTCACCGTTGGCAAAAAATTTAATAGAAAAAAAGGCCAGATATTTGTTGTACAGAAGTCTGACATCCGTTTAAGTATGCGGAAATCAATACGAAGTCATCACCGTGGTGTGCATGGGAGCAAGTTGGCTGGAGAAATGAAATCTCTGTTTTTTACCGCAAAGGGTACAAGTTGAAGCCAAGAATTATTTTCAGAGTGTCCTAAAGCCAAACGTTAATAACCTGAACCCTGGACCCTCCGAAAATCGACATTGGACCTTTCAACAAGACCCTGTTCCTGCGCAAGGTGCAAAATTGTCCAAAACTGGCTTCAGACGAATTTTCATGACTTTTTTTCATCCGTAGAACGGTGCTCAGTATCTGCAGACCTTAATCCCCTAAATTATGACTGGTGGTGAAAATTATAGGTACAAGTATGCTCTAAATTTCACCCAAGTGTGGAAAGGCTGAGGTCGCACTTACTGAAGATCTGGCGCTTTTCCCAGGAAATCCGTGCGTGCCGCGATCGAGCAGTTTTCGCCACGACTTATGTCTTGTGTACAAGCCCGTGGAGGAAATTGTGAAAACGAAGTTATGATTTCTAAACAAGATTAATACCTTGTTCATCCACAAAAATTTCTATCAGATAGCTCTAATACTTTGGTCTTTATCACAGGAAATGCATTCACGGGAACTTATGGTCGGACTATGTATAGCTACCTGGCATTTTGGTGTGTCGACTAAAAAATGTAGCACATGTATTTATATTTTTTAAAGTCAATGAAAGTTTTCATCTCATGCCCAAATACCAATTCGGCGTTAGGAAAATGGCGTGAATGTCGTCGTTCGCTCGGCTGGGAGATAAAATCCTCAATGTAAAATAAAAGTATCAACATTGCCATAATACAGGAGGGCCAATAATGTTGTGTTTAATTAATATGTTTTTAAGTCCATCATGATCACAGCGAATCTGTTATTAGTGTCACGTTCATGTCTCACTAAAGACACGCGTCATGTGACACGTGCTTAGCTGTCTTTATGTGTCAAGTAACACAATTAATTGCTATAATCTAACAATTTCTGAGTATTAAAAAATTGCTCAAGGTTTTTTATCTTTTTGTTTAAAAGGCTCGATTAAGGATGGATTGATTTATACAGGATAAGAAACCCGAGAAACAATTAAAATGAGACCGATTTTGACGACTTAAACCAAACAGCCAATTCATATTGCAACAGTTTTGGTCATCGTATCGGGGAGAATATCATTTCGAAATTCTTAATTAAGTCCCCCACAGCTTCGTTTGTCAAGGGACTGTGCACAAAGCATGTGATAGAATTGAGGGAGGGTAGGGGTCATGGCATCCTTTCCTTCCCATGGTAATTAAAACATTGGGCGTATACATAAATCACTTCGAGGATAGGGTCAAAACTACCCGAAAATCGATCAAATTCTATATGTACGGCCCTAAATGGAACCAACAACCGTTGAAAAATCCTTCTTGTACTTATTATAATAAGTAAATTTGTCTTGTTTCACACTTTACCAAATACATAATTGCATACTTATATAAATACATTAGTGATAACGTTTTCCCTAGTTATTAATCAAAACTGGAATGTTTCACAGGAAAAGGACAGCTCGATCGTCCCAAGTAAAGGCAAAATTCGAAATAACTTTTACAAAGGACTTTTGTAACTGATAAGTTTGAACATCTGAAGAACTTCCATCTAATCAGGTACAAAATTGGACACCTAAATTTAAAACGTTTACCCCTAAATAATTCAATGCATCGAATATATAACCATTTAGACCGGCTAGTTTGCTTGACTATTTTTATACGAGATTTTCCAAAAATTTCCAAAATCTTGTTTCCCAATAATTTTATGGGAAAACAATATCCAAAATGATTTACGTAAAGTTTTATCATCTAAAGTTTTATAACTTTTTAGAAATTTTCAAACTTATATCTGTAACAACTGCAGAAAGTCCTTTTCTAAATTCCATACCCAAAACACAAATTAGACGACCAAATTGTTTACCAAAATTTGGGTAAGCTAACGTTCTAGAGTATTTATAGGCGGATTTCCAAAATTATGTATGAGAAAAATATGAGAAAATTGTACATGATTTCACCTACAGTTTTTAGGATATTGGAACATGTCTTTGTAAAAAATCCTCTTTCCTAGATTCCAAATATAAATTAGGCGATCAAATAGTACACAAATTTGAACCCGCCGCAGCTTTAGACTATTTACACGCGGGCTTCCCAACTTATTTGAAAAAATTAGAATATGGTACATCGTTTAATCTAAAATTTAGTTCTTATCATTCTAAATGTTTTGTGAAACAGCTAGATTAAGGCTGGATTGATTCGTACAAAGTTATGTATGTAGAAACCCGATAAAATACATTCGACCTGAACCTGGTCAATTACATAAAGTTACATGGAAGTGTATAGTTTGGCGCGCTTTTTCAGCCCTATACTTTAAATTGTCTTTGATTAAGTACCTAAATATATGTATAGTGTTCCTCATGACCTCACCTGATTCATGTAAAACTTAATACTTAACCGGACAAATCAAAATATACAGTAGAGATTTTCACTACAAATTTTAGTATGTACCTCTAAAATATATATTAGAAGTGATCTTCATCCGCAAAAGTTTAAACCTTACGCGGGTAAAAGTATCATCTGGCTAAGAGGCTATGGTACCAAGCAGCCTAGTAGCATTCCAAGAGTTTGCATCGCATCACTAATGGTATCACGAGCATTAAAACAGAACGGAAAAATTCAATTACTAATGCAGCAGTTTGTAACTGATCAAGCACACTGGTTAACAGATATATACCACTTATCTGCCACATCATAATATAAGTCGCTTCTCAGAGGAGGAAATAAAAACGATTGAAACTCCTGTAGTAGTTAATAACTAAGTGCAAACATGATTTATATATATAACACTCAAGAAGTTCAGTTCATTGAATTTCTTCAAGAAAATTAGGAGCTTTGAAGAATTGTGAGAGCAGCCTAGTACCATAGAAAACGAAACATACAATACCGTGAACCCTCCCGGGTTCTAGATGGACTGGACCTTTCCCTATGGGTTTCTTGAACTCGGAATCATAGACATTGAACAATTATGCGCTATCGTTGCCCCAGTTGATAGGACAACGGGAGGCAGAGCGGTTGTCAATTTTTTATTCCCAGATGGAGACTTACAACCAAGTACTTCTACCTATTTCTACCATCCGAGTATATTCATCTCCGTCAAGACCAAAGGACGCGCGTAGGATAAGATCTAGAACACACAAAGTCAGATCTGCAGGACACGGAGAATTTTCAAATACAAGAAGCATCTTTTTGGTCAGTTGCCATACTGATAAACTTTCCAGCCCATTAGATTGGAACGCAAGATTAACTACAGCTTAAATTGTTTGCCTTTACCGACAGACAAATCGGAAGTACGATAGTTATACATGGATGATAAATTCTTTCAAAAAAGTATAAAGACTCCTAATTAATTCATTACTGGGAATTTTAGTACAGCTTGAAAAGTTATACGACTCCCTATTAAAGTACAATGCAATGGGTTGCAGCAGCTGATGTAAGTCATTTTCCTTTCATAGATGCCGCCTCGCCTAAATTTGTATAAAATGTGCAACAGTAACATAACTTACATACACCTTTAATGTCTGAGAATCCTTCAACAGCCAACACTATGCGCGGAATTTAAATACCTGCATACCACGAGAAATGGCCGAAATTTAAGGTTCGTTAATTATATAAATATTTTCGTGACTACATTTTCAGAAATATTTGTTCACCCTTTATCAACTTTAACCCTGCTCTATTCAGTCGGGTAGAAATATAATCTAACACCAAAACTAGCCAATTAACATCCCAACAGTTTGGATCATATGGTCGAAAGTGGGTATTATTTGGAAATCGGATCCGACTATGTAGAAAAAAATTAACTTGTGTCCCACATCGTTTACTTTTTGGTTATAATCGTAACCCCATTTATAAGAGTGTATCATGTGTGGCTACATTCCAGAAATTGCGATTTGCAAAGTTTTTCTGTAAACTGGGAATGAATATTGAAAACGGCTGAATGTCTTTAAATTTGGAAGTTTTGCAAGTGGTGATTTACAATGATGACTTACAATGTAAATATAAAAAGGACTTGCAGTCGCATTCCACTACTAATGGGCAGCAATAAGGACGAAGGAGGCTTGCTCCTAGATATATTTACAATAATACATAAATATGTCAATATGCAATCTGTAACAAGTGCAGAAATACTTCTGCACTTGTTACAGATTTCTGTGTTTTAGCCTTGAAAATCAAATTTGCCAGCAAAATTTGAGAAATACTGAAAACATGGGAACAACACATACATTTTTTTAAGAAAAGAAATAATGACAAAAATTATTTTTCCGAAATTTGGAAGGACTGTTACCTATCACCCTAACCAAACATATTTATGTGTGTATTGGTAAAATATGTGTAGTAATTTACATATTACGTAAATCTTATCGATTCTAGTTTCATCTTGTATTTATAATTGGTAAAATATGCATATTTTCCACGTGACCACGAAAAAATTAATGAATCGCGCTTTACCATCGATGAAAATATGGTTGGAAAACTTTTCCCTCTCCTCAATTATCTAGATTATTCGATTTTTATAAAGACCTCAACATTGCCACGTTACATGTGGGGCTAATGTTATGCTTAATTAATTAATTACTCATAGAATTGATTAATATTTTCGTTCCATCGAAGCATTACTTGTGGCTGATTTTTTTTCCTTTACATTTAAATCTGTCGAGATACATTCATCTAGAAAATTTCTGGCGATCAAATGTAATCCGAAATTTATAAAATCGAATCCTTGTAACGACTAGAATTTTGCATTTGTGGATATTTTTACCTCCAATATTGCAAATTTTGTAAAAAAACGCTTGAAGCTAAATTTGGCCCACTAATTACAAAGTTTTGTGTCGCATTTCGCAGCATTTAGCATCGCCAATCATTTAGTAAATTTTCCCAGCTCTAAAAATTTATCAAGTATTGCAAATCTCGTAAAACTGTATCCGTTACGTGGCTCTGATTAATCTGCGAGATATGCGATGGTTATCGTGAGTATGCTCACTCCAGGCTCATTCCATTTGTAAGCAACACGTTTGATCGAGTACCAGAAAATAGAGGTGCTAAACCCTGCTCGCTGGGTTTGGCCATGTATTTTCCTCTCTTTTGTAAGAGAACACCACACAACTTCTGCTTTGTCAATGTTCCCGGCCACGTAGGAACAGAATTATTTACTGCTGTCTACACAAGCAGCCCATGTTAATTTTATCTTTTCGAAAAATCGGCAAAACTCCAAGACGGACAAAAATCGCGTGAGGTTTTAAACGTTTTTGGTTCCTCAGGCCCAAAGGCATCGATTGGCTTATCTCCCTATAAGCGATTTTTGTCCGTCTTCTTGATAAATGAGTTTTTCAATACATTTCAAATTTCGGATTTTTTCGAATTTTGGAATTTTTGAAAACTTTTTCTATCAAAGAATAAAAAATGAATAACATCCGTAAATGTAACCTACCCCGTTGAATCTACACTTTCGCGACGAAACCATTATGAATGCATTTCCAAATTTTGTTTCAACTGCTGTTTCTTTGCGGGGAAATTTAATTTTCAAATTTTGATTTTTATGATATGTTTTATTTTATATTATGCATCTATTATAAGATTGTGGACAAGATATCACATGTGCGTGCGACGAAGATCGTGTGGGTTCAGATGGAATGAGCCTCCATTCGTATGTGAATTAGTCGTTATAAATATAATTATTAACTGTTTATGTAATCCTAGTGATCTTTAACCTATATTTAACCTCTAATTAAATTCTGATATCTTAACTTCTGTAATGTCCACTCCACGGGAGGAAACAGCAACATCAAAATTAAATCCATTTGAATTTTCAGAAATTTTGGAGGTAGTTTTGTCCGTCAGGAAATTGGACATGAGGTATATAGAATCCCAGCAGATTTTGAATCCTGGTTTATCACGGGAATCTAAATATTTATTTTGCACCAATGTTAACACAGAGCTGGGAAAAATTGCATAAACACAAAGAAAAACTGCACTGTTTTATTTTACCTCGCCATTTGCAAACTCAACCAATAAAATCAGAATCAGTCCAAAATCTCTGATGGTCACATATTTCATCGTGCCTGGAATGGAAATTGTCTTCGTTTTCTAGGGATATAGATATGTACAAATTTGATGGGTGTATAATTTTATCTCGCTTATTTTTGACATTTTTTATACCTCCATTTTTTCTTCATTTGTGAAAATCTTCACAAATTATTAATGGTCTACTGGTAAATGAATTTCTTCCACTGAACGCTTGCATCACGCACGGCCCCTAAACAGCAACAATTCTACGAAAAATTGGCAAATAAGAACATTTTAAATTTATTTACTCATCGTAAGGTTACTTCCTGAGTTTATTTAGGGTCGCGTCAACTTTCCTAATTCTCAAAACCTCCATTTTTATATACTATAAATAAATACAAAAGTTGCCTTAATCCTAAAAAATATGTAGCTAAATATGTATGTATTTTTTTCCTCAAAGAAATCAAAACGATTAAGAAAATATGAAATTTTTATAAATTTCATTTCGTGAGACGCTACATACATTTCCTTACATCTTTGCCGCTAGGAATTTATTTTCCAAAATTATAAGTTCACTGTCCTACAACATCATGTTTTATCAATTGAATGGCAAACAAATTTAGTGGAAAAGCAGGAAAAATTATTTATACTTTAGTCGCAAATACTTCAAATGTTATCAGCGACTCATTATCAAACTTGCGTATAAAAAATTTAGTACGAAAGAGATATCAAAAATAATTTACGTACTGTACTTACTTTACATAATTGTAAGCAAAATTCATACATAAATACATATGTTCGTAAAGTGGAAAAATACTTACTGCAAATTTTCTCCTCCACGTCACCTCATTGTCACCATATTGCGTGACACAATAGCATGGACACGTCACCCTCAATCCGAACCAGGTTTGCAAAATGGAAAAACGGACTCTCCAGCGACAAAGTTTGTGAAGAAAAAACGATTTCGACACTTGTTTTTTTTTAATTTGATAACTTGTATCCATGAATTAAGCAAAATATGGAAATTTTTACTTCAAAAAAATTTTCATAATGAAAAAAATTTATCCTATATTTTACCCTGCAAGTTTTCCAAGCTGTCTTAAAATAAGCGTATACAAAATTTGACCTGGATTCAATCCACGAAATACTTTACGATTTGTTTAACAAACGATAATAAAAATCATAACAAGGAAGCGGAGCATGAAAAAAAGGGGGAGACTTTGCATAAAGTATGTGCAGAATTTTGGTCCCGTGCATAATACGATTCAACTACTTATTTGAGTACTTATGTACATACATACGTAAAGTCGGCAATATAATCCGCTCCAAAAATTGATGACATTAATTTTTGCGTACATGCAGAATCTGCAAAATTTTTGCATAGCCCCCCATCAACCATTTTCAAGGTACGTATGTATGTACAAGCCAAATTACGCTGTTGTATCTGCGATAATATTGAGAAATCGAATAATTTTTGGCTGTAAATCTTCTAAATTGGATCAAATGTCACTGAAAATATTTTTTTTTATCGTTTAGGATTATTATTGTACTTTTAGGATTTGACAATATCCCAAATTTGGAGGGAAATAGTTGCATTTTTATCATACTTATTAATTAGCTCTGTAAATATTCCAGAAAAATTAATTTTATTATGTAACATTCCGGGATCGTGTGGTTATTTAGCTTGCAAATATTCCATTCTGAATCTGCATATATTTATGTATGTATGTATAATATGAGTATGAGTCACACAACAAGCCATTAATTTACTAAGAATTCCACTTATGATTTATAAAGATTGAGACTGCCCATATCTCAAACGATTATTGATCCAGATTTAAGCAAAAGTGTCGTCAAGAGAGGATGGAGAGATTCACAAGAAGGAAAGATGATATCATCTATTTATCTGTTCCGTGTTGCATAAGGTATTCATTCTTAAACCAGGTCTTGACCAGCTCTAAATACAAACAAATGAGTCACACTTTAAAGGCGTAAAACCTGCAATAAAAGCTGAGGCTATTAATATGTACATACATATATATATGTTTTCTGAAAGGTGCGTATTTATGTATATAATCTAAATCGGTATTTGTTTCTTACAAGTGTAAGTGTCAATGCATAATTTGTAATGCGATAGACACAACTTCTGAATATTCAAAAGTTGTATATTTATCCAGCCAGGTGAGGAGCCGTACATAAAGCGTGTCATGTACATATTTTGCCCCTACTTATCTGGTGCGACCTATACATATCCCTACTAACTTGCGAAGGATAAGATGCCTTGACACCTACCTATTCCGCTCAAATCGGTGAAATTCTTTCTGTACAGTCCCTTGCGGTATGATAACTTGGTCACGATTGCATAGACGTACATATTTACATATGTACAGATATGTACGTATTTACATATATACATACATACATATGGACATGCTAGTAATGACTTACTGTTAACTTATGCAAACTGGATGACAACTTAATTCATTTTCGGATTGACACAACCCACCAAATTTTTACATAACACTCACAAAATATTAAGATTTGCTCACTCATTCCGGCAAGATGGGAATAAGTGGAGTTTGATTTACTAAAATATTCGAATGAATACAACAATTTTAATGAATACATTCTTTCATTACTCAAGAAGTGGAGTCTTCCTTACAGAAGTGATCTTTTATTACGGCTGTATTGGTGTCAAACTTATGGACACACTAAATAATTTTGGAGACAAATCGTGGAGGTTTTCTATTTTTGGGTAATGATTAACGAGACGTTTTATTAGGTAAAAGTCTCATGTGCTCAAAAGATGTGAATTCGTTATTCGGAATAATTTAATGTTTTTATTATGTATTTATCAGTAAATATGTATGAGATTTTTGGGCATGAAAATATTAAGTTTTTTTTAAAAATAACGACCTGTTACCTGTGTTTAAGAGTTGACTATATTTTATGTTAAACCAATCCTCATAAATCACATAGTGGCGAAACTGATGAACTCGGTGGGGTAAAAAGTTCACAAGTTTCGGTGGGAATTTTGAATTTTTTGCAAAAACTGCAAATATCATCTGGCATTGTTTATGTTTTTAGTGGTTTCCAGTGGGAAGAATATGTGTGGTGGTGGCTTCCCACCACGCATACTCTATGACAAGTTGAGACGAATCATGAAAAAATGCAAAATCTTTGACCTGGTCATTCTAATTCCGAGATTAAATGTGCACTCAAAAATGTGGAATTTGTTGAATTTCAACTAGTGATAGTTGCGCAACAAGAAAATAAGGCCCTTTGAGGAATTGGTATGCTACTTTTATTTATATTAAATGCCGAAAATCAATTTCCATCAAAATTTTGTTTTTCTCGAGATTAATTGATTAATATAAATAAAAGTAGCATATCAATTCCTTAAAGGGCCTTATTTTCTTGTTGCGCAACTATCACTAGTTGTAATTCAACAAATTCCACATTTTTGAGTGCACATTTAATCTCGGTATAAGAATGACAAGGTAAAAAAGCTGTGCAAAAAATTATGCATGTTGTCAACATACGGAGAAATATTGAGCGAGAGACTGTATTGGCTGATAGAGCGGCCAGAGCAAACTGCCCCGTTAACACGAGTTTTTGACTTGTTTTCCGTGCCCTCTAAATAAACTCGACTAACATTTGCGATGAAAAAACGGGTTGAGTAAAATTTACTGAAGGTTGAGGCAAAATTCTATTTACAAGGTTGGATAAATTTTCATTTTCATTGTGTAAATCAACCAGTTGTGTCATCGCAAATTTTACTAAACCTTGATCAAATTTTAATCAAATTTGTTTAGAGTGTGACAAAACGTCTCGTTAATCTACTCAGAAACGCATCTATGCACTATTTTATGTAGTTCCGCCGGCGGTGCCGATTGGTATCCAAATTATTTAGTGTGTATTTACATAGAATCAATAAGCAATTAATCCTACACCAGTGTCGGCACAATCAAGTGACACGATGGACAGGCAAAAATAAAGGAAAGCGTGAATTATAAGACAAGTCTGGTGCGTCACCCATCCATCCATATCGCACTGCAAAAAGGCATTAAGTTTTACATAAATACAAAATTTTATCGGTTTGTCTCGCATTACTACTTTGCTCCGTAACGCGACTCCACTTACTTCATCGATAATCTTGATATTTTTAAGTACGTACAAGAATCGACAATTAATTTTTAATTAAAAATTTTCATGAAGTATCGCCAACATCGTGAAATTCAACATTCATTCATTCAATATTTATTATTTCTTAGCTCGGGGAATTTATTTTAAAAATCTGGTCTGCAAATTTGACGTGTTTTTACAAATATATGTACACTCCAGATTTCGACCGTTTTTGGAGGAGTGGATGTAAAGTTTAAGTTTAACACCTTCAGAAAATTTGGAACTCATAAAAACTCATCGAAATTCACCAGTCCAGCAGTAGATAAATTTGTGCCATCTTCCAGAATTTTAAAATTAATTCCCAGAGCCGAAAAATGATTAGAAAAGTGCTGATTTTTATGATACTTCATCGAGTCCTAAACTACTAAAAAAATATCATAAATTTAAATTTTTCAGATCCACCAAAATGGCCACTTTCACCACCTTCGCCGACCTGTCAACCGCTCCACCTGCCGAGCCAGAAACTACGACCGTGCTTCGACTCCGCCTCACGAATCGTGCCAGCGATCTTCACCGCAACCGAGAACAACTCAACGATCTAGGAATTCAGCAAACGTGGCGGCAAAGTTTTTTCAACTTGCTCCCAACTGCACCTTGGGCGGAGCAAATAGAGCTTGGAACGGAGCCTGAAGGGGTAACAACGGAGGCAGAGACTGAGGAAAACTTGGTACAAAAAACTAATAACTATTAAAAAATTAAAAAAAATTAAACCATTAAATCTCTTCGAAGGATTTTTCCGGATTTTGATCAATGCTGGGGTAGAATGTAAAATTGTAGAGAATCCTTTAATTTCAATATCTGGTTTTATCATTGGGAAATACGCTGGCATTTTTTCGGGTTTTCCGGTTATCAGCCCCTCTCCCGTCAGGTTAAGGGCGAAATAGAACCAAATTATTAATACTGTTACACTCTTAAAAATCAATTAAATTGTGTAACCCTATATATAAATTTATTTAGATGACGTTGAGACGGACATTGTGTGTTGACGTTATTTTAAGAACACTTTATTTTCCCAATATTTCGACAATAAACTTTTGTCTTCATCAGGGGAGGTGGTAAAAATGTAGTTTAAGATACACCGATATTATGAGAATGCACAAATCATGAAGATCACAATTATGACTAACAATGGAGACTGGTTGTTATGTTACAGTAAATGTAATAATGCGGATGTCCAAATCGGGTTGATTTTCATTCCATCTTTTTATAAATAAATTTATGTTTATCTTCCTCGAAACGTTCGTGTTTTTCTTGTGAATCTTCGAAATTTAGATTTTAATTATTGTCCCACTCTTAAAAATAATGTCATCCTTTTGCAAAGTGAATGCAATCTGAATTCTAAATTAAGTAAGCAATTCTACATAAATTCAGGATTAACTTGTTTAACATTAAAGCTTCCTCTGGATTTAATATAGTTTGTATAATTTTGAATTCAGAGTGCACTCTGAATGCACTCGAGTAATTCAAAAGGGTAACATTATTTTTAAGAGTGCATTCAAAAATATTTTCTTACCATTCCCATAGAGAAAACTGAGGGCACACTTTGCCAAAATGCGTGACGCCATTCAAGCCCATGAGGTTTCCGCGATCCGAGAAATGCGTCAATTACCGGGAGCCCAACAACGACAAGTCCTCACTTTCTGGGAACATGCATCCGTCTTCTTTATGGACGTGCTCAAGTGGTTGGAAGCTGCATTTTTGGAGGTTTTAGACAAAATCAAGCAGGGTTTCAAAATTGTGAAAAAGGTTCTAGCCGACATTTTTAAAACGGTGAGTGGCTTTCTGAAGCAGGTTTTTGCTTAAAATTTAAAAGCAATATAATTCACTGTTTAATAGTTTTGTGATATTTCACTGTAAACATCGATCATTGTTACAAATGAAATTTGATGTGTCTCAATTGTAGTAATATGTATGAATATATAAATTTAACATGGCTCAAATCAATAAATAAATAAAAAAAATAATTTAATTGTGTTTGGCTAATTACAGGTTAATAAATGAAAATAATCAAGTCGGTATTTGCGCTTATTATTGGAAATTTTGTGTACATTGGTCGAATTGGTTGTCCAATGAATTGGTCATTTTAATGTTGGTCGAATTAGCTTGCAAGTATAGAATAATAACGCAAAAAACAAATAATTTGGATTGCAAAATTTAGAAATTATCTACTCAAATCCGCAATCCACCAATTGTGGAAGATTGCAATTACGATTAATCGGATCGAACAAAAGAGGAGGTGGGCACTTGTAGATTTCCATGATCTCATCATAACACACGAGGAACAAGGAGCAGTCGTGGGGATGCGGGTAGTTTCCGTCCGGTTTGGAGACACAGGTCACCGTGTTTGGTGAACTGCACGCCTTCGTGACCGGATTGAAGAGCAAGGGTGGTGGACACTGAAAGATTTGAGCTACTTGTTCATACCAAATGATGAATTGTGAGCAGTCTGAAGGATGAGCCATCCGATCTTGAAACGTTTTCTGAGAAACCTCCAATCACATAGATAATATCTCCATCCGACAATTAACTGCAAAGTTCGGAAATTTTCGGGAAATTCGATGGTCCTCAAGCGTATCCAAGTCAAGTTTACAGACTGACTGTGAATCATCAGCTGGTGGAACTCTGGACTCAGCTGTCGTGCAATTGCAATTAACATTATCTCCAAAAAGGTAAGCACTCCCGCCAAATTCGATTGCTCGGCTAAATCTTCAAGGTAGTTGATATCCAAGCCCGGTAAAGTCACGTGTCCCCATGTTCAACGAATACAGCTGGGAATGTTCCCTACTCAGACAGTACGCTGTATCCGAGTCTGGACGAATTTTAAACGATTGCCTCGCGTCCCTCGAATACGTCGAGTTTAACAAAATCGACGTTTCATTAGCACGTGGATCAAACGAGATGATGTGCGAAAAATGTCCATGGAGACCTCTCGTGTTCGTTATAAGCAAATAGGACAACGTAGTTGACCGGCACATGACTACTTGTTTATCTAACCTACGTGTATCTACACACATACTTCATGAGCAGGACGAAGGTCGATGTACACAAACAGTGGCAAGTGGTGCTTGCAAATTTCCATGGTGTTTGCAGAGTGGGTCGTGATTTTCATACGTACCATCTTCATAAAAAATGTAAAACACAAAATATAAATGCAGCATAGGTACATAGATGCTCGCAGTTTGCAATTGATGATGTATGTGAACCTGTCCATCGTAATTGATAAGCTAATTATTTTAAGTGATTTATCTAAACAAGTGCTGATGATAGGCTAAACTACCAATATTAATGATAAGACAAACCGATCAATCATCATTATGATTGAACTTTTCCATGCGCACGTATCGTCTCGACTGGCCTCATTAATATGAAAAGTGTTTAAGGAAAAAAATAGGAAACTTTTGGCGAAGCCCGTTTAAAAAAATATGTATTGACCTGCCTCTCCGGAAATGTACATATTATTCAACATGACGGCAGTATTTAGAAAACAAAGCGGGAATTTCATATTTTGCATGGTTTTATTGATAAACAATATGAAGATTCGATTATTAAACTAAATTAAAAAACAAAATTAACAAAATTAATTAGTTGCCCTTTTATAATCATTATTACATTAATATTTATTTCGTGTATAAGTAGTTACACCAATATGGTTCCTTTTAACAAGTTATATCTAGTTTTAAATTTAAATTCGCGAAATAATCTGGCACATTTGAGCAATACCAATGAGTATTCGGGGTAGTCGGGGTTTTCTTGAAGATATGATAACATGGCATTACTAGCAATTCTACAAATGAATTACTTATGAATAAATAATTAATAAGCATGCTGTTTTGTTGTGAAATTACTGAAAAACAGTTTTTTCACAACTTAATACATGAGACGTTACTCAATTTACCCCAAAGACCCCAACTACCCGCAAAACCCAGGTAAAACCCATCGGTCTAGGTTTTCAATAGGAAAATCCCGGGGATTTCCTTACCCTGATTGTAGATCACGCATTTATATTTAACAGAGTACTTAATTGTGTAGTAGTTAAGCAAATAAATAACAATTTCCTGCCCAGTGTGTTCGAAATTCACAATTATTTTTCCAGAAGATGAATTCGACCGCAGTGTTTCGCCAAGTTGGAAAAATTGCAAAACTTTTTTCCACAGAAGTAGCACACACTCGACTTCTCTCCTTGATGCGTTCGCTTCACATGACCTTTGAGAAGTTGTTTGAACAAACTTCGGTATTCACATTTGTCACAGGAATAAACTAGCTCGGATTTACTGGAATGTTTCGCTGTCATATGATATCTCAAACCTCCGCTGATTCTAGTCTTTTGTCACATATTTTGCATACGTAGTCTTCCTCGCGGTGGTAATTTCTCATGTGGTTCCACCTCCCGGGATCAGATAAGAATGAGTCTGGACACAGTGTACATGCGAATACAGGTCGGACACATTGGTCTTGGTGCACCGCCTGGAAATACATAGATGAAGAAAAAATGATATAAGTAGACCAATATGTATGTATTGACACACTTGTGAATTTGAGGTACGGCGAACTTTTGGGTACGGAAAAAATCCGAACCGTACCGTCCCCGAACCGTACCGCATACCTGGGATTTCTTACAAGAATTTCGAAGTGTTCTCCCAGCAAATTTTTGAAGTGTTCTCAGGAAACATATGTAGAAACCCTATTTTTTTTACAGATTTTTGTTGCACCACGGTGTTATGACGAAATAATGAACAACTTTCTCTTTATTATTATCACATGTCAAAAAAATGTGATTGTAATTAGTAATTTATTGTTTCACGTATTCGTGCATTAATAGGCCTCAGTATTCTTTTTATTGTCGAAAGCTATGGAAATGAACTCAATTTTAAACGTTACAGCATCCTTCTATAAATTTCAAGCAGTACTTACAACAGATCGGATATAACGATATGTATAGGATACATGCCTTATATGGAGATCTAGAACCTGTATATTTTTTATTTGCTTTCAAGTATGACAAATAGCTATTCATATATTTATAGAAATTGTCATTTGCGCAAAAAATATACATTTTGAAATTGCAAGTTTTTCCATTCCATTTGAATCTTGCATCTCCAATTTAATACTTCTTTGACTGAAATTACACAACTTTGACTGAAATTTTTAATCCTTACACATTTCTATCTTGACTCTTAGTAATACTACACTTAGAAATGGGAGGTTGGGCGCTCGAAGACGGGAGTGAGAACGAGGTAATTAAAAATAAATTCGCATAACAAAATTCGAAAATTTACAGAATTTTAAAAACCGTGGTTTTGGCTGAAAAATGTTTTAAAATTCGCGCCTCGCGCACAAATTAGCGCATTATGAAAAATGCAAAAAATACGGGTATGCTTATTTCTTGTGGTGAACAGAATAAAATTGGTCCCAACCAGATCTGAGTTGTACACGTAAAACACTTGCATTGTCAGTTTCATGTGATCTTTCCATTTAGAGACCCTTATATAATTTTCGCGATGAGCCACAAATTTCTTGCATAGAATACGTAAATAACTGATTCTTCCAGCTACATATGTATGGATAATGGTTGGATTTTAGAAGGTTTTCCTACCCAGGCCGAAATTTACGACGTTGTCATTCAAGATTCTGTCTGGTTTGCTTCAAATCATGCCATGCACAGGGTTCGGAAAAACCCGGGGTTTTACTCTGAAAATAACTACCCCGTGGTTTTACTGGGTTTTGCTCAATTTTGGGGTGAAGTAATAAAGCTTACAATGTTACGTCAATTTGTTCGATTAATGAATTTTATCAATATTTATTAAAAAACTTCAATTAAAAATGCCAGGAACACGAGAAAAATACGAATTTGATGAAACTCCAAGTTAATCTATAAATTATGATTTTTAGATCATAAACAAAAATTCGAAATAAATAGAGAAATTTACTGAATATTGATCAGAGTACTTAATCCGAGTTAGATATGCACCTGCAAACTGATTCTATTGATTTATCTATTTGAATTTAAAATAACACTTAGTAAAACCCTAATAAAACCCCTTTATCATAGTAAAACCCACTGGGTTTTACTGATTTGGGACCCGGTAAAACCCAGTAAAACCCCAAAACCCCAAACCAGTAAAACCCGGGGTCGGAATACCCTGGCCATGCAAAATGCAGGAAAACTTTTCTCCGCTTTTCAATGCAGTGGAAAATATTGAGAAAGCGTTCTCGATCTAATTCTACAAACTGTGCAAAAAAGCAGAAAAGTGTTCCCCGTTTTATTTTATAAAATTCAAAGTATTGAACAACGACACTTTCAAATAAGTTTGCCGTGTTCTCTAAATTATTTTATCCAAATCCAAGATGATGCGTAATTTTTTGGTTAATTTTTTGTTTGATAATTTAATATGTTCTGGGTAATCTGTTCTCCTCCGCCAAAAAGTGTTCTCCCAGCATTGCTGGTTGGTTGGGTAAGAAATTCCAGGCATGCCGTACCGTCCCCGAACCGAACATGTCGGGTTCGGTGAGACAACCAAAATGCACTAGCGTGAATATGCAAGCATGTAATTAGTTATGCAAAATCGCGCAAACATGATTCTGCATAACCTATGCTTGCACATAGGTCTTTTTGTTGCTTATAAATATTTGTCCCCTTATATCTTTTTGGAATTAATACGTAGGTGTTTTATTATTAATTTTCAAAAGGTATGTTCCGCACTGTTTCTGACCAAAATTGTGATGAAATAACAAACTTCAAATACATTTAGGAGGCTGTGATTTTTTTCAGTTCTTAAGGTTAACGTCAACACTAGCAATAAATCGGCAAACTTTACCTCGACGGAAAAAATGCTAGATTTGCAAATTAAATATCGTAGTGTGATTTAATTTTTAATGCTGGATCGGCAATACGTGTCGCAGATTTATAGTTGAATGCTTAAAATGTACAATGAAAACTCCCCAACACGAAACACAAATTCAATTGGGTCAATAATTTTTAATTATGGCGAAACGAGGTCTCGGGCAAAAAGTCGCAAGGACGCTCAAAATCCGCTTCTTCCACAGAAAGGCTCCGGAAACTAGACGAACCAATAATGAGAGATCCGCGATTGAAACTGTCCTATATAGCAGATGAGATGGGGGTTTCAAAACCAGCAATTTGTTCCATGTTAACTGAAGACTTAGGTATGAAAATGGTTTCCGTCCGTTGGGTACCAAAATTGCTTTCGGCATCTCAAAAACAGGATCGAGTCGACTTTTGCAATGCAAATTTTAACCTATTAAATGAAAACTGGAACCTGCTCTATATTTTATTGGCTGCATATGGTACTTGGGTTTACTATTATGACCCGGTGACCAAATAATAATTCCCTCATTGGAAGCTCGAGGGGTTGCCACCGCCCGTGAATTGAAAAGTGCAAAAATCTGAAAAAAAATTGATGATGACCATTTTCAAGGATACCAAAGGTCCCCTCCTTATAAAATTTATTGCTGGTAATACTGCAATAAATGGGGCCGTGTATGCAGGAACCCCGAAGGAGCTGCGTCCTCCGGTTGAAAAGAAACGTGGGGTCAAAATAAAGAGCTGGCCTTTTTTTAGACGACAACGCGCCACCTAATACTTGGCTTTTTGCGAGGGTTAGTGCAGACGAAAATCGCTTTACCTGCACAAACCACGCCCCGTGCAGTCCAGACTTGTCCCTTAGTGATTATTATTCGTTTCGAAACTTAAAGAAAAACATCAGGGGAAAACGTTTTCGGATGATAATGAAATCAAGTCGTAAATTTTGGCATATTTTCGAGGTAAATTTTAATGAGTTATTGCTAGTGTTAATGTTAACCTACAGAACTGAAAAAAATCACAGCATCCTAAAAGTATTTGAAGTTTGTTATTTCATCAAAAGTTTGGTCAGAAACAGTGTGGAACATACCTTTTGAAAATTAATAATAAAACACCCACGTACACCACTGACGAATGGGTACAAAATTTCAAGTGGACAGGACATGTTTAACGACCGTAATTTAAGTATATTTCACATATGTAAGTAGTGTTGTAAATTATATTATTCATACCTCGTGCCTTTTCAAAGTAGCTGATTGTGAGAAGCTTTTCCCACAAATTTGGCACTTGTGACCTTTCTCTGTTGTGTGGGTGGCAATGTGCACGTGTAGATGAGTCTTTAGCTTAAATTCCCTTGGGCAAAGGGCACACGGAAATTTGACAGGATTTGAAGCATGTTTCACCTTAAAGTGCTTGACCATCGTGGATTTGTCCCCATAGTTTTTATTACAGCTGGGGAATGTGCATGGATGTCGGGGTCGTGGGGTATTGCTGTGCTTAGTTGATTTATGCCGTCTTAAACTTACAAGGGAAGGTCCCCGACTGCTTATCGTGTCCAGGGTACCCATTATGTTTTTTAGAATCCACTAGAACCCTAGACGAAGGATCCATTCATGTTTCCGTGTAAATCCCATATTTGGCGCCATGGCGTGGCGCCAAACTTAAAAATCTGGGTTTTCGACCAATTTCAAACCTCCATAACTTTTCTAGTTTGCGGGGGATTTTCAAAATTTTGGGCTTAAAATGACCACAAAGGTCAAAATTTTAAGAAATAAATAAAAAACGAAATATTTTTATTTTTTGATATTTTTTCGGCGAATCCCCAAGCGTAATAAAATTCCCAAATTTTGATAAAAATTCAAACAAAAAATTTTTTGAAAAATTTCATGGCATACGACAGTTGAACTCTTTTTAATGATTTTTGGAAATTTTTTTGAAAATCCGCCCAAGTTTTCAAAAGTTATGGCGGTTTCAAAAATAAAAACATACAAATTTGGCGAATTTGGCGCCACGCCATGGCGCCAAATATGCGATTAACACGGAAATATGAATGGATCCTTCGTCTGGGGTCCAAGTAGATTCTAAAAAACATAGTGGGTGCCCTGGACACGATAAGCAGTCGGGGACCTTCCCTTGTTAGTGGACTGCTAAACTCTCCAAGACACAGGTCACAGGAATGCTTTCGACGTCCGGAGTGCTGGTTGGTCATGTGTGCTTCTAGTACGACAGAATTTTTAAGGGTTTTTCTACAAATCTGTGAATATTTGAGGTAGAAATTATTTTCAAGGCAAATTTTGCCCACAGGGATGGGCAAAATACATGAGTTGAAAATACAAAATGAAAATACATTGGAAATGGCAAACTACATTTGTATTTTGAAGTACTTTTGCAGATTGGTGTGTTTAAATAAAAGATACAAAATACTTTTTAAATACTTTTTAAAATACTTTGCAAAATACGTTTTAAATTTGAAAATGCACTTATGAAAATTTACGTAGACATTTTTAAACGGAATTTAAGTTTAATTTCAACACTAAAATTTTAAGCAACATGAGCATATCGAGAATTTTATCTTAGAAAAATCTTTGTAATTCGACCAAAAAATACTTTCCGAGAACCTGAAAATATGAATACACCGCATTGCCTTCAAAATGCATTTGCATTTTAAAACAGTTTTGATGTTACATTAAATACATTTTTTTAAATACTAGATATTAAACACAAGATACAAAACAAGAATGTTGTATTTCAAATTGATTTTTGAATTTTCAAAATGCTGTATTTTGCCCATCCCTGCTCACCCATTAATTAAGCCACTCTTACCTCACACTTTACGCTTGCAACTAGGTCATGAGTGATGACATGCCTCTGGAGTTGTTGTTTTTTTGAGAAAGTTTTTGAACATGTGAAGCACTCGAAGTTTTTGCTGGATGCCATTTGTAGAGCTAAATATTCCCAAGGAAGTTTTGTATGTATGTATATCAAAATTTGAATTGTTTATATGGTTTAAATAATATTATTCTAAATCCGAATTACATACTCACGCTTAGCCTGATTATGGATTTATTTGTTGGTTTGATATTTGAATTATCCGAGTTTTGAGTTTGAACTAATTCAAGAAATATATATGGTGCGATCATTGAAAGAACAGTACAATTTTTGTCAACCATCAACCTCCCTCAGTGACCTTTGAGGGCGATGGTTTGACACAAGTTTTGCGATTAATTAAGCCCTACCTGCAAGGTGATATGTATATTGATCGTAATTTTCAGATCACCTGAACCCGACGAGGTCACGGAGGACGGAGGAGGGATGAAGATTGACAAAAACTCAAAAACTCTTCTTTTAAATAATGTTCACACCATAGCGTGAATTGGATGGATAAATTTCCATTAGTTACGGATTTAGGATTGAAACTTTTATTAATTTTTATCAAAACTTGAACAGTGATGACAAAATTATTAAAATATTGAATTTCAGAGGCAAAATTTCAGTAATTAATGGAGATTTGCGAATTTTTCCTATTGAAAAATTTTCCATTGTAACCTGACATTTAAACCACCCTGTATGTAAGGCACCTGCGACCATACCTGTTAAAAAAAAACTTTTTTCGTTCAAACTTCAGTCATCCCGACTTGGAATTGAAGATTTTCATTTATTTTCGTTCAGTCATTTTCACTCAAATTCATTTCACTTCACTTCATCTGACTTCATTTCTTACTTCGCCCCATGTATTATGCATGGGGTGAAAAATGAAAGGAGTGAGAAATCCTTTCATTCCCAATCATTCATCTGAAATGACGCGACATTTTTATTCAAAGCACAGGAAATTCATTTTCATTCTCAGTCGCATGAATGAATGTGAGCAGGTATGACTACCAACGGTATATTATAGTATGTCGCAGGTGCCTTAAGTTGTCCTGATTTTTACATAGATATGAGTAAAAAATTAGTGGCGTAATTATCATTGGATAATGAAACACAGGAAACAAATTACGACGAAAAATCTTGTCGCAAAAATTGTCAGTTATCAAACATTTTTGGCTTGGAAAATCTTGGCGAAAAAGTTCTATATTGCCAATTATGTATGTATAATTTTCCGCTAAATGTATCCACATTCTTCTAAACACATTATAATTCAGTAGAATATAATAATTTGTGACGTGCATACTTTTTTCAATAACTTTGCTACATAATGAATTCCCTTATTATTGAAATTCTGAATATTTATCGAATTTTTATCAGAATGATTGTGCTGGGGCTTTATGCTATTGGAGAATTAGCCAAGTTCCAGGAACGAAGTATTGGACAATAACGAATACTACTGGATATACTTCCAATAATACGATGAGTTACACGGGGTAACAATTACGCAATTTTTTTTTTTAATTAACCAGGTAATTTATTTATGATAATTACCTATTTCGTTGGGGCAGTATCCCAAACGAATATGGGATTGATGTACATTTGGCCCCGTATAACCCTCAGGATCCGGCACAATGGTGGGATTTCACGCATTGTCGATAATCAAAAATTTGATTACATTGTGGCCTTAATTTTGTCGATGGGTTAGAAAATATAATAAATATCTATCTGTAGTTCATATACACATTGTAAAAAAAATTAAATATATAAAAGTAAATAAATTGGTTTTGTCAGCATGTTTAAAAAATTTCTTGTAATTTTGCATAACTGATTTTTTGTAATTCTAAACAGTGGCAGACCAAATTTGTAAACTTAAGAAAAATCTCTCGTAGTATCGTTTAGCGGCCACAGATTTCAGAATCGCAGATATATCGACCTAAACAGAAGGAATGGTTGAGACAATTTAATTGATTATAAAGTAAAGCCTGAACAGACTTGTTAGGTTCGACAAAATCGAAGTCTTCGAAACCCTTGACTTATTTCACCTCTCCATGGAGGTGGTTCCTCTTCTGAAATTCGGTGGTTATCTGAAGTCTTCATGATGCATTATGAGTATCTATGATAGATACATACAGTAAGGTGCAAATCTTTACAGCCACCCTGATTATCGTCACCAATTTTGGTTGCGTCTTCAATAAATTACGAAATTTAGCCATAATGTGTGGAATACTATCCTACACAACTGGCATGAGCCGTAAAGTCGAAATATGCCGCATTCTATATTTTTCCTGCTAAATGTACAAATAGGGTGCAAAACTTTACAGCCACTTTAAAAATTTGGGTATTAAATTTATGTGTTCAGTTTAGGACGGATTTCATCAATTTGTTCACGATTTTATTGACGAACATACATATAGGCTCGTCAACCAGTAATTGGTTACCCTTGAATTCTTCGAAGTAAATTCATAAATTGTGTTCAGCATGAAGTCAAAAAGCTTCCGAAAAGTTAGTTCTCCAATTTCTTCCTGCACCGCGAAATTTATTGTTTCAATTGATTATTACCGTCACATTTATTAGCTCACCCTGCGTAGCATGAGAGCTATTGAATTCCTCTTGTCCGTCCGTCCGTCCGTCCGTCCGTCTGTTTGTGTTCACGAGTTTTTTTTGCATCAATTGGTGCTTAATTAAAAATCCCCATGTCCATTATTGAGCATCTTAATCGCACCATTGGTATCGAACAATCCATGACGCAATTGCTGCGAATCAATTCAGAAAATTAATTGGGGAAAAGCCAACAATGTTGGAATTACTAGCACCTTTGGGGTCAAATAATCGGTGATCGAAAATGATGCGAAATAATTGGGATCATCTATGTAAAACGCACCAAAAGTGCAGAATAACTAAGAAATAATTACACAATTTTGGCCAATCAGTATGCAAATGGTGCGAATCAGTTGGGGAAATTGATCGACGGAGAACACCAATTGTAGAATAAGTCGCACCGTTAGTATCGAAGAATCGGTTGTCCAAAATGATGCGAAACAATTGGGACACTCGATGAAAAATTCACCAAAAGTGTAGAATATGTAACTGGAAGAAATAATTGCAAAAATTTGACATCACGATTTCATTCGTGCCAAACGCCGAATTAACGCAAATTATGTCAAAAGCAAAAATTTATTTTCTCGCGTTATCCTACACTATTGGTGCAAAATTATATAATTATAGTATATTTAATTTCCCTGATTATTCTGCACTAATGGTGCAAAATTGTATAACACTTATGCAATTATTAGCTCACCCTGCATAGCACGGGAGCTATTGAATTCCTCTTGTCTGTTCGTCCGTCCGTCCGTCCGTCCGTCCGCGAGTTTTTTGCATCAATTGATGCTGATTAAAAATCCCCTTGTCCATTATAGACTTGTTTAGCCCCACCATTGGTATAGAACAATCCGAGCGCAAATGGTGCAAGTTAATTCAGCAAATAGATCGAGATAGGACTATAATTATGGAATAAGTAGCACCGTTAGTACCGAGCAATTGGTTATTAAAAATGATGCGTAACAAGTGGGCCATCTATTTCCCCCCAAAAATCAATGATGCGTAACAAGTGGGCCATCTATTTCCCCCCAAAAATCATGTCAGAATTCTGTTCTATTTGTTCGATTATCCTGCACCATTAATGCAAAAATATTTGAAAATTCTATTCTAATCTATTTGCTCCATTATTCTGCACCATTGACGCCAAAATATATAAATTTTATACTTGCGGTTATTCAGCACATTTGGTCTAAAGTTAAATGAAAGTAATTCCGACATTTTATATATTTTCCCGTTTGTATTGCACCATCGGTGCAAGAATGTATAAGAGTCATGATCTATTTTGTCGGCTTATTTTGCACCTTCAGTGCTAACTTCTGTCTAAATAATTATGACAGGGTGAGCTACTTCTAACGTTACTACGGTTTATTTTGTCGGCTTTAGTGCAAGTTTAGTGCAAAGTACCTTTAGTGCAAAGTTATATCAAATCATTTTTGCAGGATGAGCTACTTCTAACGTTACTAAGGTTTATTTCATTTTTGCTTAGATTTACTCAGCAATACCCCACGACGCTTTTGGACTGAATTCAAGTCAGTCGACGTACTGAGACAGCCCGACAGATGGGTTTTATTATCATCGAAACGTTGTTTCGTCTCCTTCAGAAAACGAAAATTGCTTTATATTGTTGGCAAACGAGTTTTGATGGAGGGAGGAACCCCACTCCTCCCTCCATCAAAACTCGTTTCTCTGCACCCGGGTGCAGAGAATTCCCATAACACCAGCAGCAGGATAGATGCGTTGCGTTCGTCACGAAAATCATAAACAAATTCGAGAAATTCGACTTGTAACAAATCGTGATAAACTTCCCCTATCTGAATGCATGTCTGGTAGTAATTAATAGGTTCTAAATTTAATAATAACAGTTTTATCACCAACTGGAAAATTGACACATTTTCTTTTTATTTTCCCTAACTTTCTCAATTACTTGTGTGGCTAGGCTGATTCCCACGCAGTTTGAGTTGTCCTGGATTGTGTAAAGTGGTTGAGTTGACTTGAGAACTTTTCCCTGACACAATAATTCACTGGATTGCACATAAAACTAATCAACAACTATAATTTAGCCAGTTTTTAGTGAAAAAACTTTGTTGGATACAGTAACTTTCAAAACATAATTATCGCAAACATGTCCCTCGCGTTTAGCTCTAATTAACTTATGCTGGATGAGTTTCGAGTCAAAACTCCATTCACGTATTAGGTTTCGCTTTACATAGTTGGTGTTTACATAGTTTTAATTTACATAATTCCTTCAAGCCAAACATGAAGGACGCAGGACATGCATGAATTGCATAAAAAATGATAAACTTACATGGAATTTGTCCACCTAATAATTCTGATATCTTCGAATAGAAGAAATTTTTACGGATTCCTAATATACAGAAATATGTGCTGTAATGTGTAAATTGTGTTGTTGGTTCAGTTAACATTTAAGATACATATTTAAAGAAATTAACATTGTTATTACATTTGTGCCGCAGTAGAAGCAGGCAAATCAATGTTTGTAAGCACAGAATAGTGCAAATCATGGCTAATGTGCATCACTGCCATAGATTCCAAACTCATCTTACGCAGATGCAATTGTCCAGTTTTGTAGTTGCTAAACAGGTAATATTTAATGCATGCAAGTATTTCTTACAAACAAATTTTGAACAAACAGCTGTATTTATGCATATCGATTTATTTTTAGTTGCAAAACGAAGTGTAAGAATACATTAGTGCTTATTTGTCCGACCTGCTGTATAAATGCAGCCACTCCCAGACCCCAAATAACATCTACATAGGTAGTAACTTGTCAGAGCCTTACACACTCTGCACAAGATTGTGGCGCATGTCTCAACTTGCCTCAAATGAGGAAGTGAGCACACAATGTATCAAATTACCCAAGTATCAAAGTGCCCCAACAAATAATTCGGTAGCTATTGGTAAAACAAGAAGACGGTATGTATTGATTTTAACACAGGAATAAATAATTGGATTACACGGAGTTTAGTGGAAAAGTCGAAGAAAAAGTTTTGTTTTATTTTGTCAATATTTCGAATGCTATCTGCCATTCATTATCAAGACGTTTACAAGAAGATGGGAAATTTTTACAAGATTTAGTGGTTGAAAGTTTGTGTAAATTCATCAGGAAATAAATTTCATCTCTATACACAAATGTGTTGTTATAAATATTAACCTCTTTGTCCCCACTGGAATATTTGACAAAACTCCACCACCATCATTTAAATTTACACAAAATCAGGAATCTCTAGTTTCTCATGAGCAGAAAAAAAGTTCTAACTGTGAACTCAAAGTCCTCAAATTCGGTTATACACACCCAGAAAAGTTTATATTCATTTTATCAACGTTACATTTTGTCTATCCGTAGGTTATATTTACAAATTTCTTATTATCTGATGGATGAATCATTTAGATGGATTAACGGGTGCGAGCTGTTTAGTTTTCCGCTCTCTAGTCTCTTCGAAGAATTCACTTGCTGCTTCTACATGTTCATGTTTAAAAAACTTAACAAAAATATCCCTTTTTTTGGCGTGTTTTTGTTTATCCGTAAGACTCGATTTTGGTTTAATGAAGGTCATAACCGCCATAAACTTGAAACATTTCAAATCATGCAATGGTGTCTGTATAAGCTGAGCTTCTGATATTGTGCACGGTGCTTGAAATATGCCAATCCCACGTCCCAAATCGAAACGGTACACGCCATTGGTATTCAGAATTCTGAAATTTATTTTTTAAGAAATGTGTATTATTATTACCACCAAAATATGCAGATAGTTCACTTGAGATATTAAAGCTACATGTTGAAAACGATCTAGAATTTTCTGTACGAATTATGCAAGACTAATTATGCAAAATTTTGAGAAATTTTCCGTTCCACAATATTTTTCAGGGTTGGGCAAGACACCCTCATGCATTTCAAATACAAACTGCAAAATATTTGAACCTCAATACAAAAATACTTCTACGGCTAAAACAAGCCTACATAAATTCAAATTTTTTACCCAATTCAATTTTGTACTTAAATATATTTCGCGTATGTAGTTTTACAGCCCAATTTTCCAAAGCAAAAAATAATGACAATTCTCCTGGGATTCCGAATCCAGCACTAATTTTTGTATTGCATTTACTCCAGTGACAGTAAAGTACAAGCAAAATTACCAGAAATTTCTTTGTCTCTTATGATTTATGATTGTATTTTACGTGTGTTAATCTTACGTCATTGAGCGATCATGCGCTCTGTTGAATGCTTTCACAGAAAAAGATATTGGTGTCGCGGATTTGCGAAAATCTTCGTTGTTCTTATCCAGGAACCTCTGCCATGCAATCTTGTATATATTAGTGCAAACGTCGGACGCAATTATTGGAAGATTCGGTGTTGGACGAACGGGATTATAAGTTTTGCTGAACTCAAACTCCCTCGGAGGAACTGGATCCTTCGTAATCAGATAAATATACTTCAAACTTTTATATGAGTTATCAAACATCCACTCAAATAATTTTGCCAGGGTGTGCATCTGTAATTAAAACAGTTGAAATTAAGGAATGCCTTGGTTAGTTCGAGATTTGTCCAATAAATAATTATAATAAGAAGAAAGGAAATGGATTTAAGATCTAAAACATATTTAGGAAATTACGATTTTTTCCACTTCCTATATCAACAACTTAGGCCACACTAAATTTTCAAAGTTGAAAATCTAAGGTTAAAATCTTAAATTGCTAAATCGCAGTGTGATGAGTTATTAATACTTTAGAGGAGATCAGGCCCCTTGAAGTCAATTTGGCGCCAGAGGCAAAAAGGTAATGACGCTCCAAAATGGTAGCATATTCTACGATCGCATTTTTTCCCTTTTCTTATTATACACCTAATAGTACACAAATTAGCCTTTTGCACTAATTGCATTTGCACAAATCAGCACTTAACATAAATGTATGCAAGTAAATGTTTTTAATGTGGGTATTCACGTCAACTTCGTAAAAGCCGTAAACGTCGCTTCGCCAAATATCTTCTCAACTTTGCGATGTTTGCGAAGAGTTGCGATGCGACAACCAATCAGATAGCTTTATCTTTGTACGAAACATGTGAAGCAAAAAGGCATCTATTATCGTCGTAAACTATTTATCGCAAACTCGTCTTCTGCAAAAATTTCAATTTCTCCTCATTTTCATCAATGTTGCTAGACAGCCTTAAACTAACTTCGTCATGAGCAAGAATTATGCAATTCGACAACGACAAACAACGAGAATTTTTATGGTATACTTTCAGTATATGGATAAAAGAGGTCCACTAACGTCGCGGACTGATGTAATAAAGTGCTCAGAACTTTATACACAGTTAATGCAATTTCAAAAAAATTGCATATGTTTACTGCCAAAGTGTTTGGATTGCTACACAGCTAAAATTTTAATGATTCAATTCCGCTATCTGCTACAGATTGTATTTTCTTCTTCACATTTCGCATCAAATTCTGCGCAGAGACTGCACCTACTTCCAAGCTGATTTTCTTCCAACTGTTCTTAAATTTTCGTAAGGTGTCTGGCGTTTCTGAAAGCTTAGAATATTTGGACTTAGTCAGCGCCCAGAATTTCTCAATTGGTCGCAGTTGAGGAAATTTGGTGGGTTTCCATATTTTGGCACAAACTCAATTTTTTTCAGATGTCGGTACCCCGTGACCTTTTTGGCGTCATGGGAAGTTGCGAGGTCAGGCCAAAGCAAAAGTTTATTTTTTATGATCTTTGGTAATAAACGATTCCAATCCCCCTTTAATGCATGATTTAAGATAAACCCCCTGGTTTATAGTGCATTCCAAAATAACGGGATCGGAAACATGATCAATGCTAGACATGCGTTGCCAAATTCTTCATTTTTTGGGGAATTGGTCTTTCTTTTGGACTTTGTCTTCATATTTTACTTCACAGGGGTTGGAACTATGGAAAAAATGCCTTCCTGGAAGATTTGAAGGGTCGGCTGTGACGTGGGGCTCATTGTCCATGATGACCACGTTTCCCCGAATCTTCTTCAACAATTTCTTGCAGAACGCATGAATCCTTTCCTGTTGCGTTGGTTTGTAATTCGGTGCTGTTTTTTTCTGCCGTTGCTGTAATCCCTAGTTTCTGGACTTCGATTTTGCTCAGATAGCTTTTTGAAATCTTGACCTTACTTTCCGCGGCAGCCATTGTCGTTGATGGATAATTTTTGAAGATTTTATTTATGCGATTTTTGAGTTTAGTCGTCGCTAGCTTTGCAGGTCGACCAGTGGGGACTTTAAATTTGAGTTCATTGGATTCCTCGTACTTTTTTATGTAAGAGTTGACATTTGAATCAGGAATACCTTTTTACTCGAAAAAGTGTCAAGTGAGTTTAGAATCATAGTTTGTTCGATTTTTGTGAAACTCAATCACTCTTTTTTCAACTCTTAACTTTCAATCCAAGTTTTTCTAGTCTTAGCCATGACTCAATAATTGGTGACATATATCAATGGAAAGCTTATAACTTGGTCTATTCAAAAATAATTTTTCCGAAATTTAATTTCGCTGTGTTCCCGCCCAGCGCGCCTTTGACGGGGCAGTCCGCGACGATAGTGGACCTCTTTTAAGTCAAACTGGTCGAAGAACGTTGTTGAGACATAATTTTTCGAGTGTCAGGTCACCCCAGTGGGTGTAATAGCCATATCAGCCTTCGATGAGGGTCGTACGGGGAAATTCATAGAAAATGAACCGCTGGGTACTTTTTCAAAATTAGAGGTGTTTTGGATTCATGAATGCCATTCCTCGACAGCATTTTAGAGTTGTCTCGAAATTTCAGTTTTTTAATTTTTTCTAAATCACTGAAATTTTGATAATTTGGTTCTCACCAAAAAAAAATTGCGCTAACCTATTCTTCGGTTTCTGGGTATCAAGGAGTGGTCATGCACCCCACAAAGTATATATATTCTGAATCCTCTCTCCAAGGCCTTTCCAACGATACCCCATTTATAGGGTGTTGTGAGACCATGACCTATTGAACTTTCGGCCCGCTAAAAAGGTCACGCAGGTTGATTTCGACCTTAATGGTAATTTAACTTGTTCCAAAAGGAAAGGCCTTGGAGAGAGGATTCAGAATATATTTATATACTTTGTGGGGTGCATGACCACTCCTTGATACCCAGAAACCGAAGAATAGGTTAGCGCAATTTTTTTCTTGTCAGAACCAAATTATCAAAATTTCAGTGATTTAGAAAAAATTGAAAAACTGAAATTTCGAGACAACTCGAAAAAGCTGTCGAGGCATGGCATTCATGAATCCAAAACACCTCTAATTTTGAAAAAGTACCCAGCGGTTCATTTTCTATGAATTTCCCCGTACGACCCTCATCGAAGGCTGATATGGCTATTACACCAAATTGGGGTGACCTGACACCCGAAAAATTATGTCTCAACAACGTTTTTCGACCAGTTTGACTTATCCATATACTGAAAGTACACCATAAAAATTCTCGTTGTTTGTCGTTGTCGAATCGCATAATTCTTGCTCTCATATGAGTTATTTTTTTTAAATTGTTCATGTAAAATATGTAGGTCGTTCACGACACCGGTTTCACAAACACCCCAAAGTTGCGAAGATGTGTTGCGAAGCGACGTTTTTAAATTTACGTGAATACCCACAATGTCTTACAAAATTTAATACTTTTAGAAATTTTTCATACGCTACTTTGCATGATAAATTATAAAACTCCATAAAGTTGTTTTTATGTATCTAGTGTATATGGTCGCCCACTCGCGCCCCCAAGAACTTTGCGCCTTAGGTGGTTGCCTAAATAGCTGACTTATGCCTAAAACGGAGGAACTAAATGTTAAAAATAGATAGATAGAGGTTGTTATTCAAAGATTGATATAGCATTAGCCTTTACCATCATAAATGTTAAAAATAATATCATAGCATTTTCGATAGTGTATTAGTTGGAGGATAGATTTCTCCCAAACTATTTATAGCAAAATTTCCAAACAACACAAACCCCATCAGCTCTCACATTCATAATTATATGTTCGCAAATTAATTCAAAAAAATTGTTGTGCCATTTTAAAAAAAAAGTTATCCAGAAAAGAATAAAAACATTACAATCTCCTCTCCCTTAATAAACGTTTACTCATTTATTTCTCCAAAAGATCCCTACATCCTTAAAAATTAGGATATCGGTAACCCTTTCTAATGGACAGCTTCTAATAATAGTCAACCATACCTGCATAAGGTTCCAAATGTGTGGATCCACCAGAACGATGACAGTATCCTTTTCTGGGTTAGCGTGAGAAAAAAGCTGGTCGAGACTGGTTTTTTTGTCTCCTGATACCCCATAATATCTTACTTGACAAGTATCTTCAAGGAATATGTTTGAAGCCATTTTTATTACTCTCCACTCTTTTGATTGTAACTACCTCAATGCCAACGCATTCCGTAGTCACCACACATTTCATGTATTTGAAGTATAAATGCTTATGCATATATATTTTTTAGCATTGTGATATCTATGTATGCATGATAAGATTACCATATCTTGTGAATTAGTAGCTTGCCAGAAGCCGGCATATCACTGATTACTGAATTACTTTAAACATATAATCACAGTGGAGGTATCCCAAAGTATGCTCACGGGTTTAGACCAAACTAACGTCGGTCGATCACAAAATTAATTAATCTGAAATTTGCATACGACACGATTACACAATGGTTAAGCTTGTCAGAGGCAGGTATTTCCATTAAAAGAGGAGAAAGGGTTGACAACTTTTACACTTTCTAAATTTGCAGTGCATTTCTCTGGCTTTAGATGCAAATATCTCCCCCAACCTCCGCCAAACCTGCGCATTGGCAGATCATGTCATTTACAAAGTTCATGCTACTATGGTTCTGAACAGATATCTGGTGGTAACTTGATTAACATTGACCAGATATCAGATTCAATGTTAATCAAGTTAGCACCAAATATCTGTTCGGAACCATACACGCTACACTGAAAAAAAAATTATCAAATCAACACCGCCGGTGTCAATATGCGACTTAACCGCCTTGGTTAACATGTTGATTCCGAGTTATGATGATTCTGATACCGGTAGTTATAATGTTATGACCGGACGGAAACACTTCATTACCACTCGGAATTACAATTGTAACCAACGCGGTTAAGTCTTATGTTGACACTGGCGGTGTTGATTTGACAAATTTTTGCTTTGAGTGTAGTTAAAGTTGTGATGGATTGACACCTGTTTGGTCAAAATTTGTGAGCATACGTTGGGAGACCTTCATTGCTAGTCAATTGTCTAGCCCAACCCCATGGAACGTCCAAATTTAAATATTCCTTGCATTTCGCACGCGTTTTTATTTTGTTGTACATAACTATTGAATTCCTTACTCGTGATGAAAGCAACATCAGACTCTACAATGAATCCCAGAATGAATAGCTTGACTCATATTATCGTAAACCTCAATTACTTCCTGACTCAAAATATTGTCTAGTTTCAAAATATGATCCACCTCTATATCTTGACAAAGTAGAATTACCGACGAGAACCAGTTTATAGACTTAGCAGAGGCTGGTTTATTCAATAAACTTTATTGTATAACGAAATTAACTCTTTAAATGCAATATTACTAATATTTTCATCTGACTGACATTTAATACGAATCAAAAATTTTACTACTGTTTTGAGAAAGTAAACTTGCATGGGAGTAGCATTAGTCTCTAATCTGACAAACTATCTCGGCGTATATTTTGGGAGTTGTAGTACTCGCTTAAGAAAATTTGACCGTAGAGTCTCAAATTTTCAGCACTGTTTTGACCCCCATAGTGGACCGCAATTAGGGTTTTACATTGTCACCTTGTCATGACATTTTGACATGTCATAAATGTCATAAATGTCAAAAATGTCAGACATTAATTTTTACTGACAATTATGACATTTATGAAAGTTCGTCAAATTCGAAATTGTCAAATTTTCTGTCAACTTGTCATTGACAATTATGACATTTTCATTTTTGTATCGCATTTTCTCCAAATAAAAAATCATCGTAGGCGTTATATTTTGTTTCTCAGGTACATACATACACATCTTTCCTCTCATATAATTATTTACTACGAATGACACTGAACATATTATCCTGACGGCATTCGCTCTTAAAATTACAACTTATTCTGTTTGTCTCTGATCATTAGTTTTATTTGGAGCATCTATTTAGGAGAGTTGGCCGATTCCAGACATGTTTCTTCCAATTATACTGACCTGAAGTCTGTCTTTTCCGATAACATAAAATGTTTTTCGGTAAACATTAGAGCAGTATGAAGCTTGGACCATTGGTAGTCTGCAGTTTAGTAAGGTCATATATTCATTCACTCGATACATAATTGGTCCAGCAGGATATACAGGAAGTTGCAGAAGGCTCGGTGCATATTTTCTAAAAGTTTCTAGTTACGACCAACTTGTTAGAGTTAACTGCAACTAATGCTTACAATATTTAAATATTTACTGAATATTTACTATAGACTGAATATTACTTGGCAATCAAACTAAGAGAACCATAGATAAAATTGAAGCAGGCGGAAAAGAGGAAATTCCTAGTTCTTGAATGAAACTGTGAGCGGTCGTAATTAAATTTGACTTGTACTTATACATATGTATATGTACATATATACATATATCTGTAAATAAGAGTGAATGGCGATCAAACAAGAAAATTTGCTGACTCATTGAATTTCAATGAGTGAAAGAAGAGTTTTAATAGCTGCTACCTAGATTACCAGGTCACGGGGCATATTGAGATTGCCAATTATGTAAAATGTCCGTCATATTTGTCATAAATGTCATACATTTTGAAGCTGTGACATTTATGACAAAAAATTGACAAATTGACATGACACGACATTTTTTCCGTTGACACTGACAATGTAAAACCTTAACCGCAATATAAAAGCACCGATTGGACAAGTGAGTTGAAAATAGCTAGTCTGATATACGAAATAGTTGTTTATGTTGAAATTCAATCAAGCATTTTTTAATTGAGATTTCTTGAGTAACCTGTAATTTAGAATTGACTTCCAGTAATTTGGCCACTTGTTCACATGTTATTTCTTCAACAGTAGAATTCTACATATGACTGGTTTGCATCAATTAACACTAATGAGGAGATTGCGAGTTCATAATATGTGGGAGACATAAAAACAGGAGGTTAATAGCATGGAGCCTGAAATGTGTTCATCTTAATTTCCACATGCGTAAAAAAAACTTACATAGGAATCGCGAATCTTTACATAGTTATTAAATAGCCTCAACTACTTTATGCGAAGACTTTGTCCGTCTGTTAGTGATTATGTCCGTCCGACTCTCTGGCAGTCTATCCGTCCATCAACAGAATAACGAGAGATAAGATCTAGATAATCCAAATCGGTTTTCAGAATCGTACATGCATATTGCTCGGGTCAATAGGACCACTCCCTAAGATAATGGGGTGTGGCTTGGGGGAATAATCAATTTTTACCGAAATTGAGTAACTATGGATGAAATGGAATGAAATTACGTGTTCCCGCGCTGTGCCACAACCCCTTTGCATTAAGTGGATGTGGTCGAGGCAAAATGACTTTTCCGCTGAAATTGAATCACATGAAACATACTGAAACTGAGTGTTCCCGCGTAGTCCTATGTGGGTTTGGGATAAGGTGAGACTGAAGCTATTTACTTCTTCATGTGCGATTGCTACAGTTTACTTTGCAAGAAATTATTATTCGCGAAAGCATTCTTATTTGCTCTTATGGTTTAACTGATCACCTCTACGTCACGTAGAGGTGATCAATCAAACCACGTAGACTACGTGGACAACTGTTTGCGTATCTGGTCATGAACGAAGTTCTGCGTTATCCACATCACCAACCTTACATATGTGTTGTATATGTGTCTAAATTTGCAAATGACAACTTATCTATACTACTCATATTGTGGAAATAAGTTCACGCTCATGCTCCCCATCCTGATAAGATCATGAACCCATCATGAAACACGATCATGATTTTATTTTAAATACCTAGGATCTTATACTGCGGAACTGAGTTACATAACTCATGCACGGCCTCATGTGACGAAAATATTCGATATAAAAAGGACGCACGTACATTAACTCCGTCGCAGTTGGAAACCTTAAAATAAAAATTTGCATTCCACCCTGCTTATTTCGATACCAAATATGGCCCTCACATTACGAAAAACATCTCATTTTAAGTCTGCCCCAAGCTTGGCCTACACCACAAATGATGTTCAGGATCATCCTTACGTTTCAAAATTATTCACCACAATCAGTTCTGCCCCACCCAATAAGACCGAGGAGATCCCAACCTCCTCCGAAGATGAGGATGAAGAGGAGAACGACGTCCAATCTGTTGATTTAGATCTAGATGCAGACCAGCTTGATAACCTCTTGAGTACCCGAACACTCAAGGACAAGCCATGTTTCGAGTTGTCAGACGTGTTGGTGATTTCCTTCAAAGTGCAAAACTGGGACGAGGACACGGTTAGTAAGGGCTTCATGGGGACAGCCAGAATTTTTAAAGTTGGGCGTTACAACCAGGAGTACGATTTCTCACGATTTTTTTTAAATCTGGCCTTGCTGCCTTGTAATAAAGATTTTACTTCCGGTTCGGGTCCAAATATTACTAGCACCCCTCTGAAAACCCTTGTGAAGGGCACAACTTAAAAACTTAACTACTCATTAAAAATCCTAACTAATAATGCATTATTAGTTAGGATTTTAGTTAAATTGCATGCAATTTAACTATGGAAAACTTTCAGACTGCAAAATTAAGGAAATGTGCCGAGAAGTTGAGAAACTATAGGTCACACCTCGTGAACTTGGATTCCTTGGGTGTTGCCGCGGTAGATAGATACATGCCTGGCAATGCGGACAATATTTTTGAAGAGTTTAACGAATCTTTATCAACATCTCTACCTGAATCCCTTCCAAAGGAAAAGTTAGTTACAAATATTTCTGATTGTATATGCATTAAAATTAAAATTAATCATGCAACAAATTTTTTAATTTTCAGGATTTTAATATTGTACCAAAAACACAACAAAAATCCATGACTGCATGGGCACCTTAATAAAAACGTTTTTCCAATAAAACTCATTTTTACGATGGGGTGTTTTTTTTAATTTAATTTAATTCATTATTTTCAGAAAACATTTAAATCTACCATTTTATATATTTTTTATAAGCTATAATTTTATTTATTTTACGAAAATAAATAAAATCATTTTGATAGCGTAACAAAGCCAATCGAGTTTTTTTATATATGTTTCAGTATTTGTGTGATGTCACATAAAATTGTTTAATGATGGGTGGATTCTGGCTGACACACGTCTCATGAGTTTGGAACAATAAATTTTTATCATGCATTTCCAAATAATTATTTACAGCAACATATTTGCCATTATTATGTACACTGCGGTAGATAGCTTGACATGCTGGCTTATCTCCTCATGCACAGGACGTAAGCACTTTGTGCAAAATTCACACTGCAAATTGACCTGGCGGCTGTCGATTGGCCAACGATCTTCGTATTTTCCAACCGATTGTACTTTTCCATATTGATAAGGATGGAGCTCATGGTTCAATAAATGGATGATAAACTTTCCCATAAATATGAATTAAGTGGGACGTGCGTATATTATGAAGTGGTCAAATTCAGATTTTCTCGACTCGTCTAATCTCAAAGATTAGTTACTTAATTTGGTCACAATATTGTTGAAGATTTGACCCACGATCTCCCCCTCCCCGTTCTATTTACACATAATTACTGAACGTCCCCTCTGCATACATATGTAAGCTTACGTGGAAGTGATATATAGATAAGGAATTTACATCTCGTCAGGCGGACCCATTTACAAGGAAGTTATTAATCACGTCACGTAACAATTTTACAGTGCAAAATCCTTTTTAATTACTATGAAATTTGCACAAACGTATGCACGAGGTGATAGGATTGTGTCACTTTGGGTCGATTAGTCACCCTTAAATCAGATTTATTTAGGTCGAACGGAAAATTGGAATGATTTTTAGAACGTAATTTGAGCTGCGAGAAATTCTGAGTACAATGCAAATCAGACTTAAACGCAGTTGGTTAATTTTGCGTAATTATCCCAACTCAGTTTATGTTCGTAATTAAACACCTTGTTAAATATTCATCACGTCACGCATGCATGCATGCATGTGACCATTGGAGGCGAAATAAGTCCTAGTTATTGTCTAAGCTCCATTCTACACTCTTAAAAATAATGTAGCCCTTCTCAAAAGTAAATGCACACCCGATTCTATTTTAAAGAAAGTGCATATACCAAATTCAGTATAAGGTTGATAAAGAGTACAATTTTAAACCAGATTTAATGTAATTTGGTTAATATAAAATTGAGAGTGCAGCTACATGTGTTTCAAAATGGTGGTGTTTTTTAAGAGTGTACTCATGAGGTTCATGAGGCAAGATGAGCCATGCTGCCCACATTCAAGTATAACAGTCCATGCAGATTTTACTCATGAGTCGTGAACGTAGGGCGGATATGTATGTACTTATTTACATTCGTCAAAATATGTACATAATATGTAGGTATATACATATTATGTACATAGATACTTGTGATATGTACTTTAAAAAAGTCGAAAATACACACATACATATGCACATAAAAAATGTTTTGCAGAAAGCAATTTTATAGACAATAGCAATTTTATAGCAATTTTATTTACTTTTTACCATTAGAATATGGCTAGTTTAAAAATATCCCTGATTTGATACGTGTATGCGTATAAAGTACATTTGCTCCTGTTTTTTTAGTTGAAGATTTTATTATAATTAAGAAAATGAATAAAATCCATGACAAATTGGTTATTTATTTCAAATCGGTCGAGTTTTCAGAAAAACAAGTTTTTGTTTTTGTTTTCTTTAGTAAATATTGCTGACAAATGTTTGACAGTGTTAAAATTTGGGTTCATTTTATTTAGCTATAAAGGATTATGTGGATGCGTAGTAAACCTCATGCATATTGGGTCGTATTTCTATCAATATTTACATATGAGAATATTTACCAGCAGAGATGTAAAAGAAACTGAGAAAAGTGTGAAATATTTACCAACAGCTTGGTGCGATTGCACGGAATAAATACATTTTTCGACGTTAACATATTTATGTATAAAATGTCTCAGCAACATGTTTCTTTCCGAAATTTGCCAAATATTTAATTTGCTATAAATTTATCTAGTGAACCGGAAATGAGCAAAACATGGATATAAATATTTCTCCTAATGACACATTTTAATTTGTAACAAAGCTAAAAAAATATAAAAATTGGAATGTTAATTATTTTAAATGTGTCTAACCGACCTGTAAGGGGTACACAAATACACCGGATGAAAAACACCCGAAATGGTCACTTATGTACCGTTGCTACCTATGTATTTTTATTTCTAAGCAAAAGGCCACCTATTTATAGCTTTACAATTTTAGAAGTGGGCTTTCTAACTAAACGAAAATGAATTAATTCGAAGACTTTATAAGCTTGCCGAGGTCATGGTGCGGGGAAAGGGGGGGAGTTCAGTCGTCTTAATAAAGCTAAACGATCCATACTTTAACGTTTCGCTATATTAAGAAATTACAAAGTTTTAGGCACGGAAACACAAAAATTTACGAGGTAACATTTTGTCGGTATAGGGAAATCCGTCAGCGCAGCGGTATGAACCCCCTTTTTGGCAGATAAAATGGTGAAAGGCAAGGACCTCCCTTGGTGGACTTGGTCCAAGGAAGCATCTTCCACCCGAATCAAACTATCTCTTATAAAATAAGAAATGAAATAATACTTCAATATGAAACGGACTGCTGGTACTCAATTTATGCAATTTTTAAAAAATCGTGAAAAGTTTGCTGTATTGTTGTGCAAAAAATTTAAACTGATCAAAAAAAATAGCTGCACACATTACTGTTCCAAATCATATTTCGCCCGAATCAGCATCAATTCACCGTTATCTTAAATAAATGCTCTATTAAATTTTTCATCAATTCGGAATCATATATCCTTTTACATATTTTTAGAATCCATCTATGTATGTATGTACGTGTATGCAAGCTCTATCAATCGTTCAATTAATCATGGTAACAGCTCATTAAATATATTTAAACCATGCATAAAAATGATTCGACATTGTAGGAAAAATGAGAAATAAACGTCGAGACTGGCAGAATGCTTGGAGCAGTTGGATATTATCGGTGGTTCATGACACATTGCTTATCTGGCTCGTTCGTCATCTCGAACAATATGTAAGCTTATGTGAAAGAGCAGGTTTGGTCAACTTCATTAATGCCAAACCCCCTAATTAGTATGCCACTCACCTCCATCATCTCTTACAAACAAGAGACAATGTTGCAAACCAGCTTCGTCACAACCTCATCTGAGATATCTCTATTCAGCGTGGCCAACCGGTTCATAATCGGTCAACACATAGGTATCAATAGGTATTGCTAGGATATATAAGCGAAAGCGCAGCCACCAGACGGGGAACGGTGGAGGACGGTCGAGGAAGTATTTTGTGTTACTGCAGGTTACCTCTCCCAATATTATTTGGAGAGGCAGAGTTCTGCCTGTTTGTACAAGTAATAAATAAAACCTCTCTAAGAAAAGTGCAACCAAGTCTCATCTCGCCTCCCAATTATTACGCACACACCACAACGACGACGACGATCGTCTCATCTTCCTCATCACCAACATCACTGCAGTCAACCCCCCATAAACGGAACTTCACACTTAATATGGACAGGTTTACACAAACGGTTGCAAAATACGTCCCACTTCATCCTGTTCATGAAGTAGATACATAAACAAGCTGTCGCACATACTGGTCAACAACGTTGTATAATAAGCAACAATTGAGATTGTCAATCGTATGCCCTCTCACATTTTGAACAAACTAAGTGGTGCCAATCGATGAAGAAGTTACCTAATTTTTTTGAATTTTTGTCAAAAGGCACTGGTCTCCTAATGCGCAGAGACATTTGCAAAAATGGCTTTCAAGTTGACATGCTTTCCACAGTATAAAATTTATTGCGGGTTTTCTCCTCTTTCCTTGCAAATTTCTCCGCCAAACGTGCCCTCTAGAAATCCGGTGATAAGTGTTAGCTCTGGTGATCGAGGTTTTTACCTTGTTGGTGATGGTGTGGTGATTGAGTACCACCAAGCTGGTGGTGAGTTGTTTCCATGCGGTAAACTAGCTGTCACCGAGCGGTGGCGTGTGATACCCATTCCGGTAGAGTCACATATATAGTCACCACCGGCGATAAAATTTCTTAGAGTGTGTTGATTGGGAAATTGTGTCATTTTTAAAATTTCATACTAATTAAGCCTGCGATCGATTTGCCTCAAATCTGAGGCACACGTTGGGAGACCTCTCTTTTTCGTTATTTTATTATACAACGTGGTTGACCAACGTATGTATGCATGACTATTTGTTTATCTATGTATCTACTTCATGAAAAGGGCGAAGGTGGACGTGCTCAAGCAGAGACAAGTGCTGCGTGCAAAATTCTCATGATCCAAGTAAATTAAACCGTGATCTGCATATGTACATAAGCATTTGCCAAAGGATTATGCCAAGCTTTCCAGCCAGATAAGCCCGAGGTGATTTATGCAAGAGCTAATAATGAACCAGATAAGCAATTATAATGCTGACGCAAACTAATCACCCAGCGTTCCCGTCTCAACTTGCCTCATTAACATAAATCACGTGTTTCTCAACTTGTCTCAAGTGACTAATCATTAGTATGCACCATGTAAAATACTTAATTAGGTGTGACCATAATTCTAGAAAAAAAACCTGCCTTGAGTAAGAAATTGATTTCAAAGATAACTTCATCTCGTAGCAAAAAATGAAATATTATTCAATCAGTTTCCAATTTTGAGGTTTCGATTTTGAGTTTTTTATGAAAAACTAAAAACAAAAATGCTTTTTGACATTGACTGGGATAAATATACACCAAAATATGGGCGAAAAAGTCACACAAAGAAACTTTTTACAATTTTAATCTTTCTCAAAATAAATAACAAACGAATATTCCCAGTTTTGAGAATTTTGGAGAAATCTTGACGGTAAACGTTTTTCTACAGGATATAACATATTTGGTCTTCAAGGGGTAGTCATCATGGCACATCATGTGATAAATTTGGTATGCAACGGATATTTATGATACATCATAAGCATGACGAATTTTGGTTTTTGGGGACACGTTTGAACTATGTACGTATGTTATATACATGACAAATTCGAGATTAACGAACTTTTCTCATAATTAATTGACTTTAATTAAGTTTGCGTTCATATTTATATACACATTTTTCTAATAAATATTTCCGATGCACAGATAGGTACATTGAATCATTTTAAACAGATGAAAATTTACCACACCATTTATTAAGATAGATATATACAATGAGATCGTGTTTTTTCGGATTCGAACGATTTTCGAGTTTGATGGCTTAAAATTTGCGTAATTTTGTGTACATAAAGAATCTGAAATAATATTGGGGGGGGGGGTGCATGGTCAGTTTTTGCGATACGAGCGAAAATGTGCGAATTTTTTGCCTAATTTTGAGTTTTATGTCAAAATCGTTCAAACTTGGTCAAATATCAGCGCAAATAATTTTTAAAAACTATTTTGGACTAGAATTTGGCCGCTGCCTCGATTTCGGAACCCACTTTTCTTATGTGTTGAAGTTTGCAAAATAATTGCATATTCCATATTAATTTTCCACGATCGAAATATGGGTTATTGTATAGGTTATTTATGTGCTATTTATTTAATACATCGCTGGGTATTACAAAAGCAGGCATGACATTCTGGAACTATATATGTCTTTTAGGACATAGCTACATGCCTGTCAGAATATATCTCGTTTACGATTCAGTCGATAACCTGTTTTTAATTCTAAATTTTGTAAACAGTAGAAAATTTTGTTAATAGTTCAAAAATTTGTTAATGCCGCGTCGACTTGTTTTGATAAAAGCTAAGCAAATACGAATTTGCTACTTTCAACAAATAATAAGATGAATAAAAATATGAAAGATGCCAATTTAGCAATTTTTATGAAAACTTATAGTACAGATTTCTATTCTTAAGTTTAATTGAGACCTTTACTCAAAAATAAAAAAAGCAAAGTGATTAACTTATGAGACATTTTTGCTTCAAAGATGAGGATGGTTTTTTGTAATTCTAATTATTGTAAGAAGACACCCGAAAGTATTTTGACGATAATTAACCTCAGCTTTTGTATTCATAAAATAAGTGCAAATAAATTGGAACATGTGTAAATTGTATTGCAGAGTGTATTATCATTTTACATTATCATTTAGTAATTAAGTATGTAGTGTGCACGTATTTAAACACTAAATAAAGTTGTGCAAAAATCCCTCAAGAAAATAGAGCACGACACAACAATTCTGTCAAATTTTCCCAACGTTGTATACAATTTGTCTGTCAGTTGCATACATTTTATACAAAGTTGGACAAACGTTGCCCAATTTTTGCGTCGTCTTCTATTTTTCTCAACCCTGGAGAAAATTTTGCACAACCTTGTTTAGAGTGTAACTGATCATTCATCTCGCGTAATAAATGCGATGAATATAATGAGTTGGTATAAAGGCAAAATACTGACAATGCAATCCATCGAATTAATCTGCCCGTTATAAATATATGTTTCTCGCTCAGATGGATGTGCCATCTATCTGCAGAAAAATGAGGCTTGTGCACATCCATCTTTTGCAATATTATCTCTGTTCTCATGGTAATTTGACGTTCATGCTTTTTATTATAATAAAACATCCATGGATTCTGCAGAGAGGCAGCAACTTTATTTCTCCTGGTGTTTGCAAGGGCCGAGAAAATTTGGTTTTTTTGGGACTATTTTTATTCATATGAGCTCGAATGTAATGTATGTACATCACTTCGTAAATCTCGCAAATCCACTAAAAACACCAGTTTTTGATATTGTTTGATTGGATTTCTGTAATTTCCCTTTCTCGTGATGGTGAGGACGGGTTTGCGAAATAATTTTGCGAAATATACAAGAACATGCCCAATTGCTGGGTAACTTTGCTAAATAATCCAACAGTGTTCCAGTAATAGTGTTGCGAAATCTTGCAGATCACGCAGTATGAATATGTTGCTATGCTCAATTTGTCAGATATGCGGAGGTTGACGTGAGTACTAAATTTTAAATTTAGTATTAAACTTTGTATTAAATTTTGGGTCGCTTTCCCCGACTAGAAATCAATTAAGAATTGGATTAATTGCTTTGATTTCAATTTTATTACGCACGACTTTGAAAATCATTAAGCTAATGTACATACATATAAAGTGCGAAATAATAAATATTTAAAATATTCACATTTCACGTGCAGAATTACATTCATCTTTAGGTGAACCAGTTATTAGATCGTAAATATCTAAACGTTTTTTAGCACTCAAAATTATGTAACAAAATTCTAATTTTACTCTTGGTACTAACAATAAGTCTTTTTATCGTAATTCTCTGATTTTTGAAGGAATCTTTTATGCACATCTATGTAAATATGTATCAACGTACATTGCTGACTGAAAATTTCGACATATCAGAATTCAGACATTGTGTATACGCATACATTTCAACTCTTCAACACACTTCCCTACAAACAAATTTATTTACAATGCGATGGTGTGAAGTGTAATGCGCAGATTTGGTGGAAATTTTGTAAATATGATGTCCAAGTCAATACAACCAATGATTCTTGAGGTAGTTTGTGCGATGGGCGGAATTTGCCCAAATATTTGAGGTATGTAAAATTTGAAAAAGAAGCGATTCTTGCCAAGCAGTAGAAGAAAACTCCACTAACATTATCCTCCTAGGATAAATCGTAAATTGTTAAACCTTGACCTCAAATATTTTGACAAATTCCCACCATCGTACGGACTGTCTCAAGAAACGTTGATCGTATTGACGTAAATCACATAATTCTAAAATTTGAACCTAATCCGAGCGTTACACATCACACCATCGCATTCTTACAGAGCTACTCGAAAATCCTGTATATTTCCTCTTTACCTCCATCCTTTAAATCTACCCACATCCCATCACGGATCCCCCTTCTTTCCAACAGACCAAGCTCCATCCCCCTCCGCACCCATGCCTTAACCCCATCTTCCCTCAACTTCCGCCCCCTCTCGGCCAAACGCGGAACCCTCAAATTAGGAAAAGTTGCAGTCAGCCGACCCAAGAAGACATCCGACCTCTCCCACTCCCAACAGTCACAAACTCCCTGCTTTATCCCACACCTTGTACCCTTAGCCCCCCGTAACTTGAACTTCTCCCCCAGCGGAAGGGGGACATCCAAATCTTCCAGAGTTTCACAAACCACCCCATTTCCCGGGGCGAATACTTCGTACAAAAAATGCGCCACTGACTCGAACCACGTGTCCGCCTCAGTCTCCCTCACTTTGCCGGCACACCCAATTCTAATCGTTTGCAAGACAGGAAACTGTTTTGCATAGTTAATCTTTTTTCCCCCGTCGGCGGGATCCTCCGTTTCGAATTGAAACTTCACCCCGCCCCCGGCCTCACACGTGCCACGGTTCCTCGTCACTTTAAAAACCTTAAGGTTCCGCATGACCGGGACGTGCAGGACGGTCGGGTCCCTACCTTCGGGTAACACTAAATTTCTAACTTTACAGATATGCACATATTCCAGACCGGCGGAATAGTTTCGGAGCAAAATCGGACCAATGATTTTTTTGTCGTTCCGAACATCAAACTCAAGCCGGGTAAGGGCCCAAGGTGGCGCTACTGCTGTTTCGAATGCGTCGATTAATATACGCTCCGAAAAACAGTGGGTGACGGATAACGAAGTCAATTTTGGGAAAGGGGCGGGCGCGGGCGCGGGCGCGGACCTCGCGCAAAGTAGGAATTCAAGCTCGCTCTGTTCACAAAATTGGAGACGTATTGTGTCCACGTTTGGGAGAAGGGGGGCAAGACGGGAATAGATGTTTCCTAAGGCGGGATATTTCCTGAGGGGAAACGGAACCATGGACAATCTCGTGATGGCGGGAAGGGTCAAATTCTTTTCCCGGGTTAAAACTCGCAGGATGGAGGAAGGGTGGGGGGTATACGGTTTAAGGCAAACCGGCCGTAACAACAGGGATGTTAAACTTGTCCCGGCAAGTTTTAAGCTGGAGAAGATGCCATCCCAACAAGATAAGTCCTTATCGAGGGTAATTGTGAGGATTAAGTGGTCCAATTTTCCGGCATTTTGTAAAAACTTGACAAACTCGGGGCCGCCATTGTAGCAAAATTCCATCCTTTTGTGATGGTTGGATCGGACGAGGATAGTTTCCAGGTAGCGGAGAAGATGTTCCGTAGTGATGGTTATCCGGGCACGGAGGTGTTTCCGGGCCGCGCCCTCCCATACAGAATTAAGCCGGGTGCACGTGAGCAGGTCTGAGTTTGGGAGGAATCCTGTAACCCGTCCGATAATCTGTGGGCATAAATTCGAAGGTTTAAGTAAGTTACATATGCACTCTTAAAAGTAATGTTACCCGTTTGAAGTTTAAGGCACACTGGATTCTAAAGGGTGTTGATTTAATTATTCCCGATATTCTTTTTGCAACCCGACGCAAATTTGTGAAAATTATTACAAGAAAAGATTTAAGGGCATGATTAAAATAAATTGCTGAAAGACTAATCAGCAATTTGTCTCTTATAAAAATTTACCTTCAAGGTTTCACCCTTTTTAAGGTTCCAGTTTTTAAATATGGGACGAATTAAATCAACACGCTTTACGTAGGATTCTACTAGGTATGTATTTAACTCAATAGCCTTAATCCAGCGTTACGGGAATATGATCAAGAGAAAAGTTTCCACTGGATTTAGTGTAGTTTACTTTTATAAAATGTTGTTTTTCCTCTTCGAAAGGGGGACATTATTTTTAAGAGTGCAGATAAACATATGTATAAACAAACCTCTGGTAAGGACAGGGCCAAATGTAGAATTGTCCTCTCATTGATGTCCATAATCTACTAGGAAAGTATGCGAACCAGAGTGTATCTAAATATGCCTTAAAATTTATTGATAATAAATTAAATTTAAGAAAATGATCTTCGGCATTTAAAGACGCGAAAATAAATAGATTAAATAAATTAAATTATATAAAAACATATAGGAAATTAGTACTATATTATATTATACATAGGATAATATAGATAGTATATTAAGGAAGGGTGCATATATTATAGGATTAAATATCAATCTGCTTTATTTAGGATAGGTATTTAAAAATGTCAAAATAAGGTCTACATAAAATATTTTGGAAGTGTAAAATTTCACTAAAATGCTGTACTATTTTAAAAGTACTTTCTTCTTTAATTACGATAAACGAAACTTATTTATGATGCAGAGCTAAGTCGGGTCTAACATTTTAAAACTCGGGCAATTTCTCAGCCCGAAATTTCCGTCCAAAAACAGAATCGTGTTCCGAGGGGGCACGGTTTTACCCGGGTTGACCCGCGACCCGCCTCACCTCTTAGAGGTGAGTAGGGTCAAACATTTCGAAAACACAACCCCGAAACCCAGACAATTTTTGTATCCGACCCTCCCGAACATACTTGGATATCGGGCGGGTCGGGTGTTGTTTCGCTTTAGTATTTGTTATTTTATTCAAATTTTCTTTTTACCTTTTAAACTTTAGAGAATGATAGCAACTCGGACAGTAATTAAGTAGTTGAAGTTTCCACCGACGAGACAATACCAACATTGTCGTCAACTACCTATGGTCTGACAACGAGGTTGACGCATGCAAGGGAACATCGGTATATTATCTCATCCAAAATTTGGATGGGTGGTTTTGGGTCGCCTATCTTACTCGTGTCTAAGCTTAACATTATTAGGATAAGTAAGGGGTGGGTGGGTGGGTACTTAAAAAATCGGGGTTTACCTTTCTTGATGATGTAATGCATACATACATGGACGTTCCTATCTCTCTATTCTATAACATACTAGAGTAAAAGCCCGTCTCCTGCCGGGCAAGTGCTTATTTGATTTTCGTGAAAATTAAGTGGGATTGTTCATAATTCCAGCGAATTAGTTTCTTATTTTATTTATATAATTAGCTGGAGATGTGTGTCGGCAAGGGAAGTGAAATTTTCTCCACTTTCACTTCCGTCACGGAAAACTACTTTCACTTCCGTTGCAGACAAACATTTCCAGCTTATAATATAAGATTTAGAAGAACCCGAGGGCTATGGAATATCTTGCCTCCTGCTGCAAAGGAATGCAGCGAGGAAACGTTGCACATATTTTTGGGTCTCTTGCAGCAGGACAAAGCGGTACGAAATATTTGGTTTTTAAGCACAAAATAAAGGAATCGGCTACCACATTTGGTTCAAATTGATTGTCAAGAAGGCATACTTCCCACCCTTGGTCATTGACCTTTTTTCAAATAATGATATTTTTAAATGTATGAAAATATACAATCTTTCGTACTTTCCAGACACATTCAAATGTATGTACACTCTTAGAAATGGGGTTACGATTATAACCAAAAAGTAAACGTATATATTTGACTCTACCGCCGTGGTTATAAATTTGTCACCGAGTGGTTACAATTGTCACCGACTAATTATAAAGTTTCACCGACTTGGTATTAAATTGTCACAAGAGCTAAGGAATTTATAACCAGTTGGTGACAAATTCATGACCACGTCGGTGGATTCAAATACGTTTACTTTTTGGTTTTATTTAATCGTAACCCCATTTATAAGGGTTTATGTATGTGCATTCTAGGGTTACCGCGGGTAGCGAAAATGTACCCAAATTGTAAATTGTACCCAATTGCTCTATTTTACTGCACGTTCAATAAATTTTACACAATATTGTGTAGAGTGTAACTTATCATTCATATCGTGTAATACATAAATACATGGAACGAAATTAAAATGTACAAAAACTGACAGCGCCATCAATCGAACCAATCTGACGATCATACAAATTTCCGCCACGATCAGATGAGTGTGCCATCTTTGTGCACAAAAATTAAGTTCTTGCACCTCCACCGTGCTAAATCGTATCTTTCTTCTCATGATAAACAGTCTCCATTTAAACAGTTTGTAAATAATTGTTGATTGCAATTTCAACACAGAGAGGAGTTGGGTTTACATGCATACAAACTATGTAAAAGTTTAGTCCGCTCTTTATAACGGTAAAAATCAGCAGAAACTGTTCCCATTTGTACGCAACAGCATGCAAATTTATCTTCCAAACTTTCTGCACATTATTTAAGCATATTTAGTAAAACAAATTGGCATACCTATTTCTTTGATTGATTAGGTTTTTATTTAAGCATTAATTTCGAAATTTTAGGATTACAAATTAGGATATAAGGATTGAATTTAGTGCGAGATTAGGATATAAATATTTTCTTATAATTTTCCTGGGTTTGAAATTAATTTAGGCCTGGATTAATTATTTTGCAAAAAATTTTATTAAACTAGTTTCTTAAACGATGATATGTACATATGTGTAAATTTCGTAAGAAGAAGTATTTTAAACGGTTCACACGCAGAATTACAAACATCGCGAAGAAAAAAAACAATACATCACAACTAATAACGTTTCACAATAAAAATTGTATATGTAAATATACATATATGGATGCAAAATGCTAATTTTACTCTTAGCACAACTTTTAAGACAATGCTCTGATTTTGAAATTTTTTCCCCAGGCAAATATGAATGTACGTTCATTCACAAAATATTTCCATACATACATCCAATTAAAATTGAGAAATGTTATATGTAATTCAGACGACACACATACAATTAAATTTTACAATTACACTTTCTCCGAACGAATTTGGTTACTTGAAAATCTTACATATTTCCTCTTTACCTCCATCCTTCAAATCTACCCACATCCCATCACTGATCCCCCTTCTTTCCAACAGACCGAGCTCCACCCCCCTCCGCACCCAAGCCTTAACCCCATCTTCCCTCAACTTCCGCCCCCTCTCGGCCAAACGCGGAGCCCTCAAATTGGGAAAAGTTGCAGTCAGCCGACCCAAGAAGACGTCCGACCTCTCCCACTCCCAACAGTCACAAACTCCCTGTTTTATCCCACACCTCGTACCCTTCGCCCCCATTAACTTGAACCTCTCCCCCGCCGGAAGGGGGACATCCAGGTCCTGTAGCGTTTCACACACTACCCCATTTCCCGGGGCGAATACTTCATAGAGAAAATGGGCCACGTACTCAAACCACGTGTCCGCCTCAGCCTCCCTCACTTTCCCGGCACACCCAATTCTAATCGCTTGCAAGGCGGGAAACTGCTTTCCATAGTTAATCTTTTTACCCCCTTCAGCAGGATCCTCCGTTTCGAATTTAAACCTGATCCCGCCCCCGGCCTCGCACGGGCCAGGGTTCCTCGTCACTTTGAAAACCCGAAGTTTCGGCATGACCGGGACGTGCAGAACGGTAGGTTCGGTACCTTCGGGTAATACGGAATTTCTAACCTTACAAATATGCACGTATTCCAAACCGGCGGAATAAATTCGGAGCAAAATCGGACCAATGTTTTTTTTTGTCGTTCCGAATATCAAACTCAAGCCGGGTAAGGGCCCAAGATGGCGTTACGGCTATTTGGAAGGAGTCGATTAATGTACGATCTAAATTACAGTGGGTGACGGATAATGAGGTCAATTTTGGAAATGGGGCGGGCCTCGTGCCAAGTAGGAAGTCAAGCTCGCTCTGTTCACAAAGTTGGTGCCGTAGTGTGTCCACGTTTGGGAGAAGGGGGGCAAGCCGAGAATAGATGTTTCCTAGGGCGGGATATGTCTGGGCGGGTAAGGAAACTAAGGACAACCTCGTGATGGCGGGAAGGGTCAAATTTTTTTCCGGGGTCAAAACTGCCAGGACGGAGGAAGGGTGGGGGGTATGTGATTTAAAGCAAATCGGCCGTAACATTAGGGAGGTCAAACTTGTCCCGGCAAGTTTTAGACTGGAGAAGACGCCATCCCAGCAAGATAAGTCCTTATCGAGGGTTATCGAGAGGAATGAGTGGTCCAATTTTCCGGCATTTTGTAAAAAGGTGACAAACTCAGGGGCGCTAGTGTAGCAAAATTCCATCCTTTCGTGATGGTTGGATCGGACAAGCATGGTTTCCAGGTAGGGGGGAAGATGTTTCATAGAGATGGATATTCGGGCACGGAGGTGTTTCCGGGCCGCGCCCTCCCATACAGAATTAAGCCGGGTGCACGTGAGCAGGTCTGAGTTTGGGAGGAATGCCGTGATCTTTCCGACAATCTGTAAGAGTAAATTTGAACGTTTGAGTAAGATGTGAACTCTTAAAGATAATTTTACCCTTTATGAAATTTAATGCAAACTGCATTCTAGATAAAGGGTGTTGATTGAATTTGTCTCTGTTTTTTTTAACCCGAAATAAATTTTCAAAAATTAGCACAAAGTCAAAAGAACAGAGCTCTGGCCCTGATAAAAATAAATTGCCGAAAACTAATTAGTAATGCGCCTTTAGAAACAAAGGTTACCTCGAAGTTTTCAGTTTTTGAGGTGCAATATTTAAAGTATAATGGAGAGGGGAAATGGGGACCAATTAAATCAATACCCTTTACTTACACTAAAAACACAAATTTGTCAAATCAAAACCTCCGGTGTCAAGATATGACTTAACTGCCCTGGTTACAATTATAATTCCGAGTGGTAGTGAAATTTTTCCGTCCGGTCATAACATTATAACTACCGTTATCAAAATCATCATAACTCGGATACAACATTGTAACCAAGGCGGTTAAGTCATATATTGACACTGGTGGTGTTGATTTGACAAATTTTTGTTTTGAGTGTAGGATTCTAGTAGGTATACATATGTATATAATTGATTGGACTAAATCTAGCGTAACGTTAGCTAAGTAAGGAGTAAAGTTTACTCCGGATTTAGTTTAAACAGTTTATTTAATTTAGAATTCGGAGTGAATTTACTTGGAAATGGAAAGATTATTTTTAAGAGTGTAGAGAAATACGTTTGATACAAACAAACCTCAGGTAGGGATACGGCCAAATGCAGAATGGGTTTCTCCTCAACGTCCATAATTTACGGAAAGGTATGCTAACCACGACCTATACAAGAAACACATTTTTTTAGAATTCGAACCAGTTGTGTAGCAAGTCCTGAAAAATAAATTTCCACAATGCAATTTGTATTCGTAAACTTCGAAAATTCACTCTTTTGCCAAAATTAGTACCGAACTTCCGTTTCTTGATGAATCTTGACTGAATTGATGTGGTTGTAGTAGGTGACATCTTCCTACGTCGCTGAGACAGTGTTTTGTATATGACAGAATTTCTACTGGTCTGTAGCCTTACCGTTTTCCCGCAACATCATAAATTCTCCGATTTTTCTTCTATTTTTAATTTCTGCGCACCTGAAGTTTTTGTCGAAACTCTACGATGGTCACGATCGACCTTTGGTATTGGGCTACTTAGATATGATAAGATCTTCAAAATTAAGTATTCACAGGTTCAGGAATTGCAGTTGAATTTCTCTATGCACGAGTAGTGAAAAGTGAGTGGAGAGAAATTAAATCACAACCCTTTACACTCAGAAATCTGGAATATGTATTCGTAGTCACGCTGCGTGACTCAGGCAGCTGGGATTACAATTGCAGTACCGGTCCGTACAAATTTGCTACCGATATGGTAAAAATTTAGCACCAAGCTATTGCTTTTACTATGTACAATGTATTTATTTAGTATTAAAAAATTATAACCTATAAGTTTAACTCGTTACCTTGTAATTTTAGAGAATTGGAGAAACTCGAACAGCAGTTGAACTTTCCATCGTCGAGACAAAACTGTACTCAAATATGGAGTGACAACGAGGTTACGGAACGTGCATATATTACGCCATCAAAAATTTAATTGGTGGCTCCTATCTTGCTCGTGCATTATGAGGTATAAGCATCAGTATGATAAGGAACTAGTGGGTGGGTACTGAAAAAAATTGGTGTATGCGTTTCTTGATGAACGCAATATATGGATGTTCCCATCTCTCTTTAATAACCTAGAAGGACCCCGGGGCTACATAAACCGTGGGTCGTGGCAACATCTTGCTTACTGCAATGGATGCGCATTGGATTTTACAATTTGAGGAAACGTTTCTCAGGGTTTGGCGTCCCCTCCGGCATGGCATGGGCTGCAAGAAATGTTTGCATTTTATGCACAACGAAAGAATCGACAATGACGTTTCTTTAAAATTTATAAAGTCTAAATAAGTATGTGTAAGAAAATCCTTACAAGGCGATGGTGTCAAGTGTAACCCTCCGATTTGGTCGAAATTTTGAAATTATGTAGTCCAAGTGAATAAAACCTACGTTTCTTGAGGCAGTTTGTGCGATTGTGGGAATGTGTCAAAATCTTTGAGTCTAAGTTGAAAAATGTGCGATTTTTCCCTTCGGGCGGAATGGGAATTAGTTTTGCTTGGTAAAGGTCGCCAATTTTTCCAACTTTAACCTACAATATGTTGACAGATTCCAATCATCGCACAAACTGCATCAGGAAACGTTGGATGTATTCACTTAGACCACATAATTTTAAAATTTCGACCAAATCGGAGAGTTACACTTCACATTATCGCATTGTTAGTATAATTTTTTTTTTATTAAGTAAGCTTAAATATATGATATTTATGTACAGTCATAGTCGTTTACCTTTTTCGAAATAATGACCTCTGTTAAATGATAAAAATACATTCTTTCCTACGTTTTACATACGTTCTCTCCTTTCGCACACTGTTGAACTTTCAGAAAAATTGAGAATTCTGAGAAACTACGCCACTTCCAGTCTCAAATTCCCTCGAATTAAGCTGATGGAGGACATTGACACTGGCAGTGGCATAGTTTCTCAGAACTATAAATTTCTGTGAAAGTTCAAGTGTGTGCGAATGGGGAATATATACATATTTACATTTATGTCTCTGCAAATACATATACATATTCCTTTAGGTAAGCGAATTATATACCCTACACTCTTACAAATAATGTTACCATTTAGAAAAGCAGACTCACCCTAAATTTTACATTAAGGGCCCGGGGGAAGATTTACTTGATTTTATGTTAGCAACAATTATTGCTAGGTATTTCATTCACAACTCACGTTCAAAAACTTTGATTTGATCCCTTTGCCCTCAAGTTTTTGAAAAATTGCTTTCTTTTGTTCCATGGATACTCAAAATGCAATTCATGCCATCAATTTTGAGATTCTTAGCCAATTTGTGCTCTCTTTATGACCAAATATCTCCACTGCACAAGAGGACACATTTTCAAAAAAAATTAAGTGAAATCTAAAGATATGATTAACAAATTAAACATAATTTGGAAAATGTGTTCTCTTGTGCATTGCTGAATTTTATTGTCAAAGTTGACGTAATTTCTAAGCAACTTCCCCCGGGCCCTTAAGTACACTTTTTACATCTACATATACCATTTAAACCCAACGTAAAATATGTTCTTGGTCAAACTAATCGTAAGTTACTCTGGGTTTAGTATATTTTACTTGATACAAAATTTAAGGGTGATTTGGTTTCCAAAAAGGTAAAAATATTTGTTATGCATAGATTAGACATCATGTGGACAAATATTTCAACAAAAAGTTCGTGCTTTTACTGAGAAAACACACTTAATTTACACCACGTGGTAGCATAGGCACATGTGTACTCGGTAAATTTGCAAGGTACATACATACATAAAATGTATTTAAAATATGTATTTACCATGCCAGTTGTAATTTGCATATTTATGTGTGGCTATGTCATACCTAGGTATACCTAGGTATTTAATGCACAAATGTCCGAACAAATTGCTAGAAAAATCAGGTTCTGCTTGCCCAAATGCATACATACGTACCGTAAAAACTCAAATAGTAGCCGTTGCTCAAATAGTAGCCGTGCTCAAATAGTAGCCGGGTCTATTTTCATAATTTTGTAAATAGTGACCGTGCTCAAATAGTAGCCTTGCCAAAATAGTAGCCTTAGTCGAATAGACGCATCTCTATTTCCATACAACCACACTTCTTGACAATTCATTAAGCTAATTAAATTATAATTCAATATAATCGCAATTACACACTATCCAAACGATGGGTTGATGACAAAACACGAATTTATCTCATCGAAAAAATCATTGAAGAGCAGGTTGAGCAGAATAATATGAACTACGACTCTAAGGGCAAAATTGACGTTGTTATTAAAATTTAACTTGAGTTTGATTCAGGAAATAAAAATAATAGTCGTATGCAAATACTAGCCGTGTCTCTCTTCATAGTTTTATAAATAGTGACCTTGCCCAAATAGTAGCCTTGCTCAAATAGTAGCCGGGTCCTAGCCACCAATTTTATAAATAGTAGCCCCCGGCTACTATTTGAGTTTTTACGGTATGTAAATTCTTAAATTTCTGCATGGAAGAGCTAAGCTTGTTTAAATTAGTAAACTCAGACACACAATAAATACATTTCTGCAGTGTTAATAATGTAGCGAAGTCACATATTCGTTCTTGTACATAAATATTTGCGTATGTACATATGTCTGTCCCTGTTTCATAATAGCTTGTTTCCGAACAGTAAATTTTCATTACCACAACGGTAAACTTCATAATAAATATGTATAATATGCGCTGTGCCTGTACATGTTTATTACCATCCACGTGAATGTGCACTCAATTCAGAGATGATTCAATACCATTTTCCGATGAATGTATGTACATCAGATACTTAATTTCCTCATGTTTATGCGATTAACACGGTGTGGATCGCAAGTGATACGTATGTATGATGGGATAAATCCATCTAAACCATGCGCTCTTAAAGTACGCAAGTATACGAGAGCTGCCGTCCAATCATTACGTCATCAAAAATCAGTGGAAAATTCTTTGGAGGATAAACATTCGTAAAACAATACGAAAAATGGAGAGTATGTACTCTATTTTTGGGTAACGATTATGCAAACGTTTTGTTGACAACGGAAAATATGTATGGACGTAGGTAAAAACTAAAACATTAAAAGACTAAAATATTTATGACAAGATTAAAAAAATACCTTCATGCAAGCAAATCTTATATTGTATAATAAAATTACTTATTTTTTAAAATAATGATATCAGTGTGTTGCATGCTTGGTTTTTGACTTTCATATCGACAGAGTGGGTTAAATGTCACGCTACACTGGAAAATTTGACAGGAAAATAAAGGAAAGTCCCTAAATCTCCATTGCAATAAGATTTGGGATTGACATTTTTATTAATTTGAATCAAAACTGATCGAACACTGAAGACAAAATTCTTAAAATGTTGAATTTCAGAGAAAAAATTTCGAGAACTACTGGAAATTTACGAATTTTTCCTATCGAAAATTTTCAAAAACTCAAAAATTTTCCATTTTGGCATTTTAACCACCCTATACTTTCCTCAGTGATAAAATTTCATTATCCAAAAATAGAACATTATTTTACACAATTTTTCCCAAAATTATTTAAACTAACCATATTTTGACGTAATTCATGAACAGGACGGGCTTAATAGAGCCGGCTTGATACGAGAGTGGACTCGTCCTTCGGAGAAGTTGAGCTCTGCAGTTAAATTTATCCCTCTATTTTCAGTAACGTTGGGCTTCCCTTTGTGTGAGTACCCTCCTGGAGGGACGATGCCCTTCATATAAAACGACCCGACATTGTCCTTTAATCCACATTACAATCTTCGCCAGCATAATCTCCTGCTTGAAAATATTACTTGAACAATTAAACTCTTCATACAAGTGTATTAAACTAAATTTTTTCAATTTAACTTGTTTAAAGAAATCAAATAATTTCATCCACGTTCGCCGATATTAACGAGTTCGACCACTTAATCTGTTTAAAATAAATTTTCGAAATTCTAAACTGGACCGGAAACAATACATAATTTCTGTAGCAATTCGTCAGAAAAGTAAGTAAATAATCAAATTGTAATTTCTTCTTGGGGATTAATAACCAATAATTTTGGTGATTGTGAAATCTTACTTTGTATATAAATTTAAAAACATAAGTTTTTTTATTGAAAATTTACTCGGTAAAGTAAGATATATTGTGACTTTTTTAAGTTTTAAAATTTTGTTATTCGTGTAATTTACTGATATAAATTGCGAAATATTTCGACCAACCTTAATACTTTATTTTTAGTTTAATTAGCAACATTTTATACACATATTTAAATTCAAGTTGAATTACTGCGACTTCCCCTGATCTCACTATGTAACAATTATAAATATATTAACATGAAAAATTAAACATTAAAATTAGTTTAAATCCATAATTTAAAAAAATGAAATTTTCAAAATTGTGAAGCCCACTAAAATTTCGATATACATAAATTCATTGCATTTTTTTATATTCCAGGAAATCAAAGACTTTCACCTTCATGAAGTTATTTGTGCCCACCACGTTTTCACGGCGTAGGAACGCCGTGAAATTTGTCACACGTGGCAAAAATGGAGTCCAATTAATAAAGGGTTCCACTTACCCAAGTTTAACAAAGGATACATTCCCACTCTAAATGAAGGGACATTCTTAAAGTATGTGCGTGTTTTTCACTATACTTGTTTCTCGCCTACAACTTTGGCCACAATTTTGTATAATGAAATTTTAAAATTTCAAAATTATATACTTTTCAAAAATTTTGTAACAATTGACTATATAAATTAATCACAATTTTTGTACACCATAATTTCTCTGTCAAATTTTAAAGGTCCATTTATTCCAACTTTGGACAGAATTTTGTAACATGAAATTTGAAAATTTCATACTTTACAATATATTTTTTTTCAGTTGAATGTGTGAATTTTCCATAATTTTTATACACCATAATTTCCCTGTTAAATTTTAAAGGTCTATTTATTCCTACTTTAATCATAATTTTGTAAAATGAAATTTTACACTTTTCAAACATTTTCTTATAATTTACTGTGTGAATTAGTCGCAATTTTTGTATATGCAATTTTCATAACATTTTAATTGTTTATCTATTCCACAGATTTTAAGGAACCCTGGGCTCCAGGACAGGCTAAGGGACATTTTGGACATAAAGGACCTTCACCACAAAATGTATCAACCACCATCACCACAACCAGTCTTCGCCACTATCGTCACCATCATCTTTGCACCGCCCCTGCTGAAGCATGAAGTTCAAGATCACACATTCTCCAGTTAATTCGACACCAAGTAAATTCTCGTCGCCCATTTTTATCTTTTTTTGCTTAATCTATCCTAAAAATATGAAATATGTACATGTACGGATGCAAATATTTATGCACAAATTATGCATAATTACTAGTACACAGAGGTATACAATTAGATAGCGATCTTCTCCGATTTTGTCGTATTACAACCTTAAATTTGCGTAATGTTAGGTAGATCACTAATCCATCAGAATATTATGGGCGGTAGCAAGTTTTTGAGAAATGTACCAATTTTTTGGCAATTTCGACCTTTGTCTTAAAATCGTTTAGATTTGCTCAAATAAAGCAGAAGTTAATTTATAAAATTATTTTGCAGTAAAATTTGCCCTCCCTCGAATTTTTTGAGTAACTTTTCGATAAGTTTTTACTACATTTTCTATTATAGACATAATTTGAACTTGACGGAAAACAATTTTAAGAAGTTAAAAAATTAAGATTTCTGCACTTACAAATATTTATTGACAAAAAAATGCAAGAGCGTTTTAAATTCTTTGGCAACTATTGTTTCCCCAGTTGTAAATACTTTCATCCTTGTCAAAAGAAATTTGGTTCCAGAAAAATCACTCATACCGACGACTGTTGTGTCGTTGTGGGATATGCATATCTTCAAGTTGCATATTAATTAAGAAAAATTGTCTAATTACGAATGTATGTAATTAACGTAATCTTTCATCTAGCTCGTGAGACATATTGAGACGAAAGATCCTCTGGAATCGAGTCTACCTTTTCTAGATTCTATACGCTCTAAGAAACCCGGTAACTAAGTTATTACCAGGCGGAGTATCTACATATGTGACTCTACCGCGTGGTAATTAATTTATTATTTAGTGGTAGAAAATTAATTACCAACTGGTAATATTTTCAAATTTCGCGACCGGGGTTATTACCGGTTTGATAACAAAATGTCTACCACTCAATAATAAATTAATTACCACGCGGTAGAGTCACATACATACTCCGCCTGGTAATAACTTAGTTACCGGGTTTTTTAGAGTGTATCGCCGATGTTTTATTAGTTAATGATCCTTGTCCACAGTGGTTAACAAAATGGGTTATTTTTAATCCACCAGACTTTTAATTGAAATTACATAACTACATAAATATATTGCAATCTCATAACCTGTCTTTTATCTAAATAATTCAATTTAAAACCTGTAAAATTGAAATCTTCCATACTTTTGAAAATCATACATTTCATGCAATTCTAACAATTTTGCATTAGAAATTGAAGAAAAACTTGAGTTATTGGCTTTTAATCTTTAAATCTTTTAAATAATTTGAGCAAAATGAATAATTTAACAGTGCAATTTTCATTTTAACAATTTTTACCGGAATCCTAATCCAGAGTTTGCATCGAACACCCAGATTTTGAAGCAATCAACAAAGCAGCAAGGTTTATTAGGTGTTGCATTATATATATCGTGTACGAGTATTTATACTTCCTGTCCACAATTGCCACGTTTTCGGAAATAATAAATTCCGAACATCTGAATTTCCTGAAGTGCATTGTCCCAAGTGTCTGGCTCGAGTTTTTCAGGAAGTGGATTTCAGCAATTATCATAAATAGTCACATGTTATTCAGAAAACAATTCAATTTTTTCCTTTCTTCCAATATTTTTACTCTCTATCACCAGCCAACAAACTAAAACTACTATGTTAAAAAATGTACTCGTTTCCAAATTCTTGATAGAATGAAATCCCTAGAAAATTCAAAGCAAGGCCAAAATTTCTGTACTTTTAAAATTTCAACAAAATTCTTATGAAAAATTAACGAAAATGCAAGAGCAAATTTTATATTTTGTTTTTTTGCACTACACATAGTCTTTGCACAAATTTGAAATAATTCCGTCTAGGGTGATGGATCCGTTGCAAAATATCGGATCCGTCAAATTTTTTATACCCCAATCTGATCCGATTTCCGGATCGCACTTGATCGAATTTTGGTTAAAATACATAAATGATTGGATAATCTCGGATAAGACGATCCGATCGGAAGATTATCCATAATTTCTTAGCTGTCTAAAGGAATTTACCTCCCAAAACGCCCGCATCGACGACCGTATTGTTTTTGTGGGATATAACTACAAATTACATATATTTCTTAAGAAAAATTGTTTAAGAAACGACATACACCAAGTTGAATTAGGGATGAATAGGTGTGACAAGTGCATTGATATATCCCGCATGTACTGAGCTGTCGTTTAGATTGAAAAGCTTTACAAATATTTCATTTTTTCAGAGCTATTCGTACAATTTTGCACAGCGTAATTCAACTTTGGTCACTATTTATAATGCTTATTTTTAAGATTATTTGATGGATCATAAATGTATTTGATCATCAAAAAAATAAGTCTAAATATGTACATGAGCCTGAAAACGTTGGATACTTCAAGAGTACCACACAGGTCTGGTTGATTTTCATAGATGGAAATTAAAACATTCATTACAGGAGAAATTGTTTCCCCCATGTTAGCGACAGCGAAATATTGTATTACGGCAAACTTGTTATAGTTGGCGTAGTATTTATTGGGATATCACGACCGTACCAATTTTGATCCCAGTACCAGTCCCAGAACCTATCTTTATCGGTTATATCAGTTGTATCGATATGCCATTAACTTATGTAGATAAAAAGTTTAATAGAAAATTACACAATTTCATCACCGATAATGTTCGTTCTAGAAAACCAGTTATAAATTAAGGCCGTGTATTTGTATGTCTAGAGCGAATAATTTGTTCGACTATTTTGCGCAAATATGATCTTTAGATAGAAATTTTAAACTGACGGGTTTTTTGCTCGTATATATATAAATTATACGCACAACAATATGCACATTATTTTGTAGTAAATGTTATCTTGCGCAAACATATAATAATTTAACGCGGTTTTATCAATTGTATGGATAAGCCGTATTCAAGAAATTAAATCTAGGTTCACACAATTGTTTGCCCATTGCATCACCAATTTATACGTTTCAGACACTAAATCATTAAAGTTAAGGATGCATATTTGCATGTCTAGAGCAAAGAATTTGTTCGACTATTTATGTACCAGCTTTCGCGAAAATTTGATTTTTGGATAGAAATTTTAAAATAACGGGGCATTTGCTAATACATAAATCATGCACACAACAGTATGCACATTATTATACAGTAAATTTTATAGTGTGAACACAATAATTTAAAGCGGTTTTATCATTTGTATTGGAAAGCCGTGTTCAAGAAATTTAATCTCAAATTACAAATTTTTTTACCCATTTCATCAGCAATACATACATTTTCGAAATCTAAAAATTAAGGATGTGTATGAGCATGTCTAGAGCGAAGAATTTATTCGACTATTTACCAGCTTCTACGCGTGTACATTTGATCTTTGATTATAAATTACAAGAGAGACTGACTATGGAAAAATATACATCGGATCCTATGCAAACATTATTAAATGTCACATTTAATGCCCCATAATTCATAACGGTTATATCAATTGTATCGATAAGCCGACATATCTACAAGAATTCATCAAAAATTATACTATTCTGCACGTACACATGTATTTGGGCAATATTCGTATTCATTTTATTAAATATATCATAATAGTTAGGATGTGGATTTGTATGTCTAGTAGGCGAATAATTTATTCGACACTTCGGTTACCTGTATTTCTAGGAATTCGTTTGGTGTTGTTCCGTCAATGAGGTTTCCATTAAGTTCGCTAATTCGAAACACACAGTTTTTTAAATCGACAAATTAATTTTGAATGTATTCTGAAAATAGTCAGAGGACAGCGCGGCCTCGTTTTTGCCCTGCTCTGCAGCCTTGCAAAATCCGCATTGCAGATAAAATGTTATATGAGGTCTTTGAATACTAACTCATAAAGTATGTATAATACTATTATTTGCATATGTCTGGACTTAAAGGTGACGTTCCGCACATGTATGAGCAAGATGAGGAGAAAATGGGAAAATTACATAATGTGATTTTATATGCATCGCTGAAGCATAGGGTTGATACATATGATCGCTGTCCGACTTGGTCGGGCCGCGGAAGATTTTTTTGACCCCCAGCAGAAAACTCAGACCCCCTGTCACATTTTTTCGTGAGGATAATTCGTGAAGCATGGTTCTGAAGGGAAGTTGGATATTTTACGGTTTGAATGAATTTTATAAAAAGTATGGATTTGTATTGGAATGTCTAAATAGAGCGAATAATTTGTTGACTATTTACAAGAATTTGTGCAAATTTGATCTTTGAATATTAATTTTCAAGTTAAGCGCTATTGGGAAATATATACTGATATGTACATATGCAACAGCAGGATAAGTACATAATTAAATAATCAATGTTACGGTGCACAGTAAAACAATAATTTAATGCGGTTTTATCCCTTGTATGGATAAGCCGTATCCAATAGATTTAATCTACATATAAGATTACACAATTATTCGTGCATTTCAGAAATAAAATAATAAGAGTTAAGGCTTTGTATTTGTATGTCTAGAGCGAATAATTTATTCGACTATTTACGAGCTTCTTCGCGAATTTGATAAACTATAAGAGGGACTGGCTATCAGCAAATATGCATATTTGCCGATATCATAATCAACGCAAGATAATTACATGTTATGGTTTACAATAATTCATAACGGTTATTTCCACTGTATCGATAAGCCGTGCATATGTAAACGATTCACTTAAAAATTACACTATCGTGGCCTTAATTACGCAGGTATGTGGATAATTAATCGGCCTAAAAAAACTAGAATTTTTGAAAATTATACTTTACCTTCGCTTGGAGGTTGAAGTTGTCTCTATTGTTTTAGGAAATAATAAATGTGTACTTCACTTCAAAATGTTCCCTGAAGCATCATTCTTTACTTAAGTATCATTTGCTCAATGTTTTGGTTCATTTTACAAAACAAATCATAAAAGCTAAGGATTTGGAATTGTGTGTCTAACAGGCGAATAATTTATTCGACAATTCGACCATCAACTTTTTTTGAAAAGCAAATTTGTCCTTTAAGAATAACTGCGAAACCGAACGGGTTAGGTGCAACTTTGTTGAATTCTTTTCTAATGGAGGAAAGTTCATATTCTATTTCCATTAGTAATTTCGTTGCAAATATACCAGGTTGCTTAGGACACTGTCTAGCCCCCACCGGCTTTGACGCGGCACCCTCGGTGGTCAGATATGGCTCATTTTCATGCTCCAACACGTCTATCAAAAATGTTGCAACCTTGCAATCATCCATGAGTTGGCCAGCCTCGTTTAAAATTTACAACTTGGAATGGTCGACGAATCATACACTCGACACCAAAATTTGTCAAATCAACACCGCCGGTGTCAATATATAACGGCCTTGGTTAAAATGTTGAATCCGAGTTATAATGATTTTTATACCGAGAGTTATAATGTTATGACCGGACGGAGAAACTTCATTACCGCTCGGAATCACAATTGTAACCAAGGCGGTTAAGTCATATATTGACACCGGCGGTGTTGATTTGACAAATTTTGGTTTTGAGTTAATTTTCATCAGAACTACACCACCCCATTGTTTTGCTTTATTTAAAATTCTCATATAATGAATGATAGAGAACAAAGCTACATCCGTGAAGCGTGTTACATAATTTGGCGTAGAACCGTACATAAGTCGAAATTTTTTGGGAAATACATAAATATATGCAAAACATCTACCTACATAATTAATGAATGTCATAATGTATTGACTTCTGCATCATGAATATAGCATAAATTAAGGTTAAGTGTCCAATGTTGTCAATGTACTAAGGATTGATAGAAAACCGTTAAGAATTTTTCAAACTTTTAAATTTTATGATTTTTATTGCTCGTGCACCTTTCGCAGTTTTGTATTGACGGACCAATAGTCGGCCAGATTCAATTCTGAGGTTGAAAGATGGATCTCCTATGGTGTCAAGATTTCATTCAGACATTTTTCGCCAGCGGGTTCCCCTACAGCCTTGGGAAGTTAGTTTTCCAGCCTGCGTCCTTGCACTCATTGACGATGTTAGTATTTTAATGACGATTTCCATCTCTGAGGTGCAAATCTAAAAAAACAATTCTTGGAAATTAAAAAAAAAAAACTTCTTTTGAAACTTTAAGTTTCCAAAGCTTTAACGAAAACTCAGCTTACTACATGTATGCAAGACAAAATAGTTTACTTTCACACGGGAATCATCATAGATGATATGTCCGTCGCGTAAATGATCTTTGTTCGACCTGGCCTAGTGCACGTAAATGCACGTGGGCCATGAGTTTTCGATGAGTTTTCCACGTGATCAAGGCTCCTAAGATAAAAACACTGTTAGATACCAATATGTCTGCGAAGGGTGCCCCATCAAACACGTATTGTAAATGCATAGAAGGCATAATATTTATCTGAAAAAGACTAAACCAAAAATTTTAACCAGGTATATATGTAGCTCCTGGTAGAGCAACTCAAATAAGTAAGATTTTCACGGAGATTGTCGAGATATTTCATGATTGCTGGACTACGTTTTTGCACTGACTCGGTTCTTTAACAAACCCAGAAATTGTGGGTGGTGACGCTATTTAGACGAATTCCGGCAATTTTGCTGCCCAATTTAGCTGAACGTAGATACGTACTTCGACTTTTTCTTCTTACGTAGGATATATATTTTTTCCAACAAACATCTCGAAGGTAATCTAATCCTTTACAATTAGATCGTTCATTAAGACTAAATCGATCATATTAATCTAACAATTTCAAAAAATAAATATGTAATATGTTCAATTGTAGAGTAGTGAAGAATTTGATTCAGTTAATTTTACTCCTAACGTTTTCGGATTTGTGACTACGAGAAAAAATGCTTTGTAAATCTATGTCTTCACTACAGTATTTTCCCCTTTATGATAATTGTAATTTCTAAAGGGGAACAGTTTATTCGAATATTGAAAAACATGCGTCATCGCACAACCACGATTATTTTTTTGGGGGATTTATAACTTTCATAAGTATTTAGGTTCAAGATAGATTTTTTGCCTGAACAAAGCTCGGGATTGCCAGAAGCGAGGTTACGTATAAACACTTTTATTTCGGTTATGTAAAAACACCTTTATTATAATTTATTCACACCTTGTTGAATTTGATTCAGGAGATTTTACTCGCCGCTCTTTGAAATTTACTGGTACAAAAGGAAAATCTATCTAAAATTCTTAAATATGTCTTCCTTCTACAACTTCTTTTCCTTTTTGAAAACTGTAATTTTTTAAGGGAACAATGTATTTAACAATATTATCGCACAACTTCATTTATGCATTAGCGTTTGGAAACTGTAATGAATAGGCCTTCTACCAATATAGAAGTACCTACCTCGGGTTCTGTCTCTAGTCGAAGATACCTGCATTCTCTAATACAAGAAATAAGTGATACATAAATCAATTTCTTTAATCATATCTACATAACTACATATTTATGTAATGAAATGAAGTTATTTGTGGTTATGATCTTCGGAATTGATTTAAGATCTACATAAATCCAGTTACCAAAATTAATTTCTGCACATAGAAATCTTGCTTGAAGTCAAGAATGCTATTTACGTAGTATTGCCATAGAAATGATCGTTTCGCCCTAAATGAATATTTAAATATTTGCCGACATAAATATGCATCTATTTCAGAATTTTCTCCTTTATGAAAATTGTAATTTCTTAATGGACCAGTTTAAACAAATATTGAAAAATATTTGCCAATTACTTTTTTGGCATTTAAAATTTTCATAAATATTTAGGTTCAAGCTAGATTTTTTGCCTGAACAAAGCTCGGGATTGCCAGAAAGGAGGTTACATATAAAACGTATTTGTAGTAACGTATTTAGAGATGTTTGAAATATTTAAAAATAAAAGCTTCCATATGTACACAAACTTCGACAAACGTAATAATTACGTTATAGTCGAGTTGAAAAACTTAATTTGCAAAGGTCCATAATGCATAATCGGTCCATTCTCCATGAAATTTGTTTAAATATAACTTCACATTTATTTTATTACTTCACAGTTATTTACTTAATCATTTTTAGCTAATTAATTAGTTAGGTTGCTTTTTTAATCCGTCCGTTCACTTATGTAGGCGCTCGACTTATTCGTGCTTTTGTCATGATTTTATTGAAGTGCAAAAGCTTCCATTCGCACAAAACTTGTCATCTGACCGGCAATTTGCAATTGGTAATTTATTTTTGAAAACAAATCATGCAGACCAGCAAAATGAAGCGTTGTGTTGTACAATTACATATACTACAGATCTCGTCAAGACTTACAATGCACATGTCCGACATGTTTCGCACGGATAATCTTGAAACCAGCATTAAATCAAGGAACTAAGCACAAATAATTGTTGGTGTCACATTTGAGCACTTCTGAAGAATTCGCGAAGATAGTTAGGGAAAGTGCGAAAACATATAGAAATCATGCTTACAGTCAAGAATTCTGATTAGTATCGTCATAAAAATCATGATTTCGCCCTTAATGTATATTTATATATTTGCCTACATAAATATTTATTTCGTCACTTCAGAATTTTATCCTTTATGAAAATCGTAATTTCTTAAAGGAACAGTTTAATCGAATCTGTAAAAATGTGTGCTATCCCACCACCACAATTATTTTTTTGGGATTTAGAACTCTCATAAATAGTTAGGTTCAAGCTAGATTTTTTGCCTGAACAAAGCTCGGGATTGCCAGAAAGGACGTTACGTATACGTGTTAACACCTTTATTTCGTCTTTGTAGTGACGTTAAGAGGTTCAAATATTTGAAACTCAATACAAACTAAAACTTAAGACAAAGTTTAAAATGTACTAAACTTGTCCTTTTAGTCGACTTGAACAACTCAATTTGCGTAAATTAATTAGTTAGGTTGCTTTTCTAATCCGTCCGTTCACTAATGTAGGCGCTCGACTTGCAGCTATTTTCTCGTCATACTTTCGTTTTCGTATTAAAAATACATCGAGATGAATTTTGCACAAACCGACTAAATCCACTCGGGTGTGACATTAATATGAAATGAATTTAGATAAATCCGCCATTAATTTTAATTTACCCGCTTTTCTATAAATTTTCATTTATGCACTTATGCACTTATGTAGTTATTTGCAAATTATCACTTGTTTTTGCACCTCTATTTCCTCCAAAGCATAACTTGTAACTCAATTATTTGTATGTTTGATTTACGTATTGTCTAACTTTTCTAGGGCATGGCACATATTTAGAGGTACATTCTAATTTTAGTTAAAATACTTGTTTCAAGTAAAAACTAAAACCTTATTTATTTATCTGTTATTTAGATAATATTTATTAGTAGTGTAATGCCAAATTCAAATTATTTAAATATGTATGTGCTACTATTTATTAGTTATTTATTATAAAATATGTACATATTTATTTAATATAATTAAATATAGTGACGTAAATATTTTAACTTTTGTATTATGGTTAACAAATATTCGTCAAAATTAGAAACCACCCCTGAATGTATGTAAACATATGTAGATGTGAGTTTTTTGCGTATACAGACTTCATAAATAAATAAAATACCAGCTCAAAAAATTATGTGTCTTAAAAATTTAAAAATTTTTATTTGTTTGCGTCCATAGTCTTTTGATTTACATAAAATTATTTAATCGTGATAATTTAACTGTATTCCTGCATACATACCTGTCAAATTAAGATCAAATTAAGAAATTCATTTGCGAGACCTTAACGAGACAAAAGTTCGTCGTCACTCATCTTCATAATGGCACTGACGAATAAATCTGAACATATAAGATCTTAAGTAAATAAATATTTACACAGGTCGTACATGTTACACAATATTTTTAAGGCAGAAATTGTCACATTCTTCATGCCCGGCCCTACAAGAGTAGATGAAATTACATACTTGTGCTAGTCATCTTGTGTGCTATATGTAAACAGGGTGGTTAAAATGTCACGCTACAATGGAAAATTTTTTCGATGCGAAAAATTCGTAAACTTCCATTAGTTACTGAAATTTTGTCTCCCAAATTCATCATTTCAGAATTTTGTCATCAATGTTCGATCAGTTTTGATATAATTATAAAAATCTCAACCAAAAATCTTGTAACTAATGGAGATTTAGGGATTTTTCTCATTGAAAAATTTTCCATTGTAGCGTGACATTTAAACCACCCTGTATTCTGAAAATAATGCTCCACAGGATTCCATAAGGAGAAACTAAAATGAAAACTAACCAAGAAATGGAAAACGCAAATGAATGTTACGAAATTCATCAGCCCGAAAACACCTTCAGCATTCTTCCCCCTGAGGTTAGCTACATTTTACATATAAGAGTTTAAATCTTCTACAAATTTAAATTTTAAAGTCTACACTTTATCTATAGATATACGATCATAATTTTGATCATTTCATATATGTCCCATTTCAGATTCAACATGAAATTTTGAGGATTTTATGAACCACTTGAATTTCCAAGTATCATTGCATATTCCTAGTTCTATTTCTGGCTTATCTACTTGTTAAACACGAACTTTTGACTTAAAAATTAAAGTCAATGAAAATATTGAAAATGTTATTCTATTGAATATTGAATTAGTTTTACTTTAATATTTCATTTTAAAAATTTTGTTTCAACCGGCTCCATATCCTACAAAAACCCACAAAACCTACAAAAAACCCGGAAAAACTTTCAGGGTTGGGGTTTTCTAGAAAAACCCCGAGGTTTCCTGAACCCTGTTTGTAATATATTAGAATACAAATATAATTGTCATCATATTCATATTGGCATACTTGCTCGTTTAACTCGAACAATTTCTTTCTTGTTTAAATAACCTTTATTAAATTAATTACAGATTATCGACCAGATATTCACCTATTTAACCCTCTCGGACCTAAAAACCGCTCGGCAAGTTAACCACGACTGGTTCAACTTATCCCGTCAACGCTACAGAAGCTTGGCTGTCATTAAATTTGACTCATCTGCACGATGTAATGGACCCGAACTATCCGAATACATTGCATCCTACCCGCACTACCTGCACCGCAACTTTGAGATCTTCACCACTGTCCCGCACGGGACGAGTGAGACATGGTCGTACCACTCGTATCAAGCTTTTTTGCGAAATATTGGCAATTTTTTTCAAAACCATGGCTCCCATTGTGACCGACTAGCATTCCATCATATTGGGCGTGTCCCTAATGAAACACCTCAAAGCCAAATCTGGTCATTTTTTTGTAATTTACTAAGCACCACTCTAAATTTGACGTCCCTTCACGTGCACATGAATTTTTTTGTGGAAGATGACTTCCACGTGGACTCTTTCCCAATTATGAGTCTCGTAAATTGGTCACGTGTTCGAGAACTCCACGTAAATCTGTGTCCATATGGGTACGATATTACCAAAACAAACAAGTTTTCCCACGTGCTGCCCACCATTTTCAGAAAAGCTGTTAATCTAACAAACCTTACGAACAGTGGTCCCATCGAAGACTCTATGGAGGGTTTAAGCCTCGCTACGAGTGATACTGGCGGAAAAACTTTACGCAATTTGGACCAACTTGGATGCCCAGGATTTCCTTTGAATCAATGTAAAATCACGGAGGAGGAAAACCGGACTATTCTGAGATTAAATATAAAGCTTAAAAAAGTGTCTCTACGTGTCGTTGGGAATGTTGAGCTACAAATTCTGCACAAGTTTAAAGAAACTTTGGAAGTCGTGTGGCTCATCGCGTACGGTCCAGATTTTAAACTCCCACCACTTCCGCGACTGAAGAGGCTTTCCGTTCAAGACCAAGTGACAAGTATGTAAGACATCGAAGAAATTTTATAAATCGGCATATTATCTAAGTAACAATTTTTGTAACATATTTAGCCCATGAAGAAAGTCAGTACCGTAGAAATGAATGGAAATATCTGAAAAAATTTAAGATAACAATGAACTTATTCGAAATTGGAGACTTGTTTAAGGTATAGTACATAAGCTAAAAAGGGCACCTTTTTTCAACCTATACCGGGATTTTGTAGGAGCGACTTATACAAAAAAAATCAAGCCAGAGATCAGGAACCACGTGGCACTTATATATGTTTCCGTTGAAGAAAAATTTTTGGCGGGAAACTTCAATTTTGCAGTATTTTTCACCACGGGGCGAAAATCAAGGCGAACGTGAATACTTGGTTGCCGGTTTTTGCCTTGATTTTTTGATATAACTCGCTTCAAAAAGGGTTCCCGAGTACGTCGCACCTTTACAATTTAAACTTGTTTTGGGCTGTAAATTTCATTAAATTCCATTTCACCTTTCTTTTTCAGGCACCCCAAAATTTAAACGTATACCTCCCTTAGCTTCGCCACTTCGAATACACCATGTTCTCGAGGTTATACACAGAACTGAATGAGAATGACTACGGCGTTGAATTATACAATATAATATTTCCGAACTGTGATACGCCAATTTACAGAATTGTCAAATTGAATATCACCTATCCATCCAATCCAATTAACTATCAACTGATCACTGTCCAGTTAGTCAAACTTTTTCCTAACGTTCACAATCCTCACTTAAATTATGCAAGAAATATAAGCAAATGAATAGTTTAAGAATAATGTGTCATACTTGAAATATGTCATAATTAATATGAAACAATCATAAAATGGTCATACATACTTGTTTTGAGTATTTTTTTTCATTCAAAAGTCAGTTATGTTTTCTGACTGAAGATTTTCGTTTACATACATTCAGTTATTTTCTATCAAATTCATTTCATTCATTTCGAATCCTTCACTCATTTTCATTAAAATCACGGGAAATTAATTTTCATGCACTATCATTCTCCATCATAATCAGTCACATGAACGAAAGTAAACAGGTATGGGATTGTTAGATTGTTAGATTTGCTAACTTAGAGTTTAATAAGTCGGTAATCGATAAATTTGCATGCTAAAATTGTGATGCAATTTATAAAAATATATACATACCTACATAAATTAATGTACAACTAAACTAGGCATTTGTATGAATAAGCTAAATTTAAATACTGTTCAACAAATATTTATTCTTTTGCATGAAGAATGGAAGAATAATTTTATTCATTAGTTATTTTTCACATTATGTATAATATATGTATAGGTTATGAAATTTTTTTTACATTTTTGTAAAAAGGCGAATGTGGGATCAAACGAATAAAAAAAAAATTAAGAACGAATATGGAAATGTTACTTTTCAAGTTTGAACTAAATGAATAATGAATGAATGTTTTGTTTAGCTTTTAAATTAAATGAATTTTGAATGAAGAAATAAATTTATAAAATTAGTAAATGTTAAATTTAGATTAGATTAGGAATTACTTAAATTAAAAATTGGATTAAATAATTATTGAAATTATTTATTTTATTCCAACTTGCACCTATCGCGACCAGCGGCGTAGCCAGGATAGGGCCTTGGGGGGGGCCCAGCCAAAAAAAATTAGATTACCCTTTTGGGTTTAAAATTTCACTCACACCGTAGATACATAGGTACACTTTAAGTATTAAAAACCACTAGCTTTAGCATGCCATATTCACCTGACCAATCAACTCCTCAAACATGTATTTTATGTGTAGGAAATATGGTGATATATATAACTCATCCCAGTGGTTTTCTTATGCCAAAAAAATCGAACCAAACATTAACGAGGGTCTCCAAATTTGGGCTAAAGTACCAAGTTGCTTTCACGCAAATCGTGACATCTCAGGTAGTGGTCAGTTAAAAAATAAACCTTGTGTTCCTTGGATAGAAAACCTGTTGTGCATTCAAACAAAAATTGTACGGAAAAATCCGGGCAACATGAAGGTATTGATAACAAAATTTTAAAGATTACTCAAATATCAAACCAGTCTCTAATTGAGAAAAATTTGCAAAAAGTCATCATCCAGGAGCATGATGGGAATAAAGAGTAAAGACTAATATAGAGGGTGTAAATTTATTCCGGTAACATTCATTTTTTGGCCTTCGCTAGAGACAATATCAGCTGTAACTATTGATCCCGTTAATGTTTTTCGTTGACATTTTTACCATGGGTAGAATGAAGATAAGTGCTAATTAAAATCACCATAGCTTTGAGATGCAGGTCCTAGGAGCGGGAAATTCTAATTAAAAATTAAAATCATCCAAAATTCAGATGTGCGGGGAAAAGTTCGTAGCAATGCGTGAAGAATAATTTTTCCAAGGATGTAAAATGACCTGAACAATTCAAAATAGAGATGCGTCGAGCAGCAGTTTTCAAAAGCTCGGATCGCGAAAGCTCAAAACAAGCTCGACGCAGGAAAAACTCGAGCAAGCTCGGCTCGTTCAAGCTTTACTTGAAGAAATTTTGGCTCGTTCAGCTCAGTTGAACCGAGCCGAGCATGATCAAGCTCTGCCAAATTGAGCGCTTCTTGTGGCATACTCCATGCCCCTTAATTAAATTCTAAGTGAATATTTATCGTTGTAATAAGGTAATTAAGTTATCCATAAATTTAGAACTTTGGGTTTCCTGCTGGATATATAACTATTTAACTAAAATTTTAACAACCCAGAAATAAATTGTTAAATAAATGGTTTGCAGATGAAGGAAATATTTTACAAGCTATATTATTCAGTTTTCGTGTAAACAGGTTAAATATTAAGGTGAAGAGGGGAAGAGTAGTTTGAACTACACGGATACAAATTTTTTACTTCACCACACTTGAAATTTTAGAAAACAACGAGCTTTTGAAAAGTTCGGTTCGACCAAAAAAAAGCCTGGCTCGCTCTAGCTCGACTCAGGAAAGGCTCAAAAAATCTCGGCTCGCTAAAGGTCGGTTCAGGAAAGGCTCGGCTCGCTAAAGGTCGGTTCACGAAAGGCTCGGCTCGCTCAAGGTCGGTTCAGGAAAGGCTCGGCTCGCTCAAGCTCACAATGGAGGTCTCCCAACATATGCACACAGATTTGGAACAAACCGGTGTCAATCGATCACAAACATAATTAGTATGAAATATGCAAATGAAAATATCTGCTAATGCGCAAGTTTTGCTGAGATATTTGCATCCAAAGCTGGAAAATTGTACAGCAAATTCGGAAAATGAAAAATTTGCTAGCCATGGGGGTGCGTTTTCTCCTCTTTTTATGCAAATATCTCCGCAAAATTTAAGCATTCGCAGATAGTTTCATTTGTATATTTCAGACTAATTATATTTGTGATCGATTGGCACTAGTTTAGTCCAAATCTGTGAGCATACGTTGGGAGACCTCCATTGTCAGTTAAAGTCGGGCTCACCGACAGGCTCGGTTTACCTTAGCATTTGGCTCACCACTAATCCAAATTTGTTTCACCCACTAGAAAAAGACTGACTATTCTAAAATTTCATGAAATACTTACATACTTCAACTAGTTAGTTTTAGTAACTTAAAGTTCTTGTCCAAATTATGAAAGCGAGTAATACCTACGAAAAATAAACATTTTCTTTGCAGTGAATAATGTTACCGGAGTATGTCAATTTACACCCATTGCATATCTAATAGAAATTCTGGTGACGAAGCTTAAAATATTTTTTACTGAAAAAAGTGACGAACATTTGAATGAAAAATTCAACGACGAATTATTTAAATGGACACACATCATATTCAGAACCGATATCCAGATTTCTCTTCGCATCCTTACTAAGGATTCCTTAGTATCGGAAAATAGCATGGAAATTAAAAACGAAGCATCAAGCTTCATAAAAACCGTGAACTTACAATCTGGAGACCTGAAGTGGTTTTCTCCGATTTTGACCGGACAAATTTAAAAATTCGTGCTCAGAAGTAAATGATCTTTCCGGAATGCGCGTAGTTTCCCTTATTTTTTAACCTAATTTTAAACGAAAATCAGGATTTTTCAAAACCCTGTAACTATTTCAATTTTAACCCGATTAAAAACATTAAAGAACAAAATACTCTAAAATAAACTTTTAAAATTTAAAACTTGCATGCTACCTTGGAAGTTTGAAAAATGCAAAGAATATCAAACTTTTTAAAATAATTTTAATTTTTCGAGGTAATTTTTCTAATTAATTTTCTGTAATAGCTGAATATCAGTCATTCTTAATATCAGTTTAAAATTGAAAAAGTTATAGAATTTTGAATGATTCTGACTTTGGTTAAAAATTCCGCTATAAGGCAAATACGTGCATCGACTAAAATACAAATTTGTAGATATTTTAATTTTCGTGCGCTAACAATTTACAAATATAATTCGCCAGATTAAAATTGGAGAAACCCATTTGGTGCTTACATACACGTGTACATACTACAGATATTGTAGCTTGATTTTTAGCCCGAGTCAGGGCTTATGGAACCGTCATGTCCGTCCGTCCGTCTGTCTGTCTGTCTGTCCGGCACGATTGAGCCAAAACGGCTGAACCGATTGACTTGAAATTTTTACCATATGCATATTTGACAAAGTTAGGAAACGAGTTCGAAGATGGGCGAAATTGGTCCAGTGGTTGACCGGTGGGGGTCATAGGAGTGGGTGGGGTAGTATGCACCAAAATTTCAAAATTGTTGTAGAGAGTTGAAATTTGGTACAGAGGTTGCTAATGGCTTCTACTAGATAAAAATGACTTCAAGTGGGAAAAATTTTCATCTTGAGTGACCCTATGGGGTGACCCATACTGATTTTTAAAAATCATCATATCGAACTGAAATTTGGTGGAGAGGTTGCTTATGGGCTTTAATGAAAGAATATGATATGATATTGGTAAAATTTTTATCTGGAGAGACCCTATGGGGTGATCCATACCGATTTTTAGAAATTGCTTTAAAAAGATGAAATCCGTCACAATGATACTTAATGCCTTCTAATTAAAGAATATGAAGTTAAAAGTGAGCAAAGTGCAACCAGAGTGACCCTATGGGGTGACCCATACTGATTTTTCAAAATCGTTATATCGAGCTGAAATTTGATATGGAGGCTGCAAAAGTGAAAACCACTGCTGGATAGCACATGAAGCGGGTTCTGACTTAGTCTGCACTGTAGGTTTTTTAGTACAGTTTTACGACGCTTCCAAAATCTCTCAGTTGTCCTAACATATTTTTCGACCCAAAAGATAGTAAGGGTACAAAGTAATAACGAACTCCGCTAATGTGTAGCATATAACTTCTACGTAACTTATTTTTTAATTTTTTAATTTTTTTTAATTTTTTGCAATTTTTTAAGTATTTTTTTTTTAATTTTCCGGGCTCTGGGGGTGGCTCAAGCCCCCCTAGCCCCCCCCTTGGCTACGCCGCGATTCGCGACGACCTTATCATAATTAATTGCATGGTTTGTGCCAAACAGAAATTTTGAATGATCAGCGGAGTCCCACGATCGATAAAATTCGACCCAAATTTTAGTTTGAGACAGTTCAATGACCTCATTTCCTTCCTCAGATATGCCCTTCCCTCCCGCCATGTGTCTCATATTCCCCCCATACTTCTCCAACAGCTCCATTGACCTCGAATTGATCCACGAAGCGAGAGTAAAGACGAGAACATCATTCGTAAATCCGTCCACCATGAACACGGGAAAGATCAGAAAGCCCGGCATCGCGATTTGGTCATGCATCGTTACGGACACGTATTGCGCGATAATTTGAATCGCTGGTATGACTGTGACCACAACGGGGGAGATTCTCGCCATAAGGAATCCGTTGAACATTTTCTCCAAAATGTGCACCTGTCGATACGTTCGGATGCAGAGTTTGTGTTCAACCAGGGTCTTTGCGTGGGCCATTTTGCTAGTAAAAGACGGATATATTAGACATAATTAGTAATGTCCTGTTTTGCTCGGGTAATACTTGGGGAAGGTTGAGAAAGAGGAATTATCATACTTTTTTGGGGTTCGCTGTACAGTTTTTTGAGGAAAATATGTACAATATTTAGAAAACGTGCAGCAAATATGCAGAAGTCCTAAAAAATACATTACTAACATTTTTAGAAAATCTTTCGATGATGAATTTATAGTAAATATACCAAATTTGTAAAAAAAATACATTGATAAAATTTTTAGAAAAATGTAGAACAAACGTAGTGTTTGTAAAGATCAATTAGTTGCATTTTTATGAAATATGCACAATTTGTCGAAAGCCTCTAATACGTATGTAATGGTAAAAAATCCTTAAAAATAGGATTTACACACATTTAATAATTTGACGGGAAAAATATTAACAAATCAGAATCGAGCTGTGAAAATATACTCTAAGAAACCTGATATCTAAATTCCAGTATCTATAGATACTCCGCCTGGTAATAATTTAAGTAGCTGCCGGGTTTTTTAGAGTGTGGAGAAGTGTGCGTTATTTACAACCTCATTTTTTAAAATCTACCTATTTTATTACCTGCTTAGAATTTGGAGATAATTTAGAATACAAGAGATCCGCACGAAGAGGATGTAGAAGGCCCACATCGACCCAGAGTACATGGCTTGCGCCGCCATCCATGTTTCGAAAACGAGGATTAGAATTTCTGGACCGAAATTCATCCATTTGATAGTCTCACACTGCCTTGACATGGAGAGGATAAAGGGCGGGAAGCACGGATCCAGGAGGAGGAGGCAGAACACGCCAGCAGCAAAGGCCATTACGGAATAGTGAACACTGTAAATAAAGTTGAGCAAAATTGCCACCAAAGCAACTATTGAGTAAAATTTACCCCGAGAAAGGTAAAATTTACTCAAGGTTGAGCAAAAATCTTTCAACCTTGAACAAATTTTACCTTTCTCAGGGTAAATTTTACTCAATAGTTGCTTTGGTGGCAATTTTACTAAAAATTGAGTAAATTTTAATCAAAGTTATTTAGAGTGAAGGATTTCCATGAAGTACACCATCAGTTTTGATTGTGTAGAAACTTTCAGAGTTTCATGACCTGAAAACAAATTTTAAGAAACTTTAAAAATGTACATATTAATAAGCCCCAGGAGCAGCTATTGGCTAACCTCCTGTTCAAATTTATTTACTCAATAGATATTGAATTCATGAGGCATTCATTGTTCAATGAAGTAATGAATATGTGGTGCATGAGTAATTTTTTCAAAAGTTTTGAATGAATGAATTTAGAATAAATATTTATTCATTTCGTATTCATTAAGAATGAGTACACAATTTTATTCATAACTCATTTTTCATGCTACATATTTAATAAGGAAGTTTTGAGATTAAATGTATAAAAAATGAGAAATTACTTGTTTTAAAACTTTGAGTAAGTGCATAATATATATTTTTTGTCAAATTCATAAACTGAATTTTGAACTATTTTTTGAACAGCTATATGTAAGTCATATGTTTTTGAAAATTTTGACACATCTAGAAATGTTACCCACCTTTTTCCAACGACTTCTCAAACAGGACGAACGAATTGATCACCTGAATTGGTGCGATATCCAGGCGATAGTTCCACTTGCAGAATAACAAAAGAAAATAAATTCCAAAGAAACTGACGCCCTGAAACTTTTTCGGAATCGTGAGCGGTCCAACGCACAAATTCAGAAACATTGCAGTCGTGTACACCAGCGAAATGATGCATTGAATTCGAAAGATTTTGATATCTCGGGGGTTATCGATGGGCACAATTTTCTTCAAATTTGCGTCATACTTGGCTGGAACGCATTTAAGGAGACGGCAAAGACCGAGATGACGTACCATCAAATTATGAAATTGGGTCGTGTACATTTTTGTACGAAATTTTTGAAAAACTTGATACAATAAAATTTGTAATTGGTTTGTAGGCAACTGTGTTGTGCAAATGTTCGAATAGGAGCTTACAACTACTTATATTCAAAACTTACCGAAGTGACTGCGCACTCTTAAAACTAATGTCACCTTTTGGAAACTAAAAAAGTACGCTCAGAAATATATACATAAGTATTAAGAAAATTACACAAAATTCATTTCATAAATGATACAATTTATCAAGGATTTAGGATTTAGTGTACGTAGTTTCCTTAACAATATTTAGAATTCAAAGTGTACATATTTCTATTTTCAAAATTATAACATTATTTTTAAGAGTGCACAAGGACTCAAAAGCAGAAAGAATTAACATTTTCTTAAGAAGTTGTAAAGATTTCTATCCATTCTAAAGAAAGGAAATGGGTCCAATTAAAACCAATGTTCACCGCACAATCTGTGTCTTAATTACTCGTCTGTTAATTACATATGTACGCGTCCCACGTGGATGGGGCACGCACAAGCTTAATATTATGAACATAATAATGATATCCGCTCGATTTGTACGTCTTATTTCAGACCAATTAAAATATATGTCCTGCTAAAAGGCGTATGTAAATAATAGTTTAGTGGAAACGGAAAAGCACATAAGCTCAATTTAAGCCCGAGTTGTTTAAAGGCATCTACAAATCCAAGATGTAGTAATTATATACTTATCCAGACATTTGTTTTTGTTTTCAGTCGTTTGAATACCCAGTTTCAGGAGGGATTACTAAATAATCCGTAATCTGAAAACGATCTTTTCTACGGAATTCGTAATATTGCTCAAGTTCACTTCATGAAGTGAATAAAGAGTGCACTCTTAGGAGTCTACATATTATCGAAATAATATTTGACCAAAATGGTATTGATAAGTAATACCCCATGGTAACATGTTGGTAGTAAACTTCTGCCATATGCATCGGTAGTAAATTTTTACTGACCGGTATAATCTTAGTATCCAGCGGTAGCAACTATAATACCGAGAAATAAACGCCTTCCAGATTTCTACCTTTACTTTTCATCATGCGGTCATACAATTTATCACCGCGTTTTGACAATTTAACACCATGCTGTGACCAACATTATTACCATTATTGATGATGCTACATATGCGATGATTTACACAGCGGTTTTTTCAGTGTGCTATGTGTGTATCTACATATTTGCTATAATAGACATAAATAGTTAAGGTTACGTTCGAAGACGTAGTTGTCTCAAAAAATCATAGAGTAAATTAAACTGGGCAAAATTTGCATCCCGCTTTGGACTTTGAGTTACATTAGCCGATTAGCCGAATCATTTTATTATTTAGCACTAGTTATTTTTATTTTGGCGTAGAAATCATACGAAATTGAATAATTTGAACGCCAAAGTAAAAATAACTGATGCTAAATAATAAAATAATTCGGCTCATTCGGGTAATGTAATCGCGGACGTACGTCCTTCAAGTTGGACAAACTCCACACAGCAGAAATCTTCACAGTTCTCCCATACTTTTACATACATTAAATTCACAGCCATTTTCATTAATTTCAAACTAATTTATCGAGACTTAGAAATCGAATTTTGAAATTCTGCCCAGTGAAGTTATAGACAATAAGCTGATTAATGAGATCCTGTTGAAATTTTTCCATTTCTACAAGCCAATTTTGCTGAGGTACAAATTTAATATAAAAGGTGGTCTTATGCTTTTTACATACTTTTTGTACCTCAGCTTTCAAAAACCACTGAAATATTGAATTTTTTGTTCGAGTAGGACAACAATAATATTATCTATAATATCAATGGGCAGAATTTTCAAATTCCTTCTGGTAGCTGAGAAATAATTTAAAATGTGCTGATTTTTGGCGTTATGACGTCATTGTTATGACGTAGGCTTTGACTCATGGAGTCTCACGTTAATTCATGATTTAAGATAAACCCCCTGATTTACAGTACCCTCCAAAATGACGGGATCGGAAACATGACCAATTCTAGAAATGCGTTGCCAAAGTCTTCTTTTTTTGGGAATTGGTCTTCCTTTTGGACTTTGTCTTCATATTTTACTTCACAGGGGTTGAATGTATGGAAAAAATGCCTTCCTGGAAGATTTGAAGGGTCAGCTGTGACGTAGGGCTCATCGTCCATGATGACCACGTTTCCCCGAATTTTCTTCAACTATTTCTTGCATCACATATGAATCATTTCATTTTGTATTGGTTTGTAATTTGGTGCTGGTTTTTTTTCCCTGGCTACAATCCCTAGTTTATGGACTTTGATTTTGCTTAGATAGCTTTTTGAAATGTTGACCTTCCTTTCCGCTGCAGCCATTGTCGTTGATGGACGATTTTTATTGATTTTTTTAATGCAATTTTTGACTTTTGTCGTTGCTAGCTTTGCAGGTCGACCAGTAGGGACTTTGAATTTGAGTTCATTGGATTCCTCGTACTTTTTTATGTAAGAGTTGACATTTGAATGAGGAATACCTTCTTGCTTGAAAAATTGCCAAGTGATTTTAGAATCATAGTTTGTTCGATTTTTGTGAAACTCAATCACACTTTTTTCAACTCTTGCCTTTCAACCCAAGTTTTTCTAGTCTTAGCCATGACTCAGTAATTGGTGACATATGTCAATGGAAAGCTTATAACTTGGTCTATTCAAAAATAATTTTTTCGAAATTTAATTTGGCTGGGTTCCCGCCTAGCGCGCCTTTTACGGGGCAGTCAAAAACCTTAGTGGATTCTCTTTATGTATTTAGTTATCTGCAAATTATCATTTGTTTTTGCACCTCTTTAAGTCCTCCAAGGCCCATAGCGTATATAACTCAATTATTTGTATGTTTGATTTATTTATTGCCTAACTTTTCTAGGGCTTGGCACATATTTATTTAGAGTTACATTCTAATTTTAGTTTAAATACTTCTTTAAAGTAATAAATAAAAACTTATTTATTTAGATAATATTTATTTTTAGTGTAATACAAAATTCAAATTATTTCAATATTTATGATACGTATCTGCTACTATTTATTAGTTGTTTATTATAAAATACGTATTTATTTAAATATGGTGACGTGTATATTTATACGTTTAACTTTTGTATCATGGTTAACAAAAATATATATTCGTCAAAATGAGCCACCAGCCGAATGTAATGTAAATATGTATATGTATGCAAATGTGAATTTTTTGCACATACATAAATAAATAAAATACCAGCTCAAAAAATTATATGTCCTATATTTCTTAATTGTTATAACAATTATAAACAACAATTATTGTGACTCTCATTTGTGAAGCATGTCATGTTTTGATTTCCAGATAATTTTATCCCTGATGATGACACGAGTGCTGTGTCGAAAGCTCGAAAATAAATCAATTTTATTCCTTCAATCATGTTGTCCGAGAATTCTCCTTTAAATTATTAATTGTTATTTGTTTACGTATGTATGTAGTCCATAGTCTTTTAATTGTGTCCAATTAAAGGCATTAGTCTCTCTCTTTAGCGTTGTGAATGGAGTATTGGAAAATTTTTTAAATTCTTTCTTTGGTTTATTAACTTCTCATAATTTCCATGATTTGATTCTTAGTGTTCGTGTCAAAACTTTTACAAATATAATTCGCACACAGGTCATACATTTTAAATAAATAAGTGTGCCTTTACGAGGTTTGACATTGTACCGTGGAGTTTCACTATTAGTGAGTCTACCTTCAAAAGTAATTGTCGTTGTGCAATACAGGTTTTGGATTTAGCAGCAGCTACCGAAAAGAGGACAACAATATTCGTGTTTACTTATTTCTGCCTCTAATCAACCACCCCTAAAGGAAGAGGATATAAAAAAGTATTTCAGGCTAAATGAGAATACTTCGTGGAGATCGTTTGACACTTATCACAGTTATGTTACAGGATTGTGGATGGTGAAGCTCAGCCTTGCTGATTGGACCCAATCGACTTGCACCTGCCCTATTTACTTAAAAGAGTATACATGCAAGCACATCTTGCGGCTTGCAATTCAGGAGAAGCTTTATGAACTTCGTCCTGAAGCTAAAACAGTACCCCTGGGGCAAAAACGCAAAAGGGGTAGAGTTGCCAGAGCTCGAAAAGATCTAATTGTTATGTAATATATTTGCTTTAATTTCATTTTACATGTCTGGACTTATCAATAATAAGATGTTGTATATACCTTGGACGAAATTTTCGAATACTTTAGTCGAAGTGGGGATTCATCTAATTAAGTATCAACCACTAGCTAATTAAGTGGCTCTAAAATCATAAATGGGGCAAATTTCAGCCAGTGGGAGGTATCATCTTATCAAGTGGCAAATTTCATCTTAATAAGTGGGGCGTTAAATTTAACCCTTAAAATTATTTAATCGTGATACTTAATTTAACTGTATTCCGGCATACATACCTGTCAAATCAAATTAAGATCAAATTAATAAATTCATTTGCTAGGCAAAAGTTCGTCGTCACTCATCTTCATAATCGCACTGACGAATAAATCTGAACAGATAAGATATTAACTAAATATTTGCACAGGTTGTAAATGTTACACAATATTTATTTGTAAGGCAGAAATTGTCACATTCTTCATGCCCGACCCCAGAAGAGTAGTTCAATATATGTGTAATGAAATTACATATGTATTTGTGCTAGTCATCTCGTTTGCTATATATTCTGAAAATATTGGTCCACAGGATACGATAAGGGGAAACTAAAATGGAAACTAACCAACAAATGGAAAACGGAAATGAAATACAACTTTGTGAAGAAATTCTTCAGCCCGGAGACACCTTCAGCATTCTTCCCCCTGAGGTTAGCTACGTTTTACATATAAGCCACATTATTACTATGTGTCTTCAGTGGAGTTACGTAGATATTTGGGGTGGATTTCCTAATTTTCTTTCCACACTCAAAACAAAAATTTGTCAAATCAACACCGCCGGTGTCACTACATATATGACTTAACCGCATTGGTTAAAATGTTGAATTCGAGTTATGATGGTTTTGATACCGGTAGTTATAATGTTATGACCGGACGAAAAAATTTCATTACCACTCGGAATCACAATTGTAACCAAGGCGGTTGAGTTATATATATAGTGACACCGGCGGTGTTGATTTGACAAATTTTTGTTTTGAGGTCATTTCTCATCAATTCATTTTCATGAAAACAAAAGTCTGTAGTCATAATATGCACATGCATGTATGTACATAATATATACTACTATGTACGTGTATTTATGAGATGGAATTGACTCTTTAGATGAGCCATTTATTATTTTTGCTAGAGAAGACATTCAGTTCACATTAGTTTTTAGGGTACCGTAAATACTCTATTTATAGCCGGGGCTAAACTCCAAAACTGAGGGTCACGGACCCGGCTACAATTAGAGACCGGCTATAATTAGAGACCCGGCTAAATTTTGTTACGCCCAAAATTTTAGATGTTATAAAATAACGTATAATTCATGTTGACTCAATTTGAGTTTTCTAATTTAGCCAGACATGCCAGCAGTGACCCAATCACTTTAAATCTACATCTTTAAACGAAATTTAACAGTTTTTTTTTAATTTCTTTTATTATTATATCCATTATTAACTTGAAATTAATAGGTAAAAATTAGTTGTTCCAATTATTCTTTGATTAGCATAATGTGTAACATTTTTCTTGAATGGGCTATGAACGAAGACACAGCGGGCAAGACAGGCCATAATTAGATACCCGGCCATAATTAGGGATCCGGCTATAATTAGAGACCCGGCTAAAATTTTGAAATCTTGGTCTCTAGACCCGGCTATATTTGGAGACCGGCTATAATTAGAATAGGGCTATAAATAGAGGTTTTACGGTAACTCATTGAGGATTTCTAACATTTGAAGTTTTTTTTTCAAGTTAGACAGGGATTTGGTAACGAGTTATATCGAAAAATCAAGGCAAAAAGTAGGAAGCATATAGCGCTTATCATCGCTTTGAAGAAAATTATTGGTGGTCAAACTACCCAAGGGTAAAGGAAGAGGAGAAAATTTACTAAGAAATTGAACTTTGCTGCCAATATTTTTCTTTAAATTGGCCTTTCAACGAAATGATCAGGGCATCCATTTGATTCTGAATTTTTGGCTTGATTTTTTGATATAACTTGTTGAACAAGCCTGGTGTTGCATGAAAAAAGGTTTCAGTGTTAGTAATATATTAGAATACAAATCTAATTGTGATCATATTCATATTGTAGCTCATTTAACTCGAACAATTTCTTTCTTGCTTAATGTAGTTTTTTAAACAAGAGAAATGTATGTTTCTGTGCGTGTGGTGTGAATTTTGTGTAACTGGCGATGGGCGAAACGTGACCGTGTGAGGCGTAAATAAGGCGGCGGTGTGGTCACAATAGTTACTGTGGTGGTGTCATTTATTATTACACAAAAGCCAATTACAAATTTAGAGTGTAGAGGACGAGGGGAAAATATGTGTTGTTGTTCTCGTAGCTGGAGTGACACTGTTCACTTTGCACAATTGTTCCAGAGAATATTACCAAAAAAGAACGCTTCTTTTACAAAAGGAACACCCTCCTCTCCTCCTCTTGACCAATGACAGAAAACACCTTGAACTTTAATTTAATTAAAAGAGGAGGGAAGGAGAGGTCAGAAATTGAAATAAAAATACAAAAAATGAGAGATAAATACGGACAACTTTCAATTAAGGCGAGACTGGCTGGAGCCTGGTTTAAATTTCCCTACTTGAACCAGTCTCAAATCAATACATAAAATCGTATTATCATGTCATGCAAATTCATTATCATTTAAGAGGTCATATATTCATAAAAAATAATTATGTAAATCTCTCGACGACACTTAATGATCCTTTATAGATAATCGACCACATATTCACATATTTAAACCTCTCGGACCTAAAAATCGCTCGGCAAGTTAACCACGACTGGGTCAAGTTGTCCGGTCCACGTTTTCGAAGTCTGGCTGTCATTAAATTTGACTCATCTAAACGATGTAATGGGCCCGAACTATCCTCATACATTGCATCCTATCCGCACTACCTGCACCGAAACTTTAAAATTTTCACTACTATCTCGCACGGGACGAGTGAGACATGGTCGTACGACTTGTTTCAAGCTTTTTTGAGAAATATTGCCAATTTTTTTCAAAACCATGGCTTCCATTGTGACCGACTAGCTCTTAATCACATGTGGCGTGTAACTAATGAAACACCCCAAAGCCAAATCTGGTCATTTTTTCGTAATTTACTAACTACCACAATCAATCTTACGTCGCTTCACATGCACATGAGTTTTTTTGTGGAAGATGACTTTGACGTGGACTCTTTCCCAGTTACGAGTCTCGTAAATTGGTCATGTGTTCGAGAATTCCACGTGAATCTGGGTCCATATGGATACGATATTACAACCAACAAGTTTTCCCACGTGCTGCCCACCATCTTTAGAAAAGCTGTTAACCTAAAAAACCTTACGAATAGTGGTCCCATCGAAGACTTTATGGAGGGATTAAGGTAAGTTTCGATGAGTCATTCCCATGCGTCTTATTCCGCCCCATGTGTCATGTTTCCTTACAGAGAACTTGAAATTGACTTTCTGCGTTAGCATTCAATGAAATTTAAATATTATTACTTTAAAATATTCTATATTTTTAACTTAAAAAAATTGTAGATTAGATTTTTGGAAAACATATTCCTTCCTAAGTAGGTTACTGCCCCTCACAGGAAGGGAATTTTTTTCCAAATTTAACCTACATTTTTGTCAAGTCAAAAATATAGAATATTTTTAAGTAATAATATTTAAATTTCATTGATTATTAATGCCGGAAAGTTAATTTCGAGTTCTTCCTAAGGAAACATGACACATGGGGCGGAATAAGATGCGCGGGAATAACTCATCGAAGCTCACCTTAAGCCTCGCTACGAGTGATCCTAGCGGAAAAGCTTTATCCAATTTGGACCAACTTGGATGCCCAGGATTTCCTGTGAATCAATGTAAAATCACGGAAGAGAAAAACCGGACTAATCTGAGATTAAATATAAAGCTCAAAAAAGTGTCGCTACGTGTCGTGGGCGATGTTGAGCTACTAATTTTAGACAAGTTTAAAGAAACATTGGAGATCGTGTGGCTCATCGCGTACGGTCCAGATTTTAAACTCCCACCACTTCCGAGACTGAAGATGCTTTCGGTTCGAGACCAAGTGACAAGTAAGAGATTAAAGAAATTTTATGAATTTTTGGCATATTAAGTAACAATTTTTGTGACAGCCCATGAAGAAAAGGAGTACCGTAGAAAGGAATTTGAGCATCTGGGAAAATTTAAGATAACAATCAACTTATTCGAAATTGGAGACTTGTTTAAGGTATAAACTGACAAGGGACCTTTTTTCAAACTACAACGGGATTTTGTAGGAGCGAGTTATATAAAAAAATCCAGCCAAAGATCTGGATCCACGTGGCACTTACATGTGTTTCCGTTTTTAAGAAAACTTTGGGCGGGAAAGCTCAATTTTGAGTATTTTTCTCCCAATCAAGACGAACGTGAGAACTCGGTTGCTAATTTTTTACTTGATTTTTTGATATAACTCGCTCCTACAAAATCCAGGTGTAGCTTCAAGGAGGATTCTATTGTACATCGAACTTTTGCAATTTAAAGTAATTTTGGGACGTAAATCATAAATTCATTTCACCTTTCTTTTTCAGGCACCCAAAAATTTGCACGTCTACCTCCCTCAGCTTCGCCACTTCGAATACAGCATGTTCTCGAGGTTATACGCAGAACCGTATGAGAATGCCTACGGCGTTGAATTATACAATATAATATTTCCGAATTGTGACACGCCAATTTCAAAAATTGTCAAATTGGATATTACCTATCCATCCAATCCAATTGACTATCAAGTTAGCCAAACTTTTTCCTAACGTTCATAATCCTCACTTAAATTTAGCAAGAAATATAGGCAAAAGAATACATTAAGAATAATGTAATAATTTGTATGAAATAATTATAAAATGGTCATACATACCTGTTTAAAATAATTTTTTCATTAAAAAATCAGTTACATCGTTCACATTCAGTTATTTTCTATCAAATTCATTTCATTTCATTCATTTCATTTATTTCGAATCTTTCACTCATTTTCATTAAAATCACAGGAAATTTATTTTCATGCCCTATCATACATAATCAATCACATGAATGAAAATAAACAGGTATGGGATTGTTAGATACTTAATTCCCTAGATTGGAGTTTAATTAGTCTGTAATCGGCAAATTTGCATGCTAAAATTGTGATGCAATTTATTTATACAAATATGCATAAATTTATGTACAACTGTTTAAATTTGTATGAATAAGCTAAATTTATAGACTGTTCAATAAATATTTATTCCTTTGCATGCATAATTGAAGAAAAAGTTTATTCATTAGTTAATTTTCACATTATGCATAATACATGTATAGGTTATGCTTAGAAACTCTTATATTTTTGTAAAAAGGCGAATGTGCGATCAAACGATTAAGAAAAATTAATAACGAATAAATGTTACTTTTCATGTTCACACTAAATGAATAATGAATGAATTTTTTGTTTAGCAAATCAATGAATTTTGAATGAAGACGTAAGTCTTTAATACATTTTAATAATTTTAATTTTTTAATTCAATTTTTTATTGGTAATTAAATGAAATTAGTCAATGTTAAACTTAGATTAGATTAGAAATTACTTAAAATTAAAAATTGGATTAAATAATTATTCTAATTATGTATTTTATTCCAACTTGCTCTTATCGCGATGACCTTATCATAATTAATTGCATGGTTTGTGCCAAACAGAAATTTTGAATGATCAGAGGAGTCCCACGATCGATAAAATTTGACCCAAACTTTAATTTAAGACAGTTCAATGACCTCATTTCTTTCCTCAGATATGTCCTCCCCTTCCCTCCCGCCATGTGTCTCATATTCCCCCCATACTTCTCCAAAAGCTCCTTGGACCTGGAATTGATCCACGAAGCGAGAGTGAAGACGAGCACATCATTCGTAAATCCGTCCACCATGAAGAGGGGAAATATGAGAAAGCCCGGCATCGCGATTTGGTCATGCATCGTTACGGACACGTATTGCGCGATAATTTGAATCGCCGGTATGACTGTGACCACAACGGGGGAGATTCTCGCCATAAGGAATCCGTTGAACATTTTCTCCAAAATGTGCACCTGTCGATACGTTCGGATGCACAGTTTATGCTCCACCAGGTTTTTTGCGTGGGTCATTTTACTAGTAAAAGACATATATTAAACATAATTACCTAGCAATACTTGTTTTGCTCGGTTAATACTAGGGGAAGATGGAGAAAAATGAATTAGCACATAATTTTTAGAGAATGAGGTCCCTTCCAAAGTTTTTTTAAGTAAATACATAGGTACAATTTTTAGGAAACGTGCGGAAAATAGGTTAAATTTGTAGAAAAAAATGCAGAACTAAGAAAAAGATATCGGTAACATTTTTTACAAAATCTTTTGACGATTAGTACGTTGAATTTGTAGGAAATTTACTAAATTTCCAAAAAAAATAATTGGTAAAATTTTTATAAAATTTGCATGTAGAACAAACGTAGTATTTGTAAACATAATTTTGTAGAATTTGAGGAAATATGCACAATTTGTCGAAATCCTCTGTGTTGTAATTTATAGAAAATCCTTAGAAATTTCCAAAGATTATCAGACGAAGGATTTCCACACATTTAAAAATTTGACGGGAAAAATATGACCAAATCAGTATTGACTTGTGAAACTAGTTTACATATGTACAACCACAGTTTTTCAACCTGCCTATTTCATTACCTGTTCAGAATTTGGAGATAATTTAGAATACAAGAGATCCCCACGAATAGGATGTAGAAGGCCCACATCGACCCAGAGTACATGGCTTGCGCCGCCATCCATGTTTCGAACACGAGGATGAGAATTTCTGGGCCAAAGTTCGTCCATCTGATGATCTCACACTGCCTCGACATGGATAGAAGGAAGGGCGGGAAACATGGATCCAAGAGGAGGAGGCAGAACACGCCAGCCGCAAAGGCCATAACCGAATAGTGAAGGATTTCCATGAAGTACACCATGAGTTGAGATTGTGTGGAAACTTTGAAAGTTTCATGACCTGACAAAAAATTTTAAGAAACTTTAAAAATGTCCATATTAATAAGCCCCAGGAGCAGCTATTGGCTAACCTGTTCAAACTTATTTACTCAATAGATACTGAATTCATGCGTCATTCATTATTCAATAAACTAATGAATATGTACTGCATGAATAATTTTTGTCACAAGTTTTGAATGAATGAATTTTGCATAAATATTTCTTCATTTCGTATTCATTAAGAATGATTACAAAATTTTATTCATGACTCATTTTTCATACTAAATATTAATAAGGAAAATTTGATATTAAATGTATAAAAAATGATGACTGATTTGTTTTAAAACTTTGAATAAATGCATAACGTATGAATAATTTTTGTCAAATTCTTAACCTGAGTAAATATTTTTTAATCAGCTATATGTATGTTACCCACCTTTTACAAGCCCTTTCTCAAACTGGACGAACGAATTGAGCACCTGAATCGGTGCGATGTCCAGGTGATAATTCCACTTGCAGAATAACAAAAGGAAATAAATTCCGAAGAAACTCACGCCTTGAAACTTTTTCGGAATCGTGAGCGGTCCAACGCACAAATTCAGAAACATTGCAGTCGTGTACACTAGCGAAATGATGCATTGAATTCGAAAGATTTTGATATCTCGGGGGTTATCGATGGGCACAATTTTCTTCAAATTTGCGTCATACTTGGCCGGAACGCATTTAAGGAGACGACAAAGACCGAGATGACGTACCATCAAAGTGTAAAATTGCGTCGTGTACATTTTTGAATGAAATTTTTGAAAAACTGGATATAATAAAATTGGTAATTGGTTTGTAGGCAAACTGCGTCTCTCAAATGTTCGAATAGGAACCTAGAAATTTGATACGACTTACAGCTACTTATATTCAAAATTAACCCGAGTGATTATGCACTCTTAAAAATAATGTTACCTCTTGCAAAGTAAATACCTAGTTAAATACGCTCAGAAATGTATACATATTAAGAAAATTATACCAAATTTATATTCATAAATGATACCATTTATCAAGTTTACGCTACTCTGGATTTAGTGTTAATGTAGTTTTCTTAACAATATTTAGCATTCAGAATGTACATACTTATAATTACTTCTCAAAAGTATAACATTATTTTTAAGAGTGCACAAGGACCCAGAAGCAGAACGAATTAACATTTTCAAAGAAGTTGTAAAGATTTCTATCCATTCTAAAGAAAGGAAATGGGTCCAATTAATGCCAATGTTCATGGTACAATCTGTCAGTTAATTACTCGTCGGTCATTATGTACTCGTCCCACGTGGAAGGGACAGGCACAAGCTTAATATTATGAACATAGAAATGATACATATCCGCTCGATTTGTACGTCTTATTTCATACCAATTAAAATATATGTCCTGCTAAAAGGGGTATGTAAATAATAGTTTAGTGGAAACGGAAAAGCTGATAACCTCAATTTAAGCCCGAGTTGCCTAAAGGACATCCAAGATATTAATGTAGCAATTATGTACTTATCCAGACATTTGTTTTTGTTTTCAGTCGTTCGAATAGGAGGGGTTACCACAATTAAATAATCCGTAATCTGAAAAGGATCTTTTCTTTGGAATGCGTAATACTGTTTACGAATTATTTGTTCTCTTCATGAAGGGCAAAAAGAGTGCACTCTTAGGAATCTACATATTATTGAAACAGTATTAGGTAGTATTCATTTACATACATATTGATGACTCTACCAAAGTGGTGTTGATAAGTAATAACCTGTGGTGATAAATAGCTAGGTAATAAACTTCTGCCATTTGTGTCCGTGGCAAATTTTTAATGACCGGTTCTTCGTATCCATCGGTAGCAGCTATGTATAATATGTCCCAAGAAATCAACGCATGTCTGACCATTGGTATTTTTCCAGATTTCAAAGTGTACCTGCATTGCATTGGCTTATATCATCATGCGACCACACAATTTATCACCGCATTTTGAAAATTTAACACCATGCGGTGACACACATTATTACCGTTAGATGATCTTACACACATGTGTATGAACCGGATTTTTTAAGAGTGCCATGTGTAACATAACTGCTAATAGACATAAATAGTTAAGTATGTATTCCTGTTATGTGTCATATTTCGATGTAGTCCAAACTCCACTTTCTCCCAGCGCGCGTATTGAGGATAGTATTGACATAGTTCTAAATTGTACACATTTTAGGAAACATAAATTATTGGAAAACGTCTCCATGGTCTACTCAAAAACGCCAGATTGTCCGTCCAACATGGGCAGGAAATGGTCATAATCATTACTGTAATACCGACTAAATAGAAGCAAATTGTGAAAAGAATGCATTATGCTGAATTAAAGGGTCTTTATTTAATTCGTCCCGATTTTTTGGCAACCTGCCGAAAATTAGCACAAACTCAAATGACCAGAATTAAGGGCATGATTACTATAAATTGCCGAAAGACTAATTAGCAATGTATCTCTGATAAACAAAGTTTTCACACTTTTAAAGTTACTACTTTGCCAATACTGTCAAGAGAAATCGGAACGAATTAAATCCACACCTTTCATAACTCTGAGTACAATTTTAGCTAACAAATTGAGACAACAAATGTTTCACAGTTTTCCGTAATGATTTCAACTTTTAGTCGTAATTTGGTTTGTACACCCGCTGGTAATACATATATAAGTTTAATGAGATGATAGCTTCATTTAAATTCTGGACAGGCCGTCACTTCTTCACGATTTACATATTGTGTAGAAGTTTGTTTATGTAAATCTGTAGATACGTACAAACAAACCGGTTCACAATTCGTAGTAAGAACTTCAATTGAATGGAATACTGCATGGTTACTAAATTCCAGGTATTCCAGTGTTCATTAATTCTTCACGAGTAAAAAGTCGTGCAGCCAAGTACGCACACTAAAAAAATTAAGCTTTTCAAAACTGTTGTGACTCCTAACTTAGATGATTTTTTTCTGCAGTAACTATCGCTCCATTTAAGAAAAATATGACCCCACAATTGGATAATGTATATACAATACGCTGTCTAAGTTGTCGTGTCATCCTCTATTTGGCTAAACCTTGAAGAAACTTTACACAACTTTTATTTAGAGTGTGCAGAAAATCACCGTCACGATTACCCGGTAACGCCACGTGCTCTGAAAATTATACATCCATGCATAACGTCATCAAAATCATATGGGTGGATGGTTTCGGATCGACTATTTAAAATACTTTTAATCTGAGTAGGATAGGAATTAGGTGGATGCTCAAAAATCTGCATTTTTCTTGACCACGTAATATATGCAGGTTCCTTTAACGACATTTCGCACTGCAGACATCAATCCATTCATATAAATAGCTGCATCTTTTCACAAAATTGCACACATTAATTTCATTTCTAAATATTTGTACCAGTCTTGTTTTTCATATTTTCGTCTAAACGGAGGAAAATGAATAAAATAAATTTGACGACGTTTTTAATTTTGGGGGTGGTATCGCTATCTGTTGCTTCGTTGGAGAGGGAAACCTTCAAAAAAGACGAGGAGGACTCTCAACTTCTTCTTCTTCAGGGTGGAGGTATGACGGGTAGTGAAGATTTCATTACCGGATATGACCAAGACCTCGTTCTACGCAGGGAAAAGCGTGCACCGCGTAAGTTGAAATTTTATTAATCAAATCAAGTCATCTTTTAATTCAATGGCATAGATATCAGTTTAAACAAGTAAATATGTATGTAACTAGAAATCACAGAAAGTCATTTCCCTACATTTTTACTCTTTTTTTACTAAGTTTGTAATTTAATTTCGTATGTAGTATAATTCTGGTCAGGTTGAAAATTTGGCTTCTCGTCTTTTTCATCGATAAAACAGAAACCAGTTGAAATATTCTACTTCTTATGTGAAAACGAAGAGTTCAACCACATTTTATCAGTTTTATCAAATTGTATGTAAAAGACTAATAGTACGAAATAAATGTAATGAATTATTAACGTTTTAAGGTAATCGGGGAACCAGTGGCGGAATACTTGGGGACGGAGGGAGCGTGGGAATAGAGGTAAAATCACAAATTTTACAGTATTTATACACTCTTAGAAAACTTTTATTAAATTACTACGGATTGGTATATGTATGTACATACATATGTAAGTTTGTGGTTCCTATGTGTCCTAAATACATGCACTACTTACAAGCATGGTAATAACGGGAATTACCGTTTAGTAATGTTGCGGTATAAAGGCGAATTCCTACACTCTTGCAAACCTGGTATTAAATTGTTGCTGGCTCTAGTACATACTACATGACTACATGTATACCGACACGGTAATAAAGAACAGTACAGTTTTGAATGTAGTGTTGTGGTAATGAAAAATTTACCACTCAGCAACAAACTACTACCTATCCGGTAGCAAGTTATTACCAACTTAATACATATGTATGTTAATCTATCGCATTGTTAACCACGCATATTCGCATCTTGTGGGCGGAGAGGATGATGCCGTGGGCTCGGTAGGGGAATATGGGCGAGTCTCATCGAGTACCGGACGTCAGGGTCCTTGGGGGACGGATGCGACACGCTTCTGATCACGGGACACCTTCACTGGCCACAGGGGGGTAGCCGGATGGGAGCTACGACGCACGGGGAGGAGGATGAATTGTCTCTCGCTTGGCAATTAGAAATACTGTCTTGTTTTTTACTCCGATTTCCACTTATGCACCGTTTCTATACTAAACTGCACCTAGCACGACTCAATGTACGATTTTTTATGAACAATGACCCGAATAAACTGTTCAATAGCGGTATACTTCGTAATTTTCACTTGACAAGAGTTTCAGAATCTTTACTACTCACATTAGCAATTATTACTCTTACAAAATGAATTTTAGGAACTTAATTTAGGTAGGAGAATTTATTTTAAAGATGGCAGCCACGCAGACGGCGTGGTGCAGGGAAAAATGTGGAGAGAAGAGTGGAGGTGTTCACGCTGGGAACACTCGGGCCGGTCTGTCTGGACTGGAGAGAGGTTCTTCCTTTTTACAGTCGAACTCGGCCACGTTGGCTTCCGTGTGCCGAGTGGTGGGATCGTCGGGTGGAATCCCCAATCCCCACAATCTTACACATTAATTTATGAAAAAGGAATTATAATTAAAGACATTTTTACATAAGAAATGCATGTAAAAATGTCTTTAATTTTAATGCCTCGACTCATAAAATCGGATCCTACATTTAATAAATACTGTAATTGTCACCTTTTTCTGTCATGAAGGTTACGGTGTTTCCAGCTTAGGACGGGGTATGTCTTAATTTAATATAAAAATTTTTAAGGTATTTGCATAAGTTACAAATTTATTATTCAAATATATTGTAAATTTTTTAGGACGAGGATATCGTGGGTGAAATTTAGTAATATTATATTTACAAATAAAATCACCTAAGATTAAGACAATTTACCCATTACTTTTGAAACTTTGCTAGGCTAGGTAATTTGACGACAAAATTGTTTTTTATAAATTTTAATAGATTTGTAAAAATACGAATTATAAAATTTGTTTGTTTAATCATATACATGAATACAAAAACTTATGGTTTATGTATATGTATATGTACATCAATAAATATGTGAAAACCATTGTATATCTTCGACGATTCCATCATAATTCTAAGCTTTCAAAAGTATCCAGGCTGACCACCTCTCAGGAGATTATATTGAAAAGTCGTACGGTAAGTGCTCCTAGTTTATTGTTCCTTGAACGTCAATCCATTTAATTTTGGTCGCTCAATTTCGTACATATTAATGTACATAAGAACTCTAGCATATTACTCTGCTACAATGGTGTTGATAAGTATTACCCTTTGATAATAGCTCGGTAGTAAACTTCTGACATATGTATCGGTAGCAAATTTTTACTGGCCGGTATGATCTTATCCTTAGTATCCAGCGGTATCAGCTATAATACCGAGAAATCAACGCCTGCCTCAGGCAGGCGTTGATTTCCAGATTTCCAGAAAAAACGGATGGTCAGGCAGGCTGCCTGACCATCCGTTTTTTCAGATTTCTTCCATCATTTCCTTTACTTACTTATCATCTTGCGGTCATACAATTTATCACCGCGCTTTGACAATTTAACACCATCCTGTGACCAACATTATTACCATTTAGTGATGCTACATATGCGTGCACAGGGACGATTTTTCGCAGGGGTTTGTTCAGTGTGCCATGTGTCCACATACATAACTGCTATAATAGACATAAATAGTTAAGTATGTTTTTCTGTTATGTGTCATGTTTCGATGTTATCCAAACTCCACCTTCTCTCAGCGAGTGTATCGAGCCCGGTCTTTACATAGGTGTAAATTGTACACATTTTAGGAAACTTTAATTATTGGAAAACGCCTCCATGGTGTATTCGAAAAAGACAGATTGTCCGCAATGATTGTCCAGGAATGGTCGTAATCGTTGCTACAATACCGACTAATTTGAAACACATTAAGAACAAAATGGATAATTCTGAATTAAAGGGTGTTTATTTAATTCGCCCCTTTGATTGCTTTCTGGCGACCTGACACAAATTTACGAAAATTAACACAAAGTCGATTTCATTTCATTTCAACTTTTATTCACGTGTAAATGGATATCAGTTAACAATAACTGGTTTGCAAACCATGACACAAAATGCTATAACTATATAAGAAGCATAATAAATACCTAACTACATTTTTTTCTAACTCTTACTTCATAGATAATAATAATAGTCGTCAGAACGCTTATTAATTATAAATTCACGACAAGATCGAAAGACAAGATGTAAGGGTAGGATTAGTATAAATTACCGAAACTAATTAGACTAATTAGAAATGTATATATATATAGTTTGTAATTCGTTTTCGCAATATAACAATTATAATAAAAACTTTCTGTTACAATTACAAAGATTCATATAAGAATATTCAATTTATTCACTGTTCTTCAAGTGATAAATTACTCACCAAAATCTAAGTTTCGTGTAAAAAGTTCGACAATTTTTTTGCAGTTGCAAATGTCACTAACAATAGTTTACTAGTACAGGGTCAACACACTAGCATTTCACAAAATTTCTAAGCAATTATTTTCTTAATTATGTAATTAAATAAATATCCCCACTTATGTAGTCAAGAGAGTGGAAGATAGAGCAATCGCGTCTCCACATAAGCATTATTCTTAGTGAGGGAAATACCTAACAACGAAAAAATTACTAAGTATGCATTTGACCCACCCCAAAAAAGTGACCATCTGCGATATCTCAGTCATTTTTCAACCGATTTTGATGAAATTTTGCACCGATTATTGTTACATAATATAGAAACGGGATCTGATCCGACTAAGGGATTACGTGATCTTGACCGGAATTATGGGCAAAAATGTAGCCTTAGAAACACATTTGTAATTATTGCTAGTTACTAGCAAACTTTATCAAAAGTTTGATACTCACGAATTGTAGGGCAGTTTATCCCGAAAATTTTAAGTATAAATATATCAAAATCCGTTAAGAATTGGCTTAGTTATTCCAATTTGAAGTTCAGAAATTCCTGCTCGTGCTACGAATCATTGCCATTGACAACGACGCAAGACTAATAAATTGAAAACAAATTACATTCAAAACTGTAAACAGCATAACTAATTGTTTCTGTAACATGCTTGGTAAACTGCGTGAAATTGTTGTTGGTTTTGCACCTCCAGATCAGGTCTTTTGGTGTTTAGTAATCTAGGCCGGACATTTTGACCAAAATGATATAAATCGGTTAAGAAATAACGGATTTATTCAATTTTAAACACCCAGAATTTAATAAAATTATTCCGGATCAAACTACTGAAAAGGGGTAGTGCAATGCAGTCATCCAATGGACAATCTAATTCCCCAATTAAAAGTTATAAATAAACAAGGTCCCTAAAAAGGGGAAATCTTAGTGAGGGAGTGCAATCACAACTAATAAATAAAATTAGATTGGAGAATTTTTGCATCACCGCTCTCGGTACCATTTTTATTACTGGAAGCATTAATCGTTTAAATAGAACACTTGCTCCCTCAAAAGGTTCGATGATTTTGCATAGAGTAGCCAAATTAATATATCAAATTGAAATTTGTATATTTTTTTAAACAAATACGTAGCTCATAATTATTTAGCCATCATATCTTACATATCTACCTCAGTTAATTTAACCCACTTCTCGTTCACTACACAGTAAAAATGTATTCCTTCCTCAATTTATTCAATAAAACTAAGAATTCATGCGTATGCAAAGAAAAATTTATACTGCATCCAGTAAAAATGGTACCGAGAGCGGTGATGCAAAAATTCTCAAATCTAATTTTATTTATTAGTTGTGATTGCACTCCCTCACTAAAATTTCCCCTTTTTAGGGACCTTGTTTATTATTCCTGGGAATAATAATAGAATTCAGGTAGTAGAAAAAATAGTGAGAAAAATATCTTAAGTTCATTTGCATGTGTAAATGAATGTAAATGAAATGTGTAAGTGAAATGAAATATTGTCTTTATTTTTATTGAAGCATTTATAGTTCCCTGCCTTTTTAATTTCGAGTCCGTTGCGTTTTATGCACAGCTTCGCAAAAGCTTCACGCTTTCCTTCAGAGATTATGGCAACCATGAAATTTTCAGGCCGGTTATCGTATATACCCAAAGTCGTCAATACCTCGACCAACTTCATGTTCGTGGGGACAATCGGATAAACATTTTTTGTTGAACCTAAAAAATTCCAATTGTATCCATACATTTTGTTATGTTCGCATGTATCGCATCGGAACCCGTAATGGAAGCTGGTACAAACTTCCAGCCACCCTGTAAATTTCGCTGACCCGTCGAATCCATGCTTCTCTTCTGTATGACTTAATCTCTTTGAAATCCAAATGCTAATTTTGTAATACGAAGGGCGGCTTTTGAAAATATTTAAGATAGAATTTTCAATTCTGGAAACGTTTTGTATTTTATAAATTTTTGTGAATAAGATAGTCCTAGGTAATAAAGAATCGTAAAGGAAGGCAAAGTAGTTTGAGTGGATTACATCATACAAAATTTGGATGTCGCAGTTTTCCACGCCTTGAAGAAAATTAATTGGGATGCCAACGCTGTAATTGTTATCTTTCTTTGCACTACTGACCATTCTTTGGGCCAGGATAATTAGAATTAACACATAAAGCTTCGGCATCTTAGTTTTTAAACCAGAGGGAATAATTAGATTTTTTAGAGAATGCCCCAAATTTCGACAAATCTTGCTGGAAACTTCGTACTTCATATATACTCGTCGGTGAGATATGGATCAGCATACAGACAAATTTATTATTTTGTATCCACTTCATCTATGTAAAAGAAAGCATATGTATGTATATTGCCTCACTTGTAAATATTTAATTGGTTTTTTGTCCAATTTTTCAGCGTTTAAGTCTTTGCAAATAAATAAATAAATAGCCTTTAATACTTCATTAGCATAAAGGTTGAAAGTGGGCTGATACTTGTTTTCCAGCCAACTATACATATAAGTAAATTTTTAACATGCATAAAATGCCACATTTAAAAATAAATACATACCTAGTTGGTCATGGCACGTAGGCAATATACCTATGCACATATTCGATTGGAAAAAGTCTGCGTCAATGATACATTTGGAATTATTGATAATTCCGATCTTTACATTTCCGAAGATTTATCCGAAGGTTTTAATAATTTACTTATGTAGGGTGCTTAACAAAACAAATATGACATATTTGCTCTTACGCACTATATATGTAAATAGTCTCTTAACATTGCAAGCACAGTAGTAATGCTCGTTAGATTGAAATTAAAAAAATACATTTTAATGCGGGACGCAGGGGTGGGTGCTACCCGTTCCACGAAGATTGTTTAGGTACATTTGCTCTGACAAAAAGCAAGGAAGCGAATTGGAATAAATTTTCGAACATGGAGAGATTTCAACTGAAGCTAGCTTTTCGGCACTTAACTTAATGCAAATTTGACCCCATTGTTAGATTAAAATTGACCGAGTAGTCACCGGTAGGCTGCGCTGGTGTGTGTGGCTAACCCGATGGCGTCAGAATTACTATCCATCCTTACACTACTGACCATTCCAAGGGATAAAATGGTTAAAATTAACACGACGGGATAAAGTTCCAGTTCTTAAGAGAAACAATAACGGAATATTTATATGCAGAGTATAACAGACTTCTACTTAAAGTAAGCAACTACATATTTAGAAACTTGTTAGGTATCATACATAGGAGGGCTAAATTTATTGTTTCGTGTCTCCATTACATTTATTATGAAGCTTCAGCTGCTTTATGCGAAGACTTTGTTTGTTTATCCGTCTGAGCGGCAGAGCGGATCAAGATAATCGAAATCGCTTTAAGGCATCATAGGTACATCAGGGGGTGGATCCTGTCAACGTTTGGGATCAATTGGTCCACCCTCACCGGGTGGACAAGGGGGTGTCGTACGGATAAAATGAGATTTTGACAGAAATTTAATCTACAGACGAAATAAATTGAAATTGAGTGTTCCTGTGACTTCATGGGAGTGCTTGGGATGAAGTAAGACTGAAGCTACTTCTTTATATTCGTTCACGGTGGTTTATTAAGTAGCTTCAGCTACTTTATGTGAAGACTTTGTCTGTCTGTCTGTCTGTCTGTCTGTCTGTCTGTCCGTCTGTCTGTCAGCAGGATATCAGGAGAACGGATCGAGATAATCGAAATCGGTTTTCGCCATCATACATAGGACCCCAGGGGGAGGATCCTATCAACTTTTGGGGGCAACCGGACCACACCCCCTTTGGCGACATGGGGTGTGGTCGGGGCAAAATGAGATTTTTAGTGCAATTTAATCTATAGGTGAAATAGAGTAAAATTATGTGTTCCGGAGTTGTGCCACACCCCCTCGGCGCCAGGGGGTGTGGTTGGGGCAAAATGAGATTTTTAGTGCAATTTAATCTATGGGTAAAATTAGGTGAAATTGAGTGAAATTAAATGAAATTAAGTGAAATTAAGTGCTTCCCCGATTGTGCCACACCCCCTCGGCCCCAGGGGGTGTGGTTGGGGCAAAATGAGATTTTTAGTGCAATTTATTCTATGGGTAAAATTAAGTGAAATTGAGTGAAATTAAATGAAATTAAGTGAAATTAAGTGAAATTGAGTGTTTCCCCGATTTTGCCGCACCCCTTCGGCGCCAGCGGGTGTGGTTGGGGCAAAATGAGATTTTTAGTGCAATTTAATCTATAGGTGAAATAGAGTAAAATTATGTGTTCCGGAGTTGTGCCACACCCCCTAGGCGCCAGGGGTGTGGTTGGGGCAAAATGAGATTTTTACAAAAAATTAATCTATAGGTGAAATAGAGTGAAATTAAGTGTTCCCGAGTTGTGGTGGGACCGTTTGGGGTGAAGTACGTCTGAAGCTACTTCCGTATGCGCGTTTGCGACGGTTTATTTCATTACCATTATATTCTTGACTATCCCTTGCGTGTTATTATTCAATAGGTCGATTTGTCTTTCTCCACGATTTTAGAATGTGATGCAGTGGCGTATATAGAGAATCGTAGCGGGTACGTACAACTATTACTAGTGGCCTGGTAAATTTATGGAATATGTACATAGTACACACTAAAAAATTCACCGAAATTTACTCAAGGTTGAACAAAATTGCCACCAAAGCAACAAGTTGGATTAACGTTACTAACATTTGTCAACTTTTACTTATTAGTCGTGCAATCTCGCGCGAATTTTATCCAACAGTTGTATGTATTGATGGCAATTTTACTCAACTTTTTTTACAGTGTATAAATGAGGATATTCCAGTGCACTGGAATCCATTCTGTTAATTATAAAAGCTTAAAAACTGTCTGCAACGAAAATTGTCATCTCGTCCGAATTTAGTAATCCTCACAGTTGCAATGTTTTTCAATGTGGAGGTGAGAAGAATTATCATGATAATTGTTTACTACCGTTATCAGATAAGCTACTCTATTTTTCTTAAACTTTGTAAATCCTCTTGAGTTCATTTTCATGGGATTAGATCGACGTGGACGTTGAGGTCTGTTTACTTAAAGAACCTTATTTACGTTGCTGCCAATACCCAACTCTGTTTGGGGTCATTTATGTCTTACGTCATTAAGAATTTTCGATTTTACCACCCACCCACCCAACGTAAACATGAAGCGGTAGGGAATTTTAATATGTGAATGAAGACCTAAACCACCCACTAACTAAAGTGATGACGAAATATATGGACGTCCCCAATATATGTATGTACAGAGAAAACACGCATTCAAATGTATGTACATATGTATCTATGTACATATGCATATTTATCAAAATAAAACAAGAAAATAGGATATTTACTGACACATTGTTTGTTGTTGTTGTTGTTGTTGTTAATCCTTTATTCACGTGTCAACAGAGATCAATTCATTACAAATTGGTTTACACACCATGACACAAGTAGCATATATTTTTTATAAGCATCTAAAACTAATCTAATTAATTAAGTAGGGCAACTAAATAATTCATGAAAATCATATATATATCATTCATTTGTCCTTTGATTAATTATAAAGTCGCGACATAAAATAACAAATTGGGTGTAAGATACATTAAAATCCCATGATCGTGGCAGCGTATTCCATAATTTCGTAGCTCTATAGGCAATATTATTAAGAGCCAATGTCGTGCGAACCCTGGGCACTACAAGAAGTGGCCAAGAACGCTGACCTGAAGTTGAGCTTTGCAGATGCTTGAGGTTGCAGAAAGCATACTTAAATACATACATATCTCGCCTCTCCTGCACCGTCAAAAGGTCACATTTGGTTAGTAACTCGTTGTAATTTAGGGCACTATAAACATTTTTGAATTTACAACGCTTATTCGACCTCCTTAATTTTTTGTATAGCTAGGGAGAAAGTAACTTGTTAAGAGAGAGTATACCTTTTTCTGGATAGCGTCAAATTGGTAAATTCTTTTTCAAGCTTTTAGGGTTGGAAATAAATGAGTAGCCTCCAATGCACGCAAAAGTTGGTGAATTTCATTAGCATAAATGTTAAAGTGGGTTGACGTTTGTTCTCCAGGAACACAGACTTTGAACACGAAATGTCATGGTTAAAAATAAATAGCGAGCTATGGCATGTAAGCAATATACATATTCGATTGGATAAGGTTTTCTTATCAATTCCGATCTTTAGATTTCTGATTATTGAACCGAATACTTTAGTAATCTATGCAACGTTGACAATCAAATGCATGCATGCATGCATGTATGCATGTACGACGGCTACGATATTTGGTAAGCGTCATAGTGAAATTTTGTACTAAAGATTTGATTACGGAAATTGGTCCTTCTTTTGCCACGTAAACGAATATTTTCCGACACTAACAATGGAGGTCTCCCAACGTATGCTCACAGATTTGGATCAAACTAGCGTCAATCGATCACAAATGTAATTAGTATGAAATTTGCAAATGGAACTATCTGCCAATGGTAACTATCTGCGCAGGTTTGGCGGAGATATTTGCATAAAAAGAGGAGAAAACGCACCAAAAGGCTGGCATATTTTTCACTTTCCAAATTTCCTGCGCATTTTTCTGTTTTGAATGCAAATATCTCCGCCAAACCTGAGCATTGGCAGATAGTGCCATTTGCAAATTTCATACTACTTAAATTTGTGATCCATTGACGCTAGTTTGGTCCAAATCTGTGAGCATACGTTGGGAGACCTCCATTGTTAGTCAACCATGAATACCCTCACTGTTGTACACGAACTTCTTATTTAATTGGGCACACATCATAAATATATAATTTTTCCAAACTTAATAAAATTCCTGTAGCATGGTGCCCATTTTATAATCTATGACATTATGAACGAAATAAATTATTTTCCACCGCTTTGACCACAATTGGACGGTGTCCAGCGCAAAAATGGTTTTGAACGCCCAAACGAAACATTATTTACACATTATCAAACTGAGCTCGAATCCACGTGTGCCCGCTATTTTATTCCTAACAATGGAACCTTCTTTCAACCTACAAACATACGCTGGGATTGTCTAGCGACTTATCAAAAAATAGGGAAACAATTGGGATCTAGGACGAAAACCAGGGCGGACTTTGAACTTTGCCCCCAATAGTTTTCTTCAGAGACAACGAACACACCAGTGCCACGTGATGAATAATTTGTGGCTTGATTTTTTGATATAACTCGCTATGCAATACCGGTGCAAAGGTTCCGTTCTAAGTACTCTGGTTTTATTGCGAATTATATGACTGACCTGTAAGCCACACCGTGCGTTGTCGTAGTGTCAATTCAATTAAATAGATATCGGAATTGGGTCGCTTATCTTTAGCAAAGTTTCAACGAAAATAGTGCTTATCTGACAAATATGTAAACATGATCCTGATTTGTTAATATAACACGATAAAATAATTACTTTTAAAGAAACGTTTGCACGATCAAGATCTGCATACGCATAGTTCGGAACTATCGTATCACTTATTTAACTGCTTATCAATTTGGTGATAAGGACGTAATTCCACTTAAATTCAATCAATTTTACGTTCTAAGCCTTGCATATTTTCAGTATATTCTCGCCATGGCAAGAATTAAGAACGAATCTATGACCATTAGTAAGCCCTGCATGGGATTATTTTTGCAGGGTGGGGTGAAGGCGTTATCTGTCGTGGAAGCGGTAAATAGATATTAAGGGTATTCGTTACGAATTTCGCAAAAAAACAACGTCCGGAAGCATGCAAGACACATAATTTGGTTTGAAGTTAATTTGCAAACTTGAAAAGCTAGTGTTTATGTACCGAAGTTCGAATTTTTTCTTGCAATGTTTCCATGAGAAGTTGTAATGAATACCCCCATTATGATCTAAATTAATAGTTAAACGATTTTCTAACCACCTTTTATTCAGGGTGTCGACGTTTTGTTGATGATAGTGGGAACGATTGCCATATTTTTGGTCATATTGCGGACCGAATTTCAAAACGAGATGGAGGCTGGATCTTGGAAATTTTATGGTGACTTGGATCAATAATTTTTTGGGGGGGAATCGCATATATTTTTTGCGATAAATTATTCCGTTTTTTGAAACAGCAAGGATTATTAGTTGGGGATACTCGTATTTTTATGCGTTTACATGTATTACCCTTTCGCACAGATTGTTCTCTTATGCGTCGCAGGTATTTATTAGATCCATAAAATTAAACTTTAAAATGACGACATGCAGGTTGGTTTCAATGTCATGCTAGAGTGGACAATTTTGCTATAGAAATAACTCGTAAATTTCCATTAGTTCCCGAAATTTTGCTTGCGAAATTCAACATTTTAAGAATTTTGTCATCAGTGTTCGATTAGTTTTGATAATAATTAATCAAAATCTCAATCCCAAATCCGTAACTAATGGAGATTTAGTTGCTTCTCCCATTGTAAAATTTTCCATTGTAGCGAGACATTTGAACCACCCTGTATATGTTATTTCGGGATACTATTGCATATTGCAAAAGTGTCCAAATAGTCAAAAGAGTGTAAATTTTTCAAATCTATGTAGCGAAATACACGCGGGGTCTATTTCTGCATCACGATTCCCGGAATTATGCATATTGGCTGCATCCTTAACTTTGGGCTTTACACAGTTTTCGTGAAATGGTCACAACCCGCCGTTATGACAGCATTTTTAGGATATATCTTTTACAAGTTTTACTTCTTCTGGGTGACCATTAGTTACTTCAGAGACATAAATCGTAGTGGACTATTAAATCCGGCATTGAGACAGTTGTCGGATGAGGAAATTGAAGAATTTTATTATGGAAGTAATCCATCCGAGGGGAGTGATAAAGGTAAGATTAATTCTTAAAGAAATATATAATTCGTCGAGATTGGCAGTTAGATTTCCTGTATTTGAAAAGGGTTTTTTGAATTATTTTAAAAAGTTTCCTTCATCTGGGAGCATTAGTCAGATTGCGCGAGAGAAATGTTTTCTAATTGTGGTAGTAATTTGTATTTAAAATAATTATCTACATATTTATGTAGGTAATTCATCTATGTACAATCTAAACTACAATCCAAAAATTACTACTGCTTAGCCCATCTATTGAATAGGTTGTGCTAGAGAAATTTCTCGTCATTTTGACTGTAATTTTGATTCTGAATACACGCGTCATAAGTAATCCACTTAGAAGTAAAATTACAATCACAATCACAATAATCACTCTTGCGAAAGCTTTCTAATGCCCCATTTCGGAAAGATACATATATATCTCTAGAAACACAGATTTTTAAACCACCTACCCACAACTTCCTTATTTTGGTGACGCTAAGCTTAACACGACATATGTAGACCGAGCAAAAGCTACCTACCTATTTATCTAGCTGATACTGTAACACATGAGTGTGCCTTCATTTATTTCACACTTAGGCAAGAAATACAATAAACGCTTAGAAATCAGTATGGAAAACCTGTTCTTGGACGAACGACATATTTTGGGCAAAGGAGCTTTTGGCATAGTGTATAAAGGGATTCTAACAAAGCCAGACGGTCCTACCGTCGTAGCCATAAAAACCGTAGTCAACACGGTGGACGTGTCTTATTTTAAAGTTCTCCTGTCCGAATTGAGGGTAATGACAAATCTCGGAGTTCATCCAAACATCGTAAACTTGGTGGGAGCGGTTACATCGAATATTGAAAACAGTGAGTGCTACACATATTTTTTTGTACTTGCATAATATACGTTTGCAAACTTATCCCTAAATAGGAAAACTTTGGATGGTCATGGAATTTTGTGAGCTAGGAAATGTTTCATCGTATTTGCAAAATTGTCGCGAAAAGATGAAATCCGACCAGCTAGCTGAGCAATTGAACGTTGTGGGAAACAATTTTAAGTCAGAGTGAGTTGCTAAAGATTGAGATTATATGCATTTCCGTGATTCAGATCCTTAGTATCGTAAATAGTTTATGAAAAAAAAGGCCGTTGGATCATATGTTTATTAACGCGAATTTTTGTACTTATAAAATTTTACAATGTTTATCAGATCTACATAGTAACGTGCTCATTCTTCTCAAACCACAGGTGTCCTTACTAATGGTAATCTTTGATATTGCTTAGATACGTCACTTTTTCTAATGGAGACGAGAAAGTTACTTCCGTTTTATATTCAGATCTGTTAAAATGGTCAATACAAACTGCCAGTGGGATGGAATTCTTAGGAGAGAAAAGAGTGGGTAGTTCAAAATTTGAGTTATGTATTGGAACCTTCTTCATTTTGATTGGCTTGTACCTCTTTAGATAATTCATGGTGACTTGTCTGCACGAAATCTACTACTAACTGGAACGAAAGACATCAAGGTTTCCGATTTTGGACTGTCACGCCAACTGGTTTACAATAGCAGTTTATACGTCAAGAAGAGTGATGTACGTAATATATGGCTGGTAAAGTTTCTAGAATTTTAAAATATTTCTAAAACTCGAATAGGGTCCAATTCCTTGGAAATGGATGGCACCAGAAGCTCTTTCGGATATGAACTTTTCCACTTCGTCGGACGTCTACGCGTTTGGAATTACACTTTGGGAGCTGTTTTCCTACGGAGAAATCCCATTTTCTGAGTGGAACTATGGCAAAGAGTTTTTGGATCGGTTGAAATGTGGCGATTTGTTTCCAGAAGAGCCAACAATTGGCGGGAAAGATGTGTAAGTGTTGCCGTACAAAACATGCATGTTAGGAGTATTATGTTAGAATATTTACGTGAAATTATTGTCTGCATTATCACAAATTTTTTTATATCGTCTTCTCCTGGTTGATTTTAAAGGTATCAAGTAATGATGCAGTGCTGGAAGTTGGATAGAAGACTGAGGCTATCATTTACCGAATTAAAGTCGATTTTTCTGAAAATGTATAACGACGAGATACGAATCTGATTTCTGTCGGAAAGGGGGAAAAGTTCCTACTGGAGAAATGTTGTTTTATTGTTGCTAAATACCTAAGGCACTAATTTATTAATGATTTAAAGCCTACGTAAATATTTATTTAACATATACATCATGTTAATAAAAACTTAAATTTTAGCGATGCATAATTAAAGTTATTGTTCCTGTTTATGTATGAAGTAAATGAATTAAAACAATTTCAGTGTGTAATGATTTTGAATGCCAAATATGTACACATCGTGTTCGTGACGCATCCCTGCACATGTAATTAATTATTTGAAGTAACCGCCTAGCAATTGCTACTGATGTTGGGTCAGACGTCAAAAACTACCCGTCGTTCACCGTACCACGAAAATGAAGTGAAGGGTGGAAGGAAAAGATAACTAAACTTTAATTGAGAAGAGAATTTAATGCGAACTAAGTTATCAATAATGTTTATTCATTTACTCAAACTATTTATTGCAACAATTAAATTGATCACACTCAACAAATTAATTATAAAGATCAATTATCAAAACTTGTTCATTCTCTCTCACTCTCAGCAACAAGACTAGACTAAAAAATATAACAGTCCCCTCGCACGTAGGCTTTAGACCGGCATATTCAAAATTATTGGGAAACATGAGAAAAACATACATACTAAAATACTCAAATTCCACAACTGAATTGCTTTTATTTATGTGTAATTGAACTCATTTATTTAATTTTCATTTACGCAAAATTGGTACGCTCTAAATAAAAATAAACAAATTTTACTCGTTGAGTAAAAAAGAGGATGACACAACCAAAAGGTAAAATTTACTCGACAATTTTGCAAAATTTGGCAGAAGTTGTGTCATCCTCTTTCTAAATCTTCAATATTTCCAAATTTTCAAATATTTTCCGATTAATCGAAAATCGGTATTAGAAAAATTTCAAAAATCTGAGCAATCGAAAAACCAGTTCTTCAAAACTTTCCAATTCTGGACGCCCTACTTGCTACACATTTATTTAGCTCAAGATACGTAGATAATTTAGCAATATAAGCTAGAGTGGATCCAATAGGAACCCCATAACTAGGAAATTTGGCCTCAAAATGGTCAAAAATGATTTTTCACATGTCAAATTTTTGTATGATATTCAGGGTTTCGTTTTTCCCGTCAAAAACGATTTTTTACCACGGCAGCAGGGAAAAAGTGGTAAAAACCGGGAAAAACGGTTTTTACCGTCCAAAATGGGAAATATGGCTGCCCATGTATTTAGTTATGGGGAAGCTAACTTCTTTAATAATCAATATTTCCGGAATTGGACTTCATATTCGTGATCTCCACGAATTTTTGAAAATTTTGATATGTAATACGGGCACTTTTGATCAGTTTTAATTATTTTTCCAATTTTCCCATATGAATACATGTTAATTTTAGAGATTGTTCGAATTGAACCGTATTACTAACTAATTTTCTCAGAATTTGATGGAGAATACGAATTTAAAGTCAAAATTCGAAAATCTGAAGTTTAAAAAAAGTTGTTTCGGATTGCCCCAAAACCAGAGTTTTTCCCATTTCTTCCATTTTTCCCATTTCCCACCCATTTTGGGTGGGTGGTAAAAATGCCTTTTTCCCACTTTTTCCCGCTGCCCTGGTCAATTTGGTTTTTACCAATCGAAACCCTGAGTATATTACAAACATTACTGACGTTAGGCATCTGCGCAGAAAGGATACCTTTATCCATTATCCACTTAGTGTTTAGCATTTTTCGTCGCGCCCGCCATTTATGCTTTTCCCGAAGAGCTTTTTTTCCAACTTCATTGTTAATTTTCTCCCCCCCCCCTAACCAAAATTTCCGTTAAGTATCGACTGTTTCACAATGCTGGGAGTATGCCTTCTTAGATATAGCCCATTTTTTTAGTTGACCTAAGATAGTGGATGTACTAGGTGGCCCAAGTAAAGTGTTAGTAGATTGAAACGCTGTAGCTTCAACAGTTTTTGTGCTACAAATTTCTAGTAAATTTTAATGTAAAGCCAGTTAATTTTTAAGTAGAAAACAATTTTTGGTTTCCGAAATTTCCTTCGCCAAAATTCATGCAGAGCTGAGGATGCGGCCTACCGCCCTCGATTGGAGCACGCTCGGAATTCGTGGACAAGTTGCTCCATTTCGTGGTCAAAAATTTGTTTAAAGCTGTCAGACTTCTATGAGGCTTAGAACAGACCTTTGCCCCCAACTTTGGTCATTTTTCATAATCCGGGCGTTCAAATCCAGAAAGGAGGATGACCATTCCCAATTAGAGATCATGTCCGGAATTTGTTTTTTTAAGCACGCTTCGGCCATTTTTTCCACTATAAGCTCGTGCTGAGTTGTTTTAAGAGGTCTAATCGATTCCATTGAATTGGATCTCACTTAGTGGATGTACCACGGACTCGAAAACATATTTTAAGAAATTTGATCCCCCCACATTCCCCCCAATTTCAACAAAATGTAGGGAAATTACCCCAATTTGCTCCCACCTACCAAAACGATGACAAAACCTGGGTAATGTGACTTTTTGACCTTTTGTCTATATTGGGGGATGTCTTTGACCGATTTGGCGTAGATAAGGTCAACTCGTTTGTTAAAAAAATTTTCCAGTGTGAACATCTCCTCATCTGCAAAAAGAATCCTGTTCACTTTTTTGGAGCATACCGCTTGAGGAGAGCCCTTCATTTCTTTAGTATGGCTTTCTTTAAGGGATTGATCAGGAGGTGGCAAGTACTGCGTTTCAAAGCCTAAGGTTCAGTTTGAGCACTCGTTGGATAATGTGCATCGACATTGTCAGCTGTAGGGCTATTTTCCGCTGGAATTTCGTGCATTCCTTCGGATTCTATCCTTAAGCGGTTTCATGATGGGTGTGGTCCTTGGAGGGTTTCAAAAAAATTTTCTTCGACTGTTTTTAGTCCATCCGGTCTCCATGAAGGTTTTATAGTCAGTTGAACTAAATTAAAGTACACGTTCGTCTCCTTTCACATTTGTCAAATCCGCCATTTCTCGTCCCATTTTTTTGGTGAAAAATTATGGTCGCCCGCGTCCTTTCTGGATATACACACCCAATATGCTTTGCAAGCAATTAAAAACTGATATATGGCATTTAGGCAAAATCGCACGAGGAATCCAACGCACTTATCAGATTTTCATTATCTCCAGCGGTTTTATTAAGTTTTAAGTTATTAGCTACTAACACTTAGCCTGGGCCCACTAGGTATGTTGGATTATCATTTCTCATCATGAAAATGATTTTTTTCTCGATTTTTTCCTTGATAGTTGTTGCATTATGGATTGGTTCAAGGTACGACCAAAAATTACATTTTATATTTTATTGTACTCATTGATGAAAGGAATCAGACGGCCTATCACATTTTTCGTAAAAAAAAACTTGTGCGTCCTCACCGCCATTTTGAACAGAAGGGTGCGAAACATGCCAAAATTGGCCCAACGCCTGCCAAACCTGAGATTTTTGGAGAAGTTTCTAAAAACATTTTAATTTCTGTTTGGTTTTCAGTTGAGAGATATATTTCCCATGAAAAATTGCCTTCCCAGAGTTTCTGTCAGGTTTTTAATCACGTAGGACTCATCGTGAATGAACAACTTTTTTGGTAAACTTTTGTTGTAAAGCTTGGGAGGTCTTGCGTTTATCATTTTTTCTTGACCTTTCGTGTGTTTTGGTGCAGATTTTTGTGCATATACTTTGAACCACAATTTATGGGCTTTAGTATGATAAAAGTAGTTTGAATTGATTTCCGACTTTGTGGCTACATCAGGCACGGACGTCGAGCGACATTTTCCAAAAATAAATTAAATCGTTTTTAATTTAACGGGGGTCACTATGATGGTTTTTTCTCATGGTGCGTATTTAAGGTTGATATTTTCGAATTCTCCATACTTTTTTATGTCAGTCTTAATTTTTGCACGGCCACGCCCTTCTCAGTTGAAATTCAGTCAAGTTTTCTTCGAGTGGTTGTCACTCAAATTTTGGTACTTACAAAAAGCTCGATTCCCGAGTTCTTGACTTTTAAGTAGCGTAGGAAATTTATTTTCCATTGAAACTTTATGAAATTTTGAGGACGCATAGTGAGATATATTTAGCATATTCTGCAAGAATTTCAGATGTCTAAACCTATTTTTGACGACGCCGCTACTAAACATCTTAGTGAACGGGTTCCTATAGGATCCACTCTATGTATAAATAATATTTGAAAATGAACATGTTCATCCATTTCATTTATATAACCATCAATAACAAAACTTAACTTCAAAACAGGTTACATATTTCCAATTCCAAGCGACTCCAACCTCGCCAAACAATGAGGTAAAATTCAAAACGTATAAAATAACTAGATTTCCTTATTCAAGTTGCGATATTAATAACGTAGCTTGCTTTCTCTAATGAACTTGCTTATTTATTTACAAATACTTATTGTCTTGGTGAAATCCTCGATTTTGTGATATTATTGCTTGAATGTAAATATTTTATAAAACCTACTTACCCACAGTGTCTTGTATGTATGCGTATTTGACATCTTAATTTTTAAGTTGAACTAAGTTTTTAAGCTATTTACACGTGGGCAATTATACTGAAATATTCATCACTTACTAGTTTTATAAGTTGGGGATCAAATATTGGCAAAAATACAAAAATTACATATTTGCAACTTAGGCTTAGGACAAAAGCCATTCTTAAAGGTCGCTAATGTAATTTTCTAAACATAATTCAAGATATAACCCATCGATTTCAAAAATAGAAATATGTCTTATTTATATACATAAGTCATCGGAATATCCAAGAACCGAAGGACATACATAAACCAACCCTTACTTAAACATTATTTTTACAAAATATAACCCTGAATCGCGATTAGTATCCCCAGAAACACAGACGAGCCAATATATCCTCCGCAATTTGAAAATGATTACAAAAATTGCCATCAAGTTGTTCGGACTGCGAATCCGTGTCAACGAAATCATCTCTTCGAGTCCGATCGCTTGGAATTTTGCAAAAAATCGACTTCAACGAGCAGACCGAAGGCGACTCTGTGGGGCATACTTTTGGGCCGTGGTGCTCTTAATTTACACCCTGCTCGAAATTTCTCTACTTTTGCCTAAATTGAAACAATCCAATTCGTCAGATCGGAATACTTTATTTTTATTGGTGGACATCTTACACTCCGGGATAAATCAGATTGCCACAATTATCTCCTTCCTCTTCATTTTGAAGAGGGACGCTATGATTTCATGGTTCAACGGAATGCTGGATTTGGACGATTTGTTGCAAAGTAAGCAATTATAGGATCAATTTATTTATCATATGTATCGCCATGATGAAATGTGTCTAGATAATTTTAAGGTAATTCTACCTACATAATCCATAAAATTTATATAGTCTAAATATCACTTAACCTCTTTCGTACTACTGATTTTTAAACAATATTTCCCTTCGGTACGATATTGATTACATAATTCCATCTGCTAGCACCAATTAAATTTTTCAACCAATTTCCAACTTTCGAGTTTTTTGACGAAAAACACGAAAAAACAGCTTTTTAACATTGGTCGGTATAGGGAAAATTCCAAAGTTTCAGAAGGAAAATGTCAGAAAAAATTCACTTTTTACCATCGAATTTCCCACAAAATACCGTAGAAATAATCATAGAATGCACAATTTGTAATTCATTTTGCAGAATAATTAATCACCTTCTGCTAACCTTAATTATTTTCTAAGAGATATTTTGTAAAAACTTAGAAAAAAAAATAGTTTGTTGCAACTTATTTTTGAAAAGCAATAATAACACTATCACATATTTCATATCTATAGAGTCATGCACGTAGTACCGAAAAAATATTTACAATTTCAATTTTTTTTTACACAGGACGCCTCACCCATGTCATTCCAACTTCTCACAAACTCATCAAACTCAACAAAATTTTGCACATCTTAGTCCCCGCGATGTGGAATTTTTCCATGTTTACCGGAATGTTGCCTGGCTTTGGTCTCCTACTCTTTGAAGAGATTGAACCAACGCATCGATTTTTAGAAGCGTTGTTTGCCATCAAACCAAAAATGGAGTTAAAATTTCTCCCATTATCGCTAATTTTTGTATGTTTTCTGCTCAATGTGATCACCCCTCTGAGCATAATAATTCTGTCGCTATTCATCTATTTATGGTCGGCATTCGTCTGGTTGGTAATGATAACGCCAACCGTGGATGCCCCTGTGGTTCAAGAAAATGGGGAAAAAATTGAGAATACAAAAGTAGAATCAGAAACTTCTGGGGATTTTAACCCTCCTGGGTGTACCAAGTTTCGGCATCATTTACGGAAAAATTGGCCCGCTCTAAACCCCAGATCTGGAGAAAGACTGCATTTCGTAAAATTTGTAGATCTCTCAGACCAATTAAACTGGAATTGGCGAGTCCTTTTTTCTTCGTGGATAAAGGCCTAATTTTCACATCGCTGGATAGAGTTTTAAATTTTGTAATAGAATTGCTTTGTATTCATCAGTAAGAAACCAATTATGGTAATTGAGCCAAATTGATAGGAAAATACACTTGAGTCGTTGCACATGTTCTCTACACATCCAAATTATTTTCCATACATTAAAAAATAGTCTGCTAATTAATATCCGTTTAAAAAACTATATAATTAAAAATTATATCATAACATAACTATTCAAACTTTTACGTCAAAATTGTAAATTCAATTATGCTTAGCTCGAAATAATTTACTGTATGTTAAACAATTTGTATTGCAAAATTTAGGATACATAAATCCTTCAACAATTCCATTAAAAATAATAACGCGTCAAATGTGAGATTTCAACATTGTGAGAAAACAAATGCTTACATATTATTATGCTTCTTCATGCAAATAACGGGTTGGACAAAGAGTGAGAGAAAAAAGTGAGCACAAAATCAACACATGTTCACTTATTTTTAGACGAATTAATCGTATTATGTATTTTATCTGATACTCATTTTACTACGGATTTATTAGTTCTAGCATTAATTTCGCATTGTTCCAGTGCTACATATATATAAAAGTTGTCTAATTATTTAGTATGACCGATTATATTAGAAAAGGTACCGGAAATTTGCTACAAGATTTACTCTCTTGTGTCGTTTTTACGAAAAAGTTGAAAAAATCAACAGTTGTTCCTCCTCCCAGTACTATTTCTCAAAACCATGAAGCTCAAGACTTATCATATTGTTCAATTTGTTCCATTTCCGGTATACTTCGTCCATTATGTGAAAAAGAGGTGGAAATATTTCACAGCGTCGCGGTCAGTTCCTTCGATAAATTCATTTACGACAATCCTGCCTCAATTTGTGAATTTTGTTCCGCCACATTGAAAAAAGTAGTCGACTTAAAGCAACAACTCGAACGGATAACTACCTGCCTTAAAACCGTGATTAAAATAAGTTACAGCACCAGGGCATAAATTTAAACCCACTCGTATGCTGCGCGCCCCGATGGCTCAAGCTTATCAGTAGATTTTATTCAGCCGTCGGGTTTAGGTTTATGTTGCACAGAATTTAACTGGCTTTCCAACGGTACTACATTTGATTATGAAAAAACTAACGGGTATGCGTAATTAATCATACCAAAAAAAACACAAAAAAATTTAGCTGCAAAAGTTTAAACCCGCTCCTTATTAAAAATTACTTCACAATGAAGGGGGGTTAAGGCAAGGGTTTAGCAATTATTTACATTCATCCTAGGTACTCTACTTGCAGAAAAAGCTAAGAAATGGAAAAAAATCAGGAGTTGATCATTGCGATAACAAATTATTTGAAATCTCCACGAGCGAGACCTGGGGCACATAAAAATTAGTGCTACTACCAAATTTAACAAAAATTCAATTAAAACAATGATTAGGAAAGAGAACAATATAGCTACTGTACCAAATAAGCCTAAATCGGGACGGCCAGCAGTCAAATTTAAGCGAATTGACTTAAATATTGCTTCAAAGGAAATCCAAAATCGTGGGATGGCACTCCAAAATTTGACCTCCGACAGCAAGGGGAATTGTGAGATCCAAATTAGCCGATTAATTGTGAAGGGGAGACCCAATAAACAAAACTTCAGGCGATGATGAGCTCGAAAAAAAATGTGCCTACCTGTGAAAAGCTTAACCCGAAGCTCGAAATGGGCCAATAAGCATTCTGGATAAACCACCCAAAACTGGATCAAGGTATCATGGTCGACAAAAATAAAACTTGATATTTTGGTGAATAAAGGGGTGAATTATGTTTGGGGGAGACCTGGGGAAGGTCTTAAACAGCAATGACTTGTACGCAACGGACAATACATTCATTTTCCACGTTAAAGACATTTCAGAATGCTTATTGGCCCATTTCAGGCTTCGGGTTAAGCTTTTCACAGGTAGGCACATTTTTTTTTCGAGCTCATCATCGCCTGAAGTTTTGTTTATTGGGTCTCCCCTTCACAATTAATCGGCTAATTTGGATCTCACAATTCCCCTTGCTGTCGGAGGTCAAATTTTGGAGTGCCATCCCACGATTTTGGATTTCCTTTGAAGCAATATTTAAGTCAATTCGCTTAAATTTGACTGCTGGCCGTCCCGATTTAGGCTTATTTGGTACAGTAGCTATATTGTTCTATTTCCTAATCATTTTTTTAATTGAATTTTTGTTAAATTTGGTAGTAGCACTAATTTTTATGTGCCCCAGGTCTCGCTCGTGGAGATTTAAAAATAATTTGTTATCGCAATGATCAACTCCTGATTTTTTCCCATTTCTTAGCTTTTTCTGCAAGTAGAGTACCTAGGATGAATGTAAATAATTGCTAAACCCTTGCCTTAACCCCCCTTCATTGCGAAGTAATTTTTAATAAGGAGCGGGTTTAAACTTTTGCAGCTAAATTTTTTTGTGTTTTTTTTGGTATGATTAATTACGCATACCCGTTAGTTTTTTCATAATCAAATGTAGTACCGTTGGAAAGCCAGTTAAATTCTGTACAACATAAACCTAAACCCGACGGCTGAATAAAATCTACTGATAAGCTTGAGCCATCGGGGCGCGCAGCATACGAGTGGGTTTAAATTTATGCCCTGGTGCTGTATGAAGCCAAAAATAGTAAGCATTGTAAAAAAACATTAGTCAACAAAAGTAAGCAAATGTTTGAAAAATAATATTTGTACACATTAGCGCAGGAAATGAATCCGCAGCTGGGGATAACAATGCGTCCTTTAAATCAATTTGTGGTGGAACAAGAAGGCAGGAATTTGTGGATTTGGAACGAGAAACTTTACCAGATGGCGAAAAATGTGCTACAGAAGTGGAAGGCATTAGTGGTTTCGAAATTAAAGAAATTAAGTTGGAGGAGGTTGAATTCCACGACGAATCTATGGAGGACGACATGGATGTAAAAATGTTCGCTGCAGAGCTTCCACATGACGAGAATCAAGACGATTTGAAATCAATTTTAAGCCACACTGATTTACAGTCTAATAATGTCGAGGCAACTAATGATTCCTTGAATTTAAAATGTCACGGTTGTGGCGTCGTGTTCGACAAACTTTGGAAGCTACGTCGCCACGAAAATAATCCATGGATGGGTGAAACTTCGGGAAGAAGGAAGAAAAGCAGGTGTACTTATATGTATATACAAGATTGAAGACACGAACTAATTCTGAAAAGTCCTAAGTGAATTAGTCGCTTAATTTTGAAAAGTCCTACTTACATATGTGCGTAATACACAAATACTTTTTTTTTCGTTGTTAGGTATTTCCCCCATTAAGGAAAACGCACAAGTGCAATTGCAATATTATAAAATTTTACATGATATGTAAAATTTAAAAAAAAATTAATTTTTAAAATTTAAAGGACAAGTAGTTATGGAGAAATATACCAATTGGCCTCCACCTGGTATAATATTTCTCCATGACTACTTCTCTACTGCAATATTGTTCATACATACATTCAAATATCACGTATTTTTTATTATGCAGTTTGGCCAGAATTAATAAGAGATTGCACTTAACACATTTTAAAATTAAGCAGAGACTGGAATTTTTATAATTATCAACGACATGTTTCTTTTTATGCACGATTAAGCTAATACTATATCTTTCTTTTTGGGCATTATAGAAGACCTGCGGATGAATTAGTACATTCCTTAGAAGAACCAGTCTTGAAACGGTCACACCAAAGTCGACTCCGGGCAGAACAATTGATCAACAAAATAGCAAAGCATGAACTTAACAAAACAAAAATAATTACACATGAGACGGAATCCGATTCAAGTAATAATTCTGGGTACGTGCAATCAACAAAAATACTTATGCAAAAATATGTGCATAACAATTTATTCTATTTATTAATAGTTTATCAGATCAGGAGCTATCAGAAGAATATGAGGAGGCCCCTTCAGCAAAACTAAGCTTTAGGAAAAAAGCTTGTCGTCGTACGGAGGGTCAAACAAAAATGTATGATCGGTAGCGTTGACCTCCAAATATGTGAAACCACTGTGTTTTTGTTAACTAAATATTTCTCCATGTATTTTTAGATCGATAAAACATTGCGAAATTTGTTCTGCGAGATACCCGTGTTCACAAGAAGTCATGCATTCGCAAAGTTATCGACATCGCTCGGCAATCAAGGATCAAATGTATGAAAATTGTTACTTTCATAATCAGAGCTTTCTAATTAGTCACTTTTTCTAAATGTAACTGATAATTTTAACTGCAATTAGTTAGTAATTGGAAAGCCGAAAGAAACATTTTTTTCTTAAATAACTATTAATTTGGCTGAAGTCGTCGACTATATTAATTAACTAACTTCATTATGTATTAACACAATGATCAAGTAATTGACAATTCTTTGCTAATTACATAGAACTGTAATTCCTTACTTAGGATTCTTGTTAACTAATTAATTAGTAACTTGAATTAGGTTCCGCGATGCTAAATATTAATTAAATGTCATGCTTTAAATATTTAATCTAGTAACTAATTAGATTTGCCAATGAATTAGAAAGCTCGGTGAAATTAGTTTAATTAAAAACCCTTATGGCAACATTTATGAAATTATATATTTTTGAAATTCAGAGTGGATTCACAAGGGAGCATAATTTTTACATGCGACCAATGTCCTGACCAAGAATTTACGGATTTCCCGCAACTTCGACAACACAAGAAATCGGTGCATTTCGTAAACGAAAAATTCTGTCAGATTTGTGACAAGTCGTTCTCAAGGACACGTGCCTACAAAATCCATTTGCAAACACGTCTGCATGCCATCGCAGCGGGAGATGATGCGGTTGAAAAGCTGGAAACAACAATGTATGTCCTACATAGTGTGCACACAAAGTCTTGTTTCCCTTAAAAAATTCCAATAACTCAGAAACTAATGGATTCAATACTTCAACATTTTGCTGACTGAACACTAGTCCAGAAAGAATTGCAAATTATTTAAATTTAAAAAAAAGGTCGAAGCCCATGACCTCCTTGAGATTTTAATTTTTGAGACACCGGAATTCTTTCAGGGTATCAAGACTTTATATGCGCAGTTTAAATGTCGCAATTTTTTAATATTTCATTAGTTCATACAGGGTGGTTTAAGTGTCAGGTTGCAATGGGAAATTTTTCAATGGGAAAAATTCGCAAATCTCCACAAGTTACGGGAATTTTGGCTCTGAAATTCAATATTTTACGAATTTTGTCATCACACTCTAAGAAACCCGGTAAGTAAGTTATTACCAGACGGAGTATCTATGTTACTCTACCGCATTATAATTAACTTATTAGTGAGTGGTAGACATTTTGTTACCAAACCGGTGATAACCCCGGTCTCGAAATTTGAAAATATTACCAGTCGGTAACTAAATTTCTACCACGCAATAATAAATTAATCACCATGCGGTAGAGTCACATAGATACTCCGTCTGGTAATAACTTACTTACCGGGTTTCTTATAGTGCAGTGTTCCATAAGTTTTGATAAAAATTAATTAAAATCTCAATCCCAAATCCGTAACTAATGGAAATTTACGAATGTTTCCCATTGAAAATTTTTCCATTGTAACCTGACATTTAAACCACCCTGTATTTAGGAAATTCCAGTGCGACAAGTGCGGTAAAAATACCCCTCGGATACAAAACTTGAAAGACACATTAGAGATGTTCATGATCGAGCTTTCGTTTGCGGAACATGTGCGAAACATTGCGAGACTTTAGATGAATTGACGAAGCATTCCCTCCGAAGTAGATAACTAATCGCAGCAATAATAATTACATTTACTTTTATAATATTTAGATTCATTCCTAACGAAGAGAAAGCTTATGGTTGCAAGTTATGCACAAAAAGATTCACAGACTTTCGCAGTAGGCAGAAACACGTGAAATCATTCCACAAAGGATTTCGCTCCAAGTGCAAACTTTGCGATAAGGAATATACTTATAATTCTGGCTTGAGAATTCATATGAGAAAATGTCACGGAGCGAAGAATGGGAAATCTGAAGCAAAAAATAATAGCATCGATCCAAAGTTGAAAAGGGAACGGTTCAAGTGTGAAGTTTGCCTGGAAAGCAGGACAACAAAAGCTGACCTCAAACGACACATAGAACTCCAACATTTTCAAGATAAGCGGTTTTGTCCGTATGGTTGTTCGGAGGTGGAATTTAGTACCGAAGAAGAATGGATAAAGCATTTGGAGGCGTGCAATTCGGATAAAATTGTAAGTTGGGTTCTTATCTTATCAAATACGCTTAATTGTGAGACTGCGTTTGTAATGAAGTTTTCAAAGAGTACATTCTGCTCAGGGATGTAGAAATCTTAATCTCACAAGGAAACCTTCTAAGGTGCCCGTCGAGTCCAGGGTTAGGACCTAGGACTCGACTGGCGCCTTGGAACGTGAGATATAATGAGCAATAGTGAGATTTGAGAAATTAACAGATTTCTGAAACGTGTTGTAGCGCCTTCTAGCGGACGTCGTTATGCACCACAAGTATATCTTAGGTATACTTAAATAATGAGGTTTAATACTCTAAATCCACGCAAGATTGAACTTTGACAGAAATTGAGAAACAACGCCCCTGTCAGTCTCAAATTCCCTCAAATCATATTGACAGGGAACTGTGAGACTGGCAGGGGCGTAGTTTCTCAGACTTCTCAATTTCTGTAAAAGTTCAATCTTGCGTGGATTTAGAGTACTTCAGTATTTTTCATATTTCTCACCAAGGCACGATTGAGATGTTTGATATGTATCAATAAATTTTATTAAGTCTCGCCAAGTGATTCATATCACCCAGATTCTGCTAGATGTACATAATTTACATACTCGAGATATATAAAACCCCACTTCATACAAAATTTAAAATATTTCAGACCGAAAATTCGCGAGCTCGTTACTTCTTCTGTGGGGACATATTTCGCAACCAGCTTCTTCGACTATCCCACCATCTCCATTCCCATAAAATATTGGACTGCAACTTTTGTACAAACAAATTTACCACCCAAGCCGCCCTGGACCTGCACTAATTTTTGCATAAGGAACCCAAGCCTCATCTCTGTCCCAAGTGTGGCAAGCGGTTTCGACAAGGATGGAACTTGAAACTTCACTCCACCCTGGTTTGCGCAGATGACGAGGAGGCGAAGAAGGAAATGATGGAAAAACGAAGAAAACAATATGATAAATTCAGGCAAAAGAAGATGAAGTTCAAATGTGACGAATGTTCGATAGGATTCGTATCCCAGAGAAGGCTGGAATCACACAAGAACAAAACTCATAAAGAAATTGCGGATTAATATTTTGTGGACGGAACGCATTATGTAAATATGTTCATTGGGTTATGTCCTGAGTGCATTATTTTATTTTATTGGGAAGTATTTCAGTGCCTAAACTAGCCTGTTCCGTCCCTGGGAATTTCTTAAGGCCAGGCCAAATTTTATAATTACCATTTGAATTCTATAATTTGTATTAAGGACCTATTAAATATATTGAGGGTATTCATTATTTCTTCGTATCCTTAGTATTCTTCGTATCGTAAAATAACTTACGAAGCTTACGAGATTTTTTAAGCGTCGTAAGATTTTGTCATCGAAAATCACGTTACTACGCTTACGATTTTTACGAAACCTGACCCCTTGTTTTATCTTCGTAAACTATTTTACGATACGATGGATACGAAGAAATAACGAATACCCTCATTATTGTTATTTATGGAGCAAGCTTGTTTCTTTACAATGTTCGTTATGCCTGACATATTTGAATTTCACAGCACGTGAGTTTGGTGTAAATTTGTCAAATAATTGAATAAGTTAGATATAATCAGAAACTTATTACACTTTAGTGTCATACATTTATGTATAGGTTTTGCAATTATGTACAACGAGTATAGTTGAAATGTAATCGTGTCGTTTGATTAAAATGTGGTTTCTTAGTTTAGCTCTGAACATCTTCCTATCCGTACAATTTCTTATATTATCTTTATCGGGAGGGCATTCCATGCACTAACAGGGTGAAAATGCATACTTTTCTCGCCGATTATGTTTTTTGGACAGAAGTAACCTCTCAAATTAAGCGCGGTTCAGGTTGGATATCTGTAAAAAGTCATGCATTTTTTAATAAAACCTTCCAGGAATGGAATTTCGTTATTCTGCAGTGAATATATAAAACATAGGGATTTATAATAATTATTTTGTTTAGGTAACATCCATTTTGTTCGTTTTGCATTAAGTATGTTACATACCGGTTCATAACTTTTCCGACGCAATATGAACCTTGCAACATGCCGCACACATTTCAACAAAATATAAGCACATAAGGTACTAAAAATATGAATTGGTTTATTCTGATTTCGACTGGAGTAATTTTTTAATGTTCCACACTCGAAAATAACCAGAAGTGAGGCACGAGGCTTTGTGTTTTTTCTAATGCGAGTTGTTCGATTTTCAAACTAATACTTACAATGCAAGTCTTTTACGTGTACAACTCAGATCTCAATGGGACCAATTTTATTTTGTTCACCACAAAAAATAAGCATACCCGTATTTTTGCATTTTTCCTAGTGCGCTAATTTGAGCGCGAGGCGCGAATTTTAAACTGTTTTCCAGCCAAAATCTCGGTTTTCAAAAATTCTTTAAATTTTCGAATTTTAGCGCGAATCCAAAAATTCGAAAACTTGTCTCTTCAGAATGACTTACTTGACTAGTTAAAAATCAAATTGCATTATTTTTTGAACAATTAAAAATTTGAAAGAGTTTATAATTTTAATGAATTTCAAAAACTGGCAAAAAATTTTGAAATTCAAATTTCGAGATAATTGGATTTTTCATAATATTTTCCTACTTTTAAAGCTTTTAAATGTATATTTTTATAACCCCAACTATGGATACCTAATAAAAAAAAACCTAAATCTAAACCTAAACCTTTAAACACTTACCTCTTGTAAATTTCAAAAGCTTTTTCAAAGAATTGAGAATTTGGGGGACAACGTTTGGTAGCACCAATCAAAGGAACGGGACGGATGCGAACGTTAACGAAATGATGGTTAGAATTAGGATGAAATAAATTCGAATAATTTTCAAACTTTAATCTCCATATTTTTCAACTTTCGACTCGAAAAGTACAACCGAGAAAGCAATAAATCAACCGAGGAAGCAATAAGTTAGAAGACTAAAATCGTTTAATATTTTAATTTTACTTCTTGTACGTGACCCATCCTTGCATATCATATGCAGCATGCAATTACCTAATTATTTGAAGTAACAGCTGCTGAATTGATTTTACTGAGGGTATGATTTTTAATCTTAAGAACAGTATGATTTTTTTAAGGAGCTCAGTTCCTGGTCGAATGATATTATGCATGGTGATAAGTGACGTCATTACCAGTTCTGGTGGTAAGTTCGGGCTGAATAAATTGGGAATTACAGAGGATATGACATAGTTGAGCCAAAATGATGAGACCACCTTAGAATTTTAATTCTCACTCATTCCTGCATTAGTTCAGACGGTCAAACTAAATCAATTCCACGATGGAAAGGTGAAATCATTTATGGAACTTGACGTCCAGGAAAAAACCGGAAGAGAGATTTGAAGACTTTTTTCCCAATCTAAAACGGCAATTCATGATTATATATATCAAACAAGGCGCAAATTAGGGGACCAGAAAAATTGGTACGTGTCCAGAAACCACACCTGGAAGTGACAAACGGTAAATTGTGAAGTTTGCTAGCGGCCAATAGACATTAACCCGAGATATAGTGCAAATTTTCAATGACAAACTTTCCTTTAGCACATTTCGATGCGTTTTATGGAACTTTCTTTGCCTTCAGTGGTGCAAATAGGTTGGTCATCCAGCACCAGCCAATACGTATAAGCTGGCGAGACCTGATTTTGCTCGATAACGTTCTTCCTGAGACACAGACAGACATATGATCTTCTTCAGGGATGAAAAGAAATCCAATCTTGACGGACTTGCCGGGTTCAGGTATTACTGCCACGATCTGAGCTATGGACAACTTAGATAAAAACTAAGGAGGGGAACCTCACTACTTGCCAAACACAGATCTCGATGCCCTTTGGATAGTTTGGAGCACCACATTAGTGAACAACAACCCCCATGTCATCTCAAGTTATTTTTTTACAATTTCTTTCCACAAATGAAGGTAAACGTTTTGGGACAATATCAGAAAAATAGCACCGGGAACATAATCAAAACAAAAGTTTCAGCAACTTCCGATGTCGGGTGGGCCCATGTTTTGTGGTGGCCAGATAATTCATGTACACTACATATACATATGTAGATATGTATAAGTATCTATATCAACTTGAGGATAAGTGTACGAGATTCGCTTTTGTATTTCATGACCACGAAACTTGTTTACTGCGTGTTGTAGATGTTACATAAGTACATGCATAATGAAATTGTACTTCAATAGAAAATGAATTAACAAAATTAAATGTTTCAAACAACCACAAGAATTATTCAAAAGTTCGCACTTTAATTAATTACCACCCAAGTCGTGCCTGTTTCGGCTAGCAACTATAAAATTGTGTTCCAACTTGAAGCAAAAAGCAGAGAAGGATTAAATTATTTAAGTATAGCTTTCTCCTAAATATACATATGAATTATTCTAGCACTCTTTTCCCATGACGTTATCTTTATAATAATAGATAGATAATTTTTAAGCAATTCCTTTAATTATTTCTTATTTGTAAGAATCGTACAATTGTTATTTTATGCAACGAAGTAACTCCAGATTAACGGAAAATAGATTATAAAAGTTTTACAAGACAAAATATCACAATCATACATTCCTGTGTACTTTTTATATTTTTCATCAGGCATTTTGATTTTTTACTTTAAGACATAAAATGTTTCCAAAAAACTTATTCTCTCTCCACCCATGGTTAACCTTTATTTTAGTCCAACTTGGTCATGTCCTTCATCCGATCACACAATCAAGTTATCGCGATTTGCTCAGTAATTGAAGTGGATGCGACTTACAAATTATACATTCGACGGATTACCGAAACCAATTGTCGTTCAGTGATTTATACATGGCAACCACCACGATATCAAGGACGGAGTACGAATCTCGAAGATTATCTGTCGGCTCGGAATTATATAGGCTTTCTGCCCTTGACATCCTTAAAGCTCGTGCTTCTCCTTGTCGGCTGGGTTTTATCTTTTTGGGCGATATAACTAAAAACTCTCGCCGTCCATTCTATGATCTTGTAAATCACTGGGTTAAAATTGCATTAAACTATAATCTTTACTGTACCACATTTCGAGAAAAGAAAAAAATACCAAATACCAACGCAATTATTACAGTAGTCATAAATAGGTCAGACTTACCAGAATTAATGAGGATCAAATTTCAACAGCCAATGTTTTACCATTTCGCGGTAATTGTTTCTTCGCAAGATAAAAGTTTCGATGTATGTTTCCCCCAATTAGTAAAGGTGACGGGAGTCTCATTGGGGCCAATGAGATGCATATCTGAAATAAATCTTATTGAAAGAAATTATGCGTCCTTAGTTGACAAAGAGACATCGCAGTGGGAGGAATGGTGTGTCCCAAATTTTGAGAAGTTCGAGATTCTTTTACCCGCTATTCAGAAAAACCTAGTTGGTCCATTTATAAAGCAGTTAGCTTTGCAAATTTTCTCTACAGCTAACGTTAGTCTTGCAAAGTATCCACGATGCTTATTTAGAAGTAGTAGACATGTTCAGCTAAAATTTAACGCTGAACATCCCCTGAAGATCTTGACGTTACAATAATCCAAACCGATTTTGCTGGATATCAGTGTTTGACATGTTACACCGAACCCTATCTTACTTTAGACTTTTATTTAACTCCATTCCAACCAGGACTTTGGCTCGCCTTGGGGACAGCCGTTCTTACAATTATCACTTTGACAACAGTGGGTCAGCACATCCTTCCATTCAAGATGCAACCCTTCTCCTCCTGGATGTATGTGCTGGCATCGCTATTTGAAGAGGAAGGCTTCATGCCCAGTCGGATTGAAAAGCACACCTTTTTCCGTATCTTGCTTGGGATATGGAGCATGATGTCGGTAGTGCTGACAAATGGGTACAACGGAATTATGATCTCACATTTAAACTCACCAAGGAGACAAATTCATCCAGAATCTTTTGACCAACTAGAGTGCAAAAATAAAGTCGCAAACACAAACAAATTTAACCAGCGTAAATCGGCCAGCAAAAAACTAAGTCTGATTTGAGGGCTAGGTATTTGGAGCATTTGTCATTCTCGTTAGAGGTGATGCGCCTTTCTCGATTAGTGCAGTTTAAGTCGTTGGGAGTTTCAACCCATGACATTGATAATACGAATGTGGATAGTGAGTGTTACCGACTTCTATCATCATTCGATCCAATCCAAGGGAAAGTTCTGCCCGAATTTTTGACTGCTTTACTAAACTTGGCTCCTAGTTTGGCTAACTCCGGAGTCAATGTGTTTAGTAACCACCCTGCGTCTAGGTGTTTGAACCTATTTTCCCCTCGGCATGCTTTTTATCCGAGAGAATTCAGCTATTTGGGCGAGACCTTCACATATTCATCTTTGCAGGAAAAAATTGAACGAGAAGTTGTACAATGCGGGAAGACAGTGTTCATAGGAAAATCATCAGAACTCAAAATGGAGTACGAGTTTTTAGCACAAAAATATCCAAATATAAAGTTTTTTATGGGCACAAAGACAGTGCAAAGTTATCCAAGTGGTATCTCGTTCCGATACGCGTGGAGGTCGCGTCTTGTCAAAAGCTTCAAAACTTTAACAGAGGCAGGGGTTTGGACATGGACTGAAGGGCGGGATTTAAGTACGAAAAACTTTAATCGCACCCCAGCGGTTATAATGCGAAAAAGCAAGGATTTCAGTCCGACAGATATTGCTACCCTTAGTGGAACGTGGCCAACAGTGTTTATTTTAGTGGGTGGTCTGATTAGTGTAACTATTCCTGTGTTTATTATGGAATTCAGACGGCGGATTGGTCTGTTAATTGGAAACATGTATCGCTTAATTGTATTTAAACATCAGAAGTTTAGAAAAATTGTATCTAATACTGCAATACCTATATTTAGCTATTGTTTCCGATGTGTATCAAGGAAGAAAGAATTATTAGATAGTTAAGGCTCGTGTTTTACAATTAAATATGTATTCAAATTTTAAAATAAAATAACAAGATATTGTGACACCATTGACATGGTATTAAGTAAGAATTATAGGATTCTACAAAGACGTCCAAAGACTATTTTTGATGTAAACTTTCAGAATACTTTTTAATAAGTCACACTAGACGCAAAAGGTTGTTGGTTGACACCATTGTTTTGGTGTCAGTTTAATCAGTTTAGTCATTTTATTGTCATATCGGCCTTCTATGAGAGTTGTAAGAGAAAGTTCTCAACAAAAAAACTCGTGGGTTCTTCAAAATTGCAAGTGTTTTGGATTCTTGAACCTTATACCTAGACAGCTTGTTTGAGTTGTCTCGAAATTCAGTTTTCCAATTTATTTAGAAACCTCTGAAATCTTGATAATTTGGTTCTCTGTTAGAATTTTGGAGTTAACATTGTATTTCACGAACACGGGGAGTAAATGCACCAGGAATACAATAAAAATCGCCCTGTCCAAATCGTGTCCAAACCAAAAGATCAATAGAACATTAACACCGTCGCAAATAAATTGGCACATATTTAGCGTAGAAGCCCTCTCCCCCCGGGCGAGCGAGAAGTATAAGCTGCTAATGACAAAGGAAGGAAGTCAATTTTCTAATAGCGCGAAAACTAAAATAAATTTAGTGTTTTACGTCCCATTGTTAAATGTCCCAAGCTAACCACCCCAGGATTCGAAATTCACTTCCGTTGCGGAATACTTTCTCCCACTTCCATTGCCGATAGACATTTCCAGCTTAATATAGACTAGCATATAAGCCCATCTTCCGCCGGGCGAGAGCTTATGTATTTGATTATCATGAAAATTGAGTGGGATTGTTCATAATTCCACAGAATGAATTTTGCTTTGTACATATATTATTAGCCGGAAATGTCTGTTTCGCGCCATTAGAAACTTAACGTTGACTTAGGTGACTCATCGCTTGTGACGTCACAGATGTAAAAATCTGCACATTTTTACTCATTTCTCGGCTCTGAGAACGTATTTTTAAATTCCATCGGGTCATTTTGTAGAGCAGGTCAGTACCAATTTATTAAAAATATGCACTCTAGATTTTGGCAAGTTTTGAAGGAGGAGAACCAATTTTTCTCAAGGCCTTCACTCTTTTTGGTTCTCCTCCGTCAAAACTTGTCAAAATCTAGAGTGCATATTTTCAATAAATTGGTCCTGACCTGCTCTACAAAATGACCCGATGGAATTTAAAAATACATCCCCAGAGCCGAGAAATGAGTAAAAACATTCAGATTTTTACATCGGTGACGTCACAGGCGATGAGTCACCTAAGTCAACGTTAACTTTCTCTACTTTCACTTCCGTTGCGGAACATTTACTTTCACTTCCGTTGCCAACAAACATTTCCAGATTATAATATGGATTACAGATCTCTGTCGGAGTATTCTGGTGAGATATTGTACAACAATTGTGCACTTTTTTTAAGGCTCATTCAGCACCTTTGGTGCAACTTTCGGTCTAAGTCATAGTTATTTCGTGCGCTTATTCGGCACCATTGGGGCAGACTTATATGTTTATCCTAATTAATATTACAGGGTGAGCTACTTCTAACGTTACTACGGTTTATTCAGGTATTACTTACAATGCACATGTCAGATATGTTTCTCACAGATCTTCTTCTAACTAGCACTTAAATATCAAGGAACTAAACACAAACAACATTTGGTGTTAAACCTGAGCTCTTCTGCAGAATTCGCGAAATGGCGAAGGTCTTAAGTTGGTAAAAATGCGCATTTTCACCATGCGAAACTATATGGAGCTCACGACTCCACTTTCCGATTTTCTCCTGCGCTTCTCTTCGCCAGGTCATTTGTTTTCACATTTCGTTCAAAATTAAATTTATAAGTATTAATTTCCCAACCAAGTTCTCATCCGATTTTTCATCTGTCTTTCAGAAAATGTACCCTCCACGCAAAAAGTACTATTGGCGTGTGTCACAGACTGAGACTTTATAATGGAGATAAGCAACTTCTGTATATTTAGGATAGCATGCTCAATATCGACAAATCACTTAACCTGAAGCTCAACTTTGATAATTTTCTGTTGTTTTCAAACTTTTGCACAAAGGATGGAATTAGATTCATTTTCAGTACCAATTGCCTCCGCCCACCAGGCCCCTTACATATGTACCTACTTACTTTCTTGTAAATAAATAAGTGGACTTACGCACGCAACACTTGGAGAATTTCATTAGCATAAATGCAGAAAGAATTTTAAAGAATAGGGGATGAGGAGTACCTGTAGATACCAGCTATTTATTTTTAAGCGTCACATTTCGTGCCAAGAATCCATTTATTTCTCTATCAAACAAATATCAGCGCACTTTCGACATTTATGCTAATGAAATTCACGAAGTGTTGCGTGTGTTGAAGTCATTTATTTATTTACAAGAACTTAAATGCTAAAATAACAATATAGAAAATAACCCTGTAGACATATCTGAAGCATTATCTTCTATCTTACTTTCCTGTTTTATTTTTGTAAATTTAGATATGTACCTTTGCATGCTTGTGTTTTATGCATCTGGCTGGGCTTTTGTAACGGCGTAAGGTAAGGTCCTCCAGTGGCCACACCTCGGACACCATTATTTGGAATTACGTCTACCAAGCCAACTTGGGTTCTGAAAAAGCTAAGGTTTTGATTTTAAAAATAACGACACACAATATTTAGTGGGTTTCAATTAGGGGTTGTATCCTGGAATTTTTGGGGATTTTATCACTGTAAAATCTTCATTGGTTGTTAAATAATAAAAGGGCCTCCCCCAGCTCAAGAGTTTGTTGGCAAACGGAAGAAGCAGCAAGCCATATTAGAGTGTGAAATCTACTTTAATAAATATTTACTTCACGTTCATTTTTCAAGATCGGAGTTTTAAACCAAAAATACTGTAAGTTTAGATAATCCATAATAAATACGTAGCATACATTATGGCCCAACTAATAGGACTGATCACAATTCTCCTAATCTCAAATTTCGTGGATGCCAGTAAATTGTTTAACCTTTTCTCCTTACCTTCATCTCAAAACGATTTATACCTCGTGGTAGCAGCAACTAAAGTACGCCGCAGTTCCGACATTAGTGAACCCATATATTTCAGCTATCTACGCAGCAACCAAGCAAACTGTCCCACCATGATCTATGCATTTTGGGTTGGTTATTACAACCACAACATTTCTAATCTCCGTGTTTCAGCCCCGAGAGGGCATTCCGGTTATGAATCATTCCTCATACTACACCCTTTCCATGATATGGAGTACCGGTACGAAAGAATTGTTAACAACATGCACCATGTTGCAATTATGAAATGGAATCCTACCTTCCTATTTGAGCATATTCCTCATCCATTGGGCCGGCAGGATTTCAAACCTTTCGCAGGGCACTATATGGGAGCCACAAAGTTATTTTTATTCAATCTCAACTATCCTAACTGCATATTCGTCCCGTGTATACCATGCAGCACTTCGTCACCGCGAAAACGGCTCATAACCAGTGTTAAATCGCTTGATGAAGAGTGGTTAGCTGCCAACAAAAACCTGGTGGGCGTGTCAGTATATCCTAATTACTTGTTGAAGGACAGGAGCCTTCACTGTGATTTGGATTCCTCTTGGACCAGAAAATTAACGGTGGCTAAGGAGTGTCGAATTAAATTAGCCTCTGACCACTTCAACTTCACCCTAGAGTGGCATAATGCACTATTCAAGCATGAGTATTCCGACGTGCTAAATTATCCGCGTGTCTATAGAGTTTTAGAAAGGGATCGTTTCCCCTTTTCGCTTTCGTTTCATGTGGTCAAGTTCATCGTAAGGCAATATCCGACGACTTTCAATAGCATGGATGCCTTCCTTACCCCATTTGAAAGTGAGGTTTGGTGTGCTTTACTTGTTTTCAGTGTCATAATTGCATTAATAATACCGCTTTCCCATGATACAACAATTTCACCAGGGATTCTGACACTCGCTGCATGGAATCTCATCAGTGTCAACACCAACCTCCTTCGTCAGACAGGGGGTTACTGGTTAAGCAATTTCAAAAGTAAACGAGCTGGTGTGTGTATCATCACGGTATGGCTGCTTTGTGGATGTTCTCTCACAACGGATAACCTGTACACAGGATCAATATTTTCAATTCTGTCCGCACCAAGTACTCCTCGCGTTCCGGAAATGTTTCAGGATTTGGCAAACTCCGATCTATCAATTGTGACAAGAAATAATAGGATTCGCAATGGAGAGCAATTTTCTCTCCTAGCACATCAATTGATACCAACTGTTACAACGGTTTAATGATCACTGAATTGAATGCTCCCCTTCACACTTTCATTCCTAAGACATTCAGTGATCTCATTTGCAATAAATTGTATCTTAATGACACAGACTTCTTGTCCAGCGAGATTCGCCGCTTCCGCAATCCTGATACTGTGGCCAGCAACAGAATATCAAAAAAACTTTTATGGCATTTCCGTTGGCTTCGCACATATGTTTTGACTCAAGGAAATCCGAGCCAAGATCTCAACTGCTTTAAACTTTATTCTGTCCCTCCAATGACACCCTTTACAAAATTGAGTGACTACCCCGAGTTCCTTGGCTATCTTTACGATGCGGTAAACACATATAGTGACATTAATGTAAACTGGCTTGAGACTTTGCACCTTAGAAAGCAGTTTAACCTCGTAGCAAGTCTATTTCTGCCAATTCATCCATACCTCCCTAGAAACTTTAATTCCACGCCAAACTTAGATGTAAATGACTTGCGTCGACATATTGAAATGGATATTGTTGACTGTGGAAAAGCTGTTTTCATTGCTCGTTCTGATTATACTGAAGCAGAATTCAAGTTTCTTTCGAAGAATTACCCGTGGAATAATTTTCACAAAGGAAAAGAGGTTTTACAGGAATCAATGTATGGAGTAGTATTTAGATTTACGGGAAATTCAAGGCTACCACATTACTACAAAGGTCTAGTTGAGACTGGAATTAATAGTCGCATCGAGGAGGAATTGAGCAGTCGAATGAATTTGTTTCGGAAACCGGCCATCCCAGATTATGAGAGAAAAATTAAGGCCGTTGAGTCAGGCGAGGTTGGATTGGCTGGCGCTTTTTCAACGTTTTTCATAGTTTGGAGTATCGCAATAGCTATGAGTTTACCTGCGTTTGCGCTTGAACTCAGGCAAATTATTCATAATACAATTAAAGTAGCAATTCGCCTTGCGTATTTCAAGTGCTTGAAATTTCGTAGAAGCTTAAGATATCAAAAAAGGGTAGAAACAATCAAGTAGGTTTGTGTACCAGTGTTTCGTTTTTTGACGTCTAAGTACCTCGTATCTTGTAGATATTGTTTAATAATGAATTGTTTAATAGTGATGCGACAGCGCAATTGTTATCTTCGCGTAATGGTAATCTTTGTGAGTTTTGCTAATTTTTAGTTAAGCACGTGTGGCGTTATGAATATGTATGAATAAATACGCATTAACAACATTTTTCCTACGTACGTACATAACCACTGTACATACATACATGTCCATTGTACGTACAGTGGGTTGTCAAAAGTGTTGGTTGTCCATTTTGCGCTCGGTACCTTCTAAGATTTCTCAATAAAAGATAACTATGAACTAATTATTTCGGCCTTGCTTTATGTCAAAACTAATGGGCTACAAAATACTTCAAAAAGAATTGGAGAATGGACTCCTTCGGGGGAAAATTAAGAAAGAATTGCCCAAACATCATAAATCCGCGTGGCAAAAGTATTGATGGTGGCTGATTTGTTTACATCTGCAGGCTACACACACATGATTTCTGAGTCAGAGCATTATTGTATTGCTCTTCATTGTTCATTACAATAAAAATTCTCTAATAATGGTAAATATTATATTATGTCTCCGTATTTCCAATAGACAGGTTGAGTTTAATGTGAAATGTGCACGCAATTCACGTGGAGGCAGAGTGAGACAGTGTGTAAGAGGTTCAAAAACGCAGATACACATACGGACCGACATCTTCGCCCGATTATTTTAGGGATCTCCCCTTTCAGGAAAGAATCTGGTAAATTGGTTAGTTAAATAAAGTGAAATTTGAACGAAACAACATGGTACAAACATGGGCGACGAATTGAGGTGTTAACACGGCATCAGATATTCCCATAAGTCGGAATAATAAATAACCTAGCCCACATTACTGTTATGTAAAACCGTATATGCACATGTAATCCCGTCTATTAAATGTTTATTAGTTGCGAGAAATGAGCCGCAGAAAATTAGTTTTCACAAGAAGCCATTAAATACAATCGATACGGTGAAATATATCTTATACTTATTCCAGTAATTTGAAATCGACAAAATAAAATAAGGATTAATTCCAGCTTATGTAAAATCGAAAAAATGTCTTTAGACCAGCTCAGATGCTTGTGTATTTAGTATACGTTCACAGAGAGAATGCAAAAATGTTTCCAATGAAAAAATCTGTTTTCATCTTTTGCGTTTTACTTCTAGCTAAGGACATAGCTGCAAAAACTTCGACGATTTTTCGATTTCCTGAATTCAAAAATTGCACTATTAAGACCTACTTGTTTGCCAATGAAACTTCTTACACTGACTTATTCAGTCACATGATACATCAAAACGAACCGAATATGTTACTCATAACGGTTGACATACAGACGTGTTCAACAAAACATTATTAACTCAAATATTCATTCATTGTCATGAAGTGCAGGCAACATTCATTCAAATATTCATTCATTAACAATAGGGAATATTCATTCAAATATTCATTCATTGACAATAGGGAATATTCATTCAAATATTCATTCATTCATTAACATATTTATTCATTCACTAAAATATTCACTCATTTATTCAAATATTTATTTATTCATTCAAATATTCATTTATTCATTCAAATATTCGTTCATTTATTAAGTAGCTTCAGCTACTTTATGCGAAGACAGGATAACAAGAGAACGGATCGAGATAATCGACATCGGTTTTCGACATTACGCATAGGACCCGAGGTGGATCCTATCAACTTGTGGGACCAATATGACCACCCCCTTCGGCCAGGGGGTGTGGTCCGGGTAAAATGAGATTTTTTCAGAAATTGAAGCTACGGATGAAATACATTCAAGGTACAAAACGAGCCAAAAGCGCAAGGTCTATTCGCGTCGATTTCACCGAATTTCACATAAAAAATCCTTAATTTATTGTTGGGTAGAAAGATCAATATACTATAGGTATTGTTGAATTATATACAACCACCCCCCAGTTTAACGGATTTTCGACTGGCAAACACAATATGATATTCATTTTGCCGTATGTATGACACTTATTTCACCCTTTAGCTACATATCTTTGCGACGGTTTAGTCAATTATTTTTGTATTCACAATTTGCGCATGGTAGTCCATCCACAATTTGAGTTCAAATTATTATGTAATATGCATCTGCCGCGTTACGCGGGCGAACTCCAACTTTAAATTTAATATAAATTTCAAGGTAATGATGAAAGCATTTGAGTCAAAACATTTCCAAGATTCTTAGAGGTAGAGGCTTTTTGAAATATTTATGTCTAAAATCGGTAATATCCACTCTAATATTTATTAATTAACATAATTTGCAAATAGAACTTGCACGTAAATTTGTATTACAAATATATACGGTATGTACTTGTTATCTAATTTTTTGAGCGAATTAGTACCATTTTGTTTTATTGTTTAGATGAATTCCATACTTAGCAATTGACAATTCCTAAAGCCGCAAACCATATTGCTAGCACCATCAGTCACCATGCCTGGAATTTCTTACCCCACCAACCCGCAATGCGGGGAGAACACTTAGAGAAAATACTGAATTTTTTTTTTCAATAGGGACAGATATTAAACTAAAAATTATTAATAATGATAAAAATGAACGATGATGTTACTCAAATCAGTCAATTTACATCATATCGACCTTAGCAAGTTAAAATCATACTTTTTACACATGATAATCATAGAAATCAAATAATTAAACAAGTAATTTCAATATTAACCACCTTCAGTGCAGCAAAAAATTATAAAAAATTGAATTTTCCCTGTTTTCAGAGAACATTTTGTAAAATAGTGGGGAGTTATCGAGCCAAAGGGAGAACTACTATACCACACTATTTTAAAAATGGCTACTTGATATTCGAGCAGGGTTCATATCCTCCTCATAAGGCCAAAATAGTAAAAATGGGTTAAATTTCAAAATGTCTGACTCCATTTCGAACCAAGAATAAAATTCACTGTCACCGAACCTCAACCTTCTGGAATACGGTATATGGTCCAAACTGAAGCTAGATACATAGATATGCTAAACCTCACACAAGTTTGGTATCCTACAAAAAATCTATCGCCTAGAAATTAGACCAATATCCCTTGGAGTGAGTGCGTACCGCGAGCGACATGAAGATACGAAGACTTCGGGCTGCTGCCGCTTCAAAAGAAGGAAATTTTGAAATTTTGGGTGGTACATTCCGAAGGAGATTTAATGGGCTTTCTTGTGATATCGTTAGTTTTTCAAAATTCCATAAACTGGGTTCACTAGATTAATTTATCCATTAGACATAACAATTGGCCACACTGGGTAGATTACCTACCCTGCAAAAAATGAGAAGAAATGAGTATGTATTAAGTAACTTAACGATGAATTCATATAAATATAAAATATCAGGACAACCATGCATTCCATTGGTACTTATAATTTTTAACGAGGGCAATTTTAACAAGTCATCCATACCACGTTTATAACGTGGTATGGATGTAAATCGCTCATTTTGGTTGGCAGAAAATATAAGTGCGTACGTATGTATATTCGATTGCCTAAAGTTTTATTTCATGGTATTTCGAAATCTTACATGTTATAGATATTTTTTCAACCTTTAACAAGTATATTACCATCTGTAGTGAATCCAAGTACAGATAAGTAACTATAATAAATCTAATTAATATTCTAATCAACATAGTAGCCATGTCTTCATATTAACTTCCTATTAAATAATTTTTGTGTTAGCCGTGTTATTGGTTATGTTACCCTCCTCCAATATCATTCGTCGCAAACTTAACACCTCATAATAGGAATTAGAGATTGAATTTATATAGAATTTATCCTGCGTGATTGGTGTAACTACAGTGGTTTCTTTAAAAACACATGCGACGATGAAACTTCAATTTGAATTGCTTTTGGTGAGGTGGAGTAAAAGTCATTGTAACATATGTGACAACATAATTTAATTATTTTTTGCGCAACGAAACCAAAGCAGGGCTTAATACATATAAACACGCGGTTTCGACTTTCAATTAGCAAACATATTAGGGAAAGCCCGGCCAAAGCACCACAAAGTATAAAAAGTGTAACCACTGCTCCATTCAAGTTCATAGAAGAAGGAATAAGAGACGTATCATTTTTAGCAGGCCATCTCCTAAGCCACATGGTTGTCGCCATTTCCGTTTTTAGTCTAGAATAAATCCCTGAGGAGACCAAGGATTGAAAATTTCTTTGAACTTGTGAAACGCCGCTAGTAACCATATTTCTTCCCCCACCTCGAAACGTCCATCCAAACCAATGAGTTAGAATTATACTTTTTCCGGTGTAAAACTTCTTCGATGGATAATTTTTAGATAGGAAGTTCATTTCACCCCAGATTCCTTCAGACATCGCGATGAAGACGCTTTTTTTCTCACAATTTATTATATTCTTCTCTACTAAAACTTGCAGTTCGGTAGTAGAGTAGCTTGCATTGTTTATAACATACCCCGTCGGAATTACATCGTGGACAGGACTCATAAGAAACAGACTAATTAAGTCGTCCCGTTGAATCAAATTTTTGGAGAACTGTGGTTCATACCTGAACCGAAACATAAAAAGTTGTGAGTAAAACCACACATATGAGCTCTGTAAGTACCCAGCCCAATATTGTTGATATGAGGTAGACAGAAGACTAAAACAATGATCTAATGCAAACTGGTTTCTATGTGTTGGAAAGATCAATGATGGATCAAACGTTCCCCAGTAGGCAGAATATTTATCGAATTTCAAACTCCTAGCCAATCTTGAACTATTTATTTCTGTCAGGTTGTTCAATATGTGTCTATGTTGACAGATAAGGTCTTCAAAAGTTTGAGGTCTTGTCTGCTTAAATGGAGCGTTCAGTTCAGAAGTAATAAGTCCGCTATAGCAGGCAGCAAGCAAGAAAGCGACAAGTCCCCATGCGAGGAATATGAGACGATAAAATGACCCATTTTTTACAAATTGTGGGACAGGGAAAGAGTTGATAAATAGCAGGGAAAAGAATGACATCCAAACAGGAAATGGGGAACTTTGATGCTTCCAAAACATGTAGAAAGATATCACGATCAATGTTAGCCCAAAGCTGGTGATCAAACCAAGCCATAAAATTGGCTGAAATGGGGTCAAATAAAAATTAAAACTTAAATATGATTCCGCATAACAGCTTAGAAATTGAAACCCGCTTGTTAGAGTAAACTCGCTAAGCTGCCCATGCTGAATTATGTTAACTTCTCCTACTTCAATCCCTATTTTGGGATATCTTCTATAAACATTCTCCATATCCAAGGATGAATTTGTCCCTGTCGTCACGACGATAACTGCCATGTAGAGAGGTATAGAAATTGACACGTCCCTACTGAATGGATTTGTTGATCGATGTGGTAAATTTTGATTGCTTCCTATAGGGATGTTTGGCGAGAAGTACTCCCCTACCCAGGTTTGCGGTAGGAAAACCAATTTAGTGAAATCCTTTAAAATATTGTCTTCATCCTTATCCACACATTTGTAGCTGTTTATCCATCGAATTCCGAGCCCGTCGCGTTTTATACATATCCTTGTGAAAGCTCCACTCTTTCTCTTTGGGAGTAGAGCAAGAAAGAAATTTTCAGGTAGATTATCGTCGATTCCCAAGGTCGCCAATACCTCGCCCAACCCCATACTGGTGGGAACAATCGGATAAACATTTCTTGATGACCGTAAAAATATCCAATGGTATTGTATCCCTGCATCATCTTCGCATTTATTGCAACGAAACCCGTAATGGTAACTCGTGCAGATTTTCAGCCATCCGCTAAAACTCATTGACCCGTCGTCTCGTGACTTTTCTTCAGAATGCAGGAATAAATTCGATATCCAAATACTAATTTTGAACGGAGCGGGACGACTTTTTAAAACATTTAAGACAAAATTCTCAAACCTAGTAAATGTGTAATGGGTCGTTGTAAATACCACGGTCGTAGGTAATAAAGAATCGGAAAGGAAGGCAACGTAGTTTGAGGGAATGACATCCTTCAAAATTTGGATATCGCAGTTTTCAACGCCTTGTAGAAAGTTTCTTGGGACGCCAACGTCATAATTACTTCCTGTTCCTGCACAAGTGTCTATAATTGTGGACAATATATTTAAAAGTAACACGACGCGATGAAGCTTTGACATCTTGCCTGGTTTTCTAATTTTCAAGAGAAATAATTCCTTAATATTTGTTTTAGAGACTACGAGATATTTGTCAAAACCTGCTTCAAACTAATAAGGACGGGAGGTTGTGTACTATCAACTCCCGGATCTCGATGCCCTTTGGATATGTTGTAGTGTCCCATGAATGTACAACAACCCTGAAGTGGTTTGATTCCATGGCCACATTTGCGCCCGCCACACCCACTCAAAGGTGCCCAAAAATCGCTTTCACTCCAGCTTTCACTCACTCAAATCCACCTCAAAAATCCAATTTTACTCCGATTTTCAAATTTCTTTCACCATTATATTCCCAGATAGTTGCTTTCTTATTTCCAATATCAAACTCAACTTTTTGAATTTCTTAGTATTTTTAAAATTTAAAATTCTGAATGAGCATTGTTGTAGTAATCAACAAAACAAATTATGCCTGCGAATTAATCATCAAAAAAGTTGAGTTTGATATTGGAAATAAGAAAGCAACTATCTGGGAGTATAATGCTGAAAGAAATTTGAAAATCGGAGTAAAATTGGATTTTTGAGGTGGATTTGAGTGAGTGAAAGCTGGAGTGAAAGCGATTTTTGGGCACCTTTGAGTGGGTGTGGCGGGCGCAAATGTGGCCATGGAATCAAACCACTTCAGGGTTGTTGTACATTCATGGGACACTACAACATATCCAAAGGGCATCGAGATCCGGGAGTTGATAGTACACAACCTCCCCTCCTAAGTAAGTGACTATCAACTGGGGAGATATGTATAAATAAGTAGACAGGTAAATTTATGGATGCATGATACCCTTACATCTAATTTATTGTACATATTAGGTCTATTCTCGACTATCGCTCGCGTGTTATAATTAAGCCAAATGGTTTGACTTTTGCGTCGAATTGCCAACCTGATACAGTGTGGTATCCAGAAAAACGCACCCGAGAAGTACAACATTTCCACTGGCCCCATAAATTGGCTAAGTACCGTAAATACCCTATTTAAAACCGGAGCTAAAATCCAAAACGGAGGGTCACGGACCCGGATATAAATAGAGACCGGCTATATTTAGAGACCCGGCTAAATTTTGTTCCGCCCAAAATTTTTGATGTTACATTATCATGTTGACTCAATTTGAGTTTTCTTATTTAGCAAGATATGCCATCAGCAACCCATTCACTTTAAATCTACATCTTTAAACGAGATTTAGCAGTTTTTTTAAATTTTCTGTCATGATTATATCCATTATTAACTAGCCGGCCATAATTAGGGACCCGGCTAAAATTTTGAAATCTTGGTCTCCAGACCCGTCTATTTTGGAGACAGGCTATAATTAGATATAATTAGCGAATTTTGAAAAGTTTAACATTGTGCTTATGGGAGAATTTGGAAAAATTGAGTTCACATTGAGATGAGCTGCCGATCTAAAAATATAGCCTCCAAGGGAAAAAAATCACTGAAAGAGTTGTAAAATGAGCTTCTGGGTCAAAAATTGTGACCTTTGACCTTTTTGAGATTTTTCAAAAACATGAACGACATCCAACGACAATCTTTCTGGGGTACTATGTTGCAAATTTTCAAGCCCTTATCCGGGTCAATGTGTGAGACAGAAGAGTTTTTGTACCGTACAATTTAATTTGCTGGTCACTGTATTTAAACAAATTTTGTTAAAAATCCGAAATAAAACTATGAAATTAATAGCTGACATCTTTATGTATCTTCGGGTTGTATACTGTATCTCTTACTTGGCCTGTCATTTTCTAATACTGTTATGAATAGGTAATAAATTATACAAGATCCACTTACAGTAATACACAGTTGCGTGACTTTAGCTCGAATTTTTGTCATTGTAGGATATTGCGGAGAAGGTTTTAGAGAGTTTGGGATTTAATATGTTCTAATGGATTATAAAACCTGCTGGTTTTATCATGATAATTTGGTTCTATTTTGATTTTAACGGGTTAGAAGAAGACGAAGCTTCAAAAATTAGCTAAATACATATTTTTGCCAAACGGAGGAAGGAAACCCCACTCGAATTCCCATGGTAGGGGTTAGTTGAATTTTAATTTAATATGGAATTAAGTTAAAATTGTTAAATTAATAATTTCACGTTATAATTGAGTAGCAAAAGTTCAACAGATCTCTTAAATAGGTAAGTGATGTAGTTGAAACATTGTATTGCGGCCAAGCAAATTATTGTATTAATTTGGTGAAAATGGAACGATTTCAATCGAATCAAGCTTTCCATCACTTAACTCCGTGCAAATTTTACCCCAATTTAATCTCGCCTTTTTTAAAATATAATTGATCGAGTTGTCACAGGGAGGCTAAGGCGAGTGTTAGTGCCTAAGGCGAGTTAACTATCTACAGTGTTATGTTCCCGCTTCGATGGGAAAGATGAAGAAATGTGGGTAAAAATTGAATTTAGGGTCCAAATAACCTTTTTGTGTTAATATTCGAGTGATACCGACTGGGGTAAACTTTATACGAGCTCTACGCAGTACCAGGTAACACCCAAAGCAGTGCCAGGAAGGGTAACGGTTACAGAGTTACCCAGGCTGGGATTAACCCTGTTAAGAGCTACATACCATTAGATTTTGACTCGGTGCGAGGTTACAAAAAGGCGGGTTTTGGTCGACGTTACTACTGCGCTCAAATTATTTTTCACTCGCATCACTCATCACATCTCTCTCCAGCTCAGCTGGATTTTGTGAATTCCCGCGATTTTAAAACTACCTAACAAATTTCGAAAAATTTGAGGTACGACGCTTTCTTTTACACTACGGGTTGGATGATTTTATCCCCGATTTATTAAGTAGCGCAAGCTACTTTATGCGATTAGTTAGTTACTCTGTCCGTCTATCTGTCCGTCTGTCTGTCCGTCTGTCAACACGATAACCGGAGAACGGATCAAGATAATCGAAATCGGTTTGCGGCATCATACATACGACCCCAGGGGGAGGATCCCCTAAGCTTTGGGGGCAGCCGGACCACACTCCCGGGCGCCATGGGGTGTGGTCGGGGTAAAATGAGATTTTTACAAAAATTGAATCTTTGGATAAAATAGAGTTAAATTAAGGGTACCCGAGTTATGCCACACGCCCTCGCGCCCAGGGGGTGTGGTTCGGGCAAAATGAGATTTTTATAAAAATTGAATCAAACATGTAGGACATGTAAAACAGTAAGATTGATTAATTAATTAAGATCGATTGATTAATTAAGATAAGATAAGATAAGATTTAATCAGTCCTTATAAAGGCCGGTTCGGGCCCATGAAGGTACAGTAATTGTTAGTGTTTTTGGTAATTATCGATCGATTGATTAATTAAGATTGATAAAACAGTAAAACACAGCAGCTACAACAACAGCGCTACATATAAATGAGGAAATTATAATTATTTAATTATTTTTAAATAATTCAGACTCGGCAATCTATATTTTCTTTATTTTGTATCGCATTATCAGCATTATTGCGCTACTTGTGTACCTTGCTTAGCCGCAGTTTATTTACCTACAAGGACGACCTGATCAAAATTAATTGCATGGTTTGCGCCAAACAGAAATCTTGTATGACCAGGGGCGTCCCACGATCGATAAAATTTGAGCCAAACTTTAATTTGAGACAGATCAAGGATCTCATTTCCTTTCGCAAATAGGCTGCTTCCCGCCCTCCCGCCACGTGTCCAATTTTCGTCTCATATTGCTCCAACATCTCCTTCGACCTTGAATTGATCCATGACGCCAGAGTAAAGACGAGAACATCATTCGTAAATGAGTTCACCAAGATGAGGGGAAATACATATTTCCCCTCATCTTGGTGAACTCATTTACGATTTATTTCTCATATGAGAAAGCCCGGCATCGCGATTTGGTCATGCATCGTTGCAGACACGTATTGCGAGATAATTTGCATCGCCGGTATCACTGTGATCACAGCCGGGGAGATTCTCGCCATGAGGGATCCGTTAAACATTTTCTCCAAAATGTTGACTTGACGGTACGTTCGGATGCAGAGTTTATGCTCGACAAGCTTTTGGGCGTGGGCCATTTTGCTGTTTGGTTAAATAGCAAAAGTTATGTTATTCATACATAAAGCCCGTCTGGCACCAGGAATACTTGATGCAGGTTGAGAAAATGGAATTGGTGCACAATCCTTGGCGGGAGGGCTTCGATCTACATGTTTCTCTGACAAGTAACGAATCTTCTACAACAACTATGCTATTGGTGGAACTTATTGGTCAAGCCAAATTGACAGGGTTTCGATTGGTAAAAACCAAATTGACCAGGGCAGCGGGAAAAAGTGGGAAAAAGGCATTTTTACCACCCACCCAAAATGGGTGGGAAATGGGAAAAATGGAAGAAATGGGAAAAACTCTGGTTTTGGGGCAATCCGAAACAACTTCTTGAAAACTTAAGATTTTCAAAATTTGACTTCATATTCGTATTCTCCATCAAATTCTGAGAAAATTAGTTGGTAATACGGTTCAATTCGAACAATCTCTAAAATTAACATGTATTCATATGGGAAAATTGGAAAAATAATTAAAACTGATCAAAAGTGCCCGTATTACATATCAAAATTTTCAGAAATTCGTGGAGATCATGAATATGAAGTCCAATTCCGGAAATATTGACTATTAAACAAGTTAGCTTTCCCCATAACTAAATACATGGGCAGCCATATCTCCCATTTTGGACGGTAAAAACCGTTTTTCCCGGTTTTTACCACTTTTTCCCACTTGCCCTGGTAAAAAATCGTTTTTGACGGGAAAAACGAAACCCTGCAAATTGAACACCAAAATTACATACTTCGATCGTGGAAAAAATAATTGGCAAAACGCAATTATTTTACAAAGTTCAACAAATTGGAAAACTGGGGTCTGAAATTATTTCCTATGAAATTTGACCTACTTTGAATGCTTATGAGACAAAACTCAAAATTTGCAAAAATTCTAACATTTGTGCTTGCATCTCGAAAACTGCTGGTATACCTTCCCACCCCAACGGAGTTTATTACGGATTACTGATCTACTCAACATTACGCAACTTTGAAGCTATCAAAGTCAAAAATCGGTACTGCGCGAAGAAAAACGTATTTCATCGTATATATATAAGTTTTAAATTTTAAAAATTACGAGATCGTGACGATATAAAAATTATGTCATCGTGGCATTAAATATGTTACATACTGAGTACACAACCTCATTTTTTCAACCTGTCTACCACATATTTTCTTACCTGCTCAGAATTTGGAGATAATTCAGGATACAAGAGATCCCCACGAAGAGGACGTAGAAACACCACATTGTCCCAGCGCATATGGCTTGCGCCGCCATCCACGTGTCGAACACGAGGATACAAATTTCTGGACCAAAATCCATCCATTTTATGGTCTCACAGTGCCTCGACATGGAGAGGATTAAGGGCGGGAAGCATGGATCCAAGAGGAGCAGGCAGAAAACCCCCGCAAAGCCGGTAACTGAGTAGTGAAGGATTTCCAACAAGAAAACCATCAGTTTAGATTGGATAGAAATTTTTAAAGTTTCCTGTCCTGTGGAAAAATTTTAAGAAATTTGAGTCTACATTGTTTCCTTGGAGATATTAACAAAAATTATTAAATAATTGAGTGAATATTCGTTCGGTATTCAATACATCAATAAATAATGGATGAACATTTTTGAATGAATGAATAATGAGTAAATATTTATTCATTTCGCATTAATGCAGGATGAATGAATAATGTTATTCATTATTCATTTCATTTTTCACCCAACGCGTGGGGTACGTCCGGATGTTGCTGGATCCATATATTTACATTCGTCGTACTAATTTATAAAAGACCTAAGTGCAGTTGATGTTTAATTCAGAAACGACCTAAGTGTACAGAAGAAAAGCAAAAAAAGACCTATGTGCAACTATGTATTTAGTTATGGGTTGCCAAAACGATTCTTCATATTTCGCGCGATTTAGCTATAAGTAAATACGTACTTGCACATAGGTCTTTTTTTTCTGTACACTTAAGTCTTTTCTGAATTAAGCATCGACTGCACTTAGGTCTTTTATGAACTAGTACGACGATATCTAATAAGGCAAACTTCGGGCAAAATTAATAAAAATTTAATAATGAATAAATATTTACATATTTTCAAGTTTTCAATAAATGCATAATGAAGGATAAATTTTGAAATTCCATGGGACTGAATGAAGAAATACGTTTTACTAGTTATTGCCATACATAAATTTATATTTTTTGAAATATTGTACGACTTGTGTCAAAAATGTGTCAAAAATCCGTTAATTAGTAATTAATAATTAGTTTAAACATGCTATTTATGTAATTAGATAATTAATTAGAAAGCCCTTTGTGCGACTTAAAAATCTGCCAAAAATCCGTTACCCACCTTTGTCCAATGATTTCTCAAACTGGACGAACGAATTGATCACCTGGATTGTAGCGATGTCCAGGTGATAATTCCACTTGCAGGATAATAAGAGCACATAAATTCCGAAGAAAGTTACACCCTGAAATTTTTGCGGAACCGTGAGCGGTCCCATGCACAAATTCAGAAACATTGCGATGATGTAAACTAGCGAAATGATGCATTGTGCCCGGAAGATTTTGATATCTTGGGGGTTATCGATGGACACAATTTTCCCCAAATTTGCATCATACTTGACCGGCACGCATTTAAGGAGACGACAAAGACCAAGGTGACGTACCATCAAGCGATAAAATTGGGTCGTGTACATAACGAAATTTATAAAATAGCTGGAAAAATGACCACTTTTTTTTAGACAATTCGGTGGCGGAAGCAAGGTTCTGGAAATTTAACAAGACTTACCACTACTTATACCCAAACTATTCACTCTTAAAAATTATGTCATACTTTTGAAAATCAAATTCAGTGTGAAGTAAAAGTTAAGCAAATTATCCTAAGCCCAAGTGTTTATCAGGTTACCGTTATTCTCATGTAGTATATTTTACTTAATGCATAATTCAGAGTTAATTCACTTTTCAAAAGGGTAACAGCATTTTTAAGAGTGTAAAAGCTCTAAAAGCACTTATACACAAGGAATTAACATTTTCAGAGAAGTTACATATAAAGATTTTATCCATTCTTAAGAAAGAAAATTGGCCCAATTAAAGGCAATTTTCACTGCACACCCTGTCCGTTAGTTAGATAATTACGTCACATTAATTATTTATCGCACGTGGATGGGACAAACACAATTAAAACGTTAGAAAGACCAGTAACAATAACATCCGAGGTCTTATTTCATACCAATTAACAAACGTGCCCTTCTGAAAGACGTAAATAATAGTTTACAGATAGCAGAACCTGGAAGGCTTGGAACCTCAATTTATGCCCGATATGCCTAAATGAAAACTACATTTTACCGTAAAAACTTAAATAGTAGCATTATTCGACTTTAGCGGTGCATTAACTTTTCGCCAGCTCATTAAAATAATTCAATTTCAATTCAGTTTAATCGCGGTTAAACAAAATCCAAGTGAACATTCGGCTCATCGAAGAAATTGCTTAAAAGCATGCTTAAACAATACGATTGTCATCGATAATGATTTAATTTGTGATGTTATTAAAATTTAATTTGAGCTTGATTCCGAAAACAAAAGTAAAATAGCTGTGTGGAAAAGTAGCGGGTGCATCTCTTCATAAGTTTATAAATTGTGACCTTCTCAAATAGTAACCCTCCTCAAATAGTAGCAGGATCACAGCCACCGATTTTGCAAATAGTGGCCCCCGGATACTATTTGAGTTCTTACGGTAATTAAGATAATTATTTTGGCAACGTCCATATATTATAATATATGGACGTGGACCTAACATGACCAATAGGTCATCGAATTATTCGATATTAGTCGATTTTTACCCGCGCACCCCTTCCCCATGCTACCCGTGTTAATCCTAGCGAGGGCAAGATGATTGACTTAAAACCACCCACCTACACTGCCGAGCGAAATAAATTGTACGGTGGCTGTCTCCAGATTCAAATTACCACAGCTTCACGAGTTGTCGGGCTAAAATATTCAAGTTTATTTTGTTTTGTGCATAATTTAATAGTAATTAATTGTGAGTCTTGTTATGTTCAAAAAACGAAATTGGGTATCCAAGAACGGAAGTTACATAAAAAAAGTCAAAAAAATTATGTTCGAAATAAATTGGACACTGGTATAAAAATTGTAAATAACGACCAAAAATTCATAATTTAGTATCAAGTGAAACTCTACTTAACATGTAGGACCCCCCTAACTTGAAATCACTGCATTTTCACAACTCTTAAAGGGTCGAACCAACTTTGAACGTGATTTTCTCCCATCTTCGAAAATTCTAAGTTTAAGATTGTTCCTGTTCGAAATAGTCAGTGTTCGGATTTTTCCTGATATCTGGGTGTATACATTTTCTGCTGGGTAAGTATACGGTCATTGTGGAGGTTATTTCCACCCGAAAACCTTGGTTTTCTTAATGAATTCACACGCTGACCGTTCAGCATGCTGTCGAAAATGCATAAACCCTGTCGTTCGTGAGTACAAAACGTTGACGAAGAACAAGTTTGGCGGCGGAAATTTTCATATTTCGGCTCAAAATATCTTGACAGTAATGCTAGTTCACCATTCCTTTCAGAAATTCAGAAATTCAGTGGCTGAAAGACCAATACATACACATATCATAAGCCGAGCAGGACCTCGCTTTACGGTTCGTTGTAGGTTCTTCAGTTTTAAGTCACTTTCTTCGACAAACTGGAATCCGTTCATATTTTCAAAACATGTTGAATTTGCTACCGCCCGACCACAAAAGTCAGTTCCAAAAGTCTTCGCCATTTGAAACATACTATTCTGAAATTTCATGCCTTTTATTTTCATTTGTTAGAGTAACATACGGCTACATTTTAGGTGAATAATTTTCGAAACCATGATTTTTGACGGTCACATTTTATTGGCAAGATATTTTGAGTTGAAACATGTAAAATTCTGCAGCCAAACTTGGTCTAGGTCGACATTTTGTATTGTTGAAGGACCATGGCCCCAAGCAAATGGCAAGGTCAACAAGTGAATTTGTAAGAAAATCAAGGCTTTTGGATGAGAATGGCCACCAAATTCCCTGTAGATTTACCCAGTGGAACACTTGTATGAACAGATAGAATGAAAAGCCCGAATATTAACTATTTCGGACAGCAACGATGTGAAAGTTAGAATTTTCGAAGATGGGAGAAAATCACGTTCAAAGTTGGTTCGACCCTTTAACAGTTGTGAAAATGCAGTGATTTCAAGTTGGAGAAGTCCTACATGTTAAGTAGAGTTTCACTTGATATTAAATTATGAATTTTTGGTCGTTATTAGCTCACCCTGCGAAGTATGAGAGCTATTGAATTCCTCTTGTCCGTCCGTCTGTCTGTCTGTGTGTTCACGAGTTTTTTGCATCAATTGATGCTAATTATTAATCCCCTTGACCATTATAGAATAAATTAGGCGCACCATTGGTATCGAACAATCCGTGGCGCAAATGGTGCGAATTAATTGTGCAAATGGATCGAGAAAGCACTACAATTTTGGAATAAGTAGCACCGTTCGTATTGAACAGTTGGTTATCCAAGCTGACGCGAAACAATTGGATGAGCATCAATTGATACTCACTAGAATGGATCAGGTCCATTTTTTCATAAATTAATAGCACCGTTGGTATCTGACAATCGGAAACACCAAATGATGCGACAGAATTGGGGGCTTTGATGCATAACGCACCAATAGTGCATACTACTCGGCGGATTTTATTTGACAATTCTGACATAAATTTTTCAAAATTATCGTTGATCGTTGGTAGGTAATTCTGCACCAGTGATGCACAATTTTTGGACATTCCTCGATGCATAATAATTATTGATCTATGTTGTTTAATTTTTCTGCACCATTGGTGCAATATTGCATAAACATTATTAAGTAGCTTCAGCTACTTTATGTGAAGACTTTGTCTGTCTGTCTGTCTGTCTGTCTGTCTGTCCTTCTGTCTGTCAGCAGGATATCAGGAGAACGGATCGAGATAATCGAAATCGGTTTTCGCCATCATACATAGGACCCCAGGGGGAGGATCCTATCAACTTTTGGGGGCAACCGGACCACACCCCCTTTGGCGACAGGGGGTGTGGTCGGGGCAAAATGAGATTTTTAGTGCAATTTATTCTATGGGTAAAATTAAGTGAAATTGAGTGATATTAAATGAAATTAAGTGAAATTAAGTGAAATTGAGTGTTTCCCCGATTTTGCCGCACCCCTTCGGCGCAAGCGGGTGTGGTTGGGGCAAAATGAGATTTTTAGTGCAATTTAATCTATAGGTGAAATAGAGTAAAATTATGTGTTCCGGAGTTGTGCCACACCCCCTAGGCGCCAGGGGTGTGGTTGGGGCAAAATGAGATTTTTATAAAAAATTAATCTATAGATGAAATAGTGTGAAATTAAGTGTTCCCGAGTTGTTCCACACCCCCTCGTCGCCAATGGGTGTGGTCGGGGCAAAATGAGATTTTTACAAAAAATTAATCTATAGGTGAAATAGAGTGAAATTAAGTGTTCCCGAGTTGTGGTGGGACCGTTTGGGGTGAAGTACGTCTGAAGCTACTTCCGTATGCGCGTTTGCGACGGTTTATTGATCTACTTTGTTGGATTTTTCTGCACCATTGGTGCATAATTGCCAAAAAATTATGTATCTATTTTGTTGCGTTTTTCTGCACCTTTGGGGCAAGTATAACCAAATCATTATTACAGGGTGAGCTACTTCTAACGTTACTACGGTTTATTTATAATTTTTATACCAGTTTATTTCGAACATAATTTTTTTGACTTTTTTATGTAACTTCCGTTCTTGGATACTCAATTTCGTTTTTTGAACATAACAAGACTCACAATTAATTACTATTAAATTATGCACAAAACAAAATAAACTTGAATATTTTAGCCCGACAACTCGTGAAGTTGTGGTAATTTGAATCTGGAGACAGCCACCGTACAATTTATTTCGCTCGGCAGTGTATTTGTAAATATAATGTAAACATATGGGAAAATTTAAGTTGAAAAACATTTTTTGCGTTCATATTTCAGAGTTTTGCAAGTATTTACATGTTGCATACCTAAAAATTCTGAGGAATTTAAGTACATATGTATCCGCCCTAAGATAAGTAAACAGTGTTTTACTAAACACTCTTAAAAACCCCGAATTAATCATCACCGAACGGTGCGTATGCATGTATGTACGACCTTACAAGGTCACATATGCACACCCTTAGGTGTGCAACACTAACACCGGGTGATTAATAGTGTATGGTGAAACCATATTAATTGAAAACTCGAAATACGTCAATATTTATCGAGAAACATTTATGCATTTAAATATCTCAGAAGCTAGAAATAAGTGTGTTTCACCTATATATGTAATCTTAAATTGGATTTATTTGCATAAGTAATTCCTATTTTATGTAACGTCATCAAAGCCACATCACACGAATATTTTACCCAACTCTAGGGTCCCGTAGGGTTGTCACCGGTACCGGGCTGGGTTCCCGTTACCCGCATAGCGTATGATTTTGCTGACACCTGAAACCTACCAGTGTGGGTATGAGTATCACAACCTTTATTAAGTTTAATAGAAACGTTTTTCAATTGAAAATTTCAGCAAGCCAAAGAGGTAGTTGCTAAGTAAAAAGTTTTGGCTACAAAAGAAATTAAAATGAAATGTGACTAATAATATTTTGCACTACTTCCATACTATATTCTCATGTACTTATCAATGTAAAAGGACAAATAATTTTGTAATTAAATCTATTTTATTATGGTTTTTGTAGTCAGTTGACTTTTTTGTGGGTGGTAACGGGTAGTGAACGTTAACTGCGATTAGCGGGTCGAATTTTGGGAACCAGTTACAACCCTAGTATTTTCAAGGATTTTTGTTGTTTGGTAATCATGGCTTGATCATTATATAACACGAAACAAATTATTTTTCTTATTCAGTTCGTGGAATTTAGATATTGGGATATGTTTATTACATACATCTACAATATGCATCTACTTGATACCTCCTTTCTTAGAAATATGTTTTATAAACTTATAAATTAATTTGTATGATAGACTGGCTTAGCTATGCAAAATGATTGCAGACATTACGTACTGGCAGGGTTATGCTGGTCAGACCACGTCTTCCCTACTTTCATGTCGTAATTCATTTTTGACAATTGCGAAAAATTCTAACAACTATACTTATGTGTGTCTAACAAATATTTATAACACGAGTCTATTTATACCATTTGTTTTGCATAAAGCATCGTTGGCTTGCCTATATGTATCTCAGATATTAGGTGCCCAGTGTCACCAGTACTTATATTGCTAGAAGTGAAACTGTACAAAATTCATCTTCCCATTTATTTAGTGTTGTGGATCATATTGAAAAAACTAGAACGATATGGCCATCATGCTAATCAAGATTTCAGCTAGGATGGTTTTTGTGTCCTTTATCGGTTTACATTTATCTTCTGGCACTTCCAGTCTGTGGACAATTCCCGACTTATTTTCCGACAACTCTCTGCAATTTATAGTAAGGTACGATAAAAATACCATACACACAAGTGACCACGACCCCCATATTTTCACCACATTCGTACAAACAATCCATACTCTGCAGTCTTATTGCATCATTTTTTACTACGCGGTTCCCGAATCCTTATTTTGACTCGTGTCGGTCCTCGTACCCGATCGCAAAAACAATTAGTCACATTCCTCCACTTAAACGACGTTATCCTTCGCAAAACATATAAGGGTTACCCGGCACATCCTGTTTTGCATACAATTATCTTAACACATTTTAATCCACAATATTTATTTCAACATTGCGAAGATCCTCGGAATCCAATAAACTACTTGGACTACCATACCCATTATGGCTCTTCAAAACTGATTTTATTTGGTTATAACAAACCCCAACTCGTCCTAACCCCTTGTATTGTATCTTCTCTAATGCCCCCACGTGTTTCAATAATCAACAAAGACTTCTCGTTATCTAAACTCGCAGCTGTCTGGAATTCTCTAAATGGGAACTTACTTATGAGACCCGTAGGAGTGCGTCCTTTCAACGAAGGCCTTGAATGTAGCGTAACTCTCTCCAATTTCAAGAAAGCCACGACACCGGAGCAATGTAGAATACTTTATTTGTCCAGGATTCACAATTTTTCAATCTCAGAACATAAAGAGATTGACAATGCTATATCATTTTTTCACCTCAACACTATACCCAATGATTTAAACTTTTACGTGTATGTTAGAGGAGGTATGGATGTCTTTAAATTGGTATATAGACCGGTAAAATTCTCCATTGTGACACACCAGCGGTCAGAATTTCAAGGAATGTATGCCTTCCTGTTACCCTTTGCGGCACCAGTGTGGGTCATATTATTCTTTTTTTGCATCATGGTAACAGTGCTTATCCAACTTAGCAAGAACAAAACTGCTGGCTTAGCCATGATTGATGATTTTGTCATGGTCAGCGCCATCCTGTTCAGTCAAACTAATGGAGATAGTTTAAAACTATTTCGCGGCAGAAACACTGTGGCGAAGCCGGTACTAACGGTATGGTTTTTAGCTGGGTGTTACATAATTACGAACAATTTGTACACAGGGGAGATTTTTTCATATTTAACATCCACAAAGGAACCCGTTGTGCCAACTTCTCTGGCAGAACTAGTCGACTCCAACTTGCCAATTATTACAACGACCAGTTATAGTTACAATAGAGGTGTTAGGCGGCGGCAATCGGTCCTAAAAACGAGTCTGATACCATCAGTTGTACAAAATCTTAAAAACAATAGAAAATTATCAAAGTTGTGCTTAAGATTAAATGACAAGTTAGGATTTATCAGTATTGGTTATTCTATCCTAAATAAACAGACATTGCTTACCTCCATTATGAAGTCACAGCCTATGACAAACGCAAAGATTTCTTTTCCCGTGGATGGCACATTTTCTATTATGGATTATTCGGAAGATCTAAATTTAATGACAGAATTAATTAAGATTTATGAGGGACGCCTCGTAATTAACGGAAATAGGGATAATACCCCATTCAGCTACATCACTTTCGATATCCGGTACAACGACTTTCTATCGCCAATATTTCATAGAACGCTCACCCATCTGGAGGCGATGGGTGTGGAGGAGAAGTGGAAAAAATTACAAACTAGGAAAATGACTGCGATGCAACTATATTACACCAAGACTCCCAGATACAGGTGGTACTTTTCGAGAAGAGAAGAGAAATCCATGACGTTCCTCACCAGGAAGCTACACCGGTTTCCGTTGAATCTGTGCAAGCTGTATTTATTTTATGCTTAATATTTGTACTGATTGCATTAATAAAATTTGTTGTGGAGATTAGGTATATTTTGAGAAGGTTTGGTGCAAGGGTACGTCGTAATATTATACTGTTCAAGACAAAATTGTATACCAGCTTAATCCGTGTGATTTATGTAATGGACAATATGAAAATATTTAAGTATTAACTATGGCAATTCATATCCCGTTAAAAAAACGATGAAATTGGTTCCAAATTAACTAAAACTTTATATACACCAATACTTTTTTTCTTCTTTTCAGTGGTTGTATAATGTTAGCATGTAAATATAACTTTTGCGTGGGACAATCATCTTGCATTGTAAACCATAATTTTATTCAAACTGTGAAATAGCGCGAATTGCAAATTTCATACTAATTAAATTTATGATAAATTGATACCCGACTGGGACAAATATGGGAGCATTTGTTAGGAAACCTCCATTAATAGTAAATACAGATAAAGTTACCGCTACTTTATTCATGTATATCTCGGTTGATGGTTACTGGAACCATTGTATAATGTACATAGTTTGTGGGGTGACCAGATAACTCATTAATAAAGATCGCCAAGCCAGCGGCGGTGGGACATAGAAAATGTAATGACTGGTCCATTCGAATTATTCACAGTTTGGGTTTATGCATAAATATGTATTACTACATATGTATATTGACAATACTTGGTGACGATAAGTGAATAATTACCATGGAGGCGTTCTTTGATATGCAAGTTGTCTCACAAGGGACACTCACGACCTGTCGTTTGAGTCCAGGGTACCCACTATGTTTTTCAGAATCTACTAGGACCCCAGATGAAGGATCTATTCATATTTCCGTGTAAAACTCATATTTGGCGCCATGGCATGGCGCCAAACTTAAAAATTTGCATTTTCGACCAATTTCAAACCCCCATAACTTTTGCAGTTTATGTCGGATTTTTAAAATTTTATGCTTAAAATGATCAGAAAAGTCGAAATTTTAGAAAAAAAAATAAAAATAAAAAAATTTTAATTTTTGAGATATTTTTAGCATTTTTTCGACGAACCCGAAATTTCGAAATTTTGCGAAAAGTTAAAAGCGATAATTTTGGAAAAAATTTCATAGAATACGAAAGTTGAACACCTTGTCATGATTTTTGCCAAAAATTTTGAAAATCCGTCCAGGATTTCAAAAGTTACGGCGGTTTTAAAATGAAAAACCATCAAATTTGGCGAATTTGCGCCACGCCATGGTGCCAAATATACAGAGTTTTACACGGAAATATGAATGAATCCTTCATCTGGGGTCCTAGTAGATTCTAAAAAACATGGTGGGTACCCTGGACTCAAACGACAGGTCGTGAGTGTCCCTTGTCAGTGTCAAAAAACATTGTAGCAACAAATGACTTTATCATGGACTTAATATTTACTAATGTGTACATAATATTTTAATTCCATTTTCCCATTATAATTACACACGTTATCATATCACATACATTGCACGTAACAAAAGCTGACTATAAAGGAGTTGTACATCTAAAAATCCCTAACCTTAAAAAAAGTTCGTAAAAATGAAATGAAATAATAAAAAAGTCAAAATAAGTTAAAAAATACATCAAAAATAGTACACTTCCTCCAATTCCTCGCCGTTCCGAAGTGTACCTAAGATTGGCGCCACGTTTCCCCGCTGAACAGCTAGAGAGATTCGTTGGCGGAGAAAGGTGACAGCATTAGGCTGTCCGATGGACTTAATGAAGTGATAATTCTTCTATATCAAAACTGATTTGTACAAATCGCGCTGACAAGAGTTAATGACAGGAAATGTCCCCACCAAGAAAAGGATACAAACTATGAATTTCTTAGTATGAAAATTTGGTGTAATCAAGTGATAAAATTTAGAATTAGAGTTATCGGACGACATGGTTGTTTTAATTCAGATATATTTATTCCTAGCTTTCGATACTCACTAGTATCATCTTCAGGGACAATATTTGAAATCAAGAAAACAAGATTGATTTCACTCACAATGCTAATCATAAATTATTGTTGTTATTCAAAAACGGTATCGTTGTCAGGGGCGCTTGATCAGTGGTAACATTAGTGAAGACCAGATAGGATTCAGGTTCATGCCGTGGTCTTGATTCATGGTGTCGGAGGTTTTACGGATGTACAGACTTTCAAGAAATTTTCTGTGAAAATTTCGCCGCTCGGGTAGAATTAGACTTGCTGAGTCTTGGTTGATATTGTGGTTGGGATTCTCCATGATGTGCAGTGCCACCGCTGATTTTACGTTTTTCTTTTTGATGTCATTTAGATGTTCTTTTACTCGTTGATTAAGCGGGCGGCTTGTCTTACCTATATAAATGGAGGGACAAGAGCATTTAATTTTATAAATTCCTACTTTATCGGATGGTGGATTCTCCTTGTAGGAACAGATTATTTGTTTCATATTCTTCCCAGTCAAATATCCGAACTCGCAATTTAGGTTATTGCGTAAGTAATTCGTTAATCGGTGGGTGAGTGGTCCCATATACGGTAAGATTATTCTTGGTGATTTTGCCTCGTCTTGATTTTCATGGTTAGTAGGTTGGGTTGAAAATTTTGTCCTCATTTTTTCTATCCTTAATTTGATTAAGTTTTTCGGATATCCGTTTGTCATCAAAGAGCTTGTTATTAAATTGAGTTCATTTTCTAGATATTCGTCATCGCATATTTTGAAAGCTCTATAACTGAGGGCATCTATTACAGCCAACTTTTGGGATGGATGGTGGTATGAGTTATAGTTGAGGTATCTCCCAGTGTGCGTCGGTTTGCGATAAACTTGTCTGTGAATGGTTCCATCTTCATCTCGGGATATTATGACATCCAAAAATGGCAGCTTGCGACTTTCTTCTGTTTCACATGTAAATTGGATACTGGGGTGAAAACTGTTAAGAGATTGGAGGATACTATCCTTCTTGCCTGCCTTGATACAGCCGTTGGGGTCATCCACAAACCTTTGGTAAAAAGGAATGTCTGGATTGTTCAATATTAATTGTTCTTCTAATTCTTGTAGACAAAATTCTGCAAAGACCGGTGAAATTGGGCTTCCCATTGGTGTTCCATCTTTTTGTCTGTAAATCTTTCCTTTTCGGGTAAAATAGTTGGAGTTGACTGTGATTAGTGACTCTGGTTAGTTTCATCACTTCTTCCGAGGTCAGTTTTGTGACAGCTTTCCAATCGTTACAGGAGTCCAATCGTTTCTTAATATAATTCAGGGTTTGTTGTATTGGGACGCGTGTCAATAGTGAAGTGACATCAAATGAGACCAATTCATGGTTGGGGGGGGGACAATGAAATTCTTGATTTTGTCTGCAAATTCATATGAATTTTTCAGAGAAGTGGGGAATTTGGACGTGACACATTTTAGAATCTTGTTGAGGAAATGAGCTAGATTATAAGAAGGTGAATTTCGGAAATCCACAATCGGACGAAAAGGTACACCGTCTTTATGGATTTTGGGGAGTCCATAGAATTTTGGGATCTTTGAGTTTGAAGGAGAAATGTGTTGGTATTGATTTTTGTCAATTCTTTTTAGTTTGAATAAATTATTCGCCAAGGTGTGAATTTCTTGTTCCACTAATTTCGTAGGGTCGGTGGGGATGATGGTGTAATTCGGATCATTAAGTAGCTCTTGAACTATCTCGTCGTATTTGGTTGTGGACATGATCACTGTCATATTTCCTTTGTCTGCAGGGACGATTGTAATAGATTTATCTTGTTTGAGATTTTTACAAATTGGTTTCAGCCACTCGTAGTTTCTGGACACTTCGTCTGGCTTGTTGATCTCTGAGTGTAATATTCTGGAAATTCCTGATCGAATTTTATTCTTGTGTACTTCCGTTATTTCGAAGTCATTCAAACATAGTTCTATATTTATGCCTGCTTCTATAATAAGGTCCTTGTGTTTGAAATATGGGAGGGCGTAATTTAGACCTAGTTGAAGTGCTTTCGTTTCGTCCTCTGTTAGTTCGCGATGGGATAGATTTACTATACTTTTCTCTATGTCGTGGTGTGTAGCTATTTTGCTGGGAAAGGGTTGATGTCTGGTGGCTTTTGTTGTGATAGTTCCTCTCAGGAGATGGTCAAATTTCTTTGCTTGTAGGTTTTTGGTCTATAGATTGAAAGCCATTTTATCATCACGCATGTATTTTGACACTTTCTCGTTGACAGTTGGAGGAAGAGTTATGAGTTGTTGTTGTTTAATTGAGATCGATTTCTTCAATTTCTCCAATTCAGCAAATTTGAAATGGATTTGCAGTTTAACCAAAGTTTGTTCTGCTTTTTTGAGAAAATCGTTGGATCCAGGAATATGGCACCAATGGTTTTTGATCTTCATTCCTTTTGGGGTCAGATTGTGTGTCCGGCATCGTTTAAGGAATACAATATCATTGTTGAGTTTAACCGTTCGTTGTTCTTCTTTCTCCAAAAGTTTTATGCAGTTCATTATAGACGTGCCGAACCGTCTGGTTATAAAAGTCATACAGAGGGTCCGGATATGCAAACGTATATTTCAGTTTTTTAATTTTCGCCAAGGCGGCGATTTTAGACCTCCAACCTGTCCTGGGCGAAAAATTCCTGTGGGCGCCAAAAAAATCGTACACGGTCCGACCAAAGCTCATTATTCTTCAAAACGCATGTCGCATCCAGTAAAAAATATTGCAAAGTTAAAAAATAATTATCCACGAAGTTTTTTTTTCGACGCCTCAAATTTTTTTAGAAAAATAATCCTGACCTTTGACTTATCTGCGACATTAAAAATCGGCGACGAGGAAATTGTCGGCAGATAGTTTTGACATTTTTGTACGGAGTTCCAAAGTTGAAATATTACGGCATCATGTCGACATAAAAAATATGTCATCGTAGCTATACTTTTGTTACATACGTAGGTGTTTTATTACTAATTTTCAAAAGGTATGTTCCGCACTGTTTCTGACCAAAATTGTGATGAAATAACAAATTTCAAATAAATTTGGGAGGCTGTGATTTTTTTCAGTACTTAAGGTTAACGTCAACACTAGCAATAAATCGGCAAACTTTACCTCGACGGAAAAAATGCTAGATTTGCAAATTAAATATCGTAGTGTGATTTAATTTTTAATGCTGGATAGGCAATACGTGTCGCAGATTTATGGTTGAATGCTTAAAATGTACAATGAAAACTGCCCAACACGAAACACAAATTCAATTGGGTCAATAATCTTTAATTATGGCGAAACGAGGTCTCGGGCAAAAAGTCGCAAGGACGCTCAAAATCCGCTTCTTCCACAGAAAGGCTCCGGAAACTAGAGGAACCAATAATGAGAGATCCGCGATTGAAACTGTCCTATATAGCAGATGGGTGTTCCGAAACCAACAATTTGTTCCATGTTGACTGAAGACTTAGGTATGAAAATGGTTTCCGTCCGTTGGGTACCAAAATTGCTTTCGGCATCTCACAAACAGGACCGAGTCGACTTTTGCAATGCAAATTTTAACCTATTAAATGAAAACTGGAACCTGCTCAATATTTTATTGGCTGCATATGGTACTTGGGTTTACTATTATGACCCGGTGACCAAATAATAATTCCCTCATTGGAAGCTCGAGGGGTTGCCACCGCCCGTGAATTGAAAAGTGCAAAAATCTGACAAAAAAATTGATGATGACCATTTTCAAGGATACCAAAGGTCCCCTCCTTATAAAATTTATTGCTGGAAATACTGCAATAAATGGGGCCGTGTATGCAGGAATCCCGAAGGAGCTGCGTCCTCCGGTTGAAAAGAAACGTGGGGTCAAAATGAAGAGTTGGCCTTTTTTTAGACGACAACGCGCCACCTAATACCTGGCTTTTTGCGAGGGTTAGTGCAGACGAAAATCGCTTAACCTGCACAAACCACGCCCCGTGCAGTCCAGACTTGTCCCTTAGTGATTATTATTCGTTTCGAAACTTAAAGAAAAACATCAGGGGAAAACGGTTTTCGGATGATAATGAAATCAAGTCGTAAATTTTGGCATATTTTCGAGGTAAATTTTAATGAGTTATTGCTAGTGTTAATGTTAACCTACAGAACTGAAAAAAATCACAGCATCCTAAAAGTATTTGAAGTTTGTTATTTCATCAAAAGTTTGGTCAGAAACAGTGCGGAACATACCTTTTGAAAATTAACAATAAAACACCCACGTACTGTATGTAACAGAAGTCTAGCTACGATGACAAAATTTTTATCTCAACATGATACCGTAATGTTTCAACTTTGAAACTCCGTACGAAAATGTCAAAACTATCTACCGACAGTTTTCTCGTCGCCGATTTTTAATGTCGCAGATAGGTCAAAGGTCAGGATTATTTTTCTGAAAAAATTTGAGGTGTCGAAAAAAAAACTTCGTGGATAATTTTTTTTTGAAATTTGCAATATTTTTTACTGGATGCGGCATGCGTTTTGAAGAATAATGAGCTTTGTTTGGACCGTGTACGATTTTTTTTGACGCCCACAGGAATTTTTCGCCAAAAAGAGGTTGAAGGGCTAAAATCGCCGCCTTGGCGAAAATTCAAAAACTGAAATATACGTTTGCATATCCGGACCCTCTATATGCAAACGTATATTCCAGTTTTTGTTCAACACTTAGGTATTGCGTCTTTAATTAAGCGAGTAAAGTATTTCGAGCGAGTAAAGTATAATAAGACGAACCCACAGAGAGCTATTTAAGACTCGGAAATTTGCGTCTTCAGAACACTATTTATTCACATTATTTAGAGTCGCACGATTTTTTATAGGAACTTTTACTGATTTAAGGATAGAAATGTAAGATAGAAATACAGTAGACGGTATCAATCATTCATATTTAATACCTGTTATAAATCAAATTTGTAATAATTTATAGAGGCCACTAAGTATACCGTTGGGATGGCTGTTACTTTTATTGTTGTGATATGGTGGGCGGAGTAAAAACTATACAATAATTGTTAATAACATATATTGACACCTTCATACCCACAAAGATAGACACACTTCCAATTAAAATTTCAGCCAAATCAGAGGATTATTTTTCACACCTAGTACTCAGTAACACTTAAGTACTCACATAAAGTGTTGACATTGTTATTGTGTGCATCTCGATTAGTGTTTGAAACCTAATTGCGACGATGAAACTTTAATTTTTATTGTTTTGGGGCGGGTTTTGTAACACTCATTATAACATTTGTAACATGACATTACAACATCATCATATAATTGCCAAATTTTTCGCGCACTGAAATATAACCCCGACTTAACACATGCATATAAGTAGGTTCGATCTTCAATTAAAAAACATATTAAGGAAAGCCTGGCTGAAACACCACAAACCATGAAAATAGTAATTACTGCTCCATTCAAATTCATTGCAGAAGTTGTAATTAAAGTATCATTTTCGACTTGTCTCCTTATTCCTTGACATATTCCTTGACATATTCCTTGACATTTCCGTTTTTAGTCTAGAATAAATCCCGGACGAGACTAACGCTTGGAAATTCCTTTGCACGTTGGAAACACTGCTTTTCGTGCTTTTTCCCCCGCCGTGAAATGTCCATCCATATCTATCCAAATCCACGTTGCTTTTATCACTGATTCCGCGACCAGAATAAAACTTTTTGGATGGGTAATGTTTAGATAGAAACTGCTTTTCACCCCAGATTCCTTCAGACATCGCGATGAAGACGCTTTTTTTATCACAGTTAATGATATCCTTCTCTACTAACACGATCATTTCGGCTGTAGAGTAGTTTGAATTTGTTGTTACGTGTCCCGTCGGAATCACATCGTGAACTGGATTCATAAGAAGCAGACTAATTAAGTCTTCCCTGCTAAAATCTAAAGGAAATTTCTCTTTAGACAACAATGGTACATACCTATACGAAAATTCTATAAGTTTTACGGTAAACCACGAGTATGACGTCAGTTTGTAGCCATCAGAGATTCCAGTTAATGGAGGAGATACAAGCCTATAACAATGATGTAATGCAAACTGGTTTTTAAAAGTTGGAAAGGATGTTAATGTGTCAAACTTGCCCCAATATGCAAAATATTTATCAAAATTCAAACTTCCAGCAAGGATAGATTTCCTTATTTTTGTCTGGTTGTTTAAGACATGTCTATTCTGGCAAACCAGATCCTCCAAACTTTGTGGTCGGATCTGCTTAAGTGGTGCATTCAGATCAGTGATCATTAACCCACTGTAACAGTTTATAAATAGAAGAGCGATCGGTCCCCACACTAGAAATATTATACGATAAAATAATTTGTTTCCAACGAATTTCGGTACAGGTGAAAAATCATTGATAAGCAGGGATAAGAATGATATCCAAATAGGAAACGGGGAACTATTATGCTTGTAAAGATATCACGATCAGAGTTATGACAAAGCTTGTAATCAATCCAAGCCATAAAGTTGGCCGGAACGGCGTTAAATAAAACTTAAAACTTAAATATGATTCCGCATAGCAACTGAGGAACAGGAAAGTTTCGGCAAATGTATATTCACTATCTTCTGCATTCTCAAAGCTGTTTATCACTCCAGTTTCAATGTTAATTTTTGGATACCCGTAATAATCTTCCAAGTCCAAGGACGAATTTGTCCCCGTCGTCACGGCGACTACTGCCAAATAGAGTGGTATCAAAACGGAAGACTCCCGATTGAATGGATTTATCGAACTAGTTGGCAAATGTTTATTCCTGGGTTCATTGTGTTGATGAAGCGAAAAATACTTCCCTGCCCAAGTTTTGGGTGGGAAAACTAATTTCGTGTAATCCTTTAAAATATTGTTGCCATATTTATCCACGCAGTTCTAGTTTTCAACATATCTAATTTCGAGTCCGGTGCGTTTGATGCACATCCTTGTATAAGCTCCATGCTTTCGTTGTGGGAGTAGTGCAACCACGAAATTATCGTGCACCTTATCCTCAATACCTAATATCGCCAATAACTCGAACAATTTCATTCTCGTGGGAACAACCAGATAAACATGTTTCGTTGAACGTAAAAAATTCCAATCATATGATTCAATTTTGTTATAATCGCACTTGTGACAATGAAATGCATAATGGTATCCAGTACTGAGTTCCAGCCACCTGGTAAAATGACCTTGTCTCCTAGCGTAACCATTGTTCTCTTTCGCATATAGTAATAAATTTGATACCCAAATGCTAATTTTATTGGGAGCCGGACGACTTTTGAACATGTTTAAGATAAAATTATCAATTGTGGAAAAATTTTGTGTTTCATGATAAATCATTGCAAATTGGACGGTCGTGGGTAATAAAGAATTGGAAAGAAAGGCAAAGTAGTTTGAGGACATGGCATCGTTCACAATTTGAATATCGCAGTTTTCAACATCTTGAAGCAAATGCTTTGGGAGGCCAACGTCGTAATTAGTATCTATTCTTGCACCACTGACCACTCCTTCGTATAAAATAGTTAAAATTAACCCAACGGGATAAAGCTTCAGCATCTTAGCTTTCCAGTTTATAGGGAGAATTGATAACGGAATGTTTTTATACAGTATAACCAAATTATCGTCAAATTCTATTGGGATAGCCTGGGGAGGCATCAGTAGAGCGTTATTGTACGTTTATTGCTTCGTGTTTTCCTTACATCTATATTATTTCATGGCTATTCTTGACTCTCCCTTGCGTGTTATTATTTAACCAAATAGTTTGAATTTCTCGACGAATCTAGAAGCTGATACAGTGCCGTTGCTGGAGAATCGCACGGAGTAACATACCCGGACTAAATTTATTGCTTCTTTAACATAAATCAACCGTTACAACGCATGTAACCAAGGGGTGAAAGGAGTGTCATACGTCAATGTGAATATCAAATTGTTCGAAAATTTGTTAAGATTGACACTTCTGACGTGTTTTCGACTTTTGTGTCTTATTTGTGTCAAATTTAACAGTTGATAACCCTTATGTGACCTTTATATGACCTCTGAGGTCAAAATGGAGGTCACCATTGAATTCGGGGTTAAATTTCAGTTGAAATAGAAATAGATATGTCCTATGACCTTTAGATGACCTCTGAGGTCAAAATGGAGGTCACCATTGAATTTGACATTGAAAAATAGTTAAAAATGATGTGTCACATGTCAAAACTGACAAGTGACACTTTTTCGTCACTTTTCGTCACTGTGACGATGTCATCGTCACAGGTGACGTCCAAACACAAAATGACCTGAATTTTCGAATTCCTCGTTGAAAATTAGTTAAAAATGATGTGTCACATGCCAAAACTGACAAGTGACACTTTTTCGTCACTTTTCGTCACCGTGACGACGTCATCGTCACAGGTGACGATGTCACAGTGTCCATCTTCGAACTCGTCCTGTCCATTGACGCTAGGAGTTTACGTTCAAAATTTCAAGTGTCTATGTTTTTTCGTTCAAAAGTTATCGGAGCTACGGACGGACGGACAGACGGACATAACGATCTTATAATAGGCTTTCACCCCTTAATAATCGGAGGCATTGCCATTTGTTTGAGGGTGGTTCTATTTAACTCTTATACAATAACGATAGACGTTGTCGTGTCATTATCTTTATGTTTAAAATTAAAACTCTAGCTTGTTCCGAACCCTAAAGGGTTCTAAAAAACCAGGCCATCCAGACCAAGCCAACCAGGGCTCTGGCTGGCTTGGTACGCCAAATTACAAAGAGTGGTGTCAGAGGTCTGCCCACTGGAACAACTTATTTTCTTCGTTGCTAAAGCCCAACCCTTTTCGGACATGAACAAAACACATGCCTGCAAATGTACTTACATATGTATCTGAATTTACTAAAGCAAGATAAGAAAATAAGATAGAGGATAAAGTTTACGGTGTGTTTATATGGTACTTTGCTAAATTGTTTGTTAACAATTTGAGTTCTTGCAAATAACTATATAACTAGTTTCAAATGCACGCAACACTTCTTGCATGTCTCCAGCATAAATGCCTAACGTGTGGTGATATTTGTTTGACAGCTAAATAAATAAATTATTAACACGAAATTTGATATTTAAAAGTAAATAGCTGATATTGACGGGTACCCAATATACATGTTCGACTAAATAAGGTTGAAATACAACCTTATTAATATTGTTGTCAGTTCGTGATACATTGTTTTTTAGTTATGTTAAGGATTTTCATGACGTTGCTAAGGATTTTTTTAAAGATTGCTAATCAATTTCTTAACCTTTGTAAGAAATTTTATAGTAATAATCAGCACTATCATATTCATAATAGTACCAGATACGATTCGGGAATAATTTCGGAGTGATTTCGACACGTAAATACATATGGTTATCTTGATATTGTGCGCAAAGTACATAGTTCGCCTGTTGTTAATGCTAATTAAATATTCAAATTAATCAGAATTTATTTAAAAATACTAAGAACTCATTTTATATGTAAACTGGGATGCAGTGCCCGTCCAGCCAGCAGGCTCCTAGAATCTAATTATAATATCTAATATCTAATTATATTATCTAAATAATAATTGACTTGAGATTAATTCGTCTGCAAAAATATTATAAACTTAATTGTTTTTTTCACAACCCCGTCGATATTCTTGCTCCCCGTTTACTTCCACTCTCCCGTTAACTTCCACAAACCCAATTAACAACCACACACCCCCCTAATTTCGACAAACCCTGGTAACTTTGACGGCGTTGGATTCAGCTTCAAAAATAAATTCGAATTGATGTGCGACATCACGGATAAGCAATTATTTGAGTAATGTGTCACTGCTCACTCACTCAATTTATTTACATACACACTATTTATATACCGAATTGATGGGAAATGTAAACGCTAGTGACGTGTACTACTTACTCAGAATTACTTCACCAAAAATTTGATTCCCGGTTCGTATCCCTTATATACTAATAGTATGGGAAGGATACCAGCGCGGGACGGAAAAGAAAAACTGAGTTGATATTAGGCAGAATGAGACCGTTGGTTGCATTTTCAAAAATGCAGATAAACATACCCACAAACTTTTCCATCCGATTCTTTGGGAACATACTTTGGGAACGTTAATAACTAAATACCCTTACATAGCTGTCTTTACTGTCTTTACTTCGATAAACAGATGATTTGAATTGATCACAAGTTTTCAAACTTGAAAATGCACGCATTATAAATTGAATTATATGAATATCTATTTATCTTTACACATACATATGCATATACATATTTATGCTCTATCTAGATGCTTAGAAATTTTTAAAAAACACGAGTTACCATGGATTACTTTTTACAAGAATTTTTATTTAGCCATTGGATATTTACATAGAAAGATAAATATATTTAAGCTCTCGACGACCGGAGCACGATCAGGCTGACAGTTTGATTAAAGCAGAACGTTTGCAGGATGAGAGGCGTGGCTCGATCGACCCAACTGCCTTCGGTGACACGGATCTTCATTACGGAGCAAGATTTAAGCTCCCTCGCCACCACTGGCTGTCTCTGGGCCATCTCGATTTTCTGACGAATGGCGAGTAGAGCTTTGAACGATTTATTTTGCACACCTGCCGCCATGGTAAACGTGACGACGTTATTTATCACGCCATTGACAAACAAGAGGGGAAATACGAGAAACTCTGGCATCTCAAGCTCGTCGTGGAAACTGATACAGACAAACAGGCCGAAAACTTGAACGGCGGGAGAGCAAAATATCATGGTTGGAAGAAGGCCGCGAGTGATGTAGGCGTTGTAAGATTTCTCCAGGACTTGAATACATCTGTATAATGAAACGCACTCGTGAATCCCAGTTCCAGTCACGATTAGACGAATGTTGCTAAATACATAAACAAAAGTAGGGTCATGTTATCAGAGATAGATGAATTATTAAAACCTTCAGTAAATTAAGTTTACTTTCTTGGTTTTTAGTTCAGCCCTTCATAGAATGATTGCTGCCTAAATATGTATATTTAATTGTTGTAACAAGTTTAAGCAGGTATGTTTCTACAACGTCATCAGCTTAATTAATCAAATTTTGGGCTAAAGATCATACTTGGAAAAAGTATAAAAAAATTATATTAATTTGAAAATAAAATTTTGACCCTATTCCGCAGAGAAATCTGCAGTCATGCTTTAAATTCCATTTTCAAGTAACAAGCTGCTACTACTCGGGTAGGAAATTATTGCCACATCAGTGAAAGTACGGAGTATGTATGTGACTATTAGATTTTACTACAGTGTATAAGCTTCCCCCATTGGAACGCCAATATATTACGTCATCAAAAGGTTAAGTTGGACGTTTAGAGTCGCCTCTTACTCGTATTAAATTGTCGGGATATATAAATACGTAGGAAATGAGTTAATGGATGTTGGAACAAATCGGCGATTTTTTGATGACGAGATAAACGTATGACCCCCATTTATGTAAATTCCTCACAATGAAGTACATACGTATACTCATACTTAAATACGTATTTGATTTGTTCAAAAACGAACATGACACTGACCATGTCCCGATTATTGACCTGTCAATAATTTAACTGTCAAAACCTCTAGTAAATAATTATGAACTTCCTCTCAAATTTCTATTTTAAGCAAGTATAATCCTTCCAATAGGCGAGCAAACGATTTGCGAAGCATCACCCGAAATGACTAAACTTTACAGATATCTTTTTGACCTACACCTAATTTATTTTGATTCACGGCTAAATAAATTTGTAAAAAGACCTACATCAAAATTCACCTGGGTACAAATTGGTGCAAGTTTTTCCATCTTGACAGTAATTTGTTTAAATGGGTTGCACTCGATATTATTCACCAAGTCAGAAATATTCGAGACATCTTTCATCTTATTGGTCTTAATTACCTTCTCCTTATCATTGATAACCGTTTTTCCCATGTTCATCCAGCCTGATCCTTTCGTATCGTTGCTAAACGCAAGACAAAAATTTGTATTTGACAATATCCATGGAAACGTGCTAGGTAAATTAATGTAGGATTTGATGACTTGTCACCAAAATCGCCAACGTTTGCATAGTCTGCATAATTCCACGTGTTTTAGGAATTTATTTAATGAATCTGGACTCCAAATTCGAAAAAGGTGTCCTTATAATTTTATTAAAATGCACTCCAGATTTTGACAATTTTTGAACGACATTCCAACTTTAAGGAACCTCCAGAACAATTAGAACCAATTGAAGCTGGAATAATATACTATCCGCTATCTTAAATTTCTATAGCTGAAAACTTTTCCGAGTTTGACGATTTTGATGAGCCATCAAGTCATAAGATAAACACTGTATTGAAGAATTATTTAAATCATCAGTATTGAGTCTCCTTAATAAATTCACACTTTCAATAGATCCGCCGGAAAATCTAGTCGCAAAGTGGAAATTCATATCAAAGTTGTCCAACGTTTTATACCAAGTTATGCGGATAGCGGCTCCAAGTGTGTTAGTCCTACTCATCTTTATAGAAGGAGGTATGAAGCCCTTTTTAGGATTTGAGTGGAGCGACTATTTGTCTACATCGAGCAAAATTGGGCTAGTGTTTATCCTGGTGGCGCAGGCGTGGGCAATCTTTTGCCTGGCTGGGTCTGTAGCCTGCTTTATGTTCACGGTCCTGTGCAACTCGCTGCATTGCGTGGTTCAGCATCTTTGTTATATAATCAGGTAGGGGTTTTCGAGTATTTTCCGGGTTTTGGGGGGGTTTAGGGTAGAAAACATGAGTAATACGAACTGGCATACGGGGTTTTCAAATGTATTTAATTATAGTAGTAGGGCGTTACTGACAATTCTATAAATATGTAGATTAGTCATTAAAATTTAATCAATAAGCTTCTTTGTTGTAAAATTTCTGAAAAAGCAGAACGTTTCTAGAACCTAATACACGAAGTATGGACTCAGTTTTCCCCAAAACCCCGACTACCCTGACTACGGCAGGTGTGTAGGTGTTCAAAGGCAAAACCCCTGGGTTTTTGTTAGATTTGGGAGAAGTTTGATTGCTATACAAGAATAATTCCTACAAAGCTAACTATTCATATTCGATATTATAGGTCGGGTCACCCATTGCAAAGGATAAGACTGACCTTAACCATACAGATTTACAAGCAGCTGGACATTTTGGTGGCGCAAATTAACCTATGCCTGCGTAAAGTGTGTCTGCCCACATTGCTCGCATCAATAGTCGTGTCTAACATTTTGGGAATGAGTTTGACCATCTTATTAGGCTCTAGGTTACTTGATCACGTCGGAAATTTATTCTTCCCTTTGGCTACTGCTTTCTCGACTATGTTTACCATTGTATTTGGCACGTTTGCCGGATATGTGCATAAATCGTCGACAAAATGTGTAATCAAATTTCAGAGGACGTGTGTCGTTAATTGTGGCAACCGTAATAAGGAGGTGGAGAATTTGATGAGACATTTGGTTACCAAGTCATGTACCCCGATGAAGATAAGATTCGGGAATAATTTCATGGCAATTTCGACACCCCTGGTTATCTTGGGTTTGTGCGCAAAGTACACGGTTCGCCTGTTGTTAATGCAGGAACCAAATAATGGATTCACGGCATCAACAGATAGATATCAGTAACCTTAAAATGTGGTTTTTGGATTACTCTCGTTCAGAATTCCGAAATCCGGGAATCAGTTTCACGCATATTTACAGCGATGGAATCCCCGCGCTTTAACTCTAGATTTGAACTCAAATTGAGCGAAGACTGCTTCTCTTTACTCCCGCAAATAGTGTATTCCCTCACTAAAATCAAAACCTGCAGATGAATCAATTAGGTCCATACGGAGGTTGGAATACATAAGAAGTCAAGTCGATTAATTATTAGCTCGTCCTGCGTAGCATTAGAGCTATTGAATTCCTCCTGTCCGTCCGTCTGTCTGTCTGTCTGTCTGTCCGTCTGTCTGTTAATGAGTTTTTTGCATCAATTGATGCTAATTAAATAGGCCCATGTCCAATTTTTAGGAAATTAATAGCACAAATCCTATCGAACAAGCGATACCACAAAATGGTGCCAAACAATTGGGAGAATTGATTCAATACGCACCAAAAGTGCAGAGTAACCCAAAGAAATACATCCCCACGAAAGGGGTCTAAAAAAGTCGAAATCATGTCAAATTTCTGGGTATATTTTCCCCGCTTATCCTCCACCATTGCATTGGTGCAAAACCCCTCGAAAATTATGCATCTTTTTTGTCCGCTTATTTTCTACCACCGGTGTAAAATTACATCAAAATCATGCATTTTTGTCGATTTATTTTGCACCATTGGTGCAGAAGTTTATGTACCAACTAATGTTGTCGGCGAAGTATTACAGGACGAGCTACTTCTAACGTTACTACGGTTTATTTCCTTTGACTTGGAGCTGATGTTAGTAAATTTGTGTGAGGCTAAAAACGTCAGAACGAATTAAATCAACACCATGCATGTCTTAAAAACATGCTCACACCAAGTTTATAGTATATATGTAATTAGAGTTAATTTACTTCTGAAATAGGGGGAAGCGTATTTGCGCATTAGTCTGGTGATCCTAACAATATATATAGGATACTAAATATGCACAAATAGTAAACAATATTTCACCCAGCCTTAAGATCTCGTTGATATCTTCATGCATTGATTATTTGACCATTATGTTTTACGTGTCGAAGCTCTGCATGTGTAAATGTATGTAATAGATAGACCCAAATGTACGAGTCCGTCCAATGCACCCTTAGTTATGTGTTTATGCACTGACATATGTAAATATTTATGCATTTATGTATGCAATTAACCAGTAAGTCATAGGTACGGTATATTGTATTCCACAAAAAGCTTTTTATTATGCTTTAATCTAAACATGTCAATAAATAAGAACACCACCACGTTAATTTATACATAAATTATTAACCTAATCCATGAAGGCACATTTAAACCTCAAACATGGATTCGGCGTTGGGTAATATGTCTCCTCCTTCTTGGGCGTGGGTGTGGTCGTGCTCACTTTGTAAAAGGCCGGCACCTTCTTCGTCGTCGCACCCTCCTTAAGTATATCATCCTTCATCATATCGGGCGAATTTGTCGTCATTTCCGTTCCCATTTCCACCTCCACTTCCGCCTCCGTGGTAGGCCTGGGTTTTCGCGTTGTCGTCGTAATCGGCGGATTTGGCGCGGGGTTAAACCAGCCTTCCAGATCTGGCGGGATTTCGGGAACTTCAGATGAAGAACTAGATCCTCCCGCCCCCTTTTTAACGGGCACCTTAATCTTCCCGAGGGCATACTTCGCCAAATTCTTCCTCTTCCCACCCGACCCTTTCTTGTGGCGGGGTCTGTTCGCTCGGGCGACGACGACGCCACCGCCATCGACTGTACTAGAAGAGCTATTTCCTGCCCCAGTATTCCCGCCGCTTAGCTTGAGCGTCTCCCTGAGTAAAAATACGGGGAGCGGTTCGAGTCGGAAACCTTGGCAGGCGAGGCGTTGAATACATTGTTGTTGCCATTGAGGGGGCGCGGCTGTTATGGATAAGACTGGTCGCATCGTGGTCGTCGTGGGTGTAGTCGATCCCGCCAAGGTTGAATTTTCTGGGGAGGATACATTCTTTAAATTGAAATTTGTGGCGGGAGGATTGAATAATCTGTTGAAGAAGACGATGCTTCTCTTTTCGCGGTGGGTGTGGTCATCTTTAAGAGAGCGACCGTAACTCATCACGCCAACGGGGATGGCGAGCAGGGCGAGCGACTTGGCGAGTAGAAGGTTCGGGTTGAGGAGTTCGAAGGGGAGGATGGCCGCCGTTAGGAGGGGAACGATCAGGCCGGACGAGCCAATCATGGCGACCAATGTTCCGAAGAGTTTGGCACGTTGGAAATCTGGAGAACATTTACAAAAAAAGTTTTTGATGGACTTGTTCAGCGAAAAGATTTAAAAATTCAGATGAAATTCTCTCTTTAATTTTAATTCTTAAATTAAGAATCTTAATTAAACTTTGATCCCTTCTTGCTACATAAAAATGAGGAATTGTTAGCAATTTTTTTAAATTTGAAAATTTCCAAAATTCAAATTTCACAAAGTTTACAAAGTGTCCTGTGCATTTTTTTTTATTCTCGAATACTATATGCAAATCAAGATGAATTTCTTTTATCGAAACATCATTAATCTCATAATCTTTTCATAAAAACTGAGTGCACGTCGATAAACCATAAATTTCCCTTATCTTTTCAATTTCAGATAACAATTGTACAAAAATATTCTTTACAACTTTGTGAAAAAATCAAATTTTTAAATGACCTAAATTCTTTATTATTCGATGACAAATATTTACAATATTTTTTTTACTCACCATCAAACTCTTGATCTGCTGCTGATTGCGGGATCGTCGGCGCCGGTGGGAGGGGTCTTTGGCCTCCAAACTTTCCATGTTTCCCTAATTTCCGTCTAACTTTGTGATCCTTGTAATATTCCCCAGTGTGCAAAAACTTCACCAAATTCTCATCCCTAATAAAACCATTGTCTCTCCGCAACAAATACCCAGGCTCGAGTGGGGGCAAGACGGGAAATTTGGGGGAATTTATTGCACCGAAACTACCCACCGTGGTTGCCATCCTTGTGAATCAAAAGTGTGTCCTTGCCCGGAGTTTGGGCGAGCTTATATCAGCCACAATTTGTCCCCCTTTTTCTTATGCAAACACACCTGACATAAATTTCAGGCAATGCACTCATTAAAAAAGCGAAGGTGTGTAAATAGAATCAGGGTTTCGTAGTGTTAAAAACCATTTACACAGAATTAGGATATTTTGAGGATTAATTGAAAAAAATTATGCACATTATCCCCAATAATATTTGTAATGGATTCGAAATTAAATATTTACTTTTCTTAATTTCGCCGTGTAAAGTTTGAAAATATTATTTGTGTACATAAAGTACAATCCTAAACTATGCATGTGTTCAGTGAAACCGACGGACTCATGGAGTTGTTCAAATAATGAAAATTTAGGAGCTAAAATCTGTAAATAATGGAATGGTGCATTGATAGGCAGAAAATTGTACATTTCGAAAAACACAGATACCCATATATTTTACGATATTTATGAATAACGCGAATATAACGAATCCCTAGTACACACTAATTGTAAGGTGTCGAGAACCTCAACAAAATATTTATATAATGACTGTCCATAATTCACCATCCATTCCACTAAAGTGAAAGAGGTGAATTCAATAAATACATGCTTAAAAAATCGAAATATTTACATTTCTCTTGTGAATGAAGTGCATCATCTCAAGTGACCACTTGACCGACTCAAATTCAATGCCAGCTCGTTAAAAGCAATCTGCTTTTCTTGCTTGATATGTTACCTTGACAACCAAAATGTGGCTGAGAGAACCTAACACAGTCTGCTTAATTTGTAAAATTAATGGCTAATTAAGGATCTTATTATGGTTAATACAACACACAAAGGTTCTATATGGTGCACACTTTAATAAGGTTAATTAAAAATACACCTACTAATATTTTTCAATTGATTACCGAAAAATTATAATGCAGGATCGTTTTCGAAATTTTGTTATACCCAGCTTCATAGGATATATGTACATATATGGCTACCCATAACTAATACATAAAATTAAAATGGGGATATTTATGATGATAATTTACGTGATATTTATAATTAAAATTTAGGCCAAATTTGTGTAAAATTTAATCATTGGATGGAATAATTTTGTGAATTATGTATAAAATACATTTTAACGTTTGGTTGTGTTTTTTGTGTTTTTCTCTTTTTTGCTCAACCTTGAGCAAATTTTACGTATTTTTAAGTATTTATAGTGTACTATTTAAAGTTATCATTTTTACAAGTATCATCACAATCCCAAAAACGCATTCCGCAATGAACACTTGGGTTTAATCAGCACCTAATTGCACTCTGATTCCACAATTTAATGATATCTTTATCTCGTGCTGTAGCTTGCTTGGATACTTAAATCATGCAATCATGGATACATATGTACATATTTATATATGTACAACTTAAAAAAATATATTCAAGTAATAACGCAAAGTTTTATTAATGATTTTGAGTGTACATATATATGCATTCCTTGGAAAGATTTGTCGATGAATAATAAACGATGACATACATATGTATGTATGTAGACCAGTTGTGTACAAAATACGTATTTAGCTGGATAATAATTTAATTAAATATAACCCCTGGGCACCAAATTTGAATTTAAAGTATTGCTTTACGAAGTATATAGGTAATTACTATTTCCAAGTAATTGTTCCGCACTGAAACCTCCCAGTCGCAAAAGCTCAACAATCTAAGAAACACGACAAAACTCAGTTTGAAATAATTTGATTAAAAATTACAAAAAAATCATGTCAAAAGTAACGACGTATCTAACCTGTTTATAAACTGGTCGAAATTTATTCCCAGTTGAATGCGTCATAGTACGCCTTATCCTTCTTCAACCGTTTTCGAATGACTTTAGTGCCCACGTTGATAATATCAGTTGTCAATGCTTTCTCCATTAGGTGATAAATCTCGAATTGCGGCAGCCCAATTTCCCACATCAAGTACCGAATCGTATCTTTAAAAAAGTAGTGCAAATAGTTATACATAAGTTATTTTAATGCGTATTCTCGGGATATAGCCCTCACCAAGTAAAGGCTCCTGTCTGCCTTTATCCAGTGATTTTTTTTGGTACGGACGTCCCTTCCCCCTAAATTAAAAAAAATATGTAAAAAATATTTAACGTGCGAACCGATCCAAATTTCATCACTTTATCGATTTAACTTCCTTGCAAATTATAAACCGTTACATATTCATGCATTTACCCTTGACAAAAATACTAGGTTTGGCAGAGGGTGAAAAAAAATCAAAAAATGATTGTTTAAATTAAATTTTTAAACTTAAATTATTTTTTAATATATGCACGCACCTGCTCATCGTTGTCTTCATTCTTTCCGTTGGATCTTTTTTTTGATCCACTGCGGTTCGTCTTTTTCTTTTTAGATGTACTCCGATCCGCGTTTTTCTTTGTTCCGTTTTCATCAGTTTTTTCCTCTTCCGGTTCTTTCTGTTCTCGTCCCGAAGGAGTTAAATCTCTCAATTCGTCCTTGTGAAATAATTGTTTCAGCAAAAAAGTTATGCACATTTCAACCGGGCCGGATGTCCCATACATTTGCACAGCTTTGGCCCAACTTGCCTTAGAGTAGGCGTGTGACCTCGATTTAGCTACCCGGTAGGCCCCATCCAACCCCTTCTTCTCTATCCGGACAGTCTAAATAATAATTAAGTATGTAATATGGATTCCTTATTCATTACGAGACAAACATTAAGAAACGCTTTTGGTTAAAGTGTATAATTCAGTGCAAAGGTTGCTCCATAAGCTAAGGTTACGAGATTGTTGTAACTAGACAGAGATTTTTTTAATACTTGGCCTAAAATATGCCTCCTTCCCACCGCATTAAACTTTGCACTCTTAAAAATAATGTTACCCTTTTGAAAAGTGAATTCACGCTTGAAATTTAATGACGTCAGCTATACTAAATTAAACCAGATTTTGTTATTAACTCTGGATTTAGTTTTGCCTACTTAATTTAGAATTGATTAGAGTGCAAACACTTTTCAATAGGATTTTTTTACGAGTGTATCCTAATTTCGCTAAAGCTACGATATTTTATCGAGTTCGATTTCACTTACCAGCACAACCACAACCGCCTCAGTGCACCCAGCAAGCAACAATTTCGGTTCAATCCCTCGCATATCACCTTTCCTCAATTCGAATGCAGCAAACGGTATCTCTACTTTGGAAAAAAGCTCAGGATTTCCGAAGTGAACAATCTGCGAAGATGAGGGAATGCAAAGGTGCAGGTTTGAAGGAGTAATCCCTTAATCCGGTTGATAGTAGATAACTTGATTTTCACCATTGGGTAATCCCACTACTGGTTCCAGTTCTGTAGGGAACGTAACATCAATCGGAACACTGCTTGAGCTTGCCGCTACCGGAACTACCTCGTGCGAATTATTTGCAGCATTATTTGCATAATTTAAGGTAATAATGTTTGGATTTTCTACGTAACCGGATACGATAGTTTCCATGCTCATGGTCAAATCAGCCGGATTACTTCTGATACTTAGATCTGAAACTTCTGATATTTCACGGCATTTTGAAGATTTCTTCTCTTTCAGCCTCAGCCTCCCTAGCACATTGTTGACACCGTAAAGCTCAAGCTCGTCATTTATTATGCGACATTCTTCCTTCGTTGGGAACACGTTGTGGGATTCGGTTGCTGAGTCGAATATCTCTTTATCTCCGTTAATTTTGAGTCTTCTTTCGTACAAGAATTTAGCCCCACCTGGTGGTAAAACAGAGCAGAGTTAAATTGTGAACGACTAGATTTCGATAGTTTCATACTGAAACTTTCATTTAAAAAATACTGCACATTCGTAAAAATGTATACCACATTTTTTCAAAGTTTACCAGATAAATGATTTGTTTGTGTGAAACTAGAATTTATCCAGACTACGCGAACAAGCTATCAATACCCCTAAGAGGGAAATGTGCTTTTAATGAGTATCTGGCTTACGATAAATGGCAAGTAGCTTTGGAGGATGAATATCCTCCATTGTGCTAAAACCATCCAAGTTTTTTCAAAATCCAATCGTAATATCGGGCTGCAGAGTCGAGCAGCTATTTTGCCTATTTTCCCCGGATAATCTAATCCTTGTCCCTCCTTGAATGCCTCTCCCCACCTGGCAGTTACACCTCTTTCGTTCTCCACGCTAAATTGTACTCCATCCTAAAGACCAGAATGCAGCATTTCATGTAAACGAAATTACTATTTTAAATGTTAAATGCACTTTCAATTTTAAATTAAGCAAGCCCAAAATCAGGAGTCACGATAACTTGATAAGGAGCAAAATTTTCCCTGGATTTAGTATACCTACATAGGTTACTTAATTTAGGATTCAAAGCGCATTTACAGAGGACGGATAAAATAATTTTTAAAAGTGCATAAAAGTAAAATTAAATTTCCCCAAATACACAAGAAAATCTTATCGAAACAAGCTCACCACAATTTGGTCGTTGTTACTGGATAACGTGCTCCTCGTAGCGGCCGCTACTATTTGTGCCGCGTTCATCGGAACTTCGCTGTTTTTCGGCACGTATTCAACACATTGACGGAACCAGTCGTCAAATTTCTTGTCTTCTTGTTTCTTTTTTTCTAGTTTGGCCCGGGCGGCTGTGGAGCTGTTCGAATTCCAATAATCAGTTGCGCGATTAATTGGCGTTTTCAGTATTTGCTGCACCACGGGTCGCACACACTCGTCAGGATTGAGATGGGCCATGATCTTGTCGATCTCCATTGCACCCGTGGACTCGTCCGGTTCGGGGATGATCTCCATAATTTTGCTATACTCGAGTGGAAAAGCCCACGGATCGATGTGGCTGTCTTCCCCAAATTTCGCCATCATCCATCCTAAATGCAGCTCCTAAATTAATTATCACTTTAATACATAATCTTATTTGATATTTACTTGGCAGGTAAATACATAATATTGTGAGATTTTGTAAAGCTGGGTAGTGCCCGTCATATGTAAGCTCCGCATGCAAAAAAGTAAAAATAACTCGTAATCATTGAGATGCGGTTTTTCGAAAAACTGCTTAAACCAGAACAATCGAAACCCGGTTTTACGAAAATTGGCCTGAAGCTAAATATCTAATTGAAAACCGTTTTTTAATCTTTCCAATTTGGATGCATTTTTAAGAAGATAACAGTTTTCGAAAATTGACAACATATTTCACGCACGTTCTCCAAATGATTAAAAATTACGTCCTTACTTCTAATCAAGTCGTGAATATTTCCTTTTGCTGTTGGGTCAACATCGATGACACTTCGACAGTGTTCCGTTAGCATGGCGACGTAGAGGAATTTTACGGTTGGGAGAAAGTCGAGTTGATTAAATGCTCTAGCCCAATCGACTGGATTGATTCGAATTTCGAAAAAGAAGTGACTCTGAGGATTTTGCAGCGCGTCAGTCGTTGCCATGGGTTGAGTCGTGTCGGGTACATCGTTCAGCAAGGAAGTCGGAATACCGGTTGGAATCTGCGAAATAAAAAATTTGATTGGTCACCATTAGGGTAGCCGTAATGTAAACTTGTTGTTGATTCAGAACTAATGTTAAACGTATTGAGCAATATATCCTTGTAGTTTGTAGTAAATAAGAAATAAAAAGATCACAGGGTGTGAAAATCACAGAAATTACAGGGTGTGAAAATTAAAGAAACACAGGGTGTGAAAATCACAGAAATTACAGGGTGTGAAAATTAAAGAAACACAGGGTGTGAAAATCACAGAAATTACAGGGTGTGAAAATCAAAGAAACACAGGGTGTGAAAATCACAGAAATTACAGGGTGTGAAAATCAAAGAAACACAGGGTGTGAAAATCACAGAAATTACAGGGTGTGAAAATCAAAGAAACACAGGGTGTGAAAAGCAAAGAAACACAGGGTGTGAAAAGCAAAGAAACACAGGGTGTGAAAAGCAAAGAAACACAGGGTGTGAAAATCACAGAAATCACACAGTGTGAAAATCCCAGAAATCACAGGGTGTGAAAATCACAGAGATTAAAGGGTGTGAAAATCAGAAATCACAGAGTGTGAAAATCAAAAATCACAGGGTGTGAAAATCAAAGAAACACAGGGTGTGAAAATCAGAAATCAGAGTGTGTGAAAACCACAGAAATCACACAGTGTGAAAATCGCAGAAATCACTAGGTGTGAAAATCACAGAGATTACAGGGTGTTAAAATCAGAAATCACAGGATGTGAAAATCAGAAATCACAGGGTGTGAAAATCAGAAATCACAGGGTGTGAAAATCACCGAGATTACAGGGTGTGAAAATCAGAAATCACAGGGTGTGAAAATCAGAAATCACAGGGTGTGAAAATCAGAAATCACAGGGTGTGAAAATCACAAGGTGTGAAACTCACAGGGTGTGAAAATCACAGAAATCACAGGGTGTGAAGATCACAAGGTGTGAAAATCACAGAAATCACAGGGTGTGAAAATCACAAGGTGTGAAAATCACAAGGTGTGAAAATCACAGGGTGTGAAAATCACAGAAATCACAGGGTGTGAAAATCACAAGGTGTGAAAATCACAGGGTGTGAAAATCACAAGGTGTAAAAATCACAGGGTTTGCAAATCACAGAAATCATAGGGTGTGAAAATCACAGTGTGTGATATTCATAAAAATCATCGTATTAAGGTAGCAGAAACCGGAGATTGGGAATATCCTTGAAATCACCGAAATCTTCAGATGTGAAATTTATAAAAGTTACAGTGTGTGAGAATCACCGGTTTTGAAAGTCAGAGAAATCACATACTTAAATATAGTGTAAAATGCAACGAAATCACAGCTTGTGAAAATTACTGAATTCACGGGCTTTTAAAATTACATGGGTGAAGAATTTTCAAGTAGATCCTCCAGTTTGCAATTTATAAATTTAATAACTCTTCCACTTTTAAGAATTGGCATATTTGTATTCAGGGACTTACAAATTTACAAGCTGAGTTCACTTTAAAAACTGCGTATGTGCATGTCTTTCAGTTTGCTCACAAATGTCAAAGATTTTACGATGTTCGATACTTAAAGTTTAAAAACTAGTTTTAAAAGCTTAATCTGGACAAACACTTACGTTTTTTATTACCAAGTCAAAATTGACGAATGGCTGATAGTAAATGATGTGCTTAGTTCCCGTCTTTTTCTGAACGGATGACTCGGTCTCGTTTTCAAAATGTTCACGTGCCTCGATGCAAACTTCGCGAAAAAATTTATCCGTGATTGACTCCTCAAGCGGTCGTTTTCCTCCCCTCATTTCACTCCCAGTGGACGAAAAACTTGCCATGATTTACCTTTTCGGATAATTTTTTTACTTCGTGAAGAAAGCAGTGTTACAAAAGTCGTCAATTAAATTAAGTGGACAAAATAAATAAATAAAATACCGACACATTGCACGCAGGAGTTGATAACATTGTAAAATCCATAAACTTTGTGTGTAAAATTTGGGGTCGTGCATAAAGCATGTGATCGATTTTCAGGAAATTTTAACCCCTTCCCCCCCGGTGGGGCCTATACGCCCAATGTTATAATTAGGATGGGAAGGATATGATGCCTTAACCCCCATCCCACTCAAATCCATCACATAATCTCTGCACAGCCCCATGCCACCTTCTACAAGATTTTATAAACATTTCTAAGCAAATATTAGACTACAAGTTTTTGTAAACTTGTAAATTCTCTCTGCAGAAGTTTGTACAATTATGATACAAAAATTTACAGATTTTACGAGTTACCAATTACTGCGTGAATTACTTCGGTAAATAATCAATCAAGTTTTCCACGAAGAAGAGTTTCCGCTTAAAATTCTGCACTTTAACTCTGTTTAGTCGAAGTTTGACATTATTTGCAAATTTACTTTTCAAGTCATGTAGCGTAATATAAAAAATATGCTACAAAACTTACGTACTTCACAAATGACTGCTTTAATTGCCGGATCAAATAATTAAGCTTTTTCAGAATTATTAAGTAGCGTCAGCTACTTATTGTGATCGTTTTGTCCGTCCGTCTGTCCGTCTGTCCGTCCGTCAGCAGGATAACTCCAGAACGAGTCAAGATAATCAAACGCGGTTTTCGCCATTCTGCTTCTAATTTTTAGTTCTCGGCCGAGTTCGAAAGTGGGGTCAATCGGACCACCCCCCACAGCGCCGGGGGGTGTGGTCCAAAATTAAATTCAGGTTAATTTTCATATGGGGTGTCATTTTAAAGGAAATTTGACCGCGATTTCAATGACGTTAATGTTTTTGACCTCATGACCTTGTGGACAAGGTCACAGGTCAAAAAGATACTTAATTGTCATATGGGGTGTCATTTTAAAGGAAATTTGACCCCGATTTCAATGACGTTAATATGTTTGACCTCATGACCTTGTGGACAAGGTCACAGGTCAAAAAGATACTTAATTGTCATATGGGGTGTCATTTTAAAGGAAATTTGACCCCGATTTCAAGGACGTTAATATGTTTGACCTCATGACCATAAGGACGAGGTCACAGGTCAAAAAGATACTTAATTGTCATATGGGGTGTCATTTTAAAGGAAATTTGACCCCGATTTCAAGGACGTTAATATTTTTGACCTCATGACCATAAGGACGAGGTCAGGGGTCAAAAATACACAATTGTCAGATATGATGTCATTTTTAAGGAAATTTCGATCGTTCTGACGCTACTTTTTTATATTCGTTTGTAAGGGTTTATTTAAGAATCTGTTAACAATTTAATTAGTTGCTTGGAGTAAATATGTATGTAGCTCCTTAATTATTTAAAATCTATTTCTTCTTCAACGGTATATAAATTTCTACGAAATTCCGGCCAGATGAGAGAAACACAAGTTAAACACAGCCGAGAGATTTTTATTCTTGACGCAGAGTAAGTAAGCATCATGGCTTTAATGCAACTGATGAATGAACATTACACGAGACAAATAATGCAGTCAATGTACAGATGCGGTTGAGTGAGAGTGGTGTAGTTTACTAGGTAAATGAGTCAGTAGTTACATAACCTTTCATCCTATCAATGTTAACCACACTGCTCGGTTTGCCATTAGATTCACGAAGCTGTCATGAAATGCTGGTACGATTCGCGAATCTTTTACCCAGTCTGGAGTTCAAGTTGAAGGCATGCACCGTGCAGTGAGGATGTGACAAATTTGTGGTTATGAATTTTGAAACTGTGATAAGTAACTTAAAATTGTAAATACGTAAGTAAGTAGTTGATGTTTTGTCTTGAATATATTTTAAATGGATGGCATCTTTTATGTACGGTCCTTATGGATGGATTTACATGACACGACTGGAATAACGTTACTTTTTACTGGCATATATAAATTCGTTTAACTTGTTTACTATTTAAGAAAAGTCGACCCTATGAATTTGAGCATGCAAGATTACTTTGATTATGCACAACTGATTATGCATCAATATCGCTATGCAAAACAAATGGATCAATCTGATGACGTTAAATTGATAAATCCGTTTAATTAACAAAGGAGAAGTGTGCATGAGTTTTAAATATTGTCCCCTTAAGAAGTGAATAAATAAAACGATTACCGGTAAATTACACACAATCACTTACACACCATTATATACATACACACAATTATTTACACTTAATCATGTACACACCTTATCAGTTACACATAATTACTTACTCGCCATCATTTATGTACACACCGAACCACTTACGTTCATATTGGAGGGGGATTCGACTATGCATAGGACTTGTCAAAGGAAAATGGTTGATTGTAATAATTGAATAGTCACATGCATACGAAAAAGTCATAGCCCATGATGGTGTGCAAGTGATAGTGTGTAAAATTTCGGACACCAATAAAACGTATTATTATTATTAGTGTTAATCAGTCCCGACAGAAATGCTGTCATCATTCGCGAATCTTTTACCAGTGTGGAATTCAAGTCGACGGCATGTATCGTGCTGGGAGAATGTGACCAGCTTACGAGGATATTTTTAACAGGAAGTGGACTATTTTCAAAAATAATGGAAGTTTTAGGCAATGTTCTAACCAGAAGTATTTAATGAATTAACTTGTTTCCGGCTGGGTATGTATCTGGAAAATATTTCGTCCGGGACATTTTAAAGAATCATGAACAATTTCTCTAACTTTGTTAAACCTTAATATTTCATTACACGACAATGTTTCTGTTTCTCCAGACCAATTACTAATTTCGCCAACTTCAATCCATACATGACAAAATCGTAGGAAATCCTGGTTAACTATTCAACCCTAAAGTTCACATCATATTTTCCTTCCTTGAGGATAAATTCATCAATTTTAAATTTCCTCAAATTGATAAGGAAGTTAGAATGTATGAAAAACTAGTTAGACTTTTAAATTACATTTCTGCGTATGTATGTATTTAGGCCTCTAAAAGTTTTGACGTTAGTTAATCTTAAATTGTTAGTTTAAAATAAGCGTAGTGGGGAATTTGCGTACAGAACGTGCACAGTTTACAGTAAAACGCGTGAAATGGATAAAAAGTTCCTCTATTTAATGTACATCCAAAGGACTGGATATATATAAATGAAAAGTTGACCAATAAAAATTCACACTTAATAATTTATTCCTTCAAATTTGTACAAACTGTATGCTCGCACCGGACAAATATTCGACTAGTTGATCGTCCAGATTAGGATAATTTTCATAAATTCATTGCCCAGACAAAAATTGGACTAGACGCGTACACGATACACTTACGCTATACCAGTCAGGCACATGCTTTCGGAGCAATGAGACTACTACAAGCTTTTACAATTTTCCAAAAAGTTTCCACATCATTTTCCACATTCCGGCATGACTACACGGGAATTAGAAACCTCCAGGTTTTCAAGATTTACAAAAAAATATTCGGTGTATATGTCAGATTCCCGTATTCGTACGATTCGTCCACTCAAAGATTTCACGTCACTGCGGGAAAAGATTTGTTATATTCCTTCCATTTGACCGAGCTGGTCATTCTCGTCTCCATAATTCTGATCCTCCTTGAGCTGGTCAATATTGCACATGCAGAAAAAATCGCGATTCTACCGCTAGTTCTGCTACTCATTTCATTCATTTTGTTAACATTCGATTTCCTCAGCGCTGTAGCAATTTCCTTCGTGAAGCGTGAAATTGTCGCCTTTTATAACGACTTTTTTGGTCAGGTCGAATTACTGGAGAGAGGTACGTTCCTTTGAGCACTTGAAAAATTGATTAAGAATTAAGTCAGGTTCTTACGACGGAAATTTGGTTTGAAAGAAAAGTTTTGTGCTTTATATTAAGTCACACCTTCACTGGAATTACACCAATTTCACTTATAGAATTTTAGAAAATTGGGAGTGTTTCTTCAAATAAATTGCAAAGCGTCACTGAAGGTTCTTATTCCTTTGTTTTGGGTAAACTTAAAAAAATCCGTCCTAAGTACTAGGCTTAAAGTTCCATGAATTACCGAATTAAACCTCCGCTCACTTTCTTTCGTTTCTTCAAACTATTTAAACAATGCTATACTTTCGTAAAGTAAATGGACATTGAATTCGAAATTAAAAGTATGCTAAATTCAGAGTAGGGTGAAAAGCAAAGTTTACTCTGGATGTGGTATAATTTAATTAACATAGAATTCTGAATGCATTTGATTTACAAATAACTAGCTTGATTTTCTAATAATAATACACCTGCTCTCATCCGAATAAGAATGAATTTAATACTGCTTCATATGCATTTAAACTTTTGGTTGATTGGTTGTCCTGATTTTTGATAGAACTTCCTCCAGCTCGTGGAAGGAAATGGGATAAGGTTACCATCCTTCTATCCACATTGATCATCATCTCTGCCACCCTGCCCTTCCTGTATGCCATCTTTGTCGCAAATATGACCCTTGGCGACAAAATTTCCCACTTTGAATTCACACCAGCGAACACAAATTGTCCCCTGGAAACATATTTTATTTGCAGATCTACCACCTTTCTACTATTGACGATGTACTACGGCTGGCTTTCTTTCCACAGTACTGCGTCCATCGTTGGGGCCGTAATTACTGGCGCGGCAGTTTTAAATATGATGATCATTTCGCTAAATAATTTAGCACGGATGAGTCCCAATAAGCAGTCGATCCAATTGTATCAAAGGTTTCGCATACTGAACAAGACCATGGAGACGATGTCCAGCGCTCTAGCATCATTATTGCTCTCGTTCGGGTTCGTGTTTACGATTACCTGCAATTACGTAAGCGTTAGAATGTACCGAGTAATTCCCATCCCGTTCAATCTTGTGTTTCCTGTTGGGTCGCTCGTAGCAAAGATTGGAATTATGATTATGCTCCCGTTTGGGATCGCGTGTCATGAGACGAGTAGAAAATTGTTGTTGACGTGGAGAAAGAGGTTAAAACTAAGACGGGGCACGATGAAATACGAGGAGAAAATGGGGGGCGCCTTGAGACCTGTGGGCATCGGGGTGGGTAGTGGAGAATTTAGGTTTTTCATGCTAAAAAAATCGACAAAAACAACGTACTACGTGAGTGTTACGGACTACACGATTAATGCTTTAATGTCTTAAGTAAACAGGTCCACGTCTCTGGAAGAATTAAAATGTCGGGGCCAAAATGCTTGATGAATTTATTGAATTCGATTTCATTATTTGCAAGTCTAAGTGACCTGGAATTGTTTAAAATTTTGATAAAATACATATGTATGGCACTGTTCAATAAGTTTGTGATGCTTTGCTTGAAACACATTTCAAATCGATGACATTTTGCATGCACGGTCCGTAATGATGGATATATAAGGGACCTCTTGAGTTGTAGGATTTAACCTGCCAAACAGTTTAACCTGTGTAAGCAGTGCTAAAGACCCAAACGAACCTGCTTGTGCAAAATTAACAAATAAATCTTATTGAACTCAAATCTGTAAGTCTTATTATGAAATACGGTTATGTTGATTATAAAATGCATTATACAATACCGGTGTGTCATAAAAGCACTAATTTTATGAATAGTCGTCACATATTAATCACAATGTTTAGGTTTCTACAGCCAACTAAGTTGGTAAGAATTTGACCAACCAAACATGTTACCTCACTGGTAATCCAGGTGAATTATTCAAGTCGGAAGTAAACATGTTCAATGTGAAAGTATATAATTTTTGGGTAAAATTCCAACCATCAAGAATGTAATGGATGTAATGGTTTCGGGCAAGGTTTTGCGAAAATATTTAAACAATCCTTTATCTATAATCCATTACATGTGGAAGAATCGTGAAAAATTGGGTTACGTTTGATAAGCATGAATAAACCGTCGTAAGAGCACATGAGGAAGTAGCTTCAGACTCACTTCACTCCAACCACTCCCACTACATATGTCGCGAGAACACTTAATTTCACCGTATTTCATCCACAGATTCAATTTCAGTGAAAATCTCATTTTCCCCCAGACCACACCCCCAAGCGCCAACGGGTGTGGTTCGGTTGCCCCCAAAAAGTCGATAGGATCCTCCCCCAGGGGTCATATTTATGTATGATGTCAAAAACCGATTTCGATTATCTCGTTCCGTTCTCCTGTTATCCTGCTGACAGACAGACAAGCAGACAAAGTCTTCGCATAAAGTAGCTTACTTAATAATTCAGCATAACCCAATTTTCCCAATTATGCGGACCAATGAGTTTGACCTATTTCTGTAAATATGTCCTAAGTACTAGGCAGGATAAAATCGTAGGACTCAACACAGGTTTTTTTCCATTGGGACAAATTAATCAACCTCAATTTTATGCAAGTTTGAACGGACGTTGATACTGATAGTTATGTATGTGAAGTTAATTACAGTTTTAAATTACTTTTCGATGAATGTACATTTCTAACCGTTTTGATAATAGTTTAGCTTACGTTTAGTTAAACGAGATGTTGGACGTGCGTCAAAAAGAGCTGCACCACACAATATTAAAAGAATACTTTCGTTTACACTCAAAACTTTAGGTTTGAATGACACTCAATAATTGATTCTAACAAATTTGCTCAAACTGTTTGCACGCACCTTCCAAATATTTAGATAACTGGTTGATCGTCAAGGACGATTTCCATCAGCTATCGCCGGTAAAAAAGGTCATATTTTATTTTCTGCTGTTTTAGCTCAAAAACCTGCTCAGCGGGTCCGAACTATTCGATTTAGACAGTTTTTAAAATTTCCACGTCCCCCTCCGTCTAATGGTATGGGGGAAAGCACTACCTTTTTTGACAAAACTTGCCAACTTTCTCCCTCGATTGTGAAGCAACCATTAGGCCCACAGCAGTCAAACTTCGCATGGACAATCCCCTGGGTAAGCTTTTGGGTCATCCTGAAGCGCTAGGCCCTACCCGTACTCCTTGACCTCAAAATGACATTAGGTCAAGTTACAAATTTGGTTCATCCATCACTATTTTTTAAATAGCTCGCATTTCAAGAATCCCCAATCGATTTTCTTCATATTTGGTAAAAAATGATTCGAATAATTTGTGCTATTACATTCGTTAAGAATTTTTAATTTTTCTCTAAGGTCAACAAATTTTTCAAAAGGTCAATAGGTCAAGTCTCACATAACCCCATAAGTGGGATATCGTTGGACAGGTCTTGGCGGGAGGATTCAGAATATATATACCTTATGGGGTCTGGGACCACCCTCTAGTTTTTTAGAGACCGATGAGCAATATCGAGTTTTCCTCAATCTATCGCTATGTTAGCTCTTAACCTGCTCCTGTGTTACCGTCAGCATGCACGGAAAACCCAAGCTCAATAATAAATATCAGTCTCTAGAAAACTGGAGGGTGGTCCCAGACCCCATAAAGTATATATATTCTGAATCTTCCCGCGAAGACCTGTCCAACGATACCCCACTTATGGGGTTATGTGAGACTTGACCTGTTGACCTTTTGAAAAAATGTGTTGACCTTAGAGAAAAATTAAAAATTCTTAACGAATATAATAGCACAAATTATTCGAATCATTTTTTACCAAATATGAAGAAAATCGATTGGGGATTCTTGAAATGCGAGCTATTTAAAAATAGTGATGGATGAACCAAATTTGTAACTTGACCTAATGTCATTTTGAGGTCAAGGAGTACGGGTAGGGCCTAGCGCTTCAGGATGACCCAAAAGCTTACCCAGGGGATTGTCCATGCGAAGTTTGACTGCTGTGGGCCTAATGGTTGCTTCACAATCGAGGGAGAAAGTTGGCAAGTTTTGTCAAAAAAGGTAGTGCTTTCCCCCATACCATTAGACGGAGGGGGACGTGGAAATTTTAAAAACTGTCTAAATCGAATAGTTCGGACCCGCTGAGCAGGTTTTTGAGCTAAAACTGCAGAAAATAAAATACGACCTTTTTTACCGGCGATAGCTGATGGAAATCGTCCAAGATTAAAATAATCTTTATTGGACAAAAATTGGACTAGAACATGTTCGAAGGGGTACACGATACCGACGTCCATCAAGCACACAATTTCGGAGCAATGAGACACCCTCAATTTTTAAAAATTTTCCACAGGTTTTATTCCGAATTCTGTAATGGTTCCACGGGAAAGAAACCCCTCCAAGTAGTCAATATTTACAATAAAGTTTTCTGTTTTTATTTCAAATTCCCGTATTCATTTAATTTTACTACTGAACGATTTCAAATCAATGGGGGAAAAAATTTGTTATATTCTTTCTATTTAGCGGAACTAGTCATCCTTATCTCCATAGTTTTAATCATCCTTGAGCTGATCAACTTGGCATATTCAGAAAATGTTTCGATTCTACCTGTCGTTATGCTTCTCGTTTCATTCATCTACTTAACATTCGACTTCATTTGTGCGGTAGCAATTAGCATCGTGAAGCGTGAAATTGTCGCCTTCTACAACGACGTCATACGTCAAATCGAGCTACTGGAAGCAGGTAGGTTCCTTAGAAGGTTTAAAACCCCGTCTAAAGACAGTTTTTATACGTTAATTTCAACTGATTGTTATGGATGAATGATGCAAATAATTTGTGCACCCTCCAAGAAATTATGTTCCTTGGTGTTGAGGGAGCAGACCTACTACCCGTAGATAAGTCCTCACTTAAAAATTGCCGAGTGGAATGCGGTGTATGACTTTATAACTCTTCTCGTGACTTATGATTCTTGCGATTCTTTACTTTAAAATCAAAGCTGGAACTACTAAAGCCAATTACATTTACTAAACCACTTTATTTAATTAGAATCAATTAATTCGTTGGAACATTAATTTTACACGACTTCTCATGACCAACTCAAACCCAAGAATAATCCGTAAAAATATTCACTCACACAGCAACAAAAAAATAGTGGCCCAAACCCAAAAAGAACAGGAAAACTCAAAATTACGGGGTTATGAGACACTCAATTACAATACAAAGAAATAAAGGCATTTTCATACAACTACAAAATATCATTACTTATGAAACCTTATACTAAATTCTACATCCTCCACCTTTTCTTTCGTGAGGAAACGAACAAAAGAAAACCAGATAATTTTACAAACAACTACATGAATTAAAACTAACTTTTGACACTTTAATTCACTGGTCTTCTCACTTTACGTCCAAATCGGGTAGCTATCCCCGGCTCAGTTTCTTTCAACTTTTGCACCGCAGACTCCTGGTCCAATCTGGCAGTCTTCGTGACCTCTGGTGTCACTGCTGGCAATTCCTTCGATGATGAGATCTCCAATGGATAAAGACGTTGAATAGGTCGCAGGAACATTCCTCCCATCGTCTTAACTTTCGCCACCCGGGCTTGATCCTTTCCGAGGAACTCCACAATTCTTCCCATTGGCCAGTCCAAACGCTTCTTATTATCCGCACCGATGAGAACAAGATCTCCAACTTCCAACTTATGCTCTTTCGTCATCTTGCCCTTATGGACCAAAAGTGCAAGATATTCCTTTCGGAAACGATTTCGCAGTTGCACTCGCAACGTCTTCAGTTTTTCATACTGCCTCCTCAGACCACTCTCATCCAAAACCGCTACTTCCGGAAATTCCGCCACAGTTATATCTTGAATAAACATAGCCAGTGTTAGTGGGATGAGGTCGTCTTGGTCCTCATTTACAAAGGTTAAGGGTCTTCCGTTCACGACAGCTTCCACTTCGCAAAGACATGTGAGAAGCTGATCGTAGTTCAATTTCTTATGACCCAGGACACGTTTCAATAAATCTTTAACATTTCTGATCAGCCGCTCCCAAAATCCTCCCCACCAGCTTGCTGTAGGGGGGTTGAACAGCCACTGAATCCTTCTAACTTGGGAATCGGCTTCAATCCTCTTCCAATCCAATTTTCGGAACAAATTGTCCGCTCCGACAAAGTTCGTCCCGTTGTCGCTGTAGATTGTGGTGGGTCGACCACGTCTACTCACGAAGCGAAACAACGCCAACAAAAACGAATCAGTGCTGATCGATGTCACCAACTCCAGATGGATTGCATTTTCATCCAGCTTTTCGGTATGCGCTGGCCAATTTTCAGCCGGACCCTTAAGCCAATCTGGTCCCTCCCACCAACAAGATTCCACTAATTTCGACGGCGAACAACCACGCGACAGCAAATCTGCAGGGTTAATTCCACCTGGAACATGGGACCACTGCTTCGGCTGACTTAAGATGCAAATCTCCTTGACTCTGTTCCCAACAAAAGTACCCCACTCGTCGTTACGCCGAATCCAAGCGATGGCAGTGGTCGAATCACTCCAAAAATAAGTGGGCACATCCTCCATAGATAAGGCTTTCTTGACTGATGCTGTTAAACGACTTGCAATTGTACAACCAAGTAATTCAAGTCGAGGGATTGTGACCTTCTTGATGGGGGCAACTCTTGATTTTGCCTGAATCAGTTGCACTGATACTTCGTCCCCCAGGTCCACACGAAGAAAGACAATCGCAGCGTATGCAAACTGACTAGCATCCGAAAATGTGTGGATTTGACATCTCTCCTGACGAGATGCACAAACATGTCGAGGAATGTGAATGTTGTCCAAATCAGGGACCTCGCTCCACCATTCCAAGAACTCCTTCTTCACATCTTCTTCCAGTTCTGCATCCCACGATGACTTCTCCTTCCATATTTTCTGCAGTAATAACTTTGGGATCAATGTCGCAGGGCTGAGAAATCCCAACGGGTCATAAATCTTCTGCACTTGCGACAGCACCACACGTTTCGAAATTCTTACTGGCAGCTCTTCACGTGGAATCTCAACCTTCAAAATATCTTCATCTTATTCCACTTGAGCCCCAGCACAGTTGTCAAAGGTTGGGACGATCCTTCCGCAGAACTGACCTCCCACTGGCGAAGATCCATCTTGGCATCCTCCAAAAGATGAACTGACTTCTCCTTAAATTCTTCATATTCTTCCATAGTATCCACGGACGTCACACAGTTGTCGACGTAGAGAGATTGGAGTAGTTTTAACGCCACAGCAGAATATTCTCGACTTGCACACTTCAAATGATATTCTATTACTGCTGCAAGTAGAAACGGGCTACAATTAACTCCAAATACTACTCTTGAATGCCTTAGCACCTTGAATTCTTTTCTCCCTGGACTTTCCCACCAGAGAAAACGAAGAAAGTCACGGTCCGCAGGATCCACCGCGATCATCTGGAAAGCCTTGCGAATATCCGAGATGACTCCAATTCTTCTTTCCCGGAACCGCATTAAAATCGATGGAATTAACTCCAATAAATTCGGGCCTTTTTGCAAACATTCATTTAGCGATGGATTTCTTGACATCTTGCACGATGCGTCGAAAACTGGGCGCACGGGCGTGGTCAAACTGTCCGGTTTGAAGACCGGGCGATGAGGCAGGTAGTGGACTAATTTTCCATTTTCTTGCAAGTCCTCCCCACTCACCTCCTCGACGATCCCTTCTTCTATCCACTGCTTAAAAATTCCATCATAGACCTCATATTGATCTGCAGCTTTCAATTTTGTTGTTGCTGCCATCAGCCGCTTCTCCGCCACCATTCTATTACTTGGAATCGGGGGCGCCTCACCAATCCAGGGCAATTTCACCGAGTAGCGACCATCATCGGTTCTTGTTACCGTATTCAAGAAATGCTTTTTAGTTTCCAATTCTTGATCTTCTTTATTCTTTACATCGACAGGATCCATAATTCCTAAAGTCTCCAGACTCCAAAGTTCCGACACGGACGACTGGCAAGACATAAGGGCGCTGGACAAGTGTAACATTGCTTTTGAATGATAACCCGCTGGTAATTTTCCACTCAAGGTCCATCCGAAGACTGACTCCATAGCGGTCAGCCCACACGCCAATTGAACAACTCTTCCTGTCATTAGTTGCCCAAAATAGTCATTTCCCACGAGGACTTCAATTTCTGGATTCTGTGACTTCATGTCACTCAGCATTATCCGGTTCTGTGCTAATTCTTCTAACCACGGACCTTTTGGGATTCTGCGAAGTCGGCCACAAATTTCTGGTTCGTCCAAGACTTCCAAATCTCGTTGAGTATTTCCGTCCGGGCTGGATAATGTTACACGGAGTCGGTTGTGTCGCCGTCTTTCAGTTAACTGGCCGCCGAAGAGAACCTTTCTTGACCATACTTCCCCTACCGGCTCCAATCTTAATGCTTCTGCTGTGTCGCGACGAACACTTGACCCTTGACTCCCGTTATCAAATACAAGACGCGCCACACGGTATCTGCTCTTATCATTGTTGTAGATCCGAACTAGCAGCGTTTGTAATAAGACGTCCCCTGCACATTCATGGCTTGTCATTGCTGATGGGGTACCACCTCTTATTTCTTCTCTGTCGACCGGTCTCGCCTCCTGCTCTTGGGCCTTCTGGGCGACTTCCGGACACATTACCACCACATGTTGTCTTGAACAAATGATGCACTTTAACTTTGCTTTACAGCTGCTTGAAAAAGACCGGACCTTAAGCACTTATAGCAACACTTTCTGTCCCTCACTCTGCCATTCTTCTCTTTCATGGTCATCTGAGGTCCTCGCCAACAGTCAACACTGGCGTGATTCTTGTCACAAAAAATACAAGTTGAACTCTGCCCACTGAATAACCCAGCTGCTGTTGCGACGTCGCTCTTGTGATACCCTTCACCGCGATGATTATCTTTCTTCTTGTCCTTTTCCGGCTGTTTCTGCGATGGGATGACGAATGTGAGCCTCTGAGCTCCCTTAACTTCCGCGCGGATGAACTTCATGAGACAAGTCAGTCTCTCCTCCACCGGCTTAATTTCTTCGTCTCCATATCCGGACAAGGCACTTCTCTGCCACACTTTCACTAATTCAATTGGCAGTCCTGATTCAATCATTGGATAGAGGAACGCTGCACTTTCTTTAAATGTCACTCCAAGGGACTCGAGACCTCTCAAATTGGACTCGAGATCATCATACATACTCGCCAATGAGATATTATCATTCTTCTTTCCAGCATTAGAGATGACCAATTGTTGCAGCTTCCTTACATACACCTCAATGAGTAGCACTTTGTCGCCAAACCTGTCCTGCATAGCCTCGATAACTTTGGGATAATTCTTTGCAGACTGTGGCCAACTTTCAACAAGTTTTGCAGCTTTGGAGCCAGGAACCATTGATTGAACAAGATTCTGAAATTTGTCACAATCGTGGAGTTCTTCATCTAAATGTATCTTCTCGAATTGTGACCAAAAACTAATCCATTCCGTCACTTCGCCTGCAAACTTCTTAATTTCAATTTTGGGCAGCTTGTAAGTCCGATTCTTTTTTGACGTAGTCGACTGCGACGACGATCCGGCTTCGGATTCCGACAGGACCCCAGGCAGGTGAAAAACGCGACGCACTTTGACACAAAAGTCCGACCACTCATCCCGGTACTTATCCATGCTGTCGTACTCTGCTTGGTACTCTTCTTCCGAACACTTATCTGCCAGCATCTTAGCAAGAATCTTGTCATCAGATAACTGCAGGTTTTCTATCGCCACCTTCATCCGTTCCATTTTCACCTCGACCTCCTCCTCATCTGGATTGTCAGAATCCAAAATGATCTTCAATTCGTTGAGTGTCCGAGTGAACTTCCTGCGAAACGGAGTCCTTGTAGCAAATCTTCTCCTTCAAATCTTCCATGACGAAATCTCAGGAAAATATAAAATCCAACAAATACCAAATATTAATATTCAAGTAAGTAACAGCAATTAAAACTGGAATTCTCCAACCTAGGTAGGCTGCGCTTAGGGCCGCAGCAAACCGCTCATTCGGTTCTTCTTATAAATTAACTCCTGGTTGGTCTCTATTGCTCCACCCACTCGGTCTTCTCAAAAGGATGAACGACGGGCAATACGGCAGCAACGTGAATCTTTTCCTCTTCTTTGACCTTGGCACAAGTCCGTCTTTTAAGGCAGGAACCACTAACACCACACTACTCTCGACAATCACGTCGAGGTCACCAAAATGTTGAGGGAGCAGACCGAAAATAGTGGCCCAAACCCAAAAAGAACAGGAAAACTCAAAATTACGGGGTTATGAGACACTCAATTACAATACAAAGAAATAAAGGCATTTTCATACAACTACAAAATATCATTACTTATGAAACCTTATACTAAATTCTACACTTGGTGTAAACGGTTCTAAATTAGGTAAAGCATACTAAATCCAGACATTTGGGAATGAATTTCATCATCAAATAAAACTTCGCAAACGCGCATTCGGAAGTAGCTTCAGACATACTTCACCAAAACCAGTCCCACCTGATTGGGGGAACACTTTATTTCACTGTGTTTCAACTATACATTCAACTTTTGCAAAAATATCATTTTGCCCCGACCACACACCGTGGCGACGAGGGGGGTGGTCCGGTGGCCCCCAAAAGTAGGATCCTCCCCCTGGGGTCATATGTATGATGCCGCAGACCGATTTCTATTATCTCGATCCGCTCTCCCCGTAATCCTGCTGACAGACGGACAGACAGACAGACAAACAGACAAACAGACGGACAGACAGACAGACGGACAGACAGACAGACGGACAGACAGACAGACGGACAGACAGACAGACGGACAGACAGACAGACGGACAGACAGACAGACAGACGGACAGACACAGACGGACAGACGGACAGACAGACAGACGGACGGACAGACGGACAAAGTCTTCGCATAAAGTAGCTGAAGCTACTTAATCATTAGCCTTATTTTAAGAATTTTTCTAATGTGTAGTATGTAATTCACTTACATACTACATCCAAAATTGAATTAATTAATAATTATCACTGATCTTTAAAATTCTTGTTTGAATTTTTACCGTTTAAGAACAATATATGTACAAACGTCCAATTTGAACACATGAAGAGATTAATTGATTTGTTATCTGGCTTTTACACAGAACTTCCTCATCCACTTGGGCAGAAATGGGATAAGTTGACCCTCATTTTATCAACATTTATAATCATCTCTGGCACTGTGCCCTTCTTGTATGGCATCTTCCTAGCACACATGACACTTCACGACCACTTTTCCTACTTTGAGTTCACTCTAGCGAATGCAATGTGTCCTCTGGATACAAATTTTGCCTGTAGATTTATCACCTTCATACTACTGGCGACGCACTATGGCTATCTTGCTTATCATAGTACTGCCTGCCTCATCGGGGCGGTAATTAATAGCGCGGTGGTTTTAAACATGGTAATTTATTCGCTAAACAATTTGGCGCGAATGAGTCCCAGCATCCATTCGTTCAGAATATATCAGAGATTTTACATACTGAACAAAACCATGGAGACAATGTCCACCCTTTTGGCGTCCTTATGGATCTCATTCGGATTTATATTTTCTGTCACGTGCAATTTCGTAAGTGTTCGAATGTACCGCGTAATTCCGATGCCATTCTACCTCGTGTTTCCTGTTGGGTCGCTCGGAGCCACGGTGGCAATTATGGTTCTGTTTCCGTACGGGATCGCGTGCCATGACGTTAGTAGTGAATTGTTGGAGGGGTGGAGAATGAAGCTAAAAATGAAGCGGGGCAGTACCAGTATGAGAGACCTGGTGAAACTGGGCGATGCCTTAAGACCTGTCGGGATCAGGGTGGGAAGTGGTGAATTTAGTTTTTTTATGATAAAAAACTCCACAAAGTCCAAATACTACGTCAGTGTTACGGATTACACGATTAATGCCTTACTATCTTAAATACACAGCTCCACGTGTCTGCCTAACTTAAAATTTGGCGATTAGATTGCTTAATGAATTGATAGAATTTGTTTGTTTACAAGTCTTGTTTGAGTTGCTTAAGAATTTGGAAATATGTAGGATTTACAAGTACTTCTTTGTTCCGGAGGATGGACTTCTGTCGTTGAACTGTCTATTAATTGGGAACATGACGTGGAGCATGGCGATTTGAAAGGTGTGGGAAGCCGAGGAGAGTGTTCGTCAAAGCAAGCATTGCAAATTCAATGACTGTTTGTAATTTAGGCAAGAACAAGTACTCCGCGTCAGTGTAATTCTGGAGGAATACTTAAATCTATTTAAATTTTAAGATCAATAAAGATTGCTAATAATAATTCACAACCTGAAAAATGTTGAATCTATTGAAATATATAAATGTTTGTTAAGTTCAATCCTAAGCAGTTATGAAAATACCACACGTTGGTAGCTAAAAAAGATTGAAAAATTCAATTAGATACATAATCTGTAATTCTAAATTGATTTTGGTTATTTTGGATAATCCGTCGAACGAATCTATTTAAAGATAAATTTGGTAAAAACTAATTTTCAAGTTGTGTATAAACTCGAGTCAGGAGGAACCCACGATGCCCGTCAACATGTCTACGTATAGGGTTTTCGATAATTGCCAATAACCAATCCGATTCCCCACCATAAAATTGTACATAAAATAATTAAACTTAATCGCTTTAATTGCTTTCCAAAGTTTATTAAACATTAAACCTTAATCATAGTTATACAAGTCATCCAGTTAAGGCATACAGTTTAATTTACTTGAAACAAATTACAAATTTATGCTACGTTAAACGAGACATGCTAAAATGGTTGTCACTAATAATTCAAGTCGCAATCACAAATTTTTTGCCGGGACGACAAGCGAATCAATTTCAAATGGCGATAAGTAAATATCTATCTGAAGTATGATTACTTTTCATTAATTTTCCTCCACGGGACAATTGTCCCGTTAGAATAAATTAAATGTAGAGGCATTCGTGTATCAAAGGCGTGCAAAATTTAAGATATAAAACAGGAAATACACGGGAAGATAGACTCTAAAGCAATGCGCAATCACAAATTGATCTTAATTTTACTTGTAGAGAATTGCATAATTTCTTACATGCATTAATCTATCGACATGGCACATAATGACGAACATTTAGTAACCTTTTGGTAATGACAAATTTACCACACTATTACCAATCCGGTAGAAAATTGCTACTAAATTAGTGTAACAGGATGGAGTGTATCTGGCATCTGGTTGGATTTTTTACGCTTTATGTGCACGCACCGATGAAGGGTTTTCTAAATGGATAGAAAAGATTAGGACATTCCTCATACATACAAAGAAATTGGATTTGTAACATCGTAGAATTTACGTACGTGTTCATGCTACACGTAAATTTGCGCTCCACGTTAAGGGCAATATTGTCTGGAAATTATCCTAAAGATTAGGATAACTGTCATAAATACATATTCCAGACAGAAATTATCAGAGCAATGAGACTGGCTTATGGTTTTAAACTTTTCCAAAAACTTTCCAACTACTATTCCAAATTCCGACAGGACTACACGGGAACAAAACCCTTCCAAGTTTTTAAAACTTTCGGCAAAGTTTTCTGCTTCCATTTCAAATTCCCGTATTCATACAATTCATCCACCCAAAGATTCTATACCAACGGGGGAAAAGATTTGTTATATTCGTTCTATTTTGCGGAACTGGTCGTTATCATCTCCACAACTTTAATTCTTCTTGAGCTGATTAACCTTGCATATGCAGAAAATGTCGCAATTCTACCAGTCGTTCTGCTCCTGATTTCATTCATTTTGTTAGCATTCGATTTTATTATTGCAGTGGCAATTTCCTTCGCGAAACAAGAACATGTCGCGTTCTGCAACGACTTTATACGTCAAGTCGAGCAATTGGGAAAATGTGAGTCTAACAATGCGATGGTGTGCAGTATTGGCCTCCAATTTGGTTGAAATTTTAAAATTATGTATGCGGTGCAAATAAATGTGTACAAATAACGTTTCTTGAGGTTTTTCTTCTGCGATGGTCGGAATTAGTCATATTTCATGTCAAATTTGAAAAATGGGAGAATTTAGCCTTTGAGGGGAATAGAAAGGGGGGTTTGTTTCCTCGGTTTGGTAAAAATTTCCCATTTTATCAATTTTGACCACGAATATTGTAATAAATTTCGACCGTCACACAAACTGGCTGAGAAAACGTTGTATTGACATGGACCATATAATTTTAAAATTTCAACAAATCCGGAATGTTACACTTCCGGATTTTACACTCCTTTCCGAAGCCATTGCAGTGTAAAATTTACAGTGTAAATTGAAATTACGAGTACAATTGATTTTCAGAAGTATTATTTAAAATTTTCCTGCATATTTATGTAACAGCGTTCATTCTGAACGATCTCGATTTGTAACCTTCATAAAGTGATCAATTCTTATAATCGTCTATTTTATAGTGTTTCCACCTTCTGAAAAACAATGGGATACGTTGGCCATCATTCTATCCATTTTTATCATCATCTCTGCCACCCTGCCCGTCCTGTACGGCCCCTTCGTCGCAATGATGACCATCATCGACAAATTTTCTCACCTTGAATTTACTCTGGCCAACACAATCTGTCCCCTGGAAACTTATTTCTTCTGCAGATTTATCACCTTTCTGGTATTAACGACATATTACGGCTATCTTGCCTTTCACGGTGCTGCCACCCTGGTCGGGGCGGTGCTTAATGGTGCTGTGGTTTTAAATATGCTGATCAACTCGCTAAATACCTTGGGTCGATTGAATCCCAATACTCGATCGATCCAAATATATCAAAGATTTTACATACTAAACAAAACCATGAAGACGATGTCCAGTCTTCTAGCGTGTTTATTGCTCTCGTTCGGATTCGTGTTTACGGTCACCTGCAATTTCGTCAGTGTTCGTATGTACCGAATCATTCCTGTCCCGTTTTACCTGCACTCTAAAAAAAGTTGTACTAAATTTGCCCAACCTTGAGTAAAAAAGAGGATGACACAACAGTCGAGGTAAAATTTGTCCAACATTGAGTAAAATTATGATGATGATGCACCTTGTTCGCACAACGTTGGGCAAATTTTACTCAATTTTGGACAAATTTTACCTCGACTGTTGTGTCATCCTCTTTTTTACTCAATTTTGTTTAGAGTGTGGTGTTTCCGGTTGGGTCGATCGGGGCCACGGTGGGGATTATGATTCTGCTCCCGTTTGGGATCGCGTGTCATGAGACCAGTAGTGACTTATTGGTGAGGTGGAAAAAATTGCTAAAAAGTAAGCCTGGGAAGATGAGCTACGAAGCAAAAATGGGGAATGCCTTAAAACCGAATACCGGATAAGAGTGGGCAGTGGTGAATTTGGTTTCTCTATGTTAACAAAATCCACAAAGTCCAAGTACTACGTAAGTGTTATGGATTATACGATTAATGCCTTAATGTCTTAAATGATGCAAGTTGTGTGCGTATGTAATAGATTGAATTATTATGTACTCATATTGGTCATACTGCGTTCAATTTTTTTCTGTTCTTTAGCCTACGATACTGATACAATATTTGGACAAATGTTCCAAAAATGAGTAAGTTATGCACGCGGTTGAGGCCGAGATGATGAGAAACTCGCGGCCTCCTTCACTCTATGGAGGAAAAGGTTTCTAACTCATCCGCACCATGCATAACTTACTCAATCCGGCTTATCAGAAGGGCCAACCACTAATTTCAAAATATTTCAAAATTTTGACTTACAAATCAAAAATGTATAAATAATTAGCGGGAATACAGGTCAATGCTTGTCGCCACATAAAATTATTGTTTTACCACAAAAAACACATTTATTTCCCCTTTTTTGAACTTTAGCGGCGAAAAAGTTAATTTTTTAAAACTTTTTTTCAATTGGCAGTTGTTTCTCTCCCCTTGAGTGATTTTATAAAATACTTTTATAAAAGCTTTAAGGGTTGTTATACACCTACATATATGGACCTATCATGGGTAAAAATTTCGAGAGGATCTGTGTGTGGCAACTAGTGAGGTTCTCCTTCTAAATATGTACATACGTGATACGAATGACATCAATGACTGACGTAAACGATTCCCTTATATAAGAATATATTAAAAATATTCCAGTTGGGTGGTCGAACAAATGTGCAAAGACATTCTCCAGACCATTCATGTTTCTCCAGACCACTGACGTACAAATTTAACCAACTTCCAACCAGCCAGGAAAACAAAGGTAGGAAATCCTGGTTAAGTACATACTTATTCAACTCACAAGTACGTACATGCACTTTCATATTTTCCTTCCGGACGATAAACTAATCAATTTCAAACTTATATAAATTGAAAAGGAAGTTAAAATGTAGAAGTTGACTAGACTATTAAACTACTTTTCTACGTATGTATGCCTCCAAATGTTCTAAGGTTGGCTAGACATTAAACTTGCTTAGTTTAAATTAAACGTAGTGATTGATTTACATACAGAACGTGCACAATTTGCCATACGAGACTTGAAAGGAAGGATAAAACTGCACCAAATTATATGCACGTACCGTCCAAATATTCAAGTTGATCGTTAAGATTAACTTTCCTTGTAACCAGAATCAGCAAAATGGGACTACAGAATTACTCCAAATGTCCACGATACACATTAAGCACATACATAGAATGAGACTCCTTCAAGTTAATAAAATTTCCCAAAAAGCTTTCCGTTTTTGGTCGAAAGTCCGACGCGATATCCATGTAATGAGACATTTCCAAGTTTACTCCCTTTTGAAAATGTTTTCCGTTTTAATTTCAAATTCCCGTGTTCGTATGATACATCCACTCAAAGATTTTACAGATGTAGGAAAAAGGATTTGCTGTATTCCTTTTATTTTGTTGAAATACTAGTTATCATTTCCATAATTCTGGTCCCCCTTGAGCTGGTGAATATTGCGTACTCAGAAAATGTCGAGATCCTACAAGTTGCACTACTCGTTATTGCTTTCATTGTGTTAACATTCGATTTTATTTGTGCGGTAGCAACTTCTTCGGTGAAGTACTAATCCGTCGCCTTCTGTAATGAGTTACTGAGGCAGGTCGAGTTGCTGGAAAAAGGTCAGTTTATATAAACCAGTGCTTTGCTATCATTATCGTCCAGTCCAAAAACATGTTTATGTAGTCAAGTTTATTCACTGCAAGGCCTAGTTAATCCAAGCGTGCATTTGGTTTTAGTTCTTGCACCCCTTACATCATACATATAATTTGTCCCACTTGAACAGTAGATTCAGTAAACTATTTTACGCCAAAGTATCTTTTACTAGAATAGATCCGATAATTTACGCTTTGGTATACACCCCGTTTACTTTGCGCCAATATTTATATGTTAATGGCCCATGGAATGGTGTCATGTGCTTCCAAATTTTTCGGTATCACTCGGTAGAAAATCCGCGTGTAGCTTGTTCCATTAACAGTATACTTTATGTCATAAAAAATCCAGTGTTGTTTTATTTTCGAACTTATAACATAATTCTTGTTTGTGGAGTAACATTTTTCATAAGCTTGATAAGTAGGTGAAAAACTACATCCTCGTTTTTACAGTGTCTCCTCCACCACCTGGAAAGAAACGGGAGACATTGACCATCATTCTATCAATACTCATTATCATCTCTACCGCACCAGCCATTCTGTTTGCCATCCTTGCCGCAAATATGACACTCTACGACAAATTTTCTTACTTTGAGTTCACCCTCGCGAATGCAGTATCTCCCCTGGAAACATATTTTGCCTGCAAAGCTATCACCTTTCTTCTACTATTTGCATACTACGGCTGTCTTGCATTCCACAGTACTGCAAGCCTAGTTGCGGTGGTAATCAGTGGCGCGGTGGTTCTCAACCTGTTGATCAATTCGCTCAATAATATGGCGCGAATGAATCCCAATCTGCGATCCTTCCAAATATATCAAAGATTTTACATACTGAACAAGACCCTGGAGACGATTTCCAGCCTTGTAGCTTCCTTACTGCTCTCGTTAGGGTTTGTGTTTACGGTGACCGGCAATTTCGTAAGTGTGCGAATGTACCGCGTTATTACGATGCCATTCTACCCGGGTTTTCCCATTTGCTCGCTAATTGGAACTGTTGGAATCCTGATGCTGCTCCCGTATGGGATCGCATGTCATGAGACGAGTAGAAAATTGTTGGTGGGGTGGAGAAAGACGTTGAAAATAAGAGGTGGTACGACGAAATACGAGGACAAAATGGGGGGTACATTGAGACCTGTGGGGATCGGGGTGGGTAGTGGAGAATTTAGTTTTTTCATGCTAAAAAAATCGACAAAGACAGCGTACTACGTGAGTGTTACGGATTACACGATTAATGCTTTAATGTCTTAAATTAATGTAAATACTTATGCCCGCAATTAGATACCTAACTTATTTGATTATGTATTTTTGCAAAGAGCGATTACATAGATTGCATTAAATAGATCATATCTCTAATACATTCTTGTACCCATGCCGCAATAGGATCGGTAGGCCTTTGGATCATTGGTGCAGCCTTAGCGACCCTCCGGCATACATAATCTCGAAAACTTTGTCAAAATCGTATGGTCACTTATCCCGGATATTCTGCTCTATTAGTGCGTTTGCATTCCTTCTCCCAATTATGTAATAATTTCGTGTTACCGATTGTTAGATATCGACGGTGCCATTAATTTATTAGAAAATTCGATTCGGTTTGTTCGATACCAATGGTGCGCCTAGTTTATTCAATAATTTTTCCAGGGGATTTTTAATTAGCATCAATTCATGCAAAAAACTCGTGAACAAACAGATAGACAGACAGACGGACGGACGGACAAGAGGAATTCGATTGCTCCCGTGCTACGCAGGGTGAGCTAATTCTTCTGTTGCGGGAGTGAAATGACATTTGATAAATTTGATACCTGCGATACAGCATTCGTTCCTGATTTCTCTAAATTACAGTTTGCAATATTTTTGCGAGTAATAAGGATCAGGGTAACTGGAGTGATAACCAATACATATGTACTAGATTCAAAATTAATCATTAACTTTATTGGTGACCCAACTATGAGAAATTTATGTATAAAGTTCTCAGTAGAAATTTGCCTAGCCTACACCCAATCGGAAACTACGGACAATTCTAACCCTACCCAAGTCTTTGGGGCTGTGGGTTACCACCGAATCCTTGTTACATTTACAAACTCTGCAAATAATTGTTAATCCTTGCAAAATCCTCAGAAATAAAAATTTCTTAATTCTATGCTTCCTACATTCTGCCATGAATGCAATCGCTCCAATTGCCATAACAGCAGAACACAAGACAAACGCGGGTATAATTCGCCCCAACGAGACCGAGTGTGACTCATGAAATGTGGCCGGTTCCTTCACATTGTCAAATGCTCTTTGTACAGCTTCGAAATATTTGTTGACTCGCATAAGACTACCCTTATTTGCCAGTGCCAGATATTGCAGATAAACCTTATACCACAGCTGATGCAAGCCAGCCTCATACATTCGCGTCCAATCCTTTGCGAAATAAGGCGTCAGCAAGTTTTCGTCTCCTGTCATGTACGGTACAATTGTGAACGGAGAGTCACCTTTATTTTGGACAATGTGAAGGTTATCCGGAAGTTGTTTGATTCTTCTTTCGATAGGAACGACCTTCGGTGTGTGAATAAATAGAACAGCCATAGGATTACACACTATATAATCTGCATAGATTTTAGCCACACCGAACTGAATCTTGTCCTTGACTTGTACAAGCCTCTTTTGAAATTCGGTTAAGAATTTAGTTAACTCTGAATTTTCCCTGCCACCTTCGATTAATGGTGGGATAATGTAGTCCGACAGTAATGTATTGTGAGAGTTAGTTCGATAATCATAAGCAAAATCTATTGGAACAATAGGAATATTCCCGTTGACAAGGTCATATATCCCGCTTGGAGGCTGAGTGGGTATGAGAACCGCTAGGTTCGAATATATTGAGCCCTGGTACAGATTCGCCATCAATAAAAAACTCCCAAATAACCATAACGGGAGGAGAACTAAGGACCCTTTTTCCGTTCGATACGCCCTTCCCATACTCTCGCCAACCTGCCCGAGGAGTATGCACGTTACAGCAATTACCTTATCCACCATAATGGCTGCATCTGCCATCCAGGATTCATGGTTTCCGTCCTGGCATTCTAACCATGTCAAAAACCCTGAAACTAATGCAATAGTTAACTGGAGACAAATCCAACTTTTTGCATCTAACGGAGACACAAAGGCATCTACCCCGTTGTTAGTTGAGGGCAAATGGCTTACAGTAATGAATGTAATCGACGAAAAGAAAACATCATGAATGTACAAGTCTAAGTCTACATGATTAAGGTTTGAATAAGTTAATATGCCAAAGCTCGTATCTCCATCCCAATCATCGGTGGGTCCATTGTATTGAAGCGTGGTCAAATTATACTTTTCCAGAATTGTTCCTACCGGACAAATTTCAGAACTGGTGAGATTAACAAATTCTGCAAAATTCAAGCCACATTTTCCCTTGACTGAGAACAACAAAAACAAGCTGTATTTATGCATATCTAAATTCCCAGCATTCCAAATTTCGAGGATGCTTTTCCACGAAATGATTTTACTAATTGTGAAAAAATAATCGGCTTGCAAGTTAAGCAAGGAATGAGAAGTGTGTGCGTCCGAGTGCTCTCGAAAACAACTAATTTGGATTTGCCAAGATATTGAACATGGCGCACAAGGCATGCGACATCCACGGGACGAGAAATTTGAGCAAAAATAAATTCTTGTCTGAGTATCCTGTCAGCGACATGAATCAATGCTTCGCAATTGAGACGTATCGAAGCCAAACTGTATCCCATGGTTACGTGCAGCGGAAGGAAAATTACTTTACGCTGTGCGGATTTCTCCTTGTCGCTATACTTATACGGTTTCCAGATGTTTGTCCCATTACGATATTGCAATTCAGATAGCGTACGACTGAGAACGATATGGCGCAGTGGGGTATATGGGTTCACATCAATTACGGCTCGATAATTGGAATGGACATAAAAATTAGGGGTGTATACGAAGGTTGGGTCGGCATTGAGAAATAAGTCGTTCCAGATTACAGAACAACCGGGAAAAATTAGGTTTGCTGTGATTAAAAGTAAGAACAATCGGTGCATTATGTGACGTTTGAATTGATTAGCGCTTGATTAATAAGAATCACTGAGTTCACAATTTTCGTGGTCACGTATTGTTCTTCCGATTGAGGCATGTCGGCATTGGACTGTTTAGGGTTTATATGTAAATGTAAAAATATAAAGATTTGATGTCGAATATATCCACAAACCTGCCTCTTGTAATATCACCGTTGTCTGTGATTAGTTTTTATTACACGTATTAAAAAAACAAATAGTTAAAATTTAATAGTTGGAATTAGTATACGTTTTGTATTTATTTATGTACCTCAAAGTAACTAGTGGACTCTAGTTTTTGAAATTGGTCCAGATATACTGAAGTTAATAAAACTTTTGTATTCATAGTCTCTTTAGGTAACGAAAATCCATCAACAATTATACAACATACATGCCTTCGTATTTCAGTTTCGTCCCCCTGGCTATAAATATGTATGTACAAGAAATTCATGAATTCTGAAAATGGGCATTAACTTTTTGTACACACTGTAGAAAATAGAACACAAAATCTTTACTTGTTCCAAGAACAATATTTTTACCTGATTCGTTACACACTTTTGCATCTTCGCCCAGATCTTAGAACTACGAATTTGAAACAGGCGACCTGAATTAACGCACATATTTGGGTTCCGACTAACGCAGTGGTACAGAAAATTATGCATTTTATTAGTACTACATAACCTCGATAAGCCGGACTTGATGCGGAATTCATAGAAACAATTAAAGTTGTTACGTTAGATAATCAATGGCGTTTATGCCGGTGAAATGAGTTTCAGCCGGTATACATTATACTCCGGTATACATTTCTTAATATAGGCGCAATTGACACAATTCAAGTTCGCACTTCGTGAAAGCTAAATCTGAATTGCAATACAATAAAAACAATGTTGCAACTGTGGCGGATATTATGAAACGCTGATTCTAGGAAGGAGCAAAGAATGAAAAATTGTAAATCCACCGAAGAACAAAAATAGCTGGAAGACAATTAAAAGATTTTCAAAAGCTGCAGTACCTTTTTATCCTATTTAGATTGTACACGTCCGTTATGCACGACCATAAGAAAATTTAATGTGCGCTAACGGCAAAATAGAAAATAATGAAAGTAATATGTATAAAAGTCTAATTTGCTTTATGAATTTATCTGCCTAAATTTAAACTTGATTAATTGGATCAAGTCTAAAGAAATTTGTATATGTATTTGCAACTTGAATCGTTAAGCAGGACTTCGTACCATGATTGGTTTGGGGAACTTTCAACATTGATGAATTATTAGTATTTATTCAACTATTTATTCAACTTAATAAAAGGATCCATAGGCTGGACCCATTTTTCTTTTAACGGGCCGTCCATAAATTACATAACGCAAATAGAAAAGAGGAGGATCCAAGGCTCAAATGATATGGTGCCTACGTTACACATGTCAAAAGGGGGGAGGGGACCTGGAAGAGCTTCGTGTAACGTGATTTATGGACGGCCCCAAAGGCGAAAAGTCTATGAAGTGTTTTAGACTTATATCAACGAAATCGAGCCCCGTTACATGCGATTTTTTTCAGTTTGAGTATTAAATCACGAATAAGCTATTAAAATTTAAAAACTTAGGAGTAGAAGGTCACTACTTGTCGGGCCCCGATTTCGATCTCCTTTGGATATGTTGTAGTACTACATGAGTGTAGAAAAAGTGAAGGAGGGTTAGACTCCATGAGCCCATTTACGCCCGCCAGACCCCCTCAAAGGCGCCCAAACCCCCAGAGTTGCCGCACTAAAATCATCGCCAAAAATCGAGTTTTGCTCAGATTTGGATGAAATTTACATTTTTGTGATCCCAGATAGTTGCTCTATTATATCCAATAGCAAACTCAATTTTTTGAAATTTCGAATTTTTTCAATTTTTTCAACCCTTGGTCAGAAAATCTTCGAAAATATTGAAAATTTCAAAAAAGTTGAGTTTGCTATTGAATATGATAGAACAACTATCTGGGATCACAAAAATGTAAATTTCATCCAAATCTGAGCAAAACTCGATTTTTGGCGATGAATTTAGTGCGGCAACTCTGGGGGTTTGGGCGCCTTTGAGGGGGTGTGGCGGGCGTAAATGGGCTCATGGAGTCCAACCCTCCTTCACTTTTTCTACACTCATGTAGTACTACAACATATCCAAAGGAGATCGAAATCGGGGCCCGACAAGTAGTGACCTTCTACTCCTTAGATTAAATTTAGATTTAGAAATACTTCGGGGTTACGTATTTTCATATTTTTTTAGTTCATGTATATATATCTTTTCAGCAAGAAATGACCAGAATATTTCATTATTTCTATTCAAGTTTTATAATTCTCCGTGGCATGAGGACGAATCGTGACAAATTGCGGCAAGCAAACGTAAAGAATGCGGCGAAACGAATGTTTCCTTTTCTCCAGACCAATTACCAATTTGACTATGATATCGTTCAACGAGACTCGATAAACTCGTAGGAAATCCTTATTAAGAACTCAACTAATACATAAATACGTACGTATTTTTCCATTGGGACAAAAAATTCATCAATTTTAAATTTCCTCAAGTTTGAGCACATGGAAGTTACAATGTGAAGTTAATTAGACTTTTAAAATAACTTTCAAAGTTAGCTTTAAACTGTTTTGATGTTAGTTAAACTTACTATTGGTTTTATGTAAGTAAACGGGGTTGCGGATGTGGACACAGAGCGTGCACAAATTACGATACAAACTGTTGCCCGATATAAAATTAATAAAACACATATGTACTCTCTTTTGCATACACCCGATCTGGTGTGAACCAACTATAAATAATTTACGTCTTCAAGTTTGCCAAAATTATATACATATGTGCACGCACTGACCAAATATTCTGATAATAAGTTGATTCTCAAGAACTTCCTACATCGCGAGAACAAAAATTGGCAGAAAATTGCTCGTGCGTGTTCACGACAGACGTGCCCGACGCCCGTCAAGCACATGATATCGAGACAATGAGACTGCCTAAAGTTTTTCCAATTTCTCAAAAAGTTTTCGGTTTTTATTCCAGATTCCGGCATGACTACGCGAAAATAAGACACCTCCAAGTTTTCAAGATTTTCAAAAAAGTTTTCTGCTTTTATTTTAAATTCCCGTATTCATATAATTTATCCACCCAAAGATTTCACACCAACTGTAGTAAAGACTTGTTGTATTCGTTCTATTTAACTGAACTAATTATTATTGTCTCGATAATTCTGATTCTTCTTGAGCTAATTAATATTGCATATGCGGAAACCTTCTCGATTCTACCAGTCGTCCTGCTACTCGTGTCGTTCATTTTGTTAACATTCGATTTCGCTAGCGCCCTAGCGATTTTCTTCAGGAAGCGTGAAATTGTGGCCTTCTTAAACGACTTGATTCGTCAAGTCGAGCTATTGGAAGAAGGCAGGTTCCTTACCACACTCTAAATACAGATAAAAATGCGTAGAATTTACTCCATTCAAGGTTGGGTAAATAAGAGGCTGACACAACCAAAAGGTAAATTGTATCCAACGTTGTCCAAAGTTGTGTAAAATTTGCACAACGTTGGGTAAATTTAAATTATACGTTTTGGTTGTGTCATCCTCCATTTTACCAAACCTTAAGCAAATTTTACTCATATTTATTTAGACTGCATGCAAAAAACCACGTCTAAAAAACTTATGAATTTATTTCACTTCATTGTAATAGTTTAATTTAATCCTGCGGTCATTTCCTTTCATTTTCCCACACTCATAAAATTATCTAGTGTTACCCTTTCGTAAGGTAGATACATAAATGGACTTTGGATATATGTACTCGTAAGGTTAATTAAGTACAGTATGCTAAATCCAGGGTAGTGTGAAGAGGAAAGTTTACTGTGGGTTTGATATCCTCCACTTAAATAACATATAATTCGGAATATATTATATAATCCTTGTTTCAGATAATTAATATCGAATTGATTGTTGGATAATCATTTAAACACTAGCCGATTTGATATTTCTAAATAGCTGAACAAAAATAATTTCATCAAGTGTTTCGATTTGTATATAGTAATTGACTCAGTTTTGTCTGTTTTGGACAGGATTTCCTCCCCCACCTGGAAAAAAATTGGATACGTTGACCATAATGCTATCTATGGTTACTGCTATCATCGCTGCCACCCTGCCCTTCCTGTATGCCATCTTTGTGTCAAACATGACACTCCAAGACCACTTTTCCCACTTTGAGTTCATTCTAGCGAATGCAATTTGTCCTCTGGAGACGTATTTTGTCTGTAGATCTATCACCTTTCTGGTACTGTCGATATACTACGGCTATCTGGCTTTTCACAGTACCGCGACTATTGTCGGGGCTCTAATCATTGGCGCCGAAGTTTTAAACATGTTGATAACTTCGATAAATTATTTAGCTCGAATGAGTCCTAATTTGCATTCAATCCGAACCTATCAAAGATTTTGCATACTGAACAAGACAATGGAAAAAATGTCCAACGCTCTAGCGTCCTTATTGCTTTCGTTTGGGTTCGTATTTACGGTCACCTGCAATTTCGTAAGTGTTCGAATGTACCGAGTAATTCCGATCCCATTCTACTTCGTGTTTCCTGTTGGGTCGCTCGGAGCAACGGTGGGAATTATGATTCTGCTCCCGTTTGGAATTGCGTGTCATGAGGCAAGTACCATATTGGTGTTGAGGTGGAGAATGGCGTTAAAAATGAAATCGGGAGGTACGCGAGACCAAGAAAAACTGGGGAACGCGTTAAGACCTGTGGGGAATTAGGGTGGGAGTGGTGAATTGAGTTTTTTCATGTTAACAAAATCATCAAAGTCGAAATATTACGTGAGCGTTATGGATTACACGATTAAGGCTTTAATGTATTAAATTAAATGTGTGGATTCAATCATAATTTAGATACGTTTAGATTCAGGTGGCAGGGTTCTCCATGCATATGTGTATGTATTTCGTGATTTTAAGGTTTTTAATTTAAGTTTTAATTTTTTATAAGTGTTATTTTCTGGTGTAATAAATTTATCTAAATTGTAAGATAAATTTAGATTGGTTTGGACAATCTAAAACCGCTGGAAATGTAAATTATACTGTAAACTAAAATTATAATGTTAATGATAATGTAAACAAATCAAGCAATTATACATTCACATGTTCATTAAATATACTTCTGGCTATGACAATATAGCATTTAGGTAGCTTGATATATTGCAGTAAATTAGTAAGCCCAAAATTATGTTAATTCTATTCCGTTAACATGTCACATCAAATTAATTAAACTATTTAAAATAACAGAGCTTTGGTAAAAATTAATTTTGAGGTTGTACAATATCTTTTGTTATAAATATGTATCAGTTATATCCCATAGTCTGCGAATTTATCGACGAAAGGGTAATCCAATCACCATGAAGTTCTTCAAATATGAGTCAAATTACGCCTAAATTGTTTAAATATTTAAAGTTTATTATTCTTTAAGAAATTCATTATACACCTAATGTAAGTTTATGAAGCCAAATAACAAATTTGAACAACTTTCAGCGACTCATTTCTAAGATTGTTGTTCTTCATGATTAATGATTCATGCAGCAGCTACACACACTTTTTCATCTATGAAGAAACTAATCGAATTTAAATTGCGGAAAATTTACTCGGTTATGTAAAGTTCGTCAGACATGGTACTGGTTTTCATTCTTTCCAATTTCATCGTGAGACTTCATTAAATGTGGTTACAGTCGTGCATAAAGGACGTGCCAAGTTTTGGAGATTATGGTAAAAATATAGGGACAAATTCATACCAGAAAAATTGGATGGGTGCTTTTTTTTAACAAAAGTCAATAGTTTTCCTAATCATGTTCCAAATTTGCCATTTATTAAAACTCGAAATATGCACGCACCATCTAAATGTTGTATAAATTGATCGTCGAGAGTAAACTAATTTTCATACGTATTCCCCACTGAGAAAAATTGGATTAGCAACTATTCGCAAACTATTAGCGAACGTGAATGCGTACATGATACACGTATGTTCATACATAACACACAAGATTTCCGAGAAATGAGACATCTTCAAGTTTACAGCGTTTTCCAAAAAGTATTCTGCTTTTATTTCAAATTCCCATATTCATATAATTCATCCACCCAAAGATTCTACACGAATGGGGGAAAAGATTTATTATACCCCTTCTATTTTGCCGAACTTGTCGTTATAATTTCCATAATTTTAATCCTCCTTGAGCTGGTAAACATTGCGTATGCAGAAAATGTTGCGATTCTGCCAGTAGTTCTGCTCCTCATTTCATTCATTTTATTAACCTTCGATTTCGTTTGTGCAGTGGCAGTTTCCTTCGTGAAAAATGAGCATGTAGCCTTCTTATTGCGTCAGTTAGAGCTACTACAAAGCAGTAAGTCTATGCCATGCCCTTGAGTAATTGCAAATCACGAAAATATTGTTATATATTCAGAAAAATGAAATTAAAAATGTCATGACGTTAAATTGCTTTTTGGATTAGCAATGTGACTAACGTTTGATCATTTAAATAAGAGACTTTTTTACATGCAAAGCTTATGGCGGGCAGTCTCTTCTTTTAATGACCAAACCATAATTTCTTTCTCTGTTTGACAGTGTCTCCGCAGCCCGGTGGGAAACAATGGGATAAACTGACCCTCATTCTATCCACATTTATCATCATCTCTCCAAGTTTGCCCGTTCTGTATGCCCTTTTTTTGACATGATACTCAATGACCAATTTTCCCACTTTGAATTCACTCTAGCGAACACAATCTGTCCTCTGAATACATATTTTGCCTGTAGATTTATCACTTTCATACTATTGGCGACGTACTATGGCTATCTTGCTTTTCACAGTACTGCCTGTCTTGTTGGGGCGGTGATTAATTGCGCGGTGGTTTTAAACATGGTGATTTATTCGCTAAATAATTTGGCGCGAATGAGTCCCAACATCCATGCACTCCGAATATATCAGAGGTTTTACATTCTGAACAAAACCATGGAGACAATGTCCAGCCTTTTAGCGTCCTTATTGCTCTCGTTCGGGTTCGTATTTACGGTCACCTGCAATTTCGTAAGCGTTCGAATGTACCGAGTAATTCCAATGCCGTTCTACCTCGTGTTTCCGGTTGGGTCTATCGGAGCCACTGTAGGAATTATGATCCTGCTCCCGTATGGGATCGCATGTCATGAGATAAGTAGCAAACTGCTGACGGGATGGAGAATGGCGGTAAGTATGAAACGGGGTGGTACGCGAGACCAAGAAATAATCGGGAATTCGTTGAGACCGACTACAAAATTGTTGGTCGCGTGGAGCAAAATGTTAAAAATTAGACGGGATAGGATAAAATACGAGGAGAAAATGGCGAACTCGTTGCGACATGTGGCGATCAGGGTGGGAAGCGGTGAATTTAGTTTCTTTATGTTAACAAAATCTATGAAGTCCAAGTACTATGTGAGTGTTACGGATTACACGATTAATGCTTTGATGTCTTAAATAGTGTAAATTCCATGAAATGAAATGAGTTTTTATTATTCTGTTTCTCATGCTTTTAATTCAAATTTTTATGTGGGTATTTTATTTATTTTTGGCCTACTAAGCTAATACGTATAATAGTACGTTAATCATATATTTCCAAATTTCTAAGTTTATAAGATTATGATAATGATTAGGCTAAAAAGTTAGCAATAAATTTATCGTACTATCCACAATATATCCTAGCACCAGCGTTTTCAGCGATTTCTCCAACATACCATAGGAACCCACCTGAACACCCATCGGTTTCAAAGATTCGAACTTTTTCCTCTCAAATTTTGACAGATTCACTAGATTTTTCCTCTTTTCCAAGAAATTGGACGAATACTCGACCACATTGGCCGCATGTGGGATCAACATTACGACAAACAGTGTCGCACAAATTGCAGTAATTGGTAGATTTACATATACAAATAAATCCAACTTACCCACCATTCTAATCGTACCGTAATACGTTAGCACGACGACACCAACTCCAAAAAATATTAATGGTGGGACAGAAAACGAGGAAAAATTTTGATTTACATAAACATTCCAAATAAACAATTCTTCGTATAATCTATGGACTGGTGAAGTTAAGTGTCAGGGTTCCCCCTCTTAGTTCAACCAGTTAGCAGTTAATTTTGCATATGTAAAAATCATAAAAATTGGCAAATTGGATTAGCTTTCTAAAACCGAAAACAGAATTTGATTATCTCTTTTCGTTAGAAAATGACAGCACAAAATGTAGAGGAGGTGGAAAAATTAGTTTGCCACTCGTGCAAAAAGTGATTTTCTCGGATCGGGAAAAGGCTCATCACCACTTCATTCTTCAGGGGATGCCCCGGACAAAATCAGTCATAAATTAGACATGTCTAAGGATCGTGAAAATCCAAAATATAAATTTTGGCCTTGTCGACCTGTCCGCCAGGAGACCCAAACACTGACAAGAAACATGAAAAAACTTTTAGAGAAAACCCGAACAGATCGTTAAGGGTTGCACCCAGACAACTAAAAATTTCAAAAACCTACCTTCGCAAGATCAAAGCCAATAAGATGGGCTTCAATAATTACAACACTTTAGCCGGGCCAAATTACAATGAAGATGAAATGTCCGGAGCTAAAATAATTTCCCGAAAACTTGTTAAGAAAATGTTGAAATCGACTCCCACAAGTTTATCGTCGTGGATGAGGAAAACTACTGCTTCCTTAACCTCGAAGCGTCAATCGTGTAAAGCTCTACTCATGTAGAAGTAAAAATGATGTTCATTCGAAATATAAATTCAAAGTCAATCAAAATTTCCAATGAAATACATAAAATGTCAGGCGATCGACAAAAATCCGAGCGTCTCAAATCAATTCACTTCAACCAAGAATATGAACTTTGCACTTTAGTTGAAAGGATGTAACATCAAGAGATTGACCCCCTCTATCATAAACAAACACGTTTTATTTTGGCCGAACATGGCTACGTGCCAAAACAACAAAATACTAACAGGGTACATCGGAGGGAAAAAAGCTGATTTCTTCGAAAAAACAGACATCGCCCCAAACGTACCTCAATGTCGGCCCATTGAAAGATTTTGGGCATTAATCGAGAAACAATATACTCTGAAAAAAACGACACAAAGAAATTTCGAAAAATCTCGGCGCGTTATAGAGAAAATCATCATAGAAGTTGGAAAAACGAGTGGCAAAGCGCTCATGAGAGGTCCTCGACAAAGTCTTCTCTCCACCGGTACAGAAGGGGTATTTGGACAATTGAAGGATTAAAAAACTTCGGTCAGGTCATCGTTAATATTCCACAAACGTTTCGTTAGATTTGATTCGTGCATTCATTTGTTGTACGTTAAAATAGCTTGACACTTAACTTCACCGACCAGTCCATAATTTCCCCGGATCTAATTTGAACATCGGAGGAGGAAATATCGCTTAAATCTTGCATTATTTCATTCATAGAACTAACCACCATTAGGCCCACGATAAAGAATAAATTTGCCGATTTAATCACTTCCGTCATGACGATAATCACAATAAGAAATCGAATCAGGATGAATAAAATATTTCCTGGGGGAATATATTCCATGAGTACGAGCTCGTATAATGGATCAAGTTGTAAATATATTATGAAGGGACTTCCAAGGAATGGGATTAAGTAGGATGTCCAGATCAGAATTGTCATCCCGAATTCAATAATTTTATAGGAATGAACGATTTTAGTTGTGGTCAATTCTAAAAAAAGTAAATATGTATGTATGTATGAATTTGCTTAAGAGATATATATATATTTTCAGAACCACACTGTAAATAGGTTCGTTGCCCCACCGAGGTACAAACTCTAGTGCTGTATTTTTGGGTGATTTTGGGGATTCTTTGTCATGAATGGGAAATTAATTCGTCCAAAAAAAGGAGTCAAGCCGAGGTGCATCATATACATATATGCGAGCAAAATTATATATACGTGCAGATTTCCGAAAATAAAATTCAAAAAACTTGATTATTTAGATTCGAGAGTTATAGTGCTGACGGGCAATCCGACAGACAGACGGACAATTGACATATATTTGGCACCTAGGTTTTTTTACGTTTTTACCTTGATAACTAAACGCGTTTGGAATCATTGCCCAAAATTAAATCACTATACGCACCTAAATATTTATGGTATGATCATTTAAAGAAGAGACTGCTCGTCATAAGCTTTGCATATAAAAAAAGTCCTTATTTAAATGATGACACCATAGTACCTCCATGGGTGACGAAATGTTTCCAAATTGTTTTACATTACCTTTGGCTTCACTTTGGAAGTTCACGATATGATTCAAGACGACAATGGACACATACGGAGTAAAGGAAGTGACACAACTCATCGCGAAGAATGCACGAGGGATGAATACACACAAAATATTTGTGTACGTGCGTACCATTTCGAGGTGGCTTAATTGCTCCGAAGTCTTTACAAATATGGGTTTCGTTGTTATAACGAAGGCAAGCATGGTATGCAGGGCGACAAAAAGTGTACTTGTTATTACGAAATAGCGTGCCTTCCTGGTTGGATCCGAAGTAAGAAGGATTTTTCGTTCGGAAACGGATATTACGTGATTCTGTAGACGCAACCTTTTTCCGTACAGGTTTGTCATAAGTTCTAAACGTTTCCACATGGCTAATGTGGCCATTTTGGAATTTCGGGTATCTCTTATTTCGGTTTTTGTTGGTTTCTTTGTGTATCTCGACAATTGTTTCACTCTGGGATTAAACTGCAGGTAAGTGTATAGTGAAATGGAGGAATGAACAGTGAATGCGAAAATATTGGATTTATGTATGTACGAAGCGGTTGACTTTATGCCTTACGTAGAATAATTTAATCAATTTACAAGACTTAAACTGTTCAAACGAAAGGTAGCAAAGGAGTGAAATCAGGCGAACTTATTATTAACAAAGGAGTACTACCAAATTCCATTATTAGCTCGCCCTGCGTAGCACGAGAGCTATTGAATTCCTCTTGTCCGTCTGTCTGTTAACGACTTTTTTGCATCAATTGATGCTAATTAAGCTGCCCCTTGACCATTATTGGATAAGTTAATAGCACTGTTGGTATCGAACAATCGTTAACACAAAATGATGCGAAAAATTTGGGGGAATAGATGCAAAATGCACCAATAGTGCAGAATAGCCGAGAGATATGATTATACAATTTTGACATACATTTTCAAGAAATTATTGGTACGCATTAAGCGACCATTGCCGTATAATCTACATCAGTGGTGCAACATTATCTTGCATTTTGTATTTTCCTCGTTTATTCTGCACCATTGGTGCATAGGTGTATAAAAATTATGGATTTATTTTGTCGGATTATTCTGCACTTTTGGGGCCATTAGTACAGGGTGAGCTACTTCTAACGTTACTACGGTTTTAGCTCACCCTGCGTAGCACGGGAGCTGTTGACTTCCTCTTGTCGGTCCGTCTGTTGACGAGTTTTTTGCATCGATTGATGCGGATTAAAATGTCCCTGGTCCATTTTTTCATAAATTAATAGCACAGTTGGTATCTGACAATCGGAAACACCAAATGATGCGAAAGAATTGGGGGCTTTGATGCATAACGCACCAATAATGCATACTACTCGGCGGATTTTATTAGACAATTTTACCATAAATTTTTCAAAATTATCGTTGATCGTTCGTAGGTAATTATGCACCAGTGATGCACAATTTTTGGACTTTCCTCGATGCATAATAATTATTGATCTCTTTTGTTTAATTGTTCTGCACCATTGGTGAAATATTGCATAAAAATTATTGATCTACTTTGTTGGATTTTTCTGCACCATTGGTGCATAATTGCATAAAAATGCAATTGTATCTATATTATGTATATTATGTATCTATCTTGTTGCATTTTTCTGCACCTTTGGGGCAAGTTATAACCAAATTATTATTACAGGGTGAGCTACTTCTAACGTTACTACGGTTGATTAGCTCGCCCTGCGTAGCACGAGAGCTATTGAATTCCTCCTGTCCGTCTGTCCGTCTGTCTGTCTGTCCGTCCGTGTGTTCACGAGTTTTTTGCATCAATTGATGCTAATTAATAATCCCCATATCCATAATAGGATAACTTAGTCCCACCATTGGCATTGAAAAATCCGAACGTAAATGGTGCGAATCAATTGGGAAAGTTGATCGAGAAAGTACTCCAACATTGTAATAAGTAGAACCGTTAGTATCAAACAATCGGTTATCAAAAATGATGCGAAACAATTGGGAGAATCGATGCACCAATAGTTCTGAAAAACTGGATGAAAGGTGGTGTTAAAAATTTAACACCACGAGTTCAAGGCTCCGGAGGAAAACCAAAATTATGTCAAAATTAGATATTTATTTTGGCTCCTTATTCTGCACCCTTGGTGCAAAAATATATCATTTTTATATACCTACTCTTTCTGGTTATCCTGTACCATTGGTGCAAAATTATATGACAATACCATATGTATTTGTTCGATTATTCTGCATCAATGGTGCAAAAATTGTATAACTTTTATACTTGTATATTTTGCGCGATTATTCTGCACCTTTGGTATAAAGTTATAGCAAATCATTATATATGCATATCTTACTCGTTTATTCTGCACCATTGGTGCAGAATTGTATTGAAAGTATGTTTGTCGGGTTACTCCTCACCTTTGGTGCTAAGTTATAACCAAGGCATTATTACAGGGTGAGCTACTTCTAACGTTACTACGGTTTATTGCTTCTACTATGTTTTATCACACCACCACAATGTAAAATGCAGGGTTGGGCAAAATACATGGGTTTCAAAATACAAAATACAAAATGAAAATACATTGCTGTGAACCTTCAAAATACAATTACAAAATACAAAATACTCGAATCTGGTCAAAATACAAAATACAAAATACTTTTGCCCAAAATCGTCGAAACCTAAAAATACAAAATACAAAATACAAAATACGTATTTAAAATACATTTCAAAATACAAAATACTACTGACAGATTTGACCCTGAAAATGCAAGTCAAGCTCAAATTTTAAAATTGTGGCAAACTTATTTTATTTCACAGCGTTATTTGGAATTGAATAATTATGTTTCTGAGCATGTGTGCGTTCATTTGTTATCCAAAAAATGATAAGCCCCCAATAATTTCAATCTAATTAATTTTAATCCTTCTCGCACTATAAAAAGACCTTCTCGTACGACAAAGTGTCGATAATGAAGTAAACATAAGTTTTAATAACCATCTTAACCCTCGAAAGCAATTTAAGATTAAAAAAATAATCATCTGCATAAATACAAAATATTTTACACAGTCACAGCCGAGAGTCCAGAAACTGAAAATAATCGATGCTTCTTAATAGTTAAAACCGTGGAATATTGGTTTGCAATATATAGATATCGCACGGACTCTTGTTCCACTCGTGAGTTCGTCTCATATTTGCCAAGTGTATTTTGTAAAGTATTTTTGTATTTAAAATACTTTGACCGACTTGAAAAGTTAGAAAATACAAAATACAAAATACAAAATACCCGGCTAGCTTCAAAATACAGAATACAAAATACTTTCATCTGAACCATGGCCCTCAAAATACAAAATACAAAATTCTATTTTGTATTTTGTAATTTGTATTTTGTATTTCAAATAGTATTTTGCCCAACCCTGGTAAAATGTAGACCTCTTTGCATTTTTATATGATTATTCGTTCGTAAAAGTAAATTCGTAAAACGTATTCGTAAAAGTTTTTAAGGTTTGCTTGAATGAATGGTTTTTAATGTGGGTGTCCCATTGCCCCATAATGTGGTAGCAGTTGCCATGGTGATGTGTAGGTTGGAGAGTGTGTAGAACGTTGTAACGAGTGCGAAACAGATTTAAAAAACGCATGTGGAAGGTTACACTTGCCCTCGAGAAATTTAAATTTCTGCCACGGACCGATGGACAGACAGTCGTTCAGACTGTGAATTAAAGATGGCATTTCTATAAAACGATTTAATTATTTACCAAAGAGAAATCTTTTCCAGCCATGTATAAAATTATGCATGGCTTTAAAATAGACGAATATATAACCACGAATAATTCAATTTTCTACTTTTTGGCATTTATGAATTATTTACTGGCTAAATAGAAGATGCTGATCAAAATTCGACAGGGTTCATAATAGGGATACCGTGCATAGTTTTTGCGTTTTGTGTTATTGTTCTTACATACATATTTAGTATAACTCAAACTTCCTACCCTTTCTAAAATTCACAAACCACAATTTAGTACTCAATAAAAGATGGAAAAGCGCACTTTCTGGCACCCTGTACATGGGCTTTGTCATTGATAAAATTACCGAATATTGTAGGTACAAAGGGATCGCTGGAGGCGTGGGCCACAGGATATTATGTTTACGGATAATCATATTACTGATAAGCACTGCTTCATTTTAAATTCCCTGTTCATACATCTCTATATGCATGCATAAACTGATGCAACCATACATATTATAGATTTTATGAATTAATACAATTTATTTTTTAAGTTTAACCCTATTTTCTGAAACTTTTATATCAAATTTTAAAATTATGCACAGTGAAGTTTTAGACAATAAGCTGCTTAATGAGACTGAAATTATCAATTTCTTCCGCCTAATTTTGCTCAGGCGAAAATCTATTACATTATAACAAAAGCTCTTATGCTTTTACGGAATTTGTATACGTTCAAAAAAACACTGAAATTCTGAATTTCTCTTTCGAGTAAAACAACAACCTTATCTACAATATCAATTGGCAAAATTTTAAATTCTTTCTGGTAGCTAAGAAATAATTGAAAATTATCTGATTTTTGGGGTTGTGTCCTCATTGTTATGACGTCACAGTCTTCGAGTCTCAACAAGTGCACTTACGACTCTGCGATTGAAGTAAAGATGCGTTAAGTCGTGCATAAATTAATTGAAAGGCATGATATGCGGCACACTTGGGTAAAAAGGGTTCCTTCCAATGAAGGGTCTCAATTCAGTGGACTATTTGTGAAAGTATGTATGTAGCTCAGCTAAAATTAGTTCATGTTTTGGTACCACGAAAACCTTTCTTCAACCAGTGGCATTCTATCATTTATGCGGAATACTCGACCCATTCTTATTCTTAAGTTTAATCGATCGGAAAGAACAAAAATACTCCGTTTTTGCAAAAGCAAGTCAATCAAATAAGGATTTTAGGTAAGTCAAGATCATAATCTTTCATTCAGTAAATAATCCTTGTGTCAATAAACAGCGTATCTGCTCTTCTTTATTGACGTAGACATAACCTAATTCATATTCAATTCTAGTCCAACGATGGAAAAGTTAGAATGTCCCACGTGTTCAAGAACCCTCACAACCAAAAAACGTCTAGACACGCACATCCTGACACACGCTGAGGCAAAGTGTGACGTAGGTGATAAACCAACTTAAAAAATGCATACTAAACAATATAAAAACCCAATTCTTTCTAAAACCTTGCCAGCTTTGCCTAAAAACGTTTTCAACCCGCTCCTGCCTGTCGTTTCATGTCCGAACTTTTCACAGTGGCAGACCGAAAGAAGTCTGTAATATTTGTGACCGAGAATTCAAGACGCCCGCGGGTTTACGGGGACACGTGAAAAATCTTCACAGCACGGTGGAACGACCCCGATATCCATGCAGGTTCCCCGGCTGTGGTAAAACGTATGGGACAAAGGGAACCCAGATTCGTCACTTTAACTTTGAACACACCGAGAATCCTGTCCGATTTAGTTGCACCCTTTGTGGACATGAATCTAAAGGTCGCTCTGACCTTCAGCGCCACATTCGAACTCACACGACCGAGCTGCCCTACCAATGTCAAACCTGTGGGAGAAGGTTTGGACAAAGTAGCTGTTTGAGGACTCATGAGGTAGTGCGAATACAACTATTTGAAAGATAGTTATGAATAAAAATTGCGCCAAAATTATACATTATGGAGACCCTAGTTTCATAAAAAATCGTTTTTTGCTCTGTTAAAAAAACACTTATTTTCTAGATTACGTTACGATCTTTTCGTGAGATAGGGCGAGTACGAAAATTTAAAAAAAGTGGCAAAATTAATAATTTTGGACACCATGCTTTCTGCAAGAATCGGTTTTTCGCTCTTTTCTAACAACACTTTTTTGTCAATTGTATCGTGATATCAATCTGTTTTGGCTCAAAAATCAAATCATCTTAACCTTCAATTAATTTTTGAGCAACTAATAAATCGTATGCAAAATTGAAAATAAAATTTATGCGAGGAGAGCGAAAAGTCGATTTTTTTCTAAACTTCTCTATAAATAAATTAGTAACTTGATACAATATGTTTCAATACTTTTTCAGCGTTCGTGCGAAATCTTTGACGACACCGATAACCTGCAAACTATGCCCCGTTACCTGCCAGGATCGGCAGGGGCTGCGACGTCATGTTAAAAGTGTCCATGAACATATAGCAAATATATATACAGTATGTCACTTTATTGTAGATGCAAGGCATGCAAGCATTATATAAATCACAAGTACTTCACAACGGTTTAATATTTCAAATTCGTTTTTAGACCAATTATTAGCAGTATTTCATACTACATTCGTGCAAAATTTCAAATGAATTGGGCTAAAACTTATCAAATTATTGGTATTTAAATGTCAAAAAGTTGCAAATTGCACACCACAAAATTGTAGATGCAGCTGAGATTAATTACGATAACAACCCAGTCTTTCAGTCTACATACAAATTTTGTTCGGTAATGTTTATTTTGGGTAAGAACAGTTGTTTATATTGTCAATAGAAAATATTTTGTAGAAATTTTATTCCAAAATGTTATAAAAAGGGCTAAGGAGGACAACCCTTCACTGACAGAATGGTGGATTGCGTTGAAACGTGTTCAAAAGGTGACACACACCCATGCCCATGTTTCAATCAGTTTTTTTTATTCAATGGCCAGAAACAATGAAAAAACAACAATGCAAAGTGGGGACTATTTTTATGAGCGGAGGAAGAAAGGTGCCCCGTGTCCTGTACTCCTCCAACGTTGAGCATAAGGTCCACTTCGACGGTGGGCTTCATAATCTAGTGTTTATGGAGCAGTGGATAAAAGATTGACTTTTTGTTCAGCATGTCGAAACTTATTGCGAGTTCAATTCCCCACAGGGTCATATGCAATTTATATATTTTTTTTACTTTTAGCATTTGCAAATATTTTTTTAATACGTTAACTTAATTTATATCTAGATAAATGAGTTGAAATCATGGCCGTACCATGAACTTGTCAAGCCTGGTATGCTTGACTACAGGATCCTTCAGGACCTCTTAATTAGTTTGTTTTACGTGGTATTATGTTATGGGTTTTCGATAAGCTTGCATGTTTTTTACACATGTGTTTTTAAAAATATCAAGGAAAACTAAACAATTCAATTGTAGATACTTAAGTTGCATACAGTGCCCGTGCGACCCAAAATATTTACCCGAGCAAAATATATTTGAGCGCCCATAATTTTTCTTATATTTTTCCATATTTGTCTCCTATTTTTCTGACATTTACCTTATATTTTTCTAATATGGTTCTTATATTTTATGCAAACACTTTATCCGAGGCGTGAAAAGCTGTAATCATATTTTAAAATCGTCCAAGAACTAATAATTCGATTTTTTACAGCGAGAAAAATCAAAATGTAGGTCTTTTATATACATTTAAAATCCAGATGCACACGGGACCAATTATACTTTTTTTTACTAGAAAAATATGCATCCCAATTTTGTTGCCGTTCAGAATTCGCTAATTTGATCCCCAATACTTTCATTTTAAATTGCTTTCTTGCCAAAGCAGGTGGCTTTTTAAATGTTGGAACTTTTCCAAATCGAAAATTTCGAAAAATGTTGATTGGTTACTTGACTTTGGTATTAGAAATTCGTCTGCAATATTTTTTGGAAATTTAAAAGTTCACCGGAGTTTGCTTTTAGAGATTTCATAAGCTTACAGAAATATCTTCAATTTAAAATTTCGCTAAAGTTGGATTTTCATTAATCAAGGATTCAATTCCTTCTACAGAAACATATTTTCGAACTTTTTCACGGGCAGTAAAATTCGAACAGTTCAAGGGTTTTGAAAACCCAGAGGTTTTGACGGGAAAACTTTTTAAAACTCGCACCTTGATAAAATAAAATTCATCCAATGTAAATCTGAATTTTTCATTTTAAAGCTTTGTGAGCGGAAAAAAAATTTGAATTTTCTCACACGTGCTTTTGTATAAAGGTGTCCAGAGTATTCCTATATTAAACTCAAAGGCAACTTTCGAAAAGAACCGGGGTTTTTTTAAAAACCACTACACAAGGGCTAAAAAATTTGATTTATGCTAGAATCTAGGATTTGAAAACATGTTAATGGTACTAAAAATTCATGTCACGCATGAAAATGTTCAAAATTCCAATCCGAACATTTACTTATCACTGATTAATACTAAAGTAATACTCCCACAAAAGCAACTCCCACAAAAGTAAAATCCTGAATAAGCTTTACAGGGATTTGATAACAAGAACCAAAGAAATCTAAGCCACAAAAACCACTGATGGCTTACTCCAAGGCAACTGAAAAATATTACTCATTGCTTTAGAGAATATTCAGAAAATGAATTTTGCATTAATCAAAAATTTATTTACTACGCTTATAAATTGCTAACAATTGCGAATACAGTAAATTACTTAGCATCGTATCATATAATTGTTGGCGGGATTGGGATTTGGGATTGAATTTATTCTGGGATTACGATTAACACGGGATTAAATTTTTGGTAGTTTTCTTGGATTGGGAATTAATTTAATCCTGGATTAATTGTTTGCATTAAATTTCGTTACGCCAGATTTTTATATTAATTAAATGAATCTGAACTTCGGAACAAGAAATATTTTGAACGTTTCTCATGCAAAATTAGATCGCAAAATTAGAGGAATACAATTTTTAAATAGCAATTAAATATTTTTGCATTAAAGATTATATACGGACAAAAATGCAAATTTTACTTTTGGTACTATTTTTAACGCAACGCTTTGACCTGAATTTGGGCATAGCACCCACATTTCTTTATTAGCTCACACCAGTGTTGAAAATTGTGGATTGAGAATACCACGTTATAATGTTTTGCAAAGTTGCAAAACATTGTAATAGGGTTCTGCTGTATTTTTAAATATGCTACAAAAATGAACGAAATGCAATTAATTTTCGAAGCAGAGGCTATCTTAAGAGAAGTTAGCTTTTCGAATTTTCAGTAATTGAAAATTTAATCCCATTCTAATCCTACTTTAAGATTAAAGTTGACATAGTGCGATTGGGAATTAGGGATTAAGGATTGAAATTCTAAAAGCTGGGATTAAAGATTGAGATTAAGGATTAATTAATTCCCAATCCTAATCTCAATCCCCAATCCTTAATCCGGGATTGATCAGTCTATGGTGGTTACCGATTTACGTGAATGTCAGGTACATAGGTTGGAGCCTTTCGGTTAACCCTCTGCTATAATTGTCTTAATAAATACTTACAATTCAAGAATATATTAATTATTAAAATATTTATGTATAAGTGAACGTATGCATATGTCCTATTTAGAACCTAATAAATTTAACCATAATTTATGCTAACTATTTTGCACTTGCTTTATTGTTGCAATCATTTAACGCCTACATGTGTACATAAATTTGGCAACCAAGGGAAATATGAGATTTTTTGGTGGGACGCTACAAATCGTACTCGATTTGCGAAAAATCGTCAGTTCGTTTCTAACACATGTGGCTTTAATTTTATTTATGCTTCTAATAATTTTCTGGAATTTGCAAATATAGCCTCCCTCGATAACTCGCTCGGACAGAATGACTACCCTGATGGTACATTACTTCAACAATTAAACAGCACAAAGTTATGTTAATCGTGATATATTAGCGTGAACATACATATATCCACAATTTATATCATTCCCGTTATGTTATTAAGCTGTTTGTCACAATAAATCATTCAATGAATACATATACTTGTCTTGTTTAGCTACGGAAGATCAACTCCCCAACCCATTTGGAATTTTAATAGAATTTACAAAACTGATCGAGTGTCATTACTTCAAGTCCCCTAAGGTAATAAATTAAAAATATAAGCGGTACGATTTCTACAAAGCTAGAAATTTGAAAATTAATTTGTACGTATTTTCAGGTTACAGAATCCACAGAGGAAGAAATCCTATTCGCAAACAAGCTATTCGAATCGTTCTTGATAAACCTTCAAGATTTCGTCAAAGAGGATGACGAGGAATTAAACATTGAAGGTTGGATTTTAATTCACTATGAAGTATATTGCAAAATTAGGCATCGCCCACGTTAGGTTTCATTATATTTATTTTACGAATATAGATTTGCCGTCAGAGTTTGTGGATCAAGTTTCGATTTCTTGCGAAGATAGTGGCTATAGCGAGATCGAATTTATCGATGAAGACGAGTTTGATCCAGAGTTCAAGCCCGAATCTCCACCAAAAAGGAATAGAATTGACGATGTGTACATTACATTCGAGAGAAAGAAGGAAATTATAGACTTATGGGAAAAACATCCTGGCTGGAGCTGGAAGTCACTTAAAGCAAATGGTGCGAAGGAGATTCCGGATCAAAGCAGATTATATCAATGGAAGAAGGAAGTTCAAAATCCCAGCAAGTTACAAAAATTTCGAATGATCAACAAGGACGTGTATGAACAATTAAAAGAGGCCCGAAAGTCATACAAAATCTTGCGGTCTTCCCATTTACGTGCATGGGCATTGCAAAAATGCCAGGAATTTAATGATTCTTCCTTCCAATTCAAGGCTTCGAAAACCTGGTTGGACCGATTCAAGTCAAGCAATCGGATATCTAGTAGAAAAATCAATCAACTAATAAGCAAACGAGAGGTTAAATCAGCGGAAGAAATTTTAAATTCTGCAAAAAAATTTCAATTGGATATAAGGTCAATTAGTAACAAATATCCTAAGGACCATATTTTAAATACGGACCAATGTGGTTTCTCTTATGAGTTAACCTCTCAAAGGACTTACACCCACAAAGGGGAGAAAATAGTTTATGGGTATGCACAGTCGCCCAAGAATTTGATCACCCATTCTTATACTGTGCAATACCTTATCAATATGGAGGGGCATATTGTTGGAAACGTCTTCGTATGTTTACAAGAAACCGGAGGAAAAATGGGACCAACTGTGAAAAAAGATGTGGAGTCTTACCTACCGTCAAATGTTACGCTAACATGCAGTACATCAGGAAAACTTTCAACGTCATTGAATGAGTACTTCATAGAAAAACAAGTGGTGCCTTTCGTTACGAACGACTTTCTTTACATCGTTGACAGTTGGACGGGTCACACCAATATTGACTCTTATTCCAAATATTCTGGGGTTGCAAACGACCGCCCTGAAATTACGCTTAAGGTGATTCCAGAGAAATGTACTCCACTAGCGCAACCTTTGGACACTACATTCCATCGCCAATTAAAATATCTTGCGCGAGAAATTTTGGCCTGCTTGGAAGTTTTTATCAACATTATAGGTATTAATCCTAAAGACAATTGGACTCCAAGGCAGGGTGCTCTGCGCCTACAATCGCTGCTACATTTAATGATGTCCGCCCCGATATTTCAGCCAATGATAAAATATGCATGGTTTTCGAGTGGGTTAAGTGAAGAAAAGGAGGACTTTCTAAATGTTAAACAAGCTTGCTTCACATTTGAAAATGGAGAAAGTAATTTTTGTGAGATCCCAGATTGCAACAACCCTCGATTTATAAAATGCGCTCGATGTCGGAAACGAGTTTGCATTTTTGATTTTTGGATATCAAATCACTTTAACTTTTGTGAGAGTAATCCTTTTCACTAAACGATTACATAATACTTCGAATTCAAATAATGGTGTGAAAGTATTGCAGTTATATTTACACATAGAATAAGTTAATAATGTGTGGATATATGTATTAGAAATGGCTTTTGATATCTTATGGACAACACTGTTGCTTTAAACAAAATATTAACAAATAAATAAAATTGTAAAAAGTAAAAGTATGTCGATCTATCTTGCCCTGTAATTACTACAAGTTTGCATAGTCAACATTGTGAAAATTTTGCCACATATAAATAGTTCCCAAGTTAGTTAAATTCCAAGTTGTGAGAAATATGTAATGCACGGTGGCTAGGAGAAAATGCTGTGAAGAATATTGAGCATGAAATTCGGAAACTAACCAATACGAAAATTTAACTGAAAATACATAGACGGAATAACCTGGATAAAGTACGTTAATACCAGGCCTGGCAAAATTTGTAATTGTCAATCAAAAATCAAAAATTTGTGATTTGTAATTAAAAATTGAAATTACAATTACTAATTTATTAGTAATTGTAATTTCAATTTTTTCATATAAAATCAATCATTGTTTATAGTTAGAAATTTTGAAGCCATTTTAATTCTTAAAGCTGAATAAGTACTAAAACAATTTGAATATCAGATAATCGATGTTCATTAAAAAATCTCTGTTGTGATTACTAGTTTGAAATTAATTACGTAATTATTGTTAGTAATTGTAATTGAGGCAATTGAGGTAATTGAGGAATTTTTTAAAATGTGTAATTGTAACTTGTAACTAGTAATTGGATTTTCTTGAGTAAATCTAATTTGTAATTGTAATTAGCGTAACATGCTTATTGTCATTATGCTTTGAAGTTTGACCTAAAGTAATTTGGTCAACTTTGGGAAATACACACTTAAAATAAACCATTGCAAACAAAGTGTAGGAACGGAGTTAAGCGACACGGTCACGGCATGCCAAAACTGTCAATTTTTTACATCCCAGCGCAAAGCTATGTTCAAAACGTTAAATACAGAAATTCGAAGTTTTCGATTTTGGTGTCGTTTACACGGTTACATGATCATTGCGCGTCGAAACTATGTCTTTTGAGGTCCCCGCCCCAAACTACGTCTAACATGGTAAAAACAAAAAATTCAACACCTCATCCCCGCTGCGCTGTGACCTTATGACCTGCAAAGCCCATCTTCGAACTCGTCCGTACTTCAAGAATTAGAAACACTTTGACAAAAAGCGTATCTCGAAAATTCGAGTCCATTCTAAAGTTATCGTGGATACAGACGGAAAGATGGACAGACATTTCCATGAAGGGATTTCGCTTCACCCCGTGATAATCTACATATCTAGGATCTGAAAGTAAAAATGTTCTCGCTGGAAGATACTTTTAGACTGATGGTGATTTTTATTAAACAACTTGGTTTTAAGGTTTTGACAGTACATAGGAGACATTCATACATATGTAACAATATGTGGTCAGAAGTGACCATACAAACTACGCAGAGTTATGCTCAAACGAAGTGTCCCTTCTAAAGAGGCATAAAAACAAAAGGACCCTTTTAATCCCTTGTCCTGGGAAAAAGGTTGGAAAATGCTCAGCCCTCATAAAAGTCGACAAACTTAAAAATTGATAAATATGGAAAACTTTGTTAACATGCATATTTTAACATCCTCCCTCAATTTTTAAAGTTCAATATCGGCAGTTTCCACTGGATTTGCCCTAACCGAAATTACATTTGGCCGGCTTTTCAGAAAAAGGAAAACACAAAGAGTGGCTTGAGCAACTATTATTAGTATGCAAAGGGTTAAGATCCATTCCATTGTTGACCAGGCTGGTTCATTGCTTGTGTGGTAGTGGATTGACCCTCCTTCGTCAGTGGAACCATTGATCATCAGACTGGTCCAGTTGAAACTAGGCTGCAAGTGCCAGTTGGCTTTCATCGTGAATAGTGGGTCGACTACCTCTTGGTGAACAAGGCTGGATTCAGTTCCTGAAAATTCAATATCATTTATTTTAAAATTAGCATTCATTGGAAGGATGAACACGCTAGCAGGGCATTGTTGCAGCTTCCTCTCAATGGTAATATTGGACCCAGGGCAGTAGATATGATATTGTCCATGGTGTAGTTTGATTTGTACAAAATCCCATGGTTCAGCAAGGTTCTTGTCATAACAGTGGTCTATGTCAAAGTGATTGGAGTTCTTTGTTTTCGCTGTTGGCGTGCATCCTCGAGTGGGCGAAACAATTAGGTCGGGGGTTGTAGGCTCCTTAACATTGATGGAGTATACGCAGTCATCTTTCGTAGAAAGGATGGCATTATGGGGTCCCTTGTACTTTAGAACGCAGGTTTCATTCTTCCTTTCAACTTTGAGATCGAGGGAGTCTGCCTCGATGAGTTGCAAATCTTTGTTAATTTCAGTTGCTGTGAAGTCCACATACAGCTTGGTTCTGTCATCTGATATTTCGCACTTTTGAGATTGTGCGAAGCTGACTGGGTAAGCATCACCACAGGGTAACGTGAAATTAAAGAAATCCATTAGTGGTGCGTAAACTTTTCCTCGCCGCCACTGTCTTGTTGCTTCTCTAATTATTTCTCTACCTATCATGAGGCGACTGGTAAGGTAGGCAATTGCGAAATTGGTGTCAATGGATTTTCCCTTGAGTTCGTCGTGATCAAGCTGATGTAGCTGAAGCTGTTCTAGTGTAGCATTTAGGCTAACCTTAAGCTTCTCAATCTCTCTTTCCGATATTTCCACGCGACGTTCCAATTCATCCAGCATCTCTCTTTGTTCCGCTACTGTTCCTTGCAAAGCAGAGATTCTTCCAGTTTGAACAAACGAATTGATTGCTCCACCAACTGATAAGCCGGCTACAAGGACAGTCACACCAATTATTACTCCAACTGCAAGTAATGGGAGGACTCTCTTCACTCTTCGTCCAATCTGTCTGGTATGTCGCGAATTAATATGATCGGAGAATTTTCTTTTAGGGCACATTTTTTCTAGCTCATCCAGGAACATTTCGTCGTATATTTTGTTACATTTCTCGGTTGCATAGGCACTTAAATCCTTATGGAGTAGATCCTGTGTTAAAATTTCGCACGGGTTCATGAATTTGACGAGCAAGTGGACTTGGTTATATCCCGTTGTAACTGGGATTGGACTCTTTTTCCATAGTAAAGGGATCGCATTCTGATGTGTCACCCCACAAGCTTGCGTAATAAACATAAGAAGGATGGTGAGAAGGCTCATCAGTGAGAAGTTGGCTTGGAGGGGACCTCTCTTTACTTTAGTTGGGTTGTCCTTGCTCTCCTTTGTCTCATTTCTTTCCATATTGAGATCGTGTCTCATCTTGAAATGCTGGGTCTTCAGTAGTGGCTTAGTTAATCCATCTGCAATTTGTTCACTGGTATGTACATATTCAATTGCCAACTGTCCTGTACTAACTAGCTCTCTTGTGTAGTGGTACCGGACATCGATGTGCTTGGATCTTGAGTGCATCTCTGGATTTTTGACCAATTTTATTGCACTCTGGTTGTCAACATGAATTATTTTTGGGGACTCTTGTGGGAATCCTAATTCTTCTAGAAATCGTCGTAACCAAACGGCTTCACGCGCTCCAGAAGCGAGAGATATATATTCACTTTCCATTGATGACATTGAGACAATGGGTTGCTTTTGGCTTGACCATGAAATAACGCTGTCATTTAGCATGAAGACAAAACCTGTTGTAGATTTTCTATCCATCTTGTCGGAAGCATAATCTGCATCTGTATATCCCCTGAGAATCATATCCTCACACGGTTTGTATTTGATTCCGAGTTCCTCGGTGCCTTTTAAATAGCGGAGGACTTGCTTTGCAGCTTTCCAGTGAGTTTCGTCGTATGCATAAACTGAGACAGGCGGGACACTGCATATGAGATGTCAGGGCGTGTGCACTTGGCTAGGTAAATTAATGATCCAACGAGCTGTCGATACGGAAGGGTCTCGTTTATTGTTGCGGCTGGGACGAGTTCTCCTGCATGAGGTTGCATCGGCACATTCGTCGGGTTGCACTCCAGCATATTGTACTTTTCAAGCAGGTTACGGATGTAAAAAGGTTGTGACAAAAGTAAACCATCATTTCCATCTCTGATTATTTGCATCCCAACATAGGCTGTGGGCTCCATTATCGTTATTTCAAAGTAGGATTTGATTGCATTGATGATCTTCTGCACGGCATTTTTATCTTTTCCAATGACCAGTGAATCATCCACCCATAAGCTGAGATAAGTGATTATTGCATCAACATCTCCAACAAATATACAGGGATCGCAGTAACATGGGTGCAAGTCGAATTTCTCGAGAAATTCGGTGAATGTTTCATTCCAGGTTTTTCCAGCCTGTTTCAATCCATATAAAGCCTTGATCAGGAGGCACACGATGGAGTCATCTCCATTGTGGAAACTCTCAGGTTGTGACATGTATATGGTCTCCTTCAGAATCCCGTAGAGATAGGCTGTCTGGACATCCAGCTGTGCGATATGCATTTTCTTTGCTGCAGCTATACTTAGTAGAAGTCTTATGGACTCGTACCGAGATACGGCGGAGAATGTCTCAAAATAGTCGACGCCTTCTTTCTGTCTATGCCCTCGTATGACAAGCCGGGCTTTAAATCGATCAATTGTTCCATCCATTTTACGTTTAAGCTTGTATACCCATTTACTGTCAAGTAATCTTGCATTGGCTGGCCTCTTCACGTATTTCCAAGTCCCATTTTTCTTATGACTTTCAATCTCATCTTGCATTGCCTTTATCCATTCTTCCTTCTCTTTAGACTCAACGGCTTCCTTATAAGTTGAAGGTTCTTTGTCTGCATAAATGGCATGAGCTTGATATCTATCTGGTTTCTTAATTTTAGCTCTGTCTCTTAAATTGCGAGTGGTTCCTGATTTTTTACTTGTTTCAGGCAAGACAACACGTGTCGTCCCTTGCGATGGAATGCGAGCCGTGTAGTCTCCTTTTTCAGTTTTAACTTGGACTTCTAATTCGTCACCCATTTTCTCGTTGTCAGGTTGTACTGGCTGTGGGTCAACTTGATCAGGCTGTGGGTCCTCGGGATCGTATTTCTCCTCGTCCGTCCATTCTGCATCATCTTGTGCATCATCTTGTGCATCATCTTTTGCATCATCTTTTTCAGATTTGGATTCATCAGGTTCATCTCTTTCTTCTTCGCCATGTATCATTACTGTCGGTTCAAAAGCTTCTTCGTGGAAAGATACATTTCTTGCCTCAGCCACTTATCCGGACTCAGGGTCGTAAAGACGATATTTCTTGCTCTCTGATGCGTACCCACACAGGATAAGTCGCTCTCCCTTTGCTCCCCAGACCGTCCTTTTCTGGGCTGGTATATGTGCAAATGCTACGCTACCAAAGACTCTCAAATGACGGAGTGAAGGTTTCTTGCCAAATATTGCTTCAAATGCGGTTATATTTGGACTTTGCTTGTCCAGTATTCGGTTGTGGACGTAGACGGTGGTGGCAACGGCTTCAGCCCATAAAGATTCGGGTAATTTAGCTGCCAGCAGAATAGTTCGAGCACAGTCTTTTAAAGTTCTTATTTCACGTTCGGACCTCCCATTCATTTCTGGATTGTAGCTGACGGTTGTTTCATGAATTATTCCCCGGTCTCTGAAGTATGATGCCAAAGTAGAATTACAGAATTCTCCACCATTGTCTGAACGGCATATCTTGACCTTTCTTCCTGTTTGATTTTCCATAAATTCAATGTAGCATTTGATACGATCCTTGGCTTCGTCTTTGCTCTTGAGAAAATATACAGTGCGGAAGCCAGTACCATCGTCTTTCAAGAGTAAGAAATATTGAGCTCCTCCCAGGGATGCAACAGGCATTTTTCCGGCTAAGTCCATATGGACCATTTCTCCTGGTTTTATCGTTGCATTTCTTGTTGCGGCTGGAAATGGCTTTCGAGATTGCTTCCCAATCTCACAGTCTTCACACATAATTTTATGTGACACGGCCTCCAGGTCAATTCCACGAACTGCGTCTTTCTTGATGGAGTCCAGCACATAGTTCATATTAATGTGTGTCAAGCGTTGATGCCATAGTTTAGCATTAGTCACGGGATGCATGTATGCAGCAATAATTTGTGAAGTGCGACGAAACTTCATGACATACATATCAATCTTGAACTCGGCAATTGGCCCCTTAAACCGTCCATCCTGATAAAATGTTGTTCCATTCTTGTCACGGACGATGGAGTACCCTTTCTTAGCCATTGATCCCTCAGAAAAAAGGTTGACAGCCCCTTGTATGTACAACACGTTATCTATGGTACATTCCTCCCATATGCCGTTGATGTAAGCGTCAAGTGTCACTGTCCCTTTTCCTAGTGCTTGTGTAGCCCTTTTGTCCGTTAGGAAGACTGACTTGGGAGTGTCAAACTCTTCATATCTTGTAAACCATGCCTTATCTCCACAGACATGCTGGTTAGCTCCAGAATCGCTTAGCCACACTTGTTCAGTCACGGGTGCTTGCATGGGGGTTTGTATTGCATTTAGCATGAACGCTTTCCCAGGGCTTCTATTGGCTTGTGCGGGATTATCTGAAGGTTTATTGCTCTGATTTTGTGGATTACTCCTGCATTCCCTTTTCCAGTAGCCCTTTTTCCCACACCCATGGCAGGTTGTTGCCTTTTTCAACTCTTCAATGCTCTGTTTCTTCTTGCCTTTCTTCTGGTCATGGGTCAAGAATGCCTTTGCTGCATCTTGATTGGTTGCTGCTGGTTTGGATTCCTTCCTCTCCAACTCCTCCTTCTTCAGACGGGCAAGTAGCATTATCATGCTCTGGTCCTTATACGGAACGCATTATACTCCTCGTCGGGGAGACTTGAGACAACCTTTGTGATAATGGATGCTTCAGGCATGACGACTCCCATTTCATTTAGTCTTCTGCCCAGCTCTTCCACCTCTGCAAATGCTTCAATCAATGACTGACTCTTGCCAATTTTGTAATTGAAGAATCTAGCCATGGTATGTTGCTTGTTAAGCGAGCTTGAATCTGAATTGATGCTTTTCAGCTTGTCAAACATTGCTTTTGATGTAGCGCAGTCATAAATATGATTTGTTTGAGTGGCACTGAGAGTGGGGACAATGATGGATTGTGCTTGTATATCCTTCTTATCCCATGCTGGCTGTTGTGCTTCATCTGCAGGTCGTTGGGTAGTGCCGTTGACCACTTCCCACAGGTCATGTGACTTGAGAAGTAAAGTTATCTGAAGTCTCCACCTCGCGTAATTGGTGTCGTCTAGCTTGACAATGTGCGTAACATCTATTCTTTTGATTGTTGATGTCATCTTGTCGTTGTGGAGTAGGGAAAGCAGAAGCGAAAAACAGAAATAGACTTGTTACCTTCTCTTTGCCTAATCAAGAGCAGTAGAATCGAAAAAGCTCGAGATTTGGTAGACGGGAACTCAGGATTTGGGTAGAGTGGTCGTCCTCAATAAAACTCGTCCTCGGGCGGAAGGTTCAGCTTCGGGTAGAGTCAAAGGGTTGATGTCTCTTGTCCAAACAATGGTCCAATTCACGGCACACTTTTACAGGCTTACTCCGTCCAGACTGGCACTGGGCAGTGGAGACTTACTGCTATTATTAACTGATGAATTGACCTTTTCACTTCACAACAATAACACTGATCTACTTCAGTTTATCAAGTGTTGAACAGGAAACAGTTCTTCCCGTTGTGAGACTTTAACAGACTCTGAGACTGGGGCACTTTTGCGACACTCAATGAGGCAGGTTGAGACCAACAATATGAATCATACAAACTAACGGCTTTGCTACCATGAAAGTAAAAATGATCTCGCTGGAAGATATTTTTAGACTGATGGTGATTTTTAAGTAGCTTCAGCTACTTTATGTGAAGACTTTGTCTGTCTGTCTGTCTGTCTGTCCGTCTGTCTGTCAGCAGGATATCAGGAGAACGGATCGAGATAATCGAAATCGGTTTTCGCCATCATACATATGACCCCAGGGGGAGGATCCTATCAACTTTTGGGGGCAATCGGACCACACCCCCTTTGGCGACAGGGGGTGTGGTCGGGGCAAAATGAGATTTTTAGTGCAATTTAATCTATAGGTGAAATAGAGTAAAATTATGTGTTCCGGAGTTGTGCCACACCCCCTCGGCGCCAGGGGGTGTGGTTGGGGCAAAATGAGATTTTTAGTGCAATTTAATCTATAGGTGAAATAGAGTAAAATTATGTGTTCCGGAGTTGTGCCACACCCCCTAGGCGCCAGGGGGTGTGGTCGGGGCAAAATGAGATTTTTACAAAAAATTAATCTATAGGTGAAATAGAGTGAAATTAAGTGTTCCCGAGTTGTGGTGGGACCGTTTGGGGTGAAGTACGTCTGAAGCTACTTCCTTATGCGCGTTTGCGACGGTTTATTATTAAACAACTTGGTTTTAAGGTTTTGACAGTACATAGGAGACATTCATACATATGTAACAATATGTGGTCAGAAGTGACCATACAAACTACGCAGAGTTATGCTCAAACGAAGTGTCCCTTCTAATGAGGCATAAAAACAAAAGGACCCTTTTAATCCCTTGTCCTGGAAAAAGGTTGGAAAATGCTCAGCCCTCATAAAAGTCGACAAACTTAAAAATTGATAAATATGGAAAACTTTGTTAACATGCATATTTTAACAGGATCAAGTTTAATTGAACAGTATCCGAAGTAAAGATGCTAAAATTATCGAATTCCATGTAGCATTGTGGTTTCATCTCTTGATCCTTCAATGCATTATCTACATATTACATGAATGCATTAATTACACATTTTAAATTTAAAGCAGTTTGGATCAGCTGCCTGTAAATGTATCTAAACTAATTTATCTATCATAATGAAGCCAAGGTATTAGGAAAAATATTTGCAAATGCTAAAAGTAAAAAAAATATATAAATTGCATATGGCCCTGTGGGGAATTGAACTCGCAATAAGTTTCGACATGCTGAACGAAAAGTCAATCTTTTATCCACTGCTCCATAAACACTAGATTATGAAGCCCACCGTCGAAGTGGACCTTATGCTCAACGTTGGAGGAGTACAGGACACGGGGCACCTTTCTTCCTCCGCTCATAAAAATAGTCCCCACTTTGCATTGTTGTTTTTTCATTGTTTCTGGCCATTGAATAAAAAAAACTGATTGAAACATGGGCATGGGTGTGTGTCACCTTTTGAACAACGTTTCAACGCAATCCACCATTCTGTCAGTGAAGGGTTGTCTTCCTAAGTTCTGGAAAAATTTTCGCAAAACACGAAATTTCACAAAATATTGTCCAGAAAATGAAAATGGATCGAAAATCTTGTGAACCTTCCGGACCGGGGGCAAAAACGCAGTATATCACCATGTGATGACACGGAAATTATTAGAACGGTGAGCATGGTCCTCCTCTGTTCACGCCAAAAATTGCGAGACGTGTTCAAAGTGACCATTGCACTGATGTCCACCTCTATTATAAACAGGCAGATATTCACTCAATTATCGGGAGATTTGGCAAAATAAACACCATAGATTTGTATGAGAAGCCCCAAGTAATCCTTAGATTTGGTAAGGCAAAACTCAGGATGTCCGCTTGTGACAGGAAAAAATTTTGCTTCCTGGATGAGACCAAAATTCAGCTCCCTGGTCCAGACGGAGTGACCAGATTGTGGTGGAAGCAAGACTAAAGTGCGAACAATTGATTTCTGTGGATAATTGTTAAAAATAGAGATATCATGGAAATCTTGGCTGTGGGTACATTTAGTATGTGGTGTGAAACTTTCGAATTCTTGCCGGAATGCAATGGTTTGAGGCAGTTTCCGTTAAAACGGGATAGTAACATTGAAATGTGTCATTGATCTCAAAAAAAAAAAAAAAAAATCGAAACGAAAACGAAACGAAAACGAAAAATCTTCTCAAAATGCTTCGAGGGTAATGGGATAAAGGTGTTTGGTTGGGTTTTTCAATCCCCTGACCTCAATCCGATCTAGCATTTATGGGGAACCCTGAAGCGTCCTGCCGCAGAACGGAAACCGACAAATCCAGCTTCTCTGAAAACCATAGTCACAAAAGAGTGGCGTAAGATCGACCTAAGTGTCACTGATTGATTGGTAGATTCGTGTTTTAGACGAATTCACGCGGGTATTGTCGCTGAAAGGAGGCCAGCAACATATTGAATGGGCTGTTCAGCTGCATCTACAATTTTGTGGCGTGCAATTTGCAATTTTTTGACATTTAAATATCTATAACTTCATCAGTTTTAGCCCAATTCATTTGAAATTTTGCACGAATGTAGTATGAAATATTGCTAATAATTGATCTAAAAACGAATTTGAAATATTAACCTGTTGTGGAGTATTTGTGATTTATATAATGCATGCATGCCTTGCATCTACAATAAAGTGACATACTGTATAGCAAATATTCGTGCAACTTATGTGATAAAGTGACCAGGTCATACATATGCTGGTCTTAGGTTTCACGTCCTGTCAAAACACTCAAACGGGGAGGCACCTTTTTCGTGTGACCAGTGTACTTCAAAAATTGGCTTAAGTGCGATTTTAATCGTCACGTGAGACAGGTGCATGGCGGCGGGGTGAAGAGGCATGCGTGCTACTTTTGTGGAAAGAAATATTCATTTTTTCACTTATTAGTTAACCATTGTCAAAGTCACACACTTGAGAAATGATACATACATACATATGTAATGCGTAATGCTACTTTGATAAAAAAATTGCTGAAACGTATTTCATGTTTATCGGGGCATATATTTTGGTTAGATTTTAGTAGCTGAGATAATTTTTTGCGTTCCAAAATTCTAAACGAACTACAGAAGCAAATATTAAACTACTAAAAATTGTTGTTCAAAATTATTTTTTACACAAATTGTGTTAAAATTTTGCTAGCGAATTTAAGTATTTAAATGTAAAATTTGAAACTTAACACAAAAACATGTTAATTTAAAAAACAAGAAAAATTACAATGAAAACAGTTTGAAATCAATTAAATTTCGTTTATTAGGAGTTCCTTTACCTAATAAAATAACTTTAAAAAAATTAATAAGTCAAAAACACTACGGGCGCCCTCAATGTCGCGGGGCCCCTAGTTTCTGCCTATTGACGTGACTGACATGTCGCCGACCACAGGTGTGATTAGTCTCGTGAAACTCGTAGTTATCCGTGGGCGTCGTTGCCGGGGGAACTGGGCGGTCCAACGGACAGACGTGAAAAACCCGCCTGTATCTCCGATATGCTGTGTCGTACGAGCAAAACACGTAGTCACATGGCATCGTTCCAGGACAATATTTAGCCCGGTCGGTAGCCCCGTTAATTTTGAAATATCCTTCCCCCGAACATGGATAAACTGCCGTGCCAGCGTTACCGTCCCGAGCAGATAACATGGTAATAAAGAGAAGTGTGCAAACCTGGCGGAAATTTTAAAGAACGTCTTTCTGTTATTTTCAAATTTTACACGTATTTAATAAAAACTTACCAGATTTTTTATCATTGTGACTAAGGAACCAATTATGATCAGGATGGTTGCGCAGATTGGAGATAAAATAGTACATGTATGATAGATTATATATACATACCTGAACTGATATACAAAGCATAATGATACTTGATATGTTAAATTAATTGCTAATTGAGGCAGATGGGCACAATTTGTGCATGTGACATCATTTTTCTGGTGATAGACGAATAAATTTCGATATTTGGGTAATTAGTGTTTATTCATGCACACGGAATGTATAGGGCTGATACATACTACATATTTGCATAAATATTCATGACTATCTCGGCAACTATATATGCCAAGGGGCACCGGAGAAATGGGAACAATCTCTCTACAAAGGCTTACATTAAGGTATTATATTTACGAATTGTATATTTATTTCACTAATAAGTACAAATGTATTATCAGATTTATGAATTACTTACTTTGTACCCCAAATAATTTTAGTAATCGAACGAAAAAAGAACGCTGCAAAAAATCTGGTGTACATTTTCGCGGAGTTATTAAATTTATACCTCGCTCCTGGTGAGAATTATCTGTCAAATAAGTAAAACACTTGAGGATATGGTGATTTTTTTTAAATCAAAACTTCGAAACTCATAATTCATCTAGAACTGACGTCGGATGAAAATATGATAACCAATGTATGCATGTCCGTATTCACGGGTTTGATGTGATGAATTTCTTACGGAGAAGCTGTCCACCAAAAATTGCCACTCTACTATTCATGGTTAGTTCAGGTTGGGCTAGGTTATAATTGGTTTGCCTCATGATAGATCCCTTATACGGGCGGATTACGCCATAAATTTTGAAATAATTTGCGACTTTTTCAGGCGTCCCTTTCAACGTAGAAACTTGGCAACTCACCAACACATAGAATAGAATACCCAATCATTACGGATGCCATCGTGGCGCAGCTATGTATTATGCATTAATTTTTGTACTTTGAGACCTATGTTTTGATTATACCATAGGTCTCAAAGTTTTTTTTACTAAATGGATATTTTTCTCCACGGTGGTGGTTAGGATGCAAAAATTTTAGATGAGGGCTGTTTTTCAAGAGGGTTGTTTACAGAATTCAAAAATATCAATTCCCCAAAAATTAATCAAAATTAATACAGGTTTTTTAATAAGTTCTCACGATATTTTCATGTTACCCCCATGTTTTTGATGTGGGGGAGCCAGTATGTGAATAACGCATATATGTTAACGTTCCACATCAGATCGTCTGGTTTCCATGCGACTAGTTTGCTACTGATTTGATTTGCATATTTTATATTGTTTATTGCTCGGTATTAACCAATATAACTCAAATTATAACCAGGATCAGATTAAATCCAATTTTTTAAAAAATAGAGCAGAGCTCCTGGCTAATGAATTATTTAATTGCAGACGCAAACGGTGCGTCCTGAGGTAGTCTGGCAAGATCCACCAGTGCTGTTGAGACAAAAATATCGTTAGTTCTGTATCACTTCAATCGGGCTTTAAAATGTAAAGTAGTACCTTCCCCCATTAATGCATCCTACATTGCAAGCATTTGCGGGTAATTGGCAAACGTGTAGTCCACCCGTGGGTCTTCCAGCCAGGATTTGACCCAAAGGCACGAAGGATGTGCCTAAAAATAGAGGAACAAATTAGATACAACCAAAAGCTGGATAAATTTCTTACTTCCAAAAGGCCAGATTTTGCTCTGTGCTTCTTTGGGCATGGAAGCTTGGGCCGAAACACAGCCTGCAATGATGAAGATGACAAAGATAGATGCTCTATGCATTTCTAAACAGAATTAGACTTTCAGTTTTCAAGTTAAAAGAAACTGTGATGCTGATAATTTATGTTCTTGTGTCAGGTCCATTTTATACCAGTCTGTTAACCGTAACCTTGTCGTTTCAAGCTAACGTAACTCCAGTTAACACAATTGGCCCGAAAGGGTGAAAAAACAAAGATTCAAGCAAGCTACATTTTTGTCGAAATTGGAACCGGTCAAAACTAGTTCATGATACCGAAATAATCCAATCTATCCTGACAATTCCAACTCTGAGTTTGTTTTACAACCGCAGTTTATAAATAGTCAACCTGTAAAAATTTACACTTCGCTTGCATAGTCTCAAGTTAATTGTAATCATAGAAGCCAATGTCTTCGCTATTATATAAAATTGTTATCGCAAGTTTCATTCTACTGAATTGAATGCAAACATGAGGATGAGGCGTAGGCGAGCTGATTTAACGAGTCCTTGGTGTCAAATTAGGAGGATTTTGTAGTCTGTAATGAAATACATTGCAAAGTTCGTCACCAAAAATTTGCATAGCTATGGTAATCCGAATATGGAGACGTTGACTACAGAATCCTATTATTTGGACACCACTCATCCTCGTGTTTTCAATCAATTCAATAGAAGGAAACCTATGGCAATAATTTTGGCTGATAGTGAAAACATTGGTTTCTACATATATGCCATAGCAATTATGTAAATTGTTATTGCCTTTGCATACAAGCGAAATGGAAATTTTTGCAGGTTGACTATTTATAAACAGCTTTCTGTGGTTATAAAACAAACCTAGAATTGGAATTATCTGGATTGATCGAATTATTTTAGTATCATGAACAAGTTTTTACCGGCTTCAATTTTGATAAAAATATACTCTCTTTGTATCTTGGTTGTTTCGTGCCAATTGTATCAACTAGAGGTACGTTAGCTTGCAACCACACTTGAAGGTTATGTTCAATAGAATGGTATAAAATGGACCTGCTACGAGAACAGAAACTATCAGCATCAATGTTCCATTTCATTTGAAAAGTAAAATCTTGCTCCGTTTAAAAATGCTTAAAGCATCTATCCTTGTCATCTTCATCGTTGGAGGCTTTGTTGCCACAGAAGCTTCGATGCCCAATGAAGCACAGAACAGAATCTGGCCCTTTGGAAGTAAGAAATTTGTCCATCTCTGATTTTGTATAAAATGTTTCCTTATCCTTTAGGCACTTCTTTTGTTCCTTTGGGTCAAATTCTGGCTGGGAAACCCACGGGTGGGCTGCACATTTGTCAGTTAACCGCAAATGCCTGTAATGTGGGATGCATTAATGGGGGAAGGTACCACTCTGCAGTTTAAAGTCCGATTCAAGTGATGCAGAACTAACGATACTTTTTGTCTCAACAGCACTGGTGGATCTTGCCAGACACCTACCTCAGGATGCACCGTTTGCGTCTGTAATTAAATCATTCATTACCCAGTGGCTCCGACCTATTTTCGAATATTGGATTTATTTTTATCCTGTTTATTATTTGGTTTATATTTGGTGGATACCGAGCAATAAACAATTTACAATTTGCAAATCAAACCCGTAACAAAGAAATTGTATGACATCCAGGCGAAGTGTTCTGGAATGCATACGTAGACTCGTAAATTACACGTAAGCTCCCGCTCTGCAAAAGACTCCGGGGTAATAGGAAAATATGCTGAGAATGTACTGGAGGGGTCAAAATTCAGTATTATGTTTGATTTATTTTTGGGAAATTGAGATTTTTAAATTTTATGAACAAATCTCTTGATACAAAATATTGCATTCGCATTCCAACCGTACATAAAAACATTTTTCTGTACTAGACAGCTTATTTGTGACGATTATTACCGAATACTTATATGAAATCCTTCTGTAAAGCATACTATTGACATAAAAACTTATACAAATAGGGCTAATATTCCTTACCTTTTTTCCGTGGGGCATAATGGTTTTACAATAAGTTAAATGTCAAAACTAGTTTTGCGTTAAATTTCATATTACTTAAACCAACAAATGTTTTTATGTGACGTACCGCCATCTCATTTCCTTTTCGAAATAACCTTATAGTGGTAGGGTAGGTTTAAATTGTTTGCCACAAATAAGGTATCTACAGTGCAGCTAGGTAAAAATTGCATTTCTACTAATCCTAAGCTACGGATGCTCTTATGTACCAAATAATTTAACAAATCGTTTTAAACCAAATATGTATATATGAAAAGAACTTTTTATGAGTCGTACTTAACATTTGAAACTTTATCTTAAATTTAATCACCGTACTGGTTTACATACTTGCATAAATATATCTAAAAAAAATGCCAATTCCAAATTAATTATCTTCTGCCTGTAAGGAAGAAATCAACATATGGTACTAATTTTATCTTTCGATTGTGTGCATGCAGTGCACCTGAGTGAAATGATGAATGATTTAATTCGTAAAAAAGAAAAGCTTCAAAAGGCAAAGGAAGCATTCACAACGATCTGTACGTGCACAAGTTTAAAAACAAACCAAAATTAAAACTGACCCCATCGATTCATAAAACTTTGCAACCAAACGATGCTGTCTTCATTATTCTCTCATATTTATCAGAAACTCATCTTGGCTCACTCACTACAAACTGCAATGGCGTACGGCAAATTATTCATTTCTGTTTCTCTAGGTAAGCACAGAATCAAGTCAATAATTTTTGCCATGAAACATTGGTTGCTTTATTGATTTTGTGTATATTTTACAAAACCTTCAGTATTTTGGTTAGATTCGATTAGGCCGACTGATCAACTGTTAACCAACCTCCCAACAATAACATTTATATTTGTACAATAAGAAGTATTAAAGGTTTTTCATGAAAGTTTGTTGATAAATCCATAAATTTCAGTTTTAAAAACGGTGGTCATAAATCCATTATATTTTGTTCACAATATTATCGTTATACGTGTACAGATATGCATGACCAAAAAATAAATTTTTTCTTGTTATTTATTCGATTGATTTTTGGTTTGGTTTTATACGTGCACAAGTTTTGGTCACTGATTTTAAAGAATTATGATATGAAATGATAAAGAAATGAAATGGTATATTTACCAATTATCGAATGTAAAAATAATAAACTCTTGCATCCACTACGAAAACTGTCCTTTTAAGAGTAAGAATTATTCGATTCAACAATGAAATCCACCACTAATTTTAAAATTTGGCTTTTAACAAGATGCAGAATTTTTTAAATGCCTGAATCGTTACAAGATTAGGATTTGTCACAGACATTTTATTTATCGCGCCGATGACCATGTTAAGTACTGCAGCTGCATTAACAACCGCACCAGCTATGCTGGCGCTAACATGAAAAGAAATTAAAAAACTCAAGGACCATATCAGAATGAATGTTACAGATTTACATGTAAAATAAGTATCGAGTGCACAAATCGAATTGACAGTTGTACAGAAAATAAGAAATCCTTCCATTTACGGTCAGGTAGGCGAGAATTGTCGGTAGGAGGAATGGCAGTGCGGCGCATCCGATGAGAAAGAGAGTAAAAGTTATCATGAACTTATTCCATTTTTTGGCAGGTTTCTCATTTACGGCTTCTATACAGAAGGAAAGGGAATGTTAAATGTTTTTGTGCAAGTTTAACAAATGTAACGTGTAATTTAACTTCAATTACTATTCATTTCTTGGCTCACAAAGATGTTGCTTGTTTTCCATACGAATGAACAATAAATAAACATCAATAATGTATTGTGATGAATCAGAAAGTTGAGCTATAGAAAAATGGAAAACCCGCGACAATCCTAATAACCCTCCTATAATGGTATCACTTTTGGAGTCCAGAAAGCACCTAAGCCCAATTTCTTAATACCCTATAACTATAGTAGCCCTCGTTTTGTGGGTTCGAATTGAAGAGTGACTGGTATGCGATGAAGTGAAAATTAGACAAGCACCGATTTGAAAGAAGAGAAAGAAAGGCCAATTAAGAAACGATGGCTCACTAAAGTTTAACGAATGCGTGCCCGGCGAATACGTAGTGCTCAGACTGGTAGATAGTCTAATGGCTAGAGAGGTAGATCGAATACAGAACTAATTTGAATGAAATACCTGATTTATTGGACACGGAGTTGCATTTATACGAGGTACGAAGCTAACCCCATCGAGGCAAATAGCCATGCGGTTGATAAGGCGAGGTAGCCTAACAACACCGTAGATATGTTGGTATTTGTCATAGGACTAGGTACCTTGCGTGAGGTGCGTGCGTGTATCCCCACAACATTACATGTCGTGTCGGGTATGGTATCGTAGCCCAGGTTTATTGTCTCAAGGTTGAAACGCGAATTTTTCTTGCATTCGCGGAGTACTCGATTGTAACTAGCTCCACAAACGGAGCTAACTTTTTGCAAGAAAAAGTTATCGAAATTCCAACAAATTAGCAATTGGAAAATAGTACTTTAAATAGAATAATTGTTGAAGAGGATAATGGTGCATCCGTATTTTCAATATGACAAATGGTTACCGAGATAATTTGGGAAAACCTAACTGAAATGTATTTGATAGTGGGATAAAACTATAAATGTAATCTCTCTGAGCATCACAGTACCTTATAATAATGTAATCTTGCTTTATTAAAATGCCCACATATAATAATTTTATTTTTATTATACATATTTTAAAATCTTAAATGAATAATGTAAAACATTTAAATAAACCCTTACAAACGAATATAAAAAAGTAGCGTCAGAACGATCGAAATTTCCTTAAAAATGATATCATATCTGACAATTATATATTTTTGACCCCTGACCTCATCCTCATGGTCATGAGATCAAACATATTAACGTCCTTGAAATCGGGATCAAATTTCCTTTAAAATGACACCCCATATGCCAATTATGAATTTTTTGACCTTTGACCTCGTCCTCAAGGTCACGAGGTCAAAAATTTTAACGCCATTGAATTCGTGGTGAAATTTCTTATAAAATGAGACCCCATATGAAAATTAATGTTAAATTTAATTTGGACCACACCCCCTGGCGCTGTAGGGTGTGGTCTGATTGACCGCATTTTCGAACTCGACCGAGAACTAAAAATTAGAAGCACAATGGCGAAAACGGGGTTTGATTATGTCGACTCGTTCTGGTGATATCCTGCTTACGGACAGACGGACAGACGGACAGACGGACGGACGGACAAAACGATCACAATAAGTAGATGACGCTACTTAATAAACATACAGTGTGTCCACTTAAAAACGAGTCCACCAAACTACCATGAGCACTAGGTAATACAAATTGGCATAACTTTTTTCTTTGTTTATTTACACAGGTGATTTTTTTACAAAATGTATACCAAGTATTTATATAACAGAATACGGAAAAGAATAGAAATTCAAACACTATTGGAGGAGGGATACTCCGAGAGAGAAATTTCCGAAAAAATCAAAGTTGCAGGAAGTACTGTCCAGCGTTGGAAAAACCGAGAGTCAACAGCTGACAAAAAAAGGCCTGGACAACCCACCATACTGTCACCTACCACTAAAAATATGATTAAAACTAGAATGTACCGAAAAACTGGCAGTTCCACTCGAAAATGTGCGGCCGCCATCAATCTCACAAATCGATTCAAACGGATGGATAAAAAGATTAGCAAATCTACCATTCAAAATCATCTAAAAACCACCACATGGGGAAATAAAGCTTTCAAGAGATCTAAAAAACCATTTTTGTCTGCCAAAAATATTGAAGATAGGTTAAAGTTTGGTAACTTTTTGGACGAAAACGGCTATTTGACAGAGGGTAAAAGGGGTGAAGAAAAACGTCGACATATACTATTTACCGATGAAACTTGGATTTATCTTCACCCTCGGGGGAATCCTCAGAACACAAGGTACAGGACAGAAAAAAGAACGGAGGTTCCAGCAACATCTACACCGAAAAAAAGTCTTCAGATTATGGTTGCTGCTGGGTACTGTTCGAGGGGCGTCTCTCGTTTGCACATCATTCCGAGTGGTCAAAATGTAAACGGAGCCTATTACCGTGACAAAATTCTTCCTACGTACTTCGAAGCCATGGACAATAAGCTACTTTTTCCAAGTAAGAAAAAAATAACTTTCATGCAGGATGGGGCACCAGCTCACACTGCAAAAGAGAGCATGCGCCTCCTAGGGGAGCACATTTCAACAGTCTGGGGGAAGGGGACTTGGCCAGGAAATAGCCCGGACTTGAACCCAATCGAGAATCTGTGGCCCTATCTCAAGAATAGCGCGTATGAGCAGCCAATTCCACGAACCCGTTCTTCTTTAATTCGACGCTTCCAAAAAAAATGGAAGGAAATTTCGGTTACCGTTTTGGAAAATCTGACGCAGAGTTTCCCTAAACGAATTAGAGATATGCAAATTGCGTCTGGAGGCATCACTAAATACTAAGGTATTGTATACCAAAAGGATTTATGTTAAAAAAAATTTTAGTACAAATAAAATCACTTTTATTACCCCCCCCAAAAGTGGACTCGTTTTTAAGTGGACACACTGTACATACATATGTGTGCAAGTTAGTGACATTCAATTGCAGATAGACTATCTACGATGGGTTGCGTATGCGTAAGTATTATTTGTATTGAATATTATCCACAATTTTCGGAAATGATTAGTTGATCGAAGTACGCATTTCCATTGATATACACATTCATATCTGTAAATTCTAGTCCTTGAACGCCTTAAAGCAAACTCACCTCTTTGCAGGAAGTCAGCCTCCTTCAACAATCCGTTGAAGAAGACGACATGCTCTTTAGTGCCACGCCATATCGCGAGTCCAAATGTGATGTCATACGCACAGCCAAGGTTGGCAATGAGGAGAATAAGTATTGGCAGAATGTTTTCCTTGGCATCTTTACCCTTATGTACGATATGAAATAATTCCAGGCCGATTAGTACAACACCGACAATGAAAATGATGAATTCAGTAAGATAAAATGAGTAGAGCAATTTCCTTCGAGGGGTAAGATAGAACGTTTTGGTGCGTTCATCAAAAGTCACCGGGAATTCAAAGTAGAAGCAAAAAATCTTTTTGTACACGTATATGATTTGAATGTTAGACATTTTTGGACTGAAAAGACAATTCGCAAATACAACAGTCTCGAATTGGTATGTTTGCCAACCAACTAATTTGATTATACTTTAGAAGCTAATCAAATTAAGCGATATATTTAAGCTTTAGAAATAGGTAATATTTACATACGAATTTCTTGAATTATGTATTTCAATTAATTTAAGCGATATAACTAAAGTTTAGATATATACCTTAAATTCCATGACGGGGACAATCATATATTTTAAGCTATTCTTGCAAGCTGTAAATTGCAAGATGAATTTAGTACTAGGATTAATTTTTAGTTTGATAAGTCATCTTAGAAAATGAAAGATTTCTGGCGTGATGCTATAAGGTTAGAAATATCACAAATACTGTTTTCCAATATTAAAGTAATACGCAAAAAATGATAAACAATTAATTAGCCATGACCTTATGGCGAAATATTAATTTTTAGACCACATTTAACGGTCCATCTTATGTAAATTAGCCCTTAACCAGCTTCATAAGTTTATAAATATCACAAATATTGTTTTCCAATATTAAACTAATGCGCAAAAAATGATAAACAATTAAATTAGTCCTGACCTAATGGCAAAATCTTAGTTTTTTAACCACATTTAACTGTCCATCTTATGTAAATTAGTCCTTAACTAGCTTTAGAAGTATGTCTAAATGTATTCTCCATCCACAATGATTCTACCCTCTTCATGTTGGTAGGAAATTGTTCATTTCTGAATTATAAATGGATGTTTGAGTTCTAACGTATGTGCAGAAATTGTTAGGGAACATGAATTGTACTTTGTAGATAAATAATTATGTAATCGCGGAATATAAGAATTCCATAAATCCGGAAATCTCTGGCGACACATTCCAGTTAGTTTATTTTTAACTGTAAGAGTATTTTATTTTACTGTATTTTTACCTGAGTAACTGTTTTAGTTATGTAACAATGTATGTATGTATGTCAAATTTCGAGACGATGTAGCAAATTCCATAAGTTCTAATTTTAGAATGAACTGCAAGGAATTGTGCGCGAGTACCTGACAATTCTATTTTCAGACCTTTCAGGCATGCGCTTTCAGTTTGGCGTTCACATTCTGCCCGTAGGCCAGCATCCATCCCGTCTGACATTCTGACATAAATGGGTCGCCGTTTAGGCAGCATTAAAATCTAACTGCTTGTCAGAGCCTTACAACCTCTGCACAAGACTGTATAGCGATTCTCAATGTGCCTCAATTGAGAATCTGAGCTTGTAAATATTGTCTCAACTAATTGTAAAGTCTTAAATTGTCTCAGGTAGTAAGTAAATAAGTAACTGATAGTACAAATTCACTTAATTCACGTAAAAAAAGCACACTTAAAAATCATTCATCAGAAATCCTTCAGTGAGTGAATGGAAGGTGAAGGAAAGCTTTACTCCATTACACCGTTTGCTTCTGTTACACCCCCTCAAAATTCCAGATCAAACCTGTTTGTTACAGTCGAAACCTTCACCAAAACTCAAAATCTTGTAGAATTTTATGATTTCTTACTCCAAGCAAGATAGTTTTTTTAACCCTATCTGATATGAAACTTGAGTTTTTAATTGTTAAAATATCTTTGGAATTTTATTTTTTTCGAAAAAGTATGATTTTCAAAAAAGCTAAATTTAACATTGTGTATGAGAAACCAACTATATGGGACCATTATAAGTTGTGAGTCATATGTAAGTAGTGATCCACTTTTTAATGCTTTCCACACGCGAAGGAGAGTGGGATAATTCACTAAGTTGTAGTATCCTGAAATTGAGCAACCGATATGCCACACAAAACATGTCATCAGAGGTTGATCAAATCTTAGGCGGGAAAATGAGACTGAAATAAAACCAAATATTGAAAATACGCGTGGTACAAAATTTAAAAAACGCATAAAATTTTGTAGTTAAATAATTTCCCACGAAAGCAGAAGTATATAAATTTTAAAATTCTTTGCTTTTCTCAGTTAGACAATAGTATTGACTAAATAAATTCACCACCTTCGGAAAAATATCCTAAGAACCGGCGTCTCAGGCCGCACGAGAAGTGATAACCTATATTTGTAGGAACGGTTTTACATCGATTCATTATGGCAACCAAACCATTAAACCTAGTCAACTCAAATCATGGCAGGGTTAACACTAGACTATTGGGTGGTGAAAAGTGTAAATATCAAATTGCCAATAAATATGCAAGTAACAAAAACTAACATTCCATACAAGAAGTCACAGAATTTGCAAAAAGATGTCGCAAGAATTGTTATTTTTGAATAGTGCTGCGTGTACCTTGACAATTCTGTTGTCTTCTATTGTTGATCCATGCCATGTCTTGACCTAGGTAAAGACATGGCATGGATCATGGACAGTAGCAAAATGCCCCTAAAACTTAATAAAAATCAAAGTTTTGCAAAATTCTCGGGGATTTTTAGGATCAAGTCTTATGGAGATTAACATTATAATCAGTTCCGGTGGTGATAATATTTCGCACGAAAGTAAATAAATTTCAATAATACCGAGCACATTTTAGTAGACCACTACTCTGTTAACTACCTCAAGGAAAAATTTTCAGAAATTCATGCTTTTATAATGTATGTAAAATTAATAAATGTATGACAAGAAAAGTGGGAACTGAAGGGTTGGAGGTAGCTTGGGAAAATTGTTATCTTTTGGGTTTAAGTTAATCGATGGTCAAAATCGCATTGATTTCTAAGTTAACAATCGCATTGGCTATAATATTAGTGAAAATAGCTTGAGTTTTGGAAAGAGTGAAGCAAATGGCGACCGTTTTATACTGTGTCACTACTTATGACTCACCCCTTAGTGCAAGAATTTTCAAAATCTTGAAGAACTTAATTTTTGGTGAAGATGTAAACGAGCAAAAACAGTTTTCTTTTACTCTTTGAGGGGGTGTGATAAGGTCAAATGGAGGCATTGAGGGAAACCCTATTTCACTTTTTCTATCCTCCCCAAGTACAACATATGCGAAGGGCATCGAAATCGGAGATCAGAATTTAAAATCTGCAATTCCGACTGAGTTCTTTTGTTTTTATGCTTTATGTTTTTATGGAGTGAAAATTGATTATGAGTGACAGTAACCAAGACTGGAATTTCGAGGGACACGAAAAATTTTTTTTAAGACTTGTACAATTTATAGAACTGATTTTTTAGGGAATAACGGTGAAAATAATTTGGTGTGACTCCGCCCCTTACCTTGAACTTAAGCTTACACTTTATTAAGTAGCTTCAGCTACTTCATGCGAAGACTTTGTCCGTCTGTCTGTCTGTCTGTCTGTCCGTCAGCAGGATAACGAGAGAACGGATCACGATAATCGAAATCGGTTTGCGGCATCATACATATGACCCCAGGGGGAGGATCCTATCAACTTTTGGGTGCAACCGGACCACACCCCCGGGCGCCAGGGGGTGTGGTCGGGGCAAAATGAGATTTTTAGTGCAATTGAATCCATGGATGAAATAGAGTGAAATTTTGTATTCCCCCGTTGTGCCACACCCCCTGGGCGCCAGGGGGTGTGGGTGGGGGAAAATGAGATTTTACTAAAAAATGAATCAAATCAATCTATGGATGAAATACAGTGAAATTAAGTGTTCCCGCGATGTCGTGGGAGTGGTTAGGGTGAAGTGAGTCTGAAGCTACTTCCTTATGTGCGTTTACGACGGTTTATTTTAGTATCAAGCCACCCATAGTTTTCGAGTACAGAGACGAGAACGTTTTGTAAAAAACTGGCTCCAATAGCTTTGAATCTGTTCCATGTTCTCAATTTCTGGCGAGGAATTGTTTATGTACAGTTGAAATGTAATTAATTCCATCAGGTCACCCATGGTGACTATAATTTAAGGTAGTGAATTAATTTAACAACTTTAAACAAATACCAAAATTTTCGTACTGCAAAATTGGAGTATGGTATTGAATAGAATGAAAATTTGTTGAAGTCGGTGCCTATCTAGGAGCTGACTCGGATGGATAAGAGCTGTATTATCTTATCGTTATCCAGGCTTGCCAACTCATGTATTATATAGGATCAGCGGGCGGAGTTTGTCCGTCCATCTGTAAGCAGAATAACACTATTTTTAGAAGGAATTTATATTTCATGCTGCATGAAATCATGCATCTATTTTCCGATGGTAACATGCAATTTTTAGACAGGAAAGATTTCGAAGGTGTGGTAAATTTGGCCACACGCATTTAGCGCCTTGGGGTGTGGTCAAATACTTTTTCGACTTGTTTAGATTTTTTTACTTTGATTCAGAATATTAATTGCTAATGATGTCGTAGTTCATTAAAACTTACCTGTCACACCCTCCAATGTCAAGGGTGAGATAATTCCGAAAACGATAATCTGAAAATAATATTTTTTCATCATACAGAGTCGAGACAATGCCTATTGCGAAACTAGGGGATTGGTTAATGACGAGACGAATTTATTGCAGAAATTGATTCTGTTTATGAATTATGTCAACCGAATCAATATTTTTGCTATATAGCAAAGAATAAAATTCCAGTGTTGTCGGGATTGTGTTTGGGGCAAAGTTAGACATTAATAAATTCAATCGTGCTTCTGAAATATAACCAAATTCAATGAGTACGCGGTGCATTTGTTCATCCAACTGAAGCTACTTCCGCACGTGCGTTTTGGTGCGGTTTATTACATATACATTACATATGCCTATATTGAAAGGTTTTATTTGCGAAGCACTGATTAAGTAGTTCTCGTGGCAATCTGGGCATGACTTGTATCTAACGATAAGTGTCTAAAGCTAAGCATGTCAACCTTACTTTTTGAAATTTTAACCAAACCATTTTTTATCAAAACTATTGGATTTTGGATCCCAAATTAACGCAGTATATGTTGTCAAGTTTATTATGCCAAAGATTATTTTGCAAACTAATTATTAGTCAAAAAAAGTATGAAACGCTTTGACTTGAGTGTGCCCAATTCTGTTTGAAGCATTATTTTCACGTACATATGCCGTACCTGTATTTTTATATACTGTAGTACATACTAACAAGGTAAGCTTATCTTGTTATTGGGAACGAGATATTTGTTATCGATAATGTCGGTGGTGCAAAGTAATTGCTTAGCTAAACTGCAGTGGTTATGGGTTGTATAATTATTTTGAGGCAGGTTGATATTTATTTATTGCCATCTCACTTAAATAAACCCACCGAGGCAATTCGAGGTTTTTATTAATCTACATAGTGAAAGACAGCGTATTCTTATGCATTTTTTGGCTGGTTTGATGTGGGGTGTACTTTGTCAGTCGGCATATGCGACCAAAATTAGTGCATATGCCGTTAAACGTTGATCAGCTTAAATAAATACATACAAATATTGATACATATGTACTTCTATATTGTAAACTTCTTTCATATTGAAATTTCCAGAAGTTTTTTTTCTCCACGTCTTTAGTAAAATCGTTAAGAGAATGTATGAATAATAATTCAAATGTCAGCGTGGCTGCATTTTCCCCGAACGGGGAAAACGATCCGGTATTGGATCGAGCCCTTTTGCGCTGACCACCTTACAATAATGATCTCTTCCACTTTCACAAGTCCCAGTAGGAGTAACATTCTTTCCCACCGTGTAGATAAATAAGATCATCGCATGAAATCTATCCATCATTTAGAGCCAACAGTGCTAATACATACATACACCAATCGCATCCCAATATAATTAATGATTATGTAAATTATTTTATAAATCTTACTTATATACAAATGAATGGACAACGCTTGACTATTGCCTCAAGCATATTCACATTTTCCATGGTTCTGTATGAGGCAGATAGCGAAAATAAAACATTGACTGCGATTATGCAGAAAAAGGAGCAGGTCGTTCCGCTCCTCCTCAAAAAACACACACTCCACATATGTAAAGTGATTGTCCGTCTCAGTTTCACGAAAAAAGTCTCAAATTTCTCAAATTGAATTTCTTTTCTCCCATAATTCTCGCCAGTTCACGAGGTGTGGCGGATGAGCCGTTTTGACCCGCCCACTCTTCCAATAACGATTTGAAGTATTTGTAAGGATCCAAACTCCCAGACGTAAATCCCAATTCTAATTGTTCCTGCCATCCTCTTGGTACCCTAAGGCAGTCGGCAAATTCGCATCTTCGTCGTGTAACATAGCCGTCCTCAACAAGGTGCGAGACAAAGTCGGAAATAATGAGTGGATTCATTCTGCAATGCACTTGTTCTTTACTTGCTTTAATGATGTTATGTTTGAAAGCAAACTTATGTAATGCAAGACTTGAGAGATGTGCAGCTAGCAAGTTGAATGGAGCGTATGATGTGAAGGAAATAATTGACGATGACGATTAATGTTTGTATTCAATTCTGGGTTCAATTCAACGTTATTTTGATAAGCCCCAATGAGGGGAATATGATAGCTTTGGTCGCGCCATATCGTGATCGAGATAATACTTCTACGGTAGAATTATTATCACCATCGAGATAATACTTCTACCGTAGAAGTATTATCTCGATGGTGATAATAATTCCCGCGTCGAATTATTATTACCATCGAGATAATAATTCTACGGTCGAATTATTATCACCATCGAGATAATAATTCTACGGTCGAATTATTATCACCATCGAGATAATAATTTTACTACTTTGTCGGTCAGCAGTTCTACTTTTCTACTGTTCTACAGTTCTACTTTGTCGGTCAGCAGTCGGCCTACGTGGCAAAAATTGGTGGATATTTTTAGGTTTTCAAGCAAGTTGAGCTGTCAAAAGTTAATAAACGCATATAAATAAATAGGTATGTACATATATCTCTCTCATTTCTTTTACTCTGTAATTTCCAGAAGTTTTTTCTCCACGGTTTTAATAACATGAATGGATAGCGCTAGATTACTGCCTCAGCAACACGAGTAAATAAATGTGAGTAAATAAATGCCGAGCTTGTTGAAGTGTTGCTGGGCGTTGAATCATCAGCAACAATTCCACATTTTGCATGGGATGGTTTTGTTTGAGGCAGATAAATAGCAAATATGTATAAAACATTGACTTCAATTAGTAACAGAGCAGGTTGTTCCACTACTTATCAAAAAAGCACACACGGCACATATTCCAATTGTCCGTCTCACTTACATACCTCTCCATGCCAAAAGTCTCAAATTTCTCTCACACCTGTGATACATTAATACATCTACATATTTATGTAGGCACGAGTCCTGCCATTTACTGCATCTGAACAAGGGGCTCACTTGGTATTTATTTATTTCGTCTCTTAATTCTTAGGGAACTTCGATTGCAGACTTATATATTTCGATCATGATTGATGCGTTTATGTATTAAAATAAAAGGTGAATCCAACATAGTTTATAACACGTATATATGCAAACTAAAATGTATTTGTGATACAGGCAAATTTCAAAAGGTCGTTTAGTTTTTAGTAAAGAAGTTTCAGAATAAACCCAAATACAAAGCAGTCTACTTGGATGTTATATATTTAATCCGTTTATGCACTGTGCAAACGATAATCTGCATTATCCTCGTAGTCTCATCTTGCCTCACAATGGCCATCATGAAAGAAGCTAACAATTTTTTTCAGAAAATTGTATTTTCTTATCTATTTATAAGTTTATATAATTTGTTATAGACATTGAGTAATATATGTATTATTTTTAGAGCATTTTTAATCGTAGGTTTATTAGCAAGTAAGTTGTTCTCGACGAAGATTTACAAAAAATCAAAGCTTACAAAATTTTTAATATTTTACAGTGAGCAAAAATAGCCGATTGATAAACTGCCACAACCCTCAGGTTAAAGGTCTTGTATGTATTTCCAGTATACGTTCTAAAAATTAAAATATCAATTTTAATATATACATACATACGTGACTTTGTAGTATTTGATGAGGTATACACATAAATGAGTAATTAATTTATCCTTAGAAGCTTTTTAACTTTAGTCTACGCAATTCACCCAATTTTAATTAAGCGGGAAAATTGAGACTCGTAGCTATTACGGAAAAGGGAAATAACTTGGATTGACACTTAATGATTATGTTAAACTAAATCTTCCCATCAAAACCAACGAGAAAATTGGGGAATTTTTCCGTATCGTGACCAACTGACAAGTTTCATGGGAAATTGATCTATTTCCAAAATTAGATTAAAACCCATCTTGTTAATTGCCACTAAAATTGTCTTACCTGCAAAAGCATTGAACTGCCTTTCACGCATAATTTTCGCCAGCTCTTCCAGAGTCGCGGATGGCCCTTTCTTGCCCACCCACTCCTCCAACAACTCGTAAAAATATTCGTAAGGGGTGTAACTTCCCGACTGGAATAGGTCTCCTAATTGAACCCTCCTACCCCCACTAACTTCGAGACAGTCGGCAATTTCTGATCTTCGTCGTGTAAGATAGCTGTCGCTCGCTAGGTGGGACGCTAAATTGGAAATAGTTCCTGGATTCATTTCGCCCCCAAAGTGTGGTGTTAAGGTGGTAGTAGCTGGATGTAGATTGATATTTTTGTGTAGTTCCTTCTCTGTTTATATACGCACGATTTTACCTGACAAGCCGCAAGGACAGATTGGCCTCATCAATCTTATCTCACCGTGAGTAAATAAATGCCGAGCTTGTTGAAGTGTTGCTGGGCGTTAATGCATTGCATTGCTAGTCAATACATTATTATGACGAAGAGGTGACTTACAAACGACTGGCGTGGACTATTTGATCATTCCATCTGGCCTTCCACTTGGCATTCCATATCTTATCCTATACTATCTACTACTATCTATACTATCTTATAGCTAACAGTCTAGGCCCCGTGTGTGACCGACACAAGCACCTCGTATGCAATGATTACGTATGGGGGATCTGCGTGTATGGACTGAGCACCACGGGTGCTCGCAGAGACAACCAAAAATGATGATGATGATTATGGCACGAATCTTTTGAATCTACTCCGGCACGTGTAAACAACTTGTCAATAAGACTTATATTTTCGAGAGATATCTTACAACATTAGAAACAAAAACTGGTTAACTTTCATTACGTCATAAATTACTGTCCATTTGTAAAGATAAATTTAAAATTTAACACTTATTTTCACACTACAATCCTGAACGGCTGAATACAGAAAATCCACCTCCAACTTCATAAAAGTTATTCATTCAAAATTAAACTATATTTGGTGATAAGACTAAAATTAAAGGAATTAGTTTGTGTTTGTGTTTTTGTTGGAAATTTGATTGCTGGACAAATTAAATAAAGTAAGTACATACATACATATCTTTATATTAAAGCGTATGCATTCTGAAAAAATATGTACTATAAAAATTTGATGATGACATGTAAAAAAAATTGAAATTCTTAAAATCGAAACGAGTCACGTCGATTTTTCTAAAAAAGGGCCATTCAGTAAGTACGTCGACAAATTGAATATTGAGGGAATTAAGATTTTTGGTGAATTTTATAATTGCATTATGTCGTAAATTATTAATATGCAATTTTAATGACCATATTTATAAAAAATTGAAATTCTTAAAATCAAAACGGGTCACGCCAATTTTTCTAAAAAAATGGTCATTCATTATGTACCTCGACAAATTGAATATTGAGGGAATGTAGGTTTTTGGTGAATTTTCTAATTGCATTATGTCGTAAATCATTAATATGCAATTTTAATGACCATATTTATAAAAAATTGACATTCTTAAAATCAAAACGGGTCACGCCAATTTTTCTAAAAAAATGGTCATTCATTATGTACGTCGACAAATTGAATATTGAGGGAATGTAGGTTTTTGGTGAATTTTTTAATTGAATTATGTCGAAAATTATTAATATGCAATTTTAATGATTATATTTATAAAAAATTGAAATTCTTAAAACCGAAACGAGTCACGTCAATTTTTCTAAAATATATGGCCATTCATTACTTACGTAAAAACAATTAATATTGGGGAAATTGAGATTTTATGGTAATTGAATAGTTGTTAATAAAATAATCAAGTGCCGTAAATTATTAAACCAATTTAGATATAGACATGTAAACAAATATTGGAATTCTTTAAATCGAAACGTTTTACGTGAATTTTTTTAACCAAGGGATCATTCTTTAGTTATGTACGACAAATTGAATATTCGGGAAATTAAGATTTTGGCGAATTAAACTTAAATGATTTACAAAATATTTAATAGATATTAGAGAAATTGCGATTTTTTGCGAAGTAAATTGGCGAATTAAACTTAAATGATTTATACAATATTTAATAGATGGTTCAGCAATCCCGAGGAGGTTGTTTAGTGCCGGGCTGCACCAAAGAAATGAGAAGCAAGGAACCTTTGCTCTCATATCACAGGTTACATAACAAATAAATTCAACAAATGCATTTACGGCTACTATATCATAGTTTTTTAACAGATTTCCGCAAAAGAAAATTCACACAAATGTTTGTAAACGGTGGATTGAGGTTCTTCATCCAATTCTTCCTCCCGATTTTATGTAATCCGATCTCGAAAAGCATACAATATGTTCCCGACACTTCAAGTCGACGGATTTTCTTATGGGGGAGATGAGAAGATCACAGCTCTTACCAACAGCAATCCCTACCGAACATCTTGACGCCACTTCACCTGTGAAGGACCCGCCAATTGATGTACGAATAGCTTGCAACATGTCACTTCAGGGAAGCCTAAAAGGTAATATCAAATTTATGGTTCAAGGCGGCAGAGATATAATTGTTTGATTTTGTAGATACCCGAATAGCTGAAAGTGGGGCACGGTTGGAAATCACGTGTCGGCTTTTGATAGAGGGCGGCCACAGAGAAATCCTTTGTGGTTCTTCTACTTGTGTCGTTACTCAAGGTATTTCATTTCTAAAAACTTTGGGGATCATCTATTTATGTTCTTCATATTTTCCAGACGGAAAGTTTCAAAGTGACTGTGATCTCCTTCCCTGCCCGCTACCCGTCGCTTCGAATGCTACCAGTTTCAAAGCCCTAACTCCTTTCTCTATCAATCGAGCACGTGAGGAGCATAATTACTCAAAACGTCCAACTGAATCTATTAAAGTCGTTCAGGCGCGTCAACAATTACTTGCAAAGCGTCTACGGAATGCCAAACTGTCTCTCCTTCGCCGGCGGAGATCAGTGAAGAAATTGAAAGTAAACCTAGCAACAAAATTGAGTGAGTGCAAGAAGCTTAGTGCCAATCAGTTTCAAATTCGTATGTACTTATTTCCTTGTCTAGGATCCCATAATTTGTTTTACGACATGAAGGAAAAGGAATTTCACGGCACCCTAATAATTAAGAAAATCGTTAAGACGTATATTAGGACCAGATTGTATCATGCTGGCAAAGATTACCGAATTTCTCTTGGGATATCTAGCCGGCATGGGTTAAGCAAATTCTTTTTAACGGAGATTGATTTTGATGTATTTAGAGGGTAGATTATACATATGTAAATATTTTTGAGCTAAGCGTGTAACTAAAAATTCACTAATTATTTAAAGACTGTTAACAACATTTTGTCAATAAAATAAAATTGTTTGGTTAATATGTTTACTTAGCTTGTGAGCCTGGTGCTGGGAGCATTATTGTTTTATGTAGTCCGGGGCTCATAAGAATAATTTAAGATTTAAGAATTTATTTATTTAGTGAAGAACCTAATATTAATTACTTACTATCTTTACGGTCATGTTGAAATTTGATTGTCTCGTACACTTGTTGGTAATAAATATCAAATGTTTCCTTCACATCTGAGTGCTGACTGTGTATTGGTAATAAATATCAAACGTTTCTTTTAAATCTGAGTGCTGACTGTGTATTGTTAATAAATATCAAATGTTTCCTTCACATCTGAGTGCTGACTGTGTATTTCTAGTTGCATATCGATTTAATTGTGCATAAGAGTATTATAATTGTTTGTAGCATGCCTATTCCCAACTGGAAAATGGAGATTATTGAGGAGATATTCGGCCTGTTTGACCCCTGCCTTATAGACTCAATTGTAAACAAAATTTTAATTTTAATTCAAAGTTGAAATTTATATGTAAACATTTTTAACATAATTTTCTTTTTATATTTCAGATTCTATCACATCGTCAAGAACAAATTTGGTTGAGCTTTCTGCCTATCGATGCCCGCTTCGGGTTGAGGGGCAGCTTCGGTCGCCGAGGCATGGCCCAGAGGCAGCTTTACCTCCGGGTCGGAAAGTTAAAAAAATTTTTGCTGTCCTATGGTATCACAGGAAAATTTTTTGAATAAAGTTTGACGAAAAATCAGTCCAAGATATAAATTTCAAAAATTTTGGTACATCAAATTCATCCATCAAATACTACTAATAACTCATGTAAAAAAAAGTGTCCGCAGTCTCACTTCACCCCAACCATGTCTACGGCAACCCAGGAACGCATAATTTAACTGCATTTCATGTATAGTCCTATTTTAGCAAAAATCTCACTTTGCCCCAGACCACACCCCCAGTGCGGATGGGGTGTGACCCAACGCGAGAACACATAAGTTCACCACATTTCATCTATAGATTCAATTTTAGCAAAAATCTCACTTTGCCCCAGACCACACCCATCCTGCACACACGGACAAACAGACAGACAAAGGGTTCCCATAAAGTAGCTGGAGTACTTAATATATAATTTAGCGCAACTAAATCTCACTGCAATGCAAAAGGTATATGTTCAAATTGTATACGTTTTCTTTGCACAGCCCCCATGTTTCTCATATCTGTCTCATCTCTCATTTCTTTCACCTCATTACTTCACCACATCCATCCACCCACATATCTGCCATCTCGCACCAGCAAGTGCGTTATTAGTGTGGTTCTCTCCGTCGCAAGATATCGTGGTGTCCAGCTCAATGACTAAACCAGCCCATTTCGTGCCAATATAATCTAATCGATGTGATGCAGTCAATTCGTAACTTTTGCTATATGTCTCACTATGATCAAAGTCGTGCCATGCAAATTATGTACACATGTACCTGAGCCAGAAATCAAGCAATGCCCATTCATATTTAAGGTAAGATAGATACATATCCATACAATGAGTTTTTTTCCTCGATCTAACGATTTTAATGTATCATGGTCTAAAATTTCGGTGTTTTTACATGAAGAACCGGTAATAAGTAATATTGGGGTGGCCCGCCTACATTTTTCGAAATCTGAGCCAAAATGTGCAAATTTTTGGCAAATTTTGAGTTTTTTTCTCATAATCGTTTAAATTTATGCCACATTTAGCTGACATTATATATGTCACAATATTTGTAGTAATTTGTAGTAAAGTATTATACGCTATGCCACATTCATTTTTACAAGACCAATGCAAACAATTTTCTGTTTTTCTTTAGACGAGAAAAAGTCCAGAATGCTTCGTTGTTTGGAAACAGAAAGACGCAGGACTTGTGCATGCAAGTGCATGTTACATATGTACATAGTGATGATTGCTAGAGAAATTTGAGACTTTTAAGATGGAGAGGAAAATGAGACTCGCAGTCGCAATTAAGTGATGCTGTCATTGCTTCGTTTCTGCTATCTGTTTCACGACAGTGGTTGGAAATGATAATGCCCGTTTTATCTTATCAGTACTGATAAGGCTTGCCCACCTAGGTTGCTTCAGCCTACCTTGTTGTGCGAAGACCGTAGGAGTCACATGACACGTATCTTTCCTTTGAATGGCCGCCTTGAAGAAAATTATATTTGAAAATTATATTGAAGTTCACATGTCAGCCTTGGTTATCGCCCGTGGACAAAAAGCGAGGGAAAATTTACTAAGAAATTGAACATGAGCAGCAATATTTTTCTTCAAAATGACCATTCAAAAGGAAGATAAGTGTCAGAAGTAGCGTAGGTATTGCCAAATATCACCAAATTTTTTAGTGTAGTACGCAATTCTTAAATATTTTCATATTCTTAAAGGAAAGCTTGTAATACATATACGAAACGCCATTATTATTCCCATGTAAAATCGATGGTAAATTATAAGTCTGGAACCTTCATCACTTATTCATTAGTATTTATGTGCATGTCCATTAATTAAATTCCTCTAATTACAGGAAAAGGTTATAGATCGATGGATAAATGAATGTATCTTACCAACCCATTATTTTTAATTATCTATGAATTTCGATCCCAATTGCTACGCAAATATTTTCCGTGCAACATTAAGGTTGAACCGTTAATGAAATACAAATGTACATATACATATAACACTAATTCAAAATTGTCAAAATTGTTCAACAAAAATACGATCAAAAAACGTGGAAAGACCAAAAATATTTTTGAGTTATCAAAAATACTAAACAACAAAAAATTGAGCTTATACAGTAGCGACAAATTTTCATATCTGGAAAGGCCATATTCAGAGTGTTACCAAAACTTGTGCAGATTTGCAAAATATTGCAAAGCTTCGTTTCCATAAAACGATAGAATTTGTGTTCCTATTCACATACAAAAGGCGTTAGGTGATGGTTTTGACGAATTCGCGGGTGAATATCTCTGGCAGGGAGTAGAATTTTGAAGTGATTTTTGGTAGACTGCAAGATAATACTCTCAAAAAGGTATTTCCAAAATTTTAAGGTGATAGCTTCAAAAATGACACCTCCAGTGTCCTCAGAGTTGGAGGGTGCCGTAAAAACACTTTCCAAACTTAAGTACTCGTATAGCATAATAACCTAAGAGGTCAGAGGTGAATTATTCTTAATATTATAACCCTAGATAATCATTGCATGTCATAATAAAAGAATCCACAATAAATTACATAACGTTGGCCTTCCATTGTCAATGAAATTTTTCCATGAAAAGTGATAAATCGGACCGTGCACGGGAAAATTGACCTGCTGACCTTGAATGCAGACCCACTGGGTCAAATGAAGATTGAGGGTAAAGCTGGAAGTGTCCTGAGTAATATTAAACAAAATAGTTAAGATTTTGAGTAAACAGTCTTGGAGAAGGACCCAAGCTAATCAGCTGACGGGGAATCATAAAAAACTCGTAAACTAATTTGGAAAATTAATGGTCAAATTTTGTTGAAAATAAATTTTAATAACGTTTTTGTGTCCCCTGCTACAGAACTATTTTGCCTACAAGGTACAAGTGACAAAATAATAAAATTACCAAGTTTTGGTTAGTTAAATTATTTTTGAAGTTCAACCTTGATGACGACGGAAACTTTTCCAAAAATTTTATTGGGTTTGATGAAAACTCATTTCGTGGGGTGTAACCACTTATCAAAATTTAATCAAAAATATTTACAGTGCAATATACTATATGTACCTTGGATAAAAACAACGTTAGGGATTTTTAGAATCAAAGTCCTAAAATGTGGGGGCCTTAAAAGTCGAGGAGTTGCGTTAACGAGAGCATTCCATTAGAACAAGTATGAAGCTAGACTACAAAAGTGACTTAAAAGATAAGCAAGAGACAAAAATGGTTTTATATAGTGAAAAGTATGCTAAGTCTCTTGATAATACTCGCAAAGACGATTTTTGCATCAGGACCTAAGAAAAAAATCTTTTGTTCAACGCCATTTTATAAGAACACTGGTTTGGAAAACTAAAAAAGGACACCTCTCTATATTTGACCTTCCCTCATTTCGCAGAGTACACAAAACCGGAAGCCAGACATGTTTACCTATAGTTTGAGACACGGGCTTTCACATAAAAAATGTTAGAAATCTCTACAACTAAAAACCATCCCGCAATTAAAATATGAATTCGTCAAAACCATGTCCTAACGCCTTTTGTATGTAAATGATTTACGTTCTTATATACTTCACAAGGGTAGCTCGGAACAACAAGCTGAATGAATTGTGTCACAAAGTAAGACAGCCAATCTAAGAATTTAATTGCATTCCGAGAGTAATTAACATTATGTAGAGTAATCGATTAATCCCGGAATTTCCTTAATTATTATGTTTTCCTCGGCACAACATTTTCCACCCAGTTGCGACTCATTCCTTCCCATTGAGAGAAGAGTGTCACCCAATTCAGGCAACAAATATTTAATAAGCACGACGGATCTTGCATAAAGAGTGCGAACTGTTTAGAATAAATTAAGTATTCAAGAATTGATAAGTCATAAATAATCTTCATTCTTTTGCGTGTATAATTAATTATTTATTATTTATGTAATTATTTATTTAATTATTTATTTAATTGAAAATTTCCTACATGAGCAGTACAATTTTAAATTGATCACATTTTATTCTGCATGGTCCTTCAACAAACGGGTCCCGCAATAAAAATACCCCTTCGTATTTTTAATGTTTTTTCAATCATCCAAATTTGGTAACTGTAACCTCGTCGTCATGGATGTCGAACTCACACCACTGGAACGACTTGGAGTTAAAAGAACGTGGGAAATTGCAAGGAAAAACTTGACAGAGACTGGAATCAAAGTCATGCTGGCGTGAGTTGAGCAAATTTTGTAAATCTTAAATTTGAAGGAAAATTTTTTAACGCAGTATTTTAACAATTGCGAAAGTTCGAGTTGGAAACCGAAAATTGAAATCTATCCGAATCGAATTCGAATACTTGAGTTAAAAATCTTCATGCGAACCGAATCCGAATTTTTCTTGTAGAAATATATCCACCCGAACCGAAGACGTATTTTGTGGTTAAAAAATATCTATCCGAACCGGAGCCAATTTTTTAACCGAAAAATTATCACATACACACCACCCGAATTTTTCATTTAATAGGAAATATACAGCCGAACTGAATCCAAACTTTTCCGTTAAAAAACATTCGAACCTAATAATTAGGTTTCGGTTCGGATGGAGACTTTATCTGAATTTCGAACAACCGATTTAACTCTGGTTTGAGTATTTGTAAATATTACAATAAAATTGGCAAATTTAACAGATTTAATTCTAATTTGCACAGATTTTTTAAGCATGATCCCCAAAAGCTCACCATTTTCAAACGGTTCAACTCCTGTCCTTTGGATAAGCTCAAGTCAAACAAGGCCTTCCTGGCGCAGGCTGTTCTTGTCATGTCCGCCTTTGACGATATCATTTCCTCCATCGATAACCCGGCCAAAATGCAGCACAAGATGGTTCAGCTCGGCAGGTATCACAGGGTTATCAAAGTTCCGGCCAAGCTGCAGGATTTTCTGGTAAGCTTTTAAGGTTGAATAACTCCGTTGTACATTTTAAATCTCACTACCCCTAAAATAGAAACATCTAAAATATCACACATTTCATGAATTTTCTGATGCAAATTAATTATTGACAAACCCAAACAGCAAAATAAAACTATATGCAGATTTAGAGAAAATTGTTACCAAAAGTATTTTCCATTTATGAAAATAAATTTCCTCAAAATGAATTCGCTATTTTTCAAAAATAAGTTTACCTTAAAATTATTGCATTCATCGCAAACCTCATGAAATTGATTAAATCCTGGATAGTCTGGGATTCGGAATATGTTCGAAAACTCGTTTAAAAACATGTCCAGGAAATTGATTGTCATCAGAAATTATGAATTTTTTACTTCGCATATGCAAAAATATTTCACGAAACAACACTTCGATGCTCATAAATTAAGAATTACATACCTAAAGAGGTAGCAGAAACCTTTTTAAGTATTAAAAAAATATATTTCATTTGGTTAACTATTCAGAAAGTTGATACATGTTTTTCATAATTTCAGGACTTCAACCAAGTCTTGATGACCTTATTTCCCAAGATGATGTTGGCCGAATGGAATTCTGATGCTGAGCTGGGTTGGAACAAGGTCCTGGCCATGCTCCAAATGAACGTATCGCTTGGACTGGGTAATTGTTGAAGAAAGCGTGGTCACATGAGAGGAGGAATTCTTATCAGATTTACCACACACATATATAATTATAAAATAAATATGATAATATAATAATTATGTACATATTTGTAAACTGACACATTTTTGTCTCGTCTAAATAAACACTCTTAAAAAATTGTTACTCATATGTCAAAACCGTTCAAACAAATAAACATGGGTAAGAATATTTATATTTCATTGCATAAACTTCCAGTCTAAAATATTAAAAGGATACAGGGTGATTAACCTCTCTGTCCACATAACCCCAAAGTAATGACATATGTGATGACCTGCCCTGGCAAGCACTAACTAACTAATGTTGAGCCACACGCATTTCACTGGAAAACTGAGAAATGCACACACCAGTGAATCCACAGTTCAACACATTTCTCTGAACAACCCGTCATAAGTTTGCTACCATGTTGAGATGTACATATATAAGTAGGCACAAAAAGGTTAAAATCTCAAACTGGATAAACTACCTGCTTTGCCAACCACGAATATTTAACCGTTCTCACTTCACAGAAAAACTGAGGAACCTTTAGCTAAATATTTAACTTCAGAAAACTTTAACCTTTTCCATGCTATCAGCTACGTACATAATCCTTTTCAGACCCTTTTTTAATACGCATGTACGTATCTTAAGAAAAATGCAGGTTTGCCAGCACTTTTAAAACTCCGTTTAAAAATATTTTTAAAAATCCGGTTCAGTGTAATGTTGAAGTCAGTTCGCCAAAACTGTTGACCAGAACAAGTCGTACAATTTTAATTGCAAAATTTTTAGTATTTACGTATTTAAACTACACAAATCATGTGCCGCCGAACTAACCGGAAGCGACAGGTTAGTATAAAAATTGTAAATTACTAAAATCATTATTTCCCACCTTAACAATAAATACCTTCGTTTCTTAAACAATTAATTTCGTTTCGACCTCTTCGAGCGTATGGTCACCGATTTTGAGCAAATTAATATCAATCAATTACAAACTTAATTAATATAAAATGTGTAATCGAGTCGCCATCTCGCAATTCTTAAATTTGTCAGGGATATTTGCATACAAGGAGGAAGAAATTGGCCATAAAGTTGATGAAGTTTACACTTTCTGATAGGTTTCGGAAGCAAATATTTTTGCGAAACGTGCCCCTTGGGAGATCGTGTCTTTTGCAAATTTTATGCTAATTAAAATTGTGATCGATTGACAGCACATAATATTATCCAAAGCGGAGAGCATGCGCTGGGCAAGCTCCATTATTAGTTTAGTACTTTGTTAGACATTTTCTAATTTAATTTGCAATTATAATTCCAATTCAACAGATTGCCGCCAGAAAAGCATCCCTAATCAGAGCCGAGATGGAGGAAGAAATGGATCAGATTGATCTGCTCTTTTTGCAGAATCTTTTGCAAGAATTGCTAGCTCTGCAAATGGGTAAGTCAAATCGTTTTATATTTCAATTTTTCTGATAACCGTCCTTGGAAGGAAGTCATTTTTATTTGCAACCTCGTAGTCGTGGACACTGGGTTTTGTGCCTTTTGGGGTTTTTGTGGGTTTTTTTTTGGGATATTTGTAGGATCCGTGACCAGATTAAAACAAAAATCTTTTAAAAACTATCATCTATACTGTTAGAAATCTCGTATAGTCACGTATGTAGGTATTGATTTGTTGGTATAAAAGTTGCTACCGCACGGTATTAAAATTATTTTTACCAGTCCCCAAAAATTTTCTAACGACACCCGTTTTCTATTAAGAAATTTATAAAATTCAGAAATCTTCGCAATCACACCCTCCATTCACGGTATTTAAGTAATTTCAAATTTTTACAGACTATCAAGTGCGGTTATTAACCACTGCGAAGCGAGCGCAAGAGTGGTACAATAATTTGCTGACTACTACAACTGATCCCGGCGAAAGGACCATCGCAGAACGCGGAGGAGAAGAAACTCGTGTCATGATCCTGGATTTATTGCATGAATCCCATGTGGCTCAAAATTTTGAACAGGTAGGAATATTTATTTACATATTATGAATTTCGGTATTTTGCACGTGCAAGGAAACCATTGTACCAGTAAAAGTTCAGATAAATAGTTTCTCCTAATATTTCTCCAGTTTATACAAATATATTTTAGTGTTTCTGCTGTTAAAAAAAACTGCACGAAATTAGTGTACAAATATATTTTTTAACAACCCACCAAAATCTGGAATATGTCATGAAAATTCATGAAAATCGTTTACGTGTAACTAATAGGGATTCCCAACTTTGTAAAAAAATCTCGCTCTTTTCTCAATCTCGCATGCGATTTCGTTCTTTCTCACTCTTTTGGTCCAAAAATAAAATTATCTTAACCTTCATTTTGTTTTTATGCAAAAATATTGGAAAAAATTTCGAAATCCCACGCGGAATTGAGAAAAAAGCGTTTTGTGAAAGAGTGAAAAAAGCGAGAGTGAAAAAAAGAGATTTTTTACAAAGTTGGAATTCCTTAATATTGAAATTTTTCAAATTATTTGAGCGACTAACAACCCGTACATATCGTTACATTATGCTTTTTTTCTCATGAATTTTCACCCTGATGAATGTTTAGATTAGTGAATTTTGAAATGTTAAATTTTTTCAAAATATAAAATTCCCTACATGATGTGCATTTCCTGAATTTGTATCCATCTTCGTGCATTTTATGCAGTTTTATGCAGTATGCACACAAAAATAATGCGTATGTACACTTACATATTCACAAAAGTTAACACAGATTTGTTTATTATTGTAAAATTTGGTTGATTTCTCACTCTTAAAATTTTTGAAGTACATTTGTTTCAATAATGATTTTATTTATTTTAATTTCAGAAACTTGACGATTTGCTTTCCACCCGAAATGTCCCAGAGGTTGTGGAGTTATCAAAATGGGAGTGGTTTGAAACTTTGGTGAAAATTTACAAAATTTCGGCCAGATTTCATACCTTGGTTATCCACATTTACGACAAAGATGTAAGTAAAATTTGCATATTTAGAATGAAATAACGAAATCATCGCACCCCTGTAATTTATATGTATGCATGTGTGATAGCTTACAAATTTAGTAATTTGCTAATATTACCCAAAATGTGCAATTGTTTGAAAAATCTTGCGAAATTTTCTTTTTAACCAAAAGTTTTCCAAATTTGGCCAAATATTATTGGAAACAATTCCTAACATAATCTGAGATTACCACAATCCAACATATTTCTAAATATATTTAGTTTCATGAGTCTTAAGCTAAATAAATTTTTGCCTAAAGGAATTTTTTTGTAGTACAAAACTACTATATCAAAAAATTAGCGAGTCCATTTTAGAATGAATTTTCTATGAATAATCAGCGAATGAATTATCATTTTTCTTCAAATCGACAGCTTTCGTATTTATGTAGTACCCAAAAATTAACTTCACATTAAAGCATCAAAAATAGAATTTCCTTTAAAACCAATGAAATTAATGCCATTTTAGAAACTTTATTTTAAATTCTTTCAATTGAAATAAGATTAAAAATCCATGCTTCAACAAATCATTTTCCAATTTTACCTGAAGGCAAACTTTAATCTTTTAATTTTGTAAATCCAAATTTCTGTTTATTTACATAAAATTTTCCTAATTTGCATAAAATGTTTATTTTTGTCCTTCACAGGACGACCAGTGTTCCCAACTAGCCAACCAATTATCCACTCTCGCTGCTCGTGACGACAATAATAGAGTCCAATTTCTGAAAATACGATCCCGCCCTGATAACACTGCCACCGCCACGCCACGTGCCCCAGGCGTCATGGCGTTCAGTTTTGGAAACTGTTTCGCCACTTTGAGCAAACCTTATGCCGAAATTCACCAGTTTTTTGACAAAATTGGGGTTCATCACGAATAACTACATACATACATATTTACATATTTCAGTTTAATTTACATATTTTGCTATCGATAACCTTGGAGTAGCTAAATTGCATTAAAGAATGAAAATTCAGAACTCGCCATTTTAGTTTTTAGACAAATGACACTCAATTTTAAACTTCGTAAAATTTTCGATGTGAAACAAATTAGCGAGAATATTTTTTTAGAATTTTATTACAAAAAAGAATAATAATTTTTTTTTAGTTTGAATCAAGCGTAGGTATATAGAACCAAAAACTAAGTTTACATTAACAAACCAAAAACAAAATTTATCACGATTTGTATAGCATTTTAGAAAGTTACTTCTAAAGAACTTAAGGGATTAATCTTTAAGATCAATGACTACGTACTAAGTCTCTCACCTAAAATAATTAACTCGAATATGATTATTTATAAACCATGTACATAATTTACATTGAAATAAAAACAAAATTTGAACAAAAATGGTTTAATTTTTTAAGCTGCCAGTAGTAACATTTAAAGTTTGCTAACCGGTATGCATAAGATGTAGAAAAATTGGTTTAAAATCACAAAACTGAAAAACTACCTGCTTTGCATTCTAAATAATTTGGTGATCTATAAATACTCTGGGACAGCATAGACCTACCCGACCAATACTGTACATACATAAGCCTGGCTCGAATATTGGTGGTTGGCAAACTCTAAATAATTTGGAGACAACTCGAAGAGGTACTGGATATATGTATGTAGTTCCTCATTTTTTGGATAATGATTAAACAGAAGTTTCGTCACAAACGGGAAATATGGATGAATCTGAATTCTTAAGTACTAAGATTATTGGTTCAATATGGTTCTGGTATTCCAGTAACTAAACAAAATTCCAGATATTGAAATTGTACCATCAGTTAGCACAGCATACTGTGCAAGGTTACGAGCAGGATTTTTTCGCCAACAATAAAATGAAAATTATATTAAACTTAAATTAATATCCTCAAGTTTTTGTCGAATTCTTTGTTTGCCCCCTCCATTTAAATATTTGTAAATGGAATAAGTTTACCTGAAATACATAATTAGATGAAAAAGGCTGGACCTCGATTGTAAACCTGCTTCTCAGAAAGTGAGGTAGAGGTACCTTTAACTACTTAATTTAGGAAAATGTTGACCTTTTGTATGCTTCAACTTACACCTTTTGGACCTTTTTTTCTATTATTATTCTCGCCAACCTCAGAGTGTGAAGTTAGCTTACATTTTTTGTGAGGCTCACACCCTTTAAAATATTTATAGTTCATTCACTCGCTGATGTCATTTCAGTTCATCGAACGACTTGACCAGAACAAGACGTATGCATTTAGATTAAATTTTACAATAAATTCCACAATCATGTGCCACAACAACAGGCCGAGAAAGGTTAGAAGTTTTCTAAATTAACTAAATTATCCTCTTCCACTCTAACAAAAAAAACAGCTATTTACATATTTAAGGACTAGATTTATTTATCTAATAAATAGTTTCTTAATATTATTTAATTTTCAATTCTGATTCTACATACAGCGCATCATCAAAAAACTATCTGTCGGCACGGTGCAAACACAGCTGGATGGAGTTGAGCTGCTCTATTTGCGGAGGCATGCACAGGAATTGCTTGTTCTTCACATGAGTAAGTATTTTTTTCAATGGATTTTAATCTGTTTTATCGTTAAGTTATTAGGGTAACGTGGGTTCTTAACAAATTAAATCAATTACATGAAAAATGTATGCACCTTAATTTTAGTGATGTTGAGTATGGGAACGTTCATGTATTACGTCCTAAAAAACCCTTATTTTCTGACAATTCCCTCCCTATCCTAATCATGTTAGGCTTTACGCAAGAAAGATAGGCTACCCAATCCCATCCATCCACTTTTTTACAACGTAATATACGGGCGATCCCTACATACGCGCACATTAACAACGAACATCACTAAAAGTCTGGTACTTTAGAGTCACACATGCATAAATATATTTACACTGATTTGGTAATACATAGATAACTTTTGCTAAACAGCATAAAAATCCTTTGACTTGCCACCTTTTTAATGTCGTACTACATGGACGCCCCTAAATCTTATAAAGTCATGTACAAGATAAGAACTGTCACTACCGAGGTTGAATCGGTAAAACGTGAACGTTTTTGACCTTAAATTACTGGTTGAACGGCTTGGAGTGGAGGTCCCGAACCTTTTTATGTGAAAGCCCTTTTCTCGAGCTACAAGTCGGTATCGGCGATTTCAACTTTCGTACACTGATTTGACCATGGCGAGGTCAAGTTTAGACCACTCGTCTCTCAAAACTTTCCAAACTCCGTCAAAAGTTTTTGGGTGGCGGAGAAAAGATTTTATTTCAGATATCCAAAGCCGAAAAAATTCTTGGGACTTACATAGAGTGACTTAATAGGTATTGCACTATTTTGGATGATTGTTATCCCGAGTGTAGTGTTTAAGTCCTTAGCGTAATCCTGGGTCAAAAGGGCGGTGTGCGATGACGCTGCGTCGTGATGAACTATCACTTTTTTTGTGTCCTAGCCATATAGTTTTCGAAGATGAATCTCCAAAAGCGGTTTTAAAACAAAGTCAATGAAGTACTTCACAGTTACCTTCACTTTTTTTGGAACTTTGATAAGTGGGAGGAGACCACGACCATATAATGCACCTACCACCATGAACTTGTTGCAAAACTTTTCCGTGTGCGGGATGGCCAATCTTCTGGAATTATTTTCTTCTTTGGTTGTATAGTAAATTTTTCTCTGACCGTTGGTATCTTTAAAGAAAATAACTCTTCATCCAACAACACTAAAAAGTCACTTTTATCTTTTGTTAGGTAATTAATATAAAATTTTTTGCAGGTCAAACGACGATGTTTTTATGCTTCTCGAGTCAGCTGATGGACTCGGATTTTTCTTCGTTTTTGCCTCCACAAAATATTAATTGCCCGTCGCAAACTAGTCTCTGACACTTTAGTTAGACGTGCCACTGCTCTCTGGGGTGGTGGATTGTCCTTAGAGGTCAATAGGTCAATTTTCTTAAGCACGAGCCGAATTAGCATTTTTCGGACTCGTGTTTGAGGCATGATGGTTGTCCTTTGGTACGAGCTTGTCGTTATTGACCTTCATTTTTAAGTCCCTTATGTATCTGGCCTTTCGAAACTCGTTGTCCTTGAGTTTTGAAGTGGTTAATTATGTATGTGTACGAAGAATTAAGTTTGGAAAGTGTTTTTATGGTACCCTCTTACTCTAAGGTCAATGGTCGGGTCATTTTTGAATCTAGAGAGCTAATTTTTTGCTCAGCCCTTGTCAACAATCACATGCCGTTATGCTCAAAATTTGAAACCGAAACTCCGACCCGTTTCGGAGCAATTCAAGATTGACCGCGTTCACGTGTTACCGACTCATCCTGTATTTTTGTAGAGGATCTACTGCAGCGATTAACGGAATCAACCAAAGAACAAGAACGCTACTATAATTTGTTTAAGACTACGACGGATTCCAGCGAAAGGATCGCAGCAGATGACAAATATAAGAAAACTGTTCGTATAATCCACGACTTGTTTGGTGCTTCGCAACTGACCGAAAATTATCACAAAGTATGTACTATATGTATTTAGGAATATTATGCAAATAAGAGTTTATATACATGATCTCTTAAGAATTACGCTTAAGAATTACCTTTTTGAATGGTAAATGCACTTTTAAGTAATTCTATATGAAGTAAGCTCAGCTAAATGCTGCGTAAACTTTGCATTATCAAGTTAACGTTATACTCCAGATTTTGTATAGTTTAATTACATGAGACTGCAGAATACTTATTGTTAATACGGAATTGCATTTACATATTCACTTTTCAGAAGGGTGACACTACACTCACAGAAAAAACGACACCGAATTGACACCATGCCGGTGTCTATATATGACTCTACCGGTTTGGTGTCAAATCGACATAACGTGGTGTCAATTATGTTGCACACCGTCGCGGTGTCGACCCAACATACCGTTGTAACAATGCCAACACCGCGAACGGATTAGAGGTTGTGCTCAGTTATGTTGCTTTGAGACTACTAGGTAACGATATATGTGCATTTTAATATATGTATGTCACCAGCCGGTGGCAAATCGTCCCCGGATTGTGACAACTGAAATATGACTTTTAGCAACAAATATTTTATTTTACATTTAAAAATATTAAGCACTTAAAAAATTAAACAAGTATTTCAAACATATTCACAAGTAACAAGTTATTGTACTCGCACAAATTAAATAATATTTTTTTTCTTCATACCGTATGTACTTTTATAGATAAAAGATTACATTTATCTAACACGGTGATCTAAAATATGCGTAAATCTTAAAATTCAATGAGCTTGGCAACAAGAGATTTAATCATAATTAAATAGGCTGTCGGGTGGACAAATCCTTACTCGTCGGTTCCCTCGTTGGGTTCAGCGTTGAGTTTTAGCTTGCTGGAAACAATAAGTTTTCAAAATAAAAATACACACAGTAAAATAATGTTAATTAAATGAGGGAAAATTAATATATGTTACAGATTTTAACTCACCTAAAGTCAAGAAAGTGGTAGTAGTTCTTAAACGTTTTAAAAAAACAATTTTTTCGAAATTAATTGAACACACCAATTAATTTATCCACTTTGTTGATGTTTTTGTGGAGAAGAAGGACAATGGCCGCCAAGCAGAACCGAGCACACAAGGAAAAGACTGACACAATTTTGTGTTAAGCCCAAGTCTTGCTTACTGCGGTAACATCGCATCGTGTCAATTCGATACCATTGCCGGAATATCGCTGAAACCGGTACCGTGTCAACGCGTTTTTTTCGCTCGGTGTCACTTTTACACAACGGTTTGACACTATTTAGTGGAGTTGAGGTTGACACCGAGGGTTGGTGTCAACAAAATTCTTGGTTTTGTTACCAAGTTGCTAAGAGTGTATTTTCCAGTGTGTAGTTTCTTACAATTTTGCAAGTATTGTTTTAAAATTGGGTTTACATGTTTCATTTTCTGAAGATTTTTGGCGCACTTAATATTTTAAATTTCAGAAACTTTTTGATCTGGTTACGAACAAAAATATTCCGGAGGTCGTAGAAGTACCAAAATGGGAATTGTTTACCAATCTGGCAAAAATATGCAAAATTTCGGCCCGATTTCGACCCTTAATTATCCACATTTACGAGAAAGATGTAAGTGAAATTTTTGCTTAAATGGTTAAACCACGTTTCCAAGAAATTATGAGGTTGGAAACTTTGAAATTTTAATTTTTTGTACTGCACGTATATAAATTGGAATCCTTGTCATAATTTTTATCTCACTTTACCCCTATTCAATATCTTTAATTACTAATTCCAAAAGTAGCATCAAGTTCATTGATTTTCAGATAAATATGCCATTTGTTATAATTTAATATAAAATTAATTTTTGGAAATAGAAAAAGATTATTAAATCATCTGGCATGGCGAATGTATGTCCTTAAGATTTTTCTAATCATACGGACATTGTCCTTAGGACAATCCTAGATTATTAATTTGTTTAGAAAATTTACTGTCAAAATTTACTGTCAAACCATTTAACATTTTTTTTCAAATCTATAATTTTGTAGCCCAAGACATTAACTTCATATTAAAAAATGCAAAGTTTCATTTATCTGAAAATTATGCAAGATTAGAAATTTATATCTAAAGCCAGATTGAGATAAAAAATACCTAATATTTATCATATCCAACTTTTAAAAAACCTTTGATGGTTATTTCCTTAATTTTCATAGGACGACACGTGTTCTCAACTTTCGAACCAATTGTCCACTCTCGCCGCACGTGAAGACAATAATGGCGTTCAATTTCTGAAAATCCTGTCGACCGGTGGGAACACTACGGACGCTACGGATGTCCCTGCCCTCATGGCGTTCAAGGATGGCATGTGCTTCGCCACTTTGCTCAAACCTTATTCTGCCATTCAACAGTTTTTCGACAGAATCGGGGTTCATCACGAATAAGGTTTAATTCGGAAATTCTTACGTTTAGATAAATTCGATCAAATTTTTCACGTTTTTACCTTGCTCGATTTAAATTATTTTAATTAGGGTGCACACAATAATTAAATAATCCCTTCTATATGTATGTGTACCTGTACAAAAAACATTGCCTCCTTCAAAATTCGTTCGTTTTAAAAATTGTATAAAATTATTCACTCATTATTCACTAATGCATAATTTTAAAAAATTATATTTTTGGTCATTATTTATTTTCTATTCACTTCTCAATCTCAAGTTCGCTTAATTGTATCAATTTTTAAATTTAGTCCATACGGCAGTTTTAAAACTTTTTACGGGATTGGTTGACTCTGTGATTTCTATGCTCGTTATATCTAACAATGAAACCTTTCTACAACAATAACCTCAGAGGTAAATTAGAAAGCGGAGACGTGAACCCTGATTAGTTTCGAATGGTGCAAATACGCGTTTAAAATCATTGCCATTTCTTGATTTCTGCAGAATTGCGAAAGTGCCAAACTAACAGTTATTATCGTTAAGTTACTTGATTTTTTAGCGATCATTTTAAGATGACCATGAGAAATGTGCATTCTCAGTATGCTAACGAGAAAATATTGACAAATTAATAGCAAGACAAGACTGTACTCGTTACGTTTAACTGAAATTATTTGATTATTATTGTATATTTATGGGGTGCTTAAGAAGTATCCGGAATTTGTAAATTCGCGCTCATAAAATAAAGTAACGAACTTATTGAAACGAAATTTTTATGGGAAATAGACAAGGGCCGAAACTAATTATTTTTGGCTTTCAATGGTTCCTACACCTCCTTCCGTCCAATCTGGAGGAGCGTTTGTCAGACGCTCCAAAATGTGCTTCGACACTGTTTTGATCTACCTTTTTTGCGATTCTTAACCACATTTGGCTAAATAAGTCCAAATTTTTGGCTGAAGTTTATCGAGTACAATATTTTTTCCGGGATAGAGACCAAACTTATTCAATAAGCCTTCTCTGGGTCAAATTTGGGAACGTTTCTTACTCATCCCATGTTAATTGCATTTGATCCGTTTACAGGCGAAGCGGGATATTTTGGCTTAGATTTGTTTTCCAGTTTTGCATAAACGGTTTTCTGGAAGGTAGGAGAGTTGTACTACGTGCAAATAAAATCATTTTAATAACCTGGGCAGTAAATCGTGTTGTACGAGACGACCAATTTTGATTACTTCAGGTCAAGTCTGTTTTCTGTCATCGTGCTTGCTCCATTAATTTTACCTTCCACTGTATATTTAAGCTTATAAAACCTTATAAGATTTGATGTACAACTTCTAAGCTTTAAAATAATGTATTATTCTAGGCAATAACTTCAAGTGCTTAATCGAATCTCGTTCCGACAGTGCAGATTTCTATTTGCACTAATCTTATCAGTTTGGGCGCTGCCACCCAAATGGTCCGACCAGATATTTTTTTGTGATTAGCAGTTTTTTGTAGCTCATATGTCAGTAGTGTATAACAAATTTTTGATTTTTGAATTAGTTGATTTTTAGAGTGGCTAGAGCTCAATTTCTTGGAGCGCTCAACCACTTTTTCGTGGTAGTGGCGGACAGCTTTTGCGAATTGCTCCATAGTTTTTGACCTCATTTGGGAACGGTAAGAGATATCGACTTCTGGTTTTCGAATTTTAGTAGAAGGATGCTTGTGCTACAGGTCCTCGGTCATTTCGAATGTGGGGCAAAATGATATCCCATAGATATATGCGCATGAAAAAATTCCGGATACTTCTTAAGCACCCCATATATTACAAAATTATATTTACATGTGTTATTGCGAATGTTTAGGGGTTACAAATTCTTAATTATGGGTTATACACATATTTGCAGGATAAATAGGACAAAATCCTTATCTTGTCTCAGTGGCGAAAGTCCATTATTTGGGGTCCTGAGGCAAATGCTAACAAATTTGTTTAAGAATATTTATTCCAGGTTAATGCGTTATGGTTGCATTTTTGCAACCATTTTTGATAAACTTTTTTAAGTTTCCAAATTCAACGAAATAGATTTTTTACAGAAGCAAATAATAAACTTTTAAAAATAATTGCTAAAAACAGGTTTTTTGCACCAAACGAGTTAAATAGATATATATGTGCAATTTTATAACTTTATTTTTATCAATTGACAAAAATTTGCCTTTGTATTAATTTTAAAAAAATACAAGAAAACTTGCAATGAGAATGTTTAAAACCAGTTAAATTCGTTGATCGGAAATTGATTTTGCTAATAAACTAACTACTTAAAAATTTGACATTAAATTAGCTACGTTGGGGGCCCATGATGTCGAGGTGTCCGTATTTAGTTGTTGCCCACCTTGTGCTATTGTCTTCTCCATTCTAAGAGGGAGTTGTGTAGTTATAACTACACAACTTAAGTATACTTAAGTAACAGGCCCGTAACCTATTTGCATTAATACTTTATATTAATACTCTATATTAATGCATTATGCTTTGGCATAATTACGATTATTACATTTCTTATATTTATGTACATACGAATGCCAAGTAATGTTCTAATTTTATTACTAGTTATGTTACCGTCAATCGTAACAAGATTTTCTGTTTTAAATCAAGCTTGATGTAAATAAATAAATACATAAAATTAATAAGTATTTATAACTGAATGATGGGTGGGATTTCCTACCTTGACGGATCCATATCTGGACCAGAGATCCATCTTACAATATTAGTGGATTATAATATTGTAAGATGGACGCAAGATTAATATTATTCTTCAGTGTTGGGATAACTATTTACATAATTAATTAACATATCTTTATATCAGGTTCCCCATACCATTCTCAATCTTACCCGGGAAAGGACCGGCCTTGGCGCCTGTTGTGTTTCAAACAGTGCTTAAAGCATGATAAGTTACATTTTTTCCCTAACGAAATAAGTTTCAATATTAATTGTTTTACACGATACAAAACAACCTGTATCATATCCCAGATATAAGTTGCATTATAATAAATAACTTCCACGAGAAGTATTAATAAAAAAGACATTCGCAATTGAAAAATAAATAAAAATGCTTTTAAGGTTAGTTTCAAGTTTTACTCCTGTCAATTTTTTTGTTTCATCTGTATCGTCATCCAAATCATGTTGTGAGTTATTGTGTGACATCTGCTTGACCAGGTTTCGTTGAATGGTTATTTTATTCCTGTTCGTATACCATCTTGTCATATTCTCATACCAGATAAATTTGTTCAACAATCCAAACTGAAAAATATCTTGAATTCTTTTTGAAACACTTCTATCCAAAATATTATAAAATTTCCAACCCTTGATTTGGGTGAATAAATATTCTTTCCCAATCGTCCACTCATTCCGCAATTTGAACTCAGTTTTTAGCTTTACTTTAATACTTTCCAGCTTGCTAATCCACCCCAATATTGCTACACTTGGGCAAGTACTATCTGTCGATTTACTTATTTCATCAAAAAATTCGTAAGTATAGCTCACACCTCGATCTCTTAACTTAGAAAGCACCGCGTCATAACGCTTCACTGAGATATCTGATGCAAACGTCGTCGTTGGACCTAGAGTACCTGCTTGGAGGGCACCAAACTCTGAATCTCTATGCGGGAACGGGAAGCTTATGTCAATTAATTCACTATATATTTTATAACTCTTCTCAAATACTTGACCAAAGTACAAAAACGGTTTACTTGAGGTAGCGGCAACTATATTTTTAACGTTATCTCCTCTAAATGCGTTCGTCAGAACCATAGAGCCTAAAACTACGCCAGCTGTTACAATTTTTGTTTCTAAACTTGACTGGGTTAATATATTCGAACTTTGTTCAATTTGCAATTGAAATGCGAAAAATATATAAAAATATGAAGCTCTTTTTCTGCATATGAAGAGAAATACACCAACCAATGTGTTTAGAATTAAAATGGCTATCCAGCTTACTACATCAAAAGCGAGAAAGAATTTCAACAGTGAAATTTTCATATTATAATCTCTGCCACAGGAAATAAAGCTATATTTCTTTACATCCCTTACAATTTTATAATCTTCTGTGGACGCAGTATCCATTAGTGGACCTACGGCGTTACCAATTTCATTGCCCCACTCTCTAGTATACTGGGCACTCGCATTTACATCTCGGAGTAAGATAGACAGTATAAAATCACTCATTGTAGCGCGACCAGGAATAGCGATATATTCCGACGCAGTGATATCTGATAATCTTTCATCCTTTAAAACTGGTACAATTTTAGGTAGTTTGGGTTTATATGTTCCGAACGGCATATGTATATTAATAGTTGTCTGCTTCTGAATTCTACTAAATTTGCTTTCGATTTCATAGTTCAGACTAGTTAAGCTAGGAACTAATGAATCGTCATCAAACTTTACTAATATTCTACGAGATGGATTACAGTATCTACAGCAAAGTAATAGTCCAATTACAGCTATTCTGTTTTCAAGTGGGTCAGTTTTCGCAGAGATGATTTTGCTGTTTAGGACGATTAGGTCCAACATGTCAAGGAAATAATTCATTTTTAAATTCCATGCTGACTCCAGGTTGTCTGCGTCCATCAATTTTACAAGGATTTGATATCCATTCCTTGGATAAGAGTTTAACACGTACTGATTTGTCTTACCGTACGTCGCAAATGTTTCCTCCTTAAGTTTTGGGTAATCCCAGTATGTTGAATTTGGCAATAAATAAAATCTTGTGAAACAATTCCAATTCTTCCGTTGTGTTTTAAATATTATGGGAAATGACGGTTTGCCTGCCATTTCGGAATGACTTGCACCAGTTTCCTGATATTGGAAAGGCGTAGAGCCGTTAATTGCTAGAAAGAATTGAAACTCCACATCGCCTAATCCACCTGCCCAACTGCCAGAGTTATACTGCACAGGTTCATGCCGGGATAATATTACTGGGGTGGAAGAGGATTTAATGTGGTTGTAGTGGTAATTAATTAAGTGAACGACGCAAGGTTGAAAAATATCTATGTACAAATCCAAATTGGTGAAAGGTATTCTAGTCAAACCGTTTTCTACATGTGATGCTCCGGAAACATGGTTAATAATTTGGAATATGAAGCATAACTTCAATGTTTTAAGATTTTGTTGCACGAAGCGATTAAAATTAAACCCCATCTTAGCTTGACAGGAAACTTTCAAAGCATCTCAGTCTTAGAAATAACTTGAAAGATCTTAGAAAGCTAGCGCTTTAACTAGTTGCGTAAAGTATTTGCTTTATAGTAATTTTTGAAATTGGGGTATATTCATGCTACGTATGTACATACTAGCTAGTGAAATGGTACAAAGGCACTCAGCTAAATAATACTAATAGTTGATTAAAAAATCGTGTGATTAGGAAAATACCGATGCATTATCATGTTCCATGATAATAGATTGACAATAATGGCGTGTTGCATAAATATACCTAATGTTTTCTCGGGTAATTAACTACAATCCGGTATTTTATGTCTTGTGCAAACTATAAGTCAGGTATCCCTGCCCGGAGCCAAGCCAGAAGTTAATTTTCCAAATAGTTCTTAATTGATTAGAACTTTTAAATTCACCCAGTTCTGTGATGCCCTTTTAAAATTTTCTAATACCTATTTTAGTGAATTGAATGAGCCAAGGACACGCAATTAAATATCCTTCTTATCGATTGCCCACTCGAATTTCTAATGAAATATTCAGGAATTGTCCAATTCTTTAAATTAATTAAGTAAAACAAACTAAAACACTTTTACAAATCAGGTAATAACACAATACCGAGAGATATCCATGCGTACATATGTATATATGTACACTATCACTGTTGCTGAAATAAATATTATAATGCGGGGTTAATCGATTAAACATTGGGTTTCGCCTTGTTTCAACTGAAAAAAAAATCCCGTGCCCTTTTCGGTCAAGTGTTTCAAAGTCAGATTTCTTACGACTTTCGAACAATGTAGGGTGGGGCCGTATGTACAGTGGAAATTTGGATTATCAAATACCTCAACAAGATCTCTGAATGACATCAGTTGAAAAAATATTTCATCTTCCAAAATTCCTTTAAGTGGAAAAATTTAATAGATGAGCATGATTTATTCCTTATTCATTTACTCAAAATCGGAAATGAGTACGTGTTTATGCATTATTCATTTATTAAATTTATTATATCCTTATTACATACATATATGAATATCTCAATACATCATGCATAATGGTATCATGTCGATCAAAGTTTTTACCTTTCCATAAATAACAGATTCTCCCGTCTTGTTCATGAAAAGACTCAGGAAACGTGCAATTTTCGTATTTCCATGAGTTTTGCAGCCGGAATATTAATTAAATTGTACAAAATTGTAAATAATTTGATAAATGTTCCAACCAATTTATTGACAATTTCTGACTAAATGACCAGAATTTAGAAATTTATTTAGAAGTAGAATAGTATTCCCTTTATGACCAATATGACCTTGCATGGATCGGAACAAGTTTTGGAATATCACTGTATCACCAACACAGGAAGCAAAACCGATTGTCCGGATCCTCATCAGCAGGATTGACTTCCACCAAATTGGTATCATTTGACAGCGGCGTGTCTCCGTCAGTTATGGTCCGGCCGAGGACACCGCCCTGAAATTCGGTTAGTTTTCATGATATTAATAATTTCGTATTCAAATATTTGCAATCTTAAAGGGTAACTATTGTCGAGATAGATTTAAGGTTTTCGATATTTCCAAATTTTTTAACTTAGACCTCCCTAAAACTGTAACCAAATCGATATATGTATACTTAGATGATGTTGGTTTTCGAAATCTCTGCCTCAAAACGACCACAATTTAAAAAATCTACAATATGATTCACGTTTTAACTATCACCTAGTTAACCTCTTTTGTACTACACTTCTTTGGAAGTACTAATTTTTAAATTTAATTCCCCCCATAAACTAGATTGATTTCATAATTTCACCTGATAGAAACAAGTTTATGTTTTCAACTATATACATAGGTTCCAATTTTTATTTTTTCACCAGAAACTTGACAAATCCTCTTTTTAGCATATCCTGCCCAAGGATATGTCAATCCATAGCAAATTTTTCTCGGTATAAGGTGTGGATTTTGCATGGTTTACTTAACTTAGGATTTAGAGTAAATCTACGCTTCAAAACGGTAACATATACATATTTGAAGAGTGTACATATAAAGTGAAAAAATTTTACCAGAAAAAGGACGAAGAGGAGGACGACATGGAGCAGGAGTACCTTCATTGTTGCTTCCGAAGTATCCCAAAGGTTTTCAAAATTCGAGAAAAGGTTGTAGCTTACAATTTGATAATTGTATCAAAGATTATGTTTCGATCGCTTACTGATGACAACGTCTGAAATTGGTTCTATTTTATAGTCGACTGAAGAAAAGAATTTCATATGTATGGATTTAATTTGTAAACGAAAAATAGAACAACATGTTGTTTACCGGAAATATTACAATTCATGAGTTCTCATGACCTACATACATACACATATTGATTTGAAATGTTCTCACTACGAAAACAAATCAAAATATTGTAAGCACAAATATAAATATTTGTTATTCTCCTACATAACAAAAAATCTCAAAATGTAGCAAACACTTGATTGCAAATATATATTTATAATGCAACAACAAGATATTCATAGTCACACATAAAATTTCATAACGCGAATTACCACTTGAAGAAATAATGGTTATAGCGCCATCGACGAGTTCATGAGCTTGTCGATACTGTTATGTAAAAATATGATTTGAAAAATAAGTGCAATCTAAATACTAAGTGAATTACTTATGTTCTTAAGGATAGTTTACTTTTCTGATTTTCTTGAGTAAAATCAAGGGGGATGATAACTTGTAAGGAAGAAAGTTTGCTGCGAGGCTGGCACTTTACTTAATTTAGACTACAGACTGCATTTACTCGTCAACAGGGTTACGTTATTTTTAAGAGTTAATGACCCAACCACCATCATTCATGAGACTCTTGTGTTCAAATATTAAATTATGGATGGAATTTGTCCATTTCGATTTCGATGAAAATTTTTTGTTGATTCTGATAATTTGTTATGCAATCTAATCTAAAAATTTCCGTATTTCAGACAAAACAACGTCTGGCATCTTATTTTAAATTACATATGCAGTCCACATATGATCCTCATCAAAGTATAAAAACAGACTATTTTCCGACTACTCTATCATAGCTACATAACTCGTTAATTTCAAATTTAACTCAGAAACTTTGCTCTATCTGGGATCGAATTGAAATAAACCGTACTAACGTTAGAAGTAGCTCACCCTGCAATATAAATTAGGATGTATATAATTTTGCATCAATGGTGCCGAATAAGTGCACAAAATAAGTATAAAACTCTATAATTTGGTTCCAATGGTGCATTACAATCGGAATATGTAGGTGTAGAGTTTTAAGATTTTTTGCATCAATAGTGTAGAATAACGCCACAAAATAAGGTTCATAATGATTTAGACAAATTTGCACCAAAGGTGCGGAATAAGCCTACAAAAGAGATCATAATTTTTATATATTCTTGCACCAAGGGTGCCATATAAACGGAAAAATGATGGAAAGGCCGAATTAGTATGCATCACCTGCGCAGCATGAGCGACCAAAATTGTATGACTCGATCTCCCGGAGATTCTGCACTATTGGTGCGTAGTAGATCGCGTCCATCAATTATTTCGCATCATTTTGTGTTAGCGATTGTTAGATACCACCGGTGCTATTAATTTATTAAAAAATGGACCTGGTACATTTTAATTAGCATCAATTGATGCAAAAAGGTCGTTAACAGACAGACGGACGGACAGACGGGCAGACGGACAGACGGACGGACGGACAAGAGGAATTCAATAGCTCCCCACTCTTAAAAAAGATGACCAGATTCGGTGTTAAAACTAACAAAGTGGCGAGTTATAGTTGCTCCCACACTGAATCTAGTCACTCACAGTGTAACGTTGGAAAAGTACCTCAAGTGACTCTGGGAAAGTATGTGAGTTGCTCGGGTAGGGTTCCACATTTACTTTGAGGTATTACACTGATTTGAGTCACATTTAACACCAGAAACATTAGCAGCATACTTAGCATCGTGTTACTATTTAACTTTATGGGTGGTCAAATAAACTACACTGTATTTAGCTTACCATATTATTAGCTCACCCTGCATAGCACGAAAGCTATTGAATTCCTCTTGTCTGTCCGTCCGTCCGTCCGTCCGTTGACGAGTTTTTTGCATCAATTGATGCTGATTAAAAATCCCCTTGTCCATTATAGACTTGTTTGGTCCCACCATTGATATAGAACAATCCGAGCGCAAATGGTGCAAGTTAATTCAGCAAATAGATCGAGATAGGACTATAATTTTGGAATAAGTAGCACCGTTAGTACCGAGCAATTGGTTATTAAAAATGATGCGTAACAATTGGGCCGTCTGTTTCCCCCCAAAAATCAATGATGCGTAACAAGTGGGCCATCTATTTCCCCCCAAAAATCATGTCAGAATTCTGTTCTATTTGTTCGATTATCCTGCACCATTAATGCAAAATTATTTGAAAATTCTATTCTAATCTATTTGCTCCATTATTCTGTACCATTGACGCTAAAATATATAAATTTTATACTTGCGGTTATTCAGCACATTTGGTCTAAAGTTAAATGAAAGTAATTCCGACATTTTATATATTTTCCCGTTTGTATTGCACCATCGGTGCAAGAATGTATAAGAGTCATGATCTATTTTGTCGGCTTATTTTGCACCTTCAGTGCTAACTTCTGTCTAAATAATTATGACAGGCTGAGCTACTTCTAACGTTACTACGGTTTATTAGCTCGCCCTGCGTAGCACGAGAGCTATTGAATTCCTCGTGTCCGTCCGTCCGTCCGTTGACGAGTTTTTTGCATTAATTGATGCGATTTAAAAAGTCCCTGGTCCATTTTTTCATAAATTAATAGCACCGTTAGCATCTGACAATCGGAAAAACCAAGTGATGCGAAAGAATTGGAGGATCTGATTCATAAAGCACTAATAATGCATACTAGACGGCGGATTGTATTAGACAATTTTGACATAAATTTTTCAAAATTATCGTTGATCGTTGGTAGGTAATTCTGCACCAGTGATGCACAATTTTTGGACTTTCCTCGATGCATAATAATTATTGATCTATTTTGTTTAATTTTTCTGCACCATTGGTGAAATATTGCATAAACATTATTTATCTATTTTGTTGGATTTTTCTGCACCTTTGGGGCAAGTTATAACCAAATCATTATTACAGGGTGAGCTACTTCTAACGTTACTACGTCAGACTAGCTGAAAACCGCACTAATGTTGCAGATTAACCGATACACACAAGTTGTTGGATCTGCCATCCCTTACCCTTGAAATCATGTCAAATTGGTGTAAAAATTTCCCCATTTTTTCTGCGTCATTAATGCAAAATCTAATCAAAATTATATTTCTATTTTCTCCGCTTATCGTGTACCATCGGTGTGAAGAATCTGCCACAGAATTTTTGAAAATTCAGAAATGATAAATTCAGAATAAGTTTTCTTGGCCTGATGTTTGTTTCGTCTGCCACATGACGTGATCATAGTTACAAGTGTTTTAAATTAAATGACGTAATTTCTATGCATTTCTAAATGACACTTTTTGACATGATCCCATATACATGTAATATCGGATAAACGCGACTATATCGACGTGAATATATAAGGCGAATATGCAAATATATCGTTAGACTCATTCTGTCGTAGCATTGCAGGGTGAGCTACTTTTAACGTTACGACGGTTTATTTTAATTTGTAATATAGTGTCATAAATAAAATACACAAATAATTATGGCGAAACGTAAGTAAATATTTAAATTGATTTCTGTAAATATTTAAATATGGCTTCCTATAAATACAAATAGATAAATTTGCTCAATGTGTGTAGCTGTTAAGACCGTCAAAACCCAATAATCACTTGAGTTTGTCAATGACAAAATATCCAACGGATTGAGTTTTTATATTTTAACCAATTTTTAATATATAACAGATTACTTTGTAATTCAGGAAAATACTTTTTAATCCGATGAGAGAAGAATAGAAACTTTGTGTGACTAACTCAAAAACAATACTGGTTGCGGTGATGCAGCCCGCCCAAGTCAGAAAAGTAAAAATTGACACTCGCCATTGTTACATTGACACTAATTTAGTACACTGAATTGAGCAGCTCACTGTCTTACACCATGGTTAGTCACGCCAACACGACGACGGGATATATTCACCATTGTGACTCACTAACGTGTATTTTGATGGTTTACTCTAATACGAGTATGCAAAATGACCCGTTGCACACTCAAATTTTACACTGATAAAGTAGGTTCGATTTTTACAACTCATAAAGTAACCAAGATTTTTAACAGTGCCGTGCTACGCAGGGTGAGCTAATAAAGAATGAAGTTATTAAAGCCGTTTATGATTTTGGTTTTATTCATCGTTATGGTAAACACAGAAATTTCTTAAATTAGTAAATTTACTTTTTTTATGCTACATATTTAATCCGTACCAACGAAATACAGGGAGACGCACTTGGCCATGGAAATATGGATGGTGCCGAGACGCAGCTGCGCAGGCACGAATCTACCCAAGAATACCCACGAAATGGAAACAGGGGCCCCAACCCACCCCTAAATCTGGACATGATGAGATGCAGCAAAATGACACAGATTTTGTGGAACTGGAGAACACCTTCATGACCGAGGTAAAAAGTCGCTCGTGCTTGGGTCTTATTTGTCTCGGGTAGAAATTCAGGAACGAAACGAAATACATACATAAACACAAATCTTACTTTCGAAATGTTAATTTAACCTCTAATTTTCGTTCGACGAATTTAGTCAAGCCAATTTGATGTAAAATAAAGAACAAATTTTGAATCTTAAGTTTTTTAATTATTCATATTCTATTCAATTCTTTATTGGAGTAATACATACAGGTTGTAAAACGGAAGCTTAAAATCTTAAGGATAAATAAAAAGTTGCAATTCTGTATCGTAACATCACACAAAGTAGAATTTACATATGTATGCATCAAGGTTTCGGGTTAGGATCGAGTTCGAGTACGGGTTCGGATATGAAATTCGATTCATTAGTACTCAAAGATTTCTGGATCATGAATTTCTGATCCACCACCTTGGTCCAGATCAATGATATCGGAGTAGGGTTTCGGATTCGCAATTCGAATCGTTGCGATCACATGATACGAATTGTAGATCAAATCGTCGATAAGAACACCAGATAATTCCATTTTATGTGATCCCAAATTTTGGGTTACGAATCAAAAACATCGGTTCCTGGTTCTTGGGTAACAGCGTAATGGATCTGCAAAACTGCAGCTACTCCCTCCTAAATGCCACAAGCAACCTCGTCGTTCCTCGAATATACAACGTCGCTGCTTTCAAACATGACGATTTTTGATCTTATAAAACCCGCCGACCCGAACTGTCAAGGGTTTGAGAGACATCTTAACCCTCCTCCAAACCCGCTGTTCCATCCGGTTCGGAAACATTTGCTGATTGAAGGCAACCAATGCCCGGAAAGACGCCCGCTGCATGAGACCCGCCATGTTCAAAAGAAGCAGCCAACCTCCGCCGATTGTGAGGATGAAGAAAAGTAGAAAAACGACTTCAAAAATTGAGAATTCTTTGGCGTGGCGGACCAGCTAGAAGCTCGTGTACTGCACGGACCGCGTAATTATCATGGTCATGGGAAGAAAGAACGGTTTGGTCCAGGCGTTCAGCAAGTTGACAAGGATAGTCATCGAGTTTAGGAAATTTACCAAGTTTTCGGGCTGACGAAGACTCCCATGTGTCCAGAATTTTCGGTTCCGGAAACTATTTTGTTATTTGGAAAAAGAGTAAACATTTGATTTGTGCCTAGGGAATCCAAAATCGGACACTTTCGAGTTTGTAAAACCGGCTAAAACCAAGTTTTATATTTAACCGAAATCGGATTAAAGTTTTCCTTGTAAAAATCGGTTTTGTGACGCTAAAACCGGTTTTGGATTCTTGGTAAGAAAATGCTTTTGGATTAAGTATTTCATACATTAATGCTAACTGATTTTAGCAGGCTATAAATAAATAGTTACAAAATTTATATAAACTCGAGTGCAAAATCCATTTTAAGACCAGTTTCGAAGAAGATCGAAACCCGTTTTTAGTAAAACTTCAAAATTAGGAAAACTCAAAAACCGAGTTTTCAAGATCTTCCGGTTTTGGAAGCCCTATTTGTTTTCCTGAACCAAAATTTTAAGTAATATGAAACTTACTTGATTTCATGGAACGTTTGAAAGAAATGTATCCCGAAAACGGCAAAAGTTGCGACAAGTGAGCAGACCGCACCTCCCGCGGGAAATACGAACAATGTAATTAGCACGCTTTGTCCCAAAACAATTAAACCATGTCTAAATTCTTCGGGGAGATGTATCGCGAAAAAGATGGAAATATATGGTCTCGCGCAGCAGAAGATGAAGTTCAAGACAGCGAATATTTTTATCCCCGGGATCATAAATGCCATCGACGTACTGCATAATTTCGTCATTTCTAAGTCTTTCGGACTTCTTAGCGCGTAAACGGCTAAAAACGTAACAAAATTTCGAAAATTATGGTAAATCTTACAAAATATTGTCCCCTGATTTTCAAATCACTATCAGTTTCAGTCTAAAATCTTACAATTTTGTTAACCTAAAACTCGTTGACCTTTCGCTAAAATCATCACATACAGTGTATTAAACAATTGAGTCCACGGTACAACGGCGCTACATTCAGCATTCAATAAATTCTTTGTTGTTAAAAGTTTGACACTGAAATTTGCATATTTAACTCAGAATATAATACGGAATCTAATTTTCGTTGCAAATTTCTTGCAAACCAATTATTTCAGCGTGAACTTAAGCATACGTCCGAGAAAAACAAAACTTTGCACCAAAAAATTGAGTATACGTTAGAAGTTTAGTTTAAACATTTTCATTTTCTTGACGTCCAGTCTTCGGTAAGCTAAAAATTATAACTAACTATAGTCTATTGTTGCTGAAAAAAGAATTTTCATTAAGAATTTCAATAAGGTAGATGACAGGGCTTAGTGAAAATGGCGAGAAGTGAGGTTTGTCGTGATGAACGAATAAAATTATTCCTCTTCACCAGGAAAGACTGAACTACGACAATATTAATGCAAAAAACAAAACATCATAAGTCAATAATTGCTAAAATTATCAGCAAATGGATAGCCACTGGCTCAGTGGTAAATCGGAAAGGAAAAGATCGAAAAATGAAAAAAACTTCGCTCATTTGGACAAAAGAATTGTCAAAAAGAGATGTCAAGCAGAGGGATATCTGCGACCAAAATGTCTCCGGAAGTTAACCAAGGGTTAGATCTTTCCATTAACCCACAAACAGTGAGGAACAGACTGCAGGAACATTTTTTAAATACCCTAGGGACAAGGGGAAACCATTCATTTCAAACCGTAATCAAGGCATGGGCCCGAAATGGGCTAGGGATCACAGCGCCTGGACAATTAACGATCGGAAACATATCCTGCGGACATACGACATCAAGGTCAAGTTCTTTGGCGCACATTAATTTGTTCGTGTGTGGAGAAAGACTAAAGGTGCATTTATGCTTCACGTGATCGTTACGTCCTCCTCCAAATCCGATTTTTTGATTGGTTAAAATTTTTAATTGTCGTAGTGATAATTTGGTTCAGCCAATCAAAAAATCGGATTTGAAGGAGGACGTGACGATGACGTGAAGCATAAACACCACTTAATGGAACACTAAATCAGTAATGCATCCATAAGATACTAAAGCATGGAGGTGGTTCCGTAACGGTTTGGGGTCCATATTGTGGAAAAGGGTTGCCAAATTACATTGCATCGACCGAATTATGACTAAGGAATTCAATCTGATCATTTTGAAGTAAAAATTGACCCCAACCTTTCGAAACCTGAGAATTCGGGGCGATTACTATTATCAACAAAACTCGGACCCCTAACATATGTGAAGATAATGTCCAGGTGGTTTGAAGACAAGAAGGTTAAAACACTTCCCTGGGCACTCAAATCACCGGACTTAAGTTTCAATGAACATTTATGGTCAGAACAGCAAAACAAAATTTCTAACAGGTCTCCATCTGGCAAGGATAACTTGAACACCATTATTGCGGTTGCATTGGAGAATGTAGACCCAGATTAAAAAAAAATTGTTGGAATCCATTCCCAAACGAATTCAAGTTGTTATTATTGGTAAAAGTGGTTCACCACCCTATTAGATTAAATTTGTTAAATATAAAAACACATCATTATCATACCGTGTACTCATTTTTTTGACTTCATATTTACAGATTTTAGTGTTGTCAATTTATTTCTGGACAAACGGACTGATATATCGAAAAACGCTTTTCAGAATTGGATTCAGCATTAAATTTACTATTCTATAGTAAACTTTCTGGATATTATTAATTGCCCTGGAATAATTTGTTAGCAGGGAAATGAAGAGCCGTTGTACCGTGGACTCAATTGTTTGATACACTGTACTTTACATGCTCTCGGTTGCACGAATTTATTTTAATATTCTGGAATGCAAATTTGTTGTACAGGGTGTGGCCAACTAAAAAAATACACACTCCAGATTTTGCCAATTATTGAAGGAGGAAATGTAAAGCTTTCAGAAAAATTCGTATTCATCGAAACGTGCTTAAACAACTCATCGCGGTTCCATTGATTACAAATTGATCGTCTAGAATTTTAAAATAAATTCCCAGGAGAGAGGAATAATCACAAATGTGCTAATTTTGAAGATTTTGGTGATTCATCGATTTTTTCTGCTAATTAACTTTGCCAACTTTAAATTCGATTTTTCTCAACTTACCCCTAAACCTCTGCCCCAAGATGAAAACCGAATTCATCCAGGCTAAAATTTCTCCCTCGGCGGCAATCATTACGAAAACCGTGAGCCCAAAGATCACAGATCCGAACAGCAGCATCAAGCACCTGCTGTACTCGATGGCGTCCTTCTCCACCCAGCCCCACGTGACAGTGGCGTACCCGAAGTAGACCACATATACCATCCACCCATACAGAAAACAGGCGTACCGCAAAATACCCCAGGTCGAGCGGGTGAACCGAATTCGTTCCGTTCTATCCCTCCAAAAGAATAAGGTCCCGCCCCAGAACAAACTAAAATTTAGTATAGCCCCAAAATTGTTTCGGTCCTTCGTAGATAACAGAGACCTTAATGGAGCTCGTTTAACCTTGTTCATTTTAACGTTATAAATTTCAAAGGGCGAGTATATGAATGTACTCAGAAAATGGGCAGTTCTAGAAATGCTAAGGCCATTTTCAAATGTACGTAAATAAGAATTATTTGAGTGCGTGTTATTATTTGAATTTGGCGCTAGGATGTCGCATTGCCCCAGAATGGGTTAACCTTAGAGAAGGGTGACGAGGCGGAGTGGCAGAAATGCCGTCCTGCTTACCGTCCACCTGAGTGGGCTGAATGGAGGTGCTGGGTTCAAGTCCTAGTGCCTGCAGTGGGTTTTTCTCGTTTTTCCCCACTGCCAAGCTCAGGTACTCTTCTCCCTCCCTGGGTAATGGCCCATTCGTGGGGTCCAGTGGTTGTAATAAAGGTTTTTTTTTTTTTTTTAGCTGCTAAATCGTGTATAAATAATATATTTTTGTAAATTCGACGCTGAGCTAATTAATTACTGGGCAGAATTTCGTCGTCAATTTGGTTTAAGTTGAAAGGTTTCTTAAAGAAGTCACAATTTGTCTACTTATGTTTCAACTGGTTTCCTCTAGCTAACAAAATCTCAAAATATTTCATCTACCATCCACGTACGTAAGAATGTTCAACGTGTTTAAACCCGTTGACAAGAATGGAACAAAGTTGGTCTGGAATATACAACAAGCTTACATATTTTTCGACAAGGCATATTGTTTAGTTGTATATTTCTCCCTGGAAATAAAATTAGCTCAATAAAATCATCATGATGCCTAAATTTCGCCATATTTAATTCGGTTTTCCCCTCGACTTTGACATTCTTACATGAAAAAGGACGACCCTTAATTCGATCGAACATCTAAAGTTTGTTATCGCCGGAAATTAGATAATTACCAAAGATATATTTCTATATTGAATTAGACCTCAGACCTCGTCTACCAAAAACTATTGGCAAATAAAATCAATATTACAAGTATTTTGATAAAATCGTTATCGCCGAAAATATAAATACTTTTAATCGATTTTACCACAATTCTCCTGCGGCCTTGCCTAAAAGAAACTTTATTGATTTCAAACCCAAAATATGTATTTATTATAGCGTGAACCCCTATTAAGCTATGACTTTGTCCGTCTGTCCGTCCGCCTGACTGTCTGTCAGCAGAATAGCGGGAAAACTGGCCGATTTAATCGAGTTAGTTTTGCGCTATCATACGTATGACCCCAGTGGAATCTATCTACTTTGTGAGTCAATCTTACCCTACCCCCCAGCCTCGAGGTCGGGGGATGTGCTCAAATAATTTGTTTGTGGAATTACTTACATACTTTTTTCACCCTAATGCTACATTTGGTTAATACTTTTTATTCGATATATGTGTGTACAATCCAGACTATAGGTATTATTCATTGCAAAATAAACCCTTTAAGGCAGACATGAAAAACTTTAGTTTCGGCTTATGAAGAAGATATGTAAATGTAGCCAGGTGCTATTTGTAGCAGGTGCAGTGCCAGTGTCGGCATAACGCGTCGCAGCAACAGCCCCGGTGTCGTCGAAAACGGGTGAGTGGATGTCCCTCTCCAATATCCTGTTCAAACCCTCGATTCGCTTCGTTTCCTGTAGAAACAAATAGGTAACTTAACTTAATTAATTTGATTATTTTTACCTCATGTAAAATATTTACGATCTTGTGCTCTGTGTATTGGAGAATGTTTACGTAAATCTATTTATACATGTAGCTAGTGAAGATCTGATTTGCATATTTGAACTTCAGAGAGAGTTGATTTTATAAAATTGATTTTTCATTAAATACGCAACATACTTAAAATGCTGACTGGTCAATATTTTGGTCGAATATTTTCCACTTTTCACGTATTATTTCAACAACCTTGGAATATAAAGATTTTTGCATATATTTTTTTGCATATTTGTTTATCAGTAATGATCCGTCACCCAAATCTTGTCTGTTACATTATCATTCTTATCTTGTAAGGTATTCCAAAATTATTAAAATAATAATCCAAATATGTAAATGTATTTGTAAATTTATATTCACGAAAATCTTACCCAATGAAGATTCCTCCGCTGAAACAATTGTGGCGAAAAGTAACCCCACCAAAGCCATGATTGCCCAGTAATATCGAGACATTTAAGACCTGTTTATGTACTCTTTCTTTTGCAGTTATGTGTGTGTACGCGTCTCATGCAAAAGTGCCAGTTGACTATTTAGGTTCCATAACAGCTTGTCCTCCTCAGTTTTGCAATTAATGGAACAATAGGCATTGTCAATTACTTGTGAAATTTCTGCTCAACAATTTTTTAATCAGAATGAAGGTAATATCTACTACATAACTTATGACGTGGTGCACTTTTTATTTTGCCTTTTAAATATTTAAAAGCTCATAAGTCTAACAAAAATTTGTTGTATGTACATACATATGCTAGACATTTAAGAAACATACTTAAAATATTTAAATAACTTTGCACATTTAATAAAAATATTGCGAACAGTATGATCCTTTTTATCTGGAACCTGAATAAAATCTTATTATTCGGGTTGTTGATGAAATAATTATGCAGCAGACTATTTTGAACAGAACTAGGTACTTATAAATAATTAAGCCAATTTGTAACGGAAATTTAATTTAGCAACTTATTCGCACATTATAAAATCAGGATCAATAATTTTGTCAAATCCTAGGTATAGCTATTACATTACCGCAAGTATTTTTAAGTATTTTTATAGTTGGTTACACATGGTTTGATAATTTAAATTTAGGTAAATTACGAAGCCATATCATCCTTTTTTAATAATAAACATTTAAACAAAGTAATAACCTAAAGTTTATAATTGTTCATTTTTTAAGACAATATATGGATGCCCTATTTACTTATATTCTGAATTTGCATGATTTGCAACTTAATAAATCTGTGCGTATCCTGTATTTTGAATGGATTTCGATATAATGAATACCTGGAATAGAATAATGCATTTATAAAATAAGATGAGACTAGAAACCATCCAGACTGGTTTGTACAACCAATCTCCGTTTAATATTGGGAAGAATTTTATCAATATTTAGCTCCGTTAAGTTATACCCAAACTTATCCATTGTTTCCTCGTCACAAGGCGACTTTTCGAAATGTTCCGCCATTATTTTATTCATCTTCACAAAAAGCCATGCTATCAAATTATTAAAATCCTTAATAATTTGTTTAATAATTGTGTTCAAGGTTAAAAAACAGTCAGAAATGACACCCCATATAGCATACTGCATTAAATAAAAATTATGATAACTCTAAAAATTAGTTAATTACTTACCTTCAGAATTAATACTATCACCACTAACACTGTCACCATTACTATCAGCACCTCCACCATCACTGCTAATTAATTAGAGTGATTATTTGTCCAAATTAACGATAAATTCACGCTAAATAAATTTGATTAAAATTTACCCAAGTTTGATCACATTTTACCCAACTGTTGAGGCCGAAATGAGATGACACAACTGTTGTGTAAAAATTTCACTCAGGGGTTGAGTAATCCAATTGATCAAAAGTTGAGTAAAATTAACCCAACTAAATCGCGATACGAAAATATGGGTTGACAAGATTTTATACATTAGTTGAGTAAAATTTCACTTTTATTAAGTGAATTTTGCTGAATTATTTGGTAAATTCTGATCAATTATTGAGTAATTTTTTTCCAACAATTTGATAAATTGTGCACAATAAATGGTTGGAATTTAATAATTATTTCAGAGATGATGTTGTTTACCTTTAATAAAAAGTATTGTTTTTATTCATATAAGTCATATTTTAAAATTATTACATAATTATTTTGTACCAAGTTTAACAACTAGAACATGATTAGTACTTAATTTATAAGTCAGGTAGTTGCATATTAATAAACTTAATCTATAGTTATTTGAGATCCAAGTGAAAGAACTGCCGAGGGGGGTGAACGAATTTCTTTAGTTTGATAAATCGAGTGATCGAAGAAGCACCAGACTGGGTAACATTCATCAGGGAATTGAAGTTGAAGCACATGAAACATTTTGAAACAGATATCCACAGCATTAATTAGCGACGACGCTTTCACAAGTTTCCTCTCCACCATAACGTAGGAGTCATGTATTATAAGGGATCCCAATTCTCCGACACACAGAACAAAGGGTTGTTTTCGTCTTGACTCAATTGTCCTAAAATTTTCAATGTCATGTGTTACCTAAATAAACATAACACCGTTGAATTACCAATTATTATTACCTAACAAATCAATAAAATAAATTAGCTAACCGGTACAACTTGTATGAAAAATTCAGCTGACTCTCCCGATGTTATTTTCTTCCTCTTTTTGGATTTCTTTGAATAGGCTGAGCTAGCAGTCAAATATGGCAGTAACACAAGCGCCCCAACCGTCTTGTCATCTTCGTGTAAATAAGTCAATATTAAAAACATTTACAAATCTCAAATTCACAACTAAAATTAGATGATTAACTTTATATTTCTTAATTATTAATTTCTAACCTTTAGACCAATTCGACAAAGGTTTTTTTATGCCGATTTCGTCCAAGTTGGTTTTGATTTTCTCGGCGTAACTGCAGATTTGTACTGAAACTGCTGCCCACTTCAGAAGCATCTTATCACATTTGCCAGGAAATAAAGTCTTGAAGTCCAGCTCAATCTTTGCATAAAGTTTTTATCAAATTTAAATTTAGTCCGCTTAGAAAGTTGTGACGTTACCATTCCTGGAGTGTCGAGAAGCCTTGGCCATTGGTCCAACATTTCCGCTAAATTATTCGTGTTCCTGAATTGGGATGTTCTCAAGCAGTAGGTCTCAGACATGTATTTAGTGACCTGAGATATGGGGACGGTAGAGTTGAGAAGCCAAGACTTTTTCTCCTCTTCGTCTACAGTTGGATCTGATAAATTCACAAAATTAGTAATTTTTCCCGGAATTTTAAATAATTGTCATGCATAATATGCCTACCCAAAACTTGGCACGATTCCACATTAGGCGGTTGGACTCGACACTTCACTTCATTCTTTCGACGAATATATTTCAATCTGTCCTCAATCAAACCGGATGCTGGAATTCTTCTGTAAATAATTCCATCTGAGCCTTCTCTCTTGGAGTTTGATAACTTCGACTCACTGTAGAATAAATTCTGAAATTGAAGCAAAAAATCTGAATTCAGTGGAAAATATTTTAAATATTTTAAAGTGTTGACATTTTTCTTACAATTATATCCAATTTTTGAGAGTCTGGGAGCGAAGGAAACAATTGAACTGCAATGCATTGGGCCAAATTTTCTTTCACGTACTTAGGCGGGCTAAAATTAATCAAAAATTAGTACAACATATAAGGTAACGCATAGTTTTGTGAATGATAATTAAGTATTAATTACTAATATGAGTATTGCTTAACAAGATGATTCACGGTCCGTCGTTTTATCAGATTTTTAAGGGCAAAGTTGATCACATTTGTTTCAACGCAATCATCTAAAAGTTTCCTTCCTTTGGTTGTTCCTTTATCAGCGTCAGATGTAAGAATAATCCGCTTAACGTCCTGCTTGACAGAAATAATTTCATTAAAAAGGATAGATTATATCTTACAACTAAACTTACAAATAAGGGATCCGCGACGTTGCAATCTGGAGAAACCGGAATATTTTGTAATTCATCCACAAATATGTTTTCCTCTTGGCGAGGTGGCGTAGCGGTGGGCGGAGTTACCTAGAAGTCATTAATATTTTTAAACAGTTAGCACTTAACCAAACAAATAAAGTTATGTTAACAAATTTACGAACCACTAAGTACTGAACAATATTATCCTCCTGGCTTGACTGGTCACCGTCGGAAATCTGTTGCACGCTGGACGTCACAGATTTCGAATTGGTTCGCTATATAATTAATTATTGAGAGCATCACGATAAAGAAGGGAATTATTATTATAAGCTTATAACTAAATTAACTCAATAGGACAACAAATATTATCCACCGAATCACACTCATCGAACGACCTTACCACTACCAATGGATTTTGAAGGTCAAGTTGTAAGGGGTCAAGTATTTCAGCCTTGTCTTTTTTTCCTACTTTGAAAATGTATGAATATTGAAATTTTTCAACATATTGAATACGAGCAACGGCTAATTTTACACTCTCATCATGAACAAAACACAAAATCACCTGACAAAATTGCAGCCCCGACTCAGAACTTCCAATAAGAAAATAGTTTAGTGGAGAAATCTTTGTACCATTTATTTGAACAAAATCAAGGCAAAATATTTTATTACACTGAGCTGACGATATGGTGGAAAAATCTACATCATCTTTGATGTCCCTAATGTCAAATGTATTGCCGGGTCCAATACTAAGTTGAACTTTTGGCTCAATGTTAATGGAACCAAGTGAAAACGCCATATTTAGGGACATTCGCCTTGCGACACTTTTGGAAATATTCTTGAAGTTGCACGAGTTTTTACCAACCGTTTTAGCAAATCTGTGCTTGGCTTCGAATCTCATACACCAGTAATTTCTGAGTGGGCCTAACTGATTAATTGCGTTTGGATAATGCAATAAGTGATGAAATTTTGGAGTTAAATTATTCCCCGTTAAATCAATATACATCTGATGATGCTCTGCTATTAAGAACTGAAGAAGTAATAATTTTGATCGTGTTATGACTGGAGCCATCACGATGCGTATTATTCTCCGAAATTTAAGTATTAAGTTCCAATATTTATCGTCGGATGGAATTCGGTCACCAAAAACTGCAGGAAAGACGAGAAAGAAATTACTCATTTCTGACGCAGAAAAACAAGACTTTTTGTCGCCGTCAATAATATTTGAGCCTATTTCGGGAAATTTTGTTAAATGATGACCATTTCTCTTCAAGCAACATGACAATCTATGATTAATTTCAACTAGCGAAAAATAATTATTCTGTAAAATATGTTCGAGGACCAGCTTTAATTCAATTATACAAATTCCTTCAAATATGTCGTGCATAATATCGGGGGCAAAGTTAGAAGTAACGTGAAATCCAGCAATCTGATTAATTATGGATAGTTCTTTTATGCCAGTGAGACTAACGTTTTGAACCTCAACATCTTCAGAGTATCCCAATCTATTTCGAATCAACTCTTTTCGCTCCTCCACATCAACGTAGCTCTGTGATTTGGTTGCTTTGCAAAAACGGCAACGGAAATTGGCGTTGAAACTTTCAGAAAATCCAAGGATTGCATGAAGCGCTAGATTATCACCACAAACTTGAAGTAATTGGACATTGCTAAAGGGTGAGTTTTCAAATTCCTCGGATTTAGGCATACTTTTGTTTAATTTATTAAGCTCATTTACAATTGGTGCAAGAATGGAATTCATCCCATATGATTTTATATATTTGGATTTAACAATTAATAGTGGGAATATTGCGGAAAGCTGTGACTTTAAATGAGGAGCAAAATTCGAAATTATGAAGTAAAACATTCCTAATTTGTGGATTTTAGCTTTTGCACCCAATGGATTGCAGATTTCAATATCGTCATAGTAAATTTGGATAAAAAGAGGATTTCCTGTAAAACTACTGACAAATTCCCCTGACTGATAATCCCGTATAATATTTTTATCCTGATTCAGACGTCCTCCGGCATCAGTGACCTCTCTATATTTTTTAAGGGCTACGGGAAGAATATCAGATATCCGGAAGTAGTACATATTGTCAAATTTCTCACGCATCGCTCCTACTGAATTGTCGAATTTGAAATGCGAACCAAGTCGTAGTTCCTGTGCTTCTATAAATATTTTTGTTTTCTCTAAATATTTTTCAATTTGATATTGAGATGAAGTTTGTTTCGGAAATGGTTCCTTTAAAGAGTTTAATTTGATAATAATTTCATCGTGGGAAAGATTTGGTTGTAGGAAAGTCTTAGCAATATCAACAATGCTATTAACCAAAGAATTTGCAGCACAAAGAATTTCCCCAGATTTTACTAGGGGAATTGATCCAGACATTTGAAGTGACCTCATAAATGACAATTTATAATCATTTGTCACTTCATTAATTATTTTGGCAGAATAATCATGACTAAAAAAACTTTCTTGAGACAAAATATTCTCATCATTAAGGTTATTTGTTATTTTTGGAAAACTAAATTGTGAAAGTAATTTTGGGCATATTTTGGCTTGCACGTGTTTTCTAAGATTGTTAATATTTGTGAAGGTCATTAAACACAAGGGACAATCTATTCTGGCTGAAGGCCCTGTTATCTCGTGAAAATCCCTGATATGATTCCAAAAAGATTTGAAAGAATTTAAGGAACGATGACACAAGCTACATATATACACATTTTCTTCCTTAACTACACTAACCTTCCTAATTGCACCAATTATTTTTAGTCTGTTTCCTATTGACGGGACCAGCGTGGCAAACAGATGTTCCTCAAGTGAACCAGCAGGGCAGTCGGGAATTTGACGAAGAAGTTCGTCGTCAAAATCATTATCTAAAATTGGAAAAATAAATAATTATAATAATGACCAAGCATTGCACGATTTTTTAATAGTTCGGATGACATAAATAGTACAACACCTATATTTTTCACCAAATATATAATCTTACCTTTAAAAGTTTCCAATAATACTTCCAGTCCAACTGTCTGGAGAATTGATTCCAAAAATTTCGTCATTTCTAGAAATTTTTAACTAATTTGCAGGAACAAAAATCTCCACCTAACTAGAGCGGCGAGGTGGCAAGAAGAACTGAAGAATTTTTGTGCTCGCGGGAAGCGTCATCCAAGACCACACAACTGGTTTGTTAATTTTGATACAAGTGTTGAGTAAAATTTCCTCAACTTATGTATAAAATTTATTCTTTATTGTAGCGAGTTTTTCAACTTTTACGTTGGTTTATTTGTTGCAATTATTTGTAAAAAAAACTAACCAATAATTGAGTAAAAATTAGTCATACATGTAGAAAACCGATTTTTCACAAGTAATGACTACAAAATTTACAACGTTGGGTAAAGATCAATTTATACAACTCCGTTGATTAGTTTTTAGTCTTAGGTTGGAATAATTTGTACCAATGTTGTAGAAAAATTAACCAATTCCACTTTACTCAACCGGTTGTACACAACTTTATTTAGCGTGTTGTATGTACAACAGGTTCACTGTTAAATATATGCTGTTGCTGTGTTGGGAGAACAAGGTGTGGCAATGTATGCTGCATATTTCACTCACAATGCGATGGTGTGACGTGGTTATCGCCGATATCCACCGTACTAATTTTAAATTGTTCACGCTCAAAAATAAGTGGACCCGTATTTTTTCATTTTGCTGAATGGGGATGTTTATGCCCGTGGAGGAATTTTCAAAAAAAATTTCAGCCAAAATTCGGATTTTTAAAAACGCTGTAAATTTTCGAATTTTAGCCCGATTTAAAAAATTAAACCCAATTTGTGTTCAGAATTACATCCCTGAAAATATAAAAATTCAATTTCAAAAATTTTCAAAAATTCATTTTTTCGTGCGAGAGCGAATTTGGTTTTCGTGAAAATTAAGTGGGATTGTTCATAATTCCACCTCGTTATTCTTTTGTATCTATATTGTATATACTTAATTCGCTGGAAATGTCTGTTAGCAAAAGAAGTGAAACTTTGTCCACTTTCACTTCCGTTGCAGACAAACATTTCCAGCTTATAATATAGATTATTGTGAGTTTCCCTTGTTAGAGCTACATATATTTATACATATGTATTCATTATTAACGCAGTGCGTAAAAAAAGAAGAAGACGTCGTGGCTTGGGTGCCAAAACTTATCCTGAAATTTCTGAATTCGAGAAACGCCTCAATTATCAAAATTATCCGTCAGTCCTTGAAGCGAACGACATTGTAGAATACTTGGGAATCGCATCTACCAAAAATAAAGACATTTGACTTTTTATTATTATTTCAATATCCATGTAAAAATCAGTTCATCCTAATAAAACGAATCTTGCTTGCCTATTCAGACCCAAAATTACCATAAAAAATTTACCGATATCTAACATTATAAAAATCATGTACGTAGATATTTAGATATTTACAATAATTACATAATTTCAATCAGATAAATGTACCAGAAAAGCTTATCTCACTCATGTTATATTTATTAGAGCCGTTATTTTAGTATGTATAAATTCACTATAAAGAAAATATATAATAAATCAAAATGAATTATCACCGTACGGTAATGTTTTTTTTATAAATAAGTGACTCAATTTGGCCTGGCAATATAATTCGGTAAAGAAGTTGACACCTCGCAAAACACAGTCTTCACAAACTCTTCACAAATCTTCACAAATTCTTTAAATTTATTGAGAGTGTAAATAAAAGAGTAGCAATAATGAAAACCGGAATCTCGAGGACCACAAAAAAATTTGATTTTGTTAAGATTTGCATAGTTGATAGAGGTGATTTTTGTGAGTGCAGAGGTACCAATACTTTGGTTCAACTCCGCCCCTTTTTCCAGGGGGAGGGGCCCAAAGTCGTAAAAATTGGAAACGGGGCAGCTGATTTCTCCATGATGGATAAAGATATCGAAATGCTACTTGCGCTAAAAGATTCGCAATTTTTTTATCTACAACCCGAATCGAGCATTTATGGAAATTCGAAAAACGAAATTTCGAAAAATAACCTAGAAAAATTGTTGATGAAAATTTGAAGGCTCACAACACCCCATAAATGGGGTATCGTTGGAAAGGTCTCGGCGAGTGGATTAAGAATATATATACTTTTTGGGGTCTGGGATCATCATCATCATTTTAAAAGAAATTTCGCCATGAATTCAACGACATTAATATTTTTGACCCTATAACCTTGACGACGAGGTTAGAGGTCAAAAGAGTCATAATTTTCACATGGGGTGTCATTTTAAAGGAAATTCCACCGCAAATTCGAAGACGTTAATATTTTTGCCTCATGACAGTTAGGACGAGGTCAAAGGTCAAAAGATTCATAATTTTGATATGGGGTGTCATTTTAAAGGAGATTTGACTGCGATTTCAAGGACGTTAATATTTTTCCCTCATGACAGTTAGGACGATGTCATATACGGAGAAACGTCAAAGGAAACTTGAATCGCTCTGACGCAACTTATTTATATTCGTTTGGAGGGTTTATTTTATATGTGGGTGTTCCAATAAATTATAGAAAAGAAGTTATTATTATTTATATTTTTTGGATAAATTCACCTTAATTTCACTTTTATAATTGTTCTACCATTATTGTTAATTGAGAACTCAAAGTACAACGGAACATGCTTTCATTTCCGGCTGTATTGGAAGTGAAAGCGAATATATTAATTTGAAGTCTAGATAAATCAAGGGTTTTATTTGAATAAATATATTACGTAAAAAATAACTTCACTGGAGCCACTTTCACAACTAAAACATGTTACATGTTTTTTTAATTTGAAGTCAAGACAAGTCATGGTTTTTATTTGAATTTATTTGAATTTGATATTTATTTGAATATATAATTTGAATATTTTATTTGCATATTGCGGAAAAATAACCTTCACTGGAACCACGACTCGAAATGAATAAATAAAGGTGACTCGAAATAAAACTAAACAATTATCCACAGTGGTAAGCTTTTAGTAATCTGTAACATTTAAGTGCCTCCGGTATTCGTTAAGTGCGCTGCGTGCTAACTACTACAATTTAACAAAGCATTATTAATTTGTCGATTTCAGCACTTGTATTTGCACTCTTTCACTTCTCTTTGCACTTTCAGCACAAATCCATGACAACCTTGTAGTACCATAAAACTGTCCACGAACCAATTTAATAAGTTTGTGACACCGTGATGGATGAGATAAGATATGGAAATGGTGATAAAACCTCGCCCTACTTCACTTCTTCAATACTTGCCTGTTCACTACTACGCACTACATACATACGTCGACATCACCTCATATCATATTGCATCCATTTTGAGTAAACTGCTCAGGATTTATTTCCAAAATGAATTTTAAGCTTTTGAGACTTGCGTCGCCTCTGGTTGGGTTTCGAATTGTGAAGAATCTTTACAATGACGGGCGTCATACTGGAGAAAGAACAAGGTTTGAACGAACGTCCGTGAAAAACAAATTGAGAATGGAGGAAAATTTCATAGGAAAAACAGCATTCTCCAAAACGTATTTTGGAGAGTTGTCTAACCTCTCGAAATTCTCTGGTGGCTTGGGGAAACTCAGAGAAATTTTGGCACGACATGGATTCATCGTAATTGCAGATAAGGTATTGTTATTTTTCACTTACAATGCGATGGTGTGAAGTGTAACCCTCCGATTTGGATGAAATTTCGAAATTATGTGGTTAATGTCACAATAACCTCAGGCAGTTTGTGCGATGGTAAGAATTTGCCAAAATATTTTAGGGCAAAGTTGAAAAATATGATATTTTTAGTACGGAAAGAGGATGAAAGTTGAGTTTGCTTCTTCCACCTGGTAAAAATCGCCCATTTTTCAACTTCAACCTCAAAGATTTTGACAAATTCTGACTATTGCCTGAAGAAACCTTGATTATATTGACAACATAATTTCGAAATTCCACCAAATCGGAGCGTTACACTTCACATCATCGCATTATTAGTAGTAAATGAAAGTTGGTTAAACGAAACAATGAGATTCTTAATTCAATTTGTCATGCCTGGCAGAATCAAAGAACGAATCAAGTCAACCACGCTCTTCGGTCTGTTTCATTTTCGGATTAACCATGCCAAACTCTTCATTCGATGAGGCTAAAGTGCTAGAAATGTATCAACTTTACCTGAAGCACCGTACAAAGGGAGCCGTTGCGGTAATGTCGGGAAATGATGACCAAGAGATATCTGAAATATGTCGGCATTTCCTGATATATTTGGGCAAACAAAGTTCTTCGCCATCGTTAGTATGGTTGAACGGAGACAGCAAGACGACGCTGACACCAGCAGTTCGCTCTTTAGCTAAATCCCTAGAAATTCCTACAACAATTAACGAAACTCCAATTCCGTTGAGCCAACTCGTCTTACAAGTGGCAGATTTTATGACAAAAAATTCAATAAATGGTTGGGTAGTTGTGATAGACAATGTTAATCAAGCTTATCTGGAGCTTGGACCTATTCTTTCAATTTTGGAAAAACAAGGAGCATTTGTTGTTGTCACGACTACAGTGGAGAATTTGTGGGAGCACCTAGCGGGGACATGGAAATTAAATTAATTCGTTTCTTAAATTTTAAAGTGTGCTATGCATCAGAATAAATTTATTTTTAAAACTTCTATGCAAATCGAATATTATTAATTTGTACTGTTCCCAAAAACATACTGTAAACCGATATATTATAATACTTTTATCAAAAATATGTTACTGCTAATAATTTATGAGTTGCAGAAAAGTTTTTAAAACAAATTTATTGTGCACATCTGTAGCACATTTTAAAATTAAGGAGAGAATGCTTATATTTCCACAAATATTTACAAGTTATTTGCTACCGATAACAAAATTAATTGCCAAATTTGATTCAATACAAGATAAATAAGTACATTTAAAAATGGTCCGAGGGAAGATTAGTTTCAATAACTCAATCAATCAAAATTTATTTAAAATTTTGAAACGTGTCCCCATCAGATATACCATAGACAATTTTTTGTTCACAAAAACTTACCGAGGTCAAAATAGTCGCATATTTAGTATTGAATCCTTGGACTACCAACTTTATAACAATTCCACCCATATAAATATATTCCCTCAATCAGGTTTGAGGTTGAGAAACAAATCGAGTTTCCGGAAAAGTCCTTGTTCAAAAATTGTTGGCCGCTAAACCAGTAGTAACGGGTCCCATTGATATGTGACACGATACCAAATTTTGTAGCAGGACGAACAATTGAATTGCAATCACCAAAAACCAGAGGCTAAGCGAGTCAGGCCCGGCCCTGGGTATAAGAAAATTCCGATCAGAGTCAGAGCTCCACGACGCCGATATTCCATGGTACGCCCAAAAGATGCAGACCCGATTTTCGGTACTGCTACACCGGGAAAAATCGTTGTCGCGGCCCGCTGCAAATTTTTCGGCACGCTGCCGGGGAAAATTTATTTCACATATGTAAACGAAACTGGCTTGTACCCTCGATTTCGACGGTTTGAGTAATTTTGCAAATATTACTCTCGAGGCAAAGTGGAAGTAAAATATGTATTTAAATATTTTTTAAAGCAACATCAACTTGACCAGATGAAATTGTACCATAATCTACGATTTTATTTACTGCAACAGAACAACGATTTTGTTTGCTCAAAGATCCACTCATGAGCAGATGAAATTATGATCTCGTGTTTACATTGTACCGAAACAAATTACGAAGATAAAAGTCAAAAACGTTAAAACTTGAAGTTTGAAGGTTTATTTGTGGTTGAGAAAAGGAACATTTTTCTCTGTGGCGTATCCTGATCAAAACAATTTTGGTGGATACTTTTTCTAAGCATACTGTCACGAAGTAAAAATGCAGGGCTTGTGGTATTCATCGCAGATTTTGATCGAGACAATTTTATATTACTCATCGAAAATCAGCAAATCCGTTATTTTTTGTTAACAAGCCAAGTTCACCGTCAGTCTGGTTCAAGTGCCGGGGAATTGGAACTTAGTACCTGGGAAACGTCACCCAAAAGTTCCGATTCCCTGGTCTTTTTACTTATTCAAGTTACAGGGCAACGGAACCCACTTGCCGCAGGATTTAGCGGGTGTCGATTCCCCGGTACCCTATTCGACAAGAGTTACGATTCCCCGGAACCCAACATTTTTCTTTCATTTTTCATAAATTGGATAAAAATCTGAAGAAAATTTAAATTATCTCAAATTAACCTCCCACAGATGAAGATCATTGGATAAAAAAATTAAAATTTTTCATAGTTGCAAAGGTCCCTAAAATCACAAATATCTGACAAATTTGAGGAGCAGCAAGCTCAAAAAGGTACGGGGAATCGTCACCCAAAAATTATTTTTTGGGAAAAATACAATTATTTTTAAGGAAAAATAATTGTAACATAATAATAACGTAATAATTGCAAAAATAATTGTAAAATATTTGTATTTTTCCCTAAAAATAATTATTGGGTGACGATTCCCCGTACCTTTTTGAGCTTGCCGCTCCTCAAATTTGTCAGATATTTGTGATTTTAGGGACCTTTGCAACTATGAAAAATTCTAATTTTTTTATCCAATGATCTTCATCTGTGGGAGGTTAATTTGAGATAATTCAAATTTTCTTCAGATTTTTATCCAATTTATGAAAAATGGAAGAAAAATGTTGGGTTCCGGGGAATCGTAACTTTTGTCGAATTGGGTACCGGGGAATCGACACTCGCTAAATCCTGCGACAAGTGGGTTCCGTTTCCCTGTAACTTGTTGGATGAGATTTAAAAAAACAGTTACGCACACGCATCAGATTGCATACCTTATTTTTCGAATGAATAAATATATAATGTTTGAAAATTGTAAATTTTTGCTAAGAATGGAGGTCTCCCAACGTATGCTCACAGATTTGGACCAAACTAGTTTCAATCGATCACAAATATAATTAGTATGGAATATGCAAATGACACTATCTGCCAATGCTCAAGTTAGCGGAGATTTTTGCATAAACAGAGGAGAAAACGCACCCCAAAGGCTGGCAAATTTTTCATTTTCCGCTGCGCATTTTTCCGGCCTTGGATGCAAATATCTTTGCCAAACCTGCGCATCGGCAGATAGTATGAAGTTGATATAAGTAGCCAAAGTTTCCTCCGGCTTCTCGTACAATTTGTCAAAATATTTCAGATAAACGAGTTAAAAAATGGGCGACTTTTATCCGGCCAAACTCCAATTGTAGTCAATTATGGAAATCTGCCCAAACATCGGCAATTTTCCAACTTTAGGTCAAAGGATTTTGCAAAATTCTGACCTTCGCGCATCCCACGAATTTTATTGAACCGATTTCACCTACGCAATTCCAAAATTTTAACAAAATCGTAGAGTTACACTTCAAACCTTCGCATTGTAAGCGATTTGACAGGTACATAAGTACAGGAAGATAAGTGGATTACCCTATTTGGACGATATCACAAATCCTTATGTCCATTAGTGATAAGGTCTCGACACAACTCGTCTCACTTCTCAGTTCGAGTTACTGCCTTGTTTCGAGACATTCGACATACTTATTTCTCTCATTTTTTGCGTCACAATGCCGACTTGTATTTTGAAGTAAGCCATTATTATTTACGGGTATTTACGACTATATTCCTAAAGGCTAATTCGTAACACACTCTTCTAAATAGTGTTACCCTTTTGAAAAACAAAATTAATACACTGTGGATTCCAATTTAAGTAAACTTTACTAAATCAAGAGTAAATTTTACTCTTCACAAAATCTACGTCACCCTGGATTTAGTTTTGTTCGCAAAACTACCAACGTTTTCTCACAGATTTTGACAAAATAAGCATCAATCGACCATCGATTTAATTTGTATTAAATTTTTTGAAAGTACGATCTACTATTGTTCATGCTTACTTGATAAAAACGTCCTAAAATTTACTAATTTTACATTCTCCAAATTCTCTGCGCATTTTCTCCCCTTCGAATGCAAATATCTTCGCCCGAAGCTTGACCATTGGCAGATAAATAGTGCAATTTCAAATTTTTTTATTTATTAAATTTGTGATTAATTGGTACCAGTTTAATCAAACTTGGGGAGGATACGTTGCGAGACATTGATTGTTAGTACAGAACTCAGAGTAAATTCACTTTTTCAAATCGGGTAACATTATTTAGAGTGTATTTAGTAAAAAAACAAAATCGATTTTTAACAGGTGTTCAATAACATTAATCGGTCAACCAACCGATTATCACTGGAACATGCAAATATATGGATTAGTTGAAGAAACAAGTGCACTTTTTGTTACGTCACACCCAGAATTCGGAAATATACATAACCAAGATCCTGCCTTGAATTATCTTAGTGTCACTTATCAGCCTAAATCCAATGTCTATCCACGTCAAGAGATGATTTGGGTGCCTAGGACAATGCCCAAAGGAGTGACGGATAACATTGCAATTCAGCCTGCAGCTGGTACATATCTAGTCAAATTCATGACTTTTTGGAATAAGCATATTCAGACAAATTTTAAGTAAAACTATTTCGTGTTCAAGGTCCGGATTCCTCGCATAGAGTGCTTCACCCCGATAATATTTTGGGGGCAATCGCCATGTACCTCAATTCTTTGGAAAGGTTAAATTTTAAAATAATCGGGATTAATGAGGTTGCCGATAAAAAGAGAAGCGTACGAGTTTTGACTTACACCTTACAATCAAGGGAATAAAAAGGTACATAAATTTGCGATACATGATAAAGTAGTACATAAACTGGGCCTAAACTGTGCACATTCGCGTAGAAACGCATACCAAAATACACAAATTAACTTATGATCTTGGGAATCTAATAAAAAGCTTAAACTGGGTCGATTTGAAGCAAAATGACAACCTGGCCTCTGTTTCATTCGCCATCAGTGACAGACAAGCTGTTGCAATAATAGCGACCCACTATTATCTATTGTCTGGTGAGCATTCAAATAATTGAGCCCAGTCTTTCTCTACACTTGGAAAACCAGGTATTAATATAATCTGTAAAATCGGCTGACGCAACTCTTTCTAGCTTTGTCGTTATCAGTGCATAATTCCAAAGCTTATGATTAACCCTCCTTTTCCTCTGGCTAACTCAATTTGCTAATAAACCGTCGTAAACGCACATAAGGAAGTAGCTTCAGACTACTTCTTACGAATCACTTCCACGACATTGCGAAAACACTCAATTTCACTTAATTTTATCTATAAATTCAATTTCAGTGAAAATCTCATTTTGCCCCGACCACACCCCCTGCCGCCGGTAGGGGTGGTCCGCTTGACCCCAAAAGTTGATAGGATCCGCCCCCTGGGGTCATATGCACGATGGCGAAAACCGATTTCGATTATCTCGATCCGGTCTCCCGTTATCCTGCTGACAGACAGACAGACAGACGGACAGACAGACAGACAGACGGACAAAGTCTTCGCATAAAGTAGCTGAAGCTACTTAATAAACGAATCACATACGAAGTATCCATTTGAATATGGTTTTATAATATTTGTCCCATTAAATATAAATGATCCTGCCTGACACGAATTCTAAACAAAAGAGACGTTTCGTTAACATTAAACATACTTTTTCAAAGTTCAGTAAACCGTACTGTTAGACAAGTTAAATTCACAATTTACTGTTTACTAAGAAAAACTTAAAGGTGAGCTGCCTACTGAAATCACAAACCTAAATTACAAGGTGTGAGTATTTTTCACTGCACGAAATCTGCCTGTTTTATTATACTCCAGTGAATACTTACCATTGTGCATTATACATAAGCTGACCCGTTTTTCTACCATCGTCTCAGTCCGCTTCCCGTGTTAATCAACTGGGAATATTATTCGCGCGAGGCAAACATGGGGGCTTTAAATAAAAAACGCACAATATCTAGTTGGTACAAATTCATATTTCCACCCCCCTCGACATATGTATATTTATATCGCCCCATAACGAACATGACATTTAGAAAATAATTTTACACGGCAATTTTATAGGTCACCCTAAAATATTTAGATTATTGTCCACGCATATTAATATAAAAGTGTCAATCATTTCAATCTCAGCTATGTATTTAATAACTAATTTTCGATCAACGTCAAATTTCGCATTCACCAAATTTGCAATACACACAAAATTCACCCACAGTTCTACTTCATTTCGTTTTCAACCCACAAAAAATTATGATAAATACCTCCCCCAAAAGTTACCCCCACTCTACCCAAACTTCTTGACACTCGCCATTCTCCCGGCCTCCTTCCCCCTCTCGACCACGTGGTAATCCACTTTGGGAAAAATGGTGGAAATTTTACCACACAAATCTGTAATCCCCTCCTTCCACCGGTACCAATCCAACCACCGTTTCTTCATCTTCATCCCCCCCACATCCGAATCCTCCGGGGGAATCGAAATATTCAAGTTTGTAACCGTCACACACGGTGCGACACCTTCGGCTAAAAAAGTCTCATACATGAAGAGCATGGTAGCCTTAAAGTGCAAATTGAAACTACCCGGTTTCACCCGTTCCGGCACCAGGCGCACCCTTAACTTCTCCAAGACAGGGAACTGCTCCCTGTACACGAGTTTAATCTTATCCCGCCCCGTTTCAAATTTTAAGTAGAGATTACTTCGAGACCAATACCGTTCTAGATCAGGTCGGAAACTTCGTTGTCTCAAAATTTCGAAACCTTTTAACCTCGGGAGAACCGGAATGGTGATGCTAACTCTGGCCCCAAGAGATGGGGAAGTTTCTTTCACCCCGGAAATGCACACGTGTTCCAACCGTGGTGCGAGAAGGTGCAACAGGTCGCCTAAATAGGTTGATTCTTCAGCGTTAAACTGGAATCGGGTCACGTTACCCAAAAATGAAGGGAGCGGGGCCTTAAAGTTAAGAATATCAAGGAACGTTCTTGGGACATAGATTGACTTGAGGTAGAGCAAAGTGAGACCGCTTTCTATCAGGATCAGGCTAATAGGTATGTCCTTAAACTGGACCTGCTGCACGTGCCTGAACACCGTTAGAAACCGGGTGGTTAGCGAGACCATGTTTTCCAATCGGCCGGGCCTCAGACCGAGATGAGGTTGGGATACGTTGAGGGATAAATTGGTCAGTTTTTCGGGGATCTGGGCGTCGTCGGGCAGTAGATCAGCCCAATTTTGATTCGAGGAAAATAATTCCTTTCGATTTCTCAAGCCGAATTGAAATTCGAGAGATGTCAAATTTTTGAAAGATTCGCAAGTCTTGACCATGCGAAAAGCCACGTGGCGGAAGGCGTTATCGAGGGATATATTGAGACATAATTTTTTCACAGTGGGGAAACCAATGGCAGTAAATAGGTCTATTTTTGACAATAAATTCCCCCTATATGGACACACGATTACGTTGAGGTGTTTAGGGGACAGGTTCTTAAGGGGGTCAAGGTCTCTGTAATCGGTGACGTGGCAGAGGTGGACATTAACCGGATTTCGCATCAGGAGATGTCTTAGAGCTTCCTCCTCACACGCAGAGTTGACGAGAGAGATCGTCTCCAAGTCAGGAGTGGGCAGAAATTCCATAATTTTGTGTATTATCTGCAATTTTAATAATAATCCGGTAAAATCAGGTAGGTAATGATTTCTCGGTAATAAATTTGGTAATAATACTTTACCAGGTAGTAAAAATTCATTGCCATGAAGGTAAAACTTTATTATAAGGCCATTACCACCCGGTACAACTTATCATTACCACTTACAATGCGATGACGCCAGCGGTCTCGCTCCGATTTTGACGAAACGACGATAATTATGTAGCCTTAGATAAATAATTAGACACGTGTTTCAGGATTTTTCATAATGCTCAGGTTAAACGAAATTATGACGAAATCCGTGAGCGAGAATTCCCATTTTCACGGTGACATTTTTCTCGCAAGGGAGAAAAATTCAGATTCTCCATTACAAATTCCATCATAATTTCGTTTAAGCTTAAAATGCGTGGCCATGAAATGTTTTTTTCCGATTTTATATTGCTTGTACAAATTTTGAAACTTTGAACATTTTTGAAAATTTTGAAAATTTTGAAAATTTTTGAAAATTTCTGAAAATTTTGAAAATTTTTGAAATTTTTGAAAAATGCAACAAACGAAAATCGCATAAAACCACTTCGTGCCAACAAATTTTCAGTTTAAACGAAATTATGATGGAATTTGTAATGGAGAATCTGTATTTTTCTCCCTTGCGAGAAAAATGTCACCGTGAAAATGGGAATTCTCGCTCACGGATTTCGTCATAATTTCGTTTAACCTGAGCATTATGAAAAATCCTGAAACACGTGTCTAATTATTTATCTAAGGCTACATAATTATCGTCGTTTCGTCAAAATCGGAGCGAGACCGCTGGCGTCATCGCATTGTTAGTAGAGTCATATACTTGTGCTTTTCGGCAAGGTTTATTATCAGATTATTTACAGTGTATTGTTTAAATGTAATTTGTGAATCTTTATCAAAATTGTGAAGGAATTACCTCGGGCAAGAGCGAAATTAAGCTACACTCCCCCATATCTCATCTACAAAAACTGCTGCCACCAGCTGCCACCATTACAAATAACCAGAGAGATTTGAATCTATGTAATTGCAAATTACCATAAGCAAAATAGCTGGAGTGCTCCAATCATTGTCACGTATGAAATTTTCGAGTGTTCCAAATAACACAATCGCTTCAAAATATCTTGCCAAGTTCCTTGGGGAAGGAAATATGATAAAACAAACCCCTCTAAAAAATTTATTACGAGCGGGAAAATTTTATGAAGTGGTGACCTCCTGAAGAGGCATAACTAAATTTACAATTTTGGTCCTATTTTCTTTGTTAATTAATTTGGAGGGCAGAAATACTTAATAAAACTACAGAATATTGTCATTTAATGAAAATACATCCTCAAAATTATCGAAACAAAACTTTCAATTTTGTATTTTGACCACACCCCCTGGCAGTGGGTGGGCCGATAATGTCCCAATAATGGTCATAGTTGGTTAGAGCTTGATTAGACCTTTCAAATGAGACCCCACTTGATGGGGTAATGCGAGAAAATAAATATTGACCTGTGACCACACCCCCAAGAGGGGGTGGTGGTCAATTAAAGTTGCTTTATTTATGCCCCTTGGAATTTGATATCTCAATTCCCGAAGGCAGAATTCGATAAAATGGAATGGTTCGAGAGCAAGAGGTTTTGGCAAACAAATAAATCAATCCGGACCAGTGTGCAATGGTACAGAATAAGCGGGGGATAACAGAAATTTGATATAATGTTGCACCAATGGTGCAGCCGAAATGGTTAAAATTGGGACTAAATTTTGACACGATTTCAAGGTTAAGGCATGTCAGCCAAGGCTAACTAAAACTTTCAGTTAATCGTAACCATTGGTGCAGAATACATCGATTCCTCCAATTATTTCGCACCATTTTGCGTTAACAATTGTTTGATACCAATTGTGCTACAAATTAGGGTTAAAATGGCCGTGGGACTTATATGGTATCATACAGTATCATACAAAATAGACAACCTAGATATGTAATTTTAATAGAATTATGCAGCAATGGTGGAAAATAAGCGGACAAAATTGTTAGCCAATTTTGACATAGATTATTGCATAGCAATTGTGCTACTAATTTGGGTTCAAATGGTTTTGGGACTTATTAATTAGACACAGACAGACAGACGGACAGACAGACAGACGGACAAGAGGAATTCAATAGCTCTCATGCTATGCGGGGTGAGCTAATAATCAAATTAAAATAATAAATTAAATTAGTACACAAAAACTTGTGCAAATAATTGTAAATAAATTAATACAATAAATTTATGTTAATGCATAATTGCAAATAAATTGTTGCAAAAAATTGTTATACATAACTTAAAATAAATTTGCGCAAAAAATTTGTGCAAATAACCTTAAGCTTTGCATCTAAAAGGTCTCTTATTAAAAAAATTAAGCCTTTGTTATACATTAAAGTAAATTGTCTACATCCATGGGCGCCCCGTGTTACATGACTCATAAATCCTACGCAATGCTTTTCTTATGGCCAAGTCTACCTCCCTGAATCTCCAGCCCGTCGACTATCACACCCTGCCCAGAGTTACATAAATTTGGTCAAAGCCCGTAAGAAAAGGTTAGTTGGTTGAAAAAATTCATGAAAACTCTGGATTTCGATCGTTACAAAAATTAGCATTTCTGTTTTAGCCCGTTTGGAAAGCTACTTTTCATTATATTTGCATATGTATATATATAAATGTACATCGTTCTTCTTTATCATTTAAGTACTTGACAATCTTTATGTCGTACTGCCTTTTCATCAACTAATCCTATCTTTCATAAATTATTCATACGTAAACTGAACACGAACTGTGTTGATTCTTAGTAACAGCACAAGCTCAGCTCAATTCGGTGGAAAGTAACCCATCAATACTACCCTAAGGCTACTACTTACAATGCGACGGTGTGAGGTGGTTATCGCAGATATCCACCGGACTAATTTTAAATTATTCAGGTTCAAAAATAAGTGGACCCGTATTTTTTCGTTTTCCTGAATGGGCATGTTTACGCCCTTGGCGGAATTTTCAAAAAAAAATCAGCCAAAATTCGGAGTTTAAAAACGCTGTAACTTTTCGAATTTTAACCCGATTTCAAAAAATAAACCCAATTTGTGTTCAGAATTACATCCCTGAAAATATAAAAATTCAATTTCAAAAATTTTCAAAAATTCATTTTTAAAAAACTTTTATTTTTCAAAAAATTACCGTTTTTTGGGTTTCTAAAAATTCAGAAATAGAATGAAAATATCAATTTTTTAATTTTTTAAAAATTCATTTTTATATTTTCAGGGATGTAATTCTGAATACATATTGGGTTTATTTTTAGAAATCGGGTTAAAATTCGAAAAATTACAGCGTTTTTAAAAACCCGAAATTTGGGTGATTTTTTTTTGAAAATTCCGCCAAGGGCGTAAACATGCCCATTTAGGAAAACAAAAAATACAGGTCCACTTATTTTTGAGCCTGAACAATTAAAAATTAGTCCGGTGGATATCTGCGATAACCACCTCACACCTCCTCATTGTTAGGTATTTACAAAATCGGTGGCTGAGACCCGGCTACTATTTGGACAAAGATATCATTGACACGCGACTATGATAGTACATATTTGAGCACAGCTTCTGCTTGAGCAACGGCTACTATTTGAGTTTTTACGGTATTTATGTTTATAAACTTGATGCATTTATGCTGATTAAGACATGCACGTACACTCTTAGAAAATGGTGTTAAATTGTTACTGTCAGGAGTGCATATTTAGGTATACAAGAATGCCTCTACCGGTACTGTTATAACGGGATTTACCTTTCAGTAATGTTGCGGTAATGAAAAATTTACCATTTATTAGCAACACACTACTACAAATATGGTAAGAAATTAAGATTACCAGATTTTTAACAGTGCACATACTTACCATCTTGGTATTAATTGTACATAAGTGTTTGAGGGAGCGTGTTTTCCTAGACCTTAACTAAACCATCGTAACACAAATATGGAAGTAGCTTCAGAAGTCTCCCATCACCCCGATCACCTACCCGACCGCGCGGGAGCACAGCATTTCATCTTCAATTTCACTAACAATCTCATTTTGCCTCCACACCCTGCCGTTGAATCTCCGAACTCTCCCTACCCACTAAAATTCGATGTCGATACCCGAAAAGCAGATTTGAAAAATACTCATCAAGTTATCCTGCTGACAGACATACAGACGGACAACGTCTTCGCGTAAATTAGCTTAAACTACTTAATAAAGCTACTGCAGTAGCTTTATTAAGTAGTTTAAGGATAGCGTTGAGGATAGCGATAGCGTTGAGGATAGCGATTCAGGTAGTAATATTAGCAATAATGATAGAAGCAGTAATGTTATCCATAATAGTGACGAGCCATTAGTTTCCGATTCACTAAGCGACAATGGTGTAGTAGAAAATAATAGGAATATTTTAGATTTAACACGGGACGTGAGGGACTGGTCGCTTCGACATAACATAACGGGAGTAGCTTTAAACGATCTTCTACGCATATTTAACTTTTATCAAGCATTTAGATTTCGTATTTGTCGTGGGTTTATTTTATGGCAAGACAAAACCAGAAAGTATTGACGAATACTTGATGGATTTGATAGCAGAGTTAAAAAGTTTGCGAGTTGGGATTAGTTACAATAATTTGAAAATATTTTGTAAGGTTTCAAAAATAATAGCTGATGCGCCAGCCAGGAGTTTTTTAAAGCAATGTAAAAGTCATAATGCATACAATGGATGCGAGAAATGTATAGATCCAGGTTTCTGGAAGGGACGTGTAATTTTCAGAACATTCGATAGTCCACTTAGGACAGATCAAGATTTTTATGTTAAAAAAGATAAACACCACCATGTAGGCATTTCCCCGTTTACGGAGCTTAAAATTTTGATGATTTCTTCGGTTCCTCTTGACTACATGCACCTCATTTGCTTAGGTGTGGTTAGAAAACTATTAAGAAGTTGGGTAAAAGGTCCATTGCCATTTAAATTATCTTCTCGTGATATTTCAACTTTATCAAGTAAATTAGTATTATTTTCGCATAGTTGCCCTAAAGAATTTTGTCGTAAGCCGAGGTCAGTAAAAGAGTTAGATATGTGGAAAGCGACAGAGTTTAGAACTTTTCTTCTTTATACAGGACCCGTCGCTTTAAAAGGATTATTGTCGCCGAAAAAGTATACACATTTTTTAAATCTTTGCGTAGCAGTCACGATTCTTATAACTACCAAGGCGCAAGCAAATAATTGGAACGATTATGCACGACAGCCTTTATTGAAGTTTGTTAAAAATGTTCCCAATTTATATGAAGAAGAGTTCTTCTCATATAATATGCATTCTCTTATACATATTAGTGATGACGCTTTAAAGCATGGCCCGTTAGATTCTTTTAGTGCTTTCGATTTCGAAAATAATATGCAAGTCATAAAGCGCTCGCTACGAGCTCACTATAAACCTTTTGAGCAAACTGTGAATCGCACTGCTGAGAGAGAAAATCATAAGTACCAGTCCCCTGTGAATTTAAATAGACACTGTATTATAAAATCGAACGGAAAGGATCATTGTTTTATATTAAAAGATGGGAAAGTAGTTGTTATAAGTAGTATAAGTAAAGATAAAAAACATATAAATTGTAGAAAATTCAAACACTCGGACAACTTGTTCACTTGTCCGTGTGAAAGTAAAATTTTAGGAATAATTAAAGTTAGCAAATTATCAAATAGCGTAACCATAATAGGTATTAATGATATTGATAAGAAATGTTGGTTACTCCCGTCGGATAAAATAGATGAAAACATTTGCATTCCCTTGTATAATGTAACCATATAATTTTTGTTATGAAATAAATGATTTTGATAAAAATTAATAATTCGTGTTATTTGACTGCAGTAATTGCATAAAGTTTAACTGCAAGTTTTGCATCAAATTATTCGTTTCTTTTGCGCAATATTCTACGCTCTAAATTGCATTAATTTGACGGTTACTTCTACGCAATATTCTTGAGGCTAAATTGCATGAATATGACTGTCAATTCTATGCAATATTGACAGTTTATTTTACGTTAAATATCTAGTATCTTTTGACGGATTTTTGCAGGCCATCAGTTGCTGCAATTTAACTGTATGACTTTTGCGTAAAAGTGATAGCTTTTGTTGATCGGGTGTGGATTGGTATTCCTTTGAGCATTTCTTTGAGCACGGAGTCAAATCCGACACGATATCCACGTTCTAAATTTATATTTTTTGTACCGTACCAATAGTTAAATTCTCGTATTCCTTAGTGATACCTTTGCCGTACTTATCTTGATGTTTCGAACTTAACCTGTAAATTTCATACAAGTTATTTGAAATAAGCTATCTTATCCGCCAATAAACGACGTATTTTTTCATCTTAACGACTATCTTTTCTCATGTTGGACTCCACTTTTGTCTTGATAAGTGTTTCCTACTAACTGACAGGTTTTTATCTCTGACAAAACAATGACGAAATAAACATCACTCCACTTCGACCATCCTGGTTTTGTTGTACACTACAAATTTTATTTTTGTCGAACCCAGTATGGCATCACCCACTATAAATTTGGCATCAGTCCTAACTCCCCACACCTCATGTCGATATCACCTCGTCTTCAACGATATTTCCTCGTCAAACTTACCAACCACTCACAATGTTCCACTACCACTCACAAAACGACCCTTCGTGGAGAAGTCGACTGCTCTGTGGAACCTCCCAGAAACCAAGTTCCCCTTAGAATTCAAAATCCTCCGAAATCCAGGCTAGCTTTGTGAAATCGTCATTCTATTTGTCACCATAAATTCGCCAAATTATACAAGATACCACGAAAAATGGTTACGCTATTGGATTGCTACTCAAGGAGAACGCTATTTTAGACCTAACCGGGAAAATATTAGATCGATCGACACGATCTATTCGTGTCGATTTATATTGTAAAAACTCTCCAAATGAAGAAAAATGATGAGAAAATAGCGAAAGGAAAGATCCTTGGCACACTAATCCGCAGTTTTATTCCACCTCATCGTACCCACCTCCGCCGACGACAGCAGGGTCAATCGTTATATTGCGTCAAGATACGATAGAATCATCGTATCCTATAGCCTCATACACATCCACCATCTTGTCGCAACCACTAGCCTTCAAAACCACCAATGCTGCAAAAATAAATGCCGCCTTTACTGTCTCCTCCATCGTGCCAAGTTCACCGTCGCCCTCCTCCGAACCTTCCTCTCCTCCTCCGTCAACGGCTCCCGTCTAACTTACTACCAGTATTACCGCAAGTGACGACAGACAACGTTTCCTGCTGTGACGCAACCGCCTTCAGAATCATGTCACAAGAACCTTATGCACAAATTGTAAATGTAAATTACGAGATTGCCAACTTTACATGAACATTTACGGTTAGCTGGTGGGAAGAAAATTCAAGTGCCAGATGACACCGTTCCATCTGTAATTGTGCAAATTTGCCAAGCTGCAAAATACTAATAAGATACAACGATGGAATTTAAAGAAAGCCAATGTACGAGAAAGATGTATATTGTAATTTCTTATAAATACTGCATGAAACCAGCATTCGTGAATTAAATAGATATGTGTATTTATGAATTTAATGTCTGAATATTTAGTCGACAAATACTCTATTTACTTTAATTTTGTATGTAAGTATGTATATTCAGATTTATGTACATGATACAACAATAAATTGAATATTTATGTTAAAAAATAATAGCACTTACTTAAACAAAGACGATTTGTTTGTTCACCGATATCTTTATTACGATTCAGTGGTCTTTCATGGCGACTATGGGAAACCAATGGATGAAATCTTATCCTATGTCGTTTAACGATACATCATTTGATCCATGAATGATTTAATAAGAACTAGCACGATAGGAGAATTGAGCCTTTCCTTGTTTGGTAGGGAATATTCTATAAATAAGTTTAGTTAGCTGCGATTATTTATATTCGCAGTTCTCCAGTTTTTCAAATTCTCTCACTTGCATGTCTAATGCTGATTCAAGTTCACGACAACCCCATGTGGGATATGTAGTTACGGAGGGTAAAATCCAACGATGTATTTGTGCTTGAACTGTGAAGCCGAATGTGATATGTTCCGTTCCTATCTCTGAATTGTCGCGCGTTCAGAGTTGCTGAAGGAAAACTTGATGTGTGTTCTTCTGACAAAAAGTCTGGGTGGTCCTTGCCATCAAAACTTGCATTTTTGATTTTTTGAGGCCAGCAAAAAGCCTTTTAAGCAGGCAGAATTTCGTTGCATAAATCGCTTAATTTTATGGCTTTAAAAGAAAATATGAGCTGCGTTTTGGATCAGCATACCGGCACCTTCCGATATAGCATGCGACAGAAGAAATTCAGCAATGAGGACTTTCTACTGTTAGAATCAAAGTTGGACTCAAATTTGGAACCCGATGAACAGCTGATGTTTCGAGATGTTGTCAGGATATATCGAAGAAATTGCATGGTAAACTCCTACAGCAGACGGAAGATATATGAACTGTGTGTCCCTGTGGTCAAAATCATGCTACAGGGAAACCTAAAAAACGATTATTTCTCAAATCGCTTCAAAATTCAAGACCACCTGCGTGTGATGCTTGACGTATGATGATAATATTCAATGTTTCAGATTTCAAGTGCCACCTTCTTTAGGTGTAAAAGTGTACAAAACAAAATTATATTTTCATAAAAGACAATGTTTTTAAACTTAGAAGACATGAAATCAGAATGAAAAGTTGTTTGCATCATTGGGGTCGCTGGGTAGCAGGGATAGTAGTTTGGAGTATAAGAGTTGGTGAGAGAAGAAGGAGTTGCGATGCCAAATTGGGTTTACTTGCATATGTACCTACATAAATTATAATACTACTACCAACAATGATGAGATTTATTTATTTGCATTAACTGAATGGGTTAAATATACGCGCGCGTACGTATCCGTTAAATTTTAAATACACGTAGGCAAATGCTCAAGCCGATAAGGTGAGTTTACGGAAAGCGGACGTCGGCTTGACGCAAATTTATCACTGTATCTATTTCCTAACATGCATTTGCTGCGCTTTATTGTTATGCGATGGATTGATTTTATCTTAAGTTTTTTGTTCGCAACTTGCAAATCGCAAGTGCCCCAGAAAGCCACAGGTATGATATTATGTACATATGTAACTATGTAAGTCCGACTTGTTTGTGTGTTGCGACCATAATTACTCATAAAATAAATCCATGTATTACTTCTACATTTCAATAGTTGTATGTCTTTCATTAATTCTACGTCTTACAATAATTCTCCGTCGTACATCTATTATACATACGTCCTGCATCAATTTCACGTAACATTTTCTTATGACGCTTATATTTTTGGACAGCTTCAATAAACAGGGGGCAAACTAATCTAACCGTTTCCTCAACATTTGCCCTATTACATTTCACATATTCGATTACCGCCAAACAGAAACATGCCGCAAGACAGGCGACGAGTAGAATGAAAATGGTTTGAATGCTATCGCCTAAACTGACCACGCGAAATGAGGTCGCTGCATGGCGAAATTTCTCATGCTTTTCTAATTTGGCCTCTGTTTCGCGACCTAATGTCTCGTTCTTGGTAAATTGATCAGAAACCTGGTTGTAAATCCCTGAGCTCAGAAACAATTTCAGATATTGGAGCACCCGTGATTCCCGCCCAACCAGCAGGATAATTCCCGCCGGCACCTCAAAGATTGTTTTCTCCCCGCGATACCATTTTTTAGTGGGGTAATTTTTCCTTAGGTAGTCGTAACAGGGGTCAACTTCACTCGACAGTCCGGCATAAGCTGATCTCTCACATTGCAATAGTTCTTCCTCAATTATTCCATTAACTCCGTTATAGCCTAGGAGGTCAATTTTCTCCGGGTACCAGCGAATCCTTGGATTCATCATATCATACAGTAATCGATGTGATTGCGGCGGAATATCATAACCTATGGAATAAAAGTATTCCGTAAATTTGTAATTTCCCAATCGATTCGATCTTCCCCAAGCTTAGACATATTCGGACAAAATTGTGTAGCACAATCCGCCCAATCTCTTCAAAATTACGGGAAGTATATAACTGTTCTCGTTATTCTTCAGCGAGCTGTCCAGCTCATGAATTTTAGAAAACCTATCACGTACCATATCCTTATTTACCATCGTTCGGGGTTTCTCTTGACCATACATTTGTTCATACGTATTCCCTCGTTCCACTGGAAGCGGCGAATTCAAATTTATTATGAAGGTGCTCAGGTGGCAATTACTGATCACGACGGAGACTGGAGCCCAATAGCCATGAAATACTGATGGGTTGAAGGGGAATTAAATTATACAGTTTTTTCGGCAGCTTGTACACCTCGTCGATCAGGAGACCGAAAAGTACAAGAATGGTCTTAACGGGTATAATTCTTTGTTCAAAAGGTAAAATCCCAACGAAAGCAGGCAAGTTGATAACGAAAGCATGATAAACGTCCACACGATTGGATCGTAAGGAGCGAAATAGAGGGAAAATGAGAACCCTCTAGAAAACATGGAGCATGAGAAAAATGAGAGGCCCTGAAAACCTTTGATAACAATTTGGCCGTTATGTTGGAACCCGTCTATCCCCCGTTCAGTTTTATAGTCATACGTATGGTAGAAACGTGCTTTGTTCAATGCAAGGTAGCCATTGGATTCTTTTGGCACCCAGTAACGGCGGGTTGCATTAAATTTGTTTCATGCCAAAGCAACTAAGATATATGAGATTGTTTGAGATTGATTGAGAACTTTTAGTACGAGTTGGTATCATATAGTCCTGCGAATAAAATTATTTTATTATTATTCTTTCCATGAAATCATATAGTTAGAAATACATATGTACATAACCACCGTCTTGTAATAATTTAATATCAGTTATGTATGAGTGTGTCACACGTGCTGGACCTTGTGTTATGGATGTGATAAAAATACCCAAGTCAAGTACATATCTGAGGCATCTATATTATAAGCTGGAAATGTCTTTCTGCAACGGAAGTGAAAGTAATTTTCCGTGACGGAAGTGAAAGTGGAGAAAGTTAAGTTTCAAATGGCGCGACAATTCAAATTAAATTCTTAATTTAAAAAAATACGCCCAAGTAACCACCGTCTGACAAGCACCCCCAGATAACCACCTCATGATAACCACCCACAGATAACCACCGCCTGAAATCACCCCCAGACAACTACCTCCTGACAACCCCCCCAGATAACCACCCGCTGATAACCCCCCCCCCTTCAGATAATCACCCCTGATAACCACCCCCAGATAACCACCATCCGGCAACAGCACAGGGTCCATGAATTGTGATGCATCGGGACTGGGATGATTGTGTTGGGCTGTGCTGTGCTGTGCGCACAGCACAGGGTCGACGAGTTGTGTCAAGTCGGGACTGGGCCGAGTGTGCTGTGTGCACAGCAAAGTGGTACCAGTTGAGACGTGACACAACTCATCTGCAGTTGGCTGTCTGACAGTTGTTCTCTGTTAATGGTTGTCTGACGATGGTTCTTTAGAGATGGTTATCCTGAGTGTTTATCTAATGATAGTTATATTGTTTATCTTGGCCACCGTACCTTAAAGCGAAGTTAAATTAAATGGAAACCACTTCCATCGAGTAACATTTACTTTCACTGCCTTGCCAACAGACACTTCCAGCTAATAGTATAGATGCTCTCGCCCGGCGGGAGACGGGCTTATTCGCTAGTATTTACATATTAGCATCTTGTTGGGTTATTCCACACGAAATAATACATATGTATCTGCTATCATGGATCTACAGTAATTATTTATGGACGACCCTCCATACAAAGAAACATCGTCTTCAAATTATATATTTAATACATCCTTTTAGGAACATATAGATATATGTATATATGTATATTTGTATTACATTATTAAAATAAGCGGACTGGTGGTTTTGGGTCTCCTGTCTTATCTGTGCTCAGCTTAACATGAGTGGGATATAGAATAGGTGGCTGTGTGATTTAAAAATAAGCATTTTTATGACAAAATATATCAACGCTCCAATATGCACTTGAAATGAAAATATTTATTTTACACCGCACAAATTTAAGACTTTATTAAACCCGTTTATGTATTTTTACAATAAAATCGTCTCTTTACTGCAATCAATTTATTTTTGCGAGAGATTAGTCCAAGTCCTCGTACCTCTTATTTTTAGATGGAGGCACAAATATCCCCGAACCCACCCTGACATCGAAAGCCGCATTGTTGGTTGACAAATTGGCAGGTGCCTCCGCTTTTAAAAATTGGCAGCCCCAAGGGACCCACGGTTTGACAGGTGTACGTATCGGTGTAATTGTTACACTTGGGAGCTATACAAGCACAAATTATGGTGGTGTCCACTTTTCCAAGAAAAAAACAAGCGAATAAAGTAAGAAGTAAGAGGACACGAACAAGTCGGAAAAAGAATTCCATTTTCCGTGGGAATCTGGAATCAGAAAAGAATTAGGTTAATTTTCCAATTTAGAGGTGCATAACGTGATTTATTGCAAAATAAGCTTTACAATTTTCCACTAAAAAAATTTGCAGATCTCTGTTTGAAAAATTCTGTTTTACTGGATATTACTTTACGCCTTTTTCAAATTTAAAACGGTTTACTCAAATTTGACCAAATTTATTGTTATTTAATTCTAGTGATCAATAATAATTAATCGATTCCGGAACGTTCACATAGTACGTCACCAAAAAAGTGGGTGTGTAATTGTGGTGGACAGTTCACAAATTGGTGTTTGTTAGATGACGTACTTAATATATTGACGTACCCGTCCGATTTAGCTATGTTTTAAAAATTGTGTTAAAAACAATAACTCTTTTTCTGAAAATTAAAAAATTTAAACTTTTTTACAAATTAAGCGTAGTTTAAATAATATAGAATAATAATAATTATTTACTAAATCTGGTAAAATTTTATAATATATATTGCATTTAGATATTTATTTTTCCAAATATAATTTTTATTCACTTTTTTAATTCTACTTAGTAATTAAAAATAAGTATTTAATTAGTAATCATTTTTTTAGTAAAAAGGATTTAAGTTTTAACGCGTCTCATAATTTTTAAAATGGATTGAAGAAAATTTGTCTGAATGATAAAATGCATTTGGGAAACGAAAAATTTGAAAAAAAACTGTGACTGGGAACTATTCATAATTAGTCTGGATAAAATCAGACTAATTATTCCAAACATTTTACGAAATCTTTACCTTCGAAAAAATATCTTTATTTCTTACTTTTTCGAAATCTGGAAACTTTGGAATTTTTTAAATTGATTTTTTTCTACCCGTAGGTCTGAACAATCTGCTCGAAACTGAGAGAAATTGAGACACAAGTCACTCATTTTATACGAATTTTATGTAACTGAAGTTAATAAAATTAACCTCTTGAATAATAACTATTTTTTATAGAGGGGCCATTCATAAATTGTGTGGTAAATAAGAGTAAATAAGTGTATGTCCAAAATCACTATGAAATGGAGCTAAAAAATAAATAGGTGTCTGGAAAATCGGGGAACACAACTTATGAACGCCCCCTAAGTACATAGGTACATAGCGGTCACACTACAAATTCATCGAAAATGTGTACCACGCTTAGAATAACTTCATGCGTACACAAATACGGGCACTCACTCATTAAACATCTCGCCATGCCAGGACGAAGTTCAGAACAAACTTGATAACACACTCTAAAAAATAATGTCACTCTTTTAAAAGGTGAAGGCAGTCCGATTTCGAAATTAATTAAACGAGGCTAAATCCAGCGTAAACTTTATTCCTGGTCAAATTTACGCTACTCTAGATTTAGTATACTTTACTTCATGTAGAATTCAAGTCAATCTGTCTTTTTGAAAGATCAACCTTATTTTTAAGAGTGTGTCTAATATGTAGTAAAGTTTAACAAGTTATGTTCTTCCAAAGCATTTTTATTCGCAAGTATGTAAACTATATAAATATGTTCTCGTAAATAATCTTTGATCTCACACTAGTGATTATACCTACTTATTTATATAAACGGGAGCTGTTCTATTGATTGGTTTGGTTCTTTTCTGCAGTACAAAGTACGAAATCCCAACGAATTCAAACATACATATTCCTATTCATCGCATAGCATTAAGAAGTTCATGGTTGAGTCAATCATATCACAAAAACTTGCGAATGTCAATAAGTGGTTGAACTCTCCAACTTCGCAAAATCAACTTTATTGCGTTGAAAAGTACACTTTACATAAGCCACAATGTAGCATATTTAGTCAAAGAAGTCACGTGTGGGACGATTCAATAAGGATGTGCGTAATTTTGCCAAAATCAGTTCCTCACATTGCATCGGGTGTATATGTAAATATGCATTAATCATGTCAGGTTTGTATGCACCTGTCCCAATAAAAATATGGTTTCTCACACATCTGTAGAAATTCTTTATGTACGACCCTCCTATGTTAATACCGCCAACTCAATCAATTTACATAGGACGGATTAATTTCCCCCACGCTGTCGGCGGCCAATGACTTACAGACTCTGAATGTGATTTAATTTCGTTTATAAAAACTACATGATTTGAAACCTTGATAAGGCTAAGGTTTAGATTTTTTTGTGCACAGTAACCCACCCATCACACAGGCAGGCACGACACCCAGTTCATGAACGTCCTCGATACCCAAGTATGCAATGAATACCAGAATATGTGTGCAAAACATAAATTTATTTTAGATAGGGAAAATTTGTCTTTATTAAGCGGTTTGTACTTTTACAACCAAATTGCTAAAATTATAGTAATTTTCAACCAGACATTTTTTTCAAATGGATGCGCAAACATCCAGAAAACCTCCTTGACATCGATATCCGCATTGTTGGTTGACAAACTGGCAAGTGCCCCCGCTCTTAATTAGGTCCTGGCCAAGGAACCCCTTATTTTGGCAGGTCCAAGTATCGCTGGCATTGTCGCACTTGGCAGCCGCACAAACGCAAATTATGGTGGCGTCCACTATTCCAGGGAGAAAGTAGGCGAGTAGAGTAACAATTGAGAGAAGATGAAAAATCCGGACCAAGATCGCCATTTTATACGGGAATCTGGAACTTAGAAAAATATATAGTTCAAGTTTGTTTTAAAATATCCCGCAATAAAATTAATTTATGATTAATAAATAAATTAGTTAATAAATTAATGACTTATGACAAAGTAATTTTGCATTGTTTGCGCCAAAAAAAATATTAGAGAAAAAACTAGCCCTTTATGTAGATTCGCGTGGGGTGTGAAAAATATTGTTCAAAAATATTACGAAAATGGAAAACTTGTATTTTAACTCGAAATAATTTAAATAATTAAGATTAATTAATTATTTCATTTGTATTACTCGATATTTCTATATTGCATAATATTTTATAATATGTATAAAAATTATAAATTTGTTGTTATTTTTATAATGAATTATTAGAATTTAATTCTAATAATTTTGATTAATATTTCACAAATTTTTGACGTGCTTCCGAATTTTAAAAATGTATTGAAAATTCGGTTTTATGAAAAAACACGTTTACGAAGACTAAAACGAAATTGTGTGTGGGCAAAAAATGCAAAAATCTTTTGGATAAAATTATACCAAATTATTTACATAACCTTACCCTTTTTCATGAATTTTTACACAACAAGGTTCGTAATTTTCATCCCTTTGTTTTTTTAAAGGGACGCGCAAACATCCAGGAAGCCTCCTTGGCACCGAAAACCGCACTGTTGGTTGACAAATTGGCAAGTGCCCCCACTCTTGATAATGTCCTGGCCCAGTAACCCCCTATTTTGGCAGGTCCACGTGTCCTGGTTACTGTTGCACTTGGCCGCCGTGCAAAGGCAAATCGTAGCGGAATCCACTATTCCAGGAAAAATGCAGACGAATAAGGTATAAATTAAGATGAGTTGAATTATCCGGAACAAAATTGCCATTTTTGAGGAGAATCTGGAATTGAGAAAAATATTTTAGGTTTTTAAAACTTCTCGCAATTTAATTGCATGATGTAAATATTTTAAATATAAAAATTATTTTCGATTTTTTGCGCATGAAGTAATACTGAATAAGTGGCACCCTTGGTTACTTATGTAAATTTTCTTCAGTTTAAAAAAAATAGAAATTTGAAAAACTTATATTTTCCGAACATTGAAATTAAAACTTTTTTTTGATTCAGGATACATAATTTAAATAAATGAGCTTAATTAATTAAACAATATTGTTAGAAATATTAAATGTTATGAAATATTTTATTTTATGTTATTATTAGTTTATAATTTACTAATTTAATTGTTATGATTCCTAAAGCCAAATTATTATTCGTAATTTTTAGTATGTAATACTTGACTGATTTTTGACTTGTTTCTCAGCTCTAAAACTTAATTGAAAAATCAATCTTCTATTGAAATATGTTTAGGAAATGAAAAAATAAAGTTTTTTTTTGGGGGGGGGGGGCGGGTGAAAAGTAGGCTGAAAAAATTATCTGGATAAATTAATTCGCATTAAATCACGGCATTTAAAATGATTCAAGAAATTTTTACCTCCAATTTTGTATTCTTATATTTCTTAAAAAAATTGAAATTGAAGATTTTAAAAAAAATTATATTTCTGAAAATTATTAATTAAATCGTGTTTTGAAAGTATTGCCACCAGTCACTCGAAACAGTCTTCTTTACACTGTGAGAACTTGGCAGAAAAATTAAGATTTTATAAATTCGAGATAAGCTCTTACAAAAACCTTTTTTTTATTCAAAAGCTAGCCATTCCGATTTCTGAGTGAAGATTTTGATTCACATCTTCAGCCATTTTTCTTCAAACTAATTTTATTTCACTTCACTTCACTTCACTTCATCCGTCTTCATTTCTAACTTTGTCCCTTGTGTGTATTGAGCATAGTGTGAAAAATGAAAGGAGTAAGAATTCTTTCCACTCACTTTCTCATTCATCTGAAATCTTTCAGTCATTTTGAATCAAATGAAGGGAAATTTATCACAATCAGTCAAAAGAATGAAAGTGAACAGGTGTGCCAGCTGTATGTATGTGACTCGTGTATACATACATACATACGTGTGTAATTATCCTGGGATTAATAACGATTTCTAACGGACTCGCCGAAATTCTTTATGCACGACCTCCACACGATTTTGCAATCGTATTCATAATGGATCAATTTTCACTTCAATGTGCACGATTGCAGAATTTGTTAACAGTTCATATTCATGTAAGGAAATGAATAAATTATGCATTCAGCCCTTGTTCAATAAATTAATGAATAATGAGTAAATATTTTTTCGAAATTTTTGAATGAATGAATGTTGAACTAATATTTATGCATTACATATTCAAGAAAAGTCAGGAAATAATTTTGTATATATGTAATTAATTTTCTACGCTATGCATAATATATTGGGTATATTGAGAAATCCATGTCATATATATGGCGAATTTGAGATGACATTATGATTAAAAAATGAGTAACGAATACTGACTAAATATTTATTTTCGAATCTGTATTAAATAAATAATGAATAATACATATTTGTCTTCCCATTTTTAAATTGATTGGATTTTGAACAAAAAATATTTCTGTTCAGGCACACGATTAAAATTAAGTGGTACACAAATTTATAGTTTTTTTAATCTATGTGTACCATAGTGGCGATGGAGAACCTTGACCTAAAAATGGTCAACAAATTATTCTAGAAATCTCAAATTTTGGTATAATATGTAAAATGTGTCTGACCACGTGTCCCCAAAATTTCATCAGTTTTCCTTGAAAAATAAATTTCTCACACCATTTCAAAGCGAGAAAGTCGGGAAACGAGTTTTTCGTAAGTTCCAAAACCTGAGTGATAATGACTCGAAGAAGGCTTGACCACATTTCAACAGGGAAGGCTGTAGCCGTGCAAAAATTAAGGCATACATAAAAAAGTATTGAGAATCAGAAAATGACAACGTCAGGAAGGCACCATATGAAAAACCATCATATCGACCCCGCGAAAGTTAAAAACGATTGAATTTATTTTTTGAAAGTGTCGCTCCACGTCCGTGCCTGATGCGACCATGAAGTCGAAGATTAATCCAAACTACTTGTATCATATTAAGGCCCATAAATTTTGGGTCAAAGCGTTTACAAAAAAATCTGCACCAAAATAAACGGAAGTTCAAGAAAAATGGTAAACACAATACCTCCCAAGCTTTGCACCAAAATTTTACCCAAACAGCTGGTAATTGGCGATGTCTCGTACGCTTTCATAAACTTGAGAGAAACTCCAGGAAGTCAATTTTTTCAGAGGAAAAATAATTGTCAACTAAAAACCGAAGAGAAATTAAAATGTTTTTCAAAATTTCTCAAGAAATATCGGGTTTGGCAGGCGTTGGGTAAGTTTGGGGATGTTTCGGCCCCCAAGGTCAAAATCGCTGTGTGAAGATACAGGTTTATTTTCAGAAATGGGAGATCCTTTCATTAAGGAGTATCAGAAAATATAAAATGCAATTTTTTGGATCGACCTTAGGCCAATCGATAATGCAATGACTATCAAGGAAGAAATCTAAAAAAAATTCAGTTTGTCGCTGAAAAACGAAAACCTCACATTCAACCCTTATCTTCACGCAATAAAAAAATTTGGGCTATTTGTATAAATACATACTTCCAGGTTTGTGAAACAGTAGAAACGTTAAGAAAATTTCGATTCAGCTAGGAGATAATTACCCATGAAGTTGCAAAGTCTTCCGGTAAAGCAGTAATGGCGGGCGTGATGACAAAAGATAAATACGAGGTGGACAATGGACTTCAGTCTTCTTTGTTGGCGAATACCTGTGGCTGGATATATTTAGGATATTATATCAAAATTAGAGATTTCTAGAATTATGTTTGACCATTTTTAGGTCAACGTGCTCCACCGCCACTATATAGTACGGGATCTCTAAAAATGCGATGACGCCAGCGGTCTCGCCCCGATTTTGACGAAACGACGATAATTATGTAGCCTTAGATAAATAATTAGACACGTGTTTCAGGATTTTTCATAATGCTCAGTTTAAACGAAATTATGACGAAATCCGTGAGCGAGAACTCCCATTTTCACCGTGACATTTTTCTGGCATATGAGAAAATACAGATTCTCCATTACGGAGTCCATCATAATTCCGTTTTACGAAGTGGTTTACTACGATTTTGGTTTGTTGCATTTTTGAAAATTTTAAAAATTTCAAAATTTGTACAAGCAACATAAAATCGGAAAAAATACTTCATGCCCACGCATTTCAAGCTTAAACGAAATAAAAATTGTATGATAAAAAAATTTCCCAAAAAATTGTATGATACAATTTTTTCAAAGTTTTCAAAATTATGCATCCCGTTTTTCGCTAATGTTGCACTAGTGGTGCAAACTAATTCCGGATTCTTAAAAATATTTTTCCGTTTATATTGCAGCATTGGTGCAAGAATCTATGCGAGTTATCATCGATTTTGTCGGCCTATTCCCTACCTTAGGTGGAAAGTTAAATGCAAATTATTATGACAGGGTGAGCTACTTCTAACGTTACTACGGTTTATTTTTTATTTATTGAACAGCCATCAACCTTTATTTATTATTTTCCAGGTTGCCCTGAGCACCCACTTTGCATTTTGAAGTTTACGAACGTCCCAATAGAATAAGTACGTATATAGCTATATAAATAAATATGTACTTAAAATTAGATATTTTGTTTACTTCACGCAAATTTAAGACTTTATTGAATTTGATTGTTTATTTAATAGATTAACACAAGTTGTGTAGTAATCAGCGGCCCAATTTTTAGACGGAGGCACAGACATCCAGGAAGCCTTCCTGGCATCGAAAACCGCATTGTTGGTTGACAAATTGGCAGGTGCCCCCAGTACTTTGGCAACTCCAAGTATCAGTTTCATTGTTACACTTGGCAGCTGCACAAATGCAAATTATGGTGGACTCCACAGTAAGAAGGCTGGTGAATAAAATCAGAAGTGAGAGAAGACCCACAAGCCGGACCAATATTGCCATTTTGTACGCGGAAATCTGGAATTTTGAAAAATATTTCAGGTTTTTTTTATCTTTAGCATTTGCAGGGATTGATGTGATTTGTGAAACAAAATTATTTTACACTTTATTCGCCCAAAAGCCCGTAAAGTGTGTTTTCTTACGATTTCAAAAATTCATTTAAACAAAATATTTAACCGTTTTAAAGAAAAATTTAAAGACCTTTTTAAATATAAATATTTCGAAATATTTTCGAAATATTTTTTAACGCAGGATATGGTTAATTAATTATTATTTAATATCATGCAATAGAATTTATGCATATTGCTTAATATTTTATGATGTAATTATTAATTTATTCTTGTGATCATTAATTAACGCTAATAACTAAGAAATTGTTAAAATGTTTTCGAATTTTTAAAATCGGTCAAAATTTCGGTTAGATGAAAAAATAAATTTTTGTATAAAAATGAAAAATAATACGTATTTAACCAATTAAAAAATACTCCACATAAAATTGCACTAAATCGAGGCAAATTACATAAATAATAAATATTTCAAAACATTTACCAAATTCCTATCTACCCAAAAGATTTTTGAGAATTAGTTTTGTTTCTTAAAATTGTCGAGCTTAATTATTTCTTAAAATTATTTCTTATGTTTATGAAATTATTGCTTAAGTTAGAATAGTCTGCTTGACACTGAGAGCATTTATTAAAATTAACAATTTTATAAGAGGTTGAACTCTTAATTGAACTTCGCAAAATTAATGGATCAACAGTTTATTTGTAGGAGAGATGCATATTTAGTTCGTAAATTATGAAACGCTGAGATCCACGTTCCAGGCCAATGAAATGTCGAAATTGGGTGGATAGAAGAACTCTGGATTTTTGGGCGTTACACGACAAGAACACACAGCGTCAGTATTCTTTGATAGCTTGCACTCTTAAAAATAAACCCTTACAAACGGATATAAAAAAGTATGAATGATCAAAGTGCACTATAAAATGACACAATATCTTACAATCATGTACTTTTGACTGTTGACGTCGTCCTCAAAGTCATGAGGTCAAAAATATTAACGTTCTTGAAGCCGCAGTGAAATTTCCTTCAAAATGACACCCCACATGACAATTATGTATTTTTTTACCTTTGACCTAGTCCTCACGTTCACTGGGTCAAAAATTTTAACGCCATTGAATTCGTGATGAAATTTCCTTTAAAATGACACCCCACATGAAAATTGAGGATAAATTTAATCTGGACCACACCCCCTGGCGCAGTGGGGTGTGGTCCCATTGACCCCATTTTGACCCCGACCGAGAATTAAAAATTAGAAGCACAATGGCGAAAACGGGGTTTGGTTATGTTGACTCGTTCTGGAGATATCCTGCTTATAGACGGACAGACGGCCGGACGGACAAAACGATCACAAGAGTAGCTAACGCTACTTAATAATGTCACCATTTTGTACAGTAAATGCGCTCCCAATTGAAAATTGAGTAAATTATGCTAACTCAAAAGCAAACCTTATTATTCATTAAATTACCGTTACGTTGGATTTAGCATAGTATACTTAATTTAGATTTCAAAGTGATACACCTTTCGATATGATAGCATCATTTTTTAGAGTGTGCCAGACATTTATTTTCTCATGACTAAATGTAGATAAATTTGTATGTACGTACGTATGTATTAACATAATAAATTCATTATTTACATAACCATCACCCGATGCTTGGACGAAGTTCAGGGCAAACTTGATAACAGACACATGTACATATTTACATATGTAAATAGTGAAAAGTTCAACAAGCTGTCTTCCTCAAAGTCAAATTTGTTCGCAACAGAACAAGCAAACTAAATACGTACATATGTATGTACTCGTAAATAATCTTTGATCTTGGACTTGTGATTATACCTACATACTTATGTAAATCAGTAACATTGCTTTGGTTGTGCAGGACGAAGTACGAACTTGTGGCATCTCGATTTCGTACTAATTAAGGTTAAAAAACACACTCTGCAAAGCTTATAATTTTTATATTTGTATGTATCGCCAAATGTGTCACAACCATGTACATAAATGTGTACCAATACAAGTTGGGCCGTGAATCAAGAATGTGCTAAATTTCTCAAAATCTATACCTTACTATGTGGCATATTTATTGACATATTTAACGTGTAATAGTATTATCCACAACATAAAATTATTTGTGAGGAAATTATTTATGCACGTTCGTCACCATCACCGCAAGACTTAAGTGGATCTCTCCATACTTAAGATACATACCTCTCTCGTGTCGCTGCGTCCCATGGAACTGGAGACCACCAGTTCCTAAATTTTTAACCTGAATATATTTAATCTGTTTTTATATAACATAACTTTCTAGACTCATTTCCTGTTACAATTACTCTAATTTGCCAATCGTATACATATGTGAATGGTTTCATAAGAATTTGTATAATTACACACGTGTGTATTTTCTCAGAAATACTTTTTTGTCTATTTATTTCTTATAAAAACTTGTTTCTCTTTACCCCTCTGTTGATATCTTATTTATGTTGTTGTAATAACATTTCACAAATGGGCATGGATATTACGATGGCTTAGTGCTGTAGCAAAACATAAACTTCCTTATTATATGGAAACCCATTATCGTTATCTAAATTAGTTTGCAGGATTTACCAAGAAATACTTATATAAGTATAAAAACCATTACCCAATCAATTTGCACGATTGTTCGTATATTTACTTGTTAAATTTCGACCATGGTAGACCCTATGCAAGTTCTTCGATTTATAAGAAAAACTGAATTCTTTGAATTATTATATTCGAAATTAATATTCGAAATCAAAAATACCTTCATTTGGAGTTTAGATTACAAATTTGTGTGCATGTTTCATCCAAACCTTGAAATGTGTAAAACTCGACTTATCCTATTATTGTTAATTTTCTCTAATAAATTTAACGCATCGATAGGAAATGATAAACAAGTCTCATCACCTGCAACCTGGACCTCATTTATAAAGACACTGAATTATTGCACAATCCAAGTATTTTACGAGAGCAAAGATTTCAAAAGTTGGGACATTATTTCTAACCAAATTCAACATCAAAATCACCTTCTAAACGTTAATTTTGTCATGGAAAACTTAAGTTATCCAAAAAACAGATACATTAGAGCCGACGTAAACCAATTGGATGGGGAAGGAATTATTAAGAATTTCCCATTCAAAGAAAATTACTCGGGTCGGATTTTTTCAAATTGTCAAATCGTCATTATTTCTCCACCAGTGAATCCATTATTGTTGATGTGGGGAATTGCGGCATTCAATGAAGATCCAGACTACATCATAATCCTTGACCATTACCCAGGCGGTTTGCATCGCCTATTTAATTTTTATTTCTCTTCCAATTATGATTTTAGACTGACATCCATCCTTTTACACAGCAACATAACCTCGCGTGTTTTATCAATTGTGTGTTATACCTGCACTCCTATTCAGCAGATAAGCGATCAGAACGATAGGAGTATTTTAATTACAAAGTTGTTTCCCGTGAAAGACACGACCCTCTCAAAGTTCTCAAAATATTATAAGCAGCTGATAAAAAATTTTAACCATCATCCCATATACTTCCCTTCAATGCAATATCGTAGGTTTTGGAAAATTCCTTGCAGTTTAAAACATTCCGGTTTGGGAACATCAGAAAGATCTTGCCCAGTATCGGAACTAATCCATAGATTGAATTTTACAGCTATAAATTCAAAGCGAAACATTATAGGATACATTGCGTCGAATGTAGTTTACAATGAGGCAACGCTAAAACACATTTTTTTAACGCCAGGATCAGTTGTTAGATTAATTTGGATTAAACAAGGCATAGAATATAGGAAAGTGTACGCTGCAATTTTTACCTTACCAATTGAGTTAAATGCACATTCTTTGATAAGGATTTTTGACGTTTTGTCATTTTCCATTTTAATATTATTTGGAGGTTGCTTTAGCTTGATAATTTTTAAAAATCATAAATTTGTGTTTGCCCCGGCCATGTGGACTGTCAGCATTTTCCTTCTGCAGGGCACCAATTTTGTCATCAAACCAATGGAGGCAATTAAAATTACTAGATTCCGCGTGTTTATGACCTATTGGATAATTTTAATTTGGCTGTTTAATGCTTTCTATGTGGGAAGTATTTTTAGTGGTGAATTTTTCTCTTTCTTCACATCCAACAGGGTGCCCCAGGTACCACAAAATTTGAAGGATTTAGCACGAACAAAAGATATTCCAATTGTCTCATGTGCCACAACCTTCACTAGACATGAGAATAATTTTGTAGAGATTAGCTCTGTGAAAGAAAATATTATCCCACAATTGCTTGCAGTGGAAGAACACTCAACCGAATTTCGAAAAACGCTACACCAGCTCAAGAAAAGAATACAATGGGTAAAGGGCTTGAATGTATATAGTTTTGCTCGATGGGCATCATTAAATGGGCGACTTAATAGCAATCAAACGCAAAATATACCCCCCTCAATAATTGCCGTGATTGACTATTCAGATACACATAAAATCTTGGAAACTTCCTTTGGTGTATTCAAAAAATATTTCATAATTTCTAATCACGAGGAGATCCTATACACAGAGCATATGCCTTGGGTAACTTCTAGAAACCCATTTGGGGTAATCTTTGAAGAAAATATTTTCTACATGAGCGAAGCTGGAGTATTAGCTTATTGGGGAAAGAATTTTCAAAGACATCAATTTCTTAATGAGGTCAAATATTTCTACAAGGAACAGGTGAAACAAAAATTTCCAGAAAAAAATTATACAAACTATTTTCAAAAAGCGATCCTCAATAGGAGAGAAAGTAACTCGGTTGAACTTGTCAGGGAAGGTGAGCCCATTGGGGTGGACAAGATTAAAATGCTTTTCATTCTTTATGCTTTATGTATCGGCATTTCTGCTCTGTGGTATGCCATCGAAAAACGCAGATTTATAATAAAAGGTTGTATACGGTGTAGAAAATAACCGGCGATTTAGTTTTAACAAAGTTATTTCTTATAATGGATCAGTTTTCACTTAAATGAGTTACTCGTTACAATTTGAGGTGAGCATGACGATATATGTATTCACTTTAATGTGTTTAATAGGAAATGAATAAATTATCTATGCAGACGTTATTCAATCCATTCATAAATAGTGAGGAAATAATTTCCCAAATTTTTTAATGACTCAATTAGTTTGTATTCATTATCAATTCTAGTTGTATAGAATGAATAAGTAATTTTACTCAGCATTAACTTTGCATCTTACCCTGAATACATGGGGTATATTGTGAAATCCATCCAATTTGAGATAAAAAATATGTAAATCAATAATGACTAATGAGTAAATATATTTATTCATTATTCATTTTGTACCCTACTCTTAAAGGAAACAAATTTATTAAGTTCTGATGACTGAAATATTTTCATTAGAAGTTAATTGGAATCTTAGATTAATCTAATCTAAGATTCACTTAGTTGGAATTAAGTTCATCACAATGTTGCTGACTTCTTGCGCGGGAAAAAGTCCCCGTTTGGCACCTTCCAAAGATGCAAATACACCACTCGCCGCCAAACCACCATCGTAATCCAGGCCCGCTTTGAATCATCTCCAGCTGGTCGGGTTGGACCACATCGGTCATCTCAGTTGGCGCAATCTCCCCATCGTCAATTATTCCCCGGCCAAGAACACCTCCCTGCAATAAATTAGAGTAGTTGGCATACATTAGGGACTCCCAACTTTGTAAAAATTCGATTTTTTCGCTCTTTTCTCAAAACACTTTTTTCTCAGTTCCGATGCGATTTGTTCTTTGTTCACTCCTTTGGTCCAAAAATAAAACTATCTTAACCTTGATTTTATTTTTAAGAAAAAATATTGTAAAAAATTTCGAAATCGCATGCGGAATTGAGAAAAAAGCGTTTTGTGAAAGAGCGAAAAAATCGATTTTTTTACAAAGTTGGAACTCCTTATTGTTATAACTCTGGTATAATCAATCACGCAGGTACTGGCTTCTCGGTATTAAAGTTACCACACCCTCGGTATTAAAATTATACTGTCCGTAAATATTTGCTGCCAACATAAATAAAAAATAATTGGGTTATGATTGTAGCTAATAAGTATGTATATATACATATTTGAATCTACAGCTATGGTTTTGAATTCATCAACACCGATTCAAATGTCTTACCATAGGAAATTTATAACCACTCGGTGACAAATTCACCACCATTTCGGTAGAGCCATATGTAAATATGTACATCTCTACTCATAATCGTAACCCAATTATATTCAATGCACGACTTTACATAATACCGAGCTAATATTACGCAGAATTACTAATCAACTCACTTTGGTAGAGTTGTTCATGGTATTATTTTTATACTTTAGTTCTAAGAGTACACATGATGGCCAAAAACGTAAAAAAAATATGTAGTCAAAGTAAGAAGTAAGTATTAGCAACCCCACACAAGATACATAAAATTGGATATAACCTTGGCATGCATTATCAAATTTGCGTGAATCTTTGCTCGCAATTGACAAATCTATCTAATGTAGTAATTGATGATAAGGTTTAATTTATAAGGTTTTAAGGTTGATAAGGTTTTAAGGTTAATGAGGTTGATTAATAAGGTTTAATTGATTTAAATTAGATGCAGAGCTTTTTAATTAGCTGCTTTTCCAATTAATTAGTAATTGAAAATTAAGAGGAAAATATTCTATCTAATTAATTGGTAATTAGTAATTAGACTCAGGTTGCTAATTAAGCGAATTAATTAGTTAATTAATTACAACATTGACCAATTAATTGCTGATTTTTACTGATTTTCTAATTAATTAGTAATTAAAATTAACTTCGGTAGTACTACTTAATGTCAATTAGTAATTAATAATTAGCTTAAACATGCTATTTAATTAAATAATTAATTAGATTGACTAATTAATTAGAAAGCCCTGATTAGATGAACATGTTCGTTAAAAAATATGCATCTACCAGAACCACGAGAAAAACGAAAATCACCACCAATCTCATGTTTGCTGCCAAACTTTCCTACAAAATTCTAGAAATTATGAGTAAGCCTGTATTTTACAGTTGGAGATTATATGAAATCCTCTTCGTGACTGATTACTCGACTGAATATGACCCGAGTTTATGGCAAGGTGAATAAAACGAGCATTTGAGACGCAAATGACTTTAATTGATTAACAATACACCACATTTCCTTTGTCGGGAATACGGAGATTCATGACTTCTCGTGACCAGATATGCTAAAAATTTAGTTTCAAACTGATGTAAAACTTTTTTTTAATGATGATCGCATCAAAAAATTATAATAATAAATTAAATATGTACGTCATTTAAAATTGTATAATTTACGTATTTACTTAATATTTTAATCTCATCAACTTTATGATCTAATTCGTTTAATGTTGTACATGAAGTTTAACGCCATACAAGTATTATTTTGTCACGGTTTATGCATTTTGGAAAACAGACTTTCAAACAATGCAAATGTAAACATGACAACATCCCCTATTGAGCATTAAAGTTCACGAGACGCAAGTTTTGCGTTTTCAATATTAGATTTGCTAAATAAATCCTTTTTGCGTCCTGTTTAATTCATGCATTCAGATAAGTTCGAATTTCCGACAAAGCAGTGTTTTACCGAGCAGTCGACTGCTCGGTAAGACACCGAGGATACGCGACTGAGGTCGCATATGATCAGTCGCGTATGATCAGTCGCGTATGAGACTCAAGTATGTGCTTGCATTTTTAAGTAAATTTCGATTAGTACATATTTTTTCACCCGGTTCAATCGATGATCCATTCATCAAAGTCCAAATTTCTGACAAAACAGCGTGTCACCGAACAGTTACCAGTCGGTGATATGTAATGAGGCGATAAAGTTAATTTTTGCGAAACTCTTGGTTCTGCGTTACATTTAATTTTAAGAAGGACGCCATATTTCCTGTGTTCGAAATATGGAGATACATTACTTCTCATGATTAGATATGTTTCATAAAAATTGGTTTTTACTACTTTGCAAACAAATTTTCAATTGGGTGGCTTTAAAAAAATATTATTACCTATAATATTACACAGATACATAATTGAAGATTATGTATGTTATTTATTTATCTTACATTTTAATCTCATGAACTTCATGAATTATGTATTTAATGAAGTTTAATGCGACACAAATTGATTTTCCTAATCTGTATATTTGTGCAAAACATGCCTCATAAACTTGTTCTAATACGGGGATTCATGACTTCGGTTTCATTTTGAAACCGGTGACCCAAATATATTAAATTAATATTTATATATGTTATTTATGTCACATTTTAATCTCATGCACTTCATGACATATACTTAATTTATGACGTTTAATGCCATACAAATAGTATTCTTTCCGTGTTTGTGCAAACAGTGCATTATAAACTTGTTGACTTTCAAGCACCACAAAAAATACAAATATTTACACACGAACATGAAAACTTCCTGTACGGCGAAGGAAGGTTTATGAGACGCATATGTACTAGGTGGCCCAAGTAATATGTTACTAGATTGAAACGCTGTAGCTTCAACAGTTTTTATGCTAAAAATTTCTAGTAAATTTTAATGGAAAGCCAGTTAATTTTTAGGTAGAAAACAATTTTTGGTTTCCGAAATTTCCTCCCCTAACATTAATGCAGAGCTGAAGACGCGGCCTAAAGACCTCGGAGCACGCTCGGAATCGGTGGACAAATTGCTCCATTTCGTGGTCAAAAAATTTGTTTGAAGCTTTCAGACTTCTATATGGCTTAGAACACACCTTTGCCCCTAACTTTGGCCGTTTTTCATAATCCGGGCATTTAAATCCAGAAAGGAGGATGACCATTTCCAATTGGAGATATAGTCCGGAATTTGGTTTTTTATGCACGCTTCGGCCATTTTTTGCACTATAAGCTCGTGCGGAGTCCCGCTAAGAGGTCAAATCGATTCCATTGAAATGGATCTCACTTAGGGCATGTACCACGGACTCGAAAACATTTTTTAAGAAATTCGATACCACCACCTTCCCCCCATTTTCAACAAAATGCAGAGAAATTACCCAAATTAGCTCCCACCTGACAAAACCATCACAAAACCTAGATGATGTGACTTTTTTACTTTTTCTCTGTATCAGAGGATATCTTTGACCGATTTTGCTTAGATCAGGTCAACTCGTTTGTTAAAATATTTTCCCGATGTGAAAATCTTCTCATTTGTTAAAAGAATACTCTTCACTTTTTTGGCGCGTACCGCTTGAGGAGAGCCATTCATTTCTTTAGTAGGGCTTTCTTTCTGGGTATCATCAAGAGGTGGCAAGTACTACGTTTCGAAGCCTTAAGTCTAAGGTTCAGTTTGAGTACTCATTGGATAATTTGCATCCACAATGTCAGCTGTGAGGCTATTTTCCGCTGGAATTTCGTGGATGTTTTTGGACTCTGTCCTTCAGCGCCTTCACGATGGGTGTGGTCCTTGGAGGTTTTCAAAAAAATTTTCTTCGACTGTTCATAGTGAAAGTAAAAATGATCTCGCTGGAAGATATTTTTAGACTGATGGTGATTTTTATTAAACAACTTGGTTTTAAGGTTTTGACAGTACATAGGAGACATTCATACATATGTAATAATATGTGGTCAGAAGTGACCATACAAACTACGCAGAGTTATGCTCAAACGAAGTGTCCCTTCTAATGAGGCATAAAAACAAAAGGACCCTTTTAATCCCTTGTCCTGGGAAAAAGGTTGGAAAATGCTCAGCCCTCATAAAAGTCGACAAACTTAAAAATTGATAAATATGGAAAACTTTGTTAACATGCATATTTTAACATCCTCCCTCAATTTTTAAAGTTCAATATCGGCAGTTTCCACTGGATTTGCCCTAACCGAAATTACATTTGGCCGGCTTTTCAGAAAAAGGAAAACACAAAGAGTGGCTTGAGCAACTATTATTAGTATGCAAAGGGTTAAGATCCATTCCATTGTTGACCAGGCTGGTTCATTGCTTGTGTGGTAGTGGATTGACCCTCCTTCGTCAGTGGAACCATTGATCATCAGACTGGTCCAGTTGAAACTAGGCTGCAAGTGCCAGTTGGCTTTCATCGTGAATAGTGGGTCGACTACCTCTTGGTGAACAAGGCTGGATTCAGTTCCTGAAAATTCAATATCATTTATTTTAAAATTAGCATTCATTGGAAGGATGAACACGCTAGCAGGGCATTGTTGCAGCTTCCTCTCAATGGTAATATTGGACCCAGGGCAGTAGATATGATATTGTCCATGGTGTAGTTTGATTTGTACAAAATCCCATGGTTCAGCAAGGTTCTTGTCATAACAGTGGTCTATGTCAAAGTGATTGGAGTTCTTTGTTTTCGCTGTTGGCGTGCATCCTCGAGTGGGCGAAACAATTAGGTCGGGGGTTGTAGGCTCCTTAACATTGATGGAGTATACGCAGTCATCTTTCGTAGAAAGGATGGCATTATGGGGTCCCTTGTACTTTAGAACGCAGGTTTCATTCTTCCTTTCAACTTTGAGATCGAAGGAGTCTGCCTCGATGAGTTGCAAATCTTTGTTAATTTCAGTTGCTGTGAAGTCCACATACAGCTTGGTTCTGTCATCTGATATTTCGCACTTTTGAGATTGTGCGAAGCTGACTGGGCAAGCATCACCACAGGGTAACGTGAAATTAAAGAAATCCATTAGTGGTGCGTAAACTTTTCCTCGCCGCCACTGTCTTGTTGCTTCTCTAATTATTTCTCTACCTATCATGAGGCGACTGGTAAGGTAGGCAATTGCGAAATTGGTGTCAATGGATTTTCCCTTGAGTTCGTCGTGATCAAGCTGATGTAGCTGAAGCTGTTCTAGTGTAGCATTTAGGCTAACCTTAAGCTTCTCAATCTCTCTTTCCGATATTTCCACGCGACGTTCCAATTCATCCAGCATCTCTCTTTGTTCCGCTACTGTTCCTTGCAAAGCAGAGATTCTTCCAGTTTGAACAAACGAATTGATTGCTCCACCAACTGATAAGCCGGCTACAAGGACAGTCACACCAATTATTACTCCAACTGCAAGTAATGGGAGGACTCTCTTCACTCTTCGTCCAATCTCTCTGGTATGTCGCGAATTAATATGATCGGAGAATTTTCTTTTAGGGCACATTTTTTCTAGCTCATCGAGGAACATTTCGTCGTATATTTTGTTACATTTCTCGGTTGCATAGGCACTTAAATCCTTATGGAGTAGATCCTGTGTTAAAATTTCGCACGGGTTCATGAATTTGACGAGCAAGTGGACTTGGTTATATCCCGTTGTAACTGGGATTGGACTCTTTTTCCATAGTAAAGGGATCGCATTCTGATGTGTCACCCCACAAGCTTGCGTAATAAACATAAGAAGGATGGTGAGAAGGCTCATCAGTGAGAAGTTGGCTTGGAGGGGACCTCTCTTTACTTTAGTTGGGTTGTCCTTGCTCTTCTTTGTCTCATTTCTTTCCATACTGAGATCTTGTCTCATCTTGAAATGCTGGGTCTTCAGTAGTGGCTTACTTAATCCATCTGCAATTTGTTCACTGGTATGTACATATTCAATTGCCAACTGTCCTGTACTAACTAGCTCTCTTGTGTAGTGGTACCGGACATCGATGTGCTTGGATCTTGAGTGCATCTCTGGATTTTTGACCAATTTTATTGCACTCTGGTTGTCAACATGAATTATTTTTGGGGACTCTTGTGGGAATCCTAATTCTTCTAGAAATCGTCGTAACCAAACGGCTTCACGCGCTCCAGAAGCGAGAGATATATATTCACTTTCCATTGATGACATTGAGACAATGGGTTGCTTTTGGCTTGACCATGAAATAACGCTGTCATTTAGCATGAAGACAAAACCTGTTGTAGATTTTCTATCCATCTTGTCGGAAGCATAATCTGCATCTGTATATCCCCTGAGAATCATATCCTCACACGGTTTGTATTTGATTCCGAGTTCCTCGGTGCCTTTTAAATAGCGGAGGACTTGCTTTGCAGCTTTCCAGTGAGTTTCGTCGTATGCGTGCATAAACTGAGACAGGCGGGACACTGCATATGAGATGTCAGGGCGTGTGCACTTGGCTAGGTAAATTAATGATCCAACGCGCTGTCGATACGGAAGGGTCTCGTTTATTGTTGCGGCTGGGACGAGTTCTCCTGCATGAGGTTGCATCGGCACATTCGTCGGGTTGCACTCCAGTATATTGTACTTTTCAAGCAGGTTACGAATGTAAAAAGGTTGTGACAAAAGTAAACCATCATTTCCATCTCTGATTATTTGCATCCCAACATAGGCTATGGGCTCCATTATCGTTATTTCAAAGTAGGATTTGATTGCATTGATGATCTTCTGCACGGCATTTTTATCTTTTCCAATGACCAGTGAATCATCCACCCATAAGCTGAGATAAGTGATTATTGCATCAACATCTCCAACAAATATACAGGGATCGCAGTAACATGGGTGCAAGTCGAATTTCTCGAGAAATTCGGTGAATGTTTCATTCCAGGTTCTTCCAGCCTGTTTCAATCCATATAAAGCCTTGATCAGGAGGCACACGATGGAGTCATCTCCATTGTGGAAACCCTCAGGTTGTGACATGTATATGGTCTCCTTTAGAATCCCGTAGAGATAGGCTGTCTGGACATCTAGCTGTGCGATATGCATTTTCTTTGCTGCACCTATACTTAGTAGAAGTCTTATGGACCCGTACCGAGATACGGCGGAGAATGTCTCAAAATAGTCGACGCCTTCTTTCTGTCTATGCCCTCGTATGACAAGCCGGGCTTTAAATCGATCAATTGTTCCATCCATTTTACGTTTAAGCTTGTATACCCATTTACTGTCGAGTAATCTTGCATTGGCTGACCTCTTCACGTATTTCCAAGTCCCATTTTTCTTATGACTTTCAATCTCATCTTGCATTGCCTTTATCCATTCTTCCTTCTCTTTAGACTCAACGGCTTCTTTATAAGTTGAAGGTTCTTTGTCTGCATAAATGGCATGAGCTTGATATCTATCTGGTTTCTTAATTTTAGCTCTGTCTCTTAAATTGCGAGTGGTTCCTGATTTTTTACTTGTTTCAGGCAAGACAACACGTGTCGTCCCTTGCGATGGAATGCGAGCCGTGTAGTCTCCTTTTTCAGTTTTAACTTGGACTTCTAATTCGTCACCCATTTTCTCGTTGTCAGGTTGTACTGGCTGTGGGTCAACTTGATCAGGCTGTGGGTCCTCGGGATCGTATTTCTCCTCGTCCGTCCATTCTGCATCATCTTGTGCATCATCTTGTGCATCATCTTTTGCATCATCTTTTTCAGATTTGGATTCATCAGGTTCATCTCTTTCTTCTTCGCCATGTATCATTACTGTCGGTTCAAAAGCTTCTTCGTGGAAAGATACATTTCTTGCCTCAACCACTTGTCCGGACTCAGGGTCGTAAAGACGATATTTCTTGCTCTCTGATGCATACCCACACAGGATAAGTCGCTCTCCCTTTGCTCCCCAGACCGTCCTTTTCTGGGCTGGTATATGTGCAAATGCTACGCTACCAAAGACTCTCAAATGACGGAGTGAAGGTTTCTTGCCAAATATTGCCTCAAATGCGGTTATATTTGGACTTTGCTTGTCCAGTATTCGGTTGTGGACGTAGACGGTGGTGGCAACGGCTTCAGCCCATAAAGATTCGGGTAATTTAGCTGCCAGCAGAATAGTTCGAGCACAGTCTTTTAAAGTTCTTATTTCACGTTCGGACCTCCCATTCATTTCTGGATTGTAGCTGACGGTTGTTTCATGAATTATTCCCCGGTCTCTGAAGTATGATGCCAAAGTAGAATTACAGAATTCTCCACCATTGTCTGAACGGCATATCTTGACCTTTCTTCCTGTTTGATTTTCCATAAATTCAATGTAGCATTTGATACGATCCTTGGCTTCGTCTTTGCTCTTGAGAAAATATACAGTGCGGAAGCCAGTAGCATCGTCTTTCAAGAGTAAGAAATATTGAGCTCTTCCCAGGGATGCAACAGGCATTTTTCCGGCTAAGTCCATATGGACCATTTCTCCTGGTTTTATCGTTGCATTTCTTGTTGCGGCTGGAAATGGCTTTCGAGATTGCTTCCCAATCTCACAGTCTTCACACATAATTTTATGTGACACGGCCTCCAGGTCAATTCCACGATCTGCGTCTTTCTTGATCGAGTCCACCACATAGTTCATATTAATGTGTGTCAAGCGTTGATGCCATAGTTTAGCATTAGTCACGGGATGCATGTATGCAGCAATAATTTGTGAAGTGGGACGAAACTTCATGACATACATATCATTCTTGAACTCGGCAATTGGCCCCTTAAACCGTCCATCCTGATAAAATGTTGCTCCATTCTTGTCACGGACGATGGAGTACCCTTTCTTAGCCATTGATCCCTCAGAAAAAAGGTTGACAGCCCCTTGTATGTACAACACGTTATCTATGGTACATTCCTCCCATATGCCGTTGATGTAAGCGTCAAGTGTCACTGTCCCTTTTCCTAGTGCTTGTGTAGCCCTTTTGTCCGTTAGGAAGACTGACTTGGGAGTGTCAAACTCTTCATATCTTGTAAACCATGCCTTATCTCCACAGACATGCTGGTTAGCTCCAGAATCGCTTAGCCACACTTGTTCAGTCACGGGTGCTTGCATGGGGGTTTGTATTGCATTTAGCATGAACGCTTTCCCAGGGCTTCTATTGGCTTGTGCGGGATTATCTGAAGGTTTATTGCTCTGATTTTGTGGATTACTCCTGCATTCCCTTTTCCAGTGGCCCTTTTTCCCACACCCATGGCAGGTTGTTGCCTTTTTCAACTCTTCAATGCTCTGTTTCTTCTTGTCTTTCTTCTGGTCATGGGTCAAGAATGCCTTTGCTGCATCTTGATTGGTTGCTGCTGGTTTGGATTCCTTCCTCTCCAACTCCTCCTTCTTCAGACGGGCAAGTAGCATTATCATGCTCTGGTCCTTATCCGGAACGCTGTCCCATGCCTTTTTGAAGGCATTATACTCCTCGTCGGGGAGACTTGAGACAATCTTTGTGACAATGGATGCTTCAGGCATGACGACTCCCATTTCATTTAGTCTTCTGCCCAGCTCTTCCACCTCTGCAAATGCTTCAATCAATGACTGACTCTTGCCAATTTTGTAATTGAAGAATCTAGCCATGGTATGTTGCTTGTTAAGCGAGCTTGAATCTGAATTGATGCTTTTCAGCTTGTCAAACATTGCTTTTGATGTAGCGCAGTCATAAATATGATTTGTTTGAGTGGCACTGAGAGTGGGGACAATGATGGATTGTGCTTGTATATCCTTCTTATCCCATGCTGGCTGTTGTGCTTCATCTGCAGGTCGTTGGGTAGTGCCGTTGACCACTTCCCACAGGTCATGTGACTTGAGAAGTAAAGTTATCTGAAGTCTCCACCTCGCGTAATTGGTGTCGCCTAGCTCGACAATGTGCGTAACATCTATTCTTTTGATTGTTGATGTCATCTTGTCGTTGTGGAGTAGGGAAAGCAGAAGCGAAAAACAGAAATAGACTTGTTACCTTCTCTTTGCCTAATAAAGAGCAGTAGAATCGAAAAAGGTTGAGATTTGGTAGACGGGAACTCAGGATTTGGGTAGAGTGGTCGTCCTCAATAAAACTCGTCCTCGGGCGGAAGGTTCAGCTTCGGGTAGAGTCAAAGGGTTGATGTCTCTTGTCCAAACAATGGTCCAATTCACGGCACACTTTTACAGGCTTACTCCGTCCAGACTGGCACTGGGCAGTGGAGACTTACTGCTATTATTAACTGATGAATTGACCTTTTCACTTCATAACAGTAACACTGATCTACTTCAGTTTATCAAGTGTTGAACAGGAAACAGTTCTTCTCGTTGTGAGACTTTAACAGACTCTGAGACTGGGGCACTTTTGAGACACTCCATGAGGCAGGTTGAGACCAACAATATGAATCATACAAACTAACGGCTTTGCTACCATGAAAGTAAAAATGATCTCGCTGGAAGATATTTTTAGACTGATGGTGATTTTTATTAAACAACTTGGTTTTAAGGTTTTGACAGTACATAGGAGACATTCATACATATGTAATAATATGTGGTCAGAAGTGACCATACAAACTACGCAGAGTTATGCTCAAACGAAGTGTCCCTTCTAATGAGGCATAAAAACAAAAGGACCCTTTTAATCCCTTGTCCTGGAAATAGGTTGGAAAATGCTCAGCCCTCATAAAAGTCGACAAACTTAAAAATTGATAAATATGGAAAACTTTGTTAACATGCATATTTTAACAGGATCAAGTTTAATTGAACAGTATCCGAAGTAAAGATGCTAAAATTATCGAATTCCATGTAGCATTGTGGTTTCATCTCTTCATCCTTCAATGCATTATCTACATATTACATGAATGCATTAATTACACATTTTAAACTTAAAGCAGTTTGGATCAGCTGCCTGCAAATGTATCTAAACTAATTTATCTATCATAATGAAGCCAAGGTATTAGGAAAAATATTTGCAAATGCTAAAAGTAAAAATTTCTAGTAAATTTTAATGGAATGCCAGTTAATTTTTAGGTAGAAAACAATTTTTGGTTTCCGAAATTTCCTCCCCTAACATTAATGCAGAGCTGAAGACGCGGCCTAAAGACCTCGGAGCACGCTCGGAATCGGTGGACAAATTGCTCCATTTCGTGGTCAAAAAATTTGTTTGAAGCTTTCAGACTTCTATATGGCTTAGAACACACCTTTGCCCCTAACTTTGGCCGTTTTTCATAATCCGGGCATTTAAATCCAGAAAGGAGGATGACCATTTCCAATTGGAGATATAGTCCGGAATTTGGTTTTTTATGCACGCTTCGGCCATTTTTTGCACTATAAGCTCGTGCGGAGTCCCGCTAAGAGGTCAAATCGATTCCATTGAAATGGATCTCACTTAGGGCATGTACCACGGACTCGAAAACATTTTTTAAGAAATTCGATACCACCACCTTCCCCCCATTTTCAACAAAATGCAGAGAAATTACCCAAATTAGCTCCCACCTGACAAAACCATCACAAAACCTAGATGATGTGACTTTTTTACTTTTTCTCTGTATCAGAGGATATCTTTGACCGATTTTGCTTAGATCAGGTCAACTCGTTTGTTAAAATATTTTCCCGATGTGAAAATCTTCTCATTTGTTAAAAGAATACTCTTCACTTTTTTGGCGCGTACCGCTTGAGGAGAGCCATTCATTTCTTTAGTAGGGCTTTCTTTCTGGGTATCATCAAGAGGTGGCAAGTACTACGTTTCGAAGCCTTAAGTCTAAGGTTCAGTTTGAGTACTCATTGGATAATTTGCATCCACAATGTCAGCTGTGAGGCTATTTTCCGCTGGAATTTCGTGGATGTTTTTGGACTCTGTCCTTCAGCGCCTTCACGATGGGTGTGGTCCTTGGAGGTTTTCAAAAAAATTTTCTTCGACTGTTCATAGTGAAAGTAAAAATGATCTCGCTGGAAGATATTTTTAGACTGATGGTGATTTTTATTAAACAACTTGGTTTTAAGGTTTTGACAGTACATAGGAGACATTCATACATATGTAATAATATGTGGTCAGAAGTGACCATACAAACTACGCAGAGTTATGCTCAAACGAAGTGTCCCTTCTAATGAGGCATAAAAACAAAAGGACCCTTTTAATCCCTTGTCCTGGGAAAAAGGTTGGAAAATGCTCAGCCCTCATAAAAGTCGACAAACTTAAAAATTGATAAATATGGAAAACTTTGTTAACATGCATATTTTAACACATAGTCTATCCAGTCCCCATGAACGTTTTTATAGTCAGTTGAACCAAATTAAAGTACACGTTCGACTCCAGTCACATTTTCAAAATTCGCCATTTCTCGTCCCATTTTTTTGGTGAAAAATGGACGTCGCCCGCGTCCTTTCAAGATTTTCCCTGCTGATATGCTTCGCAAGCAATTAAAAACTGATTTATGCTATGTATGCAAAATCGCACGAGGAATCCAAAGCACTTATCAGATTTTCAATATCTCCAGCGGTTTTAATATTATTAGCTACTAACACTTAGCCTGGGCCCAGTAAGTAGATTTCGAATAATAAAAAGGGGTTGCATCCGAGAAATTTTTTATGCACGGGCTTTCTTATAATAAATGAACTGTCGTAAATTCACATAAGGAAGTAAGCTTCATTCTCACTTCACCCCAATTTAAGTATAAATCTCATTTTTCCCGAACACTCTGTCAATTGGTACGACGCAATCCGTTTATACTTAATTTCTCTATCAATCATCTGTAGATTCACTTGCAGTAAAAACTCATTTTGCCCCGACCACATCCCATTGATTGACCCCAAGAGTTGATAGGGTCTCCCCCTGGGGAGACGCAAACCGATTTCAATTATCTCGAACCGTTCTCCGGTTATCCTGCTCACAGACAGACGGACGGACGGACAAGCAGACCGACGGACAGATGGACGGAGAGACGAACAGGCAGACGGACGGACGGACAGACAGAATCCAGACAATTTCATCGCATGGTGTAGCTGAAGCTGCTCAATAACGGAGGGACAATGTAGCCTCGATGTCCTCATCATCAGGCATTTAATCCAAACACCTCCCCCCAGTCTGCAATGATAACGTCCTCAGATTTTGTCCGCGGCCAGTGCTCCCGACTATCTCTGAATGTACATATGCAATTCGAGTTCCGTTTATAAAAACGGCATAATGTTCGTAAGTTTCGTAACGTCAATTTTTTGATTTTTTTGTACACAGCGACGAAACCCCCTTTTAATATGTTTCACATATGTAAATAGCAGAGGTCAACGCCGCCGCCGGCGCCGGTAGTATTTAACGCGCCGCCGCCGTCGAGTAATTTGTCAGCGTCGACCTCTAGTAAATAGGCACTACATACTTTATTTGGGCCCTGACCAACCACCCAACCCTCTTTGCGTTATGAAATTTATGAACGTCCCCATCATATATGTAAGGAGTATTTAAAACAGAAAACTTTTTTTACAGCACGAAAATTTAAGACTTTATTACATAAACCCGGTCTTGTATTTTTACGACAAAATTGATCGAATTATTGCAATGTTACCCAGTTATTTTTAAATGGAGGGACACACCTCCAAGGGCCCTCCTTGACATCGGAAACCGCATAGTTGGTTGACAAATTGGCAAGTGCCTTCACTCCTAAAAAGATCCTGGCCCAGGAACCCATTTTTTTGGCAGGTATACGTATCCTTGTAACTATTGCACTTGGGAGCAGTGCAAAGGCAAATCGTAGCGGAATCCACTATTCCAGGATGAATGCAGCCGAACAAGTTAAAAATTAAGACGAGTTGGACCATCCGGAACAAGACTATCATTTTTGCGCGGGAATCTGGAATTGAGAAAAATACTTTAGGTTTTTCAAAACTCCCACACCTTCAGCGCATGATGTGTTTTAAACGAAAATAATTTCAGATTATTTGAGCCTTACATAAGTGCATATGTATATATATTTAATAAGAGGCACCATTGGTTACATATGTACATAACTTTCTTGAGGTTAAAAAAATAGTTTGGAAAAGTTATATTTTAAGAAGATTGGAAAAAATACTTTTTGATTTAAGATATTTACACAATTTAAATAATTAGTTGTAATTAATTAAACAATATTGTTAAAAATATTACATTTTATGTAATATTTTATTCTATATTATTAGTTTATTATTTAGTAATTTATTTATTATTCTTACTCAACATTAAAAATACTTCATAATTTTTGTTACTACTTGACAGATTTTTGGTGTGTTTCAGAGTTTTTAAAATTAGTTGAAAATTCAGTGTTGCGTTGAATCACGTTTACGAAAACGAAAAATAGGTTGGGGGGAGGAGAGAAGGGTGAAAAAATTATCTGGATAAATACTCAAATAAATAATATATAATGATATTTAATAAAAATAATTAAATCACGGAATTCAAAATCATTTAAGAAATTTTTACCTCCAATTATGTATTCTTATTACGTAAAATTATTGAAATTTATAATTTTTAAGAATTATATTTCTGAAAATTATTTCTTAAACTGTGTTTCGAAATTTTTTCGAGCCGTCACTTGAAGTAGTCTGCTTAACACTGAGAGAATTTGGTACAAAAATTGTGAATTTATAAATTGGAGATTATCTCTTACATACATAAGTGCATGCTCAAACTAAGCAAAATTAATATTATGCATGAATAGATTTTTGTGGAAGGGGTCATCCATCAATTATGCAACGCGGTCTAGTAGAAATCTATTCTCCAGGCCAAGGTTGGCATGAAATCTGGCTCATTGCGCGTGGCACAATTTTTGCACGTCTCCTACATAAATACACACATTTGTACCAAACACGATATGTTTTTAATAACTTGCACCCTTAAAAATAATGTCACCCTCTTGAACAGTAAATGCATGCTCATTTCTGCTTATTTAATTAAGCAAACTGAGTTAAATCCAGAGTAAGGGTTTGCTCTTTATCAAGTCATCCTTACCCTCGATTTAGCACAGATTGCAAATCCAGACTTTTCAAACAATGAATCGCGATTCAATCGCGAACATCCGCGAATTTGAGATGCCATGAGTAAAAAATGAATAACGAATGCTGAATAAATACAGATATGTCTTTGAATCTTTAGTTAATAAATGAATAATATTTTTTTCAATTTTTAAATTGAATGTGTTTTGAATAAAATTACGATTAAAATTACGATTAAATGGTAAACAATTTTAAAGTTTTTAAAATTGCGGTTCTCCATTAATTCTTGGCCTGCATTTTTACAATTATTCCTCCAGAGGAGAAATGGTCCCCTTTCGGCAGTTTCCATTGATGCAAAAGCACCAACGGCCCCAACATCTTTGTATTCCAGGTCCGTTTTGAAGGATCTCAAGATTCCCTTGATCGACCACATCGGTCCCCTCAGTTAGCGCAATCTCCCCATCGCCAATTATTCCCCGGCCAAGAACACCTCCCTGTAATTAGATTAGGTTGTATACACTCTTAGAAATTTGGCATATGTATTGACTTCTTGGTGGCTAAGGTAGGTATTATATTTATACAGGTACGCAGAAATTTGTTGCCGAAATGTTCAAACTTTTACCAAATACTATGCGGAATTACTTATCAATACCGCTTTTGGAATGTCCATATATTACGTGGTTATTAAACGCCGATTTTTAGACATCTCACTCACCCACCCCATCCCTATCCTAGTCATGTTAAGCTTAACATGAGGAAGACACTTGTACGACACAAATCCATGCTACCACCTTTTTAATGACGTAATATATGATTCATATAATATGAATGCTCCCTTTGCTAGAGTCAACCATGAATCATGCTTGGAATTATATTAGTATTGAGTTTCTAAGACTGGACAAGATAGCCGTAGACGAATATGTACATAGGTACTTACCAGGACGATGACGAAAACGAGAATCACGAACAATTTCATTTTTTCTGCCAAACTTCCTCCCAAAATTTCCGAGATTATTTATATGCAAATAAAATTGTGTTTTACACTTGGCGATTATACCAAATCTTCTTCGTAACTTACTATTCGACTGAAAATGGTCCGGTTTTATACTGACGTGAACAAAAAGCAGGATCGGAAGCGAAAATGAATATTTAATTTTAATAAGTAGACCATATTTCCATTGTCCGAAATACAGAGATGCATTACTTCTCATGATAGATATTCTACATAAAAACTCATTTTTATACCGATGCAAACAAAATTTTCAATTGTGAGTCTATTAAAAATTAGAATTATAATATTAGATGATTGAAGATTATGTATGTTTTTTGTCTAATATTTTAATCTCATGAACTTCATGACCTAAATAACTCATGAAGTTTAATGGGACACAAATGTTTTTCCGAATTTGTTTATTTGTTCAAAAACATGCATCATAAACTTGGTAAGATACGGAAATTCATGACTTCACATGGTCAGAGATGCTCCAAGTTCATTGTTAAACCTGCGAACAAAATATTTTAAACTAATATTTATATTTGTACATATGTTATTTGTTATATATTTTAATCTCATGAACTTCATTACCTACTTAATTTATGAAGTTAAACGTCAAACAATATTATTCTGTCATTGTATACACGTTTGTGCAGAAAGTGAATTATAAACTTGTTGATTTTCAAGCACGACAAAAAATGCAAGTACAGACGAACATGAAAACTTCCTGTACTGCGCAGGAAGGTTCATGAGACGCATATATAGATTAATAAATAGTTTTTGCATCCGGTTTAATCGACGTATTCATTAAAGCCCATATTTCTGACTAAACAACGTCTAGTTCTCGCACTATTTTACCAATGATATAATCAATCCGTTTAGATTATTTTAGATTATTTTTGAAATAACAACGAGGTAATTTCGTCTGCCCTATTCCGAGATATTTGAGTTCTAAGTTGCTACAATTCTTCCAAGGCGTATCACCTTGTTTCTGCCAATCTATGAACATATTTTGACATGCAGGACAATAATAGTATCTTGTCGCCACTCAATGTCAATTCTTATGTACGTCAAAATTACTTACAATGTACAGCATCGGCTGTCCCCTTGCTTCTGTTGACTGACTGCAAACTGATGTATAGGAAACATACTCATCTCATGAGCCTTAACCGCTATTGTCAAGATGGGTGAGTTCGCCTGTCTCTTAGGGGAGATCCATAAATTATGTCACGCAAAAGTCGCGATTTTCTAAACCCCCCACCCCCTCCCCCTCTTTCACACGTGTCGCATAGACACGAAATCACTATATCCTTGGATCCCCTGCCCCCCTATCGCGTGACACGATTAATGGACCGTCCCTTATCCACCCAAGTTGACATTACAATGACTTGAACAATAAATGCTTGTCTGTAAATAATAAAATAATAGGGCAAAGCTACATTTTTAACACATATCAAAAATTCCAACATTACTTTGTTTCTGTAAGTGACACACGTCTTATGATTTGCCACTTGAAAGCAGTGAATTTTTCTTGAAAGGTTTAGTACAATCAATCAATCAATGAATTTATTCGTTCAAATGATCGCCGCAGCCAATATCGCTATATGAATGATGTACAGAGTTAGATATGTTAAAAGGTTTAGTACATATATCAATATCTGCTTTGTCTACTACATTTATCTGTATTTATTTGTACACCTACTTGGAAAGTTAAGGAAATCCGGTCAAATCATTTTTTTGTATACACAAGTTTAAAAAATGGCGAAATTCCTGGTAGGTGAAACCACATTGCTCTTAATATACTTCCTTATCCCTCACGCCAGAGCTTGCTCTGATTATGCAGCTCAACCCATAAACCTCATACTGAACACATTCTCCCATTGCACCACCATCCTAGCCACTCCGAGCAATAGAGTTATATCCTGCTTGAAATGGGACATGAACGCTATCATTGTTATAAACGAGGCCGGAAATATGACCCAGTTCCCGATAGGGGTAAGCGGTCAACCAACCGCCCGTGCTGCATTCGTGAGAAGGAACGAAGCCTCGAAATCTTGTTGGGCTTTCATCCTCGTTCTCCCTGAGGTCACTAAGCACCCCTACGGAAAACCACTCACAGCTGAGGAGAAGTTGGAGCTGGCGACCGTCGTCCGACGCGGATACATGCCTGGGGACAATGTGAAACCGCAATTCTACGTGTGGTTAACGGCGACAAAAATCCTGTTTCAGAAAATTTTATCCGTACTGGCGCAATCACACAAGGGTGTTGTTCCCTTTGGTGATCGAGAATATCTACTCATGGAGGTTCGTCTCGATTCTGGCGGGGCTATTCAGATTTTGAGTGAAATCAAGATGCACATCCATAATCGTCAATATGTCGGGATTACAGGAAAGGCCAAAAGTCGTCCCTGGTACGAAATCAATTGCAAATTTAGCACCTGCTGGGACAAGATTGCCCCAATATTGAGCCAAATTTGGGGGCTGAACAAATATTTCTGGTTCCCCAGTGCCTGGGCGACATTACCCAGGATGTACGAACTCTTTAATATTTTTAAGATTGGCGCCGCCTCCCACAGCCAGCATATGACTCTCTATGATATTCATCAGCTCTCGAAGTTAACCAGTTTTGACGAGTTTTTCGCCTTTATCATATTTCAAGACCTGCTCCCTCACGTGTCAAACGAAACAATTATGTACACCCCAAACTTTCGTCGCGAATATGATGTCTACATATTCCGACGGGAACCCCAACTGTACTCTGCGGACAAAATGCGACTCGTCGTCATTCCACAGGAAACGTATCCCTTTCGGATAGTTTCATGCTACCAGGTGGGAACCCAAAATTCCCAATTTCGCGCTCTTTCTGACCCATTCGATACTTGTACGTGGACCATACTGGTGGTTAGTTTCGTCTCGGTAATTTTATTCTTTGCCATAATTCCGAAGGGTGTAACGCCCGGGTGGTTCATAGCTACGGGAATTCTACTAGAAAATTCCGTCCTCGGCGAACCTAAAACCTTTACGCGCGGAGGTACACCACTGGACTAAAACTGGTGCTTCTTTTATGGACCATCCTGTTGGGAACTGTGTTAACTAATTGGTACAAAACCGCCTTCACGATTGACATGATCGCACCAACCGGTTTCGGCACCATGGAAAAATATAATTGATTTCAAAAATGTCAAAATGGCGATGCGTTACCAAACTTTGGACCTGGGGATTGGCGGCGATGGAGTACCGCGGTACCTGAAAACGTTAATGTTCTATTGGAAGTTGGTGGAAAGATTGCATTGGATGGTTGCGTATTTTGCTCAGAGTGCAAAATTATTTCGAGATTACCGCCACGTGGCGCAGATATGGATATCGTCCATACCAGGGTTAGATTTTGCAAATATGTCCAATATAATGGCTCACGAGACATCAGTCATACTGCTGCTTAACAACGAATCAGCGAGGTTTTTAGAAATAATGTCAACCTGCGAGACGGGATACATGGACACGCGGCAAAACGTTGCAGATCTTCTCCCTTATTTGAATGATAACGCATTTAACAAGAAGTTTGTTGCGGTTGATGATGGATTTTTTATGCAAAATGAGGGATGGAGTGGTGATCCGGTCATGGATGCGTTTGCTTATAAAAGGCTAAAATTTGTAATATCGTCTGGCATTTATGCTTACTGGAATGCTTGGTATAGGCGGATAAAACCTTTCAAATTGTTTCATCACTATGACAAGTGGACACATCCGACGATCGAAGCCTTCACAAAATTGGACTTTAATTCAAAGGTGGCCACAGGGTTTTATGTGTATGGGATATGTCTGCTATTTTGTTTGCTGGTGCTATGCTTGGAACTTGTGGTTAAATTTGGGTCAGTTCATGGAAATTTCCGAAAACTCATAACAGGAATGAGGAAAACGATCGATGTGCAATGTAAAAGTGATAATTGTGCAAATATGTACTACAGGTAATAGTCGTGCACTTTCGTGTCCTTAAAAATATCACAAAATTATTGCAATATAATTTATTTGATATTTAATCTAGGCAATATTTGTTCTGATTTGGTAGAAAATATGAAATTTTAGAACTGCAATGTACATATTTCGATCCATAATATTGTTAAAATCCTGATTTCCTGATGATGATGCAAGGTTAGCATTGAAAGTTCGAATAAATTGCTTTCACAAACCACACCCATGTATTGCGAAAATACCTCCTTAAATTTAGAAAACATGAGACTGGATAAATATGAGAAATATATAAATTAGTATGTAGTTTGCAAGTTGAATAGGTTAGATGATATGTTATTATCTTAATCGTTTACAAACTCTTTCAAAGCAAAAGTTAAATTTGACACATACGTATAATTAAAGTTTGAGCTATGTAGCATTGTATATTTGCATCTTCATTTGCATACATTTCATTTGTTGTGCCAGAAAGTAAGATTAAAAGTCAAGCGAAATATTTTATCTGTTTGATAAAATCATTAAATCGCATCTTTTAGAAATTTAGAAAAGCAAACTCTTTTCACCAAACTGGGTTTGCAGGGCAATGACTCGACCGGAATGGTGTCACTTTTTCTTCCCCACTTTCACAATACATAAATATCGCATGACAGCAAAATAATAGTCAAAAGTACAAAAATTCCCCAAAACCAGAATTCGTATCACATCAACTGGGCTAAAAATCAACATGCGTGTTTTCTTCTATATCAAAATATGAATTTTATTCAATTGATAAATTAGTCAATAACCTGGTTTGGTACTAGTCAATGGAAATTTTTGGCATAAATTTGACATGAACCGTTCATCAGTGGGTTAGATCGTTGCAGATGATTGCCTGAGCAGCGGGTCTATTCAAAGATACATAGGTTTATTGGAGCAGCTTGAGAATCGTCAAATTAGAGTTTAGTAATTTATTCGAAAGTATTTTTTGATTTAAATAACTTATTTCTCCATAAAAGTCGCTTTTGGACGCTTAGAACTTTCCCGAAATACCAAAGATGGGAAATACGGACAGCATTCCGGTGGTCTCGCAGACCAAATCGTTCGTTCAATGGGTCGGTGGCAACGCGGAGGGAGCACTTGTTACCCAGAAAAACTTTGCTTATAAAAACACATTTCCTGTAATCTCGCAAATCGCATCTGCAGGTAAAGAATTTACAAAATTCAGAAAATATTGGCACATATGAAGACTTAAGCAAGTCAAATTTTTGCGATAGGTTACGCCATCGGAGGAGAGCCAGGGAAAGCACTCGACCTTCAGAAGAAGTTTGCTGACGATTTAGACGACGTAATTGACTCAATTCCAGTCGCTGGACATGTCAAGGGGGGTTTACACTACGCCCTGGGGGACAATAAGAAAGGGGACGAAGCCATGAAATCCGCCTCTCGAAGTACAGGCGTTGCTCTGGGAGGAATTGGCGGACTCGCGGTTGGCGGACCGGTGGGCGCGGTTAGTGGAGGAATCGCTGGCGGGGCAGCGATGGACGGGATTATCACGGGTGAGTTGAATACAAGTCGCGGTATTTTACGGGCGCTGCGGCCAAAAAATCGGATTTCCTATTCGGTCATCATTGCGACTCCGCTAAAAAATCAGATAAATTGACGCCATAGCCCGCGCCTCAAATAGGTTCGCGTTGCCATCTGATGTGTAAAAATTCCATATATTACGTCATCAAAAGACGGATCTCCCATCCTACTTGTGTTGACCTAAATAATTGTAGGATAGGGAACGGGTAGGTAAGCGATTGAAAAATCAGCGTTTGTTTTGATGACGTAATGTACAGCCGTTCCTGTCTTGGAAAATTTGTAATTTCTCGCCTTATTGAGTCCCTTTTCTTTACACAGGAAGCGCCAAGCTCATAAATGGAAAAAAGGCCAAGCCTCACGGGTACGTCGCTATGGGTCATGATCTCGCCAGTGCGATTAAAGGCGAGACGAAAATAACGGCCAAGCAGGGTTTACACATGGCCCTGGTTCCCGTGTCGGATGGCCTGGCAGGCTATTCGGCTGCAAAGATAGCAGCCAAACCGTTAGGGCTGAAGGTTCCTAACGGTGAGAAACCCGGTATCTCCAACGTTGTCAGTAAGGGATATCGTCCCATCGTGGGACATGAATTGGCCGCCAAAATGAAGAATCCCGCCAGTAATAATCTGGCTAAGGGGAATAGAGTTGGTTAGTTTAATTCCTAGATATGCATACACTCTTAAAAATATGGCAACCCTTTTGAAAATTTAATGCAGTCTGAATTCTTAATTTAATAAGCTATGTATACAAATCAAAAGTAAACTTTCCTCTTTGGCAAGTTACCGTTATTCTGAATTTATGTAGCATAGTTTTTCTACATATCTAATTTAGATTGCATTAACTTTTCAGAAGAATGACATTGTTTTTAAGAGTGTAGGTGTTAATTTTCTTTAACTGGGAATTTGACAATGTTAATTTCTTCGTAAATTTTAGGGTCGCTTGAGTCCCCTATGAACAACCGAGGAAATTTGGTACAACCCAAAAAATCATTGGAACCTTTTTCCTCAGATCGTGGCAAAGGAACGGGTAGTGAAATGAAAACGATCGACAACCATGCACCAATTCCAATTTTGAAATTAAAATAATTGTAAAATTTATATTTCATTGCTAATTTAAATTCATAATTTATCAGATAAAATTTATCATTAAGTTTTATGTTTTTTCTGTTTTGCGAATGTTGTGCGAAACAATTTATACATATTTTGCATACTGTATGTACGTATTTAGTGTTGTATTTATGTAAGAAGTGGTGCAAATATGACGTTAGAAAATTTTTCCTAGATTTCCATTCCAATTTCATTTCCAATAAATCCCAGACAATATTTAGGGTACATACATACATACCTTAATTGGCAACACCAATATATGTTTAATAAGTACTCGAAGTGAAATTATCGCACCATAAAAATTTATGTAACTACATAAATGATTTGTTATGATGAACGAGATAGATAATATTGTCTGTTTTTTTTTTGCATTGATAAATCTGCGTTTTACATGTGAAAAACTTGCATTGCTCATAAGTCAGTATGTACTTGTCACGTTGGGGATTGCCAATTTTACGCGTGTTGAGATCCTTGCTGGAAAGTGTGGCATCCGTTATGACGCCCAACTTGAACTGTTCTTTGGGGTGAATGTTATTTATAAAGCGATGCATGTATACATGCACATTCGCATTTTTCTATGCACTCGATCCGAATGGAGAAGATCGGGAGCAGATATAAATAACTATTTAAGCTTGCAACCCACTTCATGAGGGGGCCGTTCCAATCTAATGTCATGATTTTAATTCTTTTGTGTCGCTTAGGTTGGTTGGAGATTACATGGGTTTTAGGTGACGAAGAAAGTAAAACCTGCTTTATCTACAGAAGACTGAAATAATCAAATTATTTTTGAATGGCCCTTCGCATAAAGTTTGCCAAATTCTTTCATTTACCTGATATTGTGCACAACATCGTGTGCTGGTTTGCTTTCAACAGTTTTTGGCGATTTATTCTGAAGAACTGATAATAAAATCAAACTACGTTTCAATAGTGAGGGGGGGGGGAGTTACATTTCTAATTTTTTTGTTGCAGTGTTGACCATGGTGATTTATAGATTTTAATTGATTGTCCCTGTGTACTGTTAAATATGTAAGTTTTTCAATGTTTGCAAAAAATCCAAAAAAAATCGCCTTTATGTATACATCGTACCTTTTCGAAGCGAGCGTTATGTATCTATGTTTTCTTTTGGTGTGTACTCATATTCTTGTGAAATTGCCAGATTACTTATTTACTTAACATTTCCAGGTTATGGTCACGTCTAAATTCTCCTTCTGCCGCCATTTATCTAAATCGCCCTTGTAGTACATCATTTGGAAATTGTAAGTAAATATGCACATATGTATGTATTCACTTTTTATGTCAATGATTGCGATTTTTATTTACGCATAACAATGAACCTATTTAATAAAGGTTTAAGTAAAGAAAAATTTATAAAATAAGGGGATTTCGACTATAAATTTGCAATCAAATTAATTAATTATATACGTAGAATATATAAACATATGTGCACCTAACTTACAAATATATATAATGCAGGGAGGGGACAGAGGTCTTGAAAATGCGATTTTTAAGGACAATTCATCAACGGAACCCAGTTTACACAGGTATGCAAATTTTTTGAATTAAATGCAACCGTCATTACAAAAAGATCCATATGTCGATACCTTAAATTTTGCCCAATTTGCGACTGACTTTATAGGCACCTCGTTTTGAAAACTTAATTGGCAATCGATGAAACTCGTTCCCTTCATTTGCACGTCCGATGTTAGCAGGTATTTTCATACGACATAAATTTACTTTTGCAGTTTTAAAAATTGTGTTTTTTATTGAAATATTTCTGGGTAATCGTTTTTACGTAACCTGGCCGTTTTTACTATGTATTTATAGGTCTGAAGATGCGTACCTTCGGAGATAATCAGCAGATCCGCTCAACCAAGGAAAGCACTTTCTAGTCAGAAAGGTCATTTCCATTTACTGACGCGTAGACATTTACTCAATTTAAGGTCTGCGGTTACAATAATATTGGCAAAGTAATTCCCCGCACTTCAAGATGTACGTAGTATAATTTTTATTATCAGTAAAATATGTCTTAATTATAAAAATAATATTAGTAGTGTTCAAAATTTGTGTGTTCAAATTATCAAAATGAATACACATTTTTTGACTGTAAATCGTAATATATTTAGCCTGACAAAATCACTGGTAGAAATGTCTTAAAGACAAAATATTGCAAATTTTTAAGCTACGTTTAAAAGAAAAAATACCGAAAATTTAGTAGGGAAATTTTGTAGCCACAACTGCACCTAATTATATATTCAAATACAGATTGATTTATCGATGTATAATTTGCGGCCTCTTATACATTCTCGGGAATTTTATTTTTTAAGAAAGTCAGAAAAAAATAGTCCGAGAAAAAGAGAATCCGAAGGACAAGGTGCACAAATGCCGATCTGGGGCCAAGACTTTTAATTTTTTAATTTTGAAGATTATGATGGTACCGATGGTTATTGAAAGAATAAATCAGGATGTTAGACTTGAAAAAGTTACCTCCAAGGCCAAAAGCGCAGCATTTCGATACATAGCGAAAAATCGACATATGTCGATTTTTAAGGTCTTCAGGAGACATTATGTCCAAAACAGCTACAGATTTCTGAACACAACCAATTAGATAAATGATGGTACTTACATAGGGTAACTAAAAAATCGCATACTAATCCAAAATTGCTCAAACCGGATCCGCAAGAAAATCCGATCTCACAAAAATTATTGTTTTTTCGATGTTTTTTTAATATTTTGCTTATATGACATCGATTGAACCGTAGGATTTTGCTCGAATAAATTTTTTATCGAAGACCAACTACACCCATGCAACATATAAAAAATTGGGCGGTGGCGTGTATCTTAGTTTTTGAGATAAAAGATCAAATAGGCGATCATTTTCAAGACTTCAATGTTTAATTTTGACATGTTTGGTTTTTACCGCCTAATTTTTTATATGGTGTATGGGTATAATAGGTCTTTCATAAAAAATTTATTCGAGCAAAATCCTACGGTTCAATCGATGCCATATAAGCAAAATATTATAACGAACATCAAAAAACTTATGATTTTTGTGATATAGGATTTTTCTGTGGAGCCGGTTTGCGAGATACAAGGTTAGTATGAGATTTTGTAGTAACCTTATTTAAGTACCTTCATTTCCTAAATTCGATGTCTTCACAAATCTGTAGCCGTTCTGAAGATAATGTCCCCTTAAGGTGTCAAAAACTGGCATGGCTAAATTTCCATTTTTCAGCCTACGAAAGTTGCTGCAGGTAATTTTTTTCAAGTCTAGCACACTGATTTATTCTTATACCATCATAATCTTAAAAATTAAAAAATTAAAAGTCTTGGCCCCAGATCGACATTTGTGCACCTTGTCCTTCTCTAATTGTAATTTTTAAATCTTAACAAAGGACTTCGTACAGTTACCTTAGTTCAACCAATGAATTGATGATTATTTGAAACTAAAGTCCTAATTTAGGAGGAACATATGCTCTTGTAAGCATCGTCTCAAGGCTCGAGATGTTATTCCCACAACGGGAGAATTAATTAATAGAGAACGCGAAAATTAAGGAAAATGTCCTTATCTTCTGTCAAGGCTTGTTGACAATCACGAACGCATACGGTTGTAATGGTGCGGAGGTCGATGGCTACATAATGGCAGATTTGTGTTATGTTTCTTGACTAAAAATAGTGGAATGAAATCTCACAAACTTTCTGAGACACAACTCAGGTTCTTTCAAGCGAGCTAAGTGGCAATGGGTGGATAATACTACCATCTGTGGTTAAAGTGCTTTTTGACACTTTAAATCTTCACTCTTTAGGGTAGTTGTCATTTCTTTTATTACAGGGTTACAGGCTTCATATCTCTCAAACCGGTACATAGATCGGCTAGTTTCTCAAGTTTTTTGATTATAAGTGGGCACCATTTCCTACGGAGTAGATTTCGCTACAAAAGGTATTTGTGGCGAGGGCAGAAATAAATATTGGAATTTCCGTACGACGAAAGTCTAGTTCAAAAGTATACTGGTATGTACTTGATAATTTAACGTCCATATGTGTCATAATTGGTTTTCTGCTTCACCTTGTTCTTCCTGGATAGAAGATTGACAATCTAAGAAGGCTAGAGAAACTGGCCAGAGGAAAGCGCGCATTTATCGTTGTATTGATAAATGCGTATATTCACTTGAACTGTTAATTTAAGCCATAAGTTAAATCATAAGTTAAACAGCATATAAAGGTAAAACGTAAATTGAGATGTGTATTTCTGACAGTTATTTATGTGTTGAATGTGAAAATGAACTCTGTCACGTTATGATTCACAACATAGAAATTTCTTAAGCTTATTGAGAAAGTCATTTATCTAGTTAAATTTTGACGATCAACATTTAGTAAATTGTTACAACTGGCACTCTAAATTTTTAAATTTCTCATTCGAAAAAAATTTCGAATGTGAAATTTTGTAAAAATCACAATTTTTACACCTGATCTCATAACTTACCAATGAGGAAATTTATTATATTCTCTTACCTTGAAAATTCGTTGCCGAATTGTTTTTTTTTACTTTCACGTTAACCACGTTTGTTGACTATCTATAAATTTTATGTAGTAATAAATCTAGTCCTCGCTTACTAAATGCAGTAGTAGTTTTTCATTCTGTTTTGGATGCAGATTTATTTTACAGTGACGATTAACCGAGGCCTTTGCTAAATTTTGATTTGATTAGGTGTTGTAAAATTTCAAATCTTATTTTAAAATAGCGCTGGTGTTGCAACAGTGCCGTGATAATATCTATTGTAAATTATAGTTTTGTAATAATGCAAGCATTCTAACGAATAGAATAAACCAATGACACACATTTGGGTTTATTAAGGAGGCACCATTAGCTTACGTGCAGTGGCCTCACCGAACTTGGAAGTTTCATCGATACCACAAATAGAAAATCGTGACGTTCTTTTTAAAGTAAAGTAGTAGAGCGTTATGTGTATTTATCTCGCTTGAATCTCCTAAACTGGAATTTTGAATGTACAATACACAGGTTGACTTCATTTTGCACTATTTCTGTTACGGGTATTCTCTTCGGCGAGCTTGTCCCTAAGTGTATTGATGTCTATCTGCTGTTACCGATTTATTGGCACATTCTCAGTTTTGTGTACGACCGAGAATCGGTACTTCTCCGTTGAGAGCAGTAGAATTCGTCAATAAGGGGTTAAGAACGTTAACATGGTTATCTATAGGGAATATAATTAAAATCTAAATAAATCGTTTGAAATGCTGAGGCTTGCAATATTACCAGGAATTATTTATTACTTAAAACTACGAATTTATCGATGTCATGATAAATGTGTAGTAAAATTAAAATGGTATTTGTAGTGGTGACCTTCATTTCTGATCAAGTCCAGAAATTATTAGTAATCTTTAGCTGTGCAATAATTTTGCAAGGGAGAATTAATGGATGGTCCTGCTGGGTCTTGTTCAATCTAAAAAATTTAATGAAAATTGAAGAGGGTATGTTGCGAGAGGGTTGCCGGTCCAATTAGCTAGTTACAGCCGTATTTGGTCCCCAGGTCCTTTTTGCGGTTACCAAGATTATGTTCAGCAAACATGTCAATTTGATAGGACGGATAACACAAACTAACACCGAACAAATCAAGGTCGGGTTGAGAAAACCTTGTTGACGATAATGGTACGTCGTTCAAGAGATTATACGGCTTGCACGCATTAACGGAAATATTCTGAAAATTTAGGCAATCTGAATTTTAAATTCAATTTATATGTACTTGGATAGTTTTATGATACATTTGCAATGAAATTATTTAGCATAACGGATTCTTTGTTTTGTCAGAGATTTCTCATACAGTCCTTCAAAATACCTTCAAAGGTGCTTCGTCTAGTTGCATAATTACGATCGGTCCGAGCCAGTTTAAGGGTGGGTTACGTTTTAAGCTACACTCTAAGAAATGTGGTTACGATTACAGCCAGAAACTAAACATATGTATACATATGTATAACTCTACCGCTATGGTTATAAATTTTTCACCCCGTGGTACTACATAAGTTGGTTACTATGAAATAGTTGCGATGAATTTATGTATAACCAGTTGGTGCCAGATTTATTACAATGGCGGTACAGTCATATGTATGTACTTTCCGGTTATAATCGTAACAACATTTCTTAGAGTGTTATTGACATCTTCCGAAAATATCCTAAAACAGTAATAGCAATTACAAAGTAATTCCATTATTTTGAACTAATTTATTTCGGAAGAGTGCATGCTTTGATAAAGTAAAGTACAGGTATTTAGATAAAGCAAATGTTCTATGTCTTACATATGTTTAGTATTTAGTTATGCATTGGCTAAATTTGCTACACTCTTAATTTTTAATTTGAGCATTGTACTTAATTACGGGTGTAACGTAAAATAAGTGTATACAGATCTAGTTGAACTGCTACTTTAAGCTGTACAATATGTATTTTTAAAATACATTTAAAATTAAAAATTTGCACAGGTTCACCGCGTTTTCCACCATTTCTGTTGCGGGGGTAATTAGGGTACGGAGTCGAGCTTGTATCATGGTCACGGGCTTCTTACGCTCTAGCTGATCCGATATAAGACTGTACGATAGCGAATGCAACGGATGTAAAATTGCGACAATTTTACCTCGTCATAAGGATTATAACCGGGTTGCATGCATGTATAATGTAAATTTCGGTGATTGAAACTTCCTGAATTTTGTGCTTAAAATCAAATTATAAAGCATTGTACTCTTTCAGCACTTATATTTCCAGCCTGAGTCCCATAGTTATTGTTAGAAGGCAGTCAGAATGGGTTATTTAATATAGGGGGAAAGCTTAGAATACAGGCTGACATTACTTTCGGCACCACTTGTGTTACGGTTCTTTCTAATCTTACATTCGTAATTTCCTGGCAAAATTATTCTCACTAGTTACTTTCTACCTTGTCGCTTTTCTGGATTGCTCCAATTTAGTTTTTCCTTATCAACCGAAGTTTTTAACGTTATTGATTTGCCACGAGTGCTTTTCATGGTGGTTCCCTCCCCTCTTTCAGTGAAGAATACTTAATTTGGATATTTTTTTTCACAGACGCTTTACTATAAAGATTTACTATGTGGAGGTTTGAGGCCATAATAATCTCATAATCTCGTAATACCTTCGTAATCTCGTTGTCATCCCATAATACCAATGTATTAATGAATTTTTACCAAATTCTCCAGCTTTTTATCCTTAATTTTTGGGTTGGTTTGCAAAATCTGTACAAATGTGTAACATTTGAACACATATTTAATGGGAAATGACCATGGTTTACCATCATACAAAAATCGAGTAAGACCCAAATAGGGACTTCTTCATTCGTTTGTAAATCAACTTCCAATTACTTTTCAACTGATGAAAAGAAATTATCATGCTTTTTATTTAGTATTTCCTCTTGATTCGGTGGATATGCTAAGACAAACTAATCACTCAAATAACAAATTCTTTGCTAAATTTGGCGGACATAAATCTATTAAGCCTGACTAGATTATCGCGATTATTATGTCTCTTAAATTTTTTACAGAGCTGTGTCCAACGTAACTAAAATTATTATATCGTTCCTGGCCGGAAAAAATTATTGCCGATTGTTGACAGACCTCCCCATAAACCCTTTCTATGAATAGGAAATATTTTCGAAAAATTTAACCTTGGTAAGGTTCAGTTATGCGTCGATTATTTAAGGAAGTATATATTAGAATATACAGAATCTTAGGTATCCCGGATACCTAACGTACCCACTAAATTTTCGTATCACGATTGCTCTTTAACCTAAATTTTCTTCTGATTCGGATTGATTGATAAATATGGTCGATAACACTGCGCATAGGCTAGCCTTCTATATGTCATGCTGTTTACAAAGCCTAATGGTATTCAGCTTCGTAAAAATTTACTGAAAATTAAGTAATTTCAATTACTTGCTAAATTAAGCTAAGTAATAAAAACACAGAATCTTGTACAGTATCACTGTTTATATTTCCAGAGTAAGTTCCCTAGTTTTTGTTAGGGCAGAGTGAGTAGAGAGTTTTGCGTATTTCTTAAGCCCGCATCTGAAAAGCTAAAGTTTTAAAAATGTACAGGTCGACATGATTTGTTGCCGGAGACTTGGGTTATGGAGGTCCCGTGTCTAACCGGTAATACTTATTACGGGCACGCGCTTCTCACGGCTCAGCTGATCAAATATATGCAAGACTGTATGTACGGTAGCGAAAACAACGTTTATTACAGTTGACGATAATTTTACGATGTTGCATGAATGTATAGTGCAAATTTCGGTAATATAAACTTTCTGGAAAATTTATTCTTAACTTATGGTTGTAAACCTTTTTCTACGTTTCAATGGTTACTTATTTGTTGGTTGCTTCCAGGCCACTTTTTCTGTTCCGCAATTGTTCCATTTTCTTGGGCCATATGTGCAGCTAAAATGTCTGATGTTAGGAAAACAGTAGGGTTCACGTTGTGTGAAGCTTGAATGCATTCCTTGTGTTAAGCCACCAATCTTTACCTTACCACAAGAAATATGATTGAAATCCTGGAAGGTCGCAATGTTTAGAATCATAAGATTGACCAAGGCATACATAATTCCTTTATCAAACAAAGTACACTTTTATTTCTGGTTGAACTTATTTCAAATCTATTTATTTCTCAAATTAAATTCAATCACGTTGAGGCTGATCCTCCTAAAACACTATTGCCAAACATCTCCACTTGTATTTTTCTTGATTTTCATCCAACTCTGCTGGAACGAGATCACCCCATTCCAACAGTTGTGGTAACCAATCATTTTAATGCAATAAAAATATGGCAAGGTTATTGGGCATGCGGTCCGAAAAAGGCAGAAATGTACATATATACATATTCAACTGACGGGTAGTCGGTTAATTTGAGAGATAACCAATGCCACGGCCGGATCTGCTAAAGCCACTGAATATTTGGGTAGGCGAGAATTCATAATGCGATCCAATGAAGAGGATCACAGAACGTAGTGATAAATTGAAAACGGGATATTGCCGTAAAGACGCATACGCATCCCGACTTTCCAACATCGGCTCTGTTCATCATAATGTAAATGAGGAAAGAGTTGGAGACAAAAAAATCTTACCTGAGATATTAAATCCACGATTCAAAAATAGGGTGCACAATGCGACAGCCAATCCAATGGGCAATCTATGGTCCAAAAGCATAGTAAGACACTTGAACTGGGCGGTGGTTAAAGCGTGAAAATTGTCAATGGTGATTAATTTTTTGTGTGAACTACATATGTCATAACTTGACCGTGGTGAAATTAGAGAAGAAAATTTATCCATGTTTATTCGGATTATTGTAAAGCACTTTTAAATTATTGTTCTGGTGGGCTTGATTTTTAAATATGGGGATAGTATGAAAATTATCGCCCCCCCCTGGACACTATTGGGTAAGATGCCACTTCTGTACATATATACACATGTGTAATGAAATTTTTTAGCATATCTTATTCTTTGCTTTCAGAGAAATTTCTTATACAGTCCTTCGAAATACCTACAGGGCCAAAGGGTACTAAATAGGTAGGCACTTTGCCGAGTTTCATAATGACGATAGGTCCCAACCAGTTAAGGGCTCAGTTATATTTTAAGATACGATCCCCTTGATTGATTGCATCCTCTCGAAATACTCAGCTTAAAATCGTGACGACAATTTCAAAATTATTCAATTAGTGTTTGAATTATTTAACTTGCGAAGAGGGCATGAATTAATCAACTAAAATACATCTGGTGTTTATGTAAAACACCTATTTTATGGCTAGCATTGCAATTATGGTGGCAACTGCAATGTTTTGTTATATTTTGTTTCACGTAAAAATGAATGCCTAACTTACTATAGAATATGAGAAATCTTTCGTGTAAATTCCTTCTGGTGCATACTTTTTCTTCTGAGAGATATCTTGCAACCTGCGCAATCACTGAGGTCCGAATTATTTCCGTCATGGGTAGTTTATGAAAAGGTGTACCAAGGTGCTTAACACATGTCGTCAGGAATAGTGTGTCCTGGTTTGAATAATACACTTAATTTAATATTATGCAAAAGTAATGAAATCAAGATTACTTTACATATTTAGACGCAACTTTGTACGACGGAGTATCAGTATTTATCCGTGTGGCTGGAGAGAGAAAAGTTGTGGTAACGCTAAATAATTTTTGGTTTCATTTTTGAAAGTTGGACCAGATGCCAAGTTCTATAGTATTCATCTCTTCTGCCTCTGTATGTATTAGGGCATCCAGAATCGGAAAATTTTGAAAAACCGGTTTTCGATTTTTCCGATTTTGGAAAACTTTCGTAAAACCGGTTTTAGAATTTTCCGGTTTTTTAAATTTTCGTGAAACCGGTTTTCTATTTTCTCCGAAACCGGTTTTCACACCTGTTTTCTACAAAATTTTAAAAACGTGTTAAGTATAATGTAAAATTGTTGAATAAATTTTGGGCATTAATTTCGGAAAAAATATTTCACCACAATTTATTTCTGCATGAAAAACAAGACATGACTAATATTTTGTAGTTCTAAAGCAATTGTTATCAAAAATCGAAAACCGGTTTTCGAGTGTGGTAGATAAAACCGGTTTTTTACAAAACGTTTTTTTTTTTGGAAAATTATAAAACCGGTTTTCGGGTAAATCGAAAACCGGTTTTTAACCGGTTTTGCAAAATCGGAAAAACCGGTTTTGGATGCCCTAATATGTATTGCATTGCATAGCCCGGTTACATTAGTATAATGTTTTATCTATTCTACAACTCCTGAGGGAACATATAATTTAACCTGATTTACTAAAATAAATTTTTTCTTTGTATTCTAAATTTGCCTACATTGTTTAAAAGATAACAACTTACCATTAGCCAGAGCTTTTTGACGGGAGCTCCTTAAGGAATGCGTAACTTTGTGGGTAATTAGTGACATGTTTTTGGAAGGCGGTGGTATTAAATTATGGGATTAAATACACGACAGCAACCAAAACGAGAAGTCTTGTTAATGTCCTCATTCTTTGTTGGTGTATTAAAGCAAAAAAGCTTATTTTTCGGTGGGCAACTTTACTAAACGGTTATATGCTTTTTAAATGTCTGGGTTAGGTAGTTTGTACTACATACGTACTTATGCCAGGACGCATGCCAGGATGCCAGGATATTAGAAATTTACTAGAATTTTTGTAAATATTTACTCATTCAAAAGCTTAGAATTAAGAATAACTTTAGTCACACGTTTTCAATATCTGAGTTTTCCTGTTTTTCAACTTGCATTATTAAATATGTGTGTACATATAGGTATGTATGTATGTCACATGTCATCGACTTTACATTGGCCGTGTTGGTTAATGTGTAATTAATAAATAATGATTACGTATGTATGCATTGATATAAATTGTACTGATATCCAATGAGTTCCCCGATTCTCACGTTTAAATCTAGATACATAATATGTGTATAATAATAAACACTTAATCATTGATATGTAAATTGATGTATTCATTTGTGTGGAAATTATTTATTAAGCGTGCATATTTTCAGTTTATAAGAAACAGGTAATCTGTAACATACATAGTATTTTATTATGTATGAATAAAATGTGGATATGAAAAAATATAAATACTTGTAACAAAATTTTGCACCATGAAGTGACCAGCAAAGTGATCTATACATACAGAGAGTCCAGCACGTTGCTGAAAACGTATTTGACCTTGAATAACCCGGAACGGTTTATCGTAGCGGGTCAAAATTTTGAACAGAGGAGCATGTTATCCTCAGATAGTTGTGTGCAAAAATTCAACTCTCTACTTTCAAAAATGCCTCCCCCACAGCCGCCAGAAGTCGAGACAGTCATTTCAACTCTTTCCAAACTCCGTCTAAAAAATTCGGTCCCAGCAGAAACATTTTAATTTTCAAGTATCAGAACTCAAAGTAGTCAATTTGACTTACATTGGGGGATTGTACAGGTATTTCACTATTTGAAATGATTTTTATCCCTAATCTAGCTTCAAGGTCCTTTGCATTATCTTTGGTTAACTTTGCCGTCTGGGAAGACGCTGCGTCATCATGAAAAATCACCTCATTTTGTCGTGTAGTAAGCTCTTCGAACCCAATTAGTGACTTGTAGGGAAAATAGTGCTTCGTCAAATGTCACCCATATCTCACTCCTATTCCTCAACAGAAAATTCAAATAAAATTATTTGCAAACACGGGCAAGATTTTTTCTGGAACAAGTTGAAATGACTGTCTTGACTTCTGGCGGCTGTGGGGGAGGCATTTTTGAAAGCAGAGAGTTGAATTTTTGCACACAACTATTTGAGGATAACATTCTCCTCTGTTCAAAAATTTGGCCCTCTACGACAAACCGTTCCGGGGTTATTCAAGGTCAAATACGCTTTCAGCAACGTGTTGCACTCTCTGTACATTTTTCATTTTATTTATTCTGCAAGAGAGCCTCCCAACGAGAGAATTTTGTAGGACTGAAAGAATACAAATGACTATTGGTACATATACGAAATCAAATTTGCGTTACGCTACGAAGGGAAAGTATGTAGGTACTCGAGAAGCGTTACGATGCCGTTCCGAGGGGGGTTTAAAACATGACGATTTTTGCGTTACGTAATTGATGTACGGCCCCATAAAATTATGCATATTAGTATTTAAAAATTGCCCTTTTTTCTAAACAATTGAACGACTATTTAGAAGGCGTAATTCTTTCGACCAACTGGGAACATATTCACATATGCAAAATATAAGTGCCGACGAGAACTGACCAAGAGCAATTTATTGAGTGTACAATTTTAAAATATAATATTGTTTTTGTAACACAGCATGTTCAATACAATTTACAGTTGGAACAAAAATAGGGTTTTAATTGAAACCATGATGCAGGACCAATTTAGAGACCAAGAGCCGCCGCAACGTCGATACGTCCATAACCAAAGGAATAATTGGGGTAGTCATGTGGCCCCGGAAATCCACACGTTCTGTCCTCGCTCGAAAGAGTTGGATGAGCCGCGGATTTGGCGAGGGCGTTGTAAATTTCGTCGAATATCCAGGTTGGGTGAGCCGAAAGGATAAGGGCAATAGCTCCAGACACGTGGGGGCCAGCCTACAACAATTTTTTTAGACATTTTAAGAGTTTTACACCAAATCTTTGCCGAAAAATCACCAATGTGACGTCAGACGCGACAACATAATCATTAGCTCCCACCCCACAAGAGACAATGTTGCTTCCTGGAGCGGAGACTTCTGGTTTAAGAAGTCCGTCAAGGCTTGGTCCTCGAGCCGAGTCAATTGACCGGGCATCAATTTCGGTCGTGGCTCCGACCGAGATCACGTTTGGTTGATCCCCGGGGGAAATGGCTGATCTACAGGTAGCAGAACTGGCCCAAGATCCAACCGGAAACACTGGGATGATTCCTGCATTTCGCCACGCAGAGATAGCTGCGTTGAACCACGTGTTGTTCGACCCACCGCCCCATGAATTATTAATTATGTGCGGACGTGGAGTTTCCGTCATCAAATATTGCGCGCATCTTATGATCACAGCTTCTGGTCCGGATCCTTGATGATTCAGTCCACTACAAGCGACGTATCGCGCTCCAGGCGCGACACCGACACCGTTTTCACGTCCAAAAATGATTCCCGCGCATCGGGTACCGTGACCTTGCTGGTCAGATGGGCCCGGCCGGTTGTAGTAGGGGTCTAACCAAACACCGGCAAAGCTTTGGTTAAAAGCCACGTGAGCGTTGTTAACGCCGGTGTCAATAATGCCGACAACAACGCCTTCGCCAGTAATATTATTCGCCCATGCGACAGGAGCACGGATTTGGGCAACTCCTAACTGCGGCGTATTTTGGTTCATGTCAGCGTTGAATTCGGCCCCTGTTTCTTGCGGTGGAATTGTGGCGATGTTTTGGGCGCGAAGGGTGAATTCGCCCGGTGTGGAGGCTAGTGAAGCTAGTTTATCAGGGGTTAGACCCTTGACCAGAATAATGTTGGAGGCCCAATAGGGTTCGGTGGTCAGACCAAGGGACGCTGCGATAGAAATGAAAGGAGCCTGGGCAGCGGAAGTGAGTCCCTTCAAGGTAGTGATGAGGGCGGATACTTTAGCGTCACCGGTGAGTGATTGGAGAGCCTGGTTGGCTTCGACTTGCCCCATAATTTGGGGAAGTTCGAGGATGGCTTCGGTTTCGCCCTTGTGTTCAACAGGGTCGAGCAGGGCGGGATCCACGGTGCCGGCATGCGCGGCGGTGAGGCTGGCAGCGAGGAAGATAAGCAGCTTCATGGTGATAATTGCAACTGAATTGGCAAAGAGATTGTGAATATGGCAGGATAATTTGGCCACTCTTTTATACCCGTTGTAATCAGGACCGACAGTGATAAAGTGTTAAGTTTGGCGTGGTTCAAAAGTTCTTCATTACAATGCAGGGTCAGGCTTCAATTCGAGGGATTAAAAACCACTTAGTTATAGATTTATGGGACGAATGAGTTGATCAATCATTCGTTTGGGAAATTTTGAGTTTGACGTGAATTATATACGATTTTGCCCTCTGGATTAGATAAGGGATCATGCTTACACAATTAAGTTTTGTAACAATCTAAATTAACGTTATGAAAGCAATGTAATCGTGGTCAGTTTTCGCGTCACGCAAACTTTGTCTCAACAATACTAACAATGCGATGGTGTGAAGTGTAACCCTCCGATTTGGTTGAAATTTCGAAAATAAGTGGTCCATGTCAATACAACCAACTTTTCTTCAGACAGTTTGTGCGATAGTCAAAATTTGGCGAAATATTTGAGGTTAAAGTTGAAAAATGTGTAATTTTTAGCACGGGAAGACAATGGAAGTTGAATTTGCTTCCTCCGCCTTGTAAAAATAACCTATTTTTCACCTTTGACCTCCAATATTTTGCCAAATTCTGACCATCGCACAAACTGCCTGAAGAAACGTTGGTTGTATTGACATGGACCACTTAATTTCGAAATTTCAACCAAATCGGAGGGTTACACTTCACACCATCGCATTGTAAGTCGCTAACCCACATATTTATGTGGAGGAGTATACTTTTCCACCACCCCAGAGGCCAGGTAGGTCTAACGCTGACCTCATATGCAGGTCAAACCAAGCCGAGCGCCTGTGCGCTTCGCGCACATGCGCTCCGTCCCGTGAGTCACTGAGTCACTGAGCCCAGGGTTCGGAAAACCCCGGGGTTTTTGTAGAAAAACCCAACCCCGGGGGTTTTTCCGGGGTTTTTGGGGTTTTTGTGGGTTTTTGGGTTTTTGTGGGTTTTTGTGGGTTTTTGTAGATTTTGGGGCAGGTTGAACCAGAATTCCTAAAATTATATATTAGAGATAAACTAATTTAGTGTACAATTTTAACATACAATTTTAACCGTTATCATTGATTTGGACTTTTACATCGAAAATTCATGTTTGACATGTAAACCTGGAAATATGTAATGATATTTGGCAAGTCGCAAATGAAAATTCTCAAAATTTCAAGATGAAGCAGAAAAGTTAATTAGCATTGATCTACGTTGTAGTTTAAAGGATTTTGTTTCAATCTGCCTCAAACTCCTACAAAAACCCCGGAAAAACCCACAAAAACCCACAAAAACCCGCAAAAACCCCATTAAGCATTAGGGTTTTTCCGGAGATTTGATACCCCAAAAACCCACAAAAACCCCAAAAACCCCAACCCACAAAAACCCGGGGTAGCGAACCCTGACTGAGCCTTGGAAACATGTTTGTTTTAATTTTATTTGCATTTATAAATGCAAACAAAATTAAAACAAACATGTTGAATGTATACATTCACGAAAATTGTAAAGAATTCAAAATATTCCCCGTATTCTTCAAGATTTTAATGAGCGTGAGCGTTTTTAATTAGGTGACGGTTTTAATTTACAAATATCCCGAAATTCATTCTCACAGGGTAATTTTCTTATGCCATTGGGCAATTTTGTTATCACTCCCCCCCCCCACTTTTTGTATTTTGTAGTCATTTTTGGTTAGGCAGGACTACGTATTCACATTTCACCGATTTATTTTGACTAAGTTTTAATTGTTCTCTCACGGAAACAAGCTGACCCATGGTTTGGCAATTTATTGAACTACATTGAGTTTTGTCGCTTGTAGTGGATTTCATGGATATTTACATAGTATTCAGCCTAGAGCATACTTTTTCTAGACGCTTCGTAACTTTTAAAACTTATATCCGACTTCAAAAATAAAATAAGATGTTTGTTAAAAATTACTCACATGTATATAATCATAAATTATGATTCATAATAATAAACAAAGTCCAAAAAATTGGAAATCTTACATATAATGGAGGTCTCCCAACAACGTATTCTCATAGATATTGACCAAACAAGTGCTAATGGAGCACAGACTAATTTGTATGAAATTTGCAAATGGCACTATCTGCCAATGAGCCCTAATCCCTAATCAATTAATTGGGATTATTTAATCTTCATCCTCCTCCAAAATATGTAACTAATCCGGGAAAAATGACCAACAATGCGATGGTGTGAAGTCTACCCCCACAATTTGGTAGAAATTTAAAAATTATGTAGTCCAGGTCAAAACAACCAATGTTTCTTGAGGAAGTTTGTGCGATGCTGGGAATTTGTCAAAATATTTTAGGTGAAATTTAGAAAATGGGCGATGTTTTCCTTCGAGAGGAGTGGGGTTTGCTTCCTCCGCCGGGTAAAAATCACCCGTTTTTCAACTCTGACCTCTAATATCTAGGATGGGCCACTTAACTTGAGAAATTTTCAACAATTTTTCTTACCCGCATATGAATTTTTTTATGATAATTAATTGCTCGATATGATGCCCCTTAGTCTCAGCTACAAGTCTGAACCGCTTTTTCCTCGACGAAAACAATTCCAGACACTTTTGAAGAATTATTTTTAACCACTAGTCCTGAAAACTTTTCCAAAGTCCATCTCAAGTCGTAGCTAGTTCATACATTTTCTCCACGACGTACAGTAAATTGACCTTGTTCCGTTCAGGTCATCTACTCTGAACAAAGCTTCGTCGATTGTGATCACACATTCGTACCTACCTCCAGCAAGGTGGTTCTTGTACAAATTTTCTTTCAAAAAAGTTGCAATTAGTGATGTGACGCAGGTTTAACTCATGCGTCTTATTTTCATCGGTTTCATTTTGGCCAAATCTCTTTTGATGACTCTCCGAATAGTTGTGGGATTCAATTTTAGCAGTTTCGCCGTACTGCGAATGCCCTTTGGGGTTTCCTGGCCGATCAAACGGTTGAGCTTCGTTTTTATCTTTTTTGTCCATAATGATGGGGGGCGTTTTATATGTGGTGTAGGCAGTACCTGATTAATTGCTTGCCTTCTAACGCTTTCTGTACTTAATATTCCATGAATTGAGGCCACAGAAATTTCATATCCACGTGCATTGACCGTTTTTTTTATAACACTTCCGGTGCAACCTTGGCTGGAAAATTTTTTCACTAGTACCGCCACTTAAAATTATCAGGAAGGAGCAGTTTTTCAGATTTTCAAGTAGCAAAAATCACAGTTTGACCTAATTAGTTCGTCTATCGAACAGTGTAGGCCGGGTTTATATAACTTTAGGTCAGTTTTTTCGCGCCAGCGTTTGAAAATTTCTCAAGTTAAGTGGCTCGTCCTCTGTATTTTAACAAATTCCAACCATCGTACATACAAACTGCCTCAAGAAACGTTGGTTGTATTGACCTGGACCACATAATTTTAAAATTTCTACCAAATCCGAAGTTTACACTTCACACCATCACATTGTTAGTAAATTTCTTTCCGCTAGGTATTATTACATATAAGAAAAATACGCTTCCAAAAATTTTCAAAGTTCTAAATTTTTATGCTAAATACTTCGGAATTTTAAAAGCTAAAAAATGAAATTTTGGAAAATTAATTTTTCTAAATCACTACATGTAATTCTGAGCATACATGTTCAAGTTATCAAATCAGGTTAAAATTTTGAAAGTTACAGCGTCTTGAAAACCTCTCGATTTTGACGGACAATTTGCATGCTTAAAAATTCCGTCACAGGCAAAAAACGCACATTCAAAACATCGCAAAAATATTTATAGGTCAGCTTTTTTCTGTGAGCGAAAAATTTAAAATTAGTCGGTTGAGATAAATGTGAGCCTTGAGATAAATACAACTTTTAATGTATTAATCTAAAGCAAATTCTCGGTACTATTTACAAACAAGTCTATGAAAAAAATTGAGCCAATTCATTCACCATTGTTTAACAATAAAATTACTCAAAATTGATTTGGACTTTAGAAATTGGACTTGAAGACATGGAACAAGGGTTTAGTGAAGCTAAAAACTCTATGACGAAGATATGCGGCCTGAAAGCACTTTAGTTTGTTAATTGACGAGTGAAAGTTGGACTTGCAGGTCGCCGAAAGCGACCTGCAGGTGTAATTCCAATTTTTGCCGTATGCAGGTCTACTCTTGCCGTGCGGGTGGGTGGTGGGAAAGTATGCACTCAAGTCAAAGTAATACATTTTATATTTTTGTAACACAAATAAATTACTCTGCTAACAAATTATTCTTGTTTATTTAATAAAATGTAATCATTTACTGTGTTAACTTGCGAACAAAAATTCAGTGTTTTTTTTAAATTAAAAATAATCGAAAATTTAATAAGGCTTGCTTAAAGTAGTGTTCGACATTGACATACACACACGTCATGCTTAGATTAGACTTCAGTTCACCCTTCGCAAATAAAACTCTTCACTGTGAAATAAATAATTTGTAAAGCTTTGATAATGATGATATGTAATGATGATAAGATAAAACCGACCTTATCATTTCGTTTTGGCCTGATGTAACCACAAACTTGAATATGCTTTCGTTCTTTTCCATCATATGAGTATTCAGGATTAAAATCATTCCATTATTTAACATCGTCAAATTAACCATATTTCTCACAAATAGTGCGATTATGGGCGATCTAGTCGAATTGAGTACTTTTAAACTGACCCAGAGAACAATTCCCCTAAAGGAACTTAGAAAATGGAAACTTTTCAACACTATCGGCGACTCCTTCTTGGAAAATGTTCGTGTCGCCCATGCCCACAAACAATTTGGATTTCTTGTAACTACAGATGACAATGTGTGCGCGTTCGGTACCGGCATTGACGGTTCACTTGGTCTTGGAAGCATAAAACAAGCTTCAACACCCATAAAAATTAACGCCCTATGTGGACAAACCGTTAAAGGTGAGTTAATACAGTCAGAAATATTGGTGTACATACATTTTCTGGAATTTTTTAAATATTTGAACTCATATTGAATATTTTACTCATTTTCACGCAATAATCGGAATAATATTCGCGTAAATATAAAACTCAAACAGCTCGGATAAAATGCGCTTGCTCATTTCGACAGAATTCGTCTTTGGGAATACTGGAAATCAATGTTTCGCGATAACCGCGGATGGACGAGTCTTCGGGTGGGGCATTAATTCCAACGGCCTATTGGGGATTGGAACGGACGACAAAACAATATCTACTCCAACACTACTTAAGTTTGATGAAGGGGTCAAAATTGCTCAAATTTCGGTGGGGCTTTGTCATGCTCTCGCTTTGTCATTGGATACAGCAGAGGTTTTTGCATGGGGGCATCCGTTAGGCGTGGGAAGTGACATCGATTTGAATAAACCTTGTAAAATTACCACAAATTTACAGAACATTAAAGTGAAACAAATCTCCTGCGGGGAATTCACCTCGTTCGTCTTGAGCGAATCAGAAGATGTAAGGTTTCATGGATAAAGATACTTAATAACTTTAAATTCACAATTAACTTCTATTTCAAGGTCTACTCGTGGGGATATAACAAAGAGGGCCAATTAGGCATAGCTAACACCGCATCTGCAAACGTACCGACTAAATTAGTTATTGACAAACTGATAAAAAAGGTGACCAAATTAATAGATATTTCTATACGTTGCAGTATGGAATCTTAAAATTATAAAATGCTTTAATAGATTGCAAATGGACATAAGCACACCCTATTATTGACAACATCTGGCCAGATCTATGTTTGCGGTTGTAATGCACAAGGACAACTGGGCACTGGAAATACTACAAACTTATCCGTACCAACTAAGTTGTCCGCAAATTTAGGCTTTATAGATGACATTTCAGTCATGGCTGACCAAAGTTCCGCAAAGTCTGCTAATGGAATTTTTGTTTGGGGTAAAATCTATCCAAACGGCATTTTCACTAGTCCAACAAAATTGGACTCGAATTTTTCTACTTTTCCACACCCACCTGCTATCTTTGGAGGAACAGAGCAAGTTATGTGCAAGTCGTTATGTGCAACAAACTATGCAGAGCTTCCAATAACCATCTGACTCGAGAATGGAGAAAATCCCAGTCAGGATCATCTTGTGGCTTGTCGTATTCGGGTTCGTCTTATTTAAGTTGGTTTGGGGTAAGCAAGAAATTTTTATTGTCTTCAATCCAAAGTACAGTAAACCGTTATAATGTGATTCAACAATAGGAGGGACGCCAAACCCCCGTCCTCGAAACTTTGGAAAATGCGATAGTAAGAGAGTAGATAATGCAATTTATAAGCTATTATTACTGACATGCGTGTTTGTCCGCTTTAATGATACGCTAACCAACAAACGATAAAATATAATTTAAGGATGGAGCCGGAACAGACGTGGAGTTTAAAGTGGAGGGGGACCTGATCCGGGTCCACAAAGCCATACTGACCCTACGAAGTGATTACATTTCACGGAAATTTTCACGTGATTGGAAGCAACAAGATAAGTCGGTGCTTTAGTAACTAAGGATTAATATTTTAATTCGGCTAATTTAAATTTTCATAAATCGTCTTAATCTTAGCCCTATAGAATTGCAAAATATCAAACGGGACACCTTCTACGCATTGGTGTATTACCTTTACACCGACAAAATCTACTTCTCGGATATCGAAGTTGATAACATTTTAGGTTCAAAATTATTACATAACGTTGTCTAAATTGTGATCAAAATATTCAGGTTTTTTAATTTACCACATATTTGATGAAGTTGGCTGTCACGTATTGCGACACTGGTCTTAAGAGAAAATGCGAATCAGTTTTACAGAAACAGATGGCGTTGGAAAATGTATTCACGCTTTACACGGCCGCTGGCGAGTGTGACGCGCAGGTGCAGTTCATTTGCATAAATATTTATTACTAAATGTGATTCACGTTAAAGAAATTTCTATTCTGTCCTTTGAAGAATCTGCGCGATGCTGCCTTGAACTTTGCCGTTGTGAATAGAAAGGAAATATCAAACTCTGGATTACTCGACACAGCCGACTTAAGCATTCAGGATTTGAAGAAATTCATGAAAGCTTGGGCCGAAAAATAAATCAACGCACGGATAGGAAATGTATGTACATACAAGCAATCACCCACGTGTGTGCCTAAGGATGTCCTTCTGTATTAAGCTTTACATATGTGTAGAGTTCGCTAATAAACTTTTATCCACATGCCATATACCTTAGAAAATTGGAAAAGAGGTCTCATTTCTTATTGATACGTCAACACATATTTAAGTACATACCCATACCTGCTCTTTGTAAAGACATATCTATGTACATAGTGAAATCAAAGAGCGGCTACTGACGGACGCGATCTGACGATGAAATTTGTCTTAAATTTTGAACTTTTGACAAACGTATACCTAATAACATGTAATTGCATGCATAGTACCTAACACCACAATTTCTTAACCCCCGTCAAGACGTTTCCAATGATAATGCAATTATGGGGTTATGCGAGACTTGACCTATTGACCTTTGCCATTATAATGGAAAAGGTCGATATTTTTTGATTCGTTATAAGAACTCATTTTTAAGTTTACATAATTAGAAAACCTGTCCTTTTCTCTACTAGTTTCAAATACATGGTTTTCGGGGAGGTTGCCCGGGTGTTGGTAGAATTTCTACAAATCCGCGTGGTTTAGGGATGCTTCATCTTCAAAAATTCAAGACATCCCTGGATATCCATCCCTACAAAAATTAGCATTTCTACTTCTATCCAGTTTGGACAGCTTCTTTTCATTATATTCACAAAGGCATATGCATTAGTTCTTCGTACTTCTTTATCATTTAAGGACTCGACAAGCTTCATGTCTTTTCATCAACTAATCCTACCTTTCATAAATTATTCATAAGTAAACTGTACGAAGTAAACACGAACTATTTTGAGTCCTAGTGACAGCACAAGCTCAACTCTAAGCAGAGCCAAATTCTTTGAAAAGTACCGTGTGTATAAATACTGGCCGGGGGATACTATTTACAAAATCCGTGGCTAGGGCCCAGCTACTATGTATTTGGACAAGGATATTTACTATTGACACGCGGCTAGATACTACATGTTTGAGCACAGCTCCTATTTCAACAACGGCTACTATTTGAGTTTTTACGGTATTTATGTTTACATATAAACTTGATGCATTTATGCTGATTAAGACATGTACATACATACACTATTAGAAAGTGGTGTTAAATTATTACTGGCCGGAGTACATAGGTACAAAATATGACTAGTAATAACGGGTATTACCCTTAAGTAATGTTGCGGTAATTGAAAATTTACCATTTATTCGAAGCAAACTACTATAAATATGGTAGGAAATTATAACCAAACCAATACCTGTACTGAATTTGTATATATGACTACCAGATTTTTAACAGTGCACATACTTACCATCTTAGTATTAATTGTACATAACTATTTGAGGGAGCGTGTTTTCCTTGATTTTAAATAAACCGTTGCAACACAAATATCGAAGTAGCTTCAGAAGCCTCACTTCACCCCCATCACCCACTCGACCGAGCAGGAGCACAGCATTTCATCTGTAGAATTAATTTCAATAAAAATCTCGATCACACTTCATCCCGCTCTGGCTCCATCTTCGAACTCACCCTTCCCACAAAAATTTGATGTCGATACCCGAAACCTGATTTGAAAAATACTGATCCATTCTAAAGTTATCCTGCTGACGGACAGACAGACGGGCAACGTCTTCGCATAAAGTATGTAGCTTAAGCTACTTAATGACCTGGAGCTACTAAATATGCTTTTGATTGGTATTCCTTCCAGCATTTCTTTGCCACGGAGTCAAATCCGACACGATATCCACATTCTAAATTTATATTTTTGGTGCCATATCAAAAGTTCAACACGTAGTGATGCCTTTGCCCTATTTTTCTTAATATTTCTCACTTAAAATGTCACATTCAGTGAAGTTATAACTTATCTTATCCGTCCATAAAGGGTGAATTTTTTCTCAATCTGTATATCTAACTTTATTCTTGCTAAGTGACTTCTACTGACTGATAAGTATTTATCTCCGTACGCAACAATGGCGAAATCATATCAATCTAATCCGACCATCGCGGTTTTGTTGTACATTGTAAATTTTATTTTTGTCGAACCCAGTATGGCATCACCGCCAATAAATTTGGCATCAGTCCTAACTCCCCACACCCCATGTCGATATCACCTCGTCTTCAACGATATTTCCACGGCGAACTTACCAACCACCCGCAATGTTCCAATAACACTTAAAAAACGGCCCTTCCTGGTCAATTCAAATCTTCTGTGGAACTACCCACGAACCGAGTTACCCTTAGAACTTGATATCCTCAGAAATCCAGGCTGGCTTTGCGAAATCGTTATTTTCTTCGTCACCATAAATTCGCCAAATTATACAGAATCCCACGAAAAATCCTTAGGCTATTGGATTGCTACTCAAGGCGAACGCTATCTCACAATTAACGAGAAACGATTGAAACCATATCCAGACTATTTTTCTTTCATCTTAGTTCCAAGTAGCCCCAAAATACTGGAATCACACACGAAATCGATTCTATACTCGCAACCATTAATGTATGACTTGCTACTACCCGTCAAATTCGCAGTGCTATTATTTCTCCCTGAAAACAGGGTGACATCTTGTCACCAAACAAGTTTTGCTCCAATTTTACAAAATTTCGACTGCACAACTACCCGTTTGAGTGAAGATACAATTATGTTCACCCAGCTAAACTACCCGCCAATATACGAGCACCGATGGATCCTTACTAATATTAAAAATCCAATCTCAAAAGTCTTAATTGCTTTGGCATTCAATAAACTTAATTCAACCCGATATCGCGAGCACTGGTTTGGCATGAAAGAACCCGCTTGCTACGGTGAATTCAACAAAGTCTGTTTCTACCCGAGGTATAACTATGAAAGTGAATGGAGGCCAGGAAGGTTCGAATATAACAGCCAAATTGTCATCACAAGAATGCTCGGCCTCTCATTCTTCTCATGCTCCATGTTTTCGAGAGGGGTCTCATTTTCCCTCTATTTCGCTCCTTACGATCCAATCGTGTGGATGGTCACATTTTTCCTGCTTTCGTTCTCAACTTGCCTGCTTTCGCTTGGATTTTACCTTTTGAACAAAGAATTATACCCGCTAAGACTATTCTTGTACTTTTTCGGTCTCCTGATCGACGAGGTGTACAAGCCGCCGAAAAAATTGAGTAATTTCCTGCCCCTTCAACCATTAAGTATTTCATGGCTATTGGTCTCCGTCGTGATTAGTAATTGCTACCTTAGCAGTTTCATAATAAATTTGAATTCACCGTTTCCAGGGGAACGAGGCGATACATATGAACAAATATTTTGTCAAGAGAAACCTCAAAAAATGGTAGATTACGATATGGTCTTGGATAGATTGGATAAAATTCATAGCTTAGACCGCTCGCTGAAAGATAAGAACGAGAATAATTATATATTTCCCCTAATGGCGAAGAGTTTGGGCGGATTCTGCTACACAATTTTGTCTGAGTACCACACAACTTGGGGAAGATCGAATCGATTGGGAAATTATAAATTTACGGAATACTTTTATTCCTCAAATTATTATGACACCCCGCCCCAATTACGTCGATTATTGTATTACATGATGAATCCAAAGATTCGCTGGTACCTCGAGAATATTAACCTTTCTGGCGATGATGACACAAGCACTACCGGAGTAAATGGAATGATTGAGGAAGAACTTTTGCAATGTGAGAGGTCAGCTTATGCCGGACCGTCGAGTGAGATTGACACCTATTATGAATACCTTAAGAAAAATTATCCCACTAAAAAATGGTATCGCGGGGAGAAAACAATCTTTGAGGTGCCGGCGGGAATTATCCTGCTGGTTTGGCGGGAATCACGGGTGCTTCAATACCTCAAATGGTTTATAAGCTCAGGGATTTACAACAAGGTTTCTGATCTGCATACCCAGAACGAGACAAGACTTCGCGAAAGGAAGGCCAAATTAGAAAAGCGCGAGAAATTTCGCCATCCAACGACCTCATTTTGCGTGGTCAGGTTAGGCGACAGCATTCAAACCATTTTCATTCTACTCGTCACCTGTCTGGCGGCATGTTTCTGTGTGGCGGTAGGCTAATATATGAAATACAATAGAGCAAATATCACGAAACGGGCTGGATTAATCTGGGCAATATTTATGGAAGGTGTAGAAAAATACAAGCGTCATACGAAAATGCCAAGTAGAATTGGTAGTAATGGAAGAATAGGCAGTAGAATTATTCTAGGTAGGAACACAAGTATTTAAATGCAGGATCTATGTTATAAGTAATTTAAGGATCGAGCGAGCATCGATATTTGCACAAGAAATTTAAAGAATCACTGTGGGGGCGATGCTCCAATGAATAATTTTCCGTTGAAAGAAACTATCCGATGAATCGTGATAACTTTCAAGTAAGAAGTTAGCATCAAAGTCCCCACATGGAGTTTATTTAGGGTGGTGATTCGTAGGGGTTGTATGTAAGGCCCTTCACGGTTATGTACCTAATACGGAATGGCGGAATCGAAAGGTAATCAAGAATATCCCTAACTGCCTATCTAAACTCAGTGTACAATCTGCTGACACGCCCCTTGGCAACTATCCGCTGAATTGATCCCCAATGGATATAAACCTCTGAATTCGAGCTACAAGCAAAAGGATATCTTAAAATACTGTTATTAATCGCGTAAAACCGTTCAAATACAAATAAAAACAATTACTCTAGACCTATCAATTCGCTACAATTATTTCAGAAACATTGCCTGACTGATAAGGGAGTGAACGAGCCTAGTCACTGTTCAATGTTACGGCGTTGGCTTCTCAGTGTAGACTGACTTCTCCGCGTCCTTGCTGCGGAGAAAAAGGTTGTTGAAGATGATGATGATTGCTTGTTCTAGAAGCTTCTCTAAACTTTAGTCACGTACTCACTTTCTTACATTAGTCAAATAGTCAAATAATAAATTTGTGTGGCATACAATGCCTAATCATGAACTCATATACATATTTTTACTTTACATTGCAACATTTTACATATATTCACTTTACGCTGCAACAATCACTGTACATACGAAAAACCAGACACAAATTATTACGAACAAAATATTAAACATTTGTGCCATCAGAATAAATAAATATAATTAAGCGTTTATAATTCAAAAATTTCCTACGAACAAAAATAATACAGCAAGGAAAGTTTGGGGTAAGATAAATTACTTATTTTTATGCATAAATAAGTCGTGATGGATTTGTTTCGTATTAGAATACTCATTCAATTTCTTAGGATTATCTGGATTTCATTACAAAATGTATTAAAATTGTAGTGTTTTTTTAAAATAAATTGAAAAATGTTTTTTATTTTTCCGGCATTCGCTCGACTATTTCGCATTATTTTCATTACGTTTTTTAGCACGAATCTTATTCTACTTACGAGGGCCGATTTAAAGCATTAAGAGGTGATTTCGCATAATCCTGATTCCCGAATTATTAAGCCCTTAATATAAATTGTTTTGTTGCTTCCCTGACATCCTTGTCAAGCATAAAAACCATCACGTAAATTATGTTCAAATAGTTAATCCCATTTTCAAATTTCTGGTGGTATACAGCAGTTTAGAAATTACGAGATTCAAAAATTGCAGTAACATGTACAATACATACTTCTCTAATAAGGTACGAATCCCATGATAGCAAAATTGACAAGAATTTCCTTATCGGGATTCCCACATATATCAAAAGGAGCACAATATATGACTTATGGCGTAAAATGAAGGAATTTACGTGCAAAAATTACTATTCGTCAAGTTGTGACGATATTTGACGAGTAAGAATTATATGATTCAACAACGAGATCCACCACCAATTTTAAAAATTAGAATCAAGTATCTTAGGATGATGCTAAATATGGTCAACGTGTGATGATAAAATCAACTTTTTTGGCGGGGCAATTACCCTGGGGGCCTTATGGACTTATAGCATGGTGTACATATTTAGGAAGGCAGATTGGATAGAAGTGCACAATCTTTTCCTTGTTGTAATCCTTACCTAAATACCTCCACCCCTTTTTGATGTCTTCCCGAAATTTCTCGTTTAAACTTTGGAAAACAAATTGTCGAAACAAGTAATATGTACAAATTTTTTAATTTGTAGAGAATCATCAAATATTTATAAATGCTCGATTATATTACACAAATCATGCATTTACAAGGATTTCCACAATTTTTGAAACACCATTTGCCCCGCACTGAACAAGCCTCTCCCCTCATCCACGGATGCTGCGGCGAAGAAAATCTCATAAATTTTAAACACACGGTCATCATACTTATCTGAAATCGTGTCCCAATTTCGCCTCAAGAGGTGCAACGCTTCCCTAAAAAACCTAGCCATATCTCAGCTCATATCCAGGTACGATTCTAAACTAAAATACTTTTCAAAAATGGCGAAAATTTGTACTAAACTAGGTTTATGGTAGGTTTGGGTAAGCCATTTAACAATCAGCGTTTCTATTGATGACATAATGTACAGCCCTTCCCGTTTTGAAAAAATTGTAATTTCCCGCCTTATTTAGTTCCTTTTCTTGACACAGGAAGTGACAAGCCATCAATGGGAAAAAAGTCAAGCCTCACGGTTACGTCGCTATGGGTCACGACATCGCTAGTGCGATTAAGGGCGAGACTAAAATAACGGCGAAGCAAGGTTTATACATGGCCCTAGTTCCTGTATCGAATGGTCTGGGAGACTACTCGGCTGCGAAGATAGGGGCCAAACCGTTGACGGTTAGGGCTGAAGGTTCCAAAAGGGGAGAAACCCGGGATCTCCAATATGGTCAGTAAGAGATATCGTCCCATCGCGGGACATGAAGTGGCCCCTAAAATGAAGATTCCGGCCAGTAAAAATGTAACCAAGGGGAAAGGAGTGGGTCAGTCTGATTAGTAGATATGCTTGCAGTCCTAAAAATATTGCAACCGGAGGTCGACGCCGCCGGTCTCACGCCGCCGGTCTCACGCAGTCGCGCCGCCATACGCCGATGAATTTACGCGCCGCCATACGCCGATGAATTTACGCGCCGCCGCCGCCGAAAAATTTGATTTCCCATTCCTTGAACATTGCGACGTCGCGCCACGCCGCCGACGCCGCCGAAAAATCACCAAAAACTGGCGCCGCCGTCGCCGAAAATTTGTCGACGTCGACCTCTGATTGCAACCCTTTTGAAAATTTAATGTAGTCAAAATTCTAAATTTACTAAACTATATAAATCAAAAGTACACTTAACTCTTTACCAAGTTACTGTTATTCTGAATTGTATAGTTTTTCCACAGAGTATAAACCTATATGCATAGGTATGTATGCTATATCTATAAAATATATATAATCAAATCCCTAAACTGAACAGACATGAAGGAAATGAGGACCTGGTCGCCTCACTCGTTATCAGTTAGAGATAAGCAGTGACAGTACTCACAGCTTGCATAGGATAGCCCACTATTATTTGTGTAATGGGGGTTCCAATAATCGAGTCAAGTCATTCTCAACATCCGCAAAGCGGACGTTTATATGTTCGTGTAATCTGTTAAATCGGCTGACGCAACTCTGCTAAGCTTCGTCGATCTGCACGTTATCAGCATAATTCAAGAGCTTGTGAATCAGCCTCTCATTCCTGTGGCTAACTCATTTTGTTTGCAAACCCAACACGAAGCACATACAGCATATTTGCCAAATTTCGATGTATAAGCACTTGTGCGATTGTAAGTGACCCTCCCTAGCACGAATCTTTGATAAAAGTAAAGATCATAACGAAACATACGTGGTTGTCTTGTTGAGAAAAATTGGAAGGTGTATGTAAGTTGAATTAAGTGGCAATACATAATTTTTCTTATCTATAACCTGGTTATAAGATTACTGTGTCCGTAAGTATCTCCATACCACTGTGGGTCCATTTCTCTGCCATAAAAATCGTAAACGGCATACATTTGTACTTACAGAATTGAAACTTAAACGATTTAAATCGTTAGAGTTTCCAAAGACGATGTTGCTCTGTTGAGCTATAAGTCAAAGTCAAGTATAATATTTTTTAAATTTATTTATTAGCCCGAGGTTTAAGGGCAAGCAGGATGGGCTCGACGACATCTTCAACACGAAAAGGAAAGATTCCTGCCGATCATAGTAATTTACTACAAAAAATTGTTACACTTTGCTACATAGTTTACTATTCATAATGATTACCGTAAATACTCTATTTATAGCCGGGTCTAAAGTTCGCACAGATCCGGCTATAATTACAAACCGGATATGATGGGAGACCCGGCTAAATTTGTTTTGGTTATATTTACATGACTTCAAGCATTTAAGGAAAGACATCAAACGAATGCCATAATAGTAGACAAACGTATTATTTTTTTAAAACTTGGGCTCAAGACCCGGCTATAGATAGAGTATTTACGGTATAATAATACGATTGCTTACATACTTCACTCGCTTTCTTAATAATTCTAGTTTCCAATGACAACGTAGTAGCGACAACCAGCGCAATGTCGAAGGCTTTGATGAACCCCTTGGTGAGTCGGCACGAATTGGGCAGGGTTCGCTATCCCGGGTTTGGTTTTCCCGGGCTTTTGTAAGATTTTGGGGGCAAATTGAAACAAGATTCTGCAAATTAGATAAGTGAAAATAGAATTTTCGGATTCAGCTTGAAATTTTAAAAGTTTTATGTGCGGCTTGAATTTCCAAGTATATATGTATGTATAATATGCATGAATTATCTGTATAATATACAGACAATATTATGTATGTATGTATGTATCATTCCATGTTTCTGGTTTCATTTCCGATTTACTTGTTAAACCTGAACTGTTGATTTAAAATTCAAAGTCAATGAAAATACTGAAAATTTAACGCTAGTAGGTATGTTGAACTAACTTTACTTTAATATTTAATTTTGGAAGTTTTGTTTCAACCCGCCCCATAATCTACTACATAAATCCCACAAAAACCTTGGGGTTTGGGTTTTTCCAGAGAAACCTCGTTTTTTCCGCACCCTGCCGTCTCCATTTGTACATAATTTATTTCTTTTCTCTAATAATTCTCCATTTCTACCAGATTCTCGACAAAATCTTCCACAACCTTAATGTACCTGATTTGAAGTCCTGTCGTCTCGTCAGCCATGCCTGGGCCGATCATGGCGCCGCCTTACTAGGAAATCGTTCATATTTTAACGTCAACGAGCTTGTTTATTACAACAGCGGATCAAAATTATGCCTGTCGACTCCTCTCATCAACGAGAAACTCGTCCGACGCCTCAAATTCTACGATGGGACTAAATTATTCGGCCAAGAATACCAGGGAGTCGAAGTCATTACGAATGGGTTAAGAATGGTGGAATCCAAGGAAATCCAGTACGTCCGCCTTAAATTGGAGAAGTATCAAGCGTGTGGAGATTCAAAAAGTACCTCAAAAACTTGCGGACCACCCTAATTTGACCAAGATTAAGATCCAGTCATTTGGGCTTTTAAACACCTGCGAGTTCCATCCAGTTCTTCAAAGATTGCTCGATTCGGCACCAAATTTAACCATTTTGGACGTTTTCGCGTCATCCTTTCCGGATCTGGAGAGGTGCAGAAACCTCAAATCGCTTAAATTCATCTTGGAAAATCATTTTAACGATACCATCACTGTTGATAACACGACCGCGCTGCTGAGGCAAGTTAAGGATTCCTTGACAGAGGCGGAGCTAGGTTGGAAAACTTATTTGCGTAGTTGGCTGCAGGTAAAAATGAATTATTTATGCATTAGCTCGTTGTGAAAACGAAATCAAAAACATTATTCATAAATATATTGAACAATGACTGAATAGTTTAAATTTAGGCGTCCTGTAAAGTTACTGCATAAGCGAGAGTGAACTGTATCATCGCTCTGATAAAGACTCTGTCCACATCAATATTCACGATCGAGAGAGAGTCATGAGAGCGGAGACGTTGTCTCTCCACTCCGAGCGACACTACTGATGGTGATGCTCACCAGAAGAGGGCGTAGCACGGCCTCGTTTTTCGAATGTCAAGACGGTCAAGGCTACATTTTTTTATTTACATTTTTTTAACTCAATGTTAAAAATAAGTCTTGATAGATGTGAATTTGAATTTCGTCACTTCTCAAGTTTTGTTTACGCCTCTTGTTTTTCGATGATTTGGGAATATTCCCATCCATAAGCTTACATATATTAATCTGTCTCAGAAAAATCAACATAACATTTTGCACCCTGTCGTCTGGAACCTAATTTTTTTATGGTGGTTAAGAAATTTAAGATGGCATTAGAATTTGTGAAATTTGGGTTGCAGACGACAGGGTGCAAAAAGTTATAGCGTTTTGAAGTTGTCATTAGAAGATGGCAAAAATTAAAATTTTTCGAATTTTCGAATTTGGTTTGTGGTGCCTACAACAACTTTCAAGTTGAGGTAAACCTTCCCAAAATTACGTGACATCCAGTGTTTCAAATGGAAAGAGTTTTAATTTTTTTCGAAAAATTTAAATTCTCGGCCAATTTCGAATATAGAATTTTTATTTTATCACTAATAACTCTATTGCACACTGGTCCGGATTAGCTTATTTGCTTGCAAAAACCTATAACTTTTGAACCAATTAATTTTTTCGAATACTGTATTCGGAAATCGAGATATAAAGTTCGAAAGATATAAGCTATGGAAGATTCACTGATAGCCACACCCCGTTGGGGGTGTGGTCAAGGGCAAATTATTATTTTCTTGCGTTACCCCATCAAGTGGGGTATCATGCGAAAGGTCTCATCAAACTTTATACAATTCAATAATAACATTGGGACATTACCGGCACACCCACCACCAGGGGGTGTGGTCAAAATGTAAATTTGAAAGTTTTGTTTCGATATATTTGAGGATGTATATTTGTCAAATGACAATATTGTATAATTTTATTGAGTATTTCTGCCCTTTGATATCATTAACAAAGAAAACAGGGCCATGTATTTAATTATGACGTTGCATAATCGTTAATGAATGGGTTATGTTTTATCCACCAGACTTTTAATTGAAATCACACTGCGAAATGTATTGAAATCGCATAACTTGAATTTCCAGTGCCTTAATTAAATTTAAAAACCTATCAGTACAGCTTTGCTTAGCCCGAACCAGGAAATCCATGTTTGTCAATAATTTTCTGTAAAATTGTGTGCTACTATTTTGCAATAATTTTTCAGAATCAATCAGAAGCAGAATCAATTCTTGGTATTACTTGGCTCCAAATTCAAAAAATATTTACTATCCCTTTGCCTTTGACTACTTCTTGTTACCAGTGAGGTCGCCAATATAAAAAATTCTAAATTCAACCCTCCAATATGCTAATAATAAGTTATTTTTCGGCTCTATTCTAAATTTCAACTGATTGTATCAAATTGTTTTCAATTTCAACTCATAATCTTCCACCAACAGCCATAAGCAACTTGGATGCAAGTTTTTTTTTGATACGACGATTTTGAAAAATCACGATGGGTTGACCCTTCGGGTCCCTTTAGACGAATTTTTTTTTTCACTTTGAATTCATATACTTCCACTATATGAGCCATTAACAAGCCCTATGCAAAACTTCAGCTTTCTACGACAATTTTGAAATTTTGTTGCATAATATCACACCCACTTCGATGACCCACTGGACCAATTTCACCCATCTTCGAACTTGTTTCCTAAGTTTGTCCAGTATGCACCTGGTAAAAATTTCAAGTCAATCGGTCGGTCAACTCGTTCGAGAGTCATCGAAAGACAGACGTACATGACAATTGCATAAGCCCTGGTCCGGGCTAAAACTGTAAAATTGAAATTTGCCAGACTTTTCAGAATCATACATTTTATTCAATTTTACAAATTTACCTTTAGAAATTTAATATATACCAATTTTTATGTGCAATTATGTATCCTAGAGCCAAAATATGAGCGTCCCTATCATGTCGAAGCTTACGTCACTCGCCATCCACCCATTTGTGGGGTACCCAATCCCCGACTTTTTTAACGAGATTTATCTCCCAGCACTGGAGAAGTTAGCGTTCCGAAACTTGTACAGTGCCACGAGTTTGCCAAATCATCTCGTTATGTGGCAGCGACACAGAGGAGTTACGCTCGCGGTGGAACTTTCTAAGAATTGCTGGCAGGACGAACTGGCAGAAAGTATCATCCAATTATTTCCCAACGTTAGGAAATTCGAGATACAGATAAAGTTTCCTTACAATTGGATTTCAATTCTCGACATAAATCAAATGATGCAACCGTTCCAAATGTGGGAACTGGATCAGGTAGACGTTGACGTGGAATCTGAGGGCAATCCAGCTCTCACGGTCGCCATCCTAAAAAATGTATCGCTGTGGAAAGGTAAGTCTGAAAATTAAAATAAACCGTAGTAACGTTAGAAGTAGCTCACCCTGTGATATGTAATGACTTTTGTAATTTGGTAATTTTAAGTTTTAACTTGGTAAATTTGTAATTTTAATTGTCCACCAAAGGTGCAGAATAATTTAAACCCTATGGATCTATAGATCCATTATTTCATTTCTATACAATTATGTACCAAAAGTGCAGAATACCCGAGTAAACTAGAGACAGGCTCAAAATATTTTGACCTCTGTTCAGGCCCCGATCTAGCCCAAAATATTACCTGGGCAAAGAAATTTGGCGCCCCAAGGCGCAAAATTGGATTTTTTGTTTTACGGAAATGCTTACGAAAACGGGTGTAATTGTTTTGCACAAATTATATGCCGTAATGTGCATTATAATATAATAATATAATAATAATTTATTCAATGAATAATTCTTACAAGGCTCATGGCCCATAGAATTACAAGGTAATTCTCAGCATGATTTAACAATATAACAGGTTACATTGTATCAACTACAAATTCAAACGAACAATGTGCGTTAATTACCCGGCTGAAGGGAAGCGGAACCCTTTCATGGAAGTGTCTTGTCGGTCTGTTCATCCGTATCAACGATCAAATTTAGAACGGATTCGAGCTTCGTCATGCGGTTTTCTCGAACTAAGTTTTGAAGTACGGATGAGTTCTAATATCGGCGATTGTCGGGCATAAGGTCACGGTCATTAGATAAGGGATCGTACATAAATTACGCAACGCAAAAATCGTTATTTTCTAGACCCCCCGCCCTTTGACATGTGTTACATGCACGATATCATTGGAGTCTTGGACCCCCCTCCCCCGTCTTGCGTCACATAATTTATGTACGCCCCCTACGCGGAGAAAGATGTCGAATTTTTTGGTTAACAGCTTTATAAACGTAGTTTTTGGCAGTGATTTCAAACATCGACATAGTTTCTAAGTGTCATGACCTTGTAACCGTATCGTTTCACGCCTTTGCTACATACATTTGGCTGGCAGCGTTTATTACCATCGAATTTGAGTGAATTAAAAAACTACAGAAACGTGTTCACCGACTGTATAACTTATTTCAAGCTACACCGGAATCGTCTTGCGAGCTTGAATTCCGGTCAATCAACCTTCTGAAGAAGAAAAATATTGGCGCCAAAATATCATATTTTGATTTTAATCTTATGTGGCTTGAACTTTACCGGCACTATTTATTTTCAAAGAGGGAACTGGAAGATTAGTGTCAGACAATTCTAATTTCTGGCCTTATTAAAAAATATATGAACTCTAGACAATCTCCGTGTAGGTTGAAAAATGGTTCGATTCTGAGTCTCTAATATGCATGTTTAGGGGTTAAACGTGTCCACTTGCATTTTCTTGCCCACACATGAAACGATTTGTCTCCACACATTCCAGACATGATCTTGTACAGTGCGGGACTTAGAAGCCTGAAATTCTCTGGGGATAAAGACGTGAGTAATTAATACGGCTTTTAAGAATACGATGGTGTAAAGTGTAACCCTCGGTTGAAATTTTAAAATTATGTGGTTCAAGTCAATACAATTGAGGCAGTTTATGCTATGGTCGGAATTCATTAAAATATTTGTGGTCAAAGTTGAATAAATTGGAAATTTTTAACTTTGGTAGGAATGACAATCGGGCTTGCTTCCTCCGATTACTAAGAATCGCCAAGTTTTTTAACTTTGACCCCAAATATTTTGAATAAGTCCAACCATCGCACAAACTGCCTTAAAAAACGTTGATTTTATTTTACTTGGACCACATAATTTTAAAATTTTGACCGAACCTAGAGTTACACTTCACATCATCGCATTGTAAGTGTTATACAACGACTATCATCCCCAATTCAGGTACCCCAAATCGTGGAACTAATGCCACCTTTTTCTCAACAAAGTGGTGATCCAACGGTATGTGAAAGGATTTCCTTTTTTTTGTATGCCTACATAGTTTTACAATAATTGCAGGTGCTGGAAATCTTGGAAAAATTGCAACCCATCCTATTGAGCGAAGAACTCGACTGATCACGAATTCAGTTCAAAAGGGTGTGCCAAACCCTCTTTACGAAATAAAAAAAACAGTGCAATTATTACAACCGAAATATTAAATACTTGTGTCATGGAATAAATATATGTAATTAAGCTTGGATACTTCAAAATTTCCTGGGAACAAAAATAAAATAGGAAGGAAAGTTAGGGGTAAAAGCAAGTACTTATTTTTATACATAAATATGTATGGCCCTGATGGCTACACCGCAAATTTTTCAATTATCCGGAGCATAGCAAATTTCACCGTCCACTTAGCCAACTCTTGTCGCAAACAAGAACATATTTTACAATTTTCAAGCAATATTTATTTCAGATTACACAAATCATGCATTTACAAGGATTTCCTCAATTTTTGAAACACCATTTGCTGCGCACTGAACAAGCCTCTCCCCTCATCCACGGATGCGGCGGCGAAGAAAATCTCATAAATTTTAAACACACGCGCATCATACTTATCCGAAATCGTGTCCCAATTTCGCCTCAAGAGGTGCAACGCTTCCCTATAAAACCTCGCCATATCTCTGCTCATATCCAGGTACTCTTCTAAACTAAAATACTTCTCAGAAATGGCGAAAATTTGTGCTAAACTGAACATGTAGTGACCTGGAAAGACAAATTTTTGCAAAAAATTTAAACTATGTGCGGCATCTTTTTTGACAGAAAAATCTTGCAGTACCAAAATTCCATTGGGTTTTAATAAATTGAACAACTTTTTGAAAAATGCTTCCAAATTGTGAGATCCGATATGGAACAATATTTCAATCCCTACAATTCTATCGAATGCTTTTTCTTCGGAAATTTCACGCCAATCAATCTCTCTAATTTCCACGGGTAATCCGTAACAAATGTCCCGCGCGTAGGCCGCCATGGATGAAGAATTCGTTACCCCGACGACTTGGATGTCAAAGTTTTTAGCAAGATAGCGACTCAATCCGCCAAATCCGCAGCCTAAATCCAGAACGCGCATGCCCGCCTTGAGTTGCAGCTTTTCCGCGGTTAGTTCCATTTTATGGTGTTGGGAGTCCTCTATGTTGGCCGCGCCACGGCCGTAGTAAGACACCGAGAAGAGGAGCGATGAGTCGAGGAACGTTTTGAAAAAATCGGGCCCTACAAAAAGATATTATTCCTACATAAATAAACTAGCGTATACGCCCGTCTCTGCAGGGCGAGCGAGAATTACAAGCTGGAAATGTCTGTCGGCCGAGGAAGTGAAAGTAAAAAATCAAGCTTCCAGGAGAGTCAACTAGTCGTAGATAACCACCATCAGATAACCACTCACAAGATAACTATCATAAGATATTTAGTGTTTTGAATTAAATTTCGTACCGAATTTTCGCGCCATTCGGAAATTGACATTCTTTACTTTCACTTTCGTCACGGAAAATTACTTTCAATCCCGTTGCAGACAAACATTTCCAGCTTATAATATAGATTTCAAAAATCAAATTTTCCGATTTCTTCGCTCATTTTTTCATACCCAAGTTATACGACATTTTACAAAACAACTTTGCCCGCTTTGGTGTCTGAATATTGAACCAATTCCACCTGACACGATAAAGCAAGAAGGATGAGCCAGGTTCGATATATTTTAGTTTCAGGGGTCCCTTATTCTCCAGAAATTTGGTGAACAGCAACTCCAAGTTGCTAACTGTAATCCAGCCGTTCATCCAACACTCCGCCACTCCAACAAGGCCACGTGACAACCCGATCGGATAACAGCGCCAATTATATGCTTGGATATCCCAGGCAACATCGCCTCCTACTTTAATGTTCAGCTGCGTTCTAAAAAACCAATCGATGAAGATTTTGATCAGAGGAGTAAACGGGACGAGAATGCAGTAGGTGACAAAATCCCAAGCTATGATGAGATAGTCCAGCACGGTGAGGACGAGAGTGACGAGGTGATCCATGGTTGAAGGGTAAATTTGGACTGAGGATTTTATTGTCTCGCGTCTTTTGGGCTGGATGTACATATGTATCTGCCGTAAATCATAAATGCAGCATAAACTTCGTAAGAAATTTGGAAGTTGGACAGTGTGGCGATTCTAGTGAAAACCCTCTGGCGAAAAATAATTCGCCAAAATAAAATCCAATTTGGAGCTAAACTAAAACTGATTTATAATAGATAGGTAACAAGTAATTTTATTTAATATATTTAAATGATTATGCTTTTGCTGTCAATTTCATCTAGTTCCAATAATACTCATGGATGAACTTATCGAGTCTACAAGCAAAACAAATCTTTCATGGCTAGTTATGGCGGATTCTTAATTCCTAGGCATAATTGGCTGTAAAATGGTCTAAATCTATAAGAACTTATTTTAATTTTGAGGTATTTAACAGGAAGAAATGAGATTTATGTTATCAAATGTAATTTTAACTGTTTTTCATTTTCGCCAAATGCGACAAAAATTTCGCCATCCCGTACTTTCATGATTATTTTCTTGCCATTTTGTCGAAAAATTATTTTCGCCAAATCTGCTTTCGCCAAACTGTCTGTCAATCAGAAATTTACTCCTGTAGTCCGCCACTCTAACTTTTCATGACAAAGGCTAAAAATACAGATATTATTAGAAAGTACGTTCCTCTAAAGGGGAATTTATAGATGGGAAAGTTTCACATTTACCGTTACCATAAACCATAAAATATGGTACAGTAAGGGTAGAATTTCTGTCAGTTTAGAGTTTACAATTTACATACAATTTATCTCTGGGGCATTTCACGTCAAGTTTATAACCCAACTGAATATCATGTGTAAACTTAAGGACGCTTGACGTGAATTTACCTGGTTCAACGCTTTCGTAAAATTATGAAGTCTAGATTTTTATTAGAAACGCATTTTGATAATTTTATGGAAGTAACTTTGTGCAAGCATGTTCCCTCATTTTTGAAATAGCTTTAAAATTGAAAAAGTTACAACTTTTTGAATGCATTATTTTGGTTAAAGATGTATTTTAAACTTCCGCCACAACTGAAAACACGCGCCTTTTTTAAAACGCAAAAATGCGGGTATAATTATTTCGGTCAGCAATTTATAAAATTTCAGAAAATCACTTTGTGCCTACGAATTTTATATTAAAACGGAATCCACAAGCGGGAATTTTTCTCCCTCGCGAGAAACACGGTCAAAATGGAATTCTCGCTCACCGATTCTATCAATCATAATTTCGTTTAAACTGAGCGTTATGAAAAATCCTGAAATATGTGGTTAATTATTTATCTATGGTGGAATTTATGTCCTCTGGACAATAATACGAGTCAAGATTTGAGGTACTTCACTTTGCATTTGAGTCAAGTCGCTGATTACGAAAAAGGGCTTGTTTAATAATGCTCAAAAGACAATGTTAACCATTGAGAGAAAAATTGTCATTTTACATATGTAGTAAATTATATTAGAGTATCATAATTTCGTTGACAAGACCAACTTCCGCGGTATCAGGTAACACATATATGTAGGTACTAAAATTCTTATTGATACTATGTCGAGTGACTATACTGCTCTATCACGGTGGTTAGGATTTGTGGCCAAAAAGGTTTGCAGATTTTTCTCCAAGTTTAAGTCGATCACATTGTGGCATTCATTCCGTTACTGGGTTGTAACAAATTTAAATTTCGCAGAAATAATTTTTAACATTCGGTGATAAATCGTGGTAGAGCGGTATATAATAGCACGGTTGGGAATCACTAAGAATTTATCTTGAAATAAATTTCTTATTGATATCAATAATTAATCATCCCCACTCATATCTTATAAAATTTATACGCATTGAGCGAAACATATATTTGTGTTATATGCTTATGAATATCCTACAGTTTGTGTTCCATTCTTGAAAAGGGAAAAGTTGAATGCTTTTATTAAATCAGAATTGACATTTCAAGTGGCAAATATAATTTTCTTGCACATTTCACATGCACAAGGACGTCCTGTTCTTCGTATTTATTCGATTTATCGAATGCTCGTTTAATCTAATTAGCCGCAATGCTTGGAAATTTTCAAATTGAATACATACGAATGTAGGCAAAATTATTATAAGTTAATCAATGAAATATTGAATGTATTTAAAACCTTCCCAAGTTTATGCGACTGCAATACTTTTGTGTATTTAATCTACGACCAAGCTATCACAGAAATTCCTATTCTAAATATCCAACAATACGTCCAAAATTTCGGGACATACATAATTAGCAATGCCTGCCAATATAAAAATTCCTGTTTTGCCACGAAAACGTCTTTCTATCGAAAGTGAATTACTTTCACCCGGATTATGGGAAGTACTGGCTAAGTACGCACTCGTATTTCGAGCCTTTATCCCATTCGGGATTTCACCCTGCCACAGAAAAATCTTGGTCAAAAAGTGTTCCCCACTAAAAAATTTCATCATCAAGTTTTCATCCGTTCATCTGATGGTTTGCGGTCTGGCGACGTCCGCACTCCTTTTTGATACACTTTATTCTCAGCACGCAAGTACGGATGACGCGATGCCCAATACTCTACGAATTCTTGTCATGTTTTTCACAGTCGTTACTTTACCCGTCTGTGTGCCGACGAGTGGATTGATTGCCTTTCAAGTCACTTCTTGGTCACTCCAATTTTAATCTGGATGAACGTTGATCCATTCGGTGTCTGGTTTCCAGTCGCAATTTGGCATTCGTCTCGACTAAAATTTATCCTTTCTTTTTTCTTACGCACCTTCATACCGTTCTTGGTAGTGGGAGAGCTGCTGAAATCGAATCAAGCCTTCAGAATAGTTGCCCTCATAATTTTGGGGGCAACCAGAGAAATACTGGCACGTTGCAAAAAGGTGTTAGAAAAAAATTGGGACGGGTCAGAAACGCGAGTTATCACGATTTATAAGGAACTCCAGCTTTGGAACGACTTCTACAATGAATATATTTGCTATTTTACGGTACCCACGCAAATATTTTTTGGTGCGGGTATCACAATTTTTACGACCTTCTTAGCTATAAGGTTACCGGAGAGAGTTGCTTGGTCGATTTATTGGATATTTCCAATGACAAGTTTGGTCTCGTTGGGCGTCATGATTAATATTTGGCCGGAGACGACAAGTGTTTATGAGGAATCGGTCAGTTTCCTAGAATATTTGAGGAGTAGGTGCTACTCGAAGTATGAGAGGAGGCTGGTTCGCTCACTTGGGAGGGTGGGAATTATTGTGGGTCCATTTGGAAAGGCGACGAAAGAGTGGAAAACGGGAGTTATGTGGAACATACTGGACTATACGATTAACTTGTTGTTGACCTTCTAGTTTGAGTATGTGATTAGATAAACATCGTTTCAACTTTAAACAGTAGTTATGACCGTAGATTAGTAATAATTATTTAGGAATAATTCTAACTACAATAATTGAAAAACCAGATTGGGATGAGGAGTCCCAACCATACGAAGAATGTGGCCCGCTTTAGTGTTGCAATTACGGTATCCAATACATTACGGTTTTAAGAATGTTTGCATTACAGATATTTATTTTGTTTGAATATGATTCTGAATATGATTATGAATATGCAAATATGTAGTTGTATGTAGAAACAAGTCAACCCGGCATTAACAACATCTTGCGTGGTTAACAAAATTCCGAATTACTAAAATTTTGTGTTGCCTTCAATATTCCTGATAAGTTAAATGTCATCCAAAGAACACGTTGTAATATTATATATATATGTAATATTCGAAATTTGAATTTCGAATAATGCAACTTTTTTGGCAAAACATGTTAATAACTCTTAGGTATAATTAAACAATACGCTAACAACCTTTAATAAATACCGTAATTCCATCGTGGAAAGATAATATGGAAATTGCAATTATTTTGCAAAACTCAATATATCGGAAAATAGGGTTCCGAAATCGAGGCGGCGGCCAAATTCTGGTCCAAAATAATTTTTAAAATTATTTCGAGCCGTATCAAAGTAATAGGTTTGGTCAAAACTTGAATATTTCAAAATTAGCAAAAAATTCGCACATTTTGGCATTTATCTCGAAAACCATCCAACGACCACCCCAATTTTGTTACGGATTTTTGATCTACTCAATTTTACGCAACTCTTAAGGTATCTAACTTGAAAATCGTTAGAGCGCGAAAAAATCACTATTTCATTGTATATATTTATCTTAATAAGTCAGAATTTTAACTGAATAGTTTATCTATAAAATAGTGCAAACCTGTTTGTTTTCGTCGTGCCGTTATTGTTGCGCGAGAGTTCAAAAGTTCAAGAGTTCATTTCTCCAAATAAGTGTCCCACCTACTGAATACATACGTATGTTACAAATTGAGTATGGTCTGTGTAGTGGAATACTTCCTCGTTTACTTCGAATACATAAGTTTTATTTATATACATGTATATACAATTGAAGGAAGGATTACTCGCTTACTAAGGGATGCTTGTAACTGTCATGCTACCCTTTCAAATCTCAACCTCTTAAAAGGGTCACTCCTAAACCACAGGGCGGTTATGTAAGTATGTGTGTAAATTCCGCAAAATATGTATGAAATATGTGCATAAAAAACCTGAAAATATGCACATTAAAAATGTTTTTCAACTTGAATTTTCTACTATATTTATGAACTATAATTTTGAGGAAATTTCATTTTTGAATGAACAAAAATTCAAATTTATACATAAAAAACTTCGATATATATATTAAACTATGCATATTTTGAAAAATTCTCAAAATATGTATAGAAATATGTCATATGTACGAAAGCCCTAAAATATGTAAAATATAGAAAACTATGTTTGAATTTTTGCGATCGTGCTTAGATGGGATGAACGTGCATGAACTTTTAGTGCGGCCTGGTTTGGTATGAAGAGGTTATAAATGCATGCATATCCGCCGTCTGCTTAAAACTAATATTTAAGCCCATGGAGACCCTTCTTACAGATAAAGGGTTGTTCTGCCTATACTGAAACAGCCCTAACCAGTCCAGGGTTCAAATAACCTTCATTTTTCCAACTTGACCTCATTCCTTCCTAGAACACTGCCCAACTCGGTCCTATTAGTAAACTGCTAACAATGCGATGGTGTGAAGTGTAACCCTCCGATTTGCCTGAAATTTTGAAATTAGGTGGTCCAAGTCAATACAACTAGCGTTTCTTCAGCCAGTTTGTGCGATGGTTGGAGTTCCTCAAAATATTTGAGGTCGAAGTTGAAAAAACAGCCGACTTTTTTCAGGCGGAGTGAAAAAACTCCACTCCCATTCGCATCCCCTCGCATTGATTTTATTCTGGTTTCTCACTCACATATATGCCTTCATACACAAGCATAAGCAGTGATGCAAAATAACCAAAATAAAACATTATTAACTCGGAATTAACACGCCTCACATTCGCTTAATTTAATTCATAATTGAATAAGTGAGATTTTTACTTCTTTGCACTAAAAATTCATACAGACATTAATTTATAAATTCATTAACCGTAAATAAACATGGAAAAACTTAACTTACTTTCCATTTCGAAATCGTTGGTTATTCTGATTTCCAATTCATTTGAAAACAAAGACCAAGACCCATGTGCAATGAATAATTAATGTTTTTCTATAATAAATTAAATTTAAAATTGATGAAATGAATTATTTTTCGGAGTGAAAGTCAATGCGAGGGGAAGAGAATGGAAGTGGAGTTTTTTCACTCTGCCTGAAAAAAGTCGGCCGTTTTTTCAACTTTGATCTCAAATATTTTGAGTAACTCCAACCATCGCACAAACTGGCTGAAGAAACGTTAGTTGTATTGACTTGGACCACCTAATTTCAAAATTTCAGCCAAATCGGAGGGTTACACTTCACACCATCGCATTGTAAGTTGCAAATAGCTATATTTCTAAATTCCACTAAAAAATATTTTACAACTTTAACATGCCGTCCTACATCGAAACGTCGCCTGCCACGCAATCCTATGCCAGGAAGGTGGGCAAGTTTTTTCGCGAAATTAATCCATGCTGTTGTGGATGTTCAATTAGCATTGGGGCAAAATCAATCATAATTTTGCAAATGGTAAGAAATACAGTACACTCTTAGAAATGGGGTTCCGATTATAACCCAAAAGTAAACGTATGTGACTCTACCGCCATGGTAATAAATTTGTCACAATATGGGTTATAAATATATCAGCTCTGGTGACAATTTAATACCAAGTTGGTGAAACTGCATAATTGGTCGGTGACAATTGTAAAGACTTGATGACAAATTTATAACCACGGCGGTAGAGTCACATTCGTTTACTTTTTGGTTATAATCGTAAATCCATTTCTAAAAGTGTACATAATACAGATAAAATAACTTAATTACATTGTTTGCCCAATCTTTATCCAATTTGTAGTTCAAATTTTAGTATAAAACTTATGTCATTTACATCAACATGATTTATTGAAATTACAGCTCCTAACAGCCTTCTTCGTTCTTGGAACAACTATACAAATCGTTCTGTGTTCCGTACATTTTGAGTGGAAACACTGGAAACGTATGTAATTTGCTTATACATAGTTTGACAGAGGTGGACCTCGGTTATGGAATTATTTACTGTGTACCGTTTACTTACTTCTAGCCCTATTTCTCTTTGTCTCGGTCTTCATCTGGTTTTCTGGAAAGTTGGTGCTGTATGGATTTTTGTATAAAGGAGTTAAGAATGTGAGTTAACTTTAAGATTAGAATAACATATTTAAATCCTCATCTACATATTTTAGGGGTAACAAAATGATATGTGGAATGTATTAAAATCTCTTTCGACATTAACTGCGCTCCATTACTTGTACATATGCCATTAACCTCTTAACGACGAAGTACATATGTACATTTGTCTAATACTTTATTTTCCGTTGACGACGGAACACACAAATGTGTCTACTGCATAAATTTCCCTGACACCAAAAATCTTAAAAATAAGAATATGTATTTCTATAATTTGATTGATCGGCGTTGGAGGACATATTTTTGAAATTGAGTTTATTGACAAGCTTTCGGCACATACAGATACCTTCATCAGGTCATAAATTGGGGACAAATCATAAATGGCGAAGTACGTACATATTTGTTTTTTGGGATTAATGAAGTGCAGTTTTGGTGATTATGGCGATTGATAATTTAAAAAAGTGACGAGTGCTGAGCACCATATAGGGTTGATATGCATTCCTTGAGAGTTATTCATTTTTTCTTCTGTGCTGCGTATGCATAATGCTTCCTTAAACTTCCGGAAATAGCGTCTTTTCTCCTTCATAATTAATTTGACAGAAGTTGTATCTACTTGGTCACTTTCTGCCATGTGTAATGATACAGGAGAAGTTGTTACTGCTCTGCGTATGTCGGATTGATGTTCTGCAAATCTCTTCTCATAATCTCTTTGAGTTTCTCCAAAATATTTAGATGAGCAGTTTTTACACTTGAAATTGTAGATTCCAGCTTTGGTGTTGGGAGGTTTTTCTTTTGTGTTACATATAAGAGAGTTTAGTTTAGTCCCAGGGTAATATCCAAGTTCTATTTCCAATTTTCTTCTCAAGAATTTAGCTATTTTCGTAGTTACATCTCCAGCATAAGGTAAAATGATTCTTTTTTCAAACTCCGGATCTTTTTTTGGAAAATTTAGTTCTGCTTTTCTTTTTACTATATCCAATCTATTCTTAATTAACTTGTTTCGATAATCGTTTTTTCTTAAAATGTCCATTGTTAATCCCAATTCTTCTTCAATGTGGGTTTCGTCCGACAGTCGATGAGCTCTTGTAAGTAAAGTGTCCACTACACCAATTTTATGAGCCAGTGGGTGGTGTGAATTGTAGTTCAGGTATTTATTGGTGTTGGTAGGTTTCCTGTATACATGATATCCAATTGATCGGTTAGATTTTTCATATAACATCAAGTCTAAGAACGGTAATTTCCCGTGGTTTTCTTCTTCCGAAAATATGTATTTGTAATATGTATTTCTTTCGTATTTTGTAGAAAACTCGATGGTAAAAAGTGGATGATTTGGGTATTTTTTAGGGTTGCCCCGGGTAGTGGCACTACCCGGTACCCGGCTACCCGGTACTCGGCCTAAACTTTTTGCCGGGTACCCGGCTACCCGGCCGGGTACCCGGCTACCCGGCCGGGTACCGGGTAATTTTTAAATATTAAAAATAAGGGCAATTTTCAACTTTTTTAGAATTTGCAACAATTTTATAAGTTTTCAAAATTACAAGCTAAGTTTCTACAGTGCAGACTTCATTTTTAACCTCCGTACCAAATTTCAAATGAAAGTAATATATTGTAAAAATTGGTACGGGTCGCATTCTCTAAGGTTAGATTCACTATGGTTACACTTTGCTCCAGTACGACCACCAACCAAAGGTCAACTTGGTGACCGATATAGCCTATCTTTGAACTTGTTTGCCATGTCTTTGTCCAATATGCATGTGCTAAAAATTTCAACTTCTCAGACTAATGAATCGGGCTAGAAAGTGAATATTACATAAGTGAAAGAATCATATTTGACACACAAAGAGCGTACTCACGACAATGTGATATTTATCATCGCAATCATTTAGCAAACTTGTTAGGCGTAACAAAGTTATTTCTTAAGGGATTACCTCACAAAACAAATTTTGTGAGACTTCCAAGGTGATATCTTGCGAATCGATTAGCAAGACAACACTTCGAAAGTCTCTCAAATCAACTAAATCTATTTTGCTTTTTTAGTCATGAGGTTCGCAATTTCTCTCGCTGATGATCGCGAGGATGAGTCTGGGAAATAATTTTACGAAAAAATCAATGGCTTTTTAGCAAAAGCTTTGAGTGATCTTGCAAATTTCCAAAAACTTCGCAAGTTATGCTTAATGTTCGAAATATGCAAATTGACTTATTGATAATTCGCTCACGTGAGTGCGCCCAAACTCATTTTGAAATGTGTACCATAATTTCCAAATAAGTGTTGGCCAAGGTTGTACTCATTGTTTCCAAAGATATTATTTTATACCAAGTATAAAAATGAACTCCGACGGATTATATTTTTTTGTAAGATTTTTGCGTTTTAAGTAAGAAAATTGAATATTTAAATTACCCGGCCGGGTAGACCGGGTACTTAAGTGTACCCGGCCGGGTACCGGGCCGGCCTTTTTCTCAACTAACTGACAGGTGAAGGTGGTGAGAGGTCGTTTTCTTCTTTTAATTTGGGTACTGCTTTCAGTTCTAAGTAGCGATATGATCTATTTGAGTGTACACTAGTTACCAAGTGTATTTATTATTGTACATATGCATATTTGCTATCAAATATTTCATATGAGACGCCTACATAATTTTTTATCCATAAATTCTATAAAAATCTCTTCCTTCGTGCTAGATACTTGTCGTTATAAATACGTATGGAATCGTCCGTCCAACATGATTATGTACATTTTTTGAACTGGAAGCAAGTTCTTGTGACTTGTCAACCGTTCACCGTAGTGGCTTAAACACCCTTCAACTATGTATTCAGTATATCCCAAAACAGGCCGGGTATGCCGGGTACCGGGTAGTTACCCGGTACCCGGGGCAACCCTAGTATTTTTCTCCACAATTTTGGAATTTTCCATACACCGACCAACGTTAAAAAGTTGATTTCTCATGTTTTTCGTCAAAAACGCAAAAATTGGAAATTGCCTGAATATTTTAATTGGCTGCTATCTGGTGTAAATATGAAATTAACGTGCGAAATTTCATTAAAAAATCAGTGGTGTCAAAGCGGTTAAGCTGAATAGGTATACATATTTATGTACTTGCTATATGTATATGTGAATTAATAAAATTTACCGCAGAGCTATGTTCGAGTTGAACGAATTGCAAGTTGAAATTCGCTTGCAAATGGGATGTAAAATTTTGTTCGGGGAGCAATATGCAAATGAAGTATCATAATTAGAGAATAAATATTCCTCTACATTTTAAATATAAATCAAATTTAAGTAATTGGTAATGTCTTTGTCTCCACAGAGTAATTATAGTTTGGTTACTCGCTGCTGGAAGATTTCAATTTGGTCCACAATCATTAACGGTTTTATCGTAACCATGGTTACCACCTTCATGGAGCGACCGCACTACTTTGAGATGGGAGAATATGACGTTATGCTTGAAGTCCTGAACGTATACACAATTTGGGTCGTGTTTTTCTACAAAGAAGAATTAATGCGGGGAGCGGATTTTAGCACGGGACGCAATGTTGAGAGAATTCCGTAAAGTTATTTACATATTATTTCTTGTATTACTTATTACGTGAAATTACTTATTAAATAAATGAATTATTTATTGTTTAACACTACTTTTTCCAGGTTGTCACGCAATATAATAATCTTACTTTACTTTACATATTTAACCTTATTTATTGCATCCAAAAAGGTCGATTAATTGACTATCATGTTTTCATTTCTTAATAAATCGATAAGCTGTTGATTAATATGATAAGCCATCCATGGTAGCAGTGGCGGGTAATGGCGGGTATTGTATAGTTGCAAATATTGCCAGCGAGTTTCTAAAAATAAATTCACGGATACTTCGACAATGAAAATATCGGAGGTATGTAATTGCGGTTAAAAGTGTTAAGGCCCATAACCATTTTATTGCTGACTTATCAACATATTAACACCTCACAAACTAAGGGTTGTACATATTTATAAATAAATCTGACCCACTTTGAAGCCATTCTGAAGGGAAAACGTAAATTCCATACCCTACCTGACTTATGTATGTATGTACGTATGTACACATATTTTTAACCTATAAGGAATAAAATTGCTTGCCAGCTCAGCAAAGTTTTGTTGCAAAGCCTTCACAAAGAAGACCAAGGTTATTGAACCTTCTGATCGTAAGATTCTGGAAAAGTTAGTTCTAAATATGAGTATGAGCCTGTGGGATGTATGTAAAACCTTTATATTAGTACTTGAAAATTCCAAGCACAAATATTAATAAATAACCACACGTAATGAAGCACTTAATATGAAAAATATGTACGTAAGATTTGCGCATCAGATGATTTAGTTCATTCAACTAACTTTAATATATAACTTATTGTCTCTATTACACAACATACATAGATATCCTGAAAGTTTATTTGATGTTGTTACTGACCAAGCAATCTTTTAACAGAAAACGAGTATAACACATTTCATTAAAACACGAATTTGCTTTTAGGTAGTGTACCCCAAGTAAAATGGCCCTTTTCCCTCCCTTTTTAGTAGCGCGAATTTTTGCCTTTTTGCCCTATTGACCAGAATGAGGCATTATGAAACTGTTTCATAATGTAGTTTACTACAATTATTCCACTGATACGCATTTCTTCAAACTAAATTTTTGTCAAGCACGGTAATATTTTGCTAAAAGCAAGTAATTCGGAACATTTACAGTCTGTAACTTATTTAATGATTCGATTTTGAATTTCAAATTCAAACTCAATTTTCCCAAGAACAGTTAGATAATTAAAATTTGTTATTATACAGATTAGTGCATATATATCGGACTACATTATAGAGAATTTTGGAATTAATAAAGATACAATCTATGGAATCTACAAATATTTACATTGTCAAAATCTTGTGAATTGCAGGTTACAAAATTAATGATACGATGCACACCCGGTGCAAATTTGCCACTTTGTTTAGTCTCAAGCAGAGTTTTGTATGGAAAATCAATTCTGTTGATGTTTCTGCTACAAATAAAAATAATCTGTCTAATTAAAAAACTTACATGGCAAAGAAAAATGCCCGTACTACCGAAATCCAACAAACTCAAGAAAACCTCGCAGCAAATAAAATTGCTTGCACAAAATAGTCGCACGTCCTGAACTGTTAAGAAATAGGTAGGAAAATTACAGAAGTGTCAAAAAGTATGTACATACGTTCATATTCTAAATATTCTTCAATTCAATTATACATGCAAATATATATTAGCCGAGTAGGCGTCATATTTTCGGAATTTAAATAAAATCACCTTTACATACATACATAGGCACCCACAGAATCTGTTCTGTATGGAATTAAATACGTACAAAAATCACGCCGTGGAAGAATACCGTCTCCGCAACAATGTTGTATTAAATCTATTCAAAACTGCTTGAGAATTATGTCGATCCCACATCGCAGCTAAATCCCGGACAATGTTTTCATCCCTCGTCAAAAACAAGGTCAACACATCCCTTATCCCAGCCTCCCTTAGGCCAAGGACAAACCGGTTTAAAAACAGAGTCTCTCTATCACCCTCCCCAAACCGACAAAGTTCTACGATATTCTCCAATCTGGTAAAAAATTCAGAAACATTCTCCCCTGCGTTCTGGTTGCACATGAGAAATTTTTGAATCTCGCCATTTCTGATTTTATCTTTATGATGCGCATTTTGAGCCGATTCTTCGCCAAAATTTGCATTTTGATTTGATGATTCCGAGCCGAGGGTAATTTCAACAAGTCCGCCACCAATATTATTGAGTAATTCGGTAATGGAGACGTCAAACTCGGGATTCATTGCGACCTGTTCAGCTTCAATTTCCGATTCGGGTTGATTCAATTCGATTTCAGTCATGGTTTCCGGTGGAACTTTGAGGCATTTTCGGGTGACATCTGGAACAATTTCATTCTCATAGAGTTGCTCCAGTCTGGACGCGACTCTTGCTTTCAAGCTCGCCTTGCCCTGTCCGCTAAGGGAGTTGGTGATGCCTTCAATTTTTAGGGACAGCTCATCCAAACCTTTTGTATGGATTGTGAAGTTCCGTTTATGGGGGGTTGACTGCAGTGATGGTGGTGATGAGGAAGATGAGACGATCGTCGTCGTCGTTGTGGTGTGTGCGTAATAACTGGGAGGCGAGATGAGACTTGGTTGCACTTTTCTTAGAGAGGTTTTATTTATTACTTGTACAAACAGGCAGAACTCTGCCTCTCCCAATAATATTGGGAGAGGTAACCTGCAGTAGCACAAAATACTTCCTCGACCGTCCTTCTTTTATGGTGGCTGCGCTTTCGCTTATATATCCTAGCAATACCTAATTGATACCTATGTGTTGACCGATTATGAACCGGTTGGCTACGCTGAATAGAGATATCTCAGATGAGGTTGTGACGAAGCTGTTTTCCAACATTGTCTCTGGTTTGTAAGAGATGATGGAGGTGAGCGGCATACTAATTAAGGGGTTTGGCATTAATGAAGTTGACCAAACCTGCTCTTTCACAATATCCACCTTTAGTAAGCGGTGGCCCTACCACAACAAACGAAAAAATGCGAGATTTAATTCAGTCAGATTCTGTGTACCTACTTGGCGTCAACGTATTCAGAAAAGTCGGGAAAATTCGTCAAAAAATCCAAGTAAGTAAATTTGTGTTTTTTTTCAGTTAAGTATGGAGAGGTATGTATTCACGATGGTGGTGGGTGGACAATTGCATGTAAACTTTGTTGACGTAAAGTGTGTTCGTGAATGAAATATAACGGGGAGGTATTTTAGCAGAATAAAATGCATGCATAAATGCGTGCATGGCTGGTAAAATTAAAGAAAAAACTAAAACAAATTTTTAAAACTTATGTAGGAAAGTCGGAAAATTATTAACGAAAAATTAAAAATGAGGTAGCAGATTTTGATGGAAACAATTAAGATACTTAGATAGGAAAATTGTTAAAATTGGGATTTTGAAAAACTGCCAAAAATTAAAATTCTTAGATAGGGAAATTGTTAAAATTGGGAGTTTGAAAAATTGCAAAAATTAAAATTCTTAGATAGGGAAATTATTAAAATTGGGAGTTTGAAAAATTATAAAAATTATAATTCTTAGGTAGGAAAATTGTTAAAATTGGGAGTTTAAAAAAATGTAAAAATTAAAATTCTTAGATAGGAAAATTGTTAAAATTGGGAGTTTAAAAAAATGTAAAAATTAAAATTCTTAGATAGGAAAATTGTTAAAATTGGGAGTTTGAGAAATTGTAAAAATTAAAATTCTTAGATAGGAAAATTGTTAAAATTGAGAGATTGAAAAATTGTAAAAAATTAAAATTCTTAGATAGGAAAATTATTAAAATTGGGAGTTTGAGAAATTGTGAAAATTAAAATTCTTAGATAGGAAAATTGTTAAAATTTAGAGATTGAAAAATTTAAAAAAATTAAAATTCTTAGATAGGAAAATTATTAAAATTGGGAGTTTGAGAAATTGTGAAAATTAAAATTCTTAGATAGGAAAATTATTAAAATTGGGTGAGGAGGACTGCATGTGTGTAGCCGATTGTGGACCGGATTGGAGCTGTCTGAAAAATATATATGTGCCCGGCAGGCCGAAGCAAGGTAAGCCAAAGACAGAGGAGTGCCAGATGTGAAAACAATGGTGTGATGACGAAAATACTAAAAGTAATAGACGACGAGTTATGAGTGCCAAGAGTTATCTAAATTAGTTCATAGATCCTACAATTAAAATGTCTTAGAATGTAACAGAAATTAATGTAAAATAAAAAGTGCTCTAACAATTAAAGAAAAAATTGGTAAACAATAATGGTGATTAATACTGGGCTAAAAATTACGGAAATTAATATTGTCCTTATGAGTAGTTATGGTTACCTGTTCATAAGATGGGATTATAATTATTGTAAAAAAAACTTTTTCTTGTAAGTAACATGTGTTGGTTGATGTGTTTGGACCATGGTGGTAATCGAAGAATTATCTACTGGACCGATAGTGCGGGATGTCGTGCCCTATCTGCCCATCGCAGGGAGAGGATTGGACGTGTCCCCTTTATTGATTGGGGGAAAAATGTATGATTATATGATTAAGAGATGATAATGAGAAATAACAAGGTCCTGGTGATGGGAAGGGCAGGTAAACCTAAAGTTGGTCGTTATTGCAGGGTGTCCTGGGGAAGGGGGCTGCGTTTCTTCATCACCGAGAAGATTCGGGGGGTCCATTTTGCGTGTTGGGTCGTGGGGGACGGACCCTCCGAATAGATGGGGCCTGAAGATTTGGGGCTGACGGACGGGAGTTGCGTGGTCCTCCGTCATCCCAGTTGGTCCCGTGAGCTTGCACTCTTTCCGCCCCGGGACGATTTGAATCTGCACAGCAGGTTTCTTCCGAACGAGCTCAAATTAGGAAGGTCGTCCGTGGACCCAAATCTGGAGTAAGTAAATTGACTTATTCCCAGGGGAGGGTGTATTTGGTGCGTGGGTTGTGTGATGTATAAATGGGCATTTTGCCAGGATTATCTTGGGGCCTCGGATGAGGTTCCGGGTGACGCCTTTCTATGATGGGGAAGGTGTCCACTATGCCCGGTGGGTACAGCAGACGACGTTGGACTTGGGATTTTTGGCGAGGAACTCCAATCCCGTGGAGGGCGGCAGACGTCTGGTTGTGAGGGCGAGGAGTACCAGCCTCCAATTTCTGTGATGGAGGTGTCCCCCAACGAGTCGCGTCGAAGTCTTCGACCTTTGCCGCATCGCAGAGAAGATCGTGGTCATGTTTTGGGGTACAACCTACCCGAGTGTCGAGTTGTGTTAACTCGCCTTCCTGAGGTAGGCTCAGGGAGTGGCAGGGCTTCTGGAATCGAAGTCATAGATTTAACGTGCTCAGGTGAGGTGCTATTGTTGTCATATGGTTTGCTCAGTTAAGGCTGATTATGTTGTTGCTTGCTTCTATGCTTCTTGTTTGATGATGACGCCGCAGCAGTTGGCACGGTGGTAAGTAGTTATCGTTGAGATGTCTGTGGATTGGTCTGTTTTTATTGATTTTTTTTGTTGTTTGTTTGGGTTTTATTATTATTTATGTCGTTTTTTGTTTGGGGGGTAGTTGTGTTTGTGTTGGTCTATTTTTTGTTCTTTCTTGCGAGTGGAGAAGTAATGGTGACATGTGTGTTTAGGAGGTGGGCCACAGAACTGAAATGCAGCCGGGTAGTAGTGGTGGAAGAGGGACAACAGGCGGCAGGAATTATCAAGTAAGGGATGAGTTGTTTGCCAATTTAATAAAGATGAAACCCCTGAGTAGATGACCTGATAAAAAGATTGACTGTCGGAAATGGTTTGTATGTAGGTCCAATATTCGGGACCGGTGTCTTCGGAGGAGGAGGAGGACTTGGAGGCGTTGTTTGTTAAGGTGAGGAGCCGGGCTAGTAGTGTGTGGATGTAGGGGGGCGCACTTGCTTGAAAAAAAAAATGATGGCCTGAAATTGTTTGAATTTGGCAGGTGAAACGTGTCCGGAAGGAGAAGAAGTCTTCCACTGGTGCAGGTGAGACCGAGAGGAGCGCCAACCAGGCCGGTGGTAGCGGGAGGGTGATGGCGGAAGGAAAAACGAGGATAAAGGCCAGGTCGAAAAAGGTAATTGAAACTGAGTAAGGGAGAACCGTTGTTGAAGGGGTTGGACAGAGGTGTAATGGCGAAGATAATAATTAATTGTCTTGATGATTTCAGTGGTTTCGGAGGAGGTGTCCATGTGGCCATGTCTTCATCGCGATGGACCGATGGAGGTATCACCTGAAGAACTGCAACGGCGGTTCTTGTAATCAAGGAAGATGTCATCTGATAGGATGCCAAGGAAATCCTAATCCAGAAGTAGATTATCGTCGTCGTAGATAAGTTTTTGTTGTATCCAATAATGTGAACTATTTCCAATAATTTGTAACAGTTGGTTAATTGATTGCTGTCTAAATAAATTTGACAAAATTTCCAATATCTCCAAAAATTTGTAACCGTGGTGAATTTTTTTTTTGTTGTTGAAATAAATTGACAAAATTTCCAATATCTCCAATAATTTGTAACCGTGGTTAATTGTTGGTCTTCTGAATGAAATTGATGGTGCTGAGAGGGTAAAACGGGTGTCTGAGTTGGTTGAAAGAACGAGAAGGGTGGGGTGTGGGGGTTCAGATGGACGGCAGAGAGAGGGATAGAGTCGCCGGAAGTTGAGCCGCAAGCAGGGGGAGATTAGGGAGGGCATGGATGAGGAGGTCTTCGGTGTAAAGAAAAGAAATATCCGTTGTAAATTGAAGGGGGGGTGGTCTTTGGAGGATTAAAAAATTGTTGCGCCAGGCCGGAAGTGTGTAAGAGTCTATGGCGTGGTCGATATCTGATGGGACGTGTGGAGTGACGACGAGAGGCGGAATAAGATAGAATTCCGGGACGGGTCTTAAAATTCGGGGGTAGATTTGAGGAAGGGGCGGTCGTGGGGGTGATAACTGGTGACCCATGTGCCTCCTCAGTATTTTGGGCTGAGGAGGGGAGGGTAAACAAAGCTTGATTGTGCCTGCTGCAGGTGTCGAAAGCGCCTTGGTGGGTGAGGACTGAAGGGTGGGAGATAATTTCTGGGTGTCTATTGCAAAATTCGTCGAACTACGCAATGTCAACGGTTGAAGTGGCGTGACAAAACTTGTTGGAGCGTGGGGGTTTCACTGTTGTGGCGAATACATAAAAAATTTGTTTGAGGTGAAGATGGGTGAGGTGGTGTCCCATTTTGAACAGGCGACGTAATTCTGAGACCAATAAAAGTTCTTCCTCGTCTGTCAGCATCAAGATAATCGAGTACGGGCGGTTCTGTTGGGAGAGATAAGTGATGTCGGGTAAGCATGGCAGGAGTGGATCCATGGTGGCGTGTTTTGGTGTTTGGCAGCGCACTGGCAAGTGGTTGTAGTCCAATGGTTGAATGTTGGGTTATGCAGTTGGAGAATGATCGTCGTGAAAAAAAACAGGATTGGAGCCGATGAGGCGTAGTTGAGGTTCACCGATGTGTCTTCACTTTCAGAGTCGGGAAGTCTGGGTTACCTGTTGAAAACGTTGAAGTAGGAGAAGGGAGATCGGGAACTTCCAGAGTAAATGGAAGGCGAGAAAATAATGAGGCCAACTTATGGTGAGTGGAAGGTGTCCTTTAGATTCAAAAAAATTGAAAGGGGGTTGTTTATGCGGGAAGTATTGACGCAAAGGGGCGTATTTAGGCAGGGAGGATCCGATGCATGGTGTGGGATAGGAGTCATATGAATCTAGGTGTCTGAACGTTGTCACGCTGGTTGGGTGAGGTGGAGAAGAGGGGTGAGGAGGTGGGTTGGAGCTAGATTGTGGTCGGGGGGTCGGATCGTTGTAAGTGAGACGGCTAATTGTTTGTGAACAGCATGGGAGATGAGCCCAGAAGCGAGGAGAGTAATATTGTGGTCCAGTTGGTCCAAAATGTATATGGATTGAGAATAACATCGGGGGTGAGGTATAGTGAGATTGGACAAAGTGTTGTAGCGATTGAGTATATAGAGGTAGAGTAGAAGATACCGGTATACTAAACGTATTGCTGAGTCGCGTACGTGGTTCGTGAACAGACGGGGAAGTACGTAGTAGCGATTAAGAAAGAAAACTAATGTAATTGAGCTGACAATTCGCTACTGGTTGAATGATAGATCGAAGGTTGCCTAATACTGGAAAAATGTGCAGACGAAGGTGACCAGGAGGAGCTTACTAGTGTTAAATCTTAAGGTAGGGGAGTGAGGGTACTCATTAGGGGAGATGCCCATGGAAGTCTATATGCAACGTAAATGCACAGGAGAAGGAACTCTCCTGTGGATTTATGATTATCGCGTCGTTAGTTCTCTTATATATTTAATGCGGCGAATGGTTGTGGGGACCATAGAGCGACCGCTGTTTAATATGGTAGACTATCCGGTTTTCGCTTCTAAGTAATAGTTACGTGGTACAAAAGAATGAGGGATGTCCACGTAATCCTAGATATCGAAAATCACCTATGAAAAAGGGCAAAAAAATACACAGGAGAAAGAATTCTCTTGTGGATTTTTATATATATATTTTTTTTTGTAAATCCTATAGGTAGGTTTTAGACTACGTATATATATATATATCTGGATGACCGGTAAGTATTACTATTTATTACTATTGTATTACGGGGATAGTCAAGGGGACCATCCTGGGTTCGCCGTGATACGTATAGAATTAATACAGCTATCTGGGTGACCGGTAATTATTACTATTTATTACTATTGTATTACGGGGATAGTCAAGGGGACCATCCTGGGTTCGCCGTGATACGTATATAATTATTACAGCTAGTGTAATATGGTGCTCTAATTTAGAACGTTGCCGAGGGGCAGAGGTTGGTCAAACGCTGCCTGGTTTAAAAGTATGTGGGATAGAGAAATTCGTGTGTCGTGAGGCGACGCAATCGGGGCATGAAGGAAAAGGAATGTTGCCACCGGCGGTGTGGGGGGCGAGGCGTTGGCTGGGTGAAGAAGGTAGAGGGTTAGAATTGGAAAGTGGTCGGGAGAGGTTGGTAGGTAGATTAGGTCGAGTTAATAGATCTGGTCGCCAGGTATTTGGTGTATGTGAGGAGGAGCGATTTGGATTGTAGTTAGTATGTATAGGCAGTGAGTTATAACTTGATTGGCGGGGGTATGCGTTAGGGGGAGAATACAACGAGTGATTTTCACTTCGAGGCCGGTTAGTATTGGGGTTGTAGCGTCGTCGAGAATGAACTCTCCCACCTCCACCAAAATTACGGCCGACACCATCCTGTATGTGATGTGTGTCTCGGAATTCTGTATTCCTGGATTGCCAGTGATTCGAAGGTGCTGTGATATGGAATTGGCTATGTACATTCTGGCGGGTAGAGAAACCGCCACCACGGTTGATGGAATACGAAGATCTACCCCTATGGTTACGGTTACGGTTACCCTGTGAGGTGCGCTGTTGGTAGTTATTGTGTCTAAAACCACCCGTCGGTGGGGAATCTGGGAAGGTCATGTGCTGACCCGAGGAACGAGGGCGAGGTGCATCTAACATATGAATAGAATCTGAACCTGCAGAGACTACATGAGGCCTCATGTCGGATGTACCAATCCCTTGTTGTAATTGGGAGGGAAGTTGTTGGGCTAAGAGAGAGACAAAGTGCGGGTCGTTGGTCGATCGGGGATTGACGAATGGGGGGTGTGCATTACGTTCTTGAATGCAAGCAAACCTTAAGGCTTGAATGAGGTGGGCGAAAACTGCATCGTAGGAAGAAGATGTAGCGGGTGTGGGCCACCCCGTCAAATTGTCGATGTGAGAGATGTGTGGTGGGCAGGCGCAGAAGTCGCCATCAATGGTCGAGATATGCGAGGGAGGGAAAGGTGGTCGATAGAATGCGTTGGTATGGTGTGGAGGTACAGGTTGGAAGGAAGGTAGAACGTGAGGTGGCACAAAAATGTTAGCAGAGAGAGGTGCCGCGGGGGTTGGTAAAGGTTCCAACTCCGTATTAGGACAGACTTGTGGGCACTTGTGGGAAAGAAAGAGGAGAGTTAGTGTCTGTCGGAAGTGAACATCCTGGAGAGATGGTGATGTCGTTGATAGTTGTCCCCATTTGGAAAAGAGTGGGTGATGCAATAATGAAAGGAAAAAATGGTGGTGGTTGAGGAGCGGAAGGTTGTTTTGGGCAGGGTCTCAACCACTGCTGGGAGGTGGAGTAAAAGATGTTGTGGTACCAATAAGGATTGAGGGTGTGATGGGCACGGAGTCGTTGTGCAGGAGGTTTCGTAGACTACGATGTTTGAGATGCGGTTTGGAGTGGAGTGTGGTGGTTGATGGAAGACGTTGGGGGCTGGCGGTTGGTTGAGGATAGAAAGTAGCGGGAGGCAAGATACTAGTTTTGAGATAAAAAGTCGCAGGGATGGATGCTGCAGGTAGTTGATTTGCACTCGAAACTGGATTTTAGCTATCGGGGTCAGAAGAGAGAGGTGATGAAGGAGAAGCAGTTTCTGGTTGGGGTGAACGTCTTGGACTCAAAATGATATCGTGGTGAGGAGCAACAACCTCGTTTTGAGGTGGAGATGTTGAAATTGGAAAGGGGGTGGCAGGTTGGAGAGATTGACCAAGTGACGTGGCACCAAAAGTATGCGGAACAACCTCGATTTGGGGTCGAGATGTTGAAATTGGAAAGTTCCTCGCTGATGGGAGAGATTGGCCAATCGACGTGGCACCAAAATTATGAGGACCAAGAGTGTGAGATTATAATTCAGGGGGGGGTTAATTCAGATGTAAGGCCGACTCGTCCGCCGAAAAATATTGGTCTAGTGGGCGTGCCGGATGAAAATGTGGATCGTATGTGGTTATAGGTAACCGGTAAGTAGGAGGAGAACGAGGATTCGGGGAGGACGATGTGGAGTTAGTGGTTTTGGATCTGTAATATCGATGTCGAGAAATGAAATTATCCTCAATTCCGTCAAGTTGAACGAGCTGCCGCTCTCTCTTATGACAAAGTGATGTGAGTCAGGTATGGGAAAAATAGCTATAACTACCAACACGCTAAATGAAACGGAGGATGCCCTAACGGCTGGAGAGAACAACGGACTTCGTACGGCTTACTGTCACAGGGTAAATGATTTTCAAAATATATCGGCGCCCCCTCGGAGCGTGAACCGATAATTAGAAAAATACGCTTAATGGCGAAAAAAATGGCTACTGTGGCCTACTAGGTGCAAAAAGGACTGAAAAATGACCTCGTCCTTGCTGTCTCCGCAGTCAAGGGAAATAAATTCATAAAGTCTTCTATGTGTACTTGAAATGTAGGGGCCCCTATGGGCAAGAAGTGTTCCCCAAACTTCTCCCCGTCCTTTTTATTTCTGACAGGTACCTGATTCTAGGGAATTGTGGACGTATGGTCGGTGGTGGGAACTCAAATTTTTTGCTGTAAAATATCGACGGAGTACCGACCAATGGTGGATCGTGTAACATGGTGAAGGGGGGAGAGTGTGGGGGGGGGGGGTGGTTAGAAAGTCATGGAAATTTTTTTTTTACTTACCTGGGTGACAGTCTGTCACACCGACGTCGTGAAGATGGGGGGTAGAGAGGGAATGGGGCGTTTTTGTCGTTGTGACACTTCGTCACACTGCAGTCGTGAAGATGGGGCGAGTTGAGTGAGGGGGTGCGGCGTCCTTCTCTCCTTCTGACAACGAGAGGCCGCCGTGGGTACCAATGTGAAGTTCCGTTTATGGGGGGTTGACTGCAGTGATGGTGGTGATGAGGAAGATGAGACGATCGTCGTCGTCGTTGTGGTGTGTGCGTAATAACTGGGAGGCGAGATGAGACTTGGTTGCACTTTTCTTAGAGAGGTTTTATTTATTACTTGTACAAACAGGCAGAACTCTGCCTCTCCCAATAATATTGGGAGAGGTAACCTGCAGTAGCACAAAATACTTCCTCGACCGTCCTTCTTTTATGGTGGCTGCGCTTTCGCTTATATATCCTAGCAATACCTAATTGATACCTATGTGTTGACCGATTATGAACCGGTTGGCTACGCCGAATAGAGATATCTCAGATGAGGTTGTGACGAAGCTGTTTTCCAACATTGTCTCTGGTTTGTAAGAGATGATGGAGGTGAGCGGCATACTAATTAAGGGGTTTGGCATTAATGAAGTTGACCAAACCTGCTCTTTCACAGGATTCTTAAAATTCTTCGATTCAGATTCGATAAATTCGACAGATTCGATAAATGAGACATTCATACATTTCGATAATTGATTCCTCATCTGCCCCTAGTTTGCCGATGAGTTGGGATAAATGGATAGAAAACTGTAATTCGTACCCATTTTTTAACTCTTGTAGATGGTTTTTCATTGATTTAAAATCCGATAAAAACTGAGTTTTTCCAATATTCGGGCATTCCTCGGCATATTGGGTTTTAACGGTTTGTAAAATTTCCTCCAGGGCACGACTAAATTCAGCAGTATCTTCCAAGTCGTTCGGGAATCTATTTTGCAGGGCTTCCGCTTGCTCACAAAAATTTTGGGAATGAATTTCGTGCAGAGCGTCAATCGTATTTTGTACATTTTCCACCCTTTCTGAAAGCGATGATTGGAGTAAATCATAAATATTTTGAATGTTCGCGCCCCCCACGTCAAATTGATCCAGGTCAAACGTACAATTCACCGCTTTTGATTTGAATTCTGATTTTGCATCCCCCTTCAATTTCTCGCATTCCTGGATCAAACTGAATCTCACGGCGGGATCAAACGGAGACAGGGATGACGTGACAATTAACTCGATTAAGCGGGTTTTTAGCCTTTCATCGTACGATTGAACCACACTGAGCTGGATGTTTTCAATTTGCTCTAGTTCGAGTAAAAGTTTGGCTTCATATTCTTCACAAATTTTTTCGTATGTTTTTTTAGTTCCCAACTTAAACTTATCAATTTCCTTGACAACGTGGTTAAGTTGCAAGGTGGTGTAACGAGTGTGGAAAATCTCTTCCGTGCCACGCTCCGTTTCTTGGGTATGTCGCTGTCTAAATTTTTCTGTGGTGTGAGACTTTATACAAGTTGGATTAGGTAGGATGACTGATGTATCGTCGCATCCCGCAAGGTTGGACAAGGTTTGGTGGTGACGGTGTTTTAGGCGCTGGATTTGAGAGTACAGAAGTGTCTTTTCTTGCTCATGAGCATCTGGGGAAGGGGCGGCGGGAGGGAAAATTTGTTGGTAGTTAAATTGAGAAGGTGTCGGTATTTCTGGGCAGTTTAGTAGATTGGCGGGATTAGGGGTGGTGCTGTTAAATAGAGGGGTGGTTGAAATATGTGGATGGTTTCGTGGAGCGCCGGTGAAATTTATGGCGGGAATAGGTGCATGGTTAAGTGGGTTGGCAGCGAGAACTTTTGGATGGTTTACTAGAATGGCGGAATTAACAGGGGAAATTTGTAGCTCGACGGGATTGATGGGATTGGCAGTGGGAATTTGTAGCTGGCTTTGTGGAATGAATGAGGTCACTGTACGAATTTGTGTGTAGTTGGGTTTTGTGGCAGGTTTGGCGTCGGCAGGTTGTTGATGGCTAAATATATTTGTGGTAATCTCTTCGTGGTTAAATGGAGGGGCGGCCTTGACAACCGGCATTTCTTGAGAGTTAAATGTGTCGGGTGCAATGGGAAATTTTTGGCGGCTCCGTGCGACTGGATTGCCGTTCTCTCTTCTGTGGACGAAAGGTGCGAATTGGAATGTTGGCTTGAAGACGGTGGGTGTAGGGGTGTCCTCGTCCATTGTGAATGGTCTTAATCACTCACTGGGCCAGTGGAATATTTCACTGGAATATTTCACTGAATCCTGCTGGAAATGAAAGACCAAGTAAAAAAAAAATGGGGTGATAAATATGTAAATACAGCTATGTAACCGACATTTATGTAACGAGATTTATGTCAACGATATTTATGCTGCCCGACGAATATGTAGGCGACCAATATGCAAACAACAAATATTCAACAAATCAGGTTGTCATGTTACATATTTGTTGGGTAACATAAATGTCTCTACATAAATGTCTCTACATAAATTTAGAGGTCGTTACATAAATGTCGGTTATATATTTGTTGCATAACCGAAACCATAGCCTGCGATTTCAACTTCACAGTACGGTGCTTACCTAGGAAAACTAGCCAGTTGTGACCCCGACCTACAATTTCAACGATATACATTCGGCGCATTTTTTAATTTTTGTTCGGCACTGTAGCGAAATTTACGTGTTAAAATGACATGTGGTCGCTGAAGAAATGGGTATGTAAAGATTTAGATTTATACAGTTGAACAAATGTGTGATGGACATCCATCGCCGATTTGACTGAAATGGAATTTCTACTACATGTAATAGTCTATCCTCCCACACAAGAATGAATAAGAGAATTATTTGGCATGCATATGTATATTGTTTGCAGTCGAATGTATGCACTGGCGTTGCTAGTTCGGGGTCACACCTGCGGAGTCTTCCTAGTAAGACCCGACGCCATAACCACTGGTCTCTACCTGTCCGTCTTTAATAATTTCAACGTAAATATTGTTACAGGGCGTTTTTTTAGAGCCAAAATTTGGCACTTGGTGGCTCTGGCAGGCCACGTTACGTTCGTGACGACAATAAGCCTGTGCAGACACGTGGCATGTAGCGGAGAATAACATTAAGGTGGGATCGAAGTCAGACTTGTGTGCGAAAGCTAAAGAACAAAGCAACCAACCAACGTTTGCCCTGGATTCTTTAGTGGATGGATGAATGTACATATTTAGGTTCAAAATTAATAATAAGTACGTAGGTTTCATTCACGTACTATGTAGACAGAACTATGTAATAATACTTTACTTCTCTAATTCTCTAATTTACCCTTCATTCACGTAGATAGAACTATGCAATAATAGGTTTCCCCTCTAATTTACCCAATTCAGACATTTTCGTACATATTTTGCATTTAAATGTTTGAAAAGATTTTGTGCTATTTTGTGATTTCACGGTAACTTTTAAATTGTGTCGATTTATTTATTTGCACTTTTCATATTAATGTTAACCAATAAGAAATAAGCTTCAAGAATTTCTTGAATTAATATTAAATGAGGGTTCAAGTGCAGTCCTCGCATTTATCTTCAGGGTGAAGTTTGTTCGAGACGTCTCTAATTACTTGCATGATATCCCTCAGAACTTCCCTTTTTCTGGTAACGCACTCGGGATCCTCCGTCTTTAGAAGGTCCAACTCCCCTTGTAGTTTGACGAGGTTGTTGATAATTCCACGATACTGGGGGTTTTCATATGGCCCGGAAAATTTAGAGCATTGATCCCTTATTCCATCCAGCTTGGTGGTTACGTTTTCCAGCACACCAATCGGGGTGGAGGGTAGTGACGGATGTTGTACATATTTTTGGGAAGAAACGCCTAAATAAAAATAATTCGTATTATAGAAACCTGAGGGAAAATTACAATTCCTTGTTGGTTAATTATAATTAATTCCATCCTACTTGAAGTTGCCCCACGGAGATGCTTCCCGTATCGAAAAGTGTTCCTCCAACTGAGAAGTTCCTCCTCCGCCAGATTTTTGGGTTCAGGTAGGTCAAGGAATGCAACAGTTTTCCGGTAGATTCCGGCCATTTCCTGCCTTTCTATCGCCATAATAATCCCATTTGTGATTTGATTTCTTTAAATAACTTTTGGTCATGGACCAAAGAATTTACGTAAATTTATTTCGCTTGGTCGATATTTTAGTGTTCACGCAATAAAATTTACCACGAATTATTTACATGGATTTACTTAGGAGGGGAGCTTGCGAGGTTGATAATAACAGATCTTGATGCCCTTTGGATATGTGGTAGGGACCCATGAGTGTACTAAAACCCTGAATTGGTTTGACTCCATGGCCACATTTACGCCCGCCACACCCACTCAAAAATGCCCAAAAAACGCTTTCACTCCAGTTTTCACTCACTCAAATCCACGCCAAAAATCCAATTTTACTCGGATTTTGAAATTTCTTTCACCAATATACTCCCAGATAGTTTCTTTCTTCAATCCAATATCTTTTCGGACTCACAAAAGCAAGCCACAAAAGACGCCGGAGAAGTGGCGGGGCTAAACGTCCTTGGTATCCTGAATGAACCGACGGCGGCAGCTATCGCGTACAGTCTTTCCTACACGGACGAACTCAAAAGGAACGTCGTCATCTATGATTTGGGTGGTGGCACTTTTGACGTTTCGATTCTCGCCATACAAAAAGGAGAAATCGAAGTGAAGGCTGTTGGAGGAAACAACCATTTGGGAGGACAAGATTTCGACAACGCCATGTTGGATCACTGCCTCAAGGAATTTCAACTGAAACACGGAATTGATCTCCGGACCGGGGATCGCGACACAATTATCCAAGGAAGACTTCGAAGAATTCGGCATATCTGCGAAAAAGAAAAGATTGGCCTTTCCGAAACTTCTTCGGTTACCGTAATTGCGGAAGCTGTCACCCCTGATAAAAATTTGAGCGTTGCCATCACCCAGGATCAATTTAACGAAATGAATAATGCCAGCTTCCTCGTAACGATCGATGTGGTGAAGAAGGCTCTTGCCGAAGCCCACCTAACTCCGGACGACATTGATGACGTGGTCCTTGTCGGGGGGTCCATTCGAATCCCCAAAGTCCAACAAATGCTTCAAGATTGTTTTCCCGGGAAGACTCTGAATATGAAACTAAATCCGGATGAGGTTGTCGCAAGGGGGCAGCAATTTATGCCGCGATGCAAAGCGGCTCACAAGCCCGGCTCCTGGGACATATTTCACTTTCTGATGTTGCCCCACTTTCACTTGGAATTGAAACGTTGGGGGATGTGTTTTCGATAATTATTCCGAAAAATTCAAAAGTTCCCGCCACCAAGACCAAGCAGTATACCACGAGCACTAATAATCAAACAGAGGTCACAATCAAAGTGTTCGAAGGCGAGGATAAAGTGGCGACAGAGAATAATTTACTAGGAACTTTTAGCCTGACCGGGATTCCACCTGGGCCGGTGGGACGGGAAAAAATTGACGTTACCATAGACGTCAATAAAGAGGGAATTTTGAATGTGACGGCAAAAATCATTTCCACCGGTGGAAATAAGGAGGTGAGGATAGATTCTCAGCGAACTAATCTTACCCGAGAGGAGATTGCTAGGCTAGCTTAGTAAAAAAAATAAGAGGTGAGTAAAAAAAATCAAATCCATCTTAGGTCCAGATAATTGTGTCAGTTGTTAATTTGCCATTCTTGCAGTCTGTCGTGGATCAGATGCAGGACCGTAATGCCAGCCTTCCAAAAACAAAATCTTCCTAACGTAAAAAAGGAAACTTATCAAAGCGACCGTATTGCTGCTTATCATATTTTAAAATAGGATTTTCTTTATAATTTTTTTTCCCTATATTATCTATACATGGTTTAGAAATAATTGAATAGTTTGGAATTAAAGGATTTTGAACTTAAACCGGCTGGTTACGTATAAATTAGATTTAGGAATTTACCATTACGTATAAATCAATATCGAGCTGGAATTTGGTTTTTTATGGGTTCTAATGCACGAATATGAAATGAAATTGGTAAATTTTTATGTGATCCTATGGGGTGACCCATACCGATTTTTAGAAATTGATTTAAAAACATGAAATCCGGCACGGTAATCCTTAAGGCGCCGTCCATAAATTACGTAACGCTGGCTGACATGAGTGGGATAGGAAAAAAACCCTATCTTTCCCATGCTATCCAAAACCAAATTCCAGCTCGATATTGATTTATACGTAATGGTAAATTCCTAAATCTAATTTATACGTAACCAGCCGGTTTAAGTTCAAAATCCTTTAATTCCAAACTATTCAATTATTTCTAAACCATGTATAGATAATATAGGGAAAAAAAATTATAAAGAAAATCCTATTTTAAAATATGATAAGCAGCAATACGGTCGCTTTGATAAGTTTCCTTTTTTACGTTAGGAAGATTTTGTTTTTGGAAGGCTGGCATTACGGTCCTGCATCTGATCCACGACAGACTGCAAGAATGGCAAATTAACAACTGACACAATTATCTGGACCTAAGATGGATTTGATTTTTTTTACTCACCTCTTATTTTTTTTACTAAGCTAGCCTAGCAATCTCCTCTCGGGTAAGATTAGTTCGCTGAGAATCTATCCTCACCTCCTTATTTCCACCGGTGGAAATGATTTTTGCCGTCACATTCAAAATTCCCTCTTTATTGACGTCTATGGTAACGTCAATTTTTTCCCGTCCCACCGGCCCAGGTGGAATCCCGGTCAGGCTAAAAGTTCCTAGTAAATTATTCTCTGTCGCCACTTTATCCTCGCCTTCGAACACTTTGATTGTGACCTCTGTTTGATTATTAGTGCTCGTGGTATACTGCTTGGTCTTGGTGGCGGGAACTTTTGAATTTTTCGGAATAATTATCGAAAACACATCCCCCAACGTTTCAATTCCAAGTGAAAGTGGGGCAACATCAGAAAGTGAAATATGTCCCAGGAGCCGGGCTTGTGAGCCGCTTTGCATCGCGGCATAAATTGCTGCCCCCTTGCGACAACCTCATCCGGATTTAGTTTCATATTCAGAGTCTTCCCGGGAAAACAATCTTGAAGCATTTGTTGGACTTTGGGGATTCGAATGGACCCCCCGACAAGGACCACGTCATCAATGTCGTCCGGAGTTAGGTGGGCTTCGGCAAGAGCCTTCTTCACCACATCGATCGTTACGAGGAAGCTGGCATTATTCATTTCGTTAAATTGATCCTGGGTGATGGCAACGCTCAAATTTTTATCAGGGGTGACAGCTTCCGCAATTACGGTAACCGAAGAAGTTTCGGAAAGGCCAATCTTTTCTTTTTCGCAGATATGCCGAATTCTTCGAAGTCTTCCTTGGATAATTGTGTCGCGATCCCCGGTCCGGAGATCAATTCCGTGTTTCAGTTGAAATTCCTTGAGGCAGTGATCCAACATGGCGTTGTCGAAATCTTGTCCTCCCAAATGGTTGTTTCCTCCAACAGCCTTCACTTCGATTTCTCCTTTTTGTATGGCGAGAATCGAAACGTCAAAAGTGCCACCACCCAAATCATAGATGACGACGTTCCTTTTGAGTTCGTCCGTGTAGGAAAGACTGTACGCGATAGCTGCCGCCGTCGGTTCATTCAGGATACCAAGGACGTTTAGCCCCGCCACTTCTCCGGCGTCTTTTGTGGCTTGCTTTTGTGAGTCCGAAAAGTAGGCTGGAACCGTGATGACGGCATCTTTGACGGTGCAGTTTAAATGAACCTCGGCATCTTGTCGAAGTTTCTTGAGAATTTCTGCCGAAATTTGTTCCGGGAAGTAGGTGTTCGATCCGACTTGTATTTTTGGTTTGCCATTGTAATTGATGACTTTAAACGGCCAAAGTTTAATGTCTTTTTGGGTAAGGGGGTCATCAAATTTCCGACTGATGAGTCTCTTCGCATCAAAGTTCCCAGGATGCTCAATGGATTGATCTTTGGCCGTTTGACCAACAACAATTTCGTTATTCTCCTCCTTGAATAATACGTTGCTTGGGGTGGTAAATCTGTGATAATTTCGCTCTGGAATCATTTCAATTTTTCCAGACCGATAGACGGAGCTACAAGAGTACGTTGTGCCGAGGTCGATACCAATGGCGATCCCAGTTAAGTCGGTGTGTCGAATATCGTTTAGGTCAACATATCGCTTAAAAGCCATCTCTAATGACTCGTCTAACTCCTGAAGAACCCTAGGATGCTTCTTGACTTTGAGTTGGGCCCGTGCTTTCTTCCCTGCGGTTCGATGCATATGCTCCAACTCCTTGAGATAGACACCACGCGGTGTTAATTGCCCGTATTAACACCGCGTGGTGTCTATATGTGACTACACCGCGCGGAATTGACACCAGTTTATTTGCAGTGTAGCTGTTCCTGTCTCCCAGTTATTTCGGTTGAAATTTGGTGGAGTACTTCCATAATTTTTGATTTTAGCTCGGCTTCAACTGTTTGCGCAAGTTGTTGTTTTTGGGTGGAGAGCTGGGTGGAGAGTTTCCCCAGAACTGTGGACTCCGCTAGGTGGTGCACCTCTTGAAGTCGGGTTCTTGTAAAAGCGTTTCCGGCCATTTTTGCAATGTGGAGTAGATTTCTGTACTCGTCAAGGAGGGTGATGACCACTTGGGAGATTACAGCTTGTTGCTGAGCAAAGTTAGCGTTGTTTTTGGACTTGAATTCTGTTACCATGGCGATTAAATCTGGACGAACTTTTGCGAGGATTTTTGCATGAAAATTATCGTCTCGTAAATGACCACAGTGGGTTCGAAGGTGGTCTGAAACTTTCTGTTCTGCTTCTACCCTTGCCTCCTCAAATTGATGGGGAAGGAGAGGACACTGGCTTAAAAGTTGGATCATAAGGTTGGAGAAAATATCCTTCCCACTCTGGAGAAGGGCGTCCTCTAGCTGTGATTTCTTCGCTTTATTCGTTTCGTGCTCTTTGTGATATTTTCCAATCAATTCATTCATCATGATCCCCATTATTCGCTTTTTCAATTTAGCCTGGCTAATATTTTGCGTCATTTGTTCAAATTGTTGTACAGTTTGCTGAGACAATTGGTTAAAAAGACCCTTAAGTTCGTCTACCTGCATATATTCGACATCCTTCATAGATTTTTCTAATTCTTTTTGAAACTGGTCTGTACATTGTTTAGATATCGCTTCCAGGGACGCCTCAACCGTCAATTCCAAAAGCGATTTAGCATCTGGGAGTTTAATCGAGTTGAAAGCAGCCACAAATTTTTCAAAAAGATCCAATAGATTTCTCCCCATGACGGGGTTTCCTTGTATCTCCCTCTGCTTCAGGGTGTCAGGGTTGAGCAACTCATCCATCAAAATTTTCAATTGACTCTTAAAATTATCATCCAGCTCACTCATTTTTCCCGCGAAGTTATTTTGAATCGCCCGCTGCCCCGGGTGGGGTAAGAGGAAGCACTCACATTCTTCAAAACATGATTTAATACTGGCCCTCACACTAATGGAATCCCGTGCCATCGACGGATTTGGTTCAAGTTTTTGCTGAATAAACTGATGCCCCCCAACCGCACCATAGGGAAATGATTGCGGAATATTCCAATCTCTGATGAGGAAAATTAATCTTTGAAACGGTTTCGCTTCGATGTCTCCCTCTTGCAGAGAAAGCATCCCAAATTCCATAAAAGTGTTCAGAACAGTGAGGGTGTCTTCCTGCATGTTGTTCATAAGATTGTAAATGACCGTGTTGGAGGTGAGAAGGGATAGACCGACAATCATGGACCAGTCCTGTTTCGTGGTGAAGTGGTCGAATACCCCCTGCGTATCCAAGATGAGAACGGCAATTTCAGAGCCATCCCTTCGTTTTAGGAGGAACGGCTTTGACCAGATCCAGAATCCTACTGTGAGACGATTCACCCCGTTCTGGAATTTGAATCCGTCACGAAGTTGGTCATCTTGAAGAAGTTGTCGCCAAGGGTCGTCAATTCCGAGTTCGAGTGAGGTGAGCAAGTTGGTGATGACGGTGAGGAGGAAAGACTTGCCTTGACGGGATGCTCCTGCGATGGAAATGACGTGGAGGGGTATATCCCAGATGGGTTCGAGAATTCCTGTTAGGACCCTTTTCATAAATTTGAGTTTGGAAGTGCGGTTCTGAACGGATTGGAAATCCACGATTTGGATAGGGGAATCTTTCGCTATGTTTTCACCGTCACAAGGTACCGCTGCCATGGTGACTCTGTAAAACGAGAATGGAAATTTTTGGAAATTAGTGTAAGGCTCTTGGCTTATCTTGAAAAGGTAATATAAGTCTGTTTATTTGGTAGTCTGCAAAATATTATGAAGCTGGGACATGCGTGGTCCCGCTTGAAAGAATTCTGATAAAAACTATGCTTTTTCAGTGTTTACAGAATTTTCTAAAATATCCAGAGCCAGTGAAGAAATTTTTATAAAATTTTAATGATTGAAACGTTTTACAGAGCCACATGGATTTGTACGTATCGAGGTTATGTGTGACGCTTTGTGAAGCAAATCAGCGTGGTTATTTAAAAATACAAGTATGTAACAAAGTGAGATTTTAAGTATTGCAAATCACATTGTGATTTTAAACAAGGCGACGCATAATTAACAAACTTCCACATAATTAACAAAATTTCCTGTTGTTTATAAAAATCAGAATAAGTAACAGATCTTATTTGATGAATGCGTTACACCGGTAGAACATATTCGCCAATAGTATACACAAGTAAAAATTCCTTATTTCGATCGCGCAAAAACTATTTTATAGGCAAATGCAATAATTTTGTAAAATTCAACATATTGGAAAACTGGGGTCATAAGTCAAGGCAGTGGCCAAATTCTAGTTCCAAATAATTTTTAAAATAATTTCTAGTCATATTTAATCCAAATTTAGACGAGTTTGAGACATAACTAAAAATTTGCAACAAATTCGCACATTTTGGCTCAGATCTCGAAAACTGCTGGCGTAGCACCATAATTTTATTACCAATTTTTGATTTACTCAATACTAGGGATGCACCGAGTAGTCAAAAATGAGACTCGGCCGAGTAATGAGTAAATATGGTTGGGTAATGAGTAATGTTGAATTTTCGTCAAACTCTGCTATGATGGCTCGCAATCTACTTCAGTGTTAAATTTTGTCCATCAAAACTATCAACATTCATTGGCCTCTGACTAATCAGGGGGTGGTCCCAGACCCCACACAATATATATATTCTGAATCCACTTGCGGGGAACTGTCTCACGATTCCCCATTTATGGGGCTATGTGACACTTGACATTGTACAGACATCACCATGGAGTAGCAATAATGTAAAGCGGAATTTCGATAGACAGAAAAAAAATGATTTTGATAAGATTTGCACCGTTTGTGGAGGTAATGTTTATGAGTGATAGGGTACCAATAATTTGGTTCAACTCCGTCCCCTGTCCCTGGGGAAGGCCCGAAAGTCGCAAACACTGCAAACGGGGACACGCATTTCTCGAAGATGGAAAAGATATCGAGATGCTACTTTCACCAAAAGTTTCCTAATTTTTTTCTCTACAACCCGAATCGAGCGTTTTTTGAAATTCGATAAACCAAATTTCAAAAAAATAACTTTGAAAAATTTTGGATGGAAATTAGAAGTCTCACAACACCCCACATATTTAGCTAATAAACTGTCCTCCCTTCACTCTCCTCAAATACATCTCGTCAAGTTATTACAATTTATGTATAACCTTTATACATAACACTGACTTTATGTATCTCACTCCTCCTACTGCCACTTTAGTAAAGTGGCTTTATATGGATGGATTTTCCAAATTTTAAAGTTTTTCTCGCCAAATTTGTTAAGCAACTTTACCACCGTCCACTAGAGCTTGTCATTGTGCTCCCGCTATATAGAGAAACTTCCAAAAATCTCCTTAAAATTATGTGAAAACTGAATTTCCAGCCAAACTTTTGTCTCTTTTTTATGAATTTCCGTCATCTGGTCTGTAAATTGGATTATCCTCCGGGATGCTATCAGGTCTGCAAAATTGGTTCAAAACCACCCTGAAAATCTTCCACTATTCTAAAAATTTCAAAATTTCCAGTTTTCCAGGATTCGAGGATATAGGCAAAGTAAGATAAATTCAAAATTGCGCCATTTTTTTTTAACACATCGCAAAACATGTGCAAAATTGTCTTTAAAAAATTATTAAAAAAACCTACTCCAAGCAACTTTGCGGGGCCTTTTAAGATGGCATTATTTAATGATTAATGCCATCTTGGTAGTTAATGGCAACACATTTGGGTGGAAAAGACCCCCACCGGCCAACCACCTCACCGATCATGCCCATCTGCGAGCTCATCGTTAATTTTTACCCGAAGATCAAGTTTACAAAATTTCAAATCGATAGAATGTGTTTAAAGAGAGTTATCGTGCGTACAGACAGACGGACGGACAGACAGACATCCTAACAAATCTATAAGGCCATCTTAAAAGGCCTAAAACTTGTAAAAACTTATTTTAAAAATTGATTTTAATTGATTTTCAAAATTTCTAAAAATGTATGCAAAATTCTTGCAAAAAAAATCATTTTTCAACATTTCGTCCCAGTGAATGTTTCAACTAGTGGATAACACGGTCAAGATAGATGGGAAGTTTCAGCTAAATAAGTGGGAGCCTAAATCTAATCAATTTAAAATGAAATTACAGGATTTTTAGCACGAAATGATTTTTCTAATTTTACACGAGTTAAATAATCAGCACAATTTTTGCCTAGAATTATGTACATACTTCCCTGAAATTATATAAAATATATGTTTTCTTAATTTTGAAAGGTTGATATTTTCGCAGTCTATAAACCTGTAAAAACTTTAATCTTTGGAAAATGAAAAGTAAAAAAAAATAGAATTTTTACCATGAGAGAAGTAATTCTGAGCAAAAAGTAGTGCGTTTTTTTAATGGTGGCAAAATTTGAAAAGTTAGGGCGTTTTACAAAATCCAGGTTTTGGCTCAAAATTTATTAAAAAATTGCCCCACAAAGGAAAACAATCGCATTCAAGAAAACCCAAAAATATATGCCCCTTATTTCTGAGGGTGAACAATTTAAAATTACTCCGGCCAAAATCGCATTTAACCACCTCACACTGCATTGTAAGTGTCACGAGAAATTCCAGTTTATTCTTAAATTTGAAAATTTATTTAGCAGGATTTTCAGGTTCCTGTTTTTGTGAAGAATACTTGCAAATAATGTCAGTGTGAAAGTCGGTTTTTTAAATGTTCTTTTCCACGACTTTTCTTTTCCACAAATTATACAATTTCGCAAAGTTTTTTTTGTGTAGGGTATAGGGGCGCCTACCGGCGCCCCTCAAAACTCTGGCGCACGAAAAACATTTTATGTTATCGGAAAAGACAGACTTCAGGTCAGTATAATTGGAAGAAACATGTCTGGAATCGGCCAACTCTCCTAAATAGATGCTCCAAATAAAACTAATGATCAGAGACAAACAGAATAAGTTGTAATTTTAAGAGCGAATGCCGTCAGGATAATATGATCAGTGTCATTCGTAGTAACTAATTATGAGAGGAAAGATGTCTAGCTGAGAAACAAAACATAACGCCTACGATGATTTTTTATTTGGGGAAAATGCGATAAAAAAATGAAAATGTCATAATTGCCAATGACAAGTTGACCGAAAGGTTTACAATTTCGAATTTGACGAATTTTCATAAATGTCATAATTGTCAATAAAAATAAATGTCTGACATTTTTGACATTTATGACATGTCAAAATGTCATGACAAGTTAACAATGTAAAACCGTAGATGAAATACAGTTATATTAAGTGCTCCCACGTTGTGCCACACCCCCTCGGCACAGGAAGTGAGCTCGGGAAACCATTGGATTCCCATCTTATTTGAATTTATTGATGAAATCCAGTGAAATTAAGGGTTCCGGCCCTGTCGTTTAGTTGGCTGAGGTGAAATGACATAACGCCAACTCGATGGCTGGGCTGAAATGACATAACGCCAACTCGATGGCTGGGCTGAAATGACATAACGCCAATTCGATTGCTGGGGTAAGATGAGATACTGCAAAATCGATGGCTGGAGTAAAATTAGAAAATGCGAAATCGATGGCTGGGGTGAAATAAGATACTGCGAAATCGATGGCTAAGGTGAAATGAGAAAAAGCACAATCGATCCCTGGGGTAAAGTTAAATGTTGATGTCAATTAAATATTTGGATATGAAAAGAATTAACTGGTAAATTCTCCTCAAATATGTAACTCGCTGAAGCTATGTGCGTATGTGCGTTTGATGCGGTTTGTTTTATAAACTCAGACCAAGTTTTATGCATTTAGCGATGATAGGGCAGCCAGATGATTACATAAATATTTGCAACAAGGTAGAATGTAAAGCTATTCCTAAATACAAGAGTCTTACCTTTATAAGTATCCAAGGCCCAAAACTTTCCTTGTAAGTCCTCAGCTCAGATAAATATTGGTACACTGTCACTGCCACACCCTAAGAGTTCAATAAGCTTAATTTAACAAAAGTATCCTAGTAAACATACAGTCAGGTGCAAATCTTTAGAGCCACCCCTATTTTCGTCATAAATTTTGAACGCGTCATCATAAAATTACCAAATTGGGCAATAATGTGTGCAACACTATCCTGCACAAGTGACAGGAGCCACGAAGTCGAAATACACCGCATACAACTTTTTTCTTACAAAATGCAAAAAATAGGCGGTGCAAAACTTTAGAGCCACCTAGTTTCTATTTCGAATTTATCCTCTGTTTTTTTGTCTGAGAAGGAATTTAATGGTTTTACATTTTTAACTAGTATAGCACGAGTTTCTAAGCCGATCGGCGTGCATTTTGCCATAACTAAATTTTTTTCCGCATTCATGCGAGCATTGGAAGGTAATTATTACCATTTCAATATGAAGCTATCGGGATATCGGGTTTGAAGTTATCTGGCACTCTCTAACACCAGATTTAGTAGAAAATAGATCAAAATTGTTAGTTTAGCCAAAATTCGCTAACATTGATTGAGGATTCTGGTGAAAAAGTTGGGGATGGATAAGGTTTATACTTGAACCACATGGATAATTTTTTAATTTGAACGCAGCAATCAACAAGATCGTCTCGCGAGTACAAATTTCAACTTTCTCACTCGAAGAGGATTGCTAGAGGAGTTTTAGAACTAACCAATTCACTCGAATTAACGAGATTAAGGAAACAAACCTCCATTAATTAACAAGGACGAACCAACGATTTGGAGTGCGCTAATGGGTATAGGGTTTCGTCCACCCTGTACTTTACAAAAATATGAAATAACTCTGAATGGATGCCTTCAACAGTCTTCTTCCATTTTATCACGATTTTAGTGAGACCCAACTGGTTTCTCATAAAACAAAGCGCTGGAGGATTATATACTGATTTGAGCGTCGCCGGCTATACATATTACAAGGAAGGTGAAGCTTTCTTGTGGTACGATGGACCCGGAAGATGGTCACAAATTATGCCAAGATCAGACTGTGAAGAATCAAGCCAGATGGGCCAAAGGAAACTCTTTTCCCAAGAATGTGGGCCAATATTCTTCATCTAAGACAAACGAAAAAAAGTTCCAATGTCAATATGACCCATCTACGGGGCAGTCTCAGACCATCCGCTGCCCTCACGTCTATCCAAACGCATTCTAGGATATTGCTAAGAAAATATAAACACACATTAAGCTGACCCGACGCTGATAACCCCTTTAAACAAGACCTTTTTTAGTTTATAGCAAAAGAAAGACAAACAGGGTGCTGACTTATTGCTGAATAGAATCTGTGGATTAACTTGGAAGAACTGAAGTGTAACAGAGTTCTAGATATCAAAACTTCGCGTTCTAATTGGTTATAAACTGAACAAATGTATTTAATAGCCAAATTTTCTAGGTGGCTCTAAAGTTTTGCACCCCCTATTTTTTGCATTTTGTAAGAAAAAAGTTGTATGCGGTGTATTTCGACTTCGTGGCTCCTGTCACTTGTGCAGGATAGTGTTTCACACATTATTGCCCAATTTGGTAACTTTGCTCCCATTCCTCTGACACCAAGTATGCGGAATGTTAACGATAATTCGTTCATGAGTTTAATGTGCAGGGTAAATCTTAATGCATAATATTGTTCGTTCATACTTTTCGTTCATGCATTGTCAGACTGGAAAACGGGACATTTACAAATATGAATAAAACCAGGGAAATTCTTTGTTCGGAAAAAATGGGGGAAATGCCCGTAATTATATGAATAAAAATTTGGGCATTTGCTTTTCCCCGGTGGAAAGGAAAAAGGGAAAAGATTTTCCTTAACCTCAAGATTTTCTCTGGAGACGGGGATTTTCGTATGAATAAAACCAAGGTCACAGCTTTTCCTTCAGGCAATCTCCTCAAAAAATACCGATCAGCTAAATATTATGGTGACCTCAACTGACGAAATTAGCAATAAAACCTAGCTTTTAAGCATATGCTGCACTTTTTATGAATGTTGGACATGTTATGGCCATCAAAATTAAGAAATAAGATTTATTAATAAAATATGCAGACATTTATTTACCCCGAAAAAAATGTATTTTATATTTTAATTAAAAAACCGAAGATATTTTCTTAAATATTTTTGTTAATTCAGACTTTTGGCTCGATATCCAACTGGTCAAGCTACCGGTATCGCTCAAGTAGGACTCTATCCTTTCCAACATTATGGGAAAAATTCCGTTTTCATTCATTTATTCACTGCTTAAGGGCCTATTGCGTGCGGGTTTTGAGATTGAATTTTTGTATCTCAACTTTCCCTTCTTCCATTTAAAAGCGATTTTGAAACCTGTTCATCGCCGTGCGTTTTTTTTACAAAAATGAGATGATTTTTAGGTCTATTCAAAGCTAGGACGTTAGAATTTTATTTTCAGTGTTTCGGGTGCAAGTAACCACCTGCAAGAAATAACCGCAAGAAATTGGTTTCTTGCAGCTATTTTTACCCGCAAGAAATGCAAAGTGCAAGAAACTCCTTCCCGCCGCCATAGTTCTGAAGGCGCGTCGCTAGATGACGCTGTGTTTCTTGCACTTTCTTGCATTTCTTGCACCTTGCGTTTCTTGCATTTCATGCTTTGCAGTGCAAAAAATGAGAAAAACCCGCAAGAAACCAAACACTGTTTATTCTTTTTCCTGGTTAGGAAAATTTCGAAAATCTATAAAAATTCAAAAATGCGTTTGATGTGGGATATTATTAAACAGGTGTACAACAACTACTAGTTGTCAACTAGGACTAAAATCGTAAAAGAGTTTTTTTAATTCCGAGAAAAATTTGATTTTTGGCTAGCATTTGAAGATGTTTTTTTCGGTTAGTCTGAGTGAGTTCAAAAAATCAAATACAAATACATTTTCAGATACATTAAATTCCATACACTCATACACAACCCTGAAATTTACTTGATTTTTGAAATTCTTAAATGCGCCTGTGCCATCGTACAGAATTTCAGCTTTTTTAGCCAACATCACAAACCAGTGGGGATCACTAGGGGTACATTTCTTTAAGAATTTGATCAAAATCATGGTCAGCGAAATTTTTGAAATGCATTTGTGTTCGTTGCGATCGTATTTTTTTAATTACATACAATTAAAGTTAGGGGAATTGCCCGAAACCAGGGGGATTTGCCTGGCGAGAAAGGCAAAAGTTTATTCATACGAAAAGGGGCAATAGCCTTGACCTGAGAGACTTTCCCCCAGGCAAATGTGTTTCACTTTTCCCGTTTCCTTGGAGGATTTCCCTGGTTTTATTCATACCAGTCATTATTTATCAGCAGAGAATCACGTAACGTCACGAAAATATTTATTATGCACTACCGATACAACTGGTATCTATTATAAACACGTGGTCAGAAACTTCATATAGCTAACGGCGTTATTTTCAATACTTCATACCAGGACTGGCATGTGACACATAATTTTTTACGGGGGCAAATGGGGGTTTTGAAATTACTACAAATCTAAATAAAATATAGTAGCGATGGGTGAGGCTGGCTAAAAGTGCATTTGTTAAACTTCGTAAGAAGTTATGAATGTGACATAATTTTCATCATGAGTGCAAATGGGGTTGCAGATATTTATAAGAATTCTTAAAAAAACACACTATCCATGGGTGTGATTCCGAGAACATTTTTGCGAAACAATAGAGCTTCATCAGTGGAAACAGCCTGTATTTCAATATCATCTAATTCACAATGACCGAAATCTAGATAGGTACGATTTTTAAATATTTAAATTAAAATGATAACATATTTTTTTCAATTGACAAGTCCCATAATAACTTTATGTTATAGAAACTTGTTAGCATGGCACCAATTATTTTATCTCGGGGCAGGAGGCAGGGCTAGGGCATCCGAAACCGGTTTTTCTTATTTTGTAAAACCGGTTAAAAACCGGTTTTCGATTTGCCCGAAAACCGGTCTTATAATTTCAAAAAAACGGTCCTGTAATTTTCAAAAAAAAAACTGTTTTGTAAAAAACCGGTTCCATAACACTCGAAAACCGGTTTTCGATTTTTGATGAAAATTGTTTTAGAACTACAAAATATTAGGCATGTCTTGTTTTTCGTGCAAAAATAAATTGTTCTGAAATATTTTTTTTCAAATTAATGCCCAAAGTTTAAATTTTACTACATTATATTTCACAAATTTTTACAATTTTGTAGAAAACTGGTTTACAACCGGTTTTGGAGAAAATCGAAAACCGGTCTTACGGAAGTTTTTCAAAATAGGAAGTATCGAAAACCGGTTTTTCAAAATTTTCCGACTATGGATGCCCTAGGCGGGGATCATAAAGATATTTAAAGTTCAATATATTATTTATTATAGAAATTTAAATGTTATGGTGACGTGTGGGTGAAGTTTTTTTAGTTTCGACATAAGCAAAATATCCGCGGAAGTCAAACCCACCAAGGTTTCTTTTAACTTATAGTAATTATCTGCACCTGCATTTGATCCAGACAAATTGTCATATGTAATACTTTGGATGTATGTAGTTTCACAAAAGCACCTTTACCCATCCCCAGTGAGGGTGTGGTTTTTTAGATTTGGAATAATTTTCTAAACCCCCGTACGTAAGTTACTTTCAAAAACCACACCCCCAGAATATGTGACCTTTTACACCTTTGACGGTTTTGAGCAAATTTGACGTGCGCTATCTCATGATGCTTGAGTGATCCAAGGGATTAACACCAAGGAATTGAAATTCGTAAACCACGTCCCTTGTGGGTGTGGTTCATGATACCGTTGGCAGTGTACGTATGGACTGCGACATATAGTTTTGACGAGATATTTAGAGACTATTACAACTTCGGGGGTGTCGACGATATTTTAAACTTAAAGTCAAGAATAAGCTCAGCCAGCTTAGCCCCTAAATTACTCTTTTTTGAGGAGCCATACCAGGCAAACTTGGGGAACATTGTAAACTTAAACCATAATTCACTGCGCCAACTGGTCCAGGTAATAACGGGGCATAATACTTTTAACTCACATCTGTATAATTTGAACCTAGTGTCGTCCCCTGACAGCTTGTGCGGACAGGGGAAGGAAACAGGGTATCACTTTATTACAGAGCAGGCCCCGAAATTGGGGAGGGCAACCGGGGCAATTGCCCAGGGCGCCAAATTCTGATGGCGCCGAAAGGCGCCCTCGGAATTTCAGTAGGTTTCTTGTTGTTCACAAATTTATCAAAAAATATAAAACGCAATTTGCGAGCAATGACGTTGCTACACAACAGTAAACAAACCATAGACATACTAAAATATGGCAAACATCGAATTGGGATGGTCGCTGAGCCTCAGGAACAGTGTTTCTGCTGTTAAATAACATCGGCATAACATTTATATCAATGATATTGCCCCAAATTTAATAGACATCCATAAAAATTTGCATTTCATTCCACTTGTTTTATTTTTTACACAGGAATCAGACATTCAAATTATTCAACAAATACCGGGCCTTCAACAACTAATCAGGGTAAAGCCCATGTGTTTCATTTCCAACCCCAACCTGACCAATCGAAGGAATTTCCGACCCGGGAACCACCCACCCAGAGAAGAGTGAAGGCACCACCAGTCATACTTTTAAATCATGATTCCCCAAGAACGCCAAACTCATCCCAAATTCCTATCGGGAGGGTTTCATTAACTTTTCTTAACCCTTCAACAGCATCCTCAGCATGGCAGCGGCAACAGCAACCCCAATTTACCAGCACCACCACATTAGATCCTATCCCGGTCGGGGTTTATTTTGGTTGGGATGAGATCACGGTTGTGTCAAAGATAGGTTCGGCATCTCCATCCCCAATTTTCCCTCTAATTTCTAACGTCATATCCTTGAGAAATGACGAAATTCAGGTTGGGTCCGCAGCCACAGGACCAAACGCTATCAGGGTAAATGAAATCCTCACATATTTCCTGGAGGAAAAAAATTCCAGTAAAAAACTTCCAGAAATCATGACCTTGTCAAAAATGTTAAAAACGTTTGCCCTTCTATTCCTCAAACTGAACAATATGATTTGTGCCAGGCTAAAATGTCAAAAGTTAATTATCGGGCTGGCTGTATCCAACTTTGCCTGCCGACATTTAGCCGATATTTTGATTCAGGCAGGAGAAATTACGGGTCTTCAAATTATTCTGGCGGATCACACTGCCTGCATCGTGGCAAGTGAGGTGAATGCATCGCAACTGCTGAGTGGGGAATCACAGCGGATGCTAGCTGTTAATGTGTACAATAAGGGGGAATACTGTTGTGTCACACTATACGCTGTGAGTGAAAGGGGTTTGGAAATACTAGAAAGTTGTCAGGATTGGGTAACTGGGAACTGGAATATATTAAAGAATTTCACCAGTAGTAGTTATAGCCAGGCTTTATCAAAAATTAAAAAGTTGAAAGGTTTCAAAGGCAGGGTCAGCGTTGTAGTAAATTGTAATCTGGCCATGACAGAATATATTATTAAAGAAGTTAACAAGTTGGTACCAGTTGATATGCGCGATGTTGTTGTGGGCAGAGGCATTGAAGAAATCAAACATGGCATCTTAACCCTTGCGCAAAACTTTGGAACAGCTAAATGTAATCAGAGTAAACCGATTGGGAAAATATTAACGGGGGGTTTACTTCCGGAGGTGGGGAAAAGGATGGAGGCATCCTGTCGTCACAACGGGTATAACTCGGATGGTCAAGTGGACAGGAATCTGGTAAAGATTGTACAAGATCTTGCTAGGAAAGATCAGGCGGCTCTGGTTACTTACAAAAAGAATTTGACAGACATTTTGCACGAACGCATGAGCGGGTCTAGTAATCAGGGTGAGAAGTGTAGGTGTGCAAAGGCAATTCATGAAATTGATACGGCACCGAGTAAAACAGCTGTGGATGAGATTAAGGAGAAACCTGGATTATTCAGATAATTGTGGAAATGAGTAAAAATATTATAGTTTAAACACCCCAATAAAAATTTAAATTGTTCACTTTTAACGATATGGTTTACTGTCAATTTTTCCGGATTTTTGAATAAAACAAACTATGGAAACTTGCAGTCTTACTAAAAAACGCATTGTCAAAGCAACGCGGAACTTGTGTTTATTATTGAAAATCTATTGTATAATGCTAATTGTATTTATTTAATGAGGGGTTTGTGTTTGAAATAAATCAAAGTCAAATTGGCTAACAATGCAAGTCTTTTACGTGTACAACTCAGATCTTTTTGCGATCAATTGTATTTTGTTCACCATAAAAAATAATTCTGTTCGAATTTTTGCATTTTTCATAATGCGCTAATTTGAGCGCGTGACGCGAATTTTAAATATTTTTCCAGCCAAAACTTCGGATTTTAAAAAATACCACAACCTTTCAAATTTTAGCGCAAATTCAAAAATTCGAAAACATGTCTCTTCAGATTGACTTACTTAATGTATCCAATTGCAAATTTTTTAGAAAATATGAAACTCTACAGAGTTTGGTAATTTTTTTAAATTTCAAAAGCAGGCAAAAAATTCTAAAATTTGAATCTCGCGACAATTTGATTTTTAAGTGATGTAAGTCATTCTGAAGAGACATGTTTTCGAATTTTTGAATTCGCGCTAAAATTCGAAAACGGAATTTTTCAAAACCGAGGTTTTGAAAAACCTCGGTGGACATGGTGATGGAGGTGATGGTGGTGATGGAGAATATTTAAAATTCGCTCCACGCGCTCAAATTAGCGCAATATCAAAAATGCAAAAAATATGGGAAGCCTTATTTTTTGTGCTGAACAAAATAAAATTGGTCCCAATAAGATGTGAGTTGTACACGTAAAAGACTTGCATTGTCAGTCAGATTGACCTACGCCAAATTGACCCGCTCGTATTGACCCAGCGACAGATTGACCCAATACCATATTGACCTGATGTCATGTTAACCCAAGTCATATTATCCCAATGCTATATAAATATGTGCATACATACTACTTACAGCATTTTACATACACAAACACACTCAATTTTAGGTATTTCATACTTCAACTCACATAAAACATTCCAACCAAGAAATATAATTCTTCTAATAATTTATATGTTGGGCACATACACAGAATTAGAGTATACTAGTACATATTTCTAGAATATGGAATCTAGTTACCAACAATTCATTCATGCTGGTGGCCACCAATCACTTCGGAGAGGAACTAACAATAACTCATTTGAGACATTTAGATGGCAGAGAGTGTTGCGCTGACTTGAAATCAGACTTTTGGTGTGCAACAGTCTCATCTCACAACAATTGCTGCCATCAACATTCCTCAAATGAGTTATTATTAGTTTCTCTCCAAAGCGATTGGTGTCCAACCGTACCAAGCATAACTTTGAGATGTTTTTAAATGGGTAACGATCCCCTTGGGCACACAGAAAGACAGCCCTCTTCGCCATAAGCTTTGCATGTAAAAGGACTTCGCTTCAGTTGTTCACATTATAGTCTACTTTTTTTATAAAATTACTTTGAAATTTAAATGGTCAAGACTTTGGTAATGCCGAGAAACGTGGAGTTTTTGAGAGGCGTTGCTAGGGTTGTTGGTTGCCCTGGGCATAAAAATAAATGCCTGTACCTAAGTAAATGCCCAAAATGCCAAATGGATACCCGCAGAATGCAAATATTCCCCGGGAATTAAATGCTGGACATATAGGGCAAATGCCCGAGTGCATTTTTAGTGTATTTTTTCAATTTCTGGGATTTTTGGGGAAAATTATATTCTCATCGGCGCAATTTCAATACCACTCATTTCATCATTCAACGTTTAGTTTTTATGGTTAAACAGAATTACTGTATGTACCTAACCTGTTTAATGCTGCGATTACAAAATTGTATGTCATTGTAGATGGGCGCGGAAGGGTTGAGGGATAGTGTCCGCACAATTATTCCTGTCCAAATCGTGAATATATGCATAAACGTCAAAAACATCTGCCGACAATTTTCTTGTTGAAAATTTTAATTTTATGGTCAACTCAAAGGTTAGAATTATTATTCTGAAAAAGTTTTAGGCATCAAAAAACATACGTGCATATTTTTTTTGACCTTATAATATTTGTAGTTGGATAGGGGCCGTTCATAAACTACCTAGTAGAGTCAATTGTAATGACCAACGCCTTCCGCGCGCCAAAAAAATTAGTAGGAGCTATGTTAGACAGTTGTAGTATTTTTTATTGAAATGCCCATGCAATTGTCTATCAGAAACCATGTTCCAAAATTTTTTGTGACCGAGGTGCTAAAATGACAGATCAGCCAAACCGACATGTTGCAATTTTTCTGAAACATTTTATTAAACATAAAAATCCGGCATTTTTCAATAGCTCAATAAAAATCGGAACTAATCGCAAGATGGTCAACCGTTCTACAAAATGATCCACTGATACTAGCAGTGCTAATGAGTGAAATAAAAGTTAAAGGGAACGGTTAAAAAGGTCACAAAAAATCAAGGCGCGGAAAACCTGAATTCGACAGAATCCATGCCGGAGCCAAAGAAAAATTTCCTTACAAATGAACGGGCTAAGTAGAACTACGTCCCAGGCTCCTAAACTCGACCTTGAACTTATGTCTTTAAGATGTAAAAAGAAACACCTGCGAACTTCACGCCAAGTAAAAATAGAGCCCTCAAAAGCCGGGCACTGATCATGCGGTACGTGCTTGAAAAATTGAAATAAATATTTTGAAAGATAGACAAACTTTTACAATTGAGGTCATATAAAATCAGTACAAGCACTTTGTCCACACCCCACCAGTCCATATTATGCACAAAAATTTCAAAAATATTAATCGGGTCCACCATCCAGCTTCTCTGATTTTTTTATTCGAGGTTAATTGGATTTGGTCCAAAACGTGAATTTTCTTCCTCTGGAGGTGAAAATTCTTGTCAAAAGATATTTTTTGAAGTTATAGAGCGAATGGGAGAACCACTGGACCACACCCTATGAAAAAATAGCTACTAGATGTTGGAGCAGGGCTCAGGTGCTCCTCATCAGTGGCGGGGCTAGTAGTGGGCACAAGTGGGCCCGTGCCCACCTGAGATTTTGTGCCCCTTTACACTAGATATTATTGAGCTTTTTTCAAAGCCTAATCAGATTATGAGATAATCGTGGTGGACAAGAAACCAGTAAACCTTGTTGGTCTTCGCCCACACTTTGCATATTCTTGCATATTTGGGAAGGCTGAACGATTTGTTAAAATTTTATTAAAATTTTTCCCCCTTAATGACTTACATAATTTAATTTCAAAAATATTTGCAGCACGTCATGTTTGAAAAAACATCACTAACTTGCAATACCATTTTGTTTCAATTTTTAAAATATTTATTTAAATTGTTAGAAATAAAAATAATCAAACATTCTGAAATTATTATTTTAAGAATTAACCCAAGTATAACTCGAATTTAAATTTTGCAAAATCTAGTTGCAAATCTCGAAATATATGCAGCAATTATAGGATTTCTTATAAGTTTATCAAGTACTTATTTACAATATTATGTAGCAAGGATATCTGGCAGATAATGTTCCCAACTGCTTCCTCGCGTTCAGGGTACATGCCACCGTTGTTTGTATCTTCACGAAATTTATGAGTAAAACTCATGTTTGGCGCAGTCGGGTGGCGCAAATGCGAAATTTGACAAATTTGCATCTTTTGTTTTTCAAACAGCAACAACATTTGAAATTCTGGATTTTCGAACTTAAATCATGGTAGGGAGTTCAACTTTCGCATGTGAAATTTCTTAAACACTCACAGCACGTCACAAACACTTTTAAAGTTTTTTTTTCAAAATTTCGTACTTCTCTTATAAATATCGGTTTGTCGAAAACGTCTTTAAAATATCTTAGATTTTGGAAGTTTCCTTAAAATATCGACCTTTGTGGTCACTTTAAGCCCATGATTTTTAAAATCGCACGCAAACGGTGAAAGTTATGGAGATCTAAAATTATTAGAAAATCAAGATTTTGAGGCCTCTCCACTGCCCAGTGCATGAGTTTTATACAGAAATGTGAACGACTTCTTCCAATTATTTATCTGGTCGAGCATTGAACCTTTACCAAATCCTACCAACACTTAATTAGGCTGCCAAATCCGTTCGGAATTTTAAAATCCGGATTTAAATTATTTATTCTTATCGATTTCCTCGATGTTTGAGCGAATCAGATAAATGTCAGATAAGGCAAGGATTATGGGAAGCCGATCACTTGGATTTTCGTCCTATAAACCTGTCCTGGTTTTTTTCATGATCCTTATTTAAAGTTTACATTTTCGCATTCTCCATACTTTTTTATGTATGACGTAATTTTTGCACGACCACACCCTTCCGCGTTGAAATGTAGTCCAGTCTTCTTCGAGTCTTTGTAACCTAAGTTTTGGTGCTTACTAAAAACTCGCTTCGCGAGTATGTCGCTTTGAAGTGATACAGGAAATTTATTTTTCATTGAAAACTTTTGAAATTTTTAACATAAATTTTTAGGTGTATTTAGCATATTCCACAAAAATTTCAGATTTCTAAACCAATTTTATCGACGACTCCGCTGCTAAACTACCAAGTAATCGGCTTCCCATAATCCTTACCCTAGTTGGCAACTATTAATTGCATTGTCATATTCAATTGCAGTCGCAGCTTGTTTAGAGGATTTAAATATTTTCTGCGTATGTCGGCAATTTCTTGGTGTAATTTTCAGTTAATGGAATGAAAAATGTGACATTTCAAAAACTTGAGTTTGAGGTTGGATATCATAAATCAACAATCAAGGATGAATAATACTTATCTAACCTTAGGGTATTTAATAATAATATCTAGAGTGGAAAACCCCTTGGTAAACCCGGAAAATAACAACTTGTTTTGTTCCGATACAAAAAATAGAGGTGCAATAATTTCTGCATAACAACATAGTGTTACATGGTTTCACCAAAATTTGAGCGAAAAATAGTTACCGACAATGTGCGAAACATGTATGTATACATATTTCATCCAAAATCCTAATTTTTGCATGATTTTTTAAAAATGAAACCAGTAGTTTCAAACTACATTATGTAAATATGTATCTGATACTTCTTATACAAAAATTATTGCACTTATTTTGGTCTGTATCGGAACCGAAAAGTTAGTTGATTTTCAGAGCTTTCTACTTTAGTTATTATTACTAGACACTCTATAATTATCAAACAAAACAATCCACAATTTTTAAAAACTCACTTTTCTCAACGATTTATATTTTTATGGCATATATAAATGAACATGAGTCTAACCATTAAAAAATCCGGACTCTTTTCTGAAATCTGGATTTCGAGTTACTCTAAATCAGAAATATCCGAATTATTGCGAATTCGAAGTACCCGGAAATGGCAGACCGAATCCGCATCATTCACGATCATTTACAGCACCTTAACCGAACGTAGATGCAACTTTTTAGTCTGACCGAACTGTATCCGTAGCGCAACAATCTACGGTTCGGGTAACGTTCGGTTCGGTACTGATCTAACCTCACAAGTTCAGCGAACACCAAGTGCGAGGCAGTACCGAGGACATCGAAAGTATTCCCCGCGTCATTGCTCATTATTTTTGTGACAGGTCGTTTCAGAGCTTTAAAGTCTATCCTGAATGCTTAGCTTAAAATTTGAATTTTTCAGAATATTACAACTATAAAATTATGACCTGATTTAAAAAATTAAAGGTCATCATTGTTTCGGAGTAGTTAAAATATATGCTTCGAAAAACCATTAAAACATTATGCTACTTCCAAATTTTTTAAAGAAAAAACCTTAAATTTTTTCAGATTGTGCAAGTGGATTTTTTTTTAATTAAAGAACGTCCGGGAATGAATGGGAATGGTCTGAAAATGTGGTCATAAAATCACAATGAGTTATCGGAATTTTAAACTTTTTGCATATGTATAATACCAAATACGTACCTACATAATTTAATTAATAGCTAAGGCCGCCACACCCCCGTTGGCGACTAGTTCGATTTTCTTGCGAAGATTTTTCATTAAATTTTTTCCCGAAGTTTTTGCCACTTCCGAGGTGATTTTCTTCCATCGTCCTTTGAATTTTCGAAAGATGTCAGGCACATCTTGAAGCCGGGAGTATACTGACTTAGAACGTGCCCAGAATTTTTCGATTGGGCGGAGTTGGGGTACATTAGGTGGGTTGATATCTTTTGGTACGAAATCAATATTTTTCTTTCTGAGGTACTCGGTCACTTTCTTTGCATAGTGACAAGTGGCGAGGTCAGGCCAAAACAAAGCTTTATCATTTTTGTGAAACCTATTAATAAATGCTTCCAATCCAGCCTTGACGCAATTTTTCAGATAAATATCTTGATTGATATTCCCTTTCGAGAACTACCGGGTCTGATACATGTCCGTGACTGGAGATGCATTGCCAAATGCAATATTTCTTTGGAAATTTGTCTTTTTTTCGTACTTTTTCTTCATAAGCCACTTCAGAGGGATCCGAGCTATGAAAAAAATGACGCCCTGGAAGATTTGAAGGGTCAACCGGAACATACGTTTCGTCATCCAGGATCACTACTTTTCCACGCATTTTCTTCAACAATTTTTGACAGCAATCCTTGATCCGACTTTCTTGTACGGGCTTGTAATTTGGTGCAGGTTCTTTGGTCCTTGCTTTGATTCCTAATTTATGGACCTTAATTTTACCCAGGTAGCTTTTGGAAATTTTGACTTTCCTGGCAGCTACAGCTACTGACGTTGATGGCTTGGTTTTGAAAATTTTTTCAATTCTATTTTTCACTCGAGTGGTCGCTAGCTTCGCCGGACGACCAGCTGGCTTCTTGAATTGCACATTTTCGGAATCCTTGAACTTTTTTATGTAGGAATACACATTTGAACTTGGAATTCCTTCCTGCTTAAAAAAGTTCCAGGTCACCTTGGAGTCTCGGTTGGCTGTCGTGTTGTAGAACTCCATCACTCGTTTTGCTAACAGCTCCCTTTCAAACAAGCTTCTTCTACCCTTATCCATTTTTGAAATTTAAGAGTGATATACCAAATTGACTCTAATGAAGTGGGCTTTCAGAAATTTAAATTATTATAGTTCGCGGGTTTATTGATTTGTCAATATACTCGCTAGAGCGCGCATTCCCATTCATTCCCGGACGTTCTTTACAAAAAATCAGTGATACTCTGAACAAACATGTTCTTTTTGAAATAGGATTAAAACCGGAAAATTAACAGCGATTTGAAAAATTTTCACATGGCCGAAAAATATAAAAACCCAAACTATTTTAAAACTTGATGTGTGTATTTATTTAAAATACATATTTACGTGCATCGAAGCGGTTGCAAAAAATTGGTTCGGCTATTTTTGAGCGTGAAAATTAGCCCGGCCGTAATAGGAAATAACATCTAACACCTTCTCATTGTGCGAATAACATACAATAATTGGGACGAACGAATAATTGGTATAAAAATAATTTTGACAAAAAATATCTATCTGTTCTTGCAAAAATTGAATCTCAAATTAAAAATGGTAGCATTAAATACGCTATATAATGTAATTTTTTACAATTTTTTTCTGGTGCCCACGTCTGAAAATATCCTAGCCCCGCCACTGCTCCTCATAAGTCCAAAATAGTAAAAATGGGGTAGAACTCCAAAATTTCTGACTCCATTTCGGATCAAGAACAAAATTCACTGTCGCCGAACCTCAACCTTCGAATATGGCATGTGGTCCAAACTGAAGCTCGATACATGTGCTAAACCACATAGAAGTCTGGAATCCGAGAAAAAATCTATCGCTTAGAAATGAAACCAATATGCCTTGGAATGAGTGCGTACCGCGAGAGAGATGTGGATGCCAAAACTTCGAGCTGGTGTCGCTTCAAAAGGAGAAAATTTTCAAAACTAGTTAGTATATTTTGAAGGGAATTTAATGGGATTTCTCGTGGTATCATTAGTTTTTCAAACATCCAACAACTGGCTTCGCTACATTAATTTATGCATTGGTCATAACAATTGGCCCTACTAGGTACACTAAGCAAAAATTTAAATCGTACCCTTTTTTTATATCATAAATTAGTGTTTCTCTGCTTTATGGAAATCAATTCTTACTGTGCAATACATCCATTTTGTATGAAATTCAATGTAGATTCCGAATTTCATATGCAGTTCTTGGTTTTCCTTACCGATAAAGCACACTTAATTTAAAAGTAGAAGAGAACTGAAAATCCGTGCAAAAAATTAAATCGTACCCTTTCGGTTTTTAATCGTCTCATTCTTCCACGCATTCAAAAACAATAATTCGTAACTGAAATTCGATTGATACACAGTTTTTAATATTTGTATGTAAAAGATTTCAAAAATTTTGACATTAATGCTGCTAGACATCCCGCAAAATGAGCAGAAAATAGCTAAATCCTGTGGAAAGAAAGAGGGTTATTTTTCTGCATAGGAAACGCCTATGATTCTACAAAGTTGCATTGGGGACGAAGTTTTAGGAGCCTAATATCTAATTGACTGCCCAAACATGCAATAAAACTGGATTCTTGGGCAATTTTCCTTGACGCAGACACAAAACTGCAATCAACAAAGGGGACCATCTAAATATAATCGGCAAGATTTTGACCAACTGAGGACTTTTTGCCCCGAAAATTGCATCTGAAACTTAAGAACAATTCAAAAGAATCGTTTCCACTCAAAAAATCAGAAGCGGGATAAGCATTTATTATCCTCATTTATTAATACAAACATATTATCAATTGATTTGTGCAAAACTAACTAGAACTATTTTCATGAGCTTACAATATCAAAATTACATAATAAGATAATCTTGTCCACAGTCTAATATAGCCTAATTAATTACTCGACAAGTTTGGGATTTCTAAGGTTAACAATGTAAAGATCGCATAAGCTTAAATGCTATAATACGGAGAAGATTTTTTACCGGATTTTGTTAAACTTACCATAATGAATCAAGTTACGTATGTATTTTTACGGTTGCAATTTTTAACCGGGGCGGTGTTGATTTTGGAATCAATTTTGACACAATTGCCGTAAGAGTAGCTTGGTAGCAATAAATTTCTAGGTTTTGCTACCACTTTGCCTAGAGTGTAATGTTATTTATTTGAGGAAGCGCACGCTGGAAAAAATCCGTGGCTGCGCGTACGTATGAATAATCCGTGTTGGCGTCGCAGCAGTTTATGTGTCGACAGTGAGTAAATCCAGAACAAATACTAAAATTAACCTGATATGAATTAAGTATAATTAGAAATTCGACACATGCATAGTAGTTCTTTCATACATAATTATTTGCAGCGAATCCAAAAACTTGAAAATAGAAATTAGAAAATAATCATAGAATCAGGGTACAATTTTGTACTTACATATATGTAGTTTGTGGGGTGACCAGACTACTCATTAACAGAGATAACCAGGCCAGCGGCGGTAACATATTTAAGGCTAATTGCCGACAGGGAACAACCTTGCAAAGGGGTAATAAACATTGACAGCCTTATTTCTCACACAATCACACAAAGTCAGATTACCGTCAGATAACCACCATTATATAATCACCCTTTTAAAACATACGACACCCATCCTCCAACTTTTGAAACATGTTTTGTTTTAATTCGTTTTGAGTTTTTGCGCCATTCGAAACTTTACTTTCCTCACTTTCACTTCCGTTCCGGAATAAATTTTGGGACGGACAGATTTACTTTCACTTCTGTTGCCAACAGAAATTCCCTCTTATAATATAGATTATCTACGTATATATGCATGTAGCTGCTTAACCACTTGTTCGTGGTTTCGCAAACTACCTGAACATGAGTAAATACAACCAATTAATTCCTATATTTGCATCGCCGTATGTATTATCCTTAAATTTATTTTTGGAAATTCTTGGCAACTCTTGTAACAATTTACGCATAGTCCCTACTTCACAAATACCTCACCTCCCCGGTTTACCCGGCATTGAACCTCATTGAACCGAGATGACGCCAGGCTGGGGGCCCCCGCTGCGCGGGGGCCCCTAGGTGTCACCTATTCCACATACCCGGTTTACCCGCCACTGATTATGACATAATTGCCATCAAGCATGTAAACGGAGCTCATAAAACTTGCGCCGATTTCTTATCACGATATCCCACAGAGGAGTATGATCCACCCATAGACGAGCTGCAAGAATTGCCGGTTTTACACATTGGACTACGACCTGTGCGAATGGAACAACTGGACGACCCTAAACTTGCGGTGATGATGGAAAAATTAGAAAGAGGAGTAGATGTGCCTAATTTTGCGATGAAGAATGGAGTGCTCCACCACCGTGAGTTCTCAACAAACAGGTACGCCTTAGCAATACCTCAGCAATGGGTAGCAAAAACATTATTAGAATGCGACGACTCAGTCAGTTTTGGATGCCACATGGGGTTGGCAAAAACACACTGGAAGCTTCGCCAACGTTATTGGTTCCCTAAAATGAGGCAAATTGCGAAAATATACATCAAAAGTTGCACACCATGTCAGGCAAGAAAAATTCCTAGGAGTAAGCCCTACGGCAAGATGCAAAAAATAAGGGTCAACACCACTCCATTTTTCCGAGTTCAAATAGATATCAGTGGTCCGTATCCTGTAAGCTCTAATCGTAACGTTTATATCATATCTGCATGCGATTATCTAACCAAGTGGTTGGAAACGAGAGCTATTAAGACTGCAGACACTAAAGCAGTAGTCAAATTTATAATGGAGCAAATTATATGTCGACACTCATGTCCTAGCATCATACAATCAGATCAGGGCTCCGTCTTCACTTCTGCAATTTTCAAAGAGCTAGCTTTGTCCCTAGGAATCAACCATCTTCTTTCCACCACATACCATCCACAAACTGTTGGACAGATAGAGAGGAGTCATCAAGTTCTGCATGATAGTATATTTATGTACCTAGAGGACCCACTCCGTAGTCAAAAGGACTGGGATAAATTTCTGTTCCAAATTACTTTTGCAATAAATACATCAGTACATAAGGTAACCGGATTTTCCCCATTCTATATGCTGTACGGAAGGGAAGCTGTATACCCAATTGAGCGAGAAGTGATCAACGGAGGAGAAGAGGAAACTATTGGGGATTATTTGTCACGGATTAGAACAGCTAGATTAATCGCATCCCAACGAATTCGTAAAATGCAAAATGAGTATGCACGCAGATATGATCAACATCGTCAGGACCATAATTTCGAAATAGGTGACAAAGTATTATACCGAAAATATCCTCAAAGCAAAGGATTGAATCCTAAACTTTTTGCATTTTTCTACGGACGATATGTAACTCGTAAGTAAATATGGTAGTAAGTACTGTTGTAAGTATTTTATATACTGGCTACTAAGTAGTCATAGGTGTTAAGCGTTAAGCTGTCAATTAGTAGAAGTGACGTTGAAATATGGTATGAATTATATTTACTCATAGGTATTCATAATATGTACGAACGAATTTTTTTTTATTTATTTCGGTTCTAGGTAAGAGTGAATTTTGGTAACATTAATGTGAGCCAGGCACGAGTGATTGGAATGCATTTTAGTTTATTCAGTTACAAAGGTATATACAACATAGTGGAATATTTGTAATTAGATACAGACCTTGTAATTATATGGTAGTAATGATATATTATATAGTGCAATTGATTAATAGGTTTTTGAAAGATTGTTTTAACAAATTCTGAATGTTGACAATAAGGTAGGATATGGAACAAATATAATTTATCGGTTAATTATAACTTAAGTTGATAGCATGCACGCGCGACTTATCGTTCACTTCTTCCTGTCGTCCAAGTGGACAAACGAGCCATTCAACAAGGGCGGAATGCTCCGATCGCAGGATGAGAGAGATCAGCGTCCTCCTTCTTCTAGACACCCAATCCTCAGATTCAGATTGGGCGGAGTTGGGGTACATTAGGTGGGTTGATATCTTTTGGTACGAAATCAATATTTTTCTTTCTGAGGTACTCGGTCACTTTCTTTGCATAGTGACAAGTGGCGAGGTCAGGCCAAAACAAAACTTTATCATTTTTGTGAAACCTATTAATAAATGCTTCCAATCCAGCCTTGACGCAATTTTTCAGATAAATATCTTGATTGATATTCCCTTCGAGAACTACCGGGTCTGATACATGTCCGTGACTGGAGATGCATTGCCAAATGCAATATTTCTTTGGAAATTTGTCTTTTTTTCGTACTTTTTCTTCATAAGCCACTTCAGAGGGATCCGAGCTATGAAAAAAATGACGCCCTGGAAGATTTGAAGGGTCAACCGGAACATACGTTTCGTCATCCAGGATCACTACTTTTCCACGCATTTTCTTCAACAATTTTTGACAGCAATCCTTGATCCGACTTTCTTGTACGGGCTTGTAATTTGGTGCAGGTTTTTTGGTCCTTGCTTTGATTCCTAATTTATGGACCTTAATTTCCCCCAGGTAGCTTTTGACTTTCCTGGCAGCTACAGCTACTGACGTTGATGGCTTGGTTTTGAAAATTTTTTCAATTCTATTTTTCACTCGAGTGGTCGCTAGCTTCGCCGGACGACCAGCTGGCTTCTTGAATTGCACATTTTCGGAATCCTTGAACTTTTTTATGTAGGAATACACATTTGAACTTGGAATTCCTTCCTGCTTAAAAAAGTTCCAGGTCACCTTGGAGTCTCGGTTGGCTGTCGTGTTGTAGAACTCCATCACTCGTTTTGCTAACAACTCCCTTTCAAACAAGCTTCTTCTACCCTTATCCATTTTTGAAATTTAAGAGTGATATACCAAATTGACTCTAATGAAGTGGGCTTTCAGAAATTTAAATTATTATAATTCGCGGGTTTATTGATTTGTCAATATACTCGCTAGAGCGCGCATTCCCATTCATTCCCGGACGTTCTTTAATTCAAAGAAGGATATTTTGTCATCTTATAGTCAGTTTATTTGATAAATTTTAAACAGCCACGGAATAGCTAGTGTAAGAATAACTTGGACTGCAAATATGCGATCCGACTCACGGAAATGTTCCACCTAAACGGGAAATAGGTTATCGATCTACTTGGCCTTATAGAATTAATTACCTTGCCATTTGAATTTTCGTCCAGTAGTTGCAATATTCCATCGGCTTCTAAAATTGCTAAGGATGTTGTTATAATTACAGTAATATGTATAAATACAGTATTCGTACACAACTTACTGCTTCAAATATTGTTGCATTATTTTTGTGCTTGTTGCTAAAATATTTAGGTGAAATCGGGTTTCCTGAAAATGTAAAGGAAGTTAGAAAAATTATGAAAATTATGTACCGCAGGAGTTCGAATTCGATTAAGAGCGTCAATATTTGCAGCAGCTGGTACGGAATTTGTTAGAGAGCTGTACCGATGGAACCGATAATACTATATAGTGCTGGTAGCACATATAGTACAGATACCGATAGATACAGATAGTACTGTATTCGATGGGGAGGAAGATTTCATGGTGTCATTGAGTTGCTTGAAGATTTAGGAAATGCAATATGCTTAAAATAAAATACTAAAATGGTCTAACATTATTGACAGACCGTTTCAATCCAGTTACCGGGAGGTATGAAAATTTCAGCATAATCATCAGTCGCCTTGGTTGAGAGAAAAGTATCACCTCTGGCATGACTGCTGCGCAAATCGATGTCATACAATGCATAGATGTTATTTGTGACGTTCCTTCTGTCAATATGTTCATTATGCCTAGGTCAGTAGTTATCTGTATTTTTTCATAAACATACTCGATCAAGAAATTTATCACTTTCCCGTTAAATTAACGCTTCAATAGTGAAACTTTTGAACCAAATAAAAAGATGCGTGATTATTTCACAAATTAGGTGTGCCCCATGAGAAACGGTGAATTTGCATTAAAAACTGTAACCAATGGTTGTAAAATTGTTATTGTGGAGATATTGCGTAAAAGTACGGCATCCATATCTCCACAATACCCACATTTAAAAGTGCGTAGGCATGTATCGATTTTGGCAGGAGGACTGTTCCATATACAACAGCCCGCTGCTTACGATTAGATCACACGAGTAGATCTATTGCGTATCCTCTCAACAACAACCGCATGGCAGTGGCTATTAGCAGCACAGCCTATGATAATGAAATGTCGTTGTGTTCTAGTTAATACTTACAATTGGTGAGTCACAACAGTACATACGGGAAGATTAATGGTAGGCGAAGTTCTATTTCCTGTCTATAGATTACAATATTTATCTGAAATATCAAACCATATGCATGCACGTAGACATGAAAGAAAGATATTAAATAAATACAAGTGCTATGTACACATTTATGTTGGACAAAGCACAAGTAAAGTAGTCAAATCAAGTCATTAGTAAGCTTATGCGACGTGAAAATCCTGAGGGCGGGTCTATTTCTTTAGGGTATTGTTATTTCACAAAGTTGTCAACTATGTAGTTCTGTTTCACAAGTATTTGATAAACTTTTAACTACGATTGGAACTATGTTTTGGCCTATTTACTAGTCCAGTACTTTTTGTTACAATTTAAACCTTGCAATATATGTTGCCCAATTATATTCTGATGAGCTTGCCCTTGAAAATGTTAGCCATAACTTATGTACATATCAGTATTGTCGACCTGAAAATGAAACTTTTACCACGATTTAGTATTTCCATAGAACACGGATTTTACGTGTTACTGAATATCCCGGGTGAAACCTATTTTGAAATTTCGAAATTTTTTGAGAAATTAAATGCTGCACTTGGTTCCAAATTGGGTTCTTTCTGTTTGGTGACTATATTTTATTTGAACAAATAAGAAACTTTGTCCAAGTTCATATGTAGCTCGACACAATCAAGAACAATTGTAATCGATAATTAACTCTCATATACAATTCTGAGCAGATTCAAATAAAATCAAGTCGTCTCCTGACAGCCACTTCTAAATATGCAAACACTGTGAACTTGTCCACACTATAACTCGATATGAACTTTTACTTTTTCTTCCATTATCTCGGTCTCTATTACTTTACAGCGGATGCCATTTTAAGTGAATTAGTAGTACCGCTCCTAAGTCAATCTGTCAGAGACAGCTTTCAATTCTACACTACGGAAATTCAATACTACCTGGACGTGTTTGCAGATTGTACGAAAATAGTAATTATTGATCACAATAAAAATATAAACCTTGGTCAGAGTCCAATAATTCTAAGCAACAAAACCACACAAGAAGCAAAGCTAATTGATTACAGACTTTCCTTTCGAAGGATAAGAAACCCATCACGACATTGCTGGGCCATATTTGATCTTCTATCAAATCATGGTAAAATAACGGGCTATGACTTTCAGCAGCGGCGTCCACTTGCAAATGGTTTGGGTCAACAATTTTTGATTTACAGAATAAGTTTGAAAAATATGCTTGACGCGGTATTCAAAACTCTTGCCAGACGATTAAGATATCTCCGACATTTGGAGATAATTCTAATTGGAACAGAAGAGGTAATATCAGGACTGCAAGCGTATACAAGGGAAACACGTGTATTAAATATGCAATACCATAACGTGTATCATCGTGCTGAACTACTTGTGGATGGGAATCCTTCGAAAACGTGGTATGCGATAAGTTGTTTCCTCGACACCGTAAGTGAGTGCTTCAATAAGTTTGCAGTGATTGGACAGGCTGTAACGAACCTTAACAAATACTTTGTAGGAAGTGAATCCGCTTTTAGAGGAAAAAGTCCTGAAACTAGGTTAAAAAAGTGGTACGACGACGGATCAAAGAAACAAAAACTTTACGAAGTTGCTGATCTTGTCCCATTTACTCAATTTGTTTCTTTTTGGACATTCCAAGATGCACATTCGCAAGACATCATTTCCAATATTACGCCTTATCATAGTTATCTCATATGTATACAGCTGCCTGATGCATATATTACCAAACTCCCCTTAGTTCTAGCAAAAGTACAAACATTCAGTTTCATATCTTGTTACAAAGTGAAATCTGACACGGTCGTTTTAAGCGGGTTGGTTACCCCGTTCGACATTGAATCTTGGCTACTTCTATTTTCTGTCTTCTTAATGTTTGTTATTATTTTCAAGTTACAACCAAGGAAATTTAGTTACGAGGGAGCCGTAGTCGGAATCGGCATGCTACTAGAAAGTTCAATTCTGTGGGATTTGAAATTATTTCCGACAGGATTTCCAGCAAAATTACCACAATTTGGGATACGTCTTACCATCGGGGTATGGGCTATGATGTCTGGAACAGTGTTAACAAATTGGTACAAAGCAGCATTCACAATGGAAATGATTGTTCCCGTGATTTATTTACCACCATGGCAGACTTGGTTAGATATTGATGGAATGCAGGCACTGTTACCTATCCATTTGTTTGATGATTCAGCCAATAGTGACGAATCGCGATCAAACTTAGAGTTCTTTTTGCGAATATATAATAGAATCATATCTTTCTCCAGCGCCACGCGGTAAGTTTTCGAATATCACGTGTTAAACATACATACATTGTTTGCCCGGAGTGATAAACCAATATGAATATGTCAATGCAAAAGTTCTAAACTTTAATTATTTACAGGTACAAGAATTTCTTAAACCGTATGGATACAACAATGACTAAATTCCACACGATTGTAACCCCAGAGGATGACGTTGGAAATCAATTTGAAAGGATATTCGATAATAAAATTGTCCAAGAGTCTCCAATAACACCGATAAGGTACAATGATACGGATCGATTATTGACCAGCCTATCGAGCTGTGAAAAAATAGCGTATCTGGATACAACAGAAACCATAGCTGCACTAAACCCATTTGTCAACGATAATCAGGCAGCAATAAAATATTTGAGTGGTATTGAGCCATTTTTTGCGGTCTATCATGGCTGGGTAGATTATACAATTCGTGGTAATTATGTTCAGAATCGACTCAAGATTATGATATCCTCCGGAATATATTCTCACTGGGAGAGCTGGTTTCGTTTAGCTAAACCTCCCAAGCTATTTCATCACTATGGAAATTGGACTTATCCGAGGTTCAGTGCTGTATCACAACTGAATTATACTTCAAAGATTGTCGCGGGGTTCTGTATATGTGGAATTTGCCTGGTGGGTTGCATACTGTGTTTAGTTTATGAAATATCGAAGGTTTGGGTAATCAAGAAATTAAATGTAGTACGCAAAATTACTTAAGTTAAAAATCGTTGCTTCAAAATTATATTTATAGCCTACATGTGCATTAAATACATTATTTAATATGAGCACCATTTTAAAAAAAAATTTAAAGGTTAATGGTTTTATCTGAATGTTTTAACCAGAATGTTTAATGTTCTTGTAGCATTGATTTTGTGCATTTTGCAATAAATTTTAATCTTTGTATTTGATGACATTTAGAGATATTATATTTAATTGGACTCTGTACGACCGAACCGCAGAGACGAGCAGTTATTTTGAGTGTACTCATTTTAGCGTATTAAATCAAGACCAACGTCGCTGTTTTATCAATGAGGGTGTCAAACCACTCAATCGGGTGAAATGACCGAATCCTTCCGTCAAGATTTTAATGGGGGGACACCTCTTCACAAATCGTTTCATCCGCAACACCTGTTTTTTGCTTAATCCTCCAACATATTATGGTTCCCAGACCGTTTAGAAGCCATCTTGGATAAATACTTCGAACGAAGATGCAAACAGACTCTGAGATTGGACAATGTTTACTGCTGCGGTGAGTGCGAGATACGCACACCCCAACTAAGGAGGCGAACGACAGTTTTGAGTACAGTCAAATGGAACCGTAATTAACGGAGACTTGATTCGGAAATGACAACGCTAATAAGCACGTCACATGAATGGAATAGAAGTGGTTATATTAGATTGACAAATGCTGTAGCTGCCGCAAGACATGGGCAATTTCTCAGGCAATTTGGTTTATTTATTTATTTTGGTTGATTTTATTATTTTAAAAAACCATTCAAAATGAACTCAAACAACAGCTAATGTCTCAACACAAATTTTAACTGATGCATGAAACAATTCAGCAATTGAAGAATGAATGAAACACACTGCCGATTAAGACTATTCTGCATGTAAAAGTTTTTCTAACTCGACCCGGAGTTCCGTGAAATTCGGTCGGTTGGATTTGTTTCCTTCCCAGCAAGCCTTCATTAAGCCATATCTAGAATTTGTTGTATTATAATTATTTTACCATCATAAATATTTATACTACACATTTTACAACGAACATTGTGCTATTGGCATCTTTTGGTTTTTCCAGGCGCCCGTTTGACTGGAGCATGTCGATGAATTCCTTTCCCCATGAACAGTTTGGGTAGGGGGTTTCCGCAAAGGTGAAGATCTCCCAGAGCGTGACCCCGTAGCTCCAGACGTCCGATTCTGTGGAAAATTCCAACCTCATCAAGGACTCCAAGGCCATCGAGCGCCAGGGGAGTTGAGCCTGTGAATTATTATTTTGCAATATATCGATTTCAAACAAATTAAAACCTAAAAAAATTGGCGTTACTTTACTCCTCCGGATATAACCAAATTACTTTGATACTGTAGTGTCAACTTTGTCATGGCGTGGTTTCAATCTTTACACCAGCGACGACGGTACAACCAATCATTTTGTCAACATTTTTAGTCTTGCCCACGGTCAAACCAGGCGATGCAAATTAACATTTTTCAGCATTACGATATATCTAACAAAACGGAAGGACAGGATATTGACCATGATACAATGGCAATAATGCTTCATACTATTAGCAGGTAGTGAATATTTTAAAAGTGAATCTAACTCTTTACCACTCATCAAACAAATGTAACCCTGGTCACTGCTTTGAAGTTGCATCCGGTTGTGCGGGCATCCTGTTGCCAGTTTGGTACATAGTATCACATTATCTAGTTCAAATACAGGGTGTTAATAAAGTCCGATCCCATTTTTCCTGTAAAAAAGTGAAGGCTAGTATAAAAAAAACTACCCGTGATACTTACAAAAAATGTTCGACATATTTACCTTAGTATTTGGTCTTGTTACCATTTACTTTAACCATGCCCTCAACTCTTTGTTTAAGGCTCTGTGCTAATTTTTCCAATGTGCCTCTGGAAATCGAATTCCATACATCTTGAACTTTTTTTTACTAGCTCTTCCCTCGTCCGGGGTTGTGGCTCTTTGTATACATTTTCCTTAAGTATGGACCACTGGTTCTTCAGGGGATTCAAATCTGGGCCGTTAGCGGCCCACACCCCCTTGCTCCAGACCGTTGAAACTTGCGTCTTGATGAGACTCAAACTCGCTTTTGCTGTATGGGCTATAGCACCATCCTGCATGAAAACTATTTTTCTTTCATTCGGAAATATTTCCTTGTTCCCCATGCTATCGAAATAGATAGGTAATATTTTTTCCATATAATGCTTTGCATTGACTGATTGGCCTTTTGGTATGATATGTAGAGGGGTCACGCAACGTGCACAAAATCCACCCGCTACCATAACTTTAAGCCCGAATTTTGGGATCGCTCTTGATGGTACATCCGATTTGTTTTCTGTCCTGTAACGAACATTTTGTTGGTTCAATTTTGGATATAGTTCAATAATAGATTCGTCAGTCCAAAGGATGTGACTGCGCAATTCTTCACCAAGTCTTTTTTCACTCAAATGGGCACTTTTCTGAAGGAGTTCTTCAAATTTCAGACGGTCATCGATATATTTTTGTGACATGAGAGGTTTTTTTGGTTAGTTTGTAAGCTGTGTGACCCCACTTCGTAGTTTTCACAAATTTTTGCACGGTCACACAGTTAATTTGCTTCTTCTTCTCTTTATAGCGTTTTGAGTCATTTAACTCCCTTGCTCAATTACGTAATGAACTACCGGTTTTCTTGCAAAGTCTGTTTTTAATCATTCTTTTTGTGGTAGGTGACACCTTTCTTGGTCGCCCTGGTCGCTTTTTGTCGTGGACAAAATTTTTATTCTTCCATTTCCAAACAGTTCTGCGGCTGCAGCCCAATTTTTGCACAATTTCTGTAGGTTTAAGCCCCTGCTGATGCAATGTTTGTATCTCAACTCTAAGATGCTCATGACTTACACGTTTAGTTGTTCCTCCCATGGTAAAAATTTGAAATAAATAACTTCACTGGTTCAAAAGTTCCAGCTGAATTTGTAACAACCACGCTCCAAAAAATGCATGTGATCGGACTTTATTAACACCCTTTACATACTTACTTTTGTCTTTTTTATGTAGTTATCGTTCCCATAAAGTTGTCTGCTTAGCCCAAAATCCGACACCTTGGCAGTACATTTATCATCCAGCAAGACATTCCTCGTGGCCAGGTCGGAGTGCACAATCTTGAGCAAGAGAACGATATGAACAAAATTCTGAAATTATAAGAAAATCTTCATACCGATTTTGAAACCAAGAATTCCATCCCTTTGGCAACTTGGTACGACCAACGAATCAAATCTCCCTCTCGAATTTTGGCGTCGGACTTGTTTTTGTTGAGGTTCGTATAGCGACCATCCAATTTCTCAACTCCACTGGCTCCCCCTGGCCGTCGTTTTCGCAGGTAACTTTCCAGACATCCATTTTGGGCGTATTCAAGCAAAATGTAAACTTTGCCTAGAAAATTTATACGCTCTCTGTTAGTCTGGTGAAGTAGTGATTTATCGGTAATAAATTTTCTACCAATTGGCATTAATGTATTAAAGATGGTACAAATTCGTTAGGACTATTTATGGTAAAACTTTTTACGTTATATCTTACTTATCAGTACCATCTTGGAAGAGCCATATATGTTCAGTTCGGTAATGTTTTATTACCACATTATTTGCAGGGTAGGGAATGGAATGCACGTATTCCATGAAATAAACCACGAATTTGGATATGAATTATTACCAAGCAAGATATGCATAATTATGAAAAACAGTTGGTTACAATTTGTCTTTAAACTGTACTGATTCCAATAGTTCTTTACGGTGTATAATAAATATCGTTATAGAGCACTACGCTACGCTCGAAACTAACTTGCAACCATACTGCTTCTACGTTTGGTAGCAATTCGTTACCACGATATGTATTTTGAGAGTTTCAGCATTTTTAAAGACTTACGTTGCTGGATGGACTCGGTGCAGGCGCCGATTAAAGCGAGCAAATTTTCATGTTTTCCAATGTGCAGCATGATTTTGATTTCCAAAAGGAGAGCTTTGAATTGGAGGGCGTCTGCCGTGGTGAGCGGACATTTCACGGCGACTGGTTGTTGGCGAGATTTTATGAGGCCATAAAATACGACGGAAAAGTTTCCAGTGCCGATTGGATCTGCCTTGTCTGTAAAAGAAATAAGTAGACAATTTATAAAACATTGAGGTTCTTATTTCAGAGTCTCAACAGTGGAAAAAGTTGTTACCAGGTGGAGCTATTATATTTAATACATAGTAACAAGGGAACCTGTTTTAAGTAAGACCAGGATTGTTTAGCGAGTCATATACAAAATCAAGTCAAAAATTAGGAATCACATGGCGCTTATCATTCCGTAAAATGGGCCCTTCCAAGAAAAATATTGGTGGTCAAAATCCCCCCGATCGCCTTGGTTTTGGCCTCGTGGCCGGAACGGGAGAAAAATTTTACTAAAAAATTGAAATTTGCAGTCAATATATTTTTTTCAGAGGGGCCAGTCACCAGAATGATAAGCGCCATATGGTTCCTAATTTTTGGCTTGATTTTTTGATATAACTTGTTAAACAATCCTGGTGTAACTTGAAAAAAGGTCCCATTGTAAGACCACTTGCATTCAATATCCTCAATGCCGACTTCGTATTCTCGATCATACGGCAAGAAGGCGACCGTTTCGTTGGTCATGTTGGTATTTCTGGCAAGGAGTTCTGGTCGACCGAGGAAAAATTCATCGATTTCTTCTCTATCGAGACCTCGAAGGAGTTTCTGAAAAGTGAATTATAAGCTATATAAATACTAGTGTAGAAGCATGTCAATCGACGTGCAAAATAGGCCCGTCGATAAGCCCGTTACCCCAACATTAGTGAAGTTAACCTCTCCTGTTCTCTCTGCAGAGTGGAGAGAGAAAAGGAGAGGCTAACTTCTCAACTAAGCCACTGACCCAGCAGCGATACACTAGCCTGCTTTATATAGTTTAGATAATGAATTATTAAGCTTTGAGAAATATTAAGTGACATTAATGTAATATACATATTTTTGAAAAAATTGCAGATCAAAATTGGTCGATTAGTGAATTAATTATTTACATTTTACATTACATTTTATCTACATTTTACAAACGCTTACAGAAATCTTTCTTTGTCGAAGCCCAAAAATAGTCCCGCTTAACAATCCCGCAATTGCGAGTAGACCGATAACTATCCAAATTATCCAGATGTTGCTACTTCCAACTATAAGAAAGAATCCAAAATAAAATTAGTGAACGGTAGTAAAAATTGATAAAAAGTGTACATTTAAAAATCATTAATTCCACCTTGTTCCTTCCGCTCCGGAACTTCCTCTCCTTTCCGGAAAGTAACATAACCACAAATAAACCCAGAATCCGTCCTGATCGAATAGTTCGGAACGTTTCCCCTCTTAATCCAGCACGTCCCTCCGAGAACGTTGGACCACGCAAAATGTGTACATTCCTTATGAAGGGAACACTCATTCCCACAATTGTCCCGCTTCGTGAGAAAATTTTGTATATCATTTCCCACCAAGTCGCAGTTTTGGGCCCATCGGTACCTCACATCCCCGCCGTCCTCGACCCAATTCAGTTGTCGTGATCCCGGTCCAAATTCGTGTCTTTGGTCACCGCTCTGCAAAAGCAGGAAGCCACAAAAGATTGTGTTGACGATCCTTTCTGTAAGCGAAGGGTTGGGAACGGCTCCCCCCTTCAGCCAGCAAGTTCCCCCATCCCTCGAGCTAGACACGAAGTGGGTGCAGAGGTTGTTCTCGTGACACGACCGGATGCACAAGTCTCTATCTGCCCCGGTAGTTTTCAGACCGACCAAGTCGTTCCCAGGCATATCACAGTGGCTCGCCCACCTGTCGGTCCACCACATGTGGTCAATAATATGTTGGTCGGAATGAGACAAGTGTGCAAAAATATAGAGAAGAGCCGACCCAGGAATCGAACCCGGGACCTTTCGATATTCGGTCGAGCACCTTAACCACTGAGCTACTAGCGCTCTCCACATCTATGCTACTTTTTCCAACCAACATATGATAAATATTATCTCACACACCTGACCTTGATCCCGGTTTTGCCCACGGGGGAATCCGTCCAGGCAAAATCGTCCGCCAAATTGGGGTCCCGATTGGGAATAAACCCGCAGAAATATCCGGCATGCGTTTTGAGGACAGCGTTTTGGAGATTGACGGGGCCTTTTTTTAGCCAACATGTTCCGCCATTATAATCTGCCCAGGCGAAATGGGTGCAGGATGGGGCAACATGACATTCTCGACCGCAGAAGGATGCCGGGCTGGGAAAGGAGATGATATCATTCCCCGGCTGGTCGCAGGTGGGGGCCCATCGCCAGGTGGCATTCCCTTCTGTGGAGGTCGTCCAGTTGAAAAAGGCGAAATCCTTGGTCTCCTGGCAGCCGATGAGGGGCAGGGATGAAATTGCGAAAATTAGGAAGAGTATCATTGTTAGTGGGACTGCTAAGGAAGCTTAATTCGAGCACAATGTGCTGGTAACTTATGTAAATTTGGTGGTATATATACCACATTTTGTACGATTTTCCGTGTTTTGTGCAACTTATGTAAGTTTGGTGTTAATTTCCGTTTCACATTTGATGAGTTCATCACATGGATTATATTAGCCGAATGAGCAGAATTATTTTTTGAGGAAGAATGAATGGATTCTGAGCACATGATAAATATTTATTGTAAATTTGACATGAAATTATTGTATTATTTGTCACTCGTTATTTTTATTTTGGCGTTCAAATTATTCTATTTCGTATGATTTATACGCCAAAATAAAAATAACGAGTGATAAATAATAAACCGTAGTAACGTTAGAAGTAGCTCACCCTGTCATAATGATTTCCATATAACTTTCCACCAAAGGTACGGAATAAGGCGACAAAATAGTTTATAACTCTCATAGATTATTGCACCAATGGTGTAATATAAACGGAAAAATAAAAAAAACGAAAATAGTTTGCACTAGTAGTGGAACATTAGCAACCAATGGGATACATAATTTTGAAAACTTTGAAAAAATTGTATGGTTCCTTATCCCGACATTCTGCATCATTGGTGCGTATGGCATCCTTTTCCCAATTATCTATTATAAAATTTATATATTTTAGCGTCAATGGTGCAGAAAAATCGAACAAATAGAACAGATTTTTGGGGTGAAATAGATGGTCCAATTGTTACGCCTCATTGATTTTTGGGGGTAAATAAAGGGCCCAATTGTTACGCATCATTTTTAAGAACCAATTGCTCCGTACTAATGGTGCTACTTATTCCATAATTATAGTCCTATCTTGATGTACTTGCACAATTAATTCGCACCATTTACGCCACGGATAATTCGATACCAATGGTGCGCCGAACTTATCCAATAATGGTCAAGGGGATTTTTAATTAGCATCAATTGATGCAAAAAACTCGTTAACAAACGGACAGACAGACAGACAGACAGACGGACAGACGGACAAGGGGAATTCAATAGCTCTCATGCTACGCAGGGTGAGCTAATAAAATAATTCGGCTCATTCGGCTAATGTACTTCTTGATGAACTCACCAAATGTGAAACGGAGTTTATGTATACTACATTTTGTACGATTTTGGATGTTATGTATGTGATCTAACGGGAAGCGGAATTGCGGTTTTTGTCAAATAGGAAAACCACGGATGTGTTGATTTACATAAATGCTGTGTCAGACTGTATAAATATGTGCATGATGATGTCATCAACATTGAGTTGAGTTTCGCATATACACAAGTTAATAAACAGATGTTTGTTAATGTTTTGAACCATCGTCGCAAGAATCCAGGGGCAGAATACATAATACATATGATAGATCCTATTTCCATTTATGTAGATATGTATGTAGTCCCATGAAAGAGCAGAAAATTGGTCTCTTAATTAAACTTAATTTACTACAGGGGCATACATATATACACGCTAAATATTTTTTATGGTACAGATATTGTTACCAGCGGAGTTACAATGCAATGCTCGGTAATAATTTATCACCGTAGAGTTTTACATATATGTATACATATAAATACAGAGACTAAATCCTACTCAGCCAATGTAAATATCAACGCCCAGGTAATACAAATATTACCGATATTCCTGCGAAACCCTGGGGACAAATGTATTACCTATCCCCGCGGCAAAATTTATGTGGGGACATTGTCCCTTTGTCCCCACGGTTCCGTGGTCACTGTCGACCACTCATACAGACAAGATACTACGCGTTCGCTCTTAACCATGACATGATCAAATGTGACTTTTAATGAAATTTTGTTACATTTCGTGACTACAATTTTGAAAGAACTATTTTATGGATTTGCTTCTAAATATGTTAAAAACTCCGCAATAATTTTATTAATTAAAAATTTCTTGTTATTATCGTTAAGTGGTCCAAAATTTGGTTTATTTTTTATTTAATTTAACTAAATTAGAATTTTTTATTCTGCCTAAAAACAATTATTTACTCGACACCCGTATCGACCAGGAAGTTAAGGAGGTGTAATAGAAATAAATTTACATGTATGGTTGTTTAACCTAATAAGCATAAATACACATTTAATTTATATATAACTGAAGTCCAGTCGATAAACTTACAATTAGTCTTCAAGCTAAACTAATATGTGGAGAGTTTCTAAGTTCAAAATGAGATGAGATTACATATTACTTTTATATCACAATGGAAAATGAGGAGGATTATTATTTAACGATGATCGAAGCCGCGAGCTAAATACTAAATTAATCTTAATTCCGAACATTATTTTTTTGCTTCTGCATGTTACCACATTTGACACACCTTCACACTCACAACGGAAGTCTCCCAACGTATGCCCACAGATTTTAAGCAAAGTAGCGTCAATCGATCACAAACATAATTAGTATAAAATTTGCAGATGACACTATCTGCTAGCTGCAAGTTCAAGATATTTGCATAAAATGAGGGCTAAACGGGCAAACATCTCCGCCAAACCTGCGCACTGGCAGATAGTGTAATATGCAAATTTAACACTAATTATGCTTGTGATCGATTGACGCTAATTTGGTCTAAATCTGTGAGCATAGGTTGGCACACCTCCATTGTGAGGTGCCGAGCAATAAGTTAGATTAGTTAAAGTAATTGTACTAAAAGAATTATTCAAATAGCACGAACTTTCTTACGGTGCAGGTGATGCATGATAAAATGACTCTCGGCAAAAAAATTATGCTGGACTGAACAATAGAATATGTAACTTTAATTACTTACTTACATCATTCGTTATTGTATGTTTAAGGTTACACCTGTATTTGCGCTTATTTGTAATTATAAAATATTAAAACGTGCAGGATGCAGAATCTGCATTCGATTCTACATATTTCATTCCATTCCATTGCTGAACTCACCCCATTGTTACTAGGAGTGTGGTGATAGTGACGAAATGAAATTCTTTGCAAGTCAGTTTGTATTAATTTTACTTACCACTTTCATAAGAAGTTCGGTTGAGGTAAGTTGTTCCTCATTGTAAATTAATTTTACACGATATCCACAACCGATTTGGGAGTTATCATATCCACGGTTCGGAAAAACCCGGGGTTTTTCTCGAAAAACCCAACCCCGAGGGTTTTTCCGGGGTTTTTGCGGGTTTACATTTGTGTGGACATGTAATCGTTTCATGAATATTGGAACAAACCTCGTGCCATGGCGCTTGTATAATTTCCCTTCTCATTTGCGCTTATTAGGTATGTGGAAAAGGGGAATTAAAACTTGGAACTAGTCGAAACCAAGGAGTGTGGGTTCCCTGGGCGGCGAAAATATATAGATTGGATGGTCACACGTGTTCCGCCATAATTGTTTCCCGATCGCTATTACTGGCGGGTGAGTCATATTAACTGTCATAATTGCGGAAGGACCAGAAAGGTTGTGATTAAAATTTTAGAATGTTTTGCCCCCAAATCCATACACATTTGCATGGACATATGTACATTGAAACTTTTCGTGCAAATGTAGAAACAACCTGCTTCTCGTCTCTCAACTTTACTTTGGAGATACATCCATATTCGTCTTACCGAGTGACGGTGGGTGATACAGAATGGAAATCCGGGTCGGATAATTTGGATCAAGTGTTTAACGTAAGGTTATACCCTTCATTCGCTCATAACTTTAGCAGAAATTGAGAATTATTAGAAACTACGCTACTGTGAGTCTCAAATTCCCTCATATCATGTAACTGGGGAACTCTAAGACTGATACTGCAGTAGTTTCTCACAATTCTCAATTTTTGTAATAGTTCAACTATGCGCGAATGGAGAGTATGCATTTATTTAGTGGAAAACCCAGTTTCGGTTAGGTTTTAATTTTCTTGTCATCGACACTATTGTCACCGTCGGAGGTAGAGGGGTCGCCCCGGGAAGTGTTGATGGGATTGTAATTAGTAGCGGGGTAGAACGAAATAATTTTAGAGATCTGATTTTTTCGTATAATATTGTAAATATATCTAGCTCCGGTCCCAAAAATTTCAGAAGTTTTCCTTGAAAGAAAAATTTCCTACACTATTTTAAAGCGAGGAAGTCGGGAAACGAATTTTTTGTAAGTACAAAAATCTGAGCGACGAAGACTCGAAGAAGGTTTGACTAAATTTGAATGGAAAGAGGTGTGGCCGTAAAAAAATTAAGACTTACATAAAAACGTATGGAGAATCCGAAAATGTCTACCTCAAATACGCACTATGAGAAAAAACCTTCATAATGACCCTTGAAAGTTAAAAACGATCGAATTTATGTTCGGAAAATGTTGCACCACGTCCATGCCTGATGCGGCCAAAAGGTCAAAGATAAATACAAACTACTTTGATCATGTTAAGGCCCACAAGTTATGAGTCAAAGCGTATGCAAGAAAATCTGCATCAAAACATACAGAAGATCGAGAAAAAATGGTAAACGAAAGACATCCTAAGTTTTACAACAAAATCTCACCAAAAAAATTGGTCACCGACGACGAGTCCTACGTTCTTAAAAACGTGCCAGAAACTCCGGGAATGGAATTTTTTCATGGCAAATGTATCTCTCAAGTGAAAACCGAAGAGAAATTAAAATGTTGTTAAAAATTTCTCACGAAATTTCCGATTTGGCTGCCGTCAAAATGCATGGTGATCAAATGGAAGTTTGATTTTTTTAAATGAAAACCCTCCAAATGCCCTTATCTTCGTCCCATTGAAACATTTTGGACATTATTTAAGAAGTAATACTCCCTGCTCTGTGAAACAGTCGATATTTTAAGAAAATTGCGGTTCCAGTAGGAAAAAACTAACAATGAACTTGCAAAGTCTTCCGGAAAAGTATTATTGGCGGACGCAACTAAAATGACTAAATACGAAGTGGATAATGGATTAAAGTCTACTTTGTTCGCGGAAACATAACATTAGATGTATTTAGCATATTATATCAAAATTTGAGATTTGTAGAATCATTTTTTGACCATCTTGAGGTCAAAATTCCCCATCAACACTTCCCGGGGCGACCCCTCTATTATACGGCTGTACGATGTAGTTAATAATTTATCACCAACACGTTGCCGGTCCCAATTATCAACGCTCGGGTAACAAAAACGTTAGCGAAACTGCACAATTGTCACTATCCATTGATAAATTATCACCAACCCCTCCAGAGCCGTACCGTGAAATTGTCAGGCCTGGTATGAGCTTCGGTGCCGGGCCCTTTTATAATTTCAATATATTCGATATTATGCAATCGTTTTGGTTCCAGAATACAGAATATTCTGGAACGAAGTAGATAATATTCTACGAGTATTAAGAGTACACTATTTTCCCAGTTCCGTGGGAAAATAGATAGTGACAATTTACTTACTTGCGCTTTTAACTCAGCCATATTTTTTAAAATATCGCCGGGACGGAGAAAATTATATACGTATAAGTTGCATAAATATGCGAATATGATACTTTTCGCTTACTTCGCAACGTTTCCCAAACCCTTTTCGATTGATTACTTTTCTATCCGTTTTAAAAGTTTAAAAAATTCCCAGACTCATTTGGAATTGGCGATAATGCCGGTCCGAAAACTCAATTCTATTTAATGCTTAGAACACGTATTCTTGATTTCTTGAAAGGTACACATTCAAAAACATACAGTATTTTGAAAAGTCAACGTTTTAGCTGAAAATAGCTTTTAAAATTGAACCAAGCGGTAAGAAAAAAATATACAATCGTAAACATTTGGGCCTGAAGCAGTTAGCTTATAGTCTGACTCACAATGCGATGACGCCAGCGGTCTCTCCGATTTTGACGAAAACACAATAATTACACAACCTGAGACACATAATTAAACACGTGTTTCAGCATTTCTATAATGCTCAGCTTAAACTCAATTATGACGGAATCCATGAGCGAGAATTTCAGTATTTTTACCGCTTACGAACTCTATCATAGTTCCGTTTAAAGTTAAAATGCGTGGACCTGAATTGATTTCTTTGGATTTTGATCTAACCAATTTTAAATAAGTTGCTCACACACTAAAATAACTGAACCCGTAATTTTCGTTTTCCGGTATGTTCGTTTTTCGGTTGTGACAAGTTTTTAGTACATTTTCAGCCAAATCAGGATTTTTGAGAAAGCTGTTAATTTTGAATTTTTAACGCTATTTTAAAAATCAAAGAACGTGTTTGCTCAAAATTACTTCCATAAAATTATAAGAACTGTTTTTCGAAGAACTTTTAACCTTCGAAATTTGTATGAAAATATGCTCCAGATCACAAAATTCGAAAAAATTTAAAGTTTTTGAAATTGAGAATTGCGTTAAACTCAATGTCATGCTTTGCAAAAAATGTTCTTTCATTTTTGCAATAGGGCCCAAATTTAAAAATTTACATAACTTTGAAAAATCCAAATTTGGCTCAAAATGACTTCAAAAATTTTCTCACAGGCAGAAACGGGGTATGCACAAAACTACGTCCTCTTATTTCCTTGTGTATGCAATCTAAATTGGTCAGGTCAAAATTGGAGGAAACCAATCTATGCCCACGCATTTTAAGCTTAAACGAAATTATGTATGATGGTATTCGTAAGCGAGAATCTTTATTTTTCTCCCTCGCAAGAAAATGTCACGGTCAAAATGGAAGTTCTCGCTCACGGATTCCGTTATAATTTCCTTTAAGCTGAGCATTATGAAAAATCCTGAAACACGTATTCTATTATATGTCTAAGGTGGTTGCATAACTATCGAGGCAAATTTTGGTGTCAGGTAATTTACATATTTCAAAATTGTAACGAAACATTCGTAGGCGTGATGTGATCCTCTCCGATTTTTACCCCGTAAATTTTAAAATTCCTCAAGCACAGAAATAAGTCGATCCACACTTTTAGGTTTTCTTTAAGTGTGCTAATTTCCCTTTTAACTGAATTTCTAAATTGCGTTTCAGCTAAAATCAGGATTTTTCATATTATTTGAAATTCGAAAGTCAAACTATTAAAATTAAAGGTGACACAGTATGTTTGCTCTAAATTCATACAAGCTGGTGGACTACTGCCTACAAAAATTTTTTGTTTTTATTGATCAGAGTATAAGCTGTGTTCGCAGAGTTGGTACGAAAATAATCACAAAGTATCGCAAAAAGCTGACTACGCAAGAGTCGCACAAGATCGGTCCCTAACTTAAAGAAACGCAGAAAATCGCAGAAAAGGTCCGTAAGAATGGGAGAGAGAGAGAACGGACTACAAATAGTACACTTCCTCCAGTTCCTTTCCTGGAGGAAGTGTACCTAGAATCGAGGCAACGTTCCCACGTTGCGCGGCGAGCGAAACCCGCTGGCGTAAAAAGTTAACGGCGTTGGACTGTCCAGTTGCGGCGGCGATCCTCTGGCCAACTTGGAGGATGAAGGCCAGTCCCTCTTGGCCCCATACTCCCGTGGTCTCCATGGCAACGGGGACAAAAATGTATCGATCCATGAGGAAAGCGTACCTCTTCCTCTTGCGGTCCTCTGCCTTGCTGGCGGCAGCGCCCTGATGGCGCACGGTGTCTGGGAGGTAGCTGGGGGCGAATGTGTCCGCGCAGGTGAAGTCCCAGACAAGGGACCTCCCCCGCGACCAAGGGACAAGTGTCATCCCGTCGGGACGCTTGCCGTCCGTAGTGGAGCACCCCGCGGGCTCCTGATGCAGGGTACTTCGGCAGACCGGAGGGCTCTTGCGATGACGTCGTTGGCGGCCTCATGGCGGGACCAACGACCCTTACTTCGGCGGCAGGAGAGGCCGTGGTAGCCTCTGGAGGTGACCTGCGCCCCGCACGGGCACTTGTGGGGCTCGCAGATATCGCAGCCTAGGCGGAGGGCGATTGCAACCCGAAAGGTCTCGTTGGGGAGAAGGGTGCCCAGTTGTGGAGAGGGGAGGGCGTTGAGCCACACCCCGGCGTATTTGTCACGGAGGGAACGTAGACGGGCAGTATCCTCCGGGATCACTGCCAATTCGGAGAGTTTGGACAAAGTGTTGTCCAGTATGGGGCGTTCCCACGCCGATTGAATCCCTCTGACGGTTTCGAGTGGAAGGTCGGTGAGGTCAAGGTCGGTCCACCGCTGCACACCCTCTGCCATGGCGATGTCGGTGCCATGGAGGTGGTCCGGAAGGAGACGTTCTACATGGGGCAGGACGCTGTGGACCGACGCTAAAAAGCACGGTATCGCCACATCCACAGCGTGCCTGAGCCCCAGGCCGCCTTCCTTCACGGGTAGGGAGGACTGCATCCAAGCAGCCTCCGAGAGAGTGCAGTTGAGGATCCCTTCCAGGGCGTCCTTCAGAGTAGCGTCGTAGTGGGCGAGGGCGTCCAACTTTCTCCACGACGGTGCGCAGCGGAGAAAGTAAATCAGCCGGGGGATGGAGATGGACGCCCTCAGGAGGAAAAAGGCCGAATGAGCCGAGAGATCGAGGAGTCGTTGGGAGAAAGTGGCCAATTGCTGCGTCTTCGTGGCCAGAACCACCCCCAGGGCTTCGTTAGTTAAGGGGGCGCCCAGCAGCATCGCAGAATCAGGGGACATAAGCTGAATCCCGGGGGCAACTTGTTGGAATTGGAGCAGGATGTCGATGGCGGCCTCCCGCTCCGCCCCCAGAATCCCGACTTCACATTTGTCGTGGTTGAGGTGAAGGCCCACCTCACCACTCATCCTAGCAATGGTTGCCAGGGCCGCCAAAGCCTTCTCGGGAGAGTCCCCAATGGCCCCATCGTCGAGGTACCATAAGTTTAGTTTCGTTTCCATGGCTTCGACGATGGGGTGGATTACGAGGGAGAAGAGGGCGGGGCCTAAGGGGTCGCCCTGATGGCACCCAAGGAGGGAAGGGATGGGGATGGTCCCGTAGAAAAGCGACGAGGGGCTTTCGTAGCACTGCGCCACAAAAGGAAAGATGGAGGGAAAGTGGTCGCGGACGGCGTGGAGTAGCGTGTCCCGCCGAATTTCATTGAAGGCGTTCCTGAAGTCGATTTTCAGGAACGCTTTTGGGGAGGTGTGGTCGTGGCCGTAAAAAATTCGGGCTGCGTGGGCGCCAATCTCCGCCCCGCCTTTGATGCCCACCCCCAATTGGTGGGGGGAAAAAGGCTTGATTAACTGAGGGGTAATCCTTCCCACAATGATCTTCGCGGCAAGGCGCCGCCACGTATTACCCACAGCGATGGGTCGAATCCCGCCCGACTTCTTCTTCAGGGCAGTGAGGGAAGCTCCGTAAAAGAGGGGGCAAAAAGTTGAGGGGACACCACCGTTGAGGACCTTGTTGAGGAAGGTCCGCATCGCTTCGGCGAGTTGGTCGCCCCCTTCTCCTTGACTGCACCCCAGGAGATCCTTCAAGATCTGGGGCCTCATTCCGTCCAGTCCCCCCGCGGACCCTGGCGGAAAAGAGGAAATTGCCCGAAGCAACTCTTCGTCTAAAACAGGGGCAATGACAGGATCCTCAAGTGGTGGAGGAAAATCGACTGGTTGTGGGTGGGAGGGATGTTTTGTGAGAAGGGCGGCGAGGGTCTCATCGTCGGACGGAGCGATGGTGTCATCTGAGCATGCGAGGCGAATTGCTCCCCGAATGTCACCATCGGCTAACTTGGCCTCCACCTTTTTCGCCGTCATGTCGAGTGGGGGTTTTTTAGAGGGTGGGCGTGGTGGGAGGGGCCGAGGGATGGAGAAGCCGCCCACCCACCCCGCGGTATGATCCTTGACCCAGGTTGTCAAATTCTTGAATTCATACAAGCATAATTACACATGAAAAACAAATAAATCTAGCAGTTTCATGTTAGATGTAAGAAAATTTATTTGCGTGGAATATTTTTTTGTAAAATCGTCAATACCCAAAAAAGTCCATTATATCTAGTGAAAAGCTAGTGACCTGGCCCGGGCCCTTGCGGGCCCCGGGCCTGGTATTTGGTACCACCATATATCACGGTTGGTACGGTACTGAACCCGACCATATAGTATCTCCGGCGGTGAAAAAAATTTCCAAAATTTATTGAGATTGTAAATCCGACACTGCGTCGATTTGTTGAAATTTTTGATGCCATACAAATACCATATATTGTTGAGAATTACGGTGATAAATATCTACTTTGAGTATTAAAAACGTTTGGTTTCAAAATTTTATTAATTAATCCACTCCAATGATTTATACATATTAACTTACTAAAAAAATAAATTTATATTCTCAATTTTGTGTTAAAGATTACTCACATTGCCCACCGAACTGGTTACGCTATAGAATTTAATCAAGAATATACCAACGTATACACCGTTGATCAGTGGCGTTATCGAAACAACGCCCAAGTACTGGTCCATCTCGAAAGACCAATCGACATTTCTGATAAAGTTCACCCTGTCTGTCTTCCCACCAAAGCTGCACCCTTTAACCAAGCTGAGATATTCAACGGAACGAAGAAATTTTTTTTGTTGACTGGGTGGCAAAAGGATTTCATGTATCTAGTCTACAAAAATTTTAGTGTGTTACTCAAACAACATTGTAAAGATAGATGGAAGTCGGATTCAATTTTCGGCTACTGTACTCGATTTTGTGGGGAAATGGACGCAGGTATGTATCCAGAGTATTTGACACAGTGTTTCTTGTGTCGGGTGTTTGTAATGTTTTACATTGGCGTGCCAATTAAACCACCCAAGGAAAATATGTTTTGTTCCAAAGAAAATTAATATTTTGTTCCAATTATAGATCTTGCAATTAATTTTTTTTTATTCCAAGATTTTTAGAATAACTTCCAAACAAATAATAAAAATCCCAAAGCCTAAAATACAAGATATAAAGTATATATCGTAGCTAATTTAAATTAAATTTCAGGTGAATATTAGTCAAATTAAAAATTATTAATTTTCTTTGGAACAAAACATTATTTTCTTGGGCACAATAAATTTACATTGTACCATCTAACAAGGGACACTCATGACCTGTCGTTTGAGTCCAGGGTACCCACCATGTTTTTTAGAATCTGCTAGGACCCCAGATGAAAGATTCATTCATATTTCCGCGCCAAGCTTATACTTAAAAATCTGCATTATCGACCAACTCATATACCTCAATAACTCGTTTATTCGCGGTTTCTGTCGGATTTTCAAAATTTTGTGCTGAAAATGTTTTTAAATTTTTGAGATATTTTTACGCTTTTCCGACGAACTCCAAACAAATTGCGAAATTTTGCAAGAAATTGAAACACTCAATTTTTTTGAAAAATTTTATTACATACATACGAAAGTTAAACTCCTTGTAATGATTGTAGTCAAACATTATGAAAATCCGTTCAGGATTGCAAACATTATGGGGGTTTTAAAATCAAAAACTATCAAATTTGGCGAAATTGACGCCACGGATACATAGGAGTTCGTCGAAAAAATCGTAAAAAATATCTCAAAAACTTGAAAATCTTGCTTTTTGATTTTGTCCCTAAAATTTTGAAATTTGTGAGCATTTTAAGCACAAAATTTTGGAAATCGGACGGAAACGGCGAAAATTATGGAGGTATGAAGTTGGTCGTAAATGCAGAAAGCTTGGCGTCACGCCACGTCCCCAAATATGAGTTTTACGCGGACATATGAATGAATCCTTCATTTGGGGTCCTAGCAGAGATCCGTGGTTATTGTTTTTTTGTGGGATTAAGGATTAAGGATTAATGTTATTCCGGGATTACATAGATTACTCCAGGACTAATTAAATAATTTAATTTGCTGGGATTAAGGATTAATTGAAAGTGCTTTTAATTTCTGGATTAAAGATTAAGGATTAATTAATCCTGATTAATCCTTGATTAATATAATATATATTTTGCTATGTTGAATTATTGACACAGCGATATACATACATACATATGTCAAATGCACACAATGCAATGTATTTGTGCAATGTGTTAGGTTAAGTACGTAATAAAATTTGATGTTGGCTTTATATTCACAATTATGGCAGTTTTGGTGAACATGCTATGCCCTTAGCCGTTACAGAGCCGAAACACTTATCAAATTCTTCGACATCAAAAAATATGCAAGTCTTTCAGTTCAGTTAGGTTACTGTTCGCCATGATTAACTATTGAATCAATATTTTTATGGAAGCAACAATTTAAAGTTAAAAATATAATACAATTTAATTTCAGGAAAGTAGAAAGAATGGAAAAATATAGCACGGTTGAGAATGCCCGTTACCTCGCTCCATTTGTGATTAATCTCTCATAAGAATTAATCTAAATCATGATTAAGGATTAATAATTTGAGCACGCTTCATCGGGATTAAGCGTTAAGGATTAATAGAGTGAAAATGTTTCGTCGGGATTAAGGATTAATTTCACATATTTTTTATTGGGATTCAGCGTTGAGGATTATTAATACTTAATCCCAATCCTTAATCCGTTAATCACGATTATTTAATCACGGATCTCTGGGTCCTAGTAGATTAAAAAAAACATAGTGAGTACCTCAGACTCAAACGACAGGTCGTTAGTGTCCCTTGTAAGTATTATGTTATAGATGGCGCATAAAAAACACCATGTTTTTGGGCAACTTAAAAAACACACTTGTTTTAGGAACTCTTTTTAATATATTGCGTAGATAACAAATTAGAACACTGTATCTGGCACGATGTTGGCGCGTTTAGTTACATTAACGGGTCTTACTATCTTCTTGGTCAAGTAACGAGCTACGTCCTTCCCGGAAATTCAACAGTACTCCCGGGAAAATCAATTATTAACCCTGCAGAACCAACTACCGGAGTGTGTCCGGTTGGTACGATCTACTATTTTTGGTTATTGACAGACCTTCTCTTGGCTTTTATCAGGGAAAATGAGAGGTGCTAAAGAGTATACACTCAAAGAGAAATTTGTCACATCAACACCGCCGGTGTCAATGTATGATTTAACCGCCTTGGTTACAATTGTGATTCCGAGTAGTAATGACATTTTTCCGTCCAGTCATAACATTATAACCAGTCTGGCTAAATATGTTCTTAAAAACCCTGAAATATTTATGTAAAATGATTGATCATATAGCCAAAATATGTATGAAAAACATTCTTTTAATTCTTTTTAAATTGTTTCAAATTTAATTCATTTCACTGCAAAAATGCCAAAAAAGCTTTTACATTGCGAAGTGACAAACTAACAACATTTTCACATGCTCTGGTTTCATATTCCTACGATGATCTGAATTATGTATGTATTGTGAATTTTTGAGGATTTTCTAAAACAATATATAGTTTTGGTAAAATCGCTGAAATATATGTATGTGACAAAATATTTATGTATACCAAAAAATATATATTTTTGACAAAATCGCCAAAATATTTAAAAACATATTTATGTGTATCAAAAAATGCACATTTTTTAAAAAATCGCCGAAATTTATGACAACATATTTATATGTATCAAAACCTCGAAATATGTAAAACATATGAAAATATTTTTTCGACCTTGTGACCTATCAGTATGCCTGACCACAAGCAAGATCCCAAATCGGGCTGTTAAAAAGTTTAAAATACATACATAACCGGACTCTGATTATAACTATTGCTGAAAAATTAGTTCTCTGGGGCGGAAAATTTCCCACTCTCGTATACTTCATAATGTAAATGAGGCCAAACTACGTCTTTCTCCGTCCCGCAGAGATATTAGCTCTGCAATACCAGTATGAAAATCATCATAACTCGGATTCAACATTTTAACCAAGGCGGTTATGTAAGTCATATGTTGACACCGGCGGTGTTGATTTGACAACTTTTTGTTTTGAGTATAGATAGAGCTGCATAATTATTTGGTGTTTTGTACTATAACGACATAAATACTTTTACCAGATGCGGGCCTACCAGTTTCGCCTGCGACGGAGGATTCCTTCCACCGCAAGGAAAGTGCTTGCCGCTTCATAAAGTTTGCGACAGGAGAAATGATTGCAATGATGATACTGATGAATCAACTGAGTTTTGCTCACGACTGCATAAATGCAATGAAGGAGAGTTTTACTGCTATGGGGGTGGGAGTCTCAAATGTGTCGCGACTGACAAGCTGGATGATGGAATTCAGGATTGTACCAGTGGCGAGGACGAGATGGCGCCAAATTATTGGGAAATATTGTACGTTGCGGTTACAACCGTCAGCATTGTTTCAGTCATTTCGGTTGGATATTTGGTGTACAAAGGAGTATCGAAAATGTTCCTGGTAATCCCTCCAGGTAATTAATTTTAAAATGATGAAGGTACAGATTCTGAAGTTATTTATTCCTACTATACACATTCGTCGAGTTGTTTAAGTACAAAAAGGAAAAATTATTGTTCTCAGAATTCAATCGTAGATTTCGGGCCGTTTAAGATGGCCTTATAGAATCGTCAAAATGGGGAAAATGTCTGTCTGTCTTGTCTAGGAATTATAAATGCCCAAGTTTTTTTCCTAAACGGTTAAAAGCCCTATTTGCTAAAATTAACTATTCTTGAAACTTAATAGTCTCATTTCGTTGATTGAAACCAAGAAAAGTATTATTTTTTAGCCCGAGTCAGGGCTTATGGAACCGTCATGTCCGTCCGTCTGTCTGTCTGTCCGTCTGTCTGTCAGGCACGATAGAGCCAAAACGGCTGAACCGATTAACTTGAAATTTTTACCACATGCATATTAGACAAAATTAGGAAACGAGTTCGAAGATGGGCGAAATCGGTCCAGTGATTGACCGGTGGGGGTCATCGGAGTAGGTGGGGTCTTATGCACCAAAATTTCAAAATTGTCGTAGAAAGCTGAAATTTGGCACAGAGGTTGCTAATGGCTCCTACTAGATAAAAATGACTTCAAGTTGGAAAAATTTTCATCTTGAGCGACCCTATGGGGTGACCCATACCGATTTTTAAAAACCATCATATCCAACTGAAATTTGGTGGAGAGGTTGCTTATGGGGTTTAATGAAAGAATATGATATGATATTGGTAAAATTGTTATCAGGAGCGACCCTATGGGGTGACCCATACCGATTTTTAGAAATTGCTTTAAAAAGATGGAATCCGGCACAATCATACTTAATGGCTTCTAATTAAAGAATATGAAGTTAAAAGTGAGCAAAGTGCAACCAGAGTGACCCTATCGGGTGACCCATACTGATTTTTCAAAATCGTTATATTGAGCTGAAATTTGATATGGAGGCTGAAAAAGTGAAAACCACTGTTGGATAGTACATGCATACAGCTTAGAACTTCATGATGTTAAAGAAGCCCACTGGTCATGGTGGTCAAGGCACATGATTTGTAACTAATTCAAAAATTTGGTACCAAATAGTAGAAACTATCTAACAAACTTTTAACCATCCACAACGCGGAAGTTGGTGATATTATGTCGGTCAATTCGGAAAAAAAATTAGAAGCGGGCTCTGACTTATTGAGTCAGGGACTATGCCCCTGACTCGGGCTATATGGAGTCTGCACTGTAGGTTTTTTTTAATTGTGCACCTAACTTTTTGATGTGTGATACTTTAGCGTCCGAGTCCTCGTAGGTTGGCGCACCCTGCATCCACCGCCTTATATTTTAGCCTCTTTCTATTTTAATTTTAACTTTCAATGTTATCAGCAATAATAGACTCGGCCACTTACGGATCTCAAAAAATGCAACAAACGACCTATTAGTACATAAAATACCGACAATGGTTTCTGTAAACGACGAGAAATTGTATTATTAGCTCGCCCTGCGTAGCATGAGAGCTATTGAATTGCTCTTGTCCGTCTCTCTGTCCGTCTGTCTGTCTGTTCACGAGTTTTTTGCATCAATTGATGCTAATTACATAAGGCCCGCTCAATTTTTTTGACATTATTGGCACCGTTGGGAACGAACAATCGGGAACGATAAATGGTGCGTTATATAATATGGGCGAACCGATGCAACTCGCATCAATGGGGCATGTTATTCGTTTGTCTTTTGCATTCAGTTGTAACCTCGAAAACCTCGAAATCATGTCAAAATTATGCACCAATTTTCCCCATTTCTGCTGCACCATTAGTGCAAACTTTAACTTATGTATCAATTTTCACCATTTATTTTGCACCATTAGTTAACAATTATTGCATGGTTCTACACAACTAGGGTGACCATCCGTCCCGGTTTAGCCGGGACATGTCCCGCTTTTCAAACCCTGTCCCAGCGTCCCGAAAATGTCCCGGTTTTGATAAAGTGTCCCGGTTTTTTAAATCGTCGAGAAAAATTAAACTATTCCACTTCTTTCACTTATGTATTACAGGGCGAGCTAATTCTAACGTTACAACGGTTTATTAAATATAAAACAGTTACTCTAATATAATGTATATACATAAGTTAAGAACTTTTGCGCAATGATTAACATCTTTGATAGTAGTAATCTTGTTCTGTTGATGTAATTGCAGAGCCGATTATCGATTTCAAGATATATTCCACTGGAAACAACGCAATTGATCAGCCTAACCGTGGAATTAGACCTAAACCCTGGAAAACAGATGACTCCTTAAAATGCATAAAGTTTTTGGCTAAAGGCGGTTTTGGCCAAGTGTACGAAGCTGTCGATGAATCTGACGTGGTAAACCCAAACGTCGCCGTGAAATGTATCGACATTCGAAAAATGCTTCGCTTCAGTGCAGATTCCAACTTAAGTGCGCAAGACGCAGGTTTTTTAGCCACCCTCTTAAATGAAATTGTGGTCCTTAGTGGACTTAGTAGTGACTATGTCGTGCGCTACATCAGCTGTTGGGCGGAGGCCGAAGACAGTAGTCACCTCAAATTGGACAGTTATAAACTTAAGGAATACGTCGACTCACTCTTGCTCAATTCTATTAGTTCGACGGGCATGTTGTGGGCGCCAGCTAGCAATATATTCATTAAGATGGAGCTCTGTCAATTTACTTTGAAATATTTTTTGGGGAATCGTGGAAGCATCCCCAATTTTGGAAATGGGCATGTCGCCGCGATATTTAAACGTATCACAATCGGCTTGAACTACGTTCATGAGAAGGGATTTATTCATCGGGATATAAAACCCGGTAATATATTTTGTCAACAAAATTCCACTGGTGATTTTACCTGGAAAATTGGAGATTTTGGTTTGGCCACGAAGTACTCTGGGGGCCAGCACTATGGAAAAGTTGGTACCAGGGAATACTGGAGTCCTGAGCTGAAGAATGGTTCTGGATACACGACCAAGACAGATGTTTTCAGTTTGGGGTTGGTGTTTTTGGAGTTAGTGGAAAGGGAGGGGTGTGACTTTAAGGTAGCGCAGATTGCTTCAGCATTACGTAAGATGGAAAGTTCTAAAAAAAGATTCCTGCAGTTGGAGAAAGTGGTTGGGAAAGATAGATTCGTAATTTGGGTAAAACTTATTAATATGATGGTTCACCCTGATCAAATTAAACGATTATCCTGTAGGGATTTGGAAGTAGCTCTGGGTGAAATAAAGTATTGAATTCAAGTCCAATTTATGTACTAGGGATTAGGGTTGTGGCGGGTAGCGTAAATGCCACCCGTTACCCGACCCGCCACCTGAGGCACAACTACCCGGACCCGTTTCCCGTTGTTAGAATTAAGTTACAAACTAACCAACCTTCAGAATAAATTTGATTTAATCAATTCTTTGCTCATTTTTGTTTATAAGTAGTTTGAGGTAATGCTATGCAAGTACCGCATATCATACTTTGCTCATAGTTTTACTTTGCCCACCTTTTGAGCTTAATCCCCAGCCCAGTGGGTAAAATGGAAAAAATGGATGGGTAGTGGGGAAAATGGGTATAGTTGGCAACCACCACCAATGCATTGGGGGTAGTTTATTTTCCCCATTTTATTGTTTTTACTGTTTATTAAGTACATGAGCATTTCGTTATTATTGATTTAAGAAATTACCGAATAGTTTGAAATGTTTCTTGACTAACGTCAACGTCCAACATACACAAAGGAAATATTTTATATCAGACAATTAATTTTTATAATTATGTACTGCTCTCGTGCTACTCGTGATTATGTATCAATTGATTTATCATTGAAGATTAGAGTGAAACAATTGATAATTTTGCACCAAAAAGTGTTTTCCCCACTTACGAGGCTTTTGGGTGGGTTGGTAAAAGCCATTTTACCCACCCATTTTTCCCACGGTAAAACCCTGATTTGCTAGATGTCATTAGTTGTTTCTCAAACCAAACTTTTTTTTACTTACAATGCAACCATGGTCAAGCTACGCGTGGATTTCCTGGCAAGTTATATCAAAACATCAGGCCAAAAATAAGACATTGTATGACGCTTACCTTTCCGTTGAATAGCCCCTTTAAAGAAATCTATCGATGGGGCACTATTGTGGTTCAATGTCCACAATGTTTTTCGTCCAGTGGAGGAAAAAGATGTAGAATATTTACTTAAAACTAGAACTTTGCCGCTAATATTTTTTTCAAAGTAGCGATTCAACAGAAAGATACGTGTCACATAATTCCTGATTTTTGGCTGGACGTTTTGATATACATAACTCGCTAGGCAATCTTACAATGCGATGGTGTGAAGTGTAACCCTCCGATTTGGCTGAAATTTTAAAATTAGGTGGTCCAAGCCAATACAACTAACGTTTCTTCAGGCAGTTTGTGCGATGGTGAGAGTTACTCAAAATATTTGAGGTCAAAGTTCAAAAAACGGCCGACTTTTTTCAGGCGGAGTGAGAAAACTCCACTTCCATTCTCTTCCCCTCGCTTTGATTTTCACTCCGAAAAATAATTCATTTCAACAATTTTAAATTTAATTTTTTATAGAAAAATATTAATTATTCATTCCACATGTGACTATATGATTATTTTCATAAAAGTCCACAAAACAATACGATAAACTGCACCAGCTGAATTTGATGAATGTGGGATTGCCACAATTCAGGTCGCAACTAATATTTTTTTCTCTAAAACAAACTTCGCTTACATTTTTAAACTCGGGCTTTTCGTCATCACCTAGTGATCTCAACGGTTCTCGGTTCTCATAGAACCGAACCGGAACCGATGGCTCGGTTCGGTTCCGGTTTATACGGAGAACCGAACCGAACCGAAACTTTTATTACCGGTTCGGTTCCGGTTCTAAGTCTTTGAGAACCGAACCGAACCGGCCGGTTCGGGTTGAACCGAACTACATACATAAATACATTAGCGAAGTTGATCATATTTCCGAAAAAGTTTTACGAATTTCCCGAAATACACCTAGTTTCCAAAATGAAATTTTGACGTGGCCGTACCTCCAAAGTTCCCAAAATGAAATTTTGACATGGCCACACCCCCCAAGTTACCCAAAACGAAATTTTGACCTGGTTACAGTTACATCCACAATGTTTGCAAAACCAAATTTGGACTTGATGACACCTCCAAAGTTTCCAAAATGAAATTTTCACCCCCAAAGTTTCCTAAACGAAATTTTTACTCCCAAAAGTTTCCGAAATGAAATTTTGACGTGACTGCACCCCAAACTTTCCAAAATGAAATTTTGACTTGGTTACACCCCCCATGTTTCCAAAATGAAATCTTTACTTGGTCACACCCCAAAGTTTCAAAAATGAAATTTTGACTTGGTTACACCCCCAATGTTTCCAAAATGAAATTTTTACTTGGTCACACCCCAAATGTTTCAAAAATGGAATTTTGACTTGGTTACACCCCCAATGTTTCCAAAATGAAATTTTTACTTGGTCACACCCCAAAGTTTCCAAAATGGAATTTTGACTTGGTTGCACCCCAAACTTGGAATTGTTTTCTAACTTCAATAATACATACATAAGTGGTTTTGCTGTTGACATGTGTTAGAATTTACTTGTTTAAATACAGATAAGTTATTGGCTTGTATGTGAAATTTCATCAGAAACACGTGAATTAGCATTGTTTGTTGTTTATTGCATATTAATAACACTACCGGTTTGACCCGAACCGCCGGTTCGGTCACGGTTTGGTCCGGTTCCGGTTCGGTTCCAGCTAAAAAAAGTTCGGTTCTGTTTCGGTTCTTCAATTCTGGTTCTCGGTTCCAAACCGGTTCTTCCAAGAACCGAACCGAACCGCACCGTTGAGACCACTATCATCACCCCATGATCCGCTTGAGTACCAACAATATCGAATCACAGGAGCATTTAAAATATTAATATATAATTGGATATTAGAATTACCAACGCTTTCGAAATGGAAAGCAAGTTAAGTTTTTCCATGTTTATTTGCCGTTGGCGAATTTATAAATTAACTTTTATGTAAATTTGTACTAGAAATAAGTAAAAATCTCACTTATTTAATTATAAATTAAATTAAGTATGTATAATGCGTATTAATTGCTCTTTAAGCTATAATTAATAATGTTTATTTTTTATTATTTTGCATCAAAGCTTGTGCTTGAGCATGAAGGCGTATGCATGAGCGAGACGCCTGAATAAAATCAAAGCGAGGGGAAGAGAATGGAAGTGGAGTTTTCTCACTCCGCCTGAAAAAAGTCGGCCGTTTTTTGAACTTTGACCTCAAATATTTTGAGTAACTCTCACCATCGCACAAACTGCCTGAAGAAACGTTAGTTGTATTGGCTTGGACCACCTAATTTTAAAATTTCAGCCAAATCGGAGGGTTACACTTCACACCATCGCATTGTTAGTGTAGCTTGAAAAAGGTTAGATTGTTTGCAGGGTCCGAAATTGGGGAGGGCAACCGGGGCAATTGCCCAGGGCGCCAAATTCTGAGGCGCCCTCGGAATTTCAGTAGTTTGCTTGCTATTCAAAAATATACCAAAAAATTTAAAAAGCAACTTACGATCAGTGTAATTGTTACAAAACAATAAACAACCATAGAGATGGTTAAATATGGCAAACATCGAATCGCCCTTTTAACTGAGCCTCCGGAACCAATCTCACGTCCACTAATTTCCTTTGTCTGACTGATTCGACTTTGCCGGCCTGTTTTGTGATTGTCTTTTAACAAAAGTTGAAAATATTTAAGCTGATTGGAAGGACAGGGCGCAAAATGCCTATTTGTGACCAACATTTATTTTTAATTTCTTTTTAGTGACCGTTTTAAACATTTTGAACGGGCAAAAACAATATGATATTCATTTTAATGTATGAAACACTCCTTTCACCCCTTGGTTACATTCGTTGCAACGGTTTATTTCCTAAAATTCTTTCTTATTTTATGAAATTATTGCTTAACGTAGGATTAGGTGACTCATCGTCACAGGTCTAAAAATCTTAACATTTTTACGCATTTCTCCGTTCTGGGAATTTATTTTCAAATTCTATCAGATCCATTTGTAGACTAGACCAGTACCAATTTATTAAAAATATGCACTCTAGATTTTGACAAGTTTTGAAGGAGGAGACCCAATTTTTCTGAAGGTGTTCACTCTTTTTGGGTCTCCTCCTTCAAAACTTGTCAAAATCTAGAGTACATATTTTTAATAAATTGGTACTGATCTAGTCTACAAATGGATCTGATAGAATTTGAAAATAAATTCCCAGAACGGAGAAATGCGTAAATATGCTCAGATTTTTAGACCTGTGACGATGAGTCACCTAATCCTACGTTAAGTTAGAACAGTCTGCTTGATACTGAAAGCATTTATTATAAAAATTAACCATTTTATAAATGATTGAACTCTTAATTGAACTTAGCAAAATTAATGTCGTACATGGATCAACTGTTTTTTGTAGGAGAGATACATAAGTAGTTCACAAATTATACAACGCTAAGATCCACGTTCTAGGTAAATGTCGAAATTGGGTGGGCAGAAGAAATCTGGATTTTTGCGCGTTACACAACAAGAACACACAGGCTCAGTATTCCTTGAGAGCTTGCACTCTTAAAAATAATTTCACCATTGTGCACAGTAAATGCATTCTCAATTGAAAATTGGTGACATTCATTTTGATCTCAAAGGTCACGAAAGGTCACATATAGGTCACTGACAAAGCATCAACTGTTAAACTTGGTACATATGTCAATTTGTAATGAAATTTAACCCCGCATTCAATGCTAACATTCATCTGACATGCAAATGTTAATTTAAACAGATTTTCGACATTCGACGGATTCTTATAAAGTTTTGGGTTTCACCCCTTTGTTACATGCGTTTACCGGCTTATTTAGATTAGTGATGGTATGGATTTACATAGTGGGACAGTTCTATATATTGACGGTAACAGTTACATCATAAAATTATTGACACTGTACGGTCTTGCCAATTCCAGGATGGGTACACTCTTAATAATCCGTTAAAGTCACACAGGTAATGATTTCTCAGTAATACATTTTTTTAATAATATTTTACCACGTAGAAAAAATTCATTACCATAATGGTAAAATTTTATTACCAAGCCATTACAACTAATAATTACTACTTTGGCAGAGTCATATACTTGTGCTTTTCGGTAATGTTTATTACCAAATTATTTACAGTGTGAGTTTACCAAAACATTTACGCGGATAAGGTATTACAGGTGTCCGCTAGTCAAGTTTTACTGAACATATTTATAATAATGATAATAACGAGTTTATCGCTTTTTCAGGCTCAGTGGCCCTTAAAGCACTAAAAATTGCATTACAAATATATAATAAGTACGTAATTGGTATTTACAATTGATAATAATAATTAATTCGAATAAATTCGAATTTTTTGTTAAGAGACATTAATAAAACAATTAACATTAAAACCAACATTCATATCTTAAAGCCAAATAAATGGATCAATTTCGAAGTCATTTACACTCAATCCTCTCCACAGTTTTGGAGCTCTTTCAATACAGTCCGTATCATCTTTAACATCTCGCTGAAGAATATACTTTTCCAAATGTTTCTGAATGTCAGAACCTTCAGTTGCGATTTGCAACGGAGTGACGCCATCGTTATCTTCGTTCATTTTGAACCCAAGTTTGGTAAGCATTTCAACATGGTTCACACTTTGGGCCCGTTTTACCACCATATGCAACGCAGTAGCGTTATCACCCATCTTCATGTTTTGAAGCTTTTTCAATTTATCTGGTTCGTCCATGTGGAAATATAAGAAAGATCTCATCATGTCCCATCGTCTAAAATGGATCAGCCGTAAAAATATTGCCTCCAGGTTCCACCCTTTTGCCACCGGCTTGTAAACGTTAGCTCCTTTACCCAGAAGAAAATCAAAAATGTCGACAGCATTTCGATCAATGGCTTGAGATAAGGCTGTAATATTCTCTTCCTGGTAAACATAATTAATGTCAAATCCCTTTCCTAATTTGGCCATCATTTTATAAACCTTCTTTACAACTTCAAGCGTAGAAAAGGAACTTGCAGCTATTAAAAAGTTTGGGTGATCATTAACGGCGTCATAAGACACATCAACCCCTTCCTTTTGCAGGAATAGATTGATAATTTCCCCGTTTCTCGAAATGACAGAGTGGTTGAATGGTGTTAGGTTAGTGTGATCTTTGCTGTTTATTTCAATTCCCGGGCAGTTTAGTAGATACTCGACAATTCTGGGGTGACAATTCATTACCGCGAAATGAAGGGAAGTTCTGTTAAAATATGTTTTCGAATTAAGCAAATCCGGTTCTTTGTCCAGGATGAATTTGACAAATCCGGTCTGACTGTGATAAGAGCAAGCATGGTGTAGCACAGTGTATTTGCTCCCGATGGATAGATAGTGCTTTCTGCTAAACTGATACACTCTTTCACTCCAGGTTTCGTAATATCGTTGAAAATCCACTAAACGCCCCTCACTAACCAAATGTAAAAAAATGTGTTCCGGTATATACGCATTTGCTCCTTCCTTATAATGCTCCCTGTAAGTTCCCCATTTTATGAGTCTACTTTGTCCAATTAAATCATAATAATGGGGAAAAACCCAACAGCAGTATAAACAAGGAGAACAAATTTCAATCTCCTTCGTCTTGGTCGAACTAACTGATGAATTCATCACAGTAAAAATTATGTGATTTCCCGATTCATCCAAAATGTCAGGATGAGTTGCCAAATACTCGAGTAAATTGCTTTCGGCACAACCGGCAAAATTGTTGAGCACGTCTTTTTCATTTAATTCAAATACAAAATTCCAAAGGTGTGAAAAATTCTTTATCTTTTTCTTCCTATCTGCCTCAATCAAATCAGCTTTGGTGCTCCGAAACGTCTGGAATTTTGTATTCGCTTGGGTGTCTAAGTTTTCCGACCCACAGTAGATGCATTTATGGTCTTGGATGCATTTGTCTGATGTTGGGATGTTGCAGTCGCAGGCAGATGGTATCTTATTAATGAAAAGTTTAAATATTTCCGGATGTGATTCTTCAATGCTTTTTAGCTCTCCCCATACCACCAGTTTCTTTTCGTGAAGAACATATAAGCTCTTAAAATGATGTATATCATTGTCTTCCCAGTTCTGCAGGGTTTTTCCGAGAAAATTAATTACTTCTTCAATTTTGAGGAACTCATCTTGCAATCTTGGATTGACCATACTTTCTATAGCCATCCCTTGATATTTTATACCCCTCAAGATCCGATCGATGGAAATAAACACAATTAAATTTTTAAGACGGGAAAAGTCGAATTTGATATTCTTAAACACTTCCATTCCAGAAAATTTATCGTAAATGTGGTATTTTCTAAACATTGCTGCATATTGTGGTAGCAAGGTTAGTGTTTAGAATTGATACTTGTTTGAAAAGCTTTTGTCCTGAGCCAGAACGGGCGATGAAAATTTTATGATGGGCCTCTTTCTCACCACTTGATTCATGGGAGATTAGATAAAAAATCGTACATCCTTCCTTCACTTTACCTGGCTGGAAATAGGTAATTGCTTCACTGACTATCTTGCTCAAATCACCATCCGGGATGACGCCCTCATAAAGGTGGTGATGACTTTTTGAAAAGGAAGTTGGAGAAAACTTGGGAGGTTGTTTGGCAAACTGTTCTGGACACAGGTAACCATTCATTTTTGCGCAAAGCAGGCCACAGTACATTACACAAGATCCCGATAACCTGTAACAAGTTGTGTTGGACATTATAAAAAGTTATTTTGCTGATTAGTTCCCTAACTGAAATTACCTTTCTGGATTCGTATGCAGCTATGGCACTTAGTTATTTGTCTTACAAGTCCAAAAGGGAATGTGTGGAGCCAGTTTTATCTGTGGATTATAATAAATAAAATATAAATCATGGATTTTTTACAATGCGTCACATCTTAAAATACTGCTACAAAGCTTGTAACGAAAAGATTTTTACAACAAAGGGCAGCGTATAGTTTACTTGCACATATTTCGTACAAAAGAATGTTAAGCTTCGGAATATCATGTAAATTTGATTAAGCGATGAGTTAGCAATTTAGTTTCAAGTAATTGAAAACCTTACATCTTGACCTGGTTTCCAAACAACCTGGTAGTCCACGGCTTCCCAAATTACAAAAGGAATGACTGAATCGAACTGTTCCCTATTAATGAAATGAGAAAATGAGATCAATGTTATGTTAGTATTACCCAAATTGAGCTAACATAATTGCCAACCAATAATATTTCTCTCACAATGTCCTCAAAGTACGCGTCGAAAGTTTACTCTCATCCATGCATGTCTAACAATTCGATGTTGTGAGGTGGTTATCGCCGATATCGACCAGACTAATATTAAATTGTTCACGCTCAAAGATAAGTGGACTCGTGTTTTTAGTTTAACTGAATGGGCATGTTTTTGCCCTTGGCGGAATTTAAAAAGCATTCAGCCAACATTTGGATTTTTAAAAATTCAGAAATGGCATTAAAACATCGAATTTTTAAAATGTATGAAAATGAATTTTGATAGTAATTTCAGGGATGTAATTCTAAACAAAAATTTGGCTTAACTTTTGAAATCGGATTAAAGTTCGAAAAGTTACAGCGTTTTTAAAAATCCGAATTTATGCTGAATTTCCTTTAAAAATTCTGCCGCGGGTGTAAACATACCCATTCAGGAAAATGCAAAAATAACGGTCCCCTTATCTTTGACAGGGTTTCGTTTTTCCCGTCAAAAACGATTTTTTACCACGGCAGGTGGGAAAAAGTGGTAAAAACCGGGAAAAATGGTTTTTACCGTCCAAAATAGGAAATATGACTGCCCATGTATTTAGTTATGGGGAAAGCTAACTTCTTTAATAATCAATATTTTCGGAATTGGACTTCATATTCGTGATCTCCACGAATTTCTGAAAATTTTGATATGTAATACGGGCACTTTTGATCAGTTTTAATTATTTTTCCAATTTTCCCATATGCATACATGTTAATTTTAGAGATTGTTCGAATTGAACCGTATTACCAACTAATTTCCTCAGAATTTGGTGGAGAATACGAATATGAAGTCAAATTTTGAAAATCTTAAGTTTTAAAGAAGTTGTTTCGGATGGCCCAAAACCAGAGTTTTTCCCATTTCTTCCATTTTTCCCATTTCCCACCCATTTTGGGTGGGTGGTAAAAATGCCTTTTTCCCACTTTTTCCCGCTGCCCTGGTCAATTTGGTTTTTACCAATCGAAACCCTGATCTTTGAGCGTGAACAATTTAACATTTGTCCGGTGGATATCATACCACTAACAACTTTAACATTATTTGAGCATTATTTAAATAAATTCAGCCCAGGAAGAAATAAATTTCTAAGTGATTGCAAAATTTGGACGCGTTGAAAATGGACATATTTTGATTTACAAGAGTTATACATATTTCCGCATTCCTTAATTGCAAGTTATTTTTGTTGTATTATATTTATATTTAAAATCACTTCAAAATCTATTTTAATAAATAAATTCCCTTTATTACCTTTCACGTGATGGTTCCAAATAGAGTAAAGCAGTCAACAAAAGTCAACACTCTTAATGTTGGGGTTGTCCGCCCATTACTGTTTCTTTGTGAAGATTTCCAAGCTGTAAATATATTTCCACTATGCGAAGGCAGCCAAGTTTTCTCTTTGTAAAACACTCGTGACTTTCATCCTAGCATATGCATGCGTAGCGAGAAGATCGTGTTGCGAGACTGAATACGTATGTGGACAAACGTTCATGGTAAGGTAAAAGGACGTTCAATCATTATCATAAGGTTTATGTACTGATTATGATTAATCCTTCACCAGTATCCATCAGCAGAAAAGCCAGGGTTGATTTATTACAGGTATATACATAATACAAAATTTGGCAGAAAATGCGAACATGCTTAATACATATATGGAGACAGATATTGCCAACACAAAGATACATAATCAGAGTCCGGGTAAATATGTTCTTAAAACCCCCGAAATATTTATGTAAAATGTTCAATAAAATCGCCAAAATATGTATATAAAACATATTTTTAATTCGCTTTAAATTGCCCCAAATTAAGCTTATTTGACTGCAGAAATGCCAAAAAATGCTTTTACATTTAAAAGTGACAAACTAAAAACATTTCAACATGCTCTGGTATTATTTCTACGATGATCGGAATTTTTTATGAATTGAGAATTTCTGAGGTTTCTCTAAAAAGAATATATTTTTTTCGAAAAAATCGCTGAAATATGTAAAAACATATTTATGTGTATTAAAAATAATATATATTTTTGAAAAAATCGCCGAAATATGTGAAAACATATTTATGTGCATCAAAAAATGCACATTTTCGGCAAAATCGTCGAAATATGTTAAAACATGTACCAAAATATGTACCAAATATGTACCAAAACCTGGAAATATGTAAAATATGTGAAAACATTTTTTTGACCGTGTGACCTATGCCTGATCAGGAACAATATCTCAAAGTTTCAACCCGATCGGGTTATTATTGAAAAAGTTTAAAATACATACATAGCCGGACTCTGTACATAATCGAGCCATGATGTCACCCCATACGTGAACAAATAACTAGGTCACCGCATTCCTCTCCAGCCTAACCAACGTCATGCAACAAGAATGAGACCGATTATTTTTCACACGACAACTGCAACATTACGTTATGACTGCGCTACTGCATTTTTACGGCATTTATAATTCCACCCCACCCCCACCCAAATCCAACAAAGTTTTATTAGTTACAGAAACTCCTGATCGACGAATTTAATTGGTCTTAAACTTTTCATTGTAAGTTTTATGATATTTGTTTCTAAATTAATATGGGTATATTTTAAGTTAAAACTCAAACGGTCATCATATACCTACACAAGTATGCAGATTTTTGCCAAATTTTAGGTTAAAAAATTTGAAATATAATTTTAAAACGTTTAATCAGCTTCTGTAGCCAAAATATGCATATTTTGTATCCAATTTTGGAATGTTAAAAAATTATCTTAAATGCTAAAATGCAAAAAGGCACATAGACACACAAAACTTTTTTAGTCACTTGCCAAGGGGCCCCCAAAATATAGTTGCGCCACTGGGTAAGGTAATCAAATTTCTTAATTTAATAGATGGTTTAATAGATGGATTGGATAAACTATACGAATGATTTCAGTTTGATTGACATTAACTTTAATTAATTTCATGAAATTGCTGCATCCTCACGCTCTGCGAATAACATGCTTTCCACGATATTCTTGACAATTGAAGCTTATGACGCAGATGATTAACATAAAATCTGCCAGTGTTCTGTACTCATCGTTTTGTATTCAAATTATTCTTCAAATATTTAACAGTTATAAATAAATTTGTGTAAGATTTATTTCAATTTGTGTGAAATCTAGGCTAAAACAATAATTACTTTAATGTTACTCATTATTGAGAAAAATATTTATACGCAATGTCGCATTTTAATTGTGACTTGTTGGATAAATTTTACCAAGGACTTCAATTTCAGTTGTTATTTTACTTAAATTTTGCACAAATTTATTTAAATTGAGTAATACGGTGTGAGAAACAGAATAAAGATCATTGTTTCGCTCCAGTTTTTATAACTGTCCAAAAAGTCGTCTAAAAGCGAGTTTAACCACTTTTGGACATTTTGGAGTTTTGGCGTGGTTTGCACAATTTCAGAATTTCCCGTAAGAACTCATGCTCAAAGATTTTTCTTCAAACATTAGAAGAAAAATGTTAAATGTAGAAACATTACCCACTAGATACCAGGTTTTCCACGCTAAACTATCTTGGACGTTTTCTACTGTTTGGCGAATATTGAATTTTGTCCAATTGAAACCCTATTCTGAAAGTCAAAAACGAAACACTACCAATAACTATAAAAAATTTATGCGATCCATAGTGGAAAATTATTTTCTAAAATTAATCAGAATAATTATTTATTTATCCAGTCCCATTCATTGTTACTCTTTCATTTTACCAAGTTTACTAAATAAATCTGCTTAATTAATGTCCATCATTTTAATCCATGAAGACAGCACAATTGTCCTTAATTTTTTTACTGCTTAATTAAATACTTGAATACAATGTAAATCCTTAGCTATTTAATGACTTTCGCCTTCACATTATCAAATATGTTACTATTCTCCGTGAAAATCTTAGAATAAGCTGCTGTAAAATTTTCGTTAAATCTCAAAGAAAAATAAAATTGTTTCAATTTCGAAAATATTTATCTACAGGCAGCGAAATGGTTTACCAGTCTTGCCGGTTATTAATATTGGCAACCCTACTTTCCCAATTTCTGTTAGGTATATTTTTTTTAAATGGTCAATTTTTATTCAAATTTGAGCAACATTTTACCTAAATTTGTAGAAAGTTTAGAAACCACTTTATCTCAAAATACCTCAACCCACTTGAGTCATAAAAATTACTAAGTTGCGTTGAGTAGATTTTCTAACAATGAGCAGGTGTGAGGTGGTTATCCCCGATATCGATTGGACTAATTTTAAATTGTTCAAACTCAAAAATAAGTAGACACGTATTTTTCTTGAATAGGCAGGTTTACGGCCGGGGCGGAATTTTGAAAAAAAAATCAGCCAGAATAAGGGTTTTTAAAAATGCTGTAACTTTTCGAATTTTAACCTGAATTCAAAAGTTAAACACAATTTTTGCTCAGAATTACTTGCATGAAATTATAAAAATTCATTTTGAATAAAACTTTGAATTAAAAAAATATCGTTTTTAGCATTTTTAAAATTCAGAAATGGCATTAAAACCTCAAATTTTAAAAATTTTTGAAAATGAATTGTTATAAATAATTTCATGGATATATGTAATTCTGAGATAAAATAGGGGTTAACTTATGAAATCGGGTTAAAATTCGAAAAGTTACAGGGTTTTTAAAATCTGGATTTTGGCTGAAATTTTTTTGAAAATTCCTCCACGGGCGTAAACATGCCCATTCAGGAAAAATACGTGTCGACTTATTTTTGAGTGTGAACAATTTAAAATTAATCCAGTCGATATCGACGATAACTTCCTCACACCTTCTGATTGTCAGTTAATAGTTGCACAAAATAAGCAGGTTGTCTTTATACAAAAATAATCCAAATGGTTGGGTCGTGTCCAGTATTCTAATTTTTTGCTCAAGTTTTCCAGAAAATTTTATTCCATATCCCTAGAATGAAAATAAATTTAATCACGTTCCATTCATTTTTCAGAAACACACGGCTATGAGGCAACTAAGCCTTGTGGCTTTTCTAGTTTTGAGTGTATATCAGGATACATTGCGACCTTTAACAATGCCAAAGAATGTCGGTGCGTCCTAGAGTTATCCCCCGAAGAAAAGAAAGAGCAGGAGGAAAATCAGTGCCAACATTTCATAAACAGCTGCGAACATCCGGTCAATGGGGTCAGAGCAATAACAAACGAGCTTCCTTGCAGTGAGGCAGTTGACAGATGCCCCGCTGAAACCAGAGAAAAGCTTTGCAGCGGGGATTCCGAATATTCGAGGTTTGCAAAGTTTTGTACAAATGGGAATATCCTATCAGATCCAGCTTTTTTGGAATGTTTCCAGAACGCGACGAGTTCCAAGTACGTACACGTTGTAAAGGTCAAGACCCGTTCATATATTACGTCATCAAAGAATCCCGATTTTTCGATTCCAGCCCCCCCCCTTTTAACATACACTCTAAGAAACCTGGTGATAACTATCACCGCGCGGTGGTCATATGTGACTCTACCGGAACGGTGACAACTGCACCACCGCACGGTGATTGATCACCACTAAGCTGGTGATGGGCATCCACCCTCCGGTGGTCTTCTGCCACCTGCCGGTAGAGTCACATATGACCACCGCGCTGGTGATAAAATTTCTTAGAGTGCAGGCAAGATATGCACGATATCATTTGAATTCGAACCGCCCCCTCCCCCGTCTTGTGTACGTAATATATGGGCCCTTACTCTAAATAAGTACCCAACTCATGTTTGTTTTCTTACAGGGCCACAATTATGGACTGCATCTTCAGTGTTTATCAAAATCTTACAAGTTCTTTGAACAACAACCTTTTTGCAGGAAAGTAGTAGTCTCTACGATGGTTATATTTATGCAAATATATTGTACTACCTAATTTTAAAATTTGATTGGGAAATTAAAACTAATTTTAATTTAATACGCGGTATTAAGAATTTATTACAGGATTTTTTAGAATGTGTGGTAGAAATCGAATGAGCATAAAAAATCGGAATTCCAGACGGTCCAGGCTTCTTCGTTAAGTCTGGAGTTAGTCAGACTAACTTAGTCTGTAATGTAAATAATATTTACATTACAGTTAAGTTAATAAATTGATTTTCATATCTATGTCATATTTACTAAATATGACATAGATATGAAAATCAATTTATTAAAGTATAAATAAAATGAAGGCTTCATTCTTTAGCAAACACACACTCACTCCAAATAAAAGTTGCGGAAAATTTACCCAAGATTAAGTACAAAGGAGGATGGCACAATAATTGGGTGAAATTTACAGAACGGTTGTGCAAAATTCATCCAACTGTTGTGTAAATTTTACCCAATTGTTGTGCCATCCTCCTTTGTACTTAACCTTGGGTAAATTTTAGTTATTTTTATTCAGAGTGCATATGTAAATGTTTAGACTTAAATATAACCAATTGCATACTTCCTTCATATGGTCACAACTACGTATACATAGTTGTATACATGAATGTATACATTAAATGCATTGCTACATATTTCCACCCTTTGGCCCTTATTTTAGGGTACACTGTATGTATGTACAACATCCCAATAATGTACATACATATATATGTTTGAATACTATAAACAAGGAACATTTTTCACTCTGTGAAAAACAGGGTATGAAATAGTCCAGAAAAATACAAGTATTTCACGAAATATGTATTAATCACACAATGGAAAGCCTACCTTGACAACTCAACCTTTTTCGATCGCCCTTGGCCCAACTTAACACAAAGGAACTCGATCAACTGCCCACTTTCTATTTTGAACTCTCACATTCATCATTCCTCCTTTTCGTCCTAGAAACAAATTTCGGAAATTTTATCGTTACATATTTATTCTACCAGAGCATCAATAAATAGAAAATGGCAAATCATAACGTCAACAGGGATTCGAAGAAATTTTTATATGGGTTCGTCATCACCGGAATGTTCTTTGTCTACACGTTCTTCGCACTTTTTGTCGTATATTTTATGACGGGGCCAGGCGAAGTGACACTGACCCCGGGCGAGAGAGTAATTTACAACTGTGTCCGTTTCTGCGCTTATCTTTTGACATTGATCTTTCTCATTTTTGTGAGCCTGACGACTGGCGTATATCAACTCTACCTCAAAATTGAATTGAAGAAGGGTAATACAGCTTACAATGGAGGTCTTCCAACGCATGCTCACAGATTTGGAGCAAACTAGCGTCAATCGAGCACAAATATGATTAGTATGAAATTTGTAAATGGAACTATCTGCCAATACGCAGGTTTGGCGGAGATATTTGCATCCAAAGGGGGAAAAATGCGCAGTAAATTTGGAAAATGAAAAATTTGCAGCATTTGCGGTGCGTTTTCTCCTCTTTTTATGCAAATATCTCCGCTAAACTTGAGCATTGGCAGATAGTGCCATTAGCAAATTTCATACTAATTATTTTTGTGATCAATTGACGCTAGTTTGGTTCAAGTCTGTGAGCATACGTTGGGAGACCTCCATTGTTAGTAATAATTAATGTATTTTTCAATGGTTTTCATATTCTTAAAATAATTTTGTTTGAAATCTATTAAACGCAAAGGTTTAAATTTGTATTTACATGTTCGGAATAATTTTTATGTTAATACTATAAAACGATAGAAAACTAGTTTACTCATGTTTATTTATTCATTTCCTTATATTCTTTTCTCAGACGCGGGCAACAATTTACGAAATCAGGATGAAAATGACTCAAAACCGAAATCTGTGAAGAGCTCCAAATCAATAAAGAATTATGCATGCAAATATTGCGGAAAGGTGTTTCAGAATTGTGCTAATTTCACCATTCATGAGAGGACGCACACTGGAGAGAGGCCGTTCTCTTGCGATATTTGTGGGGAGGCGTTTATCAAGTTCAGTCTTCTTAAGGATCATGGGTATACATAAATTTGTATTCGCTATTTCCGTTGACACAACAATAAATAAGCTTAATTATTTTCTTAGATCCATTCACGCCTAAGTGAAATCATTCAAGGGTACAGAGTGACTTTTGGAGGCCTTGCTACTCAGAGCCAAAATATTACAAGTTCATTCGCAAGTAAATTTTAGTACCAGAAATTAGACTTTCTTACAGTTTTCATGTTCTAAATTTCCCCTCAAAAATTACCAGCCTAGGTAAATTTCGTTTTTTCACTTTCAACTCAATTTCTCATTTAACGGTTGACGGTTATAAAATATTTTTTAAAATATTAGTTTAAGTGTTAAAAATGGTTTGTTTATCATTACAAACTTGGTACGTATTTATTTCCGGTCGTGAAAATCTCTAAAGTAATTTGAATTACAAAACTTGGGCCAGAAATCAATTCACAATATTCCAAAATAATACTTAAAATTATTTCGTATTGATGATTACACTTTTTAAAAATTCGTTTTCATCATACACAAATTAGTACTACTTCCGTTATTTGGTTTATTAAAAATCACTAATCACTTAATTGCAAACCTCACAAACGGGGAAATATGCATGCAAACTAGTAATAAAGAATTTGTACTAAAGAAATTAAGATATTTCATACATACGTTTATAAAGTTATTCATATACATAATTTTTTTCATGTTGAATTTTTGGTTTTGAATGGATTTTAAGCCTCATACCGTTTTCGGGTTAGGATTGTGGTGGAAACGACACAAAATCGGCTTTGTTTATATTACCCGATAAGGATAAGCTACAATTTACATAATGATTTCCATGTTTTACAAGAAATAGAAATAGCTTCGCATTGTTAAACATAAATTTGAAATTTTCAATGCTTAGTATTTATTGGTTTATTGAAATATTAAACTCACCACCACCATACATAATACATACTCTTGGATTTCGGTACGAGTTCGGATCGTGTCTAGCTCCTTACTACGTGCCGGAAAGGAAATAAATTAATTGCGCTTCAAACACAAAGCGAATACGTATGGATCTGCAGAACCCATATTTTTTTAGAATGCATGTGCAGACATTCGACTTGCAAATCATTCCCTTGTAAAACGAATGATTATATAATAAACCGGGATAAGCTATAAATAAGATTAGGCAAAACTGTGTGATTAACGCTCAAATATTTATTGCTGTAGGCAGATAAGCTTTATAATTTTTAGTAATAACCTGCTAACGTATACATAAAGGGTTTAGGATTTATTACTTACTCGGGAAAACAAACCATTACGTAAATAAGTCTGTATATATATAAGTTTTCCAGATTATATCCAACGCCATTAAAGGAATGCATTGAAGCCATCGGTGCACTGATAAACACCGCACAAATTATATGACTGGAAACTTATTTCAATTGTGCCATACTTAATTTTTCCCTTAGATGAAGCACAAGATTGTACTTTTCTAATTTTATCAAAATATTACGCTATGATTGACATTATTAAAATTGTTCCCATGGTGGCAAAAGTTATCTGTCTGGTAAGAAATTTGTCAGTGTAAAATAAACACTATTACAGTTTCGAATACTTTTCACGTATTATATGTAGACAATCCTCTTTATTGCGATGGTTATTGGTTGTGAAGCACATTTCAATACCGCAGATTACTGTGGACGCAATTCTGGAAATTGTCCAGGTCCTGCGAACGGGATGGAGAAAACGTTCGTAACCTTAACCAATAATAGTTTGGATTTCGTCTCTACTTTCCTGCATTCTGGGGCGACATTTATCGGAGTGGAAGTATTTAACTAGAGTGGTGAGCTACTAGAATTAATTTGAAACGAAGTATTTATTTCATTCCGTAATTCATATCTCTGGTTCTTAAATAATTATGCATATTTGCAATCAATGTTTATCAGTGTATATCAATGCTTAATGGTAAAAGGACTAAGTGCAGCCGTCCTTTAATTTTAAAAAGGCCTAAGTGCAGGTAATAGTTGATTTTAAAAAACAGTCTAAGTGAACAATAAAAATAAGGAAAAGGCCTAACTGCAATATATAAATTTTAAATAGTTAATTATTTATATGGTCAGCACGAATATTTTACTAAGATTAGGCTAGACCTAGCCAACATAGACTGCACTTAGGGCTTTTTAAAATTAAGGATTGACTGCACTTAGGTCATTTTAGAATTAGTACAACGACATCCATTAAATAGGACACCGGCTGTCACGTCACTGCTGGAATACTTCTCATCATATCTGGAGTACTGATGATTGTTTCGGCTAACCTGATCCATTCTGAGACACATCAAGTGACCAGGGAAGACTTCAAATATTCAAACAAATTGGCGGCAGGGGTATGACAACTGCAAGTTACATTTTTTAGATACAACTGCAGACGGATAATTTGTAATATCGCATGTTTTTATGACTATAATTAATAGGTGCTGGCAATAATTGCGGGAATCCTGTACATTGTTACGGCCGTGTTGATTGTCCATTATAGGATGCGTGAAATTCGGCAAAATAATTATCGCCGGCGTGCCGAAATCTTGGGAGAATTAGGGAACCCACCTAGCATGGTGGTTGGGGAGTTAAGACCCGTAAATGATGAAGTAAGTAAATGATTCTAGCAATATTTACCCAGTACCCGCAGAAGAACTGTTATAAGATTTCCCGGGTAAATTAAGCAGGCCACACATTTTTTTAGAAAGTCGTACTATTTTTTATTGAAATATCCATGCAATTGTTTGTTATGTCAATAAGTGTAATAACAAATTCAAGAAATTTGTTTTATTTTCTCATAAATCTTGAAAACCTAACATGAATTTTATCAACAATTTAATGTAAAAACAGAGCAAGAAATATCTATGAATACCTTAATGCATATTTGAATTAACTAAATTTAACAGGAATCCTTTTCTCACTAGACTCTCCATCTATACATATTTGTGTACCGTGTAACGCTACTCTCAAATATTGGATCTCCTCAACAATGTCATTCTCGTCTAACAACTTCCACTCGGAATGCTGATGTTTCGAGCAAACTAGTTCCTCACCGTTAATATTGAGAGGCGAAATTTCAAATATATTTCGAAACTCTGCTCTAATTGAGTTGTGAGTGATTCCATGTAACAAGACGGTAGCTAAGGCGTCATTTAAGGTGCAATACTGAATCTCCGTATTATCAGAAATTTCGAAATAATAGTCCTTCAAAAATGATTCTCTCCTTCTCCTAAGATGCTCAGGACACAACAAGAAAATTGTTAACTTATTTTTATGATCCAAACTAGTGTTGAATTCGAGACTTCTAAGTGGAGTAGGAGAACTACTCTCTCCGCTTCCATAGCCCATTGAGATCTGAGCGCAAATGAACTTTCCTTCATGTTCCACAAATTCTACAGAATTCGACATATTGGTATTGTACAACATACATGTATATTCAGAACTTATCAATACTCTAGTTTTACTGGGTATTTGGAATTTAAATTTTGGACAAAGAAATCCAATAGTTTGGTCGTATAGATTGGCTCGAATGTTTGAAATTCTAACAGCGTTTTTTAAAACCTTGTGGAAATGAGAGCAACGAAAATTTTGGAAAATTATACTGTACTGAATTTCAGCGTCTGTGCCCATTTTATGTTTACAAATCGTGTCTAAGGTGGCAAATATGAGGGCAAGCAATGTTTCTGGGTTGACATCGAGGAGATCATTAGCGACACCGCCAGGTCCAAGAAAATATTGGGCAAGCGGCTCAACGTCATGATTCCCTTCACTTATGCTCCCTTGGCCGCCTATATTTATCAAACTTTCTCCATTCGGAAAGCAAATGGTGTTTCGATTTGGTCCATAGATTGGGATTATGGAATCATTTTCATCCAGGATATATACAGTAACGTCACCCCAATTAAAGGCAATGGCGGCATGTGGAATCCTATTTTGAACGTTTGAAGCAATACTTTCCACAGATTTGAAGAGGTTTCGCGCATCTGTGCTTTGTGTCTCATGGTCGCGTTTGAAAAAATTACGGATCCAGATATCACGCAAATACATTGCTCTGACATCAAAGTACGAAACCGATGGCTCCAATCCACTATCGCGTAATTTGTCGAGGAATATCTTCTCCAAGTCGTGCACACTCCCAATTCGATGATCCACTTCCCTCCGGGTGGCGACACTAATGAATTCGCCCGTATCTTTAATCAACGGATGTTCCAAGACTTGATTGAAATTGCCTTGTTTAATGTTATAGATAAAGTTGCTTCTCTCCTTCCCAATTGGTTTAAGGTGTAATATTTCGCAAATGATAAGCCCCAAGGTGTAGATATCGCTTCGGTGGTCGTACATGTGGGATTCCATTTCAGGAGCACGGTAGATGAAAGTGCCGACTTTACTGGTGGGTGTGTCTGTCCTGCTTTCCTCATTATGAAGAACTCTGCATAACCCGAAGTCTCCAACTTTTACGGGCAAAAAGAACGAAAATTCCTCCGTCGTCGAGCTAAACATAATATTTTCTGGTTTCAAGTCGCGATGGATGATCTTATTATCGTGCATAAATCCAATCCCAGCCATTATTTGGGATATGATTTTCATCTGGAAATTTTGCATTTCCGGCGTCAATTCCTGGGATGAGTGAAGATTAAGCCATTCTCGCAAAGTTTGGCCGCATAATTCCATCTTGACACAGATCGTGGCAATAAATGTGTTCCGTTTTCTTGCTTTGTTGACCACCGTGAGGATGAATGGAAGGTCTTGGATATTTTCTGGGACAGGTTTTAAAATATTATCTAGCTCTGCTAGGGAGAAGTTTTGCAGTTGCGCCTCCTCAATTTGGACGACGTTCGGGTGAGATTTTCCTTTCATGAGGGAAGTCTCGCGGAAGACTTGTTGCTTTGCTGGTGACGGGAAAATTATTTTGGTGGCGGAGAAAAACTGGTCTTCGTTAATGGATTTGAGTACTATGCCAAAAGAACCGTGTCCCAGGTAGGAAGTAAAATTGTGGACGACCCTCTTTGATCCCATATTTACTTTATCGTGGCAGGGAAATGTGATGGCGTGGCAGAAAGTGTGGTCAAATTTGGACGTGATGGACTACGTGTCCAGAACAAGTATAAATGACTGGAATTTATTTTCTGTTGTCATGTTATGTTAAGGATTCATTGTTAATAATCTACTAAATCATTCATCACATTTGTTTGATAATCAGAAAAATTACTGATAAAAGACCTGCAGTCCGGCCGTCATATTGCCCGAGTCATTTCGTATTAGTATCATACTTGTTGAAAAAAACTTTTTCAGTCATCTGACTTCATTTCTTACTTCGCCCCATGTATTAAGCATAGATTGAAAAATGAAAGGAGTGAGGAACCTTCATTCGCAGTCACTCATCTGAAATGACTGAATCTTTCGCTCATTCACTATCATAATCAGTCACATGAATGAAAGTGAACAGGTATGCAGAATATTGAGTAATATAATAATTAGACTCCATATTCTCAATTTGCACTTGCACCTCCAATTGAATTTACTTTGAACTGAATAGCTTATCTTGGCCCAAGTGTTATTGCAAAACGGACAGACGGACAGCACGGGTTCATAAGCCTATGCTTGGCGTAATACATATGTAGCCTTTTGCTCAATATGACTCACCCGATATGTACATACCGAATATCCATTAGGCACAAACATATGTACAGAGTTGGGTAATTCCAAGTTTTTGAATGGATTACTGATTACAATTATTTAATTTTAGGGGATTATGAGATTTCGGGTTACATTCAAATTGGATTCAAATTGTAAACTAAGGATAACATTCGGGATTACTTTCAAATTTGTATTCACTAAATTACGGATTAGGGATTAATTTGATCGGATTATATTTTTTTATCACTTAATGAGCTAACTAATAAATTTTAAATATAATTCACATTTCTCGTGTTGATGATTACTTTTTAGCATGACAAATTTTTTTTTATTGTAAACTGAAAGTAAAAATGATCTCGCTGGAAGATATTTTTAGACTGATGGTGATTTTTATTAAACAACTTGGTTTTAAGGTTTTGACAGTACATAGGAGACATTCATACATATGTAATAATATGTGGTCAGAAGTGACCATACAAACTACGCAGAGTTATGCTCAAACGAAGTGTCCCTTCTAATGAGGCATAAAAACAAAAGGACCCTTTTAATCCCTTGTCCTGGGAAAAAGGTTGGAAAATGCTCAGCCCTCATAAAAGTCGACAAACTTAAAAATTGATAAATACAGAAAACTTTGTTAACATGCATATTTTAACATAAACGATTAACAAACTTGAAATGCCTACTTAAACTGCTGCAAAGTAAGTAGTATTTATTACCTTAATTAAATTTGAATTAATTTACAATCTGCTTATAGAAGAATGATACATTGAAAACTTGTAAAATCATGCAAAATCTGCACCAACTCTGATAACATAAAATAAAAATCATTTATCCATCGGGTAAGCGACCCAGCAGGATAGGAGTTGAAATTCCCAAAGAATTTATTTAATTATTTATGCACGGTCGGCATCTGATAAGATTTCCATTAATTGGCAAATGATTAGATTAAATGCGAGCGAGTGATCGGTTCGCTTTGAATGGGCACATCCTTTGTCGGTAGTCTGTCTATACTACACATATACGCACTTACCAACTATTATTATTGTGATAATCGTTGTGAATAAAACTTCAACAATAACTAAATTGGTTGTGATTAATATTCTGTGATACGTCTTACGGACTGGACTAAATAAATGCAAACGCACCCACCCATTTATTTTGACGCAATTTGCACAAATGGGGCAGAATAAGGAGACAAAATAATAATGTTGCACTAATTGAGCAGAATTAGAGACGTAATTAAAAAAATATATTTTTGCGAGTTTGCCAATCTTGTCCTCCACTAAATACCATTTCCCTACATATCTTCTCCCTCAAATCCAACATTATGATGTACCTAGATAAATTAGGTATATAACATCACATGCCCAAAACTTAACTTTGTGACTACATGCATGCTGCATTAATAAATATTCTGTACTTGTGCAACTCTGCAATGTCAGAGTTCAAGTCCATACATATCTTGCATTTACAGTTGTATTTAGAACATTGGGAATCTGAACTTCAGACCATTGCGAAATAACTTCATCATCGAATGATCGAATTTATACAAAGGGTGTCCTGCTATGAGAACAAGCTTGCTTAGCCATACATAACTGATCGTTTCTGTAGTACAGAATGTGGTTTCTACCCAATTTGTAATACAAACTAAATCAAGTAAATTGCAAGTAATCTTCGAGGGAATAACTCCAAGTAAAAAACAATTCGGGAAGCGATTATATGCACTCAGGAGGGGAGCTTGCGAGGTTGATAATAACAGATCTTGATACCCTTTGGATATGTGATAGGGTCTCATGAGTGTACTAAAACCCTGAAGTGGTTTGACTCCATGGCCACATTTGCGCCCGCCACACCCACTCAAAAATGCCCAAAAAACGCTTCCACTCCAGTTTTCACTCACTCAAATCCACGTCAAAAATCCAATTTTACTCGGATTTTGAAATTTCTTTCATCATTACCCTCCCAGATAGTTGCTTTCTTCAATCCAATATCAAACCCATTTTTTTCGAAATTTTTAGTATTTTTAAAATTTGAAATTCTGAATGAGGATTGTTGTAGTAATCAACAACTCAAATTACGCCTGCGAAATAATCATCAGCAAAATTGAGTTTGATATGGAATTGAAGAAAGCAACTATCTGGGAGCGTAATGGTGAAAGAAATTTCAAAGTCCGAGTAAAATTGGATTTCTGGCGTGGATTTGAGTGAGTGAAAACTGGAGTGAAAGCGTTTTTTGGGCATTTTTGAGTGGGTGTGGCGGGCGCAAATGTGGCCATGGAGTCAAACCACTTCAGGGTTTTAGTACACTCATGAGACCCTATCACATATCCAAAGGGCATCGAGATCTGTTATTATCAACCTCGCAAGCTCCCCTCCTCAGAGCTATTCTTAATTGAATTAAACAAAATTTGGATCAATCAAGTGTAATTCAATGACAATCCACGCCCTTAAACCTCTATTTCTTGGAAATTTAAAACTTCAAACTTCAAAACTTTAAAATCAATCCTCATTAAAGGTACATATGTGTGAAAAGATCAAAGTTGGCTAATAAGGGTAAAGCAATAATCAGTCACTTGAATATTTAGGAATGAGAAATAACGGTATTGTGCAAAAATAAGGTGACCCCGGCTTCCATTGAACGTAGCGTCTTCCAGTATAGCCCCAGGTGTTCTACCTTGAACTACGAGATAATTGTACCCGTCAAACCTCACAATAGAAGGACATCGCACCACGTGCGTATGTTTGTACACTGTTCTAGCTGCAAAATAGTATGGGATCGGCACTTGGGCCACGTGCAGTTTTCGAGAAAAAAAGTCCGAACAATTGGGTTTTCCAAATGCGTTAAATATGCATTTATTTTCAAATTTACCCGGGTATTTCTCGGTTATCTTGTCGGTACAAGCACATCGCACCACGTTCGTGTATTTGTACTCTGTTCTAGCCACAAAATTGTGTAGGATCGGCACTAGGGCTACGTGCAGTTTTCGAGAAAAAATCCGAACAATTGGGTTTTCCGCATACTTGATGTGCATTTATGAGCAGACCTTAATTTTTCGTCTAGTGAAATTTTTGAAATTTATAGCAGAATGTAAATTTTTGCTGATCAGGCCCCGAATTTGTGGAGGTCAACCGGGACATATCCTAGGACGCTAAGTTTATTGGGCCCCTTAGGGTTTCCAATTAGTCTTCAAAAAACCAGAGCTCCGCCCTACACGACAACAAAATGTTTAGCACACATTTATCCACTAAAATAAAATGCAAAATAGTGTTTTAAAATCAATTAAGGTTAAATATTATGGGTTAGCCGGAACCATTTTGGCAGACTAAACCCGGATGGCTTGGGTATTTACTGAAATTTTCCTAATTGTCTTTCAACAAATTGCCTGATGAGAAACTGGTATGAATGCCGTAAAATTGTGATAGGTTTCAAAGGAGAAAACTATTGGTTATGTATAATCGATCCCAGAGTTGAAGTTCCGTGTTTACCATTTACTAAGACACTCTTAACATTGCAAGAAAACTGTAACAAAATATGTTAATAAATCGTACTTGTCATCATCATAAGCTACAAAATAACTTCATGGTCTCAAACCTGATCTGGTCAACGGAAGAGAGAAAATGACTTAATACATCCCGTAGACTTTACATACAAAGAAGAATAAAATATTACAATAATATTCGACGACGAGAAGCTGGTCAATTTATTCGTTTCCAGTTGAAATTTTTTTCGAGACCTCGAAATAATTATTCCTACTCGGAGCGCTTCAAATCAGACGTGATTTTGGAAACATTTCCCAGACAAGCAACGTTTACGGTTTTTAGAAATAAAAACCACATTATTTTGCGAAAGAGATGCAGATCAAACTAAAATCGTCCAAAATATTCACCACTGGACTCTTGACGATGAAGGCTTGAGCCAAGAAATATGACGTTAATCTGGAAAATTAAAGGCCATAAGTAAATTGTGAAATCAAGAAGTTGTTTTGTCGACTTTTTTTTCGACAAGGATGTCCCCTCGGTAAAAATCATCTTCCGCCGCCACTGCATGTTAGCACAACATTTTAAGTATTTATACGTTTAGTTAGAAAAACAGGTAATGGCTAACAAATTTCTGGATATGGAAAACAGGAAGGAGTGTACTGCAATTACATTTCAAACTACAACTTACAAATTACAGTTGTATCAACCCTAATTATCAGTTATAGTTGGATCGATATTATTATTTTCTTGCTAGGTTCATTCAGTTAATTCACTAAAACTTTATGGATTTACCCGATGCAGAAGTTTACAGTTGGGTGAAATTATAAAAACTACTGCACAGACTTTGCGTAGTACCTCATGCGGAATGCGGTTATTAATATTTGTTATAATTTAGGGGTAAATCCGATAAAAAATGAGGGAAATAACGTGCTTTGTATTAAGGTTTTCAAATTTGAGAGCATGGGGCACTCTAATATTTTTAAATTTTTTCTAAAATGTTTTTTGCGCTTTTCATGAGGTAGAAATAAGTTAAACATATGCAATTAAGGAATCTATGTTTTAAATATTAATTACTTATTTAAAGCGTAAGGCAAAAGAGAAATCTCATGTCGTGATGCATTTGGAATATGTGGTGTTAGTTTCGCAAGAATGACAATTTGCAGACAGGCAAATATTCCTAATTTTTATTCGTTTGAACAGAAAAATGCAATTAATATCATTGTTCGACAAAGTATAACAGAAACAAACCAATTATAACTAATTTGGGTCAAAATCTATACCTCCAGTATTCTCCAATTTTTTAAGGAAATCTAATCAGTAAATTTCGTTTCAACTGCCAATTTTGTGTCGAATCCCAGCTGTTTGGCGTGACTTAAAGCTTTTTCTTTCAGGTCGTTCGTTAGTTCTTTTTCCGTCATCCATAAGCCCCAAGACTGCTGGCCGTCGGCCCAATCTGTCGCGCCAAAAATGTAACTCTTGTTATCCGAGAACACTAAGGTTTGACGATCTGTAATATTTTGCCAAAATTTGAATAAAAAACGCACATCAGATTTTTGAAATACTTTTAATTAAAATAATTTTAGATTTTTTCACCCTCTCCAAAAACTACTCTCTTTTCATCATCCAACACGAGGGAGAAGTCCAGATCCTTGACTCCAAATGCGGACAGCTTGGAATTTTTGGCATCCCAAACACAATTTGCCTTCATAACGTCATCCTCCGTCAGAGTGTTGATAGGGCGCTGAGTCATAAATGTTGCACTCCTGTACAAGTCGAGGCGACTCCAATACACGAAATACCACGTGGGCACGGAACGCAACTTAAAAAATAGTTATGTTTATGATTCAGGAAAAAATTTGTTTAATCCGCAAAATTTAAGATTTTGCAACGCTCCCAAATAAATAAAGTGACGTGTTTGCTCTAGCAAATAAGTCCATGACTTTATTGACTAATTAATGAATTATTCGATGCTAATTCATGCATATTTGCTAATTCACATTGCAAAATTATTTAATTTGAATGGATTCTGAGGGCATCGTATTTATTATAAAATTTGACACTAGCTTTCGAAATGCTTATTCCTTCATCAGGTCTTTTCAAAATTATTTAATTCATATTCTTTAATAAATACAAATTCTTTTTTTAAAATCTTACCCACTCCCAGTCCAATCCATCCCATGTTTTTGGCTCGCAAACCTTACCTTCCTTTACAGATTCCTCGTCCAACATTTTGCTTTAAAAGTGTATAGTTCTAACTGAACAACAAAACTTCCTGTGTATTGCTGGCTTGTTAGAACGAGAATGCAATCTGTGAGCACGATTTGCATGATTTGCATACAATCTTCTGGGTTGGCCTTGCCCAGTTGCCATGCGGAGTCAGTGCACAAATACAATAAAGCAGATGTTATGGTACATATCTACATAACTAGCATTTACAAACAATATGTACTAACGAGATTAAGAGTCTTATACGTTTTCATTCATTTCTATATATTTTCTGCACAATTAAAGGACCATCCATGTATTACGTCGATTTTACAGAACTGTAGAACTCATTCATCCAACATATAAATATGTACGTACGTACACACATTAAGGGATATGAAGGTTTAGCACGAAAACTAAAATGGTGACGTACTATGTGGACGTTCCCCAACTTCGTCGCAATTAGAAAAATTAAACTGTTTAGCATAACCTCATTTGCAAGTGGGCAGAATAAATATGCATTTATATATCTTCATACGGACATACATACCGTGCTATTTTTTACCCCGGATAATAAAAAGTACCAGGCCAGGTTCATCTGTCTTGTTCCATACACTATGAATGGATATATCTACCTTTATGCATCTGGTTACAATTAATATTCCGTGCAACACTATATCTATCTTCGCCGATCAGCTTGTCAAGGTCTCGTCAATTAATATGCACAGATTCATTACATCATATCAACATGAGAGAGAGAGAGAGATGATGGATAGTACCTGGTAAAATCTGCCTCCCTCTTCCAGATCAGAATAATTTTGGTCTGGACGTCCTTCAAATTTTACACTGTCTTTTTGGTACATTGATAACTAAATACTTTAGTGAGGGAAATATGTATGAAAACTTCATCTGACTACATTATTTTTTTTACGTTGCAAGAAGATCATTCATACAATAAAATTCTCGGGCTCGTATTAGAACGCCCATACATTCCACATCAACGTCAAAAAAATTCCTTAGCAAGGTAAAAAAAATGCTTAGCACCGTTAAAAAATTCCTTTGCAACGTTAGAAAAATTCATTCGAAAAGCTAAAAAACTTCCTTAGCAAGGTTGAAAAAATTCCTTGACAACTTTGAAAAAATTCCTTGACAACTTTGAAAAAATTCTTTAGAAGTCCTAAAAAATCTTAGCAGCGTTCAGCCAGTCTTTTAGATGGGCTTATAGGCTAGTTAAATATAATTGTTCATTGTGGCTGACCGAGCAGCTCGTGCTGGCTGCTATTAAATACATGATGTGATTTTTTGTTAAATTTTATCATACTGAGATATAGTGACATGAATTTGCATGCATAATTATTAAAAACCGTATTAATCTTCCGTTAAATGATGTATGTCACAAAATATTTGCTGCTAGATGGCGTTTATTCCTTACCTTTCTTTCATCCGTACCGGAAAATCTACAAGCATGCAAAAAAGCAAGAAACAATTTCTTCTTGGTCCCATTTTCACGGAAAATCGAGAAGATAAGCGGCTGGTTTGAGGTGTGCAAATACTAATTTTGTGTTCCGGTGGAGTTACGAAATAGATGTGTAAATTGTTCGCGATGTGTGTATGTGCGTAATAGATTCTTTGCTGTGTAATCTGTTTACACGGACATGACACTGCAACAGATAAGAATTTACTGCAGAGCATTTAGTGCTATTAACATAAACTGTTGGAAATACATACATATTTGCTACGACAGGAAAGACGTCGCAAAGAGACGATAAAAAGTAATAACGAACGTACATATTAGTTCAGGTAATTAACAGAAACTGAGAACCACTAAACACAAGTCTAAATACAAGGCTTTATTTTCTACATATTTAGACCTAAAATTCGCAATGGAATATTTCTGGTTCACGATTAAAAGTAAGTTTTTTTATGCAATTTGTATTTATTTATTTTTTAATTTTCATACTCGGCGCACAAGTTGCTCGTTAGAAAAACCTGCAGTGTTGAAAAACTATTAACCCTTTAAACTGTAGCGACGACAATTCTCGTTTTATAAGAAATGGGTTAATTCGGGAGTACGACAATTAATTACTTTGCTCACAACATTAGAGAAAATTAATTTTCGCCATTTTCTCTCCGAGAAAATGTCATGTAAATGTGATGTAAATCCTAAAATTTGTTGCAATTTGGAGGGATTTCTCCTATGCCAACACAATGCTAAATTTGAAGATTTTCTTATCGAAAATTTGGATATTTCCCTATACCATGCAATGCTAAATTTTTGGTTTTTCAGTTTTGCGAGTTTTATTAAAACCCCTGAATTTCTCCTCCCGCGCCATGACCACAACATATTTATAGCGTCCCCGATTTAACGCATTTTCTTGTCGTTAATCATACACGTTAAAGGGTTAATTAAATCATTGCTTACTTACCGGAGTAAATGCATGACCCTACCAGCAGTTGAAATACCGTTGATAGAAATAAACTACTACCAACCGGGTAGGAAGCTATTACCAAATCAATACCAGTACGGAGTATAGAAGATGTGACTCTATAATATTTTTGACAATTTTTATAATTGGGAAACCTTTACTTTTTTGTATTAATAGTGATGATGGTCACATACATGATTTTCGGAGAGGTTGCCGGCGTCGCCATGGGCGTTGGTTGCGTGATGTACAAATCTGTGTGGCTTACTCCACCCAGAATGGATGGGAGCATTCCCAACGAAGAAATCCCGGAGGGCGCGACCGATGTATAGATAAATGTTCCGTAAATGTAAATTATTATGGACTCATTTAATCATGAATATGTAAGAATATAAGAGAAGGTCCATAAATCTAATTCAAAAAAATAATTTTTATACAAAATTTCAAAAATTTCTAGAAATTTCAGTTTTTGAGACCGCCGCGAAAAAAAAGTATTTTTATTCTCAGGGGACCTTAGGGTATTCAAAAAATTTCAGCCAAATCCGAGCTAGACCGCTATACTGCAATTTTGCTGTTAATTATTTCAAATATGAAAACGTTTGTAGAGTTGATAAAGGATGAATTTGCTTTTATAAGATGTGAAATTTGTAAATATGAAGCGAAATTGTGAATAAATTCAACGTCGCATGTGGAATTTTTCGCTAAATTTAGTAAAATTTATTTAATACGCGCGTCCCTGTTGTTTAAAACACACAGATACATATTAATTTACACGGGAAGACGAGTTTGCTGAGATTGCAGCGTAAAATCAAATCGTAAAAAGAAATAATTATTCGGATAGGAATCCCGCTTAGCGCCAAACAGGGCGAAATGAGAAGGCGGGATTAGCACGCACTTGGTCGCAAGTTCTCCCTCAGTTGATTTGGAGTAATCGTAATACGCCAAAACTGGAATTGAGTACTGTTCAACCTGAATAATTATGAAATTATGATATTTTTTATGCAATTCATTTGCAATGTGATGGTTTGAAATGTAACGCTTCGATTTTGTTAAAATTTTGGAATTATGAAGATCAGGTTGATGCAATGTTTTATAAGGGAATTTGTGATGGTTTAAATTTCTCAAAAATTTTGATGTCAAAATTGAAAAATGGGCAATTTTTAAACGGCGTGGGAAACAAACTCTACATTCATCCCTAAAAATCGCAAAATTTTTCAAATTTTACCTAAAATATTTTGAAAAATGCCAACCATTATACAAATTTCCTTAATGGTTGTACTGACCTTTATAATTATTAAATTTCAACAAATTTCAAAATTTTACTTACTTTTCGGCTTGCATCAATTTCACCACTAATTTTCAGCTGAAATGTAAATTTCTCCGCCTCCTTGTCATTTCCAAGCATCGTGACCCAAAATCTGTACTGCTCACCGTCATTGTGCGAATGAAAGAAGAAAGTCTGATTGTTCTTCTTTATTACCTTGTCAATACTTGGAGCCTCGGCGGCTAGAATTAATTAATTAAAATGTAAAATTGAGCTATTAGACGTTTCCGGCAATGGAAAATATTTATAGCAAAATTTAATGCGATTTTGCAAATTTGCATATAAAAAAATATAAGTAGTGAAAAAATAGAAGTTTAAAAAAATCACTATTATGAAAGAGGTAAGGACTCCATTTTTTTGGAACGGACATTACATCAACACACAATTAAATATGTACAAGCTACATACATACCTTCAAATTCATCTCCATCCATTGGACAAAAATAATCTCTACTTGTCCACTCCCCATCGAAAATTTCGACGAACTCGACTCCATGAGCGGTTTGCAAATGTTCTGAATAATCTCGGAAACCGATTGGAATCTTATCCCCACATCGATGAAGTGGTTCCTGCCGGCTCAACGCGCATGTCATCATGTCCCTTAAAGACAATTACTTATTTACAGTTGAAATAGGAAAGACTAAATAAAACCATTGGAGCACGTTGTTACATAGCATATAATTTAAAATAACGTTACCCATTTGAAACGTGAATACACGTTACAATTAATTTTAAGATTAAATAGTAAACTATGCTAACAATGGAGGTCTCCCAACGTATGCTCACAAAGTTGGACCAAACTAGCGTCAATCGATAATACAAATATAATTAGTATGAAATAATTTGCAACTGACACTGAATCCGCCAAGTGCTAAGATTGGCGGAGATATTTGCAGCCAAAGCAGAAAAAATTCGGAGCAAATTTGGAAAATGAAAAACTTTGGGGCGAATTTTCCCCTCTTTTAAATGCAACTACCAAACTTACGAATTGGGAGATTTTGTCATTTGCACATTTCATAATAATTAAAATTATGATCGATACATACCAGTTTTGTCCAAATTTGTGAGCATACGTAGGGAGACGTACATTGTTAGTTAGCTGGGTAGTACATACCTGTAGTAACAATTCGCCAAGTGATCCTTGACGTAAGCCGCGGCAATAGGGCTGACGCACCCCGTGTAAAAATTAGGACAATTGCATGTCAAGTCAAGCTACGAAAAAATATAGTTACCTCTTAAAATGCATATAGTTTTCTGTATTTAAACTTGAACTTCTTTGCAGGGAAATACTTAAATCGTCATCTGTGGAGTAATTTTAGTGTTACATCTTTGGACAATATTTGAGGAAACGTTTTGTCTCCAATTGGAAACTAATTAGTCAAAATCTCATGTAGATAGCAGTCGTAAATACTTATGTATAGAAGTGACGTCCGTATTAAAAAATATTTTAATCACAAATCCGAACATTTCATCATCAAACATAAAAACCCGTTCATTTTTCTAATTCACGACGTCACGTTTGCTTTGTAAATACACCAGTTTCTTACATTCGGTTCGTGACAAAACGTCACTTAATACCCAAGAATAGAGGCCACAGTACTTTCTCAGGTGATAAATTATCACCAAATAAAGCAATTTGTAATTTGAAATGTAATCCAGGTACTGTAATCGTAATTTGTAATTTAGGCAGTTCAATGTAATTTAATTGGAAAAGTAATCCAATCACCGGATTTAGAGTAATCGGTAATTGGTAAGCCAATTACACGATGGACATAATTGGTCCATGTATGGTGATAATTATTTACGGTGTATATAAATACTGATAAGATATTTTCCAAACCTGTCGTGACAGACGCTCAGCCAGAACGGATACTTGCAACCGTGTTCTACAAATCCCACACAGTGCTACATTTTCCGCGCAAATGCCGCACGTAATGTGCCCATTTTCACACCGATGAATCGGTGACGCGGGAGCGTCCAAGCAGATTATGCACTCCAGCGCGCCACGTAACACGGCCGGTGGGGGCGCATAGGATTTCTAGAATTTCAACAAAATTGTATCAAATATTATGCATTTGACATTTTCGAATTAAATATATTTCATTTCCCAAACAAATCATTTTTTTCGGAAAAACTTCATCCCTATTCAATTTATACATACAGGGTGGTTAAAATGTCAGGGTGGCTACAATGGAAAATTTTTCGATGGGAAAAATCCATAAATTTATATTAGCTACCGAAATTTGGTCTCTAAAATGCAACATTTTAAGAATTTTGTCATCAGTTTTGATAATATTATCTATAAAAATCTCATATAAAAATCTTGTAACTAATGGAGATTTAGGGACTTTTCTCATTTGGAAAATTTTCAATTGTAGCGTGCCATTTTAACCACCCTGTATATGTATTAATTGTCGCCAGATTTAAGTCTCAATTTAGCCTAATTCCAAGTTCCTCGTTAAATAAGTTAGTATTTAAAATTTAAATATTCATTTACGAGAAAAGTGCACTCTGCAAAAAATTTAATACAATTCACGATGAAACAATTGGTTGTGTAAAACTGGCACGGTGATAAATAGTTTAAATTTATCGAATTTTCGCTCAACTTTTAGTAAATTTTAGATCCTTCGGGTAAATTTTACACCACCAGTTGTATCATCCCAAATTTTGCTCATCTTTGTGTTTGGGTATTTCGCACTTTTAAATATTTTTCATACGAATAATTCAAAAGCTTACCTTGTTTCCAAGTTTATTTCCACAATGGACAGCGATGACAACGTTTTTCCTTCTCTGGTTTGAAGTAATAAAACATTTATTTAAAAAATTTAAATAAGTGTCCCATGTCATCTTTTCGTCGTTAGAGTTATTTTGACTACATAATTAGTTTAATATACCGAATTACTAAACTTAATCCTTAAAAGCTACTTACCTCAAAATTGTAAACTACAGTTCTTGACATTCTTAAAAATTTGTAAAGTGTGCAAGATAAATTTATTTAGTTTTTGAATTTATTTAATTTTAACCAACGGTTTGTTAAAAATTTGCTTAACTGTCGGTAAGGGATATTTAGACAGCAAAGACAGAAAGTTAATGACTAAATCTACCCATAAAAAATACCCTTCGCTTCAAAATGCTCGCAGTCAAGTCCCCTTCTTCGAAAGGGGTTAACCGACTTGAAAAGATGCCCCGTCGCTAAGCTTTATTTTTAGCAGAAATGGTTCATAAGTCAATTGGTGATGCATGAAACGAGTCATTGACAAGTTATGGATTACCCTACGTACCAACATTGACTGCTGAAGCAGGGTGATATTATTGTCGTGCCAGAAATCCTATCTTGCCAATGTCAATATGTAAAATTTTCCTCCTCCAAACTCACCAAGTCGCTACATATATTTCCGCCGCTTCTGCATACAAAATTAAACTTTGGGTTGACTATTTACTATTCGTTTCCTATGCAGGACCCATAAAGATTAAGGGCCCCTTGTACCTGTAAAAAAGGCAAAGGATGGAATTTATATATACATATGCACACGAGTTCCCGGAAAGGTAAGACTATTTGAAAAAAAGGTTTAAACTGCATGCACTCGAAAACATTAGCTTACATGATACAGTCAACCGCCGAGCTCTATCTTTTACTTCAACCGGCTCAAGTACAATGAATTGTTGAAATTTTTAAAATTCAATTTGAAATTTTTCAATTGATGTATATCACCTAATAAGTAAAAATTCTATTCAATTACTCTTACAATTTGGTGCATGCTCCCTGCAAATATTCCTTCTCATCCAAATCCGGAGTAATTCCCGACCATGAATAATATTATAAATTACGTTTTTTATTACATTTTACCAACTGTCCGGAATAGTCGGGATTATTATTTTTTATTCTGGTGACTCATGAGGGTAATACTAACTTAAATTTTGTAACTACAGAATTGTATTTAACTAATTTGAATTACCACATATTGTGCCATTAACCCAGTTTCTTGAAGAAAGGTTGAATTTCAAGGAAATCAACTAGGTTTTTATTAACACTTCATTACCGACTGGGAAATGACAGCTTATAGTACAAGACGCTTATAAATATTTTATTTGCGATGGATATTCTAATTTATCAGGTTTATTCGGCTGTAACTAATAATATCTTTATGTGGAAATTGGCAAACCTGAAGAATACGGGTTATAATCATTTATTATCGGTGCGGTGATAAATATTATCCGCCGGATAATATCCGGTAACAAAATTTTGGTAAATATGGATTTAAAAATCAGGTTAAAGTATCCATCTCATAAGGAAACCCATTGTGTAAGCCGCAGCCAGTTGCTGCATCTCGGTGACTCTCAGGAACATCGGAATTATAGATTCCTCATTACAGTTGCACTGCTGTTCAAGAGGGAGGAGTAGGATGACCACACTAATTAATACGACCACCTTGATCAACTTTTTGTAGATCGGGCTGCCCTTAGCTCCATGGCCAGGTCGACTCTGCCTCCCTGTTTCCAAAGTACCCCTAGCGACTGGATAAAATTTAGGAACGTGTTGATCAAACGGGATGGTGCTCGACATCTTCAGCTGCTTCCTGAAAATCAAGGTCAAAATACTTTACACAAGCATCAATAGATAAATTTGATATATGTACATATTCTCTCTGAATTATATGTAACCATAATGATCTATTATTTACATATCTGATCTGCTAAAATTAACAAGGAGTTACCCCAGTCGATCTAATTTAAGGAGTTATCTCATAAAGTATGAAGGGACAGTGCAAATCGGACGTGATGGATTTGAGATCAAACCACCCTATCCCTGAGGGATAATCCCTATGATAATTATAACATCATAACATGGGGCGCATTTGTAGCACCCATCATGGTACAAATTCCCCGAAAATCGATTACATGTTTTATGTACGGCCCTTATCACGCGTAATTAAGACCACCTTGGCATGGCTGTAAATTAATCATAACTTGTGTGAAATTCTACGACAATCGAGATTCTGCAAAACTTGTACCAATAATACACTTTGGTGAGCATGTCTTCATTTCGTGAGATTATCTGCATGTCACATCATCTCTATGTATTTAACTATAAACTGCAAATCATCTATCTATGCAAATCAGTTAATCAATACAGGATGTACGACTTGTTTGCAAAAATTTACGAAATTTTCGCAATCATAGAATCCCCTAAATACGCTAAATTTTAAGCTTCGCCAGTTTGCTGAATGAGTTGCGCTTCGAAGTAAGATGCTGTCGCTAAAACGCCCATTACATATAACTGTTTTGGCAAATTAATTAGTTGCCGGTTGCCTACCTATATATTCTCAAGCGTAGTGTTAAGTTGATTAAAATTTCTCCCAATTTTGTACGCGTTTCTCAATTAATGATTTATTAAGAATAATTAATATAATAATAAGTTCACACTGCATACCTTATTTATTTCCTTCTTTCGTCTATCTTCGCTATTCAACTGATAATTCAGTCATCTACACAAAATATTCCTTTGTCGAGAACACATCAACTCTTTCAAGCATACGCCAATCGACCAACCTTCAGCAGGTTAGTAAACGTCCGACTGAAATCATTTTTTAAATTCGTATAGACAAAAACTAAACATAAAAAGTCGGTAGTTCATATTTAGCTTTCGTTTCAGTAATACTGATGGCTTGTATTTTACACATAATTTTGACCATTGTCTTCATAAAAAATGAACACAAGAAAGGGTCTAATTCTGAAATACATATCTATCCATATGTACATAAATCACGTCATGAGGCGATACTAGTTTGAGTTTATGCAGTTTAGAACCTTCACAAAACCAGTGCCAAGTGGATATCCATAAGTTGTGTCACGCAAAAATCCCAATTTTTAGACCCACCTCTCTCTTATTAGCATCTGTCACATAATTATTTACATAGGCACGATATCACTGGATCCTTTCATCCCCCTTCTCTCTCTCGCCAGACATAATTTGTGGGCGCTCCCCAACGTGTAATAATCAAGGTGGGAAGGATGGGGTTCCTTAATATTGGTGCACTCGAATGGATGCGTACATATGCTCCATTTAAATTCAATGTGCTATTTTTATCCAGGCTTAAGGAATCCTAATCCTTGAAGGGAATCATGAATCCGTTGAATAGTTAAAATTCCAGAAATCCTAGTTAAAGTATGTATGAAGTAAGCAGAAAATCTATTATTTGAAGGCAAAAACACTCATTACAATCTACTACCATTATGTAGTAAGTATATTTAACAATAATTATTATTAAGTACTAACCTCCATAATTATCAGTACTGTTAGACTTTATACACAAACATATGGATATTTTTAAGAAACAAAAATTCCAATCATTTTCCAATTTTAGCATAAATTTAACATAAATCTTAACGCATAATGTTACAGTTTTAAGAATGACGTAACCCTTCTGCGAAGTGAATGCATACTGAATTGTAGATTGGTACACGATTCGAAATAAATCCAGAGTAACTTTAGCTTGATGAGGAGTAAAGTTTACTCTGGAATTGTTTTTGATTATTACGTAAAGTGAAGTATATTCTTGTAGTAATGAAAATTTACCACTCAGAAACAAACTATAATAAATAAATGGGAGGAAGTTATTCGCAAGTACATATGTATGTATGTGTATATCAGCACGAAGTTGTATATCATTTCACCCGATTTTTAGCAGTGCAGATACATACATATGTGTATTGTATAAGGTGTATAATAAAAATCTGTAAACGGAGCAGATGCGAATGCAAATGATAAAATGGCCTTTGCCTCACGCATTATCAGTGAGCGAGAGATACGCTGAGACAATAGTCACAGCTTACATACATCGAACAGCCACCATTATTTGCATAATGAGCGTTCAAATAATCGAGTCGAGTCACTCTTAACACTGACAAGGCAGACTTTTATACAACCTGTGAAACAGGCTGAATCAGCTCTGTTGAGTTTTATCGTTATCAGTGCATGCATAATCCTAAAGCTTATGAGTCAGCCTTCTCTTCCCGAGAATTTATTTTGTCAGCAAATATGTACAAACAAAGCACATATGTACGCAGCGCTGTATTCGCCAAAGTTAGGTTTTTAAATCCATGTGGGACTGTAAATTACCCTTCCTAACACTAATCATTTAGCAGGATAAAAGTTTCGTTAAAGTGAAACATACGCGATTTAGTTTAAAGTTTGATACATTTTCCAGTTATACAAGTTAAATTCATAAATTAGGGCTTGAGAAAAAGTGGAAGTTGAAGGTAAGATGAATTTAGTGGCAATAATTATTCATGCCTAAAACCCAAGTACAAGATTGCTGCGGAATTGAAAACTACTACAAAAGATTACGATAGGAATCTCTCAACGATGTTGATTAGTTTAGCCGAAAATAGAAGTCAATGTTTTTTTTCTTGTTGTTTAACTAGTCCGAAGTTCAACTATAAGCTGTATGGATTTTACGACGCCCTCATCACGAAACGAAGGATTTCTTCGGATTTGTAAATGACGACAAAACTTCCAGCCCGCGATCACCAGGTAGCGACAACCAGCTCGATGTCGAAAGCCTTGATGAATCCGTTGGTCAGTCGTCAATTATTTTGCCTCACATTTGTGCATAATTTACTGTTTTTATCTACATAATTATCCTCAATTTCTACCAGATTCTCGATGCTGTCTTTTCCAAGCTCGATATATATGACTTGAAATCCTGCCGTCTCGTCAGCCATGAGTGGGCCAATCACGGTGCCACATTATTAGGAAAGCAGACATTTCTGAACGTCAACAAGCTTTTTGATTACGACGACGATTCAAACCTATACCTAGCGACTCCTCTCGTTAACGAGAAACTGGTACGATGCCTTAGAATCTACGGTCAGGTCGACTCGGTCACTAAAAGATACAAGGATATCGACGTTATTACGAAAGGTTTAAGCATGCTGAATTCCTTAAATATCCAACAAGTCTTCCTCTCAATGGCGGAACGAGAAAATTGTGTGGACGAATGTGTGCCTCAAACACTCGTGGTGCATCCTAATTTAACCACAATTAAATACTGGCCTTACGACGGGTTCAAAAACATTGCGTTGCTCCAAAGCTTTATTAATTCTGCACCGAATTTGACCTCTTTGGATGTCTGCGGCTCCAATTTTCCGGATTTGAAGAGGTGCCATAAGCTCGAATCGCTTAGGTTCTACTTCACAAATTCTGGCCAAACCAACGCTATTGATAACGTGACAACTTAAATGTTGGGACAACTTAAAGATTCCTTAATCGAGGCGGACTTAGACTGCAAAAATACTACGCCCGGTAGTCTGCAGGTAAAAATTGAATTATGTGTATTCCATTCTTTATGGAAATGAAAGAAAAAAGTGTTTGTACCATATTCATTTGTTTGAATAGTAACTGAATACCAGATTCATTTTGTGTTGAATAAGCCAATGCGAACAGACATGATAAATACGCATAGTTGGCGCAGTTTACATCCGCTTCCGGGGTCTGCCGCTGAAGTGAGTTTTCGCTTCCAGCCACTGAGAAAAATTTGTGCTTCTATCGCCTCGGTTTCCGACCTCAATTTTCGCCGCAAGTGGCACGACTTCCGAATACAATTTTTGCTTCCAGCTATTAACACATCCGCTTCCGCGCTCAACTTGTGCTTCCGAAGTACAGCGGATTCGAACGAAATTAGTGCTCCCGACTCCAGCGCGTTGGCCTCCGCTGTCTGTGTGCCAGATCCGACTTCCAGGAAGACGGAAACTGCGCTCCTCTATGTATAATAAACAGGTTTTGTTATCCTGACTCAAATTTGTTTATGCGCACTTCGCATTTATTTCAGGGTCAAAATATGAACATTCCAGTCATGTTTAACCTTACGTCACTCACCATGCGCTCGTTAGATGACTGCCTTATCCCTGGCTTCTTGAATGAGAAGAACCTCCCGGCCCTTGTTAACCTATCGCTACAAGACCTTTCACAATGGACGAGAGTTTCCACCCATGTAAACATGTGGCAGCCACACCGAGGAGTGAAATCTCTCGCGCTGGCATATGCTGGGATGTTGCGGCAGGACGACTTTGCGGAAACTATTGTCCAATTATTTCCCGGCGTTAAGAAACTCGAGTTAAATATAATTTTCGCTTGTGAAACTTTAACCCTCGAGATAAGTCAGATGATGGAACAATTCCAAAAGTGGAGCCTGGAGAAGGCAAACTTTGTGGTGGAATGTGTCGACGAATCCGCCTGGATAGTGACCATCCTGAAGAATATGTCGCTGTGGAAGGGTGAGTCTGGCCGGAAACTGGTGCAAAAAACCTGGTTTAAAAAAGTTTGCTTAATGTGTGCATTTAGGAATTAAACGCGTCCACTTCAAGCGCATCAGTTTCACACAAAATGACCTTCCTTTTCCCTTTGAAGACATTACTTCGTACAGTGCGGGACTAGCAAGCGTGAAATTCACCGGGCCTGGCTACGTGAGTAATAAAGCTTGCAATAGTTATGTATGTATACCTGAGATTTTCATTCAGATTTCTAATTCAGGCAGCACACATTGTGGAACTAAAACCATCCGTTTCTAAAGAAAGTGATGTCCCAGTTCAGTTGACGGTATATGAAGCGAATTACCTTAAATGACTTATTATACATACATCCAATTTTGCCAAAATATCAGGTGGCGGAAATCACGGAAAAAATGCAACCCTTCTTTTCACGTTAAAGTACTTCGTAAAAGTCGATAAGTCACGAACTCAGCTCGAAGAAGATGTCTAATGACGAGATCAACAAACGGTGAAATTATTTATTACGTAACATTAAACATTTGATCATACAACAGATGGATGAACTTAATGAAATGGCTTTAATTATTCAAAATCTTAGCAAAAAAGAAATAATTGATGGTAGCATTTTGGTGAAAAGGCGGTTACTTATTTTATGCCTACATAGTAAACAGGGCGGATTTTTTGCGCGAAAATGTTTAACAAGAACGAGAAACTTATGTAAGTGATATTTCGGAAATTATTTGAAACGCGCTCATCTGGTGCAGTTGGTAGTTAAAGTCGAGTAATTCCCGAGATAGGGAGAGAGAGAGTACTTTTATTCAAACCTTAGAAACTGTCGGTTCATACGAAAAATCCGTCCTGAGAACTAGGCATCACGCTCACTGTTTTTTAAAGCTTGTACGTTTATTTACATTAATTTACACGGACACACGGGCATAGCAATCTTGTAATGAGCTTTCACGCCTTACTTAATAACTATAACGAAAGAAGCTATATATATAGTTCTAAACATTGTAACTTCAAAATTATTTAAGCATGTCTTCACATAAAAATTGATAAATTAAATCCATATGTTAAATCGACCGGAGTATCCCCTTGGGGTCAGATTTAGGTATGATGCCGCAACTCTATCTTGATGCCCGTAAACGTGAAGGGCCCTTCGTTCCTGAAAGCTGAGTCGCTCGCTTCTTTTGCATGACAAAAACCCAGTTTAAACATCCAAACTTTCAAATGATGATATTTTAAACAAAAAGAGGACAGAAATATCAAACCATCACATCATTAGAAATTTATACCTATATATTTCTAATGATGATTTCTAATATGATTGATTTCTAATATATTACATTACATGGTTTATATAATGCTTAAATGCTTAAACTGAACCGATATGAAAGTAAATAACAAACTGTCCGTGCCTGGCTCATTATCAGGAATAGATAAGCTGTCATGGCCATAAAGAACCTCACCAGAAAGTTCAAATGAATCCTGAATCATGTACACTCTACTTTAACATTGGCAAACCAGTCGTTTATGTACAGAATCTGTGAAATCGGCCGGTGCGACTCGGTAGAGCTTCGTTATCAGTAATGCAGAGCTCATGAATCCTCCTACACTTTCTGTGTATTACTCATTTTATTGGCAGCTACAAACATAAGCACGTACGCAGTATCTCTCAAATTGTGATTTCTTATACTTTGACGATTATCGATAATTTATCTTCTATTCAAGTTATAATTTGTCTGCAGTTTAAGTGCAAGCGGTATGGACTTGGTGTCATCTTCTACACAAGAGGGATGGATTTCTTCAGTTTATCGTAAAGGGCTATAAAAAATTTGCTACACTTGCTAAATAATTTGCCATATATAAGTCCATAATAATATTATCCATCAACATGGTTCTTGTCCTTAATTCCAGCCTGCAATGACAACGTCGTTAACAAAGCAATGTCTAACGCCTTAATGAATCCACTGGTTAGTCGTCATCAATTCTGTGTTCATTTGGAAATTGCATATTGTTTTGATCTAATAATTCTCAATTTCTACCAGATTCTTGACAAAATCTTTGAACAGCTCAGCATACCTGACTTGAAATCGTGCCGATTGGTCTGCCAAACGTGGGAGGATTATGGCACAACTTTATTCGGAACGCGAACATATCTTAACGTTAACCAGCTTTTCGATTACGACGATGAATCAAACTTATACCTAGCGTTTCCTCTAGTAAATCAGAAACTGATTCGAAGCCTCAAAATGTACGATGAGTTCAAATCGATCGCCAAGAAATACGAGGGCATTGACGTTATCACGAAAGGGTTAAGCATGCTGAAATCCAATAATATCCGACATGTGTTCCTCTTAGTGTGGGAAAGTACAAATCGTGCGGACCAAAGAATACCTCCAAAACTCGCGGTTCACCATAATTTGACCACAATTACGTACAGGGCTCATCCGAGGTCCGGCTACACCAGGTTGCATCCAGTGTTGCAAGCCTTGATTGATTCGGCGCCAAATTTAACCCTTCTGGACATATGGGCGTCCTCGTTTCCGGATTTGGAGAGATGCAGAAAGCTCAAATCGCTTAAATTCTACTTCATACATGCTGACCACTCCGTCACAATTAATAACGTGACCGCAATGTTGGACAAAGCTAAGGATTCATTGACAGAGGTGGAATTTAGCTACAAAAATCATTTGCGTCATGGGCTGCAGGTAAACATTGAATTATACATTCGTTCGTTCTGAAAATTAAGTAAAAAATGTAGTTATGTATATGTAAGATAATCATTCATCTTAAAATTTTGAAAAAATTATTCTATGCTTATTCATGAATTTGCCTAATAATGACTGAATAGTTTATCTATTTATCTTCATCCTGTATTAAATATGAGAATGTGAACAGATTTTGTTGCTATAGTATTTACATATGGATTGATGCGCAGCGTGCAACCGCTTCCGCCTTCGGTGTCTGCTTCCGACGTGAACTAACGCTCCCTGCTTCTAGTGCTTCAGCTTTGGAGCACAATTTGTGCTTCGCTCGCATTCCGACCAGTTGGCTTAAATCTTGCAACTTCTCCAGTTCCGCCGTCCGGAAGTTGCTTCAAACTTCCGGAACTCATATAGCTGTTAGTTTCTGTAAATAGTACATTTTCTAATTGTGAATTTACCCCATTTTTGATACACCCTTCCCATTTACCGCAATGTCAGAATATGAACGTTGTTAACTTATTCTAATTTTTGTCTTTGCGTTTATCGCAGACCCAGAATATGAACGCTCCTGTCATGTCGAAACTTACGTCACTCACCCTTCACTCATTTGAAGAGCGCCCAATCCATTCCTTTTTTAACTAAACTCATCTCCCAGTACTGAAAAGCCTAGCCTTCCGAAACTTGTATAGCTCGACCAGATTGCCAAAGCATCTAGCTACGTGGCAGCGACACCGAGGAGTTGAATCTCTTGCGCTGGATATTTGTTGGGATTGGCGGCAGGACGAACTTGAAGATAGTATCGATCAATTATTTCCAACCGTTAGGAAACTCGTGTTAAAGATGATTTTCGTTAGCAAGATTTCAATTCACGAGGTAAATCTGATGATGGATCCATTCCAAACATTGGACCTGGAGCAGGTAAACATTGACGTGGAATCTGTGGGCGAGTCCGCCTTGGTTGTTGCCGTGTTGAAGAACATGTCTCTTTGGAAAGGTGAGTTTGGAAATTAGAAATCTAAAGAATCATGCATTTTAGAAAAAAACTAGTTCAACTGTCAATCGACAGTGGAACTAGTTTTAAACGAGTCTTAGGACTCGTTTTTATGAACTCGTAATTTTATTTTGATGGGAAACAATGCTTACAGCAAAACAACGGCTGGAAAAATTCTTCATAATTCTAATTTATTTAGGGCTTAAGCGCGTCCGCTTTCATCACATTAGGCTTACACGAGACGACCTTTATCCGCAGATTCCAGACATCATCTTACATAGTGAAGGATTTAAAAGCGTGAAATTCTCTGGGCGTTACTCCGTGAGTAGATAATACAGCTTGCAAGCATTGTACGTACGTTTGTTCAAGTTTTAACCCCAGTTTCAAATTCAGATATCGGGAATTGTAGAGATAAGAGAGATAAGACCACCAGTGTCTCCAGAAGGTGGTCTCCCCATTCAGTTTACGGTACGTGATACTATCCGCCTTAACTAAATGGCTTATTCGATACCAGTTTTGAAATACCCGCAGGTGCCGGAAATCATGGAAAAAATGAGCCCCTTGTTACAGAACTGGTAGAATTTTATTGATCATGAATTCAGTTCAGAGAAGGTGTCCTCAGGAATCAAGATACGATTCACTTACGAAGGAACTTTTTTTCAAGCTACACCGGGTTGTCCAACGAGTTCTATAAAAAAATCCAACCAAATTGACTCGGAAGCCTTTCTCGTAGCTGAGGTAGCAGTTTGGGTAATTTTCGTCATAGCGTCACCGGCAGATTTTGCAGATACGGCAAGAAACTGATTGATTTCGGCGATAGATCTTTTCATTTCGGAGTCGGAAGTCAGAGTGACATTTTGCAAAATAGCGTTTAATTCCTTGACTGCGTTCAGCTTTGAATCCATCGCCACTTTGTCGGCTGCTTTCACAACCTCATCAACTTCTTGAGTGCCTGATGTTTTGGGAACGGCTTTCTTCTTAGCTTTAGCCAATTTATCGGCCTCCTTCTTCGTGGCGATTGTCTTCTTCACAGCGGCGTCAATAGTAGCGATGCTTTTTCTGACCGTATCTTTTGCAGAATCAACGGCGGTAAGGATTTCTGCCTTAGGTGTTCTAAACGCGTCCCTGATTACGGCCATAGCCTCGACTCCAGCATCCTTAATGATGGTCTTAGTACTGGATGAAACGGTTTTGCTGATGTCTTTTATATTGGATATTGCCGTTTTGATAGTAGCCTTCAGGTCGGAGGTGGCTTGTTTGTTTGCTTTGTTAATATCCGAGGTCAGATTCTTTAAGCATAAGTTGGCTCCCTTCTCCACCATCTTCAAACTATGTATTGCCCCCTTAGAAATATTTTTGATAACATCTTGTGCATACACTTGTTTCACGGCCATATCAAACAATTATTCCGCTCGGTAGACGGACATCTTATACGCCTCCACCTGCCTTTTGGCTTCTATGGTGGTGAATAATCCCCACGAGTCTAAATAAGACGCCATATTTCGTTTAACTAACTTCGAAAATTGTATCAGGAACCAGTCGTTCCGTGTAATTGACGTCAACCGATCCCCTTCAAACGTCACCCCCTTTTGCAGAATGGCCATCTTAAAGTAAACGTTCCATCCAAACGTCCTAAACAAATCATAGTAGAACCAGGCTCTCACGTCGCGACTACCCTGCTCCACAATGCTGTGGTTACCAACAAATTTCACCAACGGTCCTGGTGCCCGGCTGCTATCTTTGGGAAACCCTTGCAACGTTGTTCGAACGTATTGGATATTGATATTATTCGTGGATTCTTCCCCGCCATGGAACCTCCACCAATCCATGTCAAAATTGTGCCCGAATTCGTGAAGAAAACCGAAAATTTCGTTGGTATCCTGGACAGATGCTAGGTTTGCCGCAACGATGGCATGACGAATAAATCCAGAAACGTGTCCGGAAATCATTGCAGCGTTCTTAGTTCTCAGAATGTAATCAAAGTTGACTTTCAACTTGTGGCTTCTATACGGCACCGAATGAAACTCATTAAAGGCATCGATCGCTCTCTGCCAAGATAGCATCAATTCTTCAGGGTTCTCAATCAGAGTAAAACCCTGCCGCGGCATTTTTAACTGTAAGCTTGGCGCCGTAAAATATCCCCATGGTCCATCAAGCCCTTTTATTCTGTCCCAATCAGTTAGTTTGGTTTTTTCCAGAAAGAAATGGGGTGTCTCAATTGCCCCCGAAATCTTAATGGATACCCTCCTTAACGTAATGGGTGTTACAATTTTGCCGATCTGAATTGGGCCACCGAAAGGATCACTGAATTCCCCAAAATTTCCAGAGAAATCTTTTGTAAAATTTATGGTGGGATACTTGTTCCAAATTTCTCGCTGGCTCACTAATTCAAATCTACCGTTATATATGGAAAACGCTTTGATTTCATCCGATAAAAATTTAATGCTAACTTTGACTCCGGGCGGTGAATAAAACTCAGTTTCCATGAAGTCCGAGAATGAAGTCTTCGTACCATTAATTTTCTTTTGATATTCCGCGGTTTCAGTGCAACCATACTCATATAAGGTTTTAAAGAGGGCGCCACCATTATCCAGATCGATAGTAAAAACAGTTTCTTTCGATTTTATTCCGTCAATTTTAACAGCACCGGGAAAATGTTCACTGGCGGGATGAGCATAGTTGTCCTCAACATTAAATAGTCTGCCTAGAATCTCCTGGTCAATACGAACTTGTATTCTCATTGCGTCAGTGGTATTAATTTCCGTAAAATTCGCTGGATTGACTGGTTTCAGGCCGGACCACTTTATCTTTATAGCATCCACCAACTTCATGTCGGCTGTATCCAAATTGTTTGCCGCTATCTTAACAATACTTATGGCGTAAATAAATTTGTTCTCGTCCGCGTCTGTTAGGGCATCTGGTGTCGCGTCGATTTTATCCAATACTTCATTTACAACACTGGCCGCGGCGCTCAAATGACCATAGGTCACTAGATTTGTTGAAGTATTATACTTATCGTCGTCCAGGGAAGGCTGTGCTTGTTCATTTAGATACAATACACCCGCATGTCTGCTTAGCTTATTCAAGGGCATGGTTTTTGCGTATGTTAAGTTTAGTAGCCCAGCGTTTGCGGCAACGATGAGTCCACCGCCATTCTTGACATAACCGTCTAGCTTTGTTGCGAAGCCCTCAGAAATGTCAAGTGCTGTGGGGATTATTACCAAGTTAAAAAGGCTTGGATTAATCTCTTCCTCGGGTAACTCCTGCGTCGGGTACCCGCTGTCGGTCAGACAGCTCGCGATCTTTTTACCCGGCTTACTCTTAATAACGACAGGGGCTAGCTTGGATTTTTCATCGTAATCAACCGCCCACATTACACAGTTCACATGAAATTTATCAAAATAGTTATCCGTTGGCGTGATAAAACTTTCGTGAGATAGGAATATAATTCGTCCCTTTCCATAGAGGGATGCGGCAGCCGCAGTAGAAAATCCAGATTTCGCCTTTGCTGCTAGAAATGGGAAAGCTTCAGATCCAAAGACAAAGAGTTTCCCGACTTTACGAGCGCCCTTGATGGAGTCCAGACCGTCCAATAATTGATCTATGTCTGTATTCATGTAATGAAAACCGTAGTCAAACATAAAATCCATACTTTTCTGGTCTTAATTAGTACTACCATTACTTTTCAGCTTCTTGTTTGGTTTCCAAAGGGCTTTTCTTTTTGCCACTTCCTCCTAAAATACAAAATTTGACATGCACGCATTTAACGTTTTGCTTTTTATATGTACAATCTAGTATGTGGACTTACTGGATCCATAATTTCGAACCCTCTCCCCTGTTGAACAGCATCTTCAGGGGTTGCTTCAGTCGTTGTATATCCTACCGTTGTACTCAACTCGGTCGTAGTAACTTCATCCTCGTCTTCATCTGACATGTCCGGCTCGTCGTATGGTGCTGGTGTGGTTGCTTGCGGCCTTTTAAAGCCACCTTTTTGGAAACCTCTTCTTTTGCTAATGGCCTTCTTGGCAGCTTCCACATGGATTTTATCCTTCGCAAACTGGATCAGCTGCTTCGCATTAAGCTTTGTCTTTTTAAAGCCTACGAGTTTCTGTTCGGCACTGGTGGATATCACGATACCCCACGAAGTTAAATACCCGCTGATGTCTTGTCCCTCTATTTCTGAAAGCTTAACAGCCAGGGCATCTCTTCTTTCTTGGTAGTCGATTGTTGTGCTACCGTTACGACCCAATTTCATGACCGTGTCGTGTCCAAAATTCCTGACGAAGTCAAAGTAAAACAGCTTCACAGCGCCAGAGGTGAAAAAGCGATCAAACTTTACCCCATCCTGAATATAGTCTTCCATCACTTTAATAATATTCTCCGATTTGTACTCATCCCTAATTTGTTGTGGGCGAACGAAATGTACAATATTTTTGACATAATCAACAAATAAGTTACCAACAAATGATTCACCGCCCTTAAACTTCAGTAGCGCTAGGGAATCTTCATGATTGTGTGCAAGTGAGTGTAGGATGGCGAGCATGTTGGAGCTACTTTGCCAAATTTTCCTAAACTCTACAAGTTCTTCGCCAATCTTCTCTTGGACCATGAGTGGATTTCCTGAATGTGTTTTTGCACCTTTGTTTGGAAGATCTCTCGTGAAGCCGATATGCTCACGGGTGCTTTTGTATTGAGCTCCGGCCAGTTCAGTCATCCCATCCAGTATACGCTCCCAATGGATTAGAAACTCCTCAGGATCTTGAATCTTGTCGAGAACACGTTTCGGGTAAGACATGATCATCTGGTCGCTGACTAAATCGCCCCATGGCGCCTCCATCAGCTGACGTTCCTCCCGCCAATCAACTAAAGTCATATCTTTAAATTTAAAGCTGGGGCTTTCCACTACTCCAGATATTGAAAAGGCAACGTTGTCGAGAAGAACTGAACTATTTATTTGCCCTATGTAAACCATCCCGCCAAAGACCGAGGGCATTGTGAAAGTCTGGTCGCTTGATTTTACTGTAAATTTCTTAACCGATTTCATATTTGGATATTGTGTCCAAACATCTAGATTAGACGTGTCGTCCGTCCAGTGCCTTATCCGTACCACAAATTCTGTCACGTTTTCCGTTAAGAGGTTCAATCTTAAGGAAGATCCTGGCACGGCATAGAGCAAAGTTGAACAAAATTTTGGACAGGAAATTTTCCCAGTTTTGTTAAGCTGTGCAGTTGCCTTTTAACAACGTTTCGTACACTGAATTCTTCTCAAGGTCAACTGTATAATTGTACGATTTAGTCAGAGGTGAGCTTGCCGGAACATCGCCGGGGTAGTCAGACGATGCAGGATGCCCCAATGTTTCACCTTCGTCGAGGAGATAATTTCGCATAAAGATTTCCAATCTGACCTGGAATTTTAGCCAGTCGGTAGAATTTATTGGATTTGCTAACGATGGCTTGATTGGGGGCAGTGTAAGAATTTTATTTTTCAATGTCGCCGCCCAACTCGGTTTGGCGACAGCGGATATAGATAACTTCAATAATGCTAGGATTCGATCTTGTTCTTTGACCGGTGGCGGTTTATTTGACGAAATTGAGCCAAGTAAAGAATCTATGGCAGATTGTTCATCGTTTGTCCCGCTCATTGGTGGGGCATCAATAAAATCTTTTTCTGTTACGGATGGAAACCAACCTCCGTCCCACGATTCTGAAAATGAGTTTGGATCTGGCGATGAAGTTTCAAGGGGAGAAGTAACGCCCAGGTTATTTGTTTCCATCGTGGTGGAAATAGTGTCGTCATCCTCCACTTGGGCAGGCGACGAAGTAAGTAATATCTGAAATATTTATGGACAGATAAGACGATTAAATGCTTAATTTTTTGCAGCATATTCACGAACTATTTTAATTTCTGAAAAATGGGAAACTTACGAAGATTATGAAGAGTATGTTTGAGAAGTTAAACATTTTTGAATCCTAGTCCATTCATGACTAACGAGACATCGTACCAGACGAGGCAGGATGTTAAATAATAAAAATTTGCAACAATGAAGTATATTATGCAAACTCCATTCCCACGAAACCAAAAAATATGTAACAATGCGTATTTTCATAACGTACAAAAATGTTACTTAAATACGTAACTAGCTAATTACGTAATACGTATACAATTAAGTACGTGCATGTGAGCAAAGCCGATGCAATTGAAATTGTTAATTGTTGCTTTATTAATTATCAATTGTTCATTTGCTCATTCATCAAGTAACTCGTTTACTTTCGTTTGAGTGAAACATGCGAGTAAATAATGACGTAAATGTTTCGCAAATACCGTCTGATGCTTATTCACGATGGATAGAAAGCAAATCAAGTGATGAGAAAAATTCAAAAAAATTAATAAAGTTATATAAACCATACCTCCGCTTTATACTTCTTAAATATTTATTACATCTATGTAAGCACATTATGTATAAGCATGTCTTAAAACTGAATGTGTAAAGTTACACGTTGTAATACAACAGTTGTATAAGTATATTTTTCTTGTGATTCTAATAACCCCCGGGTATGAGGGGTGTCAAATTAAATAAATATTTACTACTTCTCCAAAAGATGAAGTCCCCGACAGTGTATCACCAATCTGTAAAAATGCACGAACGTCTTCCCACAAAAGTAACATCCCAGCTTCTCGTCGTCATTGTGCACTCGCAAATGTCGATCTAACCTACATTTCAAGTGACTCTGATACTCGCACTTGTCGCAGGCATGAATCTCTTCCTGATTTGGTGGGTGTCTCGCAGTCACGTGACGCCTTAAATCGTAACTCGACCCGAATCTCCGGTTACAAAATGTGCACGGGAAATTCCTCTGGTTTTCGTGCACAACTCGGACGTGCCTTTCCAACACGGCTGTACTTATCACGGTCACAGGACAAAGGCGACACTGGAAAATGGGTCGTGTAGATTTTTCCAGATGCGTGGCCTGTGTAAAAAAGTTTTCATTATGGATTTTTGCCATAAAAATAATTCTGAAAAATTGGGGCAAAAAATTGGTTTCTCTAGGTGTAATTTCTTGAACTAGTGAGAATGTAAGCGCCACCTAAAATGCGCAAAATTGGAAACACTACACTCTTAAAATCCTGGTGCTGATCTTTACCGAACGGTGTGCATATCACAAAATGGTGATAATGTTTTTCACCGCTTGGTGGTAAATATTGCCCTCATGGGGACAAATTTTCACTGGCTTGTGTTAATTTGTCCACCATTAGGTGAGACAAGTTATTTCCGAACAGTTAAGTCACATATGAACCGTTTGGTGACGATTAACACCGGGTTTTTAAGAGTGTACATACATACTACTTTTCGTCGTTTCCTATATATAAAAAAAGAATTAACGGAAATATATACATACCTCGTGTTTCCTCAGCGAGCCCTGGTGAGCAAATCTCCTCCCACACGTGGCACACTTAAACGCCTTCTCCGTTGTATGAAGGGGAATGTGACTCTCAAGATCTTGCCTCGCTTTAAACTCTTTATTGCAAAGCGTGCACCGAAATCGGACCGGATTCTCGGCATGTTCGGACCTCACGTGTCTCGCTAGGTAGCGCATGTTTTTGCAGATTTTCTCACAGCCGGAGAATTCACATGACATAAAAGTTCCTTCGGCCCGTGGACGTTTGCAACATGTCCGCGTAACGAGGTAGGTCTGGAAAAAGTGCGGTGACAAAGTTCGCAACTGGGACGGTCCCGGTTGGTGTGAAGTGTTCTCACGTGGTGCGCTAAGGCGGTGGAATTTTTTGAAATTTTTCCGCAAACCTGAAATATATTTTATTGGTTATACAGTCAGCTCACCTGTAGATGAAACTCACCAATAAAACTATTTAATTAGAAAGTTCGACAGGCATAAAAGCGATTTTTCATAGATTTGCGCAGTTCTCAGAGCACGTTTTTAAAGCTGAAAGTGGACTAATGTTTTTTCTAATATGGTTCGTCGAAAAATGTAGTTAAATATATAAAGTTATTTCGATTTAGAAAAATCGCCAACACGTTGCAGGGACAAAAATTCAAATTCCCGGCGCTAGTGAGATGTGGGCGCCTTTTGCGGTTTTTACAAATTTACCCCCCCCCCTTTTTAAAATATACTTTTCAAAATCAACTTTTTTATGTCACGATCTACCGGTTTTGCCTATTGTCACTCGAATATTTATATGCTTACATAAATTTAACCCGAATTTTTACAAGTTTAAAATCTCACCTCGCATTTCACCGTCGTATCGAAATGTTTTGTGACGAGGTACCGGAAAAAGTCTTGTTTCAAATCGAAAGATTGGTAACATTTGTAACATTCCAACTTCTTCTCTTGCTTGACGTCCATGTCAAACTAATTATCGGAATATTTAATAATTTATCTAAAAATAGTTTTTTTTAAAGCTTTTTAAAGTTTAAAACTATTTAAAGCTGTGCAAAAATGAAAATTAAAACGTAGATATTTGAACGGTAGGTTATTTTAAATTTGATTCACTTAAATACAGTGTGATAAAACTAATTTAAAACTTGCTTGTAAGTGTGGCGAGCAGGTGGAGGTGGAAAATATGTACATAAATACGCGAGAATTTATGCACGCCTGCCGTAAAAGGTTGCAGCTTTTAACCCACATGAGGGACAGGAATTTGTAACAATAGGAACGTACATATGTTACGTCATCAAAAAGGTGGAGGCGTGGTTCTGGGTTGTCGATCTTACACTGGTTAAGCATTACTTTAATAAGTAAAACAGACAAAAGTTGAGCGTGGGGCATAAAAAAACACCTTTTTTGATGTCTTAATATATGCATCGACCTTCCCTAATGCATACACACAACCAACCTCTTATCATATCATGTGTATGTATTCATAAGCCTTATTCAGATGATATTTTGAATGGTTTTCTTGGCATGGATACAGATATGCTTATACGTTAAAAGGTGGAAGTGTATGGGCATGCCCAGCTATAGATAGTGCGACTATACATACATATGTATGTACCTGTATTATTCCGTTCTAAGGGTCAACCTTTTATTAAAGTAATAGAAGAAACTTGTACCACTCGAGACACATAAATATGTACATATGAATGTCTCAAATTATACGCAATAAATAATAAGAAAAATAATATATGGAGAGGCAGTATTTATAAGTTGAGACTCTCAACTCAAATCGCGAAATCCGTAGAAAATCTCGAATTTTGGGAGCCCTTTTCCCGAGAAAAAAAATCCAAAAATCCAGGGACTGAAATCCCTAGACAGCTGAGAATGAAACAATTGATTTACGTTTTTTCCAAGATTCTACGCAACTTTCATTTAATTTCGATTCACGCCATAATGCACAATCGGTTGGACTCCATATTTACATACTTGTTTTTTTTTCGCTGGGCCCCCGGCTTTGGCCTCACCTAAGAAATACTTTCTGTTAAACCTTGTATAATACAGGGTGCCCCATTTATTTGTGTGAAAGTTTGAGACATCCATGCTCAGTGGCGGGTAAATAAAATTCAAACCTGTCGCCAAAATCGGGTAGAGCAACTCAAAAAATAGTTTGCTGAATTTTTTTGTCAACTTATTTTAAAATATGCCATCACCGTGCTCACTTGAAGCAGAGGTACTAGTGAAATACTTTTCCAGCCGATTTTCCACAGGAATCGTTATGAAACATAGCTAAAATTATATTGTAATGAACTACCTGTGCAATTAATTTATGAAATGTGCATGGTAGACTTATTCAAATTCAATCCAATAGTCTAGCATCATTATCACCTTCGAAAAACTAACCACTGCTGAACGCACTAAAAATCTGAAAATTTGGTTTATCTGACTTAACCAACCACCAAGATCCTTTATTCCACTGCAGCACGGTCCAACCGTTAGATTACCATAAATCAACTATCCAGAGAACCATTAAAATTGATTTAGGAAATATTATAACAAAAATGACCTTCAGTAGGTCGACGCATTTGGAGAAAACAAACTTTTTTCCGCTTAGTGCGGAGAAATTTCAGCAGTGCGCAAAAACGGATGACGATGATTTTATTCCTGCAGTCCTAAAAAATCAAGAAACCCCTTGTTGGTCATCCGACGTTGACCGTTTAGTTTTTTTAGGATTTTTCATCGTGAGACAACAACTTTTTTACCGAAGAATTTACGATGTTTGACGCATTTTGGAACGCTTAAAATAATTTGTCAAAGAAAGACACCCTAGAAAAGTGCCTGGAAGTAATTTTATCTGGTAAAAAGCGATGCATTGTTAAAGTTAAGAACCAGATCCGTCATTTTGAGCAAGTTTTCCATTTAAAAAAGGTCTGGTTGTAGGTTAGAAAAATTGTAGAATTTTCACACAGATAAATGAGACAACCTCTGTATTAGTGTGGCATAACATGCAAATCATTTTTTTATAATGTCACGTTACCCAACACATTTAAGCTAGTTGAAAAGTTTCCTCCGTAGAAATTTATTTGTTCCATTGTATTCAATTTAGTTGAAACCTTAAAGAAATCCTTAAGTAAAACATTTCTACCCTATAATTTTTTGCGACGTAAGTGAATTACAACAAAATTTGTTCGTGGAATACGTACGTTTCCTAGAATTGAACAGTATTACCTAATATATCAAGAAAACCAGCTATTTATGTATAACCTCGATTCCAAGAGGTTACCACATATTCGAATCGATAAGTAATTTTACTTCCAAATTAATAATGAAGGCACCTCTGACAATTATAATTTACCAATTAGTCCACATGTTTCCACCCAAAATGTGTGAAAACTTTCCAAATTTTAGCTTCGATCCAAACTGCCTACTTTTCAGCGGTTCTACCATCGATAAAAATTCCTTGAACGTATCGACACTTCCAGATACCCAAGTTTTCCACGAAACCACAATAATTTTCGCCCATATTAACGGAATCCCGGTAAAACCACTGCTCCTTAATTATTCCCGATATAGAGACGAATTTCCATCGTGGAGACTAAATTGTGCTCAAATACTGGTATTTAGCAGGACTCGAAATATTGTGCAGTATTACGATGAAATAGTAAATTGGGGAAACCGCAATAATGTCGTGATCTATGCAACCCTAACTCTCGGGAGTTTGAAGGCTTTCATGCAATCAAAGTTTCGTAATTTCGTGTCCACCATGCGGATCCCGATTTACGTAATTATTCTGCAATTTGCCGGTGAAGAAAATACTGATAACGTTGTAATCTACGCTGCCCTATTTTCTCCCACGCAAGGGTTCCAGCATTGGGAAGAGTTCCCCTCCGCTGGGGGCAAGTTGTTTCCTTCTCCGGGAGAATTGACGAGTTTAAGACGGATGGAGAACTATAATCACGAAAACCATAGATTGCCACTAAAGTTAGTATGGGTACAAAAAATTAGATGGGTCGATTGCGAAAATCATCGCGAGTTTGTACGTATAGGAACGTTTTGTTTTAGCGCGTTTGCTCCATTACAGTTGGTCTCGAGGAAGTTAAATTTTACATTTTCGACGATAAGGTACGTGAAATATTTTCTATAATATTTAAAATCCAGTTGTGTGATTCATTAGGTTATGAATACATACACTGTTGAAAATAATTTAACGAATTTGAAGAGAAACTGCACTCTGAGTTAGATATACAGTTAGCAAAATTATTGATGGCACCATTCGCAGGCATGGCACAAATCTTAGTGTTTTTGCATTCTGGAAATGTGTAATTATGTTGAAATATGTCGATTCTACAGGAAACTTGATGGAGATTTAAAAAATCACGGCAGTTTATTGCTAACTGTAACGGTTTGAAATGAGTTTGAACTTTTACTAACTTAGAAACCAGTGACATCGGATCTTATTAGCATCCTTTGGTTTAGCTTTCTTTATATAAAATTCAGAATGCATCCACTTTTCAAAAGGCTGACATGATCTTTAAGGAAACGAACTTATGTATGAAAGATATCCTGAATTAATAATTTCGTTGATGTATGCCAGGTCGAATCAATATTCCCGTTTTTCTCTGGCATTACAATCAAATGAAATCGTACTTCTGAAAGGAGAGATATTCTACCTTGAGAAAACATTGGACTATTATGTTCTCTACTGTCAGAAGAACCCGACAATGTCGTCCGTCCTTATTTGGCACTTCTTCACCATTGTGGACGAATATGTTTGGCTGGTATGTTTTCTAGTTTCGTTCATTCTGGGAGTAACCAGGCTTGGCGAATTTACGGATTTGTGTGTAGCTTTTGTGCGACAAGGAATGCGGAAAAGGTAATAATTTTGAATTTTTTTTCTGATTTGATTGAAATTACAAAAAATAGTTTCGCTTGGTTATCTAAAACCAAGCAAGACTGCGGGACAAAACTCCATCTTAACGTGTCTGTTTGACCAAGCGATTCCACATAAACGAATTTCAATAATTTCGAATCCGTAATATTTCTGAAAAAGTGGAAAATGGGCAGAGGTGTGCCGCTACCAACATGCTACCGAATAATACCCTATCCAAGTTTCGCAATTTTTTGTAATTTTTTGCTCATACATATTTTGATTTTTCCTGAGATACTTTTCGTGCAAAGTTGGAATTTTTTGTAGTCATTAATACCTCCGAAAATGGGGCATTCACGGCCCACATATGTAACCAGATTTATAATCCTTCCAACATTTAACGGTGTCTCACATTTTTGCAAAGTGGCAAAGTGTACATATTCGCAAAAGTATAGTCAATTTTTACTTTGTGATGCATTTCCTACAGGAAAAAGTCTCTCGCCGCGGTTCTCGCAATTCTTGGAATCACAATCCTCAGCTCGTGGTATGACGCTTATATTACCTGCCAAATAACGAAACCTTTGGAAAAATACGTGATCGGCACAATTTCCGAGATTTTTAACGAGTTCGGATTTAAATTTCACTCGGCCCACCTTAACCGAGACGTGGAAATGTTTAGAATGTCTCTTCGACGATTAGACGGTGAAATACACCTGGTTAAAGAAAGTAAATTACTATTAAACATTTCAGGTCAGAATTTGTAAGGTCGCTCCCACGAAAAGATAAGAAAGTTATAAACTTTTGACGATACTTTTGACCAAAATAATTTTTGATTACAAACACAAAAAATTACAAAGATACAAGGCATATTTCTATTTCATATGCTGATCTTTGTAAATTTAGGAAAGCAAGGACTTACGAAGACTGACGTGAAATACCAAAATGCCCCAATTAATATTCTGACAAGATGACGAACTGAATTAAATTTATGTTTTAATTTCCTTAGGAATTTCACCCAATTTAACCAAATTTTACGAAATATCTGGCGCCGCCATATTCGCGGATGACATAGCCTTCGAACCGACTTCCGATCACATCCAACTCGTGTTATATTTTCTTAAATCGAACTACCCTAATGTCACGTGCAACATAGTTAAGGAGATATTTTACAAGAGAAACGTGGTATGGGAATTCCGCTACTTTGGAGGAAACCAATTACTCGCGGTTTTGCAAACGCTTAGCTCCAACGGGATTTTTAAACTGTACGAAAATCTCTGGAAGTTTGTGGACCAGCGGCATGCCAGAGAGCATCCCATCATTAAAAGTACGGCGATTGGAACATTTCAAAATTTATTGGTGGCCTTTCAGTTATATCTCGTGTGTATAATTGCAACGGGTTTTAGCTTCATTATTGAATATGGAGTAGGGTATAGGATTAAGAGATCTCTAATTGTGATGAAGTTCACTTATGTATGATTGAGATTGGTATAAATCCTGAGCAAAGTATGCATGCTAATTTTTTATGACATAACAATGAATTGTCATGTGTTAATCTCACAGATATGAAGTGACACTCCATATCTGTGGTTAATCTGGCATGACATTTCAAAATCTCTGTGCCACGTGGTGGAGGTGGCAAACGTGCTGCAACAGATGTCGCAACTTGGCGATCTTTTCGAAAATTTCCACCAAAATTGGAAATATACGGAATACAATATACCAAATAGGGTTGCCTCCAAAATTCACTATAGGTTGAGCTAATAAGAGGGTGACACAACAATTGTGTCAAATTTTTCCAACTGATGAGCAAATCTTTCACATTTTGGATTTAAAAAATCAAACCATAGTATGGCCATTGGCCAGTCGTGGATGTACTGCTTACTTGTGTTTTACCGTTCTCTGGAACAACCTTTTTTTACATAACTATTGGAAGACTATTTATTTCAGGTATGTATATGTATATAAAATAAATAATTTTGATAAACTTTTCTTACTTAACTTTCTGTCCAACATTTTAAAATACATAATTGTATGGCGCAATACCCTTATAAATCCTTTATTAAGGCCAAGTTGCATAACACGCATTGAAGCTACTAATAGTTGTCAAGTTCCGCCGAAGAAAGGCATTGCATTGTATTTACCTTTGTTGAAAACTTCAACGACAAATAAATAAATAGTACATATTTTTCCCTATAATCCTTCTTCGCAGGTTTGAAGTCCACAAATTCGACGCAACTAAAGTTCAAACCCTGCACCAACGTACATTCAATCCGTTACCAGACAAAAGTTTGGCAACATTACCTAATATTTCAATATAACGACCTATTTATAATCTCATTTTTAAGTCGTTGCTACCACTCTTACCTATTTGAGCCACCAAACAGTACCAGTTCCCATTTACGATGAAGAAAATTCTGACAATCATAATTTACCAAATATTTCACCTGGTTCCCCAAAAAGGCTGTCAAACCTTCCCAAATTTTGATCTCGATCCGAACTGGCTCCTTCTAATTGGCGTTACGACTACTAAAAATTCTTCAAACGTATCGACACTTCCGGACACCCAAACATTACATGACACCACCTTAATTTCCGGTCATCTCAGCGGAATCCCAGTAAAGCCACTGCTCCTTAACTATTCCAGGCATAAAGACGAATTTCCATCGTGGCGACTAAATTGTGCCCAAATCCTAGTCTTCAGCAGGACTCGAAGTCTTCTTCAATATTACGACGAACTCGTAAATTGGGGAAACCGAAATAATGTCGTGATCTATTTAACTTTAACCCTAACCAGTTTGATAGTATTGATGGAATCCAAGTTTCTTAATTTTCTGTCGATAATGGGTACCCCGATTTACGTAATTGTTGTGCAAGCCGATGAAAATACTGGTAACCACCTTATCATCTACACTACGCTGCTTTCTCTCACTTAGGGGTTCCGGAATTGGTATCATTTCCCCGCAGTGGGGGGCAAATTGCTCTTTCCTTCTCCGGAAAAGTTGACAAGTTTGCGACGAGGGGTGAACTATAACCAAGAAATGCATAGATTGTCATTAATGACTGAATGGGTAAGAAGACTGAGATGGGCGGATTGCGAAAATCATCGCGAATTTGTTCGCGTAGGTACGTGGTGTTTTATCTTGTTTGCCCCACTACAGTTGGTCTCGAGGAGGTTAAATTTTACGTTTTCGACGAAAAAGTAAGTAAAATATTGTGTTTAGGGGTGCTATGGTTTATATTTTATAATTATAGCCTTTTCTTCATATGAAATGGATATCGAAAAGGGCCTTATTTGCGAATTTATATATGTAGGGTGACCATATTTGTCCTGACTAAAACCGGGACATTTTTTGGCCAAAAAATTTTTCCATAATATCTAGTGCTTGGCGAAAAATTTTTTCCATAATATCTTGTGCTTGGCGAAAAAATTTGCCATAATATCTTGTGCTTGGCAATTCAAATATCACTGAATTTTGAGAATGAGCCAGGAAAGGAAATTAAGTAAATATTACATGCAGGTTACTAGTATTTATGTACAAAAATATACTTTTTCATCAATATTTTGGCGAAAAAGTGAAATAATTTAATTTAAAAAACCGGGACACTTTATCAAAACCGGGACATTTTCGGGACGCCGGGACAGGGTTTGAAAAGCGGGACATGTCCCCGCTAAACCGGGACGGATGGTCACCCTATATATATGTAAATCGTAATTCAGTTCGGTTACTTTTTGCGATGTGAGTACGCGCTTAAAAATAATGTTACTGTTTGAATCCTAAGTGCACTTTAATTTTAAATTTTGCAAAATATGCTAAATCTAGTCCAAATTGTACGGTTTAGTTAAGAGTCTTTAATGACTCTACAGAAAATTCTTAAATTAATTCCTAAATTAATTCCTAAATTAATTAGGGATTTACCTAATGAATAGTACTCTGGATTTATGGTCGAGGAATTATAATTAAGCACATTTCTGGATAAGTAAAGCATTAAAAAATGTGCTTAAATTTAATTCCACGAGCATAATATACTTTACTTAATATCGAATTGACAGTGTATTTATTTTTCAAATGGGTAACATTATTTTTAAGAGTGCAAGATGTTTGACGCTGTAATAAATTCTTCATTTTGTTTACCTCAGGTCTAATACCTATTCCCGTTTTTCTCTGGCATTGCAAGCACATAAAATAGTGCTTCTGAAAGGGCAGATATTCTACATGTTTAAAACTTTAGACCATTATGTCCTCTACTGTCAGAAAAATCCGAGTATGTCGTCCGTCATTATTTGGCACTTCGTCACCATCGTGGACGAATATGTTTGGCTGATTTGTTTCCTCGTTTCGCTTATTCTGGGAGTTACCAGGCTGGGCGAATTTACGGATTTGTGCGCGGCTTTTGTGCGACAAGGAATGCGAAATAGGTAATAATTTTGAAATGATACAAGTAAAATTGTGTTTTTTTAATTGCTTGTAATAATACAAATAATTATATAAAAATAGTCATGAAAAAACCATACACGTGAACACACTTCAGTAAACCGTAAACGGTTCGGAAAACCTATGTTTTACCTTGAAAACAACTACCTCAGGGTTTAATCGGGTCCTAGGATGAACAAAGATAACTTATAATGTTAAACTTTGTTAAATTAATGTACTCAAGATATACATACCATAAAACTTTAATTCAAAATCCCAAGAACAGACCGATAACAGTAATATGTTAAACTCCAAGTTCAGCTGTAAATTGTGATTTTTGAATCATAAAGATAAATTAGAAATAAAAAGCAATAATTTAAGGGATATTAATCAGAGTACTTCATTCCTGTTTGAAATGTAGTTGCAAACGGATTCTATGGATTTATCTATTATAACTTTAGATAAAACCTACTGAAACCAGAGTAAGACGCCTGTAAAACCCAAACCCTGTAAAATCCGGGGACGGAATACGTACCCTGACACCTCTCCATTGTTAGACATTGAATTTTGCGGCCAATATTTTTCGTCAGATAAACAATTCAAAGGAAATATAAGTGCCACATGATTCCGAAATTTTGGTTATATTTTTAACACAACTAGCCAAATAATCCCAGCGGGGCCTGCATAAAGGTTCCATTGTCAGATGAATCTTTTTTTCGGTGTATTACTCAACTGGTATAAAACCATTACTGGCCACTATACATTAGTAATGATTTTCCTGGATTTGTAACAGTATGTTCCTGAGTTTTAAATTTTTCATGCCTGAAACATTATTATGTAATGCTGGTAATACCCGTAATTACATACTACTACGGATAGAGTAATATCACTACCATAAAATGACAGTGTTAAGTTCTGGGTCGGTCCGTAAGTCAATGCAAGTCGCCCCGTAGAGGAGACAAAGAAGGAAGCGGAGCAAACACTGCATGCATGCATGAATGCATGAACTGCTACCCCATACATACATCAACTGATCAACCAACCATCATTACTCATCAATAGTGGTTATCATGATAAGTGATCGTGATAAACACTATTAATTAATTATTTTAGTTTGAGAAACTCCACCCACAGCGAGTGGCATATCAATTCGAATGTATTTTTGACGCTGAATCCAACGCCATTAATAGTTTTGACCTCCGAGGCCCCCGTGACCTTCCCGTGACCGTGGCAGCCAAATATGGCTTATTCGTGATGTCGCATATCAATTCGAATGTATTTTTGACGCTGAATCCAAAGCCATTAATGGTTTTGACCTCCGAGGCCCCCGTGACCTTCCCGTGACCGTGGCAGCCAAATATGGCTTATTCGTGATGTCGCATATCAATTCGAATGTATTTTTGACGCTGAATCCAAAGCCATTAATGGTTTTGACCTCCGAGGCCCCCGTGACCTTCCCGTGACCGTGGCAGCCAAATATGGCTTATCCGTGATGTCGCATATCAATTCGAATGTATTTTTGACGCTGAATCCGAATCCGTCAATAGTTTGACGTTAATTATAGAAGTTGGGGTTTATGGAACCTAACGGGAGCGTGAAGCGCGGGAATATAAATAGTTAGCTATGCAGTTACTCCCACACGAGGGGAATTTAAGTAATTAGCTATTCAACTACTCCCACAGGGGGAAATCAAATTGTACTGTGACCAGGTTACTTAAAATGCAGTATGACTGGGCAAACCCTCACTCTGATGTATGTATGTAGTACGACGAAGTCTCCACTGGGAATTATTTAAAGTATAGCATGACGGATTTTTCGCTTTGGGCACACCCCCCACTGGAACTCTAGAACCCGGCCTTGGCCGGGCTATACGCTAGTATTAACATAAATATGTACTCGGGTCTGTAATTATTTTACACCAGTTTTCTAAGAGTATAGCCGCCCTAACTTCTGTACTCACCCCTCCACAGCGACATGTTCCTCAGGATGATAACTATCAAGGCAGCCTGGCCTAGATAGTCCACATCAACATTTGACTCCTCCAGTTCCCACATTTTCAACTGTTCCATCACCCGATTTATCTCATGGATTGAGCTGTGAGCAAAGAAATTCATCTTCATCTCAAATTTCCCAACGTTGGGAAACAATTGTACGATACGTTCTGCAAATTCTTCTTGTCGGTGTTTATAACAAAGTTCCAGCGTCAGAGACTGAACTCCTCTGTGTCGCTGCCACATATTCAGACGGTCTGACAATTTTCTCGAAGCGAACGAGTTTTTGAACGACAAGTTCTTCAATGCTGGGAGGTTCTCCTCATTCAAAAACTTAGTGTGCAGACATTCATGTCCTACGTCGTAAGTGAGCGACGCAAGTTTCGACATCACAGGAACGTCCATGCTTCGTCTCTGCGGTAAATTTGAAATTCACATAAAAAATTGAGATAACAAAGCGGCCTATTGTCATAGATCGCTGGAAGCGTGTATAGTAATTTACGATACGTAAATTTCATTTTAATTGAATACGGCAGTCAATTTTTACCTGATACCCACCAGGCGCATCATTTAGATACTTCAGTTCCACCTCTGTCAGCGAATTCTTAACCTGCCTCAACATCGCGGTTATGTTATCAATATTTATGGCACGGTCTGACCTGTGGAAGTAGAGTTTAAACGACTCGAGCTTTTTGCACCTCTCCAGATCCGGGAAGGAAGCCCAGACGTCCAAAAAGGTCAAATTTGGTGCTGAATCAATCAAGCTTTGGAGTAATGGGTGGAACGAGCCATTTTCTTTCAGTTCGCCAGGCCTGAACGTAATGCTAGTTAAATTAGGGTGAACGTTAAGTTTTTCAGGTATATCTAGCTCCAAACAAATTTTATATTTCCCCATGAAGGCGGAGACGTGTAGGATATCTTTGGATATCAGCATGCTTAACCCTTTCGTGATAATGTCGATGGCCTTGTTTTTTTGGGCGACTGTGTCGAACTCCTCGTAGATTTTGAGGCTTTTGATAAGCTTTTGGTTGACAAGAGGAGTCGCCAGGTTTAAATTTGAACCGTGGTACACGAACAGCTGGTGAGCGTGAAGATATACACGACATCCTAGTAAAGTGGCGGCTTGATCGGCCCAATCATGGCTGACGAGACGGCACGACTTCAAATCAGGTATACTGACCTGGTAAAAGATTTTGCTGAGAATCTGATAGAAAATGAGGATACTTTTGTGCATCAAAAGAATAAATTGGATGCTGATGTGATCGCAAAATTGGTGACGACTGACCAAATGATTCATCAAGGCTTTCGACATTGCCCTAGTTGATGCTACAATTTTGTCATTGCCGGCTGGAATTAAGCAGGCGTAAAATTAGGATCAAGATATGCATGAACAAATATTTTGCAAAATGTTAACAGATTTCATGCAGTAATTTACAACGATTGGAAGAAATTCTCCCATTTCTGGTTGAAGATGACGTCAAACCCATACTGCTCACAATTAAATGTCCGGCTAATTTAAAAAATAAAACATGACAAAAAGATTTTTTAAGTCTAGTTGTTGCTCAACTGCTGTGCCAATCAAGTTTCGCCTGGCTGTCGATTAATGAGTTCTCTCACCAACAAAAGAACAGACAGAGGGGCGGACCTAACGGCGGCCTTCTCAAGTGGCGTCAGACCGGAATAACTATTGCAACTAAAATCAGCTCACCTTCAAATATTTCGTACACTTAATACCATAATTTCGGCGTTTAACTTAACAGGGCGATTTGCCACAATTTTAAAACTCCTGCGTAGAATGTTTACTAAACTTCTCTTCCCTTAGAGATTATTCGTGTCAGGCAAGAAATATTAAAATATCGTATCTTTCAACATACTGCGTATGTGATTCTGTTTGTATTTACTTATAAAATGAGTTAGCAACAGGAAAAGGTGATTGATCGATAAGTTCTGGAATTATGCACTGATAACGATAAAACGCAGCAGAGTTGCGTCAGACGATTGCATACATACGTTAAACAAACTTTTGGTTTACCGATGTATGTAGAGAACGACCGCACTTGATTATGTGAAGGTTCATCATTCACATAATGAAGAACTTTTACACGCTAGCATAAGAACAATATATCTCTGCTGATGACCAATGTCACAGACGCCAATTTGTTAAGTGCATAAATATTCAATGGCAAAACCAACCTTTAAGAATTTTTCAATATCAAATATGATATGTGATACATCATAAATGTTATTTATGAAGTTGATTCACCTTTCAAATAAGTCACAATAATGAAAAACTGTCTCTTCAGATTTTAAATTTTCTTAGCAACGTTAAAAAAATTCCCTAGCAACGTTAAAAAAATCTCTAAGGAAGCTGGCAACCAATCTGAATGAAGGAGTGTCGTGGAAAGTTTAACGGAACAGCCTTTTCGATGTTTTTATACATTTAGATGTTGTTTTACTGTCAAATAATAATTTGGTTATAATTAGTACATCGCCCCAGTTATGTCGTGCCTTCTGTAGGGCTGAAAGCCTACACAACGCCAATTCCATCGCGTCGAATTAATTAATTAAATTAACCAGTCTAGACGAGGTCATAGACTGGCTTGGCCGTGAAGGCCAACTAAGTTAATGCGGGTGAGATACCCGCAACCTACTATATAAGGAGCGTCCGAGCTCTCATTTCCTACCACTATGTTTTTGACTCGCGACGAGTCAACGCCCATGCACATGTATGTATGATTCTCTCTCGACTAACAAGCCAGCGACTGGTACTACCACTGAGGACAGAGGTAGCGGCTCTAAGCCCCTTTCTTGCTAACTAACCATTCTTACCTAAATAAATCTCTATTTAAATACGTACTTACTGTCCAGTGCCACCACCACTTTCCTGGTTTGACTCCAGTCCACCGCATAACTCTTATACAACACGAGTAGGACTCGGTATAACTTGAGTAGGTATGCACCAACAGCTCAGTTGAGCTCTCTCTCGCTCCTAGTTTCATCCTGCCTCAACACCACTGGCCCATTCTTAAATACAAGGCCATGCTTAAAAGCATTGCCATGCTTATTAACCAGTGAGCCCAAGTTCCATTTATCTTTTGGTTGCTCACTCTCACAGACAGACACGGCGTTCTAACCGCTCGGTCTGTCTCTATATGTAAGTAGCACTCTCTTCCAACTCGCTCCACTACACAGCGTAACGCACACGGTCGCGTTCTCCTGCAACCAGCAAGGGTTGCCTCTCTCTTCTCAGTGCTCACCCTTACACTTCTTCGAATGATTTTATTGTGTTGAATTAAAACTTGCTGTGCCCCGTCTTTAAGACCGGCTTGTAGGCTACTTAATTAATATTTTATTCTATTAGTATGTGTATACATCGATTTATACAAACTAATCGTGCGTCATTGAATCCTTCCACCCAACTCTTGCTTCCAGTGACTGACATGTTTTTATTATCTATGTTATTAATTATTACGTATTAATTATTCATATCGTGTTGTTCACACAATATTATTTGAAAACCAATGCAAACAATGGCGTGATATTAATTGAGTGTGTAAATTACTTTTAATCTGAAGTACATCGTGATGAACAAGTTTTAATTAAATTGTTGTCGCCGGCCTGTTAAATGTCGAGCCCTGTCATCAAATCAAATGATGACATCGTTGTTTATCTTATCCAGGGATGGGCAAAATATATTTATCAAAATACAGTATTTTGAGCTCCGTACTTCCCAAGGTTTGGATTCCCGGGGATGTTACGCCCAAAACAATACGAGAATCTACTTGGCGAAGGCAACAGTCAGGCGAAAATACAGGTTTTGTGTTGAAATTATAATGTCAAAATAAATTTCTTTCGCGATTTTCTAAAAACAAAGCGATAAAAAGTTACTTTGTCGATAAAGCCTTATTTTCGTAACACTGTTGCCTTCTCTGGGTAGATTTTCATCTTTTTGTGGGTGTTCCAGCGCGGGAAGTCCAACACGAAGCTAAAAATGCTATATTTTTATAAAGTATTTTGTCCATCCCTGATCTTATCACCTTTTCAGTAATATTTACACTAAACTCGCCGACGACAACAATTTAGATAATAAAAACTTGATCACTATGAAGTATGTAAGTACTTAACATTAAAAAGTAATATAAACTCAACTAAAATCTCGCCATTCCACCTTTATTTCGAAAGCTTGAAGCAAAACAGATTAAACATAATGAAGCTTATTATAGGATTATTATTGGTCTTTACAATTTCACTCTGTAATTCAGAAGAAACACCGGGTAAGCTTATTTTGGGGAAAAATTACGTAAAAATTTTGTCCTATTTAGTTTGTATTTATTTTAGCTGCCAGATGCCGTCAATGGATGGGAACAACCTGGTTCTCGTTCTACGACACGTGCAACCAAGTCGACTGCCCTTGCTTCCCAGAGCTAGTTGATTGGGCACCCTTGCCAACACCCGATTGTGCGGCATGTTGCATGTCCACCATGATCGGATGTAATTACCAGATTGATACTTTGGTCGCCCTCGAAAATCACAAAAAAGCACAAAATGAATGCTGTAGAAACGCCACCAGTGCGAAATGATTAAATTTTGCAGTTTTTTGCAGAGATTTGATTAAATATTAAAAAATAGAAATAAAACTTTTGGCTAGCAATGGCTTGGATCTGTTCTCTCTTCAGAGTAATTTTACATGCTGTCCTTATGAGACTGATTATTACCTGTCAATTACTGAATTATGATCTAACAATCTTAATGAACCATTTTGCAACAAAATGACCCTGCTGGATTACCCAATCGAATTAGTGGTAATTAATTATCAATGATATTACTACATATTATTTAATACTGCACGGATTTATCCTCGCCATTAATATACCCAGAGTTGTTTTAAATATCTCAAAAGTATGTAAATACTTCATTTCTAAATACTTGACTACTTGAGTGGTATTTAAGTATTAAATACTTAAATAACTGAATTTGTTTTAAATATTTAAATACTAAATACTTAAATATATACTCGAATTTTGAGAAGGTATTTAAATACTCAATTACTTAAATACCTGAATACATATATCTTAAGTACTTAAGTACCGGTTATTTAAATACTCTTTAAACAGTATTTAAATAGTGGTAGCATCTGAATTACCAACTCTTATGTTTAGATCTATACTCTCAAGTGGAATCGTCAACAAACAAATTGAGTGATTGTGAATGAATGAGTGAATGAATGAGTGAATGAATGAACAAAACGAATGTTTGTGAGAATTAGATTGAGACGAGATATGTGGAATTAATAATTTGTGTTACAAGCTGAACATGAGTAATCAATGTGAAGAAGCTTAAAAAAAGATAAAACACAAATGATTTCTTTAAATTTTCGATTTAACTAAAATTTTCACACATGTTTGATCAATTTTCAAATAATAAAAAACACGGGCTGTAATAATCTGCTTGATTTTGCCCTACAAAATTAATCTATACCTCAGAACACCAAATGAATGCTATGAATTTGGTAATTAACAACGTCCAAAATCCGAGTTTTGAATCATGTAAAAGAAAATTAGTATTTAAATAATTAATTTTAAATACCTGCAGTATTTAAAGTATTTAAATACTAATTAGTTAAATACATTTTATACGCTCAGGTATTTAAATAATAAATACTAAATACTTGAAATTCAGTATTTAGATTTTAAATAAACCGTTGTAGCGGTAGAAGAAGCTCGCCCTGTTATACTTAAGTGGGTGGAATCGGTACACAATTTTGACATAATCATGGCTCAAATTTTTATAGACTTGTGTATAAAAATGGATATTAGGAAATAAATTCTAGAAATGCATCATTTAATTTAAATTTTTGTAGCTATGGTCCGGTAAATCAGACATAGAAACAATAGAAAACTCTGTGAATTAGAAAACATCCGTATTTTTAATAATGCAGAATTATTAAAAATTCTTGGTCGCTGTTTTTTTGAATTACATACCCAATTATTTACTCGAGAAGAAGAGCAACTTATCAAGAGGGAGGGCAACTTATCAAGAGGGAGAGCAAGTTATCAAGAGGGAGAGCAACTTATCAAGAGGGAGAGCAACTTATCCAGAGGGAGAGCAACTTATCCACAGGGAGAGCAACTTATCCAGAGGAGAGCTTATCAAGTCGAAGAGATACATCAGGCGGTGTAACGAATCGGGTGGTGTGACGTATCGACGGCTGTGACTTATTGAGCGGTGTGAGAGGTACGTAACTGTTAGTGTCATAATGCCTCGCAAAAAAATTAGTGCAAAAGAAAGAATGCGGAGAAAAAGAGAACACGAAGAGTTCCGGAGAACAGAAGCCGCGAAAAATGCAGTTGCGCAAAAATTACAAAGGATGGATGAAAACCTAAGACAGCAAGAGCAACAAAGAGATGCAGCGGGACGAGTCGAGCGCAGAAAGGATTCCATCTACCGTGAAGCGGATAAAGAGCGGGACAGGATTGACCACTCTACCCGTCGAGCGGACGAGGCTTATCGCGATGCGCAAAATGAGCGGAATAGGATGGAACATGCTACCCGCCGAGGAAACGAGGATTATCGCGACGCGGAAAATGAGCGGAATCGGATGGAACATGCTACCCGCCGAGAAGACGAAACTTTCAAACAGGCCGAACAGCAGCAAAACACAATTAAAAAAGCAATTTCACGTCATAAGGCTCAGACCAATTTTGATATTTTGTGTAAATCTTTCCATTGTGAGATACTTGATCAACCTAAATGGATATGTGGTTCGTGTGGAGGTCTTTGGTATCGATCATCTATGCATCCGACAACAATGGAAGTCGTGAGGAAACTTCATCCCAAGAAACCTTTCGCCCATCTAAAAGTGGATGGCAAGTACTTCTTATGTGGCACATGTCACGATTTGCTGAAGAGTGGTGACGTGCCCAGGTTGTGTATGTCAAACGGACTGTATTTTCCTCCCATTCCACATCAATTACAGAGCATGACTAGCTTAGAGGAACGTTTGGTTGCATTGAGGCTACCGTTTGCTCAGATTAGATCGTTAGGGAGCGACCGTCAGTACGGAATCCGAGGGGGAGTAGTAAACGTTCCAAACGACATGGACATAGTCGCCAAAGTTATTCCCCGCCGATTTGATGAGACGAGTACAGTACAGGTTCAATTGAAGCGCCGCATGACTTATAAACTTCCATACATGTTCGAAACAATTCGACCATACAAAGTTTTCCATGCAGCAAATTATTTAGTACGTACCGAATTGTATAAAAAGGAAAAGGTATTTCTATCCTCAGACTGGGCTAATAGTGTTTCAACAGACACAGTAGAATATATAGTAAACCCAAGCGATGCTACTCAAAGTTATACAGACATAGAAAATATTAAAGACTTATCTATCAGTGACAAAGCCGAAACTGAAGACAATGATCCACCGTTAACGGAAACTCTAATGCAAGAAGATCAACTAATCATGGCAGTGGCACCTGGGGAAGGAATGCGCCCGTTGTCTTTACTTATGGATCTCGACGCCGAAGAGTTATCTTTTCCATCCATTTACTGCGGCATCAAACGAAAACTGAATCCAGAAGCTAACTTGTCATATAGTGATATTGCAAAGTCCGAACTACGCAGATTTGATCCACGCTGCAGACGAGCAGACAAGATCTTATATAGCTACCGTCTCGTTCAAACTCATAGGATCGCTAGTAACATAAACATATGTCTTCGAAAAAAGAAAAAGCGTGGGATCGTGACCGTTGGAAACCTACTTAACAAGCAATGTGTCCAGAGCTTAATTCAACACGATGACGGGTATCGGCTTTTGTCAAACATTGTCAACTCACCGTCATATTTGGAAGAGAAGAAGAAGGACGTAATGGCCATGATTCGTCAACTTGGACTCCCAACATTTTTCATTACAACATCAGCTGCAGAGACGAAATGGCCCGAGTTGATCTCCATGCTCCATAATAGGAAGTATGGGACCGTGTTAACTAATGAAGAAGTTTCTAATATGAAGTTCGATGCTAAAGCGGATCTCATAAGACATAACCCGATAGGATGTGTAATGGCTTACGACAGACGGGAGAAGGCAATGGACAGATTTTTGATCAAGCCAGTGGGTGGAATCTTTCATCCTTATGTACACCAGGACTTCTTTAAAAGGAAAGAAGTTCAACAACGCGGGTCAATTCACACACATAGAATGGACTGGATTAAGGATGCTCCGACGTTTGACAAAGAAAATTCGCTAACTCACCAAGCTTGTTGTGAATTCATAGATGAATTCATAACCTGCAAGAAAGATGAATCCGATGACATGAAGGAAGTCCTGGCATACCAAATCCACAACCATTCACATACTTGCCAAGACAAACGACGAGGATGTAGGTTCGGTTTTCCAATTGCACCTATGAGGACGACAAGAATACTACTTCCGTTACCTGCGAACCAAGTGAAGCAATATAAAGAACAATTTGCCAAGATTAAAGAAAAGCTTGCCACATTTGGGCGACATGCAGAAGAAATTAACTTTGATAGGTTTCTTGAAGATGTGGATCTTACTGAAGAAAATTATATTTTCTCAATTCGTTCCAACCTCAAAATTCCCAAAGTTTTTCTTCGACGTGGAACCCATGAAATTTACATAAATGCATATAATAAGAAGCTTCTTTTATGCTGGCGAGCAAACATTGACATTCTATTTGTTTTGGATCCCTATTCTTGTGCCAGTTATGTTGTGAATTACATAAGCAAGTCAGATCGAGGCGTATCGAAACTTTTACGACAGGTTAGCAAGGAAATTAGGGACGGTAATTTTAGTTTGAAAGAACGCTTAAGCTCATTTGCCTCAATGCTTTTGCGAAATCCTCAGAGGTATCGGCTCAAGAGGCCGCTTGCTGTTTATTAAAAATTCCTATGACACAAAGTTCGCGTGACGTAACATTTATCAATACGAATAGACCTGACGACAGGGTAATTTTCGTTAAGCCTGCCGACGAACTTGAGAAAATGGATCCAGATTCATGCGACATAGCTCTCAAAGGAATTTTAGAACGTTATGTAGTGAGGCCAAGGGCATTGGATAATCTTTGTTTAGCTGATTACGTTGCAAACTATAACTTTACCAAAGTGTCCTCTTCTCTGCGGAAGCAAATTAATCAACCGATCACCTCATTAAGTCTGATTGACAATAGTGGGTACATAACTGAGAGAACAACTTCTCGAATTATCCAATATCGCAGATTCGGTCTCCATCAAGATCCTGAGAATTTTTATAGAGAATAAATTATGCTGTATGTACCATGTCGGGATGAAAACACAGATCTTCTTGATATTGATCATGTTTCAGTTTATCAAAACTTCTTAGATCAAATTACACAAAAACGACAAATATATGATCCATGTTTTCTTGAAACTGAGCTAGAGGTAGGACTCAGGGAGTATGGCACAGGGAGATGAGGAAACTTTTGACAATGCTTTGGTCGACCATACTCCAATCGAGTTCATTGCCGAAGACCAAGATTTTGCTGTTGAGTTAGGGGACTCAACTTCAAAGTTTATGTCTATTCGACCTCCTAAGTTGATACCAACAGGCGATTACCTCAAGTTAATGAAGACTTTGAACGAATCTCAAATAAGATATTTATTGAACCTTTTGAATAATTTAAAAGCAAGATCGGGACAAAATTTCCACGTAATTCATGGGCAGGCCGGTGTAGGAAAGAGTAGATTAATTACTGCAATAGTTCAGTGCATATTAAGGATGTCGGACAAGGAACCTGGATTAAGTGGTGAAGCAATTCCTGTGCTAGTAGCAGCAGCAACAGGGAAAGCTGCATTTAACGTTTTTGGTATGACATTGCACTCGGCATTTAGACTCCCACCCAATCAATACGCAGGAAAAATGACTCCACTGGATCATGGTTCATGCAATACCTTGCGATGTAAGTTTGAGGCTTTAAAAGTTTTGATAATCGATGAGATTTCGTTAGTTAGCTTGAAAATGTTCACCCAAATTGATCAAAGATTGAGACAAATTTTAGGCGTCGATGAATTATTCGGAGGGGTTAGCCTCTTGGTCGTAGGTGATTTCTATCAGCTTAGTCCGGTGTTTGGACAATTTGTTTTCGAGGATAGCAAAGAAATTTTAGGCCCGATCATTGGAAATCCACTCTGGAATAGATTTAGACAATTTGAGCTTAAGGAAATCATGAGGCAAAAAGATGACGCCAAGTTTGCAACTGCACTAAATAGACTGTCCATGGGAATGCTTGAAGAAGAAGATATCCAAATGTACAAGAGTAGAGAAATTGGAAAAAACTTAATTGTTCCAGATGATGCAACATGGTTGTTTTACAGCAACGCAGATTGCGATAAATTTAATCGCGAAGCGATAAATCGAGCAAATGGGCCATTGTACAATTCATATGCCATAGATAGAGTGCAGGGTGGAAAGATTCTAGCCTCCCAACAAGCTCCCAACAATGTTGGAGTCCGCCGAATATTTAAGTTTGCAGCAAACCGGAGGAATGCCATACCACGTAGCTTTGAGAGTCGGCCTTCGTTATATGATTACAACAAATATTGACGTATCTGATGGATTGTTTAATGGTGCTACAGGAAAATTAATGAGGGTAATTGAAAAGCCATTAACTAACGGGCAGAAAGCTGTTAAGATTGTATTTATGGAATTCTCGGAGAAATTGGTAGGACAACTGGCAAGGGCAAATAACTTAGGATTACTCAAACAATTAGAAATTCCGCTGCATTGGACCCCGATCTTCTCGGAAACCAAGGCATTAAATAGTTTTGGGCACTATCAAAGAATGCAAATTGTTCGCCGTCAAATTCCCCTGGTTGCTGCTAATGCTATTTCCATCCATAAATCACAGTCTGTCTATCCCAAACACAGTTGCCAATATTCCAACTCGAGGATTGAGAAGGGATGCGATATATGTAGCTATGAGTCGGGCACCTTCGTTATCAGGATTACTTATTGGCGGTACTTTCAATGCTCCACGTGCAATCGATACTTTAAGGCATCCTGTAGCATTAGAGCTTTCCAGGTTGCGAATTATCATTCCCATATTCACTCAGATATTTACCAGACCTAGATGATCCCAATAAACTCGTATTCCACAACATTCAGTCTTTCCGAGCACACTATGACGATATTGTTGCTGATAGAAACTACATGGAAGCTGATATGCAATGCTTTTGTGAAACTCGGACATTGATTTCAGATATGGTAGAACTGCCTGGATTTACACTTTTGCATCGAATAGATTCACCGTCTATGCAGTCATCTATTGGAACACTGGTGTTTAGAAGTGACTCGTTCTCTGCGAGCATATCAGATTTTCAATACTCACATCGAAATTTAAGTGTCACTAAACATTTGCAAATAGTTCGATGGATTCAAAACGGTGTAAGAATTTGCATGTTATACCGTAGTCCTCAATATAGGACGATGAGTTTTCTACAGGACATCAGAAATCTTTTAACTAGCACAAAAGGCTCTCCAATGATTGTTTTCGGCGACTTCAACCTGAATTTTCTAACCCAAGATGGATGTCAAATGAGGCAGATTTTTTCTTCAATGGGTTTCAGATTAATAACTCCTTTAGAAAGTAGTACGGATGGGAATACATCGATAGATGCATGTCTTTCTAATGTGAATGGCGTTTCAGCTTGGTTCTACGAAAGCTATTTTAGCTATCATAAACCAATTTGTGTGACTTGGCCAAATGATGTAGATATATTGCCTTCACATGTGGAATTAGAAGATTGCCACACCGAATTAATGGAGGTAGATGTAAGCGAAAATGACATAGGCGACGAACCCGAGGAGTCGGAAATGGACATAGAGAACGAAGCTTTATCTGTAGACATTGTAATTTCCGAACCAACCCCTTCAATTCATCTCGGAATTCCAAATTTAGGAAATACATGCTACATTAGCACAATTCTTCACGTAATCTGTGAATCTCCTTCCATTCAAGCATTTCTGAAATGTAATGAAGATCATCTATCTCGTTGTCTAATAGGATTCTTTCACGCATTAGTCACCCCAGTTTCACTTAGCCACCTTAGAAGCACCAGGCTGGAGTTAGTTGAATGCATGCCATCATACTCAATTGGAATGCAAGATGACCCCCATCTATTTCTCCTTGACCTCCTGCAGAACTTACGCAACTCTGGTTTATCTCTAGAGGAATATATTTCCACTATAGAAACTGAGGTTACGTGCACTTGTAAAAGTAAAGGAACGAGAAATGAATCGTGTACTTTCCTATCCATCGGAAGGTCAACGCAAAATTTACAAGAGTGCGTTAATAATCATTTCACCGGGCAGCAGGAATATCTCTGTGAGAACTGTAAGTTCTCAGGATTGGTTAATTTCAAATCTAACCTGATATTGGCGCCAAGAACGTTAGTGGTTAATCTGAAAATTTTTACAAATCAAGGTACAAAAATTACGGAGAAGTCGTATGCATCAGATGTTCTTACGTTACCTGGCTCGGACAATGTATACGCTTTGACCCTTATAGTTAGTCATTTGGGCAATTCCTTAAACTCAGGACATTATGTTGTTAATTATAGACGTGAAAATGATTGGATAATCTATGATGATAACAATGTTTATGTTTCGACGGACTGCGTTGGCGATAGCTATATTTTCTTATACATATCTACATAATTCCACCTTCAAAACTATCTAACCTCTCGTAAAGTCACCATTGTCATAACACGTAGTTAATATGCATCTCTTATAAACCTTGATTCATACAGTGCATACAATCATCAAGCTGTCCTGATAATGTTGAAATACACATTACCAGGGCACATGGCTCATACAATGATACTAACCAAAACTAGCTTCACGAAAGGTCACAAAAATGGTAAACAAAACTTGATTCATACATGGCATTCTACCATCATCACGCTGCCCTGATAATGTTGGAATACACTTTACCAGAACTAGCTCATAAAAATATGCATCATTATCATAATCACTGAAAACGACAATAAAATTATTTGCATTACCTCTCCCTGTATGCCACTACCAGCCCTTATATAATTTTAGGGTCATATATGTATTTAATCTAAGTTTATTCAATTTTCAGATCTTCATCTTTTTGGTTCAATCGGAATATCCAAGTTATTTGATTGGTTCACTAATTGATTTTTTCAGATTCAAACGATACATCAAGGTTCAAAGTTACCCAACTTCGTTTAAAAAAGGTAGGTGTATTTTATTGCATTTTTGCAATGAAGTCATCGAGATTAGGGTGTCCCAAGTCATTACTAGTGTCTCATTTGAGTGCACTCCTGGTCGGAGTTAAGTACAAGGAAATTATTTCCCAAATGAGATACTGACTGGGACAGGTAGTGGCATCTAATGGCGAGTGGTAAGGATGTTCATAAATAGAAATAAAATTATCATTTCAAATGGTCTGGTAATGTTGACATTACCAGGGCCCAGATGCGATGTAAGATGTCATGGGTTCATAAATAGAAATCGCACTGGGTCGTAACCTGGCTGGTTACCTGATGAACGGGAGTAGCGACCTGTCTTGGGCTTATAGAGAGCCGAAACCCAGTTGGTGTTGTGTAAAACCATGCAAGTAATTTGAAGTGAAAAGTACGTTTGACGATCACCAATGGTACAGAAAAATCGGATAAAATAGAACCATGCTATTCATATATAATTGCACTAATGGTACAGAAGAAATGGGGCAAACTGTAGTAACGTTAGAAGTAGCTCACCCTGTAATAATGATTTGGTTGTAACTTGCCCCAAAGGTGCACAAAAATGCAACAAAATAGACACATTAGTTTTTGGCAATTATGCACCAATGGTGCAGAAAAATCCAACAAAGTAGAGCAATAATGTTTATGCAACATTGCACCAATGGTGCAGAAATATTAAACAACATAGATCAATAATTATTATGCATCGAGGAAAGTCCAAAAATTGTGCATCACTGGTGCAGAATTACCTACCAACGATCACCGATAATTTTGAAAAATTTATGTCAGAATTGTCAAATAAAATCCGCCGAGTAGTATGCACTATTCGTGCGTTATGCATCAAAGCCCCCAATTCTTTCGCATCATTTGGTGTTTCCGATTGTCAGATACCAACGGTGCTATTAATTTATGAAAAAATGGGCCTGATCCATTCGAGTGAGTATCAATTGATGCTCATCCAATTGTGTCGCATCAGCTTGGATAACCAACTGTTCAATACGAACGGTGCTACTTATTCCAAAATTGTAGTGCTTTCTCAATCCATTTGCACAATTAATTCGCACCATTTGCGCCACGGATTGTTCGATACCAATGGTGCGCTTAATTTATTCTATAATGGTCAAGGGGATTATTAATTAGCATCAATTGATGCAAAAAACTCGTGAACACACAGACAGACGGACGGACGGACAAGAGGAATTCAATAGCTCTCGTGCTACGCAGGGCGAGCTAATAATAAATAAAAAGTACCCAAACCCGGTAATTAAATACTGATCTTAAATACCGAAGTATTTAAATACAACAACCCTGATTATACCACCACTCACGGGTTGCACGCTTCCTACTGGCGCCCAAGATGGACCCTCTTGTTTCGAAACGTATCTCTTATGTCGAATAATTTCAAGATACTACTGCCATCCACAATCATCTTCGTTTCCATTATGCACGCTTTTTCCGAACTGTTCGGATTTGCAATAATCGCTTCAAACGTTACCCATACTGAGGGTTAGGCGAGATTATAGAACCTGTCGAAAACTGCTATTTTTTGGGCGAAATATTCGTTGCTGGATATTTTGAATGATTTCATCGTATTCCTCATCCTTTTCTCATGAGGAATGAAGTTATCATTTCCAAAAAGCCGGGCTTTTAAAGCCGGCAGCAGATTATCTTTGAACCATTGTTCATCTGGAAGTTTGCAAAATGCATAAAAAATTTTATGTCCATTTGAACAAAGTGTCGATCTGAAGTTTCAGATCAGAATTAAAGCACTAAAGGCGCATAACCGGACGTAACTAGTTTATCTTTATGCAAAATAACTTAAATTCCGAATATTAAGAAAAGAATGGCTGCATACTGGGTGGTGATCCGAGCGGTGTGAGAGGACGCTGCGACATAATGAAAAAATACCTTGTGGGCCTCGCCACGATAACGCTTTGGAATTTTTTCTTCCAAAAGTGCTTTTAAAACTTTAAAACATAGTAGGTGGCATTAATCTTTACATTATGGGGAACTCGAATCAAAGGGAGAGTTCCACGACCGCTCATTGCCCCCACTACCATAACCGTGACCGCAAACTTTTCACTTTTCTCGCACACAAACTTCTCCATATAAATTCGGGACTCTGAATAGCAAATTCTTCGAGTCTCTTTGCAATCTTGGACCAAGAAAAGTGCCTCGTCCAATGTGACAACAAATTCAGACCGATTTCCGGCCAAATGACTTTTGTACAGCTTCTGACATGTTGTCCTCCGTATTTTTTTGTGGCGCGGTTTTAGTACGTGAACTCTCGTCTTTTTAAGTGTCTTCTTCCGTAGATCTTGATGAATAATTCGGCCTATTGTATGTTGTGAGACTTGGTGCTTCTTTGCCAATCGATTTTGGGTCAGTGGATTATCTTTTTTAAGGTCACGGTTAACTTTTCTGACAAGCGTCGCTTTTCGCACTTTTCGGGGGTAGTGATTGGGTGGCTGCGGAAGTCCTAGTTCCATAGCCTGGTTCCTTTTTCCAACTGAATCCTTTATTTTAGGCATTTGGCTATTGGAAATGAGAATTGTTTCGTCCTGGAGTTTGGTCAGGAGTTTTTTGTACGTCATTATTGCTTGGCAAACTGTTTTAACAGCATGGAGCTCTTTGGGGTCCATTTTTGGACCCGTTTTCAAAATTTAGAAAATGAGCTTTTGGGTCACGGCGCAGCTTGAACCAAGCTTCCAGAAAAGTTTCGAATATTTGGAATTAGCGCCATTGTTTAGCGTATATGGGCAAATAGCGACAGGTTCCATAATCTCGCCTAACCCTCAGTAGATTTAGTGGGTGCCTGAAAGTTGACAAAAATAGGGATTTGAGTACAAAATTTGTAAGATTATTCATCAATAATGAAAAATTCAATTTTATGTATAACCCTGAAATAATTCTAAAAATATATACTTGCCATTTAACAAAAGTTCTGAAAAGTTAACATGCGAATATGTATGTACACTCTTAGAAATTCGGTGTTATCGGGCAGGTATTGATTTCTCGATTTTGAAATGACAAGGGTATGTTTCAATTTTTCGTAGTTGAAACTTGGTAGCTTTATCTGTTCTAGAATCATTGGGTCTTTTAATTGTGGCGAAGATAGCTCCTAGATATTAAGGACATTTTCGTCATCATTAGGAAAATATTAGGGCGCCGCGTGGTTTGACAACCCTCAGAATTTCGATTAGTTAAGGGCTAGTCTTAGGTGGGGCACTTGTGCTTATTCTCTGATGGCTCCTGTTGTATGAAGGAATTTTCCGCTTGCGACTAGGTGCTGATGAAAGTGCAACAGAAACCGTGTTCGGTGGTATCTTCATGGCTGAGGCAGATGAGATGTCACCCTGAAATAATTTAATATTATCAGTTAAACGGGTTTAAATATTTGATTTAAATTATATTTAGTGTGGCAAGCCCATACTGAAATTTTTGCATAGTTGAGATTATCTTCCTGATTCACAACACCAAGAAGTTCCTCCTCCAAATTTGGCAGCGTAATTTTCTTGTTTCCAGTTTCATTTGCGTCGGATTTTGCTTTCAATTGTGTCTTTATATTATTGAATTTCTTAGGATTCCTTCTTTTTATTTTCTTTCATAATGACCTGATGGCTTGTTCTTGACCGCTAAATGTTGTCCATTTGTAAATAAAATCTTGTCTCCCCGCTTCCTTCAGTCCTTCAGCCTCTGGTACTCGAGATTTTTTTAGAAGACCTGAGTAATTTATAATCGCGCAAACTGGTCCTCATTCTCTTCTTTCGACTGACAAGCTGTGCTAGTCCCCGGTGCAGTTTGTGACATTTCCGCCGTTGAAGGATAAACCGATTTATTTCGGCTCATTTTAAAGATTGCTGATTTTCCGCAACTACGAAGGATTCGCGCTATTGCGTTGGAAATGGCCTTCAGCCAGATTTGCAAATAACATCGGCATTCCAATACAAGTGGGAATAAAGAAGCAAGCAAGGCGCCTGCGCAGAGAATGAATAGCGTTACCAGTGCGCTGTTCAGTGCTTGAGAAATACTTTTTCCTCCCAAAGGAGATTTAATAACAGGTACTCACCCTTTGTTCCTTCCTGCAATTATTTCAATTGTCAATCGATCCCAAATTCCCGATGACAGCATAGCTTTAAAATATTCCGGGATTTTACTTCCTTCTGCATAAACAAATTGCCAACTCTCCCACATGGGACTCAACATGTCTTTCCCTTTCACAAATTTGTTCTTCTTCCAAGCATATTTTTCAGATAGGAAACTCAGCTCCGAGGAAATGTGGATAGAGTCGGATATGAAGACGGATTTCATACAATTGACAAGTTCGCGCTCGTTCGCCATCTTCAACTCTGTCACCAACTCTAGTCCTGTAAGCTTCGATAAGTACGATATATCTAAGGGACTTCTGTGATAATGTTTTGGACGCAGGAGAAGAAACTCGGCGTATAACTTTTCGTTTCCTAAAAAACCCTTCCATCCATTAATGACAAAGAAACGTCTGAAAAAACCGAACAGAATGAACCAAAATCTTGTACGAGAAATGAAGATTTCAGGAGACCTTAAAGGTATCCCCGGACGGTGAGAGCAACCGAAAACAGTGTTTCCTTGCGCAGGGATTTTGCATTTCTGCAGAAATATTTACGACGCTAAAATCCGGGGCTCCTTCTTTGGACCGGTAATTGCTTTCTCCAAACATCATGTTTTCCCAGTAAAATAAAATGTTTTCTTGTTCTGCCCACTTTGTTATATTTCTGAATGAAATGGCCCGGTTCCCGCAAACTAAATCCCAAAAAGTTTCCGGTTGTGTTCCCGGAAACGGGGCGTTTAACTCGGTAATCATGATGCTAGTGTAGCAGTTTGTAAGGAAGATAGCCATCAACGCCCAAGATCCAAACACGAGTCGATGAAATGTCTGCAGCTCTAATCTCCATGGTATAGAACCGGCTTCATCGAAAACTGTTCCGAGGACAAGCACCCATGGGGCGAAAGAGGGAGGGTGATCTTTCCCATTGAAGTAGTATTTTGTGAAAAGGGTGAGGCTTGTCACCACCGCAACGAGGGAAACAATAATACCGAGCCACAACTCTAACTTGAATGGGCTCTGGTAGAACGCAAAGGTCAGAAGTTTCTCTTCGTAGCAGGTTAGAAACTGGGTTCCCCCTTGACGGATATATATGAATTGGTCCGAAAGCATATTGGAACCGCTCATCACATGTGACACTAATCTGCCCGATATACCAAACTCCAAGTTGACATTCGCTCCCCTCAGAAGGAGTTGGTAGAACAGTTGAGCTTGAATATATCGGTGAAAATTTTTTCGCCGGTCGAAGGGATTGAAATGTAAAAGTGATATGAATCCCATGGATTTAACTTCAGCTGTATCAAGAAACGTGTGCATGTGAATCGTCCAGGCAGTGTTTTGCAACGCATGTCTTACACCTGCTTCCACCAAATGTGTGCCCGCCTCAGTTTTGAAGGAATGACATTCAAGTCTTGAACGAAATAGTAAGGACTTTGCTCCATCTTCTCGAACCCTGTGTATGCAAATTGAATATGTTCCATACAACTTGGAATTAAGAACGGTGACAACTTCTCCTGTTCGTATAATTTTATCTTCGATGGTTCCACGGATTGTCCCCGTAAAGTATTCTGACATCAATGGCATTATTGCTGGAACGGTGTAGAATATTGTCATATGTGGGCGTGTAATGGGGTATTCGAAAGGCATCCATCCGCCTGGAGCGAAAATCTTGTATTTGTGGAATTTGGTAATTTGATACAACCACCAGAATGATTCAATGAAGGCTTCCTGTCGTCCTATTTCATCTCCGAGTACTATATTATTGGTCCTCCTTCCGGACGCTATCATTAATGGGATCCTGCACCCCGCCGACACTCTGATCTGAGAAATATCTAGAAGTGATCTCGCATTTGGTCGTTCCTCCAAGGAATAAACGTGTATATCGGCAATGGTGGTAGGCCAGGTGTATTCCGCGTCGTCGGGAGTGAAGTCAGCAAACTCTTCACCCTTCCCAAGGTCTCGAGCAATGTTGACATCGCAAGTGGAGGGTACGCCCTTGAGCAATTTTACGATGTCCAATTCCTGCAAGTGAGGAATCGGAGGTATTTGCTGGTTGTGACCGGTAATTTGATTGGGAATTACAGAGCATTGAATACTAATCCCCAGTGCGAGAAGGATTGTTGAGAAGAGAAAAGACGCCATGGAATTTTGTCAAAAAATGGAGAATTCTTTCAAATTCGGTGAGCCAAACCCTAGCGTAATTGAAAATAACGTTTTAAAAAATTCCTACTAATGCAGTTTTGAAAAGTGGTTCAACTTGCTTGGCCAAGTTAAGTAGTTATACTTGGTTGAAGAATAGCTTAGCGACAGTAGTCGGAAAGGTATTGCGTGGCAAGGTCAGGCAGAGGTCAACGCTGCCGATTGCAAGCCGCCGAACGCCGAATGGGTATGCGGCCCGCCGCCGTGAAAATCTCGTCGGCGCGGCGGCGCCAAAATTTATATTTAAATGTGTTGAATTTTTTAATATTCATTTCTTTAATATCGATTTTGTATTATTTTTAAACTTAGATTTTTGTAAATATAATTTATTTTATTTTGAAGATCGATATGTATTTTTAAAATTTTCTAACTGAAAGGAGGAGGCACCCTTCTTATGGGAAAACTGCCTGCCGTCGAATTTTCTGAATTTTTGATATGTTGTAGACTTCGATGTGCTGAACAAAAGTCTCCATACCCCCGACCCCAGGTTTTCGCTGGTTTGACCTCCAACAGAGGTCAAAGGTCAGTATAACTTGGCCATAACTAAGTATATGTAAAATTTTACAAATTTGTCCTGACGTCAGTTGTTGATGGATTTTCAAAATTCCGGATGTTTTGGAAACGTGGGACCGTTGGGCGAAATATATATTTCCAGATTTTTTTAATTCGGCCACACCCCCTATATATTGATGTAATAAAGTATAAAACTGAGATTAATATCTCTAACTAATCATTCAACTCCACATTGAAGTTAAGACAGCATAGTTGCCGATTCTTTGCGTAATTGATTTACATTGTCATGTCATCGAAAAATAGGTCAGAGGGTCACACCCCACTCTAGTGGGGTCCCTGTGGGTGTGGTCCGAACAGGAAAAAATGTATAAAGTCGGTTCCTAGTATTGTTTCTGAAATTAACTATTGTAATCGAGGGTAATTTTGTATGTCTGCCCCACTTGTACACCATGACCTTAATGTGTATGGCGTAGGGGAGAGGGGGTGTGGCTTTTGGCGATTTTGCGACAGTTTTATCAATACCTGGCTTGCGGCACATCATTTTTCTCAGCACACAAAGCCGATTACGACCGCTTGTTCAAAATTTCAAAACCACACCCACTGGGGGTGTGGTCATTGTCGGCTATTTCAATCCAACGCAAGTATCTCATGCGACATATCATTTTTCTCAGCACACAAAGCCGATTACGACCGCTTGTTCAAAATTTCAAAACCACACCCACTGGGGGTGTGGTCATTGTCGACTATTTCAATCCAACGCAAGTCTCTCATGCGACATATCATTTGTCTCAGCGCACAAAGCGGATTAAGACGGCGTATACAAAATTCCAAAACCACGCCCCCTGGGGGTGTGGTTCCTGGGAACTATTTTATGCGACATACCATTTTTCTCGGCGCCCAAATGCGATTAAGATGACGAAATTAGTTTTCTTGCCAATTTTTAAAACTTTATCTTTTATAAGCAGGTTATATCTACTCGGTGTGTGTCTTGTACCCAAAGCGGATAAGTTATAAATTGACATGGTCGGTTGATGGCTTTGTTTGATGCCGTTAGAACTAGTTTGATCCATCGTTATGAGGAATGGTTTGGACACCTTTGCTGGTAAGGATGATTGTAATAACATGATGGCGCAGTACTTACGTTAGTCAGTTGTCATCTGCATCATCAAATAACTCCGGAGCGTCTCTGTGGGCAGCATCATCGATAATGCCTAGGAGACTATGCGATGGAGCTTGTAATTTATCTTGGTGTCTTGCCCAGCTCATGAACCAGAGTACACTTGCAATATGCGAACAAGTTCCCAAGGTGCGAGCCCCTGTTTTGCACTGGCAATACCAACCTTGAATTGGATTTGGAAGAGGGTGTGGCAGTTGCTCTCCCGCTAAGGCTTCCTCAAAGGGTACCTCGTGGAACTGAATCCACAGTTGGTATTTTGCAGCTCGAGTGTGTCTGAAAATACAATTGGAATAAAAAGTAAGCTTACTTGATCAAGTTATTTACAATATGATGTAATACAATTATTATAAAAATTTCTACCTGGAATAAACTTGAGCCCTTAGAAGCCCTGGGCTTTCGCGGCTTAAATCGAAGCGGTACTCGCCGTCCCTTGTATTCTTATCCTGGACGTAAGCAGGGGCTAGCTTAACCTGGTACTTTCCGAAAGTAAGGTCGCGTAGATACTGCAGCGACAAATGTGGGAAAGCTGGTAGATGGTCTGAAGTCATAGGGAACCATTGAGTAGGAGCTCGTGTTTCTAGACGTTCATCGTGAACACGTTGCATGAGATGGTTAGGTTGAGCAGCTATTCTTAACATTTCTTTGGCTTCGTCAGCGTTGTAGCCAGGCATAGTTATTGGTAGATGGAAGGCATTCAATAGTGCACAGGCTATCCTGACTAGGTCTCCTAAATGCACACAGTTGTGAGATTCCACTCGATGGGCGAAAAATTTGAAGACACTTTTCAAATGACCATTTCTCGCTTCCACAACCCATCGGCTTTTGGTGATCAGTCTATTATTGTTCGCCTCTTCTGTAGGTAACTGGTCTCGCGTGGCTCTTCCTCTCACAATATTTGGTATTTTAGCTCGTATTCCTAATCTCTGAAGTGTCGGGATTGATTCGCGGTAACCGTAGTCTACGATGACGATGTCGCCCTCTTGAATCCACTGACCAAATCCACGAATATCACGCTGGAGTTCATCAATTAAGATTTTTGCATCGTTGTTCTTTGAATCTGAGAAATACGGGCCGTGGACATCGAAAATATAACCATCTGGTGCAACTATCATGATTGGCTTCACAAGATGGTAGCTCTTGTGCATGCAATAACTTTGGCGGGCAATTCTAAAGTTAGAGCTAGTGGCTATTTCAATGTATGTGCCATCAATGCACAATATGGCCTGAGGTTTTTCCGGGTTAGGGTTGTACAGTTGGTTGGCAAAATCTGATACATGTCGATGAATAAATTGTTGTCGGGTCATACTGTCGGGGCCCAGATTAGTTCTTACAAATGCCCTCATAAGTGATTCTCTAACCTTATTCACCGCCAAGCTGACTGCTTGTCGTGTCGAGTAGTGGAATATTGCTTTCAAGAATTCGTCAGGTATTCCTTGCCTAAGCTTACAAAGGAACATGATCAAGTCGATTTTATATACTATTCTATCATGTCCAGAAACTTGCACAGGCCCACACAGCTCGTACAAGTTTCTGAACTGATCTTTGCTTAATGAGGTGATGGTAAAGAAATCATTGTCTGCAATTGTGTTTTCGTCATTGTAGTCTGGCGCTTGGTTACGGATTGCATTCGTGCGGAGCACACTGAACCACCGTTGGATTTCAATAGGTGACAACTTGATAGTTCTTCGCTGGCCTAGAGCTCCCCGAGCAGGTTCAACAACGAGATCTCTGCTGATTAGCGCATTTCGCCACCCGGCTAGTGCAATCAGAAAGAGGTACGCGCGTATCCACAACTTCTACCAGCAAAGCGCCACCTGAGTTCCCTGGAGCACAAAACTCAGGCCGTTGTTAGTTATTCCGAAATGTATTCCGTTCCAAAAAATTGTGCCGAGTCGTCGGGGAGGAAAGTGTTGCTACCCTAATTGAAACAAATAAAAATGAAATCGCAACCCGTCATGCATTTAAATTTGCAAATAAATCCTTTCCAGCAAAGATGTACGTGAATTTGAACTGGGAGCATTGCGTACTTATGTCTAAAAACAAACATATCGCTGCTTCATAAATATCAAGGGACACAAAATGTTTCACAAAATTTAACTTCATGGTCTATCGTCTGTGACCCAACATATGTATATACTTTATGTGTGTGTATATATGTATTCATATGAATATTATATGAATTCATCTACATATGTGTGTTTGTGTGTGCCTATGTATGAATTCATCTACATATGTGTGTTTGTGTGTGCCTATGTATGAATTCATCTACATATGTATACATGCATTTATGTATCTATGTATGTATTCTTATCATTATTAAAATTATTCGAAATTTGAAAACGTAACATTGTCCCTAAAACCTGAAAACCACCCCCTAATGCGACCACGTGCAATGACAGCGCTTGCAATGCAATGACTGTCGTGGCCCATTTTAACCAGGGGCACGCGGGGTTGTGCTAGCCATTCTAGCATGGCTGGATGAGGTAGGGGATTGTCAATTACCCTACCCCACGCCGTCCGAAGACGGGTTAACGCACACCCGGCCTAACAAGGGAGAAAGGGGGTTGTGCCCAGTTCTCGCAAGGCCCGTCTGCGCCACGTAGGGCCCACTTCCTACCCGCCAACCGGGACACTACGGACTGGGCCCGTTGTAGTTGGACCAACTCCCCCCCTCCCCTTCCACGGAAGGTGGGTCTCCCACCCCGAGATACCCCCCAACCCCAAGGTTTTTGTGGTGCTGAGGTGCCACCCTCAAGCTCCCACCCGAAATACTGCGGGAGTGGTGCACCCCACCACTCCCACCCTAAATACTGCGGGAGTGGTGCACCCCACCACTCCCACCCAAAATACTGCGGGAGTGGTGCACCCCACCACTCCCACCCAAAATACTGCGGGAGTGGTGCACCCCACCACTCCCACCCGAAAAATTTCCACCGATAAGCGTGTGATGTTGAAGTCTGCTACCGAAACTTTATTGTTGCGCTTCCAACCATTCCAACCCAGCTGATAGTTGCTTGTAGACTGAATCATCGGCGTTCTTTTGTGTCCCACTTTGCCTACCTATTCACTACAGTCAACGATAACTACGCAGTTGATACTGCGTAGTATCAACTGCGCAGTTACGGTTCACTGTTTATAACAGAACTCCTCTTGTGGACAACGCCGTAATTAAGTCATTCAATGTGACGTATTTTAAGTGCGTATGAAGATATTCATGTGCAAAGTATATACTCATGAATGCACATATGTACATAGATATTTATTAATGGTATATATGTGTATGTATGTAGCCACATGTATATTGACATCGTATGTAACTTGTTTACAACAAAATAGCACCTAGGTTAGACATGAAATTCTCAAAATTATAATATAATAAACAAGGGGTAAGTACGAGTGATATTGCAAATGTTGAAGCAAAAATAAATTTATCATTTTATGATTTTTACTTTATTTTGGTTTAATTAATTGTACATCTAGTCCTATTAAGCAAGCACGTATGTACGCATTGGTATTTATTTGCCTTACAATTAAGAGATATCATCATCTTTGATTTCATTGTTGCAAATCGGGTGTGGAACATTCCGGCGTAATATTTCTCCAAATGATCTAATCATTGGCAACGCAGCAAAACTGAGTACGATAATGCACTTTATGCCGCTTTCTTAATTTTCTTCGTGTCATGTCCTCGTGACTGGGTGACTTTTAAACCCTTCTATCCGAAGGATCGTTTTACTAGGTAATACGTCATGGTTCCCGAGATTTTTCGATGACCTTCGTATTTTATGTACTTTGTGATGAGGAATCGCGTGGTGAAACTGGGATTTAAAATGTTTTACTCGCCAAATTTCAAACATAAAACTTAAATCTTTAATTGTCCCGTTATTTCGAAATTTATCGAAGGATCCTGGGAACCAGCGGCAGCAGCAATTGGCCATGGAAGGTATGTATGTGCCCAATCCAGTAGCGTAGCCACGATTAGATATTAGGAGGGGGCTCGGCTTAAAAACATGATTTTATCCACAAGAGTATGGTTTGCGGTCATCCAATTCCTCCGTCCCGCTGAAAATTATGCAGCATGACATGCTATTGTTAACCGTAATATTCCAGGGTAGAAATCGAACTAAAAATGTCTTATATAGATTTCGTCGGACGGACACATTTATTGAAATATGTAGGAATTATAAATTCCACTAGGATAGGTGTTGTCAACAGAAACTTTTTGTCCCAGTTGTATATAGACATATGCGCCTTTACATCGCCTTGAAACGTAAATGGTTACCGGCAGACCTCAAGTGTATTGTTCCAGAGGCCATTAACTTTAGAAAAATATATGGTTCATAAGAATTCTGATGGGCTTTCGGTTGACCTTAGATGCATATGACCACAGAAGGTCAACGCGTAGGTGGAGCGATATTTCTACGGATGTATTGAGAAAAATGATATATCGCTTGACGTGCTGGTGTTAAATTGAAATTGCCGCCAAGGACCCCACCCCAAGAGGTGTGGTTTTTAAATTTTTAATTTGCCGTCGTAATCAGCTTTGTGCGCTGAGACAAATGTTATGTCGCATGAGATACTTGCGTTGGATTGAAATAGTCGACAATGACCACACCCCCAGTGGGTGTGGTTTTGAAATTTTGAACAAGCGGTCGTAATCGGCTTTGTGTGCTGAGAAAAATGATATGTCGCATGAGATACTTGCGTTGGATTGAAATAGCCGACAATGACCACACCCCCAGTGGGTGTGGTTTTGAAATTTTGAACAAGCGGTCGTAATCGGCTTTGTGTGCTGAGAAAAATGATGTGCCGCAAGCCAGGTATTGATAAAACTGTCGCAAAATCGCCAAAAGCCACACCCCCTCTCCCCTACGCCATACACATTAAGGTCATGGTGTACAAGTGGGGCAGACATACAAAATTACCCTCGATTACAATAGTTAATTTCAGAAACAATACTAGGAACCGACTTTATACATTTTTTCCTGTTCGGACCACACCCACAGGGACCCCACTAGAGTGGGGTGTGACCCTCTGACCTATTTTTCGATGACATGACAATGTAAATCAATTACGCAAAGAATCGGCAACTATGCTGTCTTAACTTCAATGTGGAGTTGAATGATTAGTTAGAGATATTAATCTCAGTTTTATACTTTATTACATCAATATATAGGGGGTGTGGCCGAATTAAAAAAATCTGGAAATATATATTTCGCCCAACGGTCCCACGTTTCCAAAACATCCGGAATTTTGAAAATCCATCAACAACTGACGTCAGGACAAATTTGTAAAATTTTACATATACTTAGTTATGGCCAAGTTATACTGACCTTTGACCTCTGTTGGAGGTCAAACCAGCGAAAACCTGGGGTCGGGGGTATGGAGACTTTTGTTCAGCACATCGAAGTCTACAACATATCAAAAATTCAGAAAATTCGACGGCAGGCAGTTTTCCCATAAGAAGGGTGCCTCCTCCTTTACGAGATTACATTTGATTTATTAAAAAAAATTTATTGTCGAACTCAAGTTTAGGGGTTTGCCGTTCCAAGTACGAAATAAGAGCAACAAGTTATTACCAAGTTTAAGTAAACTTAAACGCATCATAAAATTATGCAAGAAATGTTAAACGTAACTGCGTGAAATGAAAAAGGTTGTGATCTTCCACGCAGCTTTGATAAAATGGCCAAATGTAAAACTTTAAACAGTCAGATATAAAATTTTCGACTTTACTAAAGTGGATGATGAAGAATAGGTTAAAGAAAAGATACATCCTGCAAGAAATATGGTACATTTCCGATTATTGGCATGTTTCAGATCCTGCTGTAGATACATTTAGAAATTTATTTAGGCGCCGCCGAAGATATTTGATCACCACGCCGCGGCACGCCGCCACCGCCGCCGACCAATATACATTTTCTCGCCGCCGCCGTGTAAACCTCCGGCGTTGACCTCTGCATCAAAGCTGTTTCATGTTTATTTTCATTCGGTAATGGAGTCTGGGCAGAAAAATAATGAATTATTTATATATGCAAGTTGTAAGGTTCCTGATCGATATTTGCGTAGATATTGATGGCTACAGCATTTTACACGGAATCTGACAATGCTTCTCATTTATTTAGAAGTAACGATTGTGAAGAAAGTCCTTCTAGTGGTATCCCACCAAGTTGAAACCAATCATGAATTTGTCACGATCGGTCGAGTCATACAAAATTTTTATATGACGGAATATACATGGGTTCTGAATGTTAAAAGGCTGGTGAAGGTTTGAATGCTGGTTAGCTTGGTAAACCAGGAATATCTACATATTGATCTACACATCTTATCTCTCACTGATAATGAACGAAGCCTTCACCTTCATTTAGATTCATAATTAGCAGGTTGCTACATTTATAAAAATGTTTAAACTATTTAGATACATACGTATACCTACTTTTAAAATTGATGTATGTATAAATGTTCTTCCACACGAGTGTGGGCCGCTCCAATGATATCGTGCTTAATGTTACACATGTTAAAGGAGAAAGGAGGAGGGTGTACAAATTCGTGATATTTGTGTTACGTAATTTCTGGACGGCCACTTACACATATAAATATTTATTGATTAAACCAATTCGATATGGTTCATTTATTATGCAATCATGTCAGCAAGATTTGTCGGTAATACATACTTTTATTATTTTGACACTTAAATGTACATTAAATCCGCTACAGATTATTATGCTGGGAATTAATGTAAAGGCATTTGCTTGTAAAAAAATTTCTCTTTTATATTATGTATTGAACAATTACATACACCGTTTTTTTATTAGTCTTGTTAAGATGTTTAGACGGACACTTTCGAATTTTGAATTAGCAACCAATCCACTTTTATTGGTGTAATAAAGGTCGCATTTTTCCCATGATTTCTGGCACCTGCGTTAAATGTAAAACTGGGTAAAGAAAAGAATCATTTTTTTAAGTCACTTGTTTCACAAACCGTGAACCGAATGGGTCCGCCACTCTGAAGCGGTCTAAGTTCAACTGTTTTAGCTACCTAGATAAATAAATTTGAAATAGGTGTGAAAGTCGCATGTATATTTACAACTACTAAAAGTCGTATTACTCACGTGGCCATGCCCAGACAATTTTAGGCTTTGAAATTCCGCACTGTAGAAACTGATGTCTTGAATGTGAGGAAAGAAGTCGTTCTGTGTGAGGCTAACGTCCATAAAGTTGACGCGTTTAATGCCTAAATAAATTACGTATGTATGTAATGGATCATTTTTTCAAACTACACCTCAATTGTCTGGAGTTGTGGAATCGCACCAAAAATGAGTAATCAGATATTTCCATAAAACAGGTCAAGACATAATTTCTTTGCTAACAAGGAAAGGTCCCCGACTGCTTATCGTGACCAGGGTACCCACCATGTTTTTTGGAATCTACTAGGACTCCAGATGAAGGATTCATTCATATTTCCGTGTAAAACTCATATTTGGCGTCGTGCCGTGGCGCCAAATTCGCCAAATTTGAATGTTTTTATTTTTGAAACCGCCATAACTTTTGAAAACCTGGACGGATTTTAAAAATTTTTGGTAAAAATCATGACAAGGAGTTCAACTTTCGTATTCCATGAAGTTCTTCCCAAATTATCGCTTCTAACTTTTCGCAAAATTTCGTAATTTTCTTAAAAACGGGGGTTCGTCGAAAAAATGCTAAAAATATCTCAAAAATCAGAAATTTTTTATTTTTATTTTTTTCTCGAAAATTTCGACTTTTGTGATCATTTTAAGCATAAAATTTTGAAAATCCGATATAAACTGCAAAAGTTATGAGGGTTTGAAATTGGTCGAAAATGCAAATTTTTAAGTTTGGCGCCAAGCCATGGCGCCAAATATGAGTTTTACAGGTAAATATCAATGAATCTTTCATCGGGGGTCCTAGTAGATTCTGAAAAACATTGTGGGTACCCTGGATACGATAAGCAGTCGGGGACCTTCCCTTGTAAGACCAAGCCCTATTTTTACGGAAGACAGAAAACCTCCTTTAAACAGATTTTATAACAATTGAATTAAAACTGGGTTTTCTAAAAATCCAGATTGGTAAACTGTACTGTTCACAGACTTACCCTTCAACAGCGACATGTTCTTCAGGATTTCAACTACCACCGCCGATTTGTTCACTTCTTCCAAGTCAAAGTTTACATGCTCCAGGTCCCAAATTTGGAACGGCTCCATCATTCGCTTAACTGCGTAGCTTGAACTCATACTTAAGGAAGGTATTTTTAAGTCGAATTTCTTAACGGCGGGAAATAACTGGACGATACTATCCGTAAATCCGCCCCACTGCATATCCCCATTATGTTGCAGCACCACAGAAAGAGATTCGACACCTCGGTGTCGCTGCCACATTTTTAGATGGTTTGCCAATGCCATCGGGCTGTTCCAAGGTTATGAACCGCAAGATCTTCAAAGCTGGGAGATGAATCTCGTTAAAGAAGTCAGGGGTGGGGCGCTCCTCAAATGGGTAGATGGTGAGTGAAATCAGTTTCAACATGACAGGAACATTCATCTTTTGTCTCTGAATTCAATGCAAAGATAAAGATTGGGATAAGTTAACAGTCATGTGACATCCTATTTATGTAGGGGCGAAATTTTACGACTTCCAAAAATCAGAAGCAACTCCGGAACAATGGAACCGAACGAACTAGAACTTTTAAATTGTTGCAGGATGTCGGAGGCGAAAGGTCTGGAAGCACATTTTGGTCGGAAACGTAGACGCTGGAAGCGAAGGTTCTGGGCGAAACCAGACGCCGGTGGCCGAAGAACATGGAAGCTGCGCATCTTAGCCTACGCATTTACCATACCTGCGCACAAATCGCTGATTTCATACATAATGACGGTAGATAAACTATTCAGCCATGATTCAATTAATTGAAGAATAATGAGATAATAATTTCGTCACCATTTTTAAATTACGAAGATTGAACAAATACTTTTTAACTTCACTTTCTCGGAAAACAAATGCAAAATTAAAGTTTTACCTGCAGCGAATTACACAAATTACTGTTGTAGATTAACTCCGCCTCTGCCAATGTATCTTTAACTTGTCCCAACAGTGCGATCACGTCATTAATAGTTTTGGTGAAGTCGGAATTGATGACGTAGAATTTAAGCGACTTGAGCTTTATGCACCTCTCCAAATTCAGTAAGGAGGAACCCCAGACGTCCAAAAAGGTCAAATTTGGTGCGGAATCAATCAATCCTTGAACAAATGGATGCAGATCGTTGCTACTGTTTAAACCCTTATAAGGACGGTACTTAATTGAAGTCAGATTAGGGTGAACTGGGATTTTTTGAGGTACACATTCATCTGCAGGGTTGTTAACGTCCTCCATAATGAGACAGACGTGTCGGATATCATTGGATTGCAGCATGCGTAACCCTTTCGTGATGATGTCGATAGCCTTGTGTCTTTGGGCGAGTAAGTCGAACTCATCGTAAATTTTTAGGCTTCGAGTCAGTTTATAGCAGACGAGCTGAGTCACCAGGTATAAATTGGACCCAGAATTGTAATCGAAAAGTTGGTTGACATCAAAGAATGTTCGCTTTCCTAATAAAGTGGCGCCATGATCGTCCCAGCAATGGCTGACTAGGCGGCACGACTTCAAATCAGGTATACAAAGATGGTGAAAGATATTGTCGAGAATCTGGTAAAAATTGAGAATTATTAGATCAAAATGACGAATTAAGTATAAATGGAGGCAGAATTTATTGCGACTGACCAATGGATTCATCAAGGCTTTCGACATTGCGCTCGTTGTTGCGACTATACTGTCATTGCACGTTGAAACTAAACACGTGAAGTAAATACGCCGATATGAAGATGGGGGTATGCACAATAAATTGTTTTGCCATCCACAGCACATTTTTTTGGGGTCGCTTACTATAATCTGCAGAAACCATTGCAACTCGTGTTGAAGGCCAAGGCAAGTCCATACTGCATGCTTCCCGCTAATAGTAGAACAAGACAAATATATTAGCTTGTCTTTGGCCTCGATTCACATCGTTTGGTGGTATCTGACCAACGGATACACAGAGCGGCATTATTACAACTAAATGCAACTTACTCGAACTTGTATGTATTTTGGGAGGAGGGTTCCTCTTGTTGGAGGAGCCCAATGCTCAGATCATCCATCAGATCTATTGCATATCCTCTTACTTACACCGTATGACAGTGGCTATCTAGTTGCTCAGGTATAATCCCCATATCTATTGATGAGATATGGGGATCGAGAAACCATTTAAGGATAGTAAGACAGGAAGAGACGCCGGCTTGCCGTAAGCACCACCACTCACCCCTGCACTTACGGGGCCAGTCCCACTCCGCCTATCCTCTACCCACCACTGCCTATTCAATCTTAATGTATGCCCCTTTGGACGCGAATACTGCCACGGAAAGGCAGCATGCTCAGTCCACTCTACTGAGTGTCCAGCTACAATGTGTGTAACTGGCACCCAGGGAGGGCTGCCCCAGCTGCCAAGATATGAGGGATCGAACCATAGACCTTCCGAGTGCCGAAAGCCACCGGTTCTCACCCCCAAGCCAAACAGCCAGGGCTACTCGAACTTCAAAGTTATTCCAAATAAACCGAACTTGATGATTTAACTTGTTGTGCGTATTAAAACGATTTGTCAGCGTTTAAAACAACTGTTTAATTTTAGCAAAACTTTTCTTCTATTGAAGTTTAACAAAGGTAATTTATCGTTGCACGGGTATTAAAAACTCGTATTTTGATGGAAACTGCTTACGTTCTTGATTTTATGTTTTTAAACATATGAGCTGGCAACAGGAAAAAGAGGATCAAACATAAGCTCTAGAATTATGTTCTGATAACGACAAAGCTTAACCGATTTGCGTCAGCCGATTTCACAGCTTATATAAACATTTTGGTTGCTACATATGTAGTGTTGAGAAATACTGGATTCGATTATTAGAATATTCACCTTGCAAATATTGGTAGGCTATGGTTATCGCAGCTTATCTTTCAGTGATAACAAATGAAGCGCAGACTATGTATATTGTACTATGTATGCCTTCATATCAGGTCATTTTAAGCCTTAATTACATAGATATGTGCGAAAAAATTGTACGTTGAAATATATTGGTAATGATTTTACAAATATATCCATGGTTTTTTTGTAATTCTTCAAAAAATCACGATGAAAAGCCATCAAGCATCAATCATAAATTCATTGAAGGGGGAGGGGGCAGCAACCGTCATACAGATTTCGCACTGGTTTTGTAAAATCGAAAAATTTCACGGGTTTACGTTATCAAAAAATTAAATATGTATTTATTTACATTAAAGTACATCATATTGTCATCTTAACAAGTACGTGTCATTTTTTGCCAGTTTTGGAAACATTATTCCAACTACCTCCCTGTTAGCGATTGAGTCAGGTGTGGGTAACCAGGCTCCCTAACTTAACTGGTAATAATGCGTTGTCCACCACCGCGACGAGTTTTTCCCACCATGCGAATCAACGTCGACGAAATGTTAAAAATTAAAACACATTACAAATATAAAAACAATTACCCTAAAATAAAGTTTTAAATTTTGAACCTGAAATTTTTCCGGTTTTTTCAAATTTAAGAAGTTGATCTGATGTAATTTGGTTTATTTTTGGATGCCGTGATGTGTGCACCAATTGGTGGCCTTTTGCACACGCACCACGGCATCCAAAAATAAACAAAATGGCATCAGGTAAACTTCTTAAATTAAAAAAAAACCGGAAAAATTTCAGGTTCAAAATTTAAAACTTTATTTTAGGGTAATTGTTTTTATATTTCTAATGTGTTTTAATTTTTAACATTTCGTCGACGTTGATTCGCATGGTGGGAAAAACTCGTCGCGGTGGTGGACAATGCATTATTATCAATTGAGTTAGGGAGCCTGTGGGTAACTGGTGTAGCTAGGGGTCAGCCATATATTGCGTATCAAGAATTCCCGATTTCAGCACCGACCCAACGAATGTATGCATTAAGGGACAGGGTATTTCAACAAGGGGAAGATAGGAGAACTGAAACCACCCAATCTCTAAAATGATGTAGTATATGTACGTTCCATTCCACGATTTATATTAAGAATGACATCGTAACCCTTCTTCTTTTGCTACATACTCGTGAGGAGGCAATTCTGACGTCTAAATTTATCCAAAAAGGGTCAACCACCTCGAAATTTATCCAACTTTCCCTAAATAAACTTCACTTAAAAGGTTTGTCACCCTGAATAGTTTACATGCCAAAAGGGTGACATTATTCTTAAGAATGTCCCCTTGAACGTTTAACATTTTGTTAGTTGCAACGCACATTATTGCAGCACATCATTTGGAGAAGTATGCATACATACATACATTTTTGACTTACTTTATTTTTGTATTTTGCAACGTTCAAACAATTTTCAAAATAATTTATTCCTGAGATACATACTGCAAATATCAGGCTCACAAAATATAGCTTAGGCGTCATTTCACCAGATATAAATATTATTAAAAATCGTGACTTCTTGGAAATGGAAATTACCAACGACACTTGGACGATACCGCATTTTGCCGTTATTCTCCCCGAGGTAAGTGACACAACTTGCAATCTCATTGAACAAAGTATAATTCTTATATATTTATTTATTTTAATATCAATCTCTATGTTGCAAACTTAGAAATACGATTGCGAATGCTTTTAATAGAGCAGATTGCTACTTTATTAATAATAAGTTGTATTATACTATTTTATATAAACAAATGATAAATACAGTAATGATGAGTAAGACTATCGAAGGTAACTTAAATTTACACATTAATTCATTACCGTAAGCAGGAGCAGGATGTCATGCTTCGACAGTTTACAAGCCACTACTGGAAAATATATCACATTAACTAATTAGATATTTTATTACACTCAATTAGACTGACGACTTATATAATCATATTTTCCCCAGATTTTGACCAAAGTGATGACCTTTCTTTCCACGCCTGACCTCATCACATGCACCCTGATTAACACGGATTTTGAAATTGAAGCCAGGAAACGTCTCCTAGCTCAAAAATGGGTTAGGTTCCCCGCTAAAAAGTTACCCCTCTCCCCTCAAAGTGAAACCACCCCCTACAACATTACCCACTTCGCGGGTTACAACCCCAGAAATTTGCTCATCCAAAACTTCAAATTTTCCTGCCCGTCTATCTTGACCAATTTCCTTTCGAGCCATGCCCACCACGTGGTCAATTTAAAGATCCTGTTACCCCTGCGAGATCCCAAATGGCGCCAATATTTGGAATACCTCTCAACCTTCCTCCCTAACCTGGTCAGCCTGCAGATACAAGTTATCACATTAGGGGGGCTTAATTGCCCCGATTTTATCCCGCCTTCCCATAAACCACGGGTCTTCTGGAAGGTTCGTAAACTCGGACTGACCTCATCCACGTGGGCCCAGTCGGGTAAATTAGTGGATATTTTGCCCCTTTTCCCGAACCTGGCCAGCTTATCGTCCGACGGAATAGATCCCGCCGTCCTGGAAAAATTTCTGCACAGGGGCCCTTCTACCCAGGTCGGGCCTCGGGTGACTATGACCCGGTTAGAATTAAGTGACCCGAGTTTTGACCTCGGCCATTTTTCCGTCATTCTGAACATCGTCGCGGGCACGTTGGAAAGTGTCAAGTTTTTCGGAATGGACAACTGCCCGCCTCACTGGCTAATGAATGAAACCGGCGTAGCGTTTCCCACCATGCCGCGCTTAAAGGTTTTCGCCGTCCGACTGAGTCCAAATTCCTTTAGAATGATAACTTCCGGCTGTTCAGTTGTGATGCCGAGACTGAGGTTGAGATTTGGGAGGCAAGCTGGTAAGATCATACATACCTGTTTACATTCATTTATTTAATAGAGCAAAATTATTAAGTACTTATTTACTCAAAAAAGTCATGAGTAATGAGTAAATATGTTTTTCCAAAATTTATGGACGAAGTAATGTTAAATAACTGTTTATTCGTTTCATACTCGTAACGAACGAATGAATAATTTTATTCATTTTTCACTCTATGTATTGAAAAATTCATCGAATAAGACGAATTTGGGATAAAACGAATAAAAAATTAATGACGAATTATCAGCTTATAAAATTTTGAATAATGAATGAATAATTTTTCTCCAATTTTTAAACTGGACGAACTCTGAATGAAGAAATATTTTCTGAACAGGTATGCTGGTTTATCCGGATCAGTTCCCCGTCTTGGAGAAAATTGTTATTTCCAGGGATGAAATAACCCAGCCCTGTACCCAGGAGGAAATATTAACCCGTCAGGAGTGTTTTGAGACGAGCGCGGCATTTTTGTACAATTCCTTCCTTCGTGCGGGCAATTCGAGGGGGGTAACAGTGACAAATTTGGACATTCCGTTCCCACCGGGGGATACGTTTAGGGTGATTGGGCAGATGGGAGAGGCCTGCGCGGCAGGGTGGCCGGTTGACTGTGGGTGTGGCGAAGTGAGGAATATGTCCGAATTTTGGGACAGGGTGACCGCCATTTTACCAAATTTGACGAGATACCAGATCATGGGGGAGATTTAGGAATTTGCGACGGAAGCAGGGGGATATCTTCCCCAGAAATTTATTAAAATTCTATCTTGCCCGTGTTAATAAGACCCTCATTCTCTAATCCCCACAATGCTAACGTTCCCTAAACTTCTACCGCGAATGTAATAGTTTAAAATGGAATAGTTTGAAGACATAATTACACATATATTTTTTTAATCTAGCCGAATTTAGAAAACCATTTCCACTCACGTAGCGTATTTTTTACCCGATACTTAAATGACTTATAAATTAGCTAGTTACTAAATTTTGACTCTACGTAGTACATATCAAGTTGATCTTATCAACATACTTATGTTTCTATTACATCGCCAACCTATTTATTTGTTTAAACTCATTTAAAGTTTAAACCAAATTCGCGTCGAATTTATTTTAATTTGTGGGCGACACATCGTTTTAGCAATATTAAGTACATATTAGTTTATGATTTGTTACTCAATATAAAACTATAAAAAAATAAGGCTTAGTAACTGATATTTATTTTGTGTCCTGGTAGATTTTCTGCTCTTCATCAAACAACACGGTATTATATGTATATGAATCTATGTGCACTTAACTTTTTCAAGAGTTGAAATATATTGTTAGATATATGTTGAAATTGTGTTCAGTAACACAAAATCTAACAACACAGATTCTGACTTTAGTGACTTTTAGTAACTTTTATGCATGAAACTGTTTGTCATCGTTTATGTAAAACCTTAATTTTCAACATAAAACTAAATTCGTTGTGCAGAAACCTTGGGTCCGGCCTTATTCTTTCAACGAAGAGCGAGGTTACAGGAAACCTTAGACATTGTACTACCTCAAATAAATCGTGCTGTTAATGGGGCGGGGGGGGGGTGCATAAAGGATGAAACTTAGTTTTTCCTACGTTGATTAATATCAATTGTCCCCGTTTAAAACAATAGTATACAAATATATAATTGTATTGAACACGTTTTCGGCCCCTACAAAAAATCAATGACACCAGGTCTGCATGCCCCCAGGATTAGGTAGAGAACATTCAGATTAAAAAGTTTTGTTGAATATTAGTGGTATTTTTTTCACTGCTAAGTATTTTGAGCCCAGTCTTCCCGTTAAACTCCTCGGAAACTGAGTTGTCTTAAAATTTTACACGATTTTTTTTTCTAACCAGGAAAATGCATTTAAAAAATGCAATTTGGATTCTGTGTCTCTGGAAAATCTAAAGTAAACTTTCCTCAATGGCAAACTAATGGTACTCTGGATTTTCCTGTAACTTACTTATTTAATATTGAATTCAGGGGCTGCCATTTACCAGATTTTCTAGACCCCCGTCCATTTTTTAACATGTGTCACATATGCACGATATCATTTTGGCCTGAGACCCCACCACCTACCTGTGCGTTCACATCATTTATGGACCGCCCTGTAGAAATTAATTCACTTTTTAATATTCAGCCTAGTCACGTAGTCCTACATATATATATTCCAATTAAATATAATGGTTTGAAAATATTACATGTTCATTTTAATAAAGCGAAAGATATTGATTTCATCAATAATTTACATAAACTTAAATATTCCTCAGGGTTGCTAGTCAGCAATCACCGAACCATGATAGAAAAGGATTTGAAGTTTGTACCTACATTTAAATATTCCAGTCCATTTCAATCTCCAAGAATATATCGTTGACTTAAAAGATCATATAAATTTTCACATTTTCATGTAGTTTAATACGTACATAATTCCCACAAAATGAAAACCCAACTTTGCATTTGTACTTCGATTCTCCTAATAAGTTTATTCCCTTCTGCCTCCAGCAATTTTGATTTGCAACAAATTGCAAGTTTATTTCCTTCGGGGTCAATTCTAAATATAATAGGCGACTTCAATATAGCACATCAAAAACCATGGGAATACGAGTTGCAAAATTTTTCCTTCAAAACTTCCTCACAGTATTGCGCAACTTCCCATCAAAGCAAAATATCACAGCTAATCGATATTACGGATCTTGCCAAAGGAATGAGTACATCTTTTCTAAATATTTTGGTCACCCAACGACTTTCATTTCGGTCATATTTCTGCCCAAATTGGAGACAAATTCTGATCTGCAGAATTTATTTCTCACGCATTCTACTCTAAATGCATGTGGGGAAAATCCAACCTATATTTTTCTAATTCCAAGCTTGCTCAACAGCACTATGACAGAGGAAATTCCCCTTACACGATCCACATCTAAAATTTTTGTAATCCATGGTGACGACCGTAATGGTAAAGAAATTCTCAAAATTTTTGTAATCTGCCTCCCGTGCAGGGTATTTTCTATGCGTGAAGTAAATCCATTTCCCAGCGACGACTTCCTTGATTCCACATGAAAAAAAAACAGTTTTAACTTATAAGGCTGGCTTGCAGGCTCATTCTATGTTACGGAATTCGATCCCGAAAAACAAACATGCAGCGCGGTTCGTCGAGGCGCCAAAAGATTCGCGAATACTATTTGCCCCATGCTAGTAGTTGGACGCAAATTTAATTTTAGCGTCGCCACTGTACCCGGAGAACGGAATTTTATTCACCCTAAACTGCGTAGTTCTTATTTTAGAGTCTATTACAATATTATGCTTGTAAATAATGATACAATTAGAAGCTTTTTATATCCTGTGGATGCATTCCACTCCTGGTTGCCACATTGTGATCAAAAATATTTATTTAAAATGGCCACGGTATCCTATCAAAAAGCTACGTTGGAAGGATTGAAAGGTCTCGTTATGCCGCTTGACCGCTAAATATGGGCAGCGTCAGGAGCATCTTTCACCCTTATTGCCATTCTTCTTACAAGGTTTGCGTTAAGAAACGGTGCAACTTTAGCAAAAGCAGTTGGATACTTCATCAAGTCCTGGCAATGGATTCTGTCCTCCCTGACGGGCCAGTACCATGGAACTCCTCGTATGTTACGGCTCGTGCCTAGTTTTCCGCTACTAGTTATTATTAGCCTATTCGCCTTCTTTCTCGTGGGGACTGTATTTTATCAAAGCTCCATGTTCTCCTCACTAGTAGCCCTTACCCCACCAAGGCTACCGTCCACCCTGAAATCCGTTGTCGAGTCAAAAATTCAAATTATTACCACCACTATGACTAATGTAAATGACCAATTTTTCGGGTCTGTGCTGAAACATGTAATAATCGATGATGCAATTCAAACTCCTATTAATTTCCCGAACTACCTTACTTTAGGGTTGCCGCGGGTAGCGAAAATGCTACCCGTTACCCGACCCGCTACCCGCAGCCCAGCTGCCCGTACCCGCACGGGTACCCGTTATCCGCTACCCGTTATGAGAATTAGGTTAAAAACTAACCAACCTTCAGAATAAATATGATTTAATCAATTATTTGCTCATTTGGGTTGGCAATTAATTTGAGATAATGCTATGCAAGTAACGAATGCTAGAATTTAGTTGATGTCATTAGATGTTTTAGTGACCAAACTTTAAGCTTACAATGGATCCCTTCTTAAGCTATACGGGAATTTCTTATCGAAGTATAGAATTATCACTTATCTTTCCGTTGGATAGCCCATTTGAAGAAAACTCTTGGGGGCAGAGTTCAAAGTCCACCATGGTTTTCGTCCAGTGGAGGAACAAGATTCAGAACATTTGCTTAAAAATTTAACTTTGCCGCCAATATTTTTCTTCAAAGACTTTGCATCAAAGTGGCCATTCAACGGAAACTATCACGAACACGATTCCTAATTGTTGGCTTGACTGTTTGATAAACTCGCTTGAGAGTCTTCAAGATTGAATCTTTGTGTAGCTTAAAAAGGTTCAATTTAGTTTGATTTTTTGAAATTTTGATTTAAATGAAGTTCCCGTGAAAAAATTGTCCACAAATAAAATTTTTGCTTTCAATCGGATTAAGGTTTTTCACCTTCAAAGTACAAATTAAAGTCTCGCCAGTCTTACCAAAGTACACAAATGCAAGTCAAACTATTACTGATATTTGAAAGCAGGCAGATTATGCTTGAGTAACTATCAGTTCTCCTCATTTTCGGGAGGTGAAAAGCATTTTAGGCTGCCGTAGGCTTCTGTGGCTTCGGGAAAGACACGCTCGCTATAAGTGCTATTGACTGACAAATGGCAAATTTTGAAATGAATAAATAAGAAATCGACGCTTTTGTTGGTTAATGGATAAACTTGCTGCTAACTTTCTTTGTGAACTAATTTATGTCGAAAATTAAATAAAAACTATACTACCCGTTACCCGTGCGGGTAGTCCTCGCTACCCGCAGAAAACGGGTACCCGCAAGAATCGTGCGGGTATGCGGGTAACGGGTACCCGACCCGTAACCCGCGGCAACCCTACCTTACTTTAAACCTTTCTAAGGAAAGGGTAACTTATATCCCTAACTTTTCCTCGTTTGTCACAGGTATTAACATTTCCAAGGGATGGGATCTAAAATTTGAGGATAACTCTGTTCACCGGGTTAATGATATATTCGCAATTGTAAATGACGAACACGATTTAGAGGAAATGCTTGCCGGGCTGGAAGTCAACAGAAATCCATACGTGGCCAGGCATACCGAGTCACAAATATTTTTTGCAAATACTCCACTAATAATTACTCGTGGTTTTATGCTTCCCTTCATATCAAGCACTGCTGGTCAGCTTGCTCAGTCGGGCTTGCATAAATTTTGGCAGGATTTAGAAAGCACTGCGGATCTAGTCATAAATATTAAGGATAAAACATGCAAGTCTCGATGTCGGCTTTTCTGTGTGTGATAGAGGTATGCGCGGTTATACTAAGTGCTGCAGTAGTGAGCTTCATTCGGGAATTTGTGAGCTATCAAATGCTAAAAAGTGTTTGGTTGATATGTAGACGATCTGTGAGTAAGATTATATTATTGATGAAACGGAATATACTGGGAGTGAAATATTTTTCATTCCTTCATATTTAATAAGTGGGAATTGCTATGAAAATAATTCCGAGCATAATTAGCTTATTTACAGAAGGGTTTGGCATTTTGGTGGATACGAATTTGACCTTGAATAACCCCGGAACAGTTTGTCGTAGCGGGTCAAAATTTTGAACAGACGAGCATGTTATCCTCAGATAGTTGTGTGCAAAAATTCAACTCTCCACTTTCAAAAATGCCTCCCCCACAGCCCCCAGAAGTTGAGAGAGTCATTTTAACTTTTTTCAAACTCCGTCTCAAAAATTTGGTCTCCGTAGAAAAAAAATTATTTTCAAGTCTTCGAACCCAAAAAAGTCTATTTGACTTATGTCAGGGCATTTTACAGGTATTTCACTATCCGAAATGATTTTTATCCCCATTCTAGGTTCAAGGTCGTTTGCATTATCTTGAGTCAACGTTGTCGTTTTCGAAGTCGCTGAGTCATTATGAAAAATCACCTTATTTATTTTTTCACCGTGTAATTTAGGAAAATGTTATTCTAAAAGTGATTTCAAAACACGGTCCACATCATACTTTGCAGATACGTTCACTTTTTGGGGGACTTTGATAAGTGGGAGGATACCACGACCGGACATTGCACCCACAACCATAAAATGTTTGAAAAAGTTCTCCTCACTGAAAACCACCAAATTTCTTGAATTTTTTTTCGGCATTTGTCGTGTACTAAGCTCTTCGAACCCAATTAGTAACTTGTAGGGAAAATAGTTCTTCGTCAATTGTCACCAATAACGCACTCTTATTCCTGAACAGAAAATTTAAATAACATTTTTTGCAAACACGGGCGAGATTTTTTCTGGAACAAGTTGAAATGACTGTCTCAGCTTCTGGGGGCTGTGGGGGAGGCATTTTTGAAAGTAGAGAGTTGAATTTTTGCACACAACTATTTGAGGATAACATGCTCGTCTGTTCAAAATTTTGAACCGTTACGACAAACCGTTCCGTGGTTATTCAAGGTCAAATTCCTATCCACCAAAGTGCCAAACCCTGTAATTCGCGTGACGGTGTGATTTTATATTTTGGATGGTTTCTAAATACATATTTCGATTATGTTACAGTATTTTACTGCAAACTTGTAATACGTATTTAATAGTTTATTTACCTAGACACCATAGAATTGGTTATGAATAGATGCTGAATATTATGGTGCAAACTTGTAATGTAAACACATTCCATTTATTAATATTATGTACGAATTATTGTAAATGCATTTGCTCTAAAACAAATTACTGTTTACTATTATGTACTTAATAATTGCACCGTTTCTCATGATTATTCTCGTTCAGAGCTTTAGACGGACGCTTCAAATTTTGATTTTGCAACCAATCAACTTTTATTAGTTTAATAGGGGCCTCATTTTTTTCATGATTTCCGGCACCTGCGTTGGTTGCAAAACTTGGTATAGAAAATACGCATTAAGTTAAGTCACTTGTTTCACATACCGTGAACCGAATGACACCGGCACTCTGGGATGGTGTAAGTTCAACTGTTATAGGTACCTACATACATTTGAAATTGGCATGAAAGTCGCACGTATGTATGTATGACTAGTAAAAGTTATATTACTAACGTAGTCATGCCCAGAGAATTTCAGGCTTTCAAGTCCCGCACTGTACAAAATGATGTCTTGAATGTGAGGAATGAAGTCGTCTTGTGTGAGGTTAGTGCGCTTAAAGTGGACCCGTTTACTTCCTAAATTAATTAGTCTCGCAATGGAACATTTTCTCGGGCAACATAAATAAATATACCGGGATTGTCTGGAGATTTAAATAAAGCATGAAAGCTCGCCAAAAATTGGTTTGTAATCAAATACCATTTATCTTTTCATTGAATGACCTCTGCTGAGAAGAATACAAATTGGACGCTAAATTTTCTATGCTCCCCAGTTTTTTGTCGGGTGGTAAAAAATGGCGGAGAAAATATTTGCAAGAATTAAACTTTGCCCTCAATATTATTCTTAAAAGGGTAATTCAACAGAAAGTCCTGTGAATCTTAATGTTTGGATATAACTCATTAGAAAATCCTGGTGTAGCTTGAAAAAAGGTTCCATTCTGAGCGAATACTTTTACTTACTTTGTATTACTATTAACTTTTACCAGACTTACCCTTCCACGGCAGCAAGCTCTTCAGGATTACAACTATCAACGCCGATTCATCCACACAGTCCACGTCTAAGTTTACCTGCTCCAGGTCCCACACTTGGACTACCGCCAACTGATTTATCCCATTAATAAATCGGTCACAGACGAAAAAAATCTCCAAATCAAATTTCTTAACGGCAGGAAATAATTGGACGATACTTGCCGCAAATTCGCCATGCGCAGTACCCAAATAAAATTCCAGCGCGAGCGATTCAACTCCTCGGTGTCGCTGCCACATGACGAGATGGTTTAGCAATCTCGTCGAACTAACGAACAAATTTCGGAACGCCAAGATCTTCAGCGCTGGGAGATGGATCTCATTAAAAAAGTCAAGCGTGGGGCACTCTTCAAATGGATGAATGGTGAGTGATACAAGTTTCGACATGACAGGAAGACTTCTTTTTTGCATCTGCGATAAGGGCGAAGTACTCATAAATAATTGGGGCACATCAACATTTACATAACGTCCTATTCACATAGGCGCGCTGCTAGCGACTTCATGAAGTCGGTAAAAAAAATTACCTGCCGCCAATAGTGCGAATAATTTTTATATCTTAATTCCACGTTTGTCACGGAATCCTTTACTTGTCCCAAAATTTCGATCATGTCACCAATTGCGTAGATACGGTCATAACTTATGAGGTAGAATTTAAGCGATTTGAGATTTCTGCAGCTCTCCAAATCAGGCAGCGAGGACCCCCAGACGTCCAAGAAGGTTAAATTGGGTGCCGAATCAATCAAACTTTGGAGCACTGGATGCAGGTAGGACCCCTCATAAGGCCCATACTTAATTGTGGTTAAATTAGGGTGGACCGCGAGTTTTTGCGGTTCACATCTATCCTCACAACTTTCATGAGGCCAGCCAGATATGACGACGGAGATGTATTGGATATCTTTGAATTTCAGCATGCCTAACCCTGTCGTGACAACGTCAATTGCTTTGTATCGTCGGGCAAGGGTGTCGAACTCACAGTGGAGTTTGAGGCCTTTGATCAGTTTCTCATTGACGGGATGAATCGTCAGTTGTAAGTTTGATGCACTGTAGTAAAAGAGCTGGTTTACGTCAAGGATTGTCCGCTTTCCTAACAATGTGGCGCCATGATGGGCCCAGGCATGGTTTACGAGGCGGCAGGACTTCAAGTCGGATATGCTGATCAGAGGAAAGATGATATCGAGAATCTGGTGGAAATGGAGAATTATTAGATAAAAATAAACCATTGTAATGTGCCAAATACATATTTAGCTCACCGCGTAATAATGATCAGGATATAATAAAACTTAATAAAGTCAAGTACACAGTTTTCACAGTAAAATCACTAAATTCGCATCTTGAGTTGAACAAGTGGATAAATTAAACACATCGTAAGTAGTTTCGTATCAATTAATACGGAACTTAAATGGAATTAGATTCATTTGATGCCAAAATATGAGTTTGGGATTGACGGACAAGAGGAAGGCGACAGCTGTCAACCAGGGTGAGCCAATAATAAATTTCAAATAGTGACAAACAACTGACGACTTACCAGTGGATTCATCAAAGCTTTCAAAGTTGCACTGGTCGTGGCGTTATCGGCGTCATGGCTGCCTGGAATTACGTAAGCAGATGAACTCCGATTATGCCTTTGAATTTTGATAAATTATTTAGAATGTAGGTAGATTTTTTGTAGTCAGTTACTATAATGTGAAGAAATCTCTCGTGTCGAAGATAACGGCAGGTCCATTCTTTGGCTTCGGACTAATAACGAAATAATTTTTTTATTACGATTTGTGGCCAAAAAAGTAACATTCAGGAGGGGGTGGGTAAAATCGTACCAATTTCAATTATATCGATCACGAGTAATCAGGGCATATGTACCAATCTTATAAATAAGGAATTAAATTCTGAATAATCATTTCAACTGAAATCAGCTCGCCTTCAAATTTTTCACAATAAACCCCGATTTATAAATTTAGCTTGTGTCTGTAACACAGGACTATTTTTTAAACTTTTCAACAATCCTGTTTAAGTTTTACGAAACCTCTCTTTCGTATTCGTCAGAGGAACTTATTGCATATATTCAAAAATCATAATTTAATCCATACCCCGTTCTCCTGTATATACTGACAAAATGACGTAACGACAGGATACGAGGCGCCACAAAATGATTCATAAGCTCTACAATTCAGTGCAGATAAGGATAAAGCTTGACGATTTTGCAGGTTCTATAAACATTTGGTTGGCCAGTGTTGAGATAAATTGGACATGATTAATTGAATATTAATCCTGCAAATAATTCTGCGCCGTAAGAATCGCCACAACGTATCTTTCACTGATAACAAATGAGGCACTGACCAGTTTATCATTTGCCATGATATCAGTTCAGTTTAGGAATCTTTTTGCATTGCCCATATACCCAAATGCTTAAGCTAGAAATGCATTCACACCAATGCATTGGTGTGAATGCATTTCTAGAAATTCACACCTTTATTTCATTGCAATGAAATAAAGGTGTGAATTTCTAATCAAGTGTGGGTGATTGGTCGGCCGTTGGGTATACCTTTGGACCTTGCCGGTTGCATACCTGTACACTTTCATTCATGTGACTGATTATGATAGAGAATGATTGTCAATAGTGGTATTCACAGTAACCGATTATAATCATCAGGACGATTATAATCGCAATCGATTAAAATCATATACCATGAACGCACCAGATTATTGTTGTTTTTTGATTATTTTGCCTAAAATATTCAGCAGGATTCATTACATTTGGAATTACATTTGGATCAAGGATTATAATCCAAATAATCGTCCTTGGAGAGGATTATTTTTTTGACAATTATAATCACATTGGTTTATTTTTTCCCATAGAGAATTTTTGGGTGATTATAATCGCAATAATCGGTTACTGTGAATACCACTAATGAAAATGAATTTCCTGTGATTTCACTGAAAATGAGTGAAAGATTAAGTCATTTCAGATGAATTAAAGGATTTCTCACTCCTTTCATTTTTCACCTTATGCTTAATACATTGGAGAAGTAAGAATCAAGTCAGATGAAGTGAAATGAAATGAGTTTGAAAGAAAATAACTTTTGAATGTGAATGAGAATCTTCAGTCAGAAATTGGGATGACTGAATTTTGAATGAAAAAAGTTTTTTTGAACAGGTATGACCGGTTGTACGTTTTTTCAGGTTTTCTACAAATGCATCACAAATGCATCACATTTTTCATGCATGACATGCGTCACATTTTTCTACAAATGCATGGACTGGGTTACACGATAGCATGCCTTCCTTTATTTTTTGTTTGAAAGCATTCTAAATTCAACCAAAAAAGATCAAATATCACGTCATGCCTTTAACTGAATTCCGTAAAGTTCACTTTTTTAGTAAATGATCCTAAAGCTATATCCATATTAACTTCATGAAGACTAAAGTTTACTCAGGATCTAAGCTAATTTACTCAATGTGGATTTCAGGTGTCAGAAGGGTAATAGTATTTTAAAAGTGTTATTTAAATGTACAACAGTTTTACTTGTAACGTTAGATAGAGTTTATTACTTTATGTATTTTTTTGCTTACTTTATAATTTTGCTTTAAATTTTGTATTTTTTAATCAATTAATTTCATATTTATTATACGTGTGAAGTCCTTGCATAAATTTCCAAGTAAAGTGCATCCCATATGTAAAGTGCAGATGGGAAAATGGCCCTCATTTTGTTGTAATTCAATTGATTTCAAAGAATGATATTTTATGCACAAGCTTAGGAGTTGTGTGCGTTAGTCCTGTCCTTAAACTAATTTCCTATCCAATTGTAACCTGGAGATATTCGGTTCTTCCGAGCTCCGCCAAAGAGTCGTTTTCCCGACTTTGCTTCTATGTTCTTCGCGATTCTGGTCGAAACTTTCGAAACCCACGAATGGTTGCAATCTTTTCTTCTCGATAGGAATATGTTCTTCGACAATTGGCCCATAAATTTTCGACACCACGCGTTTGAGGTACATTTGGAGCGTTGATTGATTTTCTTGTATCTCATCCAATGTATTCCGGGGTCTCCGTAATCAAGATTTTCTTTTGAAATATTACCTTTGGCTTCAGTCTATCTTCGTATTTTGCATCTGCTGGAGTAGTTGTATGAAAATATGTACGATAGGGAACATGATCAGGGTCAATGGTCACTTAGATTTCATCATGAATAACCACTACTTTGCTCGAGCAGTTTTTGTAAATTTTTCCACACGCTGTTTTAGTTCGGTTATGTAGGCAACCAAAATATTTCCTTGCTGATTGCTTCACATACCCTGTCATGCCCAAAGTGTGAAGTTTAATTCGACATATCATTGGAATTGATATCTTTTGTTTTGTGGATGCTGCAGTCATGGAAGTGCGGGACGCTGTTTGGAGAGCTCCTTACTTTTAGCTACATCTAATTTCGTCAATTGGGTAGCCGTCCGACCTGATAATTTTTTGTAATTTGTGCCACCGGCAAGCTAACACCTTGTAATTATAAGGTCAACAACCAATCTGCGTTTTCCTTGCCTGGCGAAGTGGTCAATCGTTTTCTTCCTATCACGCAGAGACGAATTTTCGTGCGAGTGAAAATCGAGCCTTCCGAATGTTTGGATTCCGGCTCGTGTCATTCATAAACAAGATTTTTTGATGAAATCTGTTATAAGGTTTCTTAAACTACATGAAATTACCTAAAAGATGAGTTATCTCTGATCAATTTTTTCCAGCCGGTACCCTTAAAATCAATGGCTGACCGAGCTGCACTTTACATATGGGATGCACTTTATGTTTTTTTGGAAATTTTAAAAACTCAAATCGACACTACCTTTATTTTAAACACAAAACTAATCTCAAACTGCAGAAACCTTGGGTCCGGCCCTATTCCATCAACGGAAAGCGAGGCTAAAGGACAGCTGAAAATTTGGACTACCTGAAAAGGGTCTTTTTGTGAATGGGGGGCGTGCATAAAGGATGAAACTTATATTATCCTACGTTATTAATATCCGTTTAAAATAATAGTAAATACATAATTGTAGTAAAAACGTTTTCACCCCCTTCAAAAAAATAAATGACACCACATCTGCATGCCACCAGAGTTACGTAGAGAACATTCGGATTAGAAAGTTTGGTTGAATATTACTCGGATTTTTTTTCACTTCAGAATATTTCTGAGCTCAGTCTTCCCGTTAACCTTGTCGGTAACAGAGTGGTCTTAAATTTTAACAGGATTTTTTTTTCAAATCAGGATAATGCCTTCAAAAAAGGTAAAATAACAAATACATATTTGTCCGCATGTGATTTAGTGAAATTAAGTATTTACGAAAACGGATTTCTACTGTAAACCATTTACGTTAAGTTTCCACAGAAATTAAACATCGTCCCTTAAAATAATGTGCGCTTTTCACACATAAAGTTAATGCAATTTGGATTATGTATCTCTGCAAAAGCCAGAGTAGACTTTTCTCTGTGGAAAGTCAATGTTACTCTGGATTAATGGAGGTCTCCCAACGTATGCTCACATATTTTGACCAAACTAGCGTCAATCGATTACAAATATAATTAGTGTGAAATTTGCAAATGGAACAATCTGCCTATTCGTAGGTTTGGCGAAGATATTGCATCCAAACCAAGAAAAATGCGCAATAAATTTAGAAAATGTAAAATTTCCCAACCTTGTGGGTACGTTTTCTCCTCTTTTTATTCAAATATATCCGCTAAACTTTTGTATTGGGAGATAGTTCCATTTGCAAATTTCATACTAATTATATCTGTGGTCAATTTGGTCAAAATCTGTCAGCATACGTTGGGAGACCTCCATTGTTAGTTACTATTGAATTCAGGGGCCCTCCATTAATTATGTAACGGAAAAATCGCGATTTTTTGAACCCACCTCACCCTTTAATACCTATATGTGTCACATATGCACGATATCATCAGAATCCTAAACCCTCATCCCCCTTTTCACGTTGCGTCAATTATGAACGGCCCCTTAGCAACGCATTCACTTTTAAATATTGAGGATGAGCGTACTCACTAGAACAGTTTATTTCGCAACGCAGCTAATTTTATCAAGTTCAAAAAGTTTGTGGTGAGGTGACCGGATTCGCAAAATACGACTTGGCAAATCTTGTAAATGTGTATAAACAGGTCTATAATCCAATTTTAATTTGGTTTCCAAGAATTATTTGCAATTTGTAATGCAGAGGATGAGTACACAAAATAGAAGCAATATTTACTAGATAAATAAATTTACGAAAAATATGCTATCCTTTTCGAGCAAAAGGTTCCAGATTTCCGTGATATGTGAAGTTTGAAGTGACTACGCTCATTGTTCAGTAGCTACAGCTAGTTCTAAAAGCTCGAAGACTTTGTCTGTCCGTCCGTCTGTCTGTCCGTCTGTCTATCTGTCCGTCTGTCTATCTGTCCGTCTGTCTATCTGTCCGTCTGTCTATCTGTCCGTCTGTCTATCTGTCCGTCTGTCTATCTGTCCGTCTGTCTATCTGTCCGTCTGTATATCTGTCCGTCTGTCTATCTGTCCGTCTGTCTATCTGTCCGTCTGTCTATCTGTCCGTCTGTCTGTCCGTCCGTCTATCTGTCCGCCTCTCTGTCTGCCTGTCTGTCATATTTTTAAGAATGTCACCTTTTTGATGTAGTGGCAACCCAAAAATCTCGAATACAAGGAGCCCGAACTCATCGGACTTATCGTCTTCTGCTTCCTGTACGGCTTGGCCGCGGGCTACTGGCTGATTCGGCCATGGAGCGAGGCTATAGCCAAACTCGCCTCGAAGGAGCCCTTGACCCCCGATGCGGCAGCATTTATCGCCCTCACCTTGTACTTTGTCATGATGCCACCCAGCATAATCATCCTGGTGACTTGGAGGAATATTTTGGCTGTGAGAAAACTTAAGGAGACCGCCATCCCGACGGCACAAGGTGAGGTTGAGTTGAATAAAAATGTGCAAAATTTACGTATTTATTTAAATCAGGGGATGACACAATTACAGATTTTCCGTCATGATATGTTATTGATTGAATGATTGATTACTGGGTTATTACGTCTCAAGGTATTGACAAAATTACATATGGACATGTCATAAATGTCCAATTTGTTAGGGATTTAAAATGTGCGAAAAGTAGGACCTAGACGAACCCAAAATTTCATAAATGTCTAATTTTTTAGACATTTAAAATGTGTGACACATAAGACTAATTCAAAATGTTATAAATCTCGAATTTGACAAATATTCAAAATGTATGACATATGACAAGTTTAAAATGTCATAAATGCCTAATTCGTGCGACAATTAAATATTGGACAAATTGGACAATTATGCGCGCAATTATTGCCTCAGTATATGCAAAACCTTTGTATTAATTTTACAAAACTGTTCTATTTACTCAAACTTAAGTCACTTTAAAACGTTAAAAACCTAGATTTTCAATCTGCCATAAATATTGTTGAAGGTCGGTCTTTTAAAATTTTTGCAGACAAGCGAGATGAACGAACCAGTTTGCCTGCCTGCCGTAGGTTCAATCCCGCCCTTCATTCTGACTGCATCCTCATCTTGGAAGAGGTTGTGGTCGGGTAAAAATCCGGGCAGGATCGGGTAAGTTGCGAAAAATTTGCATATTTTTGCAAGCTGTGAGCGACTATATACATAGCTATAGATATGATTTCAGAAATTTAAAAACCCATTTTCCAGAAAAAATGGATATAAAGTATTTTACTGTATCCTAAAAGTTTCAAGTCATTTAATGCGTCTTGTTATTGCGATACACGTTTCTCATTAAGCAAAGTACTCAGGACGGATTTTCTCGGCAAAATTTTTTTTCAAGAACCAGAATAAGAAACCTAAATACGAAACATTGATCGCAAATTGCGATTCGCAATTGATTTGAACTAGTCAGGCCCCGTTCAAGGTAATTTGGCGCTTGCAAATTTGCCTCTTGCACTAATTGAATTTGCACAACCCAGCACTTTTGAAGTAAACATAGATAAGGAAATATTTTTAAACTCTTAAAAACTTGAATACTTTTTTTTAGATTTCACTCTGGGCTGTTCCCTAGCTCGCGTATGCGTAAAACGGGGCCTGGTTGAAGTTACGCTTTATCGTGTAATTCAAGTAACCCCAGTGCGAAACCTTATACAAAGCCATGAACCTGTAATACCGAGTGAAAAATGCGTCCTGGGTACTACGCTTAACACGACAAATGGCAAAGCCTATGATGTGAACATTGAAAGAAGAGTACAATTTTGGAGGTTTTGTCAACCTTGTTAGGGTTCAGATGATCTGAAAATTACGATCAATAAATCACCTTACAGGTAAGGCTTAATTAATCGCAAGACTTATGTAGGTCAAACCATCGCCCTCCAAGGTCACTGAGGAAGGTTGATGGTTGACAAGTACTCACAAATTGTACTCGTCTTTTAATGTTCCTTCCATAACACGCGAAACAACCTACTTATGTAATTTCAGAGTAATTTCTCCTGCACATCTTGTAACGCGATGTTACAACGTCTGGAAAAAACGAAGACAGATTTGTCCAGTGAGGAAAGTAAGACGCAGTGGAAAACCAATGTAGACCAAGACCTCGTATAACTCTGCATTGTTAGAGCGAAATGTAAATGTGAATTTTGAAACGGTAGGCGACGCAAAATACATACGTGTTTAAATTTACTTCTGAAGTTATAGGTGTATGAGTTTATGTAGTTCAGAAAATTTGCTGCAGACTAATTTTTTCTGAAGTAAATATACATTGATGTAAAAGAATATTTAAGCATATTTGGATAATCTGAGACATATTGAACACGTTTTCCTTCTACTTAAACGTCAGTAACATAAATTACAAAGTTGCGTTGACAAAAACTGTAGCGTAAAAACTGTTGAGACCAGACTATAATTCTAGCCCGGGCTACCGCCTACAGTGTCGGACAGATGTCTACGTCCACATAGTCGCGTCAATTTCATTTTCAAATTGTCACTGAACTACTGAACCAATTTTCATCATTGATATATCAAATTCTCACAAATTTAACGTAATTTCATAGCACATTATTAGTTTTCCGCTAAAAAATTTATTTTAGGCCAGAGATGTATTTTAATTCAAAATGAAAACAATTGGATGGACAAAAGTCAACGTCCAGTCAGAGAAAACATACAAAAAAAACTGTAATTTATAAGGAATGTTATAACAATTAATTTTTAATATTCGTACCTTTTAAAAAATTACAATTTTTAAAAAGCACAAATTCTTGAAGGGAGACATATCTAACAATAAGTGCACATTTAAGTACATGTGAAATCCATTCTGCGACGCGAGTGGAAAAGTGTTCTTCTGCACTGTATTCGTATGCCGGCAAGTGGATTTATTGGTAATGATTTAGCACACAACTAGTCAAAGTTCGCTAGTAAAACTCTCGATATCATGAACGAAAAATTTGATACCGTGTCAATTTCGCAACGACTATAAACAGAAAACTTACCATAATAACTTAATATTTGGAAAACCAGAACCAATAGCATATACGGACGTAAATCACCTTTTGGCCGGATCCACGATTAATAAATAAATCGCAGGTTGAGCCGGTTGGAAGTGTAATAAAACAACATTCGAGAGGGCGCCAAAATCCGGCGGTTGATAATTTTAGCAACGTATCCTGTATTTCTGCGAATGAAGCACTTCCCACTATCAATGCCAAAAAACTTGTCGAATACTCGTGGAAAAAGGACTACGGAAATGATCCATTAGAGTACAATGCATCAAGAACAGTGATGAAAGACAAAATACACAACTATATCAATCCCAAGGTTGTTGATCGAATCGACACATCTAGTGAGGGCCGTCTCAGCATTAAACAGAGAGATTTTGTTGAATACGATAATTTGTTGGCAGAGTTGAGAAGCAAGCCGTGTGAGGCCAACAAAACGAAGAAGAAAAATAAAGAAATACATAAGTGTACATCAGTGACATTAGTCACTACAAGAAAGCAGGAGCAACTCAAGCTAACCTTCTCTCCGAATTATGTAAATGTAAGTATGCAAACTTACATTCATATTTAATTTTTACAAAATTTATGTATGTACAGAAATTTCCTTTTGCCTATCTTGAAAAAAAAACAATACTCACGTTATGCAATAATTTATTCAAATGTTTTTACTTTTGTCGTTTACAGATTTAATGCTATTCTTGCAGTGGTATTTAATTCACGACAATTTGATATTTGATTCCATGCAGTCTGCATTATAATTATTATGTGTCAGCAGTTACAATTGCTGTTATCAGTATCAACTATGGTATACGTCCCCGATTTACCATAATTATGTTGACACAGAGTAACCTCGTTTGTTTGATCTTTGATTAGCCCATGTCAGGTCACCGGCACAAGAAGGACATTAACGACTTCTGCTATAACACAGCATATTCCTGGTTGAAACAAAAATTTAATTCTTCAAACGTAGGGGATGAAACGGAGGCAATTCTGCAACGCATATACAGAGTACGAGAAAAGTAATTAACGTGTTATTTTAAAGCTCAGCAGTTCATTACAAAATATACTGAGATTTTAGAAACTTTGTTTCCATCTTACTATACTAACTATAACACATATGTGTATTACATGATACGGCAACTAAGAAGTAAAAGTGAAGCAAAAGTTGAAATTATTGTTAAACTAAATACTTGATACAATAATGCCCGATTTTTAAGCTTAGGGTAATTATTTTGTTTCGGTTGGCTGGTGGTAATTTACGCGATAGGGTTTCCATTAACCGCACCTTATTCTTTTGGAAATTAAAGACCAAACTTCCGTATCTCGAAATTAGCAGAATCGCATTGTGTGTTACAGATAGGGTAACTCGTAAAAGCAATACATACGTGATGCATTATTATTTGCATCACATTTCTCAAATAAATTGTCATAATCAATTCATATATGGGCTAATGCTTTTCTCAGCATCAACGTTAAGAATCATATATTTCCAGCAGTCTATAGATGTAATTCGTGTCACGATTCCGTTGGTGGCTTCAGTGTCATAAGTTGTAGAAAGTAGAATATGTCTTAGTTTCCCCAGTCCACGTTTTAGTTTAAGTATCCCGGACTGGAGGATTTCATCATCCTTCCAGAAAGTTCTGGAAGCTTCGTTCTGTCGTTGTTAGTTGGATCAGATTTTACGACGGAGTTTTAGTTTCGAGTTGGAGAGCCGGAGAGTAAAGATCACTGTAATTTCTTGGTCGTGTAAATAATTATAAAGTTAAATAAATCAGTTCTTTCAGTTATATAAAATGATTAAGGACACTGTTAGGCCATTTATTGAGTAGTTACACGTATATTAGCAGATTGATCTTCTTCGGTGCAAATAAATAATTAGAACTCAACTCCACCACAGTTAATTCGATAACCCACTAATCAAAGAATACAAGTGAGTGAGGTAATAACGGGTAGTTATTTCAAACTCAACATAAGTTACCATATCAAATGTCCCGCAGGTTTGTCTAACCCAACAAGTTAAAGAATAATTTTAGATTTTAGAACTTATCTTAAAACTTAGAAACCTCGAAATTTCAAGCGGCGTCAATACTTCTCTGTACACCACCCCCCCCCCCCCTCCCCACAGTAAGATTTTTAAAAATACACCTATCGGATTACATTCTACAAAAGTTTATATTCTGTTAACCAAAATCATTAGATATTAAACATGTAAATTTCAAATTTATAAGATACCTTCTGGAAATTGGATTAGGTCACCATACCAATGACTATTTTCAATTTTCTTTACCCTGAATTATTTCTCGACCCCCACCAGTGCTAATATTTTTTGGCAATTACAAGTTGGGTGCCATGTGGATGAATTCTACTCAACGAATTGTCTCTTACATAAGTAGGGGATAATGTCTAGAAATTGACTCCCAAACTAATTCACTAGCCCTTAGCCTTACGGCCAAAGCTATCGATATAATATAGAACATTCTCATTCGTCTATTGGGGAATTATTAAACCATCCGTGTCAGCAGTTACCATTGCTGTTATCCGTATCAAGTATGCTCAGGTATGCTTAACCCAAGAAGTCTAAGTAGTTTACCGTATTTGAATATAAATCAATTGCATATCATTAGAAAAATTTGCATGTGACCAAGGTATATCCTCGGATAAAATCCTTAGGGGTGACACACTAGGGCAATCTACCCAGCTGAGAAGTAAACCGAACCTGATGCGACCCATTGAGATCAGGTATGCTAAATTCCACAAGAAAGGTCCTAGTTACGTACTAAAAGTAGAAGATTGAAAATTAATTAGTGATTGATACGTTTTTACGACAGATCATGTGCCGACGAACGAGGTCAGTACTGCCTAATCCGATCTTTCGAACACTGTTGAGTAGGTGGGTTACTTACAATTAACCCAAAACAATTAACGATGGATGGAAGTATACCCGCCCAGCTATTTTTTTCTTCCAATCAAAAATGATAATTTTCGCAACTTCACAGTTTACAATTAACCACCTCTTTACGATTTGCTCAACTAATTTTAATCCCAAAATGTTTTATTTCTAATTTATTACGACCTTTATCAACTTGTTTATGCTCCACTGTCATTGTCCACCATATTTTGATGCTAGGATTTTTTGGTTGAAATTTTTAGGAAATTATAAGTGCTGAAGATACTTCAGTCATTAGATAATGCCCGCTAATCGCGAGAAGGGTTAAAGCTATAAAATTTAAATTCTTTTCTAGGATGGGCTAACTTACGTGTACATACATGCTACATTGTGCATTATCCGTCAATTTAAGGGTAAGTCGGCAAAAATTTAATCGAAGAACGTAATGTTTATTGCTAGTGATTGGATTAAAAGTCAACCTAGGGAAACTAAAAAATAACGTGTAGATAATAAGATTAATGATGCTTTTATTAATTCCGCAAAATTCTCCAACGACAAATTTTCGTAAGGGCCAGTCAACAAATTTCTATTCAAATCGGATATTGGTTTTCCCCTCAGTAAAATTTATTGATTTTATTTTTTGTTATAACTGCCCTCCGATACTCTTTAATACTTAATAATAAGTTGTTTCAAAATGGATCCTAATGTTTATTCGCGGCAAGTGGCTCCAATAACATGAGAATCTGCGAAATTAGAACCACTGGTTTATGAGTTGTCCCCGATTCATCTGAAGGCCGAACCACGAATTAGGTACACAATCCTATTTTAGCTCCACCTCAAAAAACCCACCCTAGGAAACAAACAACAATACGGGAAGTACTAAACGATATCGAACTTTTCATATTGGCATTTGCTGATGACATGACTGTCATGGTACCGATCATGAACGCACTCGAGTCATACGTTGATATATAAAAAAAGTATAATAAAAGATAATAAAAGAATATTTTGACTGGCTCTGCAGGTAGATATTGTTGTAATACAGTACAATATAGCAGAATAGTTAATTGGAGCATTTAATACGTTAATAAATTAATTTTAATTACAGGCTAGTTTCAACGTGTTTGCAAAAGATTTTGGTCTCAGTTATGCTGACAAAACGTTGAATAATTTTAAAAATTGATTTGGGCCTATCTATAAAATGACAGAAAAAGCGTGTAAAACTTAAAACTCGTGAATTGTTTACATACAGGCAAGAATAAATGTTAAAGCGAACTTTAATCATTGTTAGAAATTTAAACGATTCTGTACGGAATCGTATATTTTAGCATGTATAATGAAATTCTATTAGGCGTATGACGTCGACTTCAGATCAGCCCTGTAAAACACTCTCTACCAAAACTCCACCAGCTAAAACTTTACAAGTGAAGTCCATTTTTCTGCAAATTTCATTCACCATTTATCTGCAACCAAGACCAAGATTTTGATGATTTTCCAAACGTTAATAAATGTGCTGGTTCAATAATATTTTTAATTATGCGCCACAAGCTTTCCTTTAAAAAGGTACAATTTTTACAAGGAAAAGATCTAAAAGCATGAAATATTTATCCCATATCTAAACACACATATGAATATTAAAACACGTTAGCTTTTTAGGACCAAAAGTAAAAACGTATTTCATCTTTTACTCTATTCCCTTGAGAAAATCTTATCAATCGCTAACAAGTGTTGGTTACAGGAAGGCACCTATCCTATACAGGGTGTATACGATGACCATGAAATATACATCACCCCTAATCTGCTTCACGATTGCAGCAAGAATTTGCAATCAATTTATTCGCAACATGGAGATCGATTGCAACCTCGAAACGAAAACCTCATGAAAGTCGTCGTAAATCCAATCTTCGGTACTCGAATCTCGTAATTCATACGTTGAAACCCCACAAAATTTCCATACAAATTCCATACCCATAACATCTTTCAATCTACTATTTCTCCCCTAATCTCGGACTTCTTTCCTGACTTAAGGAAATCAGTAACAGAATAGTTGCAGATATGTCCCCATTGTATGAAATAAGCAAATGTAGTTAAATATAAGCTAAAATACGTATCCCAGAATTTATTTAGCAGAAGTATGCATTATTACAACATGTGCCCTATTCAATTGACTTGGCGAGAAGTTGACACCGTTACCAGTTTAAAACAGAGTTCACAAGAAATCAAATTCATCGACTTAAACTTGTGTAGACCGTTGGTAAGAATAATTTTAGATTTTAGAACTTATCAGAAGTTTAAAAATGCCAAAATTTCAAGCGCTATCAATACTTCTCTTCACACCCCACGTCCATTCCTTTCATGAACGAGATTGAAAATAAGTATGAGAACCTTCACGGCCCATTTATTCGAAAAGCTAACATGATGAAAGCTGTGATTTGAAAGGGTCCTAATATATAGGGACACACAATTTCAATAAAAATCCTAAACTCTACAGACTTTTAATATAAATCAATTGCATACCAATGGTATAAATTCACATGTGACCTGATCATTAGACATGCACCGAGTACTCGGCATGTTTTGGCCGTGTTCTAACTACTCGAACTCGGCCGAGTATTTTTGCCTGCTCGGCCGAGCATTTCTTAAATTTTCATATACATCCAGTACTACTTTACGCAGTACTTACACCGCGCAGTTCAAATTTTCCATTGGGTGATTTTTGCAGTCAAAATCAAACTTACTTGAAAAATACACCCATGAAATTTGTTAATTCTATCCGGTAATCAACTTTAATCGAAATGTTGGAACCGGAAGAAGAATCAGTAGCTTCACGTGATTCCGTCCACCAGTTCTCAAAATATAGGTTCTGGTAATTAAATATTATGTAAACAATGATTTTTTTGATGATCTTTTTGACAATTTACTCGTGGCAAAGCCTTGCTCGGTACTCGATTGCCGAGCATTGCTCGGTGCTCGGCAAACGAGCAGAAACGAGTACTCGGCAAAAATATAGCCGAGTACTCGGTGCTCGGCCGAGTCGACGTTTTCTGTACTCGGTGCATGTCTACTGATCATCCCCTAGAAGTTCATCGTCAGAAAAGACACATAAGCAATGATTTAACCTGTTTCTGAGATGGACCAAACTTCATGATACCTATTAAGATTAGATATATGCAAACTTCGACAAGAACATACATAGTTAAGCATTAATAATACGAGATTGAAAGATGTAAAGTGATTAACTTATTAAGCCGATGTACCAGATCAGTCCTGCCTATCCAAAACATTGGAAAATAAGCGAGATATACCTTTAATCATGGATAGTTTCTTTTAGAAAAGAAATTCAACCTATATGAAGATGAAACCTGGTTTAGGACAATGCAAAATTTGTGTTGTGAATGTGAAGTTGTGAATAATAATATATTGAAGAAGAAAGAAGTCGAAGTTAAATCATCAAATCCTGCATAGAAGGTTAATTACGTCAGCGTCAGCTATCTTGAATTTTAATCCGGCCCAAAATTTAATCTATTAGTTTAGCCCATCACAAATTGCGTTAAGACAGTAGGTAAGAGTAAAAACCGTTATGGTGAAATTTCTGAGGATAGACCAATATACCTGTTTTAATTACTACAATCGATTATTCTTCGTCTTTCTGTCTTTGCCACACAGGGTAGTGACACGACAAAGACATTAACGAATACTGCCACAATCCTCAGCATGTTCCTAGTTAAAAGAGAATTAAGTAACCAATATCTGGAGGATGGAGATACCTTGCATCTACATGTACATAATGTGAGAAAAATAATTAACATTTTACATGTTTTAAAGTTCAGTTATTCATTACAAAAAATACTGAGATTTAACGTTCATCGACAAGCTAAAATAAACTTTCGTTTATCCTTAGTCAAATAACATTCCTAGCATATGTATGTACCTTATGATATGGAAGCTAAGAGGTACAAGTGGAGAAAAAGTTGAACTAACCTAAATTGTTTAAACACCGGTGTTAATGTTTCTGTCCACGTTGTATGTGATCACGTTGTTCGATGATGTTCAAGATGAAGTGCGCAGGTCTTTCATTATGGTCACATGCTGACGGAAGGGTGTGCTAACTGTCTTTTAAGATTTTTCAAGACGATAATAATATTGGTTGATCTGATGGTCTTATTGGATTCTATACTAGTTGTATTGATTGCCCTGTCTACTTAGTGGGATACAACCACAATTTTGAACATCCGCAGCATGTTATTTAGAAGTCTTAAGCAAACAATGAAAGAACTCGTACAGATAATAAATGAAAGAGAAAAGGAGGTCCGCCAAGACAGGCAAGAGCTGGCTTCTGCTGACCAAAGTGCTATTGCGGCGATAAACTAATATGCAATGAACGTGAAAATTACGCGAAAACTAGTTCCGCCACAATTCAACGCGACGTAAGCCAATCCATTTCTCTATGGTCATTCGAATTTAAACAATGTAGTGGTTAGGAATTTTGCTGCCCGACCTCTCCCGCAACCACAAGCCGAAGGGGGAGGTAGAAATCGTATTGTCGTAGTTCACATATAGTGTTATACAAAATATAAATAAATTATGAAAATATATTATATTAGGTATGTATACTCTCACCCACATCAGGTTAGCTGCGGCATCTCTCTGGTAGAAAGAAGATTGCGAGGAATTTGACAGGAAAACGTAGTAAAATATTAATTTTGGGGAACCAGAATGCGTGAAAACCGAAGAGATGTACTATGGTGGCGGCTTATCGGTCGATAATATCAATCATATTACGCAAACTTTACACAAAAGTACAGTGAACATAACTCAACTTACAGTATGACCAGCTTTACTTTTGCTCCTTATCACAACAAATTAAGGAAGTAATTGGTACACTCCGCGACAAAAAGATAAACGCACCCATTGGGAATTATCACGTAATTAATTTTAATTCTACATATGTATGTATCTGTTGCACCCACAATCTACATTATTGTAGACCGGTGTGTTTGCAAATTCGCAAAAGAATTTAAAGACTTAATCAAACAAGCCAGGAAGGAGTTGGAGCAGGGAATACAAGAAATAGTTATCATATAGGCCACACCAAATAGCCACGAAGTAAACATAAAGCATATTTTCCAACTGTTATAGATCGAAAAGCTTTTTCAATCTTAGTGTGAATACCACAGCAAAAATGCGAAATTTGTAGTACCACTCCAAAACAGATGAACCTAAACATGAATTTCCAGAAAAAATACATCCTGATGGCCTAAAACATGTACTGAGTCGCCTTCATACTAGTACTCGAACCGATTTTAAACGGTTTCTAAGATTGACCAAACATGATAGGGATCAACCGTATTCAAACCTCAGCAACCAAAAATAAACCTTCTGCCAAGCCATTGGTGCTCTAGAACCAATATTATCCAGGGTCAAGTTATGACAAAGCAAAGAATAAGAAAAAACAATTTATGAAATTTATCCGCTGCATACCATAACAGCAAAAATAATTATATAATCTAAAAAAGGTGACGCGAAATCATACGAACCATCGAAAATGAGAAAATTCTGCTACATAAACTGATCTTATCACACGTCTTATGTACATATATTATACAATACATAGAGAAAAAACTAATAGCGAGACACATTAGAACTAAATTTGACAATCGAATAGGAGACAGGAGACCTTTGCTGGTCCTTTGCCAAATTTCTCTAGAAACATGTTGCCCCCATAATGGGGGCCCCATTACTTACAATACATCGGGCCTGTGCTTGTGATACTTTCCTTGCCCAAATCACGCTACCGAAACGATGAAAGAGATTAATGACTACTGCTTCAATCATGGTTTGTTTCTTGTCGAAAAGGGGTTCAACGTATCTTATCGGGAGGATGCAACCTTCCTTGGAGCAATTGCGTTCATTATTATGAGTAGGGCATGCAATACCGGTATTCTAGTACCGGTATTAACCGGTATTACCGAATACCGAATACCGGTTTTGAGCTAACCAATACCGGTATTCAACTCATAAATTTTAGTTATTGCGACTAACTTTCCGTCAACCAAATTTCACTTATTAAATTCAAAATTGATATCAGGTGTTGATAGTTATATTTTTAGCAGATTACAAGCAATACATTGTTCACATCACTCATATATTTTATTTTATTTTGGTTTATTATATTTACTACGTATGTATGCATACAGGTATGCATTTATTTTTAAAGTTCCAAAAAATTGTGTCAAAAATGCAAAAGAAATTAACTCCAGAAATAAATCATCGAATCGTTTTCTCAGGGAGATTGTCGTCTAGAAAAATTTCCGATAGGTTTCCGATAAGCTTAAGTCCTCGGGATGAAATGTTTTCGATGCAAAGTACTGCTAGTTTGAATCTCTGAGAGAAATACAAAATTTTCAATGGCTGAATAACTATTGCTAAAATGGTACCAACGCCAAAAATATACTAACACACTTTAATAAATAGACCCTTTCAACTTAAAACAATTTTACGACTCATGGAGCAATTTTTAAAATCGTTAAAAATACCAATCGCAATTAAGAGTAATGCAGCACACGAAATGAGTTTTAAGAAGATGTTAAAATTTTAGTGGTTGAAATTTCGTTCAAGCATACATATATGTAAAGTGTATGAATTTGAAAAAGCTGGGACATGGATTAAATAATAGGAAGTTTGGGTGCACAATGAGCTAAATTTGAATCGTGGATAATTTCTTGTCAGAGCTTGCAACCCTCATAATTTCTTTTGCAATTAGGCATACAACTATAGTTTTCAAGAATATTTGTGTTCACTTCAGTAACAAATACTTGTGTATATGATTGCACATCAACGCTTGATGTCTTTTAAGCCTATGCATTGCTTTGTGCGATCATTTTTATTGGTATATTTAACATGTTTAATATATTTAATATATGGGTCGGTAATACCGGTATTACCGTCGGCCCCAATACCGAAAATACCGAATACCGGTTTTGAAACACAGTACCGGTATTGCATGCTCTAATTATGAGGCGATATGATAAAAATGACCAACGTCCTATTTTTCTCAGTTATTCATTACAAAAATAACTTAGAAGGGGAGCTTCACCACCTGCCCTTCACAGATCTCGATGCCCTTTGGATATTTGGTAGGGTCCTATGGGTGTACTAAAATCCTGAAGTGGTTTAACTCCATGGCCACATTTGCGCCCACCACACGCACTCAAATGCGCCAAAAACACGAAAAAAGCCCTGTTTTCATGTACTTTAAATGTCACCAAAAATCCAATTTTGCTCGGATTTTGATAAAATTTACATTTTTGTGATTCCAGATACTTGTGTGATCATATCCCAACTTTTTTGAAATTTTGAATTTTTTCGAATAGTTCATCAGCTCGAAAATTTGGAAAATTTTAAAAAAGTTAAGATTGCTCTTGAATATTATCAGACAAGTATCTGGGATCACAAAAATGCAAATTTTATCAAAATCCGCGCAAAATTGGATTTTTGGTGGATTTTTGAAGTTGGTAACTTTTGTGGTTTTCATCCCTTTGAGTGGGTGTTGCGGACGTAAATGTGGCCATGGAGTCAAACCACTTCAGGGTTTTAGTACACTTATACCTACCACGTATCCAAAGGGCATCGAGATCTGAGAAGGGCAGGTGGTGACGCTCTCCTCCTTAGATTAAACCTTAGCAATCATGTAGATACTAGCATAAACTATGGTTTATACTTGGTCAACTAATATTCATACCATGTGTGCCTTACTATATGGAAACTAAGGAAACTGCAACAAAAGTGTAAATAATTGTTAAAAAACGGAACATTCCTGTTTCCGTAGCGATCATGTTCTTTTATCGTTATGGTGAATTGCACACATCTCCGATGTTGGTGGACATGTTGAACCAAGAGAATGTGGGCCTCCTCTAATTTTCATGATGATGAAGCACTTTGGTATTAATTTATGGCCTACCTAAATTTAATGTGTTCTCTTCATGTTTTCCAAACGGGCCTAGTTACCATGTGGGATACAATCAAAATTGGCTAAATCTACAAAAATGCATCAGAAACTACTTTCAAGCTAACTGAGAAGGAAAGGTAATACATCAAAGAGTAAAGAAGCGGGAATTTAAATTAATCCAAGTAATTTTGTCCTTAAGGTTTTCTCTGTCAATGACGGTTTTGATCAGCTTGTTTATACCCATGTCATGGTACAGGGACAAAGCTTTCGGTTTGCAGTTTGGCTGCTTGAAATAAAATTTCTGAAAACTAAGGCAAACTCGGGAGCATAACTTTACACCGACTTACCCATTGGCTCCATGTTCTTTCATGATTATGTATTATGAGCGGCCTGTAAATTCTGCATATGAAAAATCTATATAACCGATCACACAAACTTCGTACACGTAAACCGTTCCCTCATCAACTTTGCAAATCTGCACGAGGCCACCACTGACCTGCAGCAACATGATGTCATTTTTACACATTTTACTGTCTGGCCACACAGTGTCTGGCCAAATAACGGGCTGGCTGGTTGAGGTTGATCTTTCACCTCTCTCACGACCTTTCACGTTAAATTGAACCTAATCTTTAGCTTAAAACATTTGGATTAAATATTTAAATAAATGCACTTAATGTGGCGCGTTATGCAGTAGCTTGACAATTCTTGACAATGGCTAGTCAATTCAGCACGTCGTATTTGCCGATGTGTCATTTAGGCACCGAGGGTGACAAAAATTTCGCATTATGATTTCTAATAGACAATTGCCAACACTTTTAAGAGAAAAAGTACAACTTTCTAAAATAATTACCACTATTTTGTCCGAGCGGGTCACATTGTACATGTGGCACTACTAGGTACATTTGTATATATATAAAACGGTGTATTTTTTAAGTTCTGATAGGGACACTTGCATATATGTACATCGCTGAACGGTTAGCTACTTGCAAATTAATGTTTGTAATGTGATAATAATATTCTGTGTATTGCATATCTGCACTTAAATTCTCTGCAAGTGCCGTTCTATGCTTAAATAAATAAAGACTAAATTATTTTAAAAAAAACTTAATTATGGGATAGATTAAGCGAAGGTAAAATAGAAATGGACGATGAGAATTTACTTATTGTTGAAGGAGCTGGATAATGTTTGGAGTTGCAAGTCACACATCAGCAGAGGAGGTGTAGCAATTATGATGACGATTGGGGCCAAGGTGTCGGTGGGGAATTACTTTCCTTACTTTGCCCCGATATGTTCCTAAAAAAATTAGTATTCGGGTTGAGGGTTCCATTACATATATCTGTGGTAAAGATAAATCATAAACATTTGATAGAAATAATATCCTACATATGTACATAAGTGGTACAAAAACTGTGATCAATTTGTAATTTTAACAAAGTAAAAACCATAAAATCCCCAATTTCTATTGAGAAGGTTGTGATTGAGGTTAAACCGGATTAAAAAATGCTTACATTAATCCATTCATTTTTACAGCGTAATGATACCCTTACTTACCTTATTAAGATAAGTCTAAGGGTTGCTAAATTGGACCTCACTTTTATCTGGAAAGTTGGTGTCCAGAAAAATCTGTTTCATTTTCTGCAATAAAAATGTAACTAATTGTAAAATGTGCTGGAAATAATTGTTAGGCTATTTAAAATTAAAATAACTTTGAAATTGAATGTAGTAATTTTATATTATTGACTTCAAATGAATTTTGTTTAATTTTTTCAGTTTAATAAATTTTCAAGGGAACGTGGGCTAATTGGAAGTCCAATTAGTCCAATTAAACATATATTTCAATTTGTGTAAATGTGTTTGACCACGGTACGAGATATTTTAGTCAGTTTCAAGTTTTATAGATTTAGAGAAACAATAATGAAAAACGATCTGTAAATATAATATTTCTTACTTCACATGTCTAAATTTCCACAATCAATGAATTACTTTATTTGTATTCCACATGAAAGTCAAAATTTGAATTATGCAAAAAAGTACATTATTTAATTACTTCTCGATTATTAGTTTAACTGAAATCTGCCATCAGAAGATTCGCCTGGCAACTTGGAGAAGATGAAGTGGTAATGAGAATGAAATGAGTCATCTCACTCACCAGACTACACCCTGTCGTATGTACATATGTATGTAAAACTAAGGACAAAGTCCTTCCAATAATGCTCACATCGCAACAGCCAGCATCCCTTTCTCAGAATACATAACAAATTCAACTGTGAAGATCGACTCCAAAACGTTTACAGATCACGAGTCTTACAAACTCTTAAAAATACCCGCATGAAAATCGTATGTCGAATTTGGCATAATTCTACACAAGTGCTCAGAACAATAGTTTGTGCGGAATAGGTATGAACAATTCTGCATAAAACTTATGGTAGGTGACAGGTATATTCTGCAGAAAAGTTTAGAACAGTTATGCATAATTCTACATATTTTGTTCGCAAATTGTTTCGGCATAAATTTTTCTGCATAAAATCCACCCAATTCTCTTCATAAAACCCAGCCCAAAGGAGGAGGCACCCTTCTTATGGGAAAACTGCCTGCCGTCGAATTTTCTGAATTTTTGATATGTTGTAGACTTCGATGTGCTGAACAAAAGTCTCCATACCCCCGACCCCAGGTTTTCGCTGGTTTGACCTCCAACAGAGGTCAAAGGTCAGTATAACTTGGCCATAACTAAGTATATGTAAAATTTTACAAATTTGTCCTGACGTCAGTTGTTGATGGATTTTCAAAATTCCGGATGTTTTGGAAACGTGGGACCGTTGGGCGAAATATATATTTCCAGATTTTTTTAATTCGGCCACACCCCCTATATATTGATGTAATAAAGTATAAAACTGAGATTAATATCTCTAACTAATCATTCAACTCCACATTGAAGTTAAGACAGCATAGTTGCCGATTCTTTGCGTAATTGATTTACATTGTCATGTCATCGAAAAATAGGTCAGAGGGTCACACCCCACTCTAGTGGGGTCCCTGTGGGTGTGGTCCGAACAGGAAAAAATGTATAAAGTCGGTTCCTAGTATTGTTTCTGAAATTAACTATTGTAATCGAGGGTAATTTTGTATGTCTGCCCCACTTGTACACCATGACCTTAATGTGTATGGCGTAGGGGAGAGGGGGTGTGGCTTTTGGCGATTTTGCGACAGTTTTATCAATACCTGGCTTGCGGCACATCATTTTTCTCAGCACACAAAGCCGATTACGACCGCTTGTTCAAAATTTCAAAACCACACCCACTGGGGGTGTGGTCATTGTCGGCTATTTCAATCCAACGCAAGTATCTCATGCGACATATCATTTTTCTCAGCACACAAAGCCGATTACGACCGCTTGTTCAAAATTTCAAAACCACACCCACTGGGGGTGTGGTCATTGTCGACTATTTCAATCCAACGCAAGTCTCTCATGCGACATATCATTTGTCTCAGCGCACAAAGCGGATTAAGACGGCGTATACAAAATTCCAAAACCACGCCCCCTGGGGGTGTGGTTCCTGGGAACTATTTTATGCGACATACCATTTTTCTCGGCGCCCAAATGCGATTAAGATGACGAAATTAGTTTTCTTGCCAATTTTTAAAACTTTATCTTTTATAAGCAGGTTATATCTACTCGGTGTGTGTCTTGTACCCAAAGCGGATAAGTTATAAATTGACATGGTCGGTTGATGGCTTTGTTTGATGCCGTTAGAACTAGTTTGATCCATCGTTATGAGGAATGGTTTGGACACCTTTGCTGGTAAGGATGATTGTAATAACATGATGGCGCAGTACTTACGTTAGTCAGTTGTCATCTGCATCATCAAATAACTCCGGAGCGTCTCTGTGGGCAGCATCATCGATAATGCCTAGGAGACTATGCGATGGAGCTTGTAATTTATCTTGGTGTCTTGCCCAGCCCATGAACCAGAGTACACTTGCAATATGCGAACAAGTTCCCAAGGTGCGAGCCCCTGTTTTGCACTGGCAATACCAACCTTGAATTGGATTTGGAAGAGGGTGTGGCAGTTGCTCTCCCGCTAAGGCTTCCTCAAAGGGTACCTCGTGGAACTGAATCCACAGTTGGTATTTTGCAGCTCGAGTGTGTCTGAAAATACAATTGGAATAAAAAGTAAGCTTACTTGATCAAGTTATTTACAATATGATGTAATACAATTATTATAAAAATTTCTACCTGGAATAAACTTGAGCCCTTAGAAGCCCTGGGCTTTCGCGGCTTAAATCGAAGCGGTACTCGCCGTCCCTTGTATTCTTATCCTGGACGTAAGCAGGGGCTAGCTTAACCTGGTACTTTCCGAAAGTAAGGTCGCGTAGATACTGCAGCGACAAATGTGGGAAAGCTGGTAGATGGTCTGAAGTCATAGGGAACCATTGAGTAGGAGCTCGTGTTTCTAGACGTTCATCGTGAACACGTTGCATGAGATGGTTAGGTTGAGCAGCTATTCTTAACATTTCTTTGGCTTCGTCAGCGTTGTAGCCAGGCATAGTTATTGGTAGATGGAAGGCATTCAATAGTGCACAGGCTATCCTGACTAGGTCTCCTAAATGCACACAGTTGTGAGATTCCACTCGATGGGCGAAAAATTTGAAGACACTTTTCAAATGACCATTTCTCGCTTCCACAACCCATCGGCTTTTGGTGATCAGTCTATTATTGTTCGCCTCTTCTGTAGGTAACTGGTCTCGCGTGGCTCTTCCTCTCACAATATTTGGTATTTTAGCTCGTATTCCTAATCTCTGAAGTGTCGGGATTGATTCGCGGTAACCGTAGTCTACGATGACGATGTCGCCCTCTTGAATCCACTGACCAAATCCACGAATATCACGCTGGAGTTCATCAATTAAGATTTTTGCATCGTTGTTCTTTGAATCTGAGAAATACGGGCCGTGGACATCGAAAATATAACCATCTGGTGCAACTATCATGATTGGCTTCACAAGATGGTAGCTCTTGTGCATGCAATAACTTTGGCGGGCAATTCTAAAGTTAGAGCTAGTGGCTATTTCAATGTATGTGCCATCAATGCACAATATGGCCTGAGGTTTTTCCGGGTTAGGGTTGTACAGTTGGTTGGCAAAATCTGATACATGTCGATGAATAAATTGTTGTCGGGTCATACTGTCGGGGCCCAGATTAGTTCTTACAAATGCCCTCATAAGTGATTCTCTAACCTTATTCACCGCCAAGCTGACTGCTTGTCGTGTCGAGTAGTGGAATATTGCTTTCAAGAATTCGTCAGGTATTCCTTGCCTAAGCTTACAAAGGAACATGATCAAGTCGATTTTATATACTATTCTATCATGTCCAGAAACTTGCACAGGCCCACACAGCTCGTACAAGTTTCTGAACTGATCTTTGCTTAATGAGGTGATGGTAAAGAAATCATTGTCTGCAATTGTGTTTTCGTCATTGTAGTCTGGCGCTTGGTTACGGATTGCATTCGTGCGGAGCACACTGAACCACCGTTGGATTTCAATAGGTGACAACTTGATAGTTCTTCGCTGGCCTTGCAGCCCTTGGACTAAAAATGATAGAAGTTTTCCATCTTCACCCATGTGGTCCTTGCATAATCTTGATCCCTCAGGAATAAATATCTCTCGCTTGATGAAGACGTCAACCCTAGCGGGCCACTGGATTAATGAAATTTGTTGTTGAGTATGGCAAATACAACATTGTGTGTGCGAGGTTTGTAGCAGAACATTGAACTCTAACTCTTGATGACTTTCTGATTTTCTATAAGGTTAGAGACCGCACTGTAACACGATAGGCAAAGCCGATCTACTGCAGGATCAATTGCTTCGACGCGATCTCCATCGGGTGTTCTCTTCATCCTTTGATCTTCAGCGATTTCTCTAAAGTGATTCATGTGGTTTCCTTCGAGTTTCTTCATGGTTGATGCAGGACAAGCTGTATGACAAATGTAACATAGGGGTTTACGTTGCGGAGCAGGGTTTGTTTTCATTAAAGATGTCATGTTGTGTTTTATTTGATTTAAGAGAGTTAGTGGCTCGTATTCCATATCACGATTTGAAACCTATATATGAGGTTACCGCCTAGAGCTCCCCGAGCAGGTTCAACAACGAGATCTCTGCTGATTAGCGCATTTCGCCACCCGGCTAGTGCAATCAGAAAGAGGTACGCGCGTATCCACAACTTCTACCAGCAAAGCGCCACCTGAGTTCCCTGGAGCACAAAACTCAGGCCGTTGTTAGTTATTCCGAAATGTATTCCGTTCCAAAAAATTGTGCCGAGTCGTCGGGGAGGAAAGTGTTGCTACCCTAATTGAAACAAATAAAAATGAAATCGCAACCCGTCATGCATTTAAATTTGCAAATAAATCCTTTCCAGCAAAGATGTACGTGAATTTGAACTGGGAGCATTGCGTACTTATGTCTAAAAACAAACATATCGCTGCTTCATAAATATCAAGGGACACAAAATGTTTCACAAAATTTAACTTCATGGTCTATCGTCTGTGACCCAACATATGTATATACTTTATGTGTGTGTATATATGTATTCATATGAATATTATATGAATTCATCTACATATGTGTGTTTGTGTGTGCCTATGTATGAATTCATCTACATATGTGTGTTTGTGTGTGCCTATGTATGAATTCATCTACATATGTATACATGCATTTATGTATCTATGTATGTATTCTTATCATTATTAAAATTATTCGAAATTTGAAAACGTAACATTGTCCCTAAAACCTGAAAACCACCCCCTAATGCGACCACGTGCAATGACAGCGCTTGCAATGCAATGACTGTCGTGGCCCATTTTAACCAGGGGCACGCGGGGTTGTGCTAGCCATTCTAGCATGGCTGGATGAGGTAGGGGATTGTCAATTACCCTACCCCACGCCGTCCGAAGACGGGTTAACGCACACCCGGCCTAACAAGGGAGAAAGGGGGTTGTGCCCAGTTCTCGCAAGGCCCGTCTGCGCCACGTAGGGCCCACTTCCTACCCGCCAACCGGGACACTACGGACTGGGCCCGTTGTAGTTGGACCAACTCCCCCCCTCCCCTTCCACGGAAGGTGGGTCTCCCACCCCGAGATACCCCCCAACCCCAAGGTTTTTGTGGTGCTGAGGTGCCACCCTCAAGCTCCCACCCGAAATACTGCGGGAGTGGTGCACCCCACCACTCCCACCCTAAATACTGCGGGAGTGGTGCACCCCACCACTCCCACCCAAAATACTGCGGGAGTGGTGCACCCCACCACTCCCACCCAAAATACTGCGGGAGTGGTGCACCCCACCACTCCCACCCAAAATACTGCGGGAGTGGTGCACCCCACCACTCCCACCCGAAAAATTTCCACCGATAAGCGTGTGATGTTGAAGTCTGCTACCGAAACTTTATTGTTGCGCTTCCAACCATTCCAACCCAGCTGATAGTTGCTTGTAGACTGAATCATCGGCGTTCTTTTGTGTCCCACTTTGCCTACCTATTCACTACAGTCAACGATAACTACGCAGTTGATACTGCGTAGTATCAACTGCGCAGTTACGGTTCACTGTTTATAACAGAACTCCTCTTGTGGACAACGCCGTAATTAAGTCATTCAATGTGACGTATTTTAAGTGCGTATGAAGATATTCATGTGCAAAGTATATACTCATGAATGCACATATGTACATAGATATTTATTAATGGTATATATGTGTATGTATGTAGCCACATGTATATTGACATCGTATGTAACTTGTTTACAACAAAATAGCACCTAGGTTAGACATGAAATTCTCAAAATTATAATATAATAAACAAGGGGTAAGTACGAGTGATATTGCAAATGTTGAAGCAAAAATAAATTTATCATTTTATGATTTTTACTTTATTTTGGTTTAATTAATTGTACATCTAGTCCTATTAAGCAAGCACGTATGTACGCATTGGTATTTATTTGCCTTACAATTAAGAGATATCATCATCTTTGATTTCATTGTTGCAAATCGGGTGTGGAACATTCCGGCGTAATATTTCTCCAAATGATCTAATCATTGGCAACGCAGCAAAACTGAGTACGATAATGCACTTTATGCCGCTTTCTTAATTTTCTTCGTGTCATGTCCTCGTGACTGGGTGACTTTTAAACCCTTCTATCCGAAGGATCGTTTTACTAGGTAATACGTCATGGTTCCCGAGATTTTTCGATGACCTTCGTATTTTATGTACTTTGTGATGAGGAATCGCGTGGTGAAACTGGGATTTAAAATGTTTTACTCGCCAAATTTCAAACATAAAACTTAAATCTTTAATTGTCCCGTTATTTCGAAATTTATCGAAGGATCCTGGGAACCAGCGGCAGCAGCAATTGGCCATGGAAGGTATGTATGTGCCCAATCCAGTAGCGTAGCCACGATTAGATATTAGGAGGGGGCTCGGCTTAAAAACATGATTTTATCCACAAGAGTATGGTTTGCGGTCATCCAATTCCTCCGTCCCGCTGAAAATTATGCAGCATGACATGCTATTGTTAACCGTAATATTCCAGGGTAGAAATCGAACTAAAAATGTCTTATATAGATTTCGTCGGACGGACACATTTATTGAAATATGTAGGAATTATAAATTCCACTAGGATAGGTGTTGTCAACAGAAACTTTTTGTCCCAGTTGTATATAGACATATGCGCCTTTACATCGCCTTGAAACGTAAATGGTTACCGGCAGACCTCAAGTGTATTGTTCCAGAGGCCATTAACTTTAGAAAAATATATGGTTCATAAGAATTCTGATGGGCTTTCGGTTGACCTTAGATGCATATGACCACAGAAGGTCAACGCGTAGGTGGAGCGATATTTCTACGGATGTATTGAGAAAAATGATATATCGCTTGACGTGCTGGTGTTAAATTGAAATTGCCGCCAAGGACCCCACCCCAAGAGGTGTGGTTTTTAAATTTTTAATTTGCCGTCGTAATCAGCTTTGTGCGCTGAGACAAATGTTATGTCGCATGAGATACTTGCGTTGGATTGAAATAGTCGACAATGACCACACCCCCAGTGGGTGTGGTTTTGAAATTTTGAACAAGCGGTCGTAATCGGCTTTGTGTGCTGAGAAAAATGATATGTCGCATGAGATACTTGCGTTGGATTGAAATAGCCGACAATGACCACACCCCCAGTGGGTGTGGTTTTGAAATTTTGAACAAGCGGTCGTAATCGGCTTTGTGTGCTGAGAAAAATGATGTGCCGCAAGCCAGGTATTGATAAAACTGTCGCAAAATCGCCAAAAGCCACACCCCCTCTCCCCTACGCCATACACATTAAGGTCATGGTGTACAAGTGGGGCAGACATACAAAATTACCCTCGATTACAATAGTTAATTTCAGAAACAATACTAGGAACCGACTTTATACATTTTTTCCTGTTCGGACCACACCCACAGGGACCCCACTAGAGTGGGGTGTGACCCTCTGACCTATTTTTCGATGACATGACAATGTAAATCAATTACGCAAAGAATCGGCAACTATGCTGTCTTAACTTCAATGTGGAGTTGAATGATTAGTTAGAGATATTAATCTCAGTTTTATACTTTATTACATCAATATATAGGGGGTGTGGCCGAATTAAAAAAATCTGGAAATATATATTTCGCCCAACGGTCCCACGTTTCCAAAACATCCGGAATTTTGAAAATCCATCAACAACTGACGTCAGGACAAATTTGTAAAATTTTACATATACTTAGTTATGGCCAAGTTATACTGACCTTTGACCTCTGTTGGAGGTCAAACCAGCGAAAACCTGGGGTCGGGGGTATGGAGACTTTTGTTCAGCACATCGAAGTCTACAACATATCAAAAATTCAGAAAATTCGACGGCAGGCAGTTTTCCCATAAGAAGGGTGCCTCCTCCTTTGAGAGAATATAAGAATTTCCCAATGTCTAAATTTACTCAAAAATAATTCGCAAGTAGACAAAATTTGTCAAATTATTCTTATGCTAACCCACGAAGCAAACTACCAAGTGGTCAAGAAACTAAAGAGAAACAAGTATGTTCATGTACAGTTGTAAATATTTCATACAAATCAACAGTTTGGGTGCATGCGTCCTCATTTAAATATCTATCTGTAAAAATTATTTAGCGTCCTTAATAATCAATGCATCGGCTGAATCAGTGTAAAATCAGGTAACTTTACTCATTCCAATGCGAACTTATGGAACCAATCGTAAGTAAATTGATGACTTCAGCAAAGAACCCGTTTGCCATTGAAAAACCTGGAAGGGAACGAATATATATTTCGTCATTAAAAAGGTGAGCGGTTTGGTTTTTGGTAGCCTACCGTATTTATGATAAGATTAGCATGATTACGTAGGAAATGGAAGGGATGGGCGGGTGGTCAAACTTGATAACGTAATAAATTTACGATCCCCAGTGATAAAGTTTGGTTAGTTATATAACCGCATTACATGAAAGTACCTTAAACCGCTGCTTATTTCATGCAAGAGATTTTGAAAATGCTCATTTTAATTTAGACGTAATCCAACCTTCACCGAGGTTGGTTTAGTTTAGCGAAATTTAAAAAAAATTCACTGCACGATAATTTTTTCAAAATTTTTTCTGTGAGGAATATTTACCTTGGAGAATTGAATCAGACTTGGGCATGGTCATGTTCATTAAACGAGGCGTACTCGATCTGGTAAAGTTTGCATGTTTTCACCAACTAAAAACTTGTACATATTTATGCGAAGATATTTTCCAATTTGTCAAATTTTGTCAATCTTTGATATTAGCAAAGAGTATCGACATTCTTATTCCAAGTAAGTCGTTACTTGTTCCGAGTTTTCGTGTAGTTTTGGTACTAAAAATAATTCCGCATAAGTTAAGAAAGTCGGTACCTTCTGGAAAATAATATATTAAATGTTCCAAATTTACATAATATAGCCCGTTCTACCAATCGTGTTTGTACTTTTGGTCTCGAGCAGTTTGGCGAGTCCGATTCACTCCATTGAAGGAAAACAAGGTATCAATATTTTATCGGCGTCCTGCTAATACAATTTTATTAAAAGTTCCAATAGTGTATTCTGGTTTTATACATAGTTGATAAAAATAAGGCTGTAATTTTTAAATTTCCAAAATTAACATTGTAGAAATTTTACTGACATTAATATTTGTGGTAATGTTTCGAATTTACATACATATATACATATGAACTCATTGCTTTAACGAGATACTTTTATAATAAATAATTCGTACTCATGGAAACTATAATTTTTATTAACAATTAATAAATCTAAGCAGATTCAAATCTGGACGTTGAGAAGCTGACATTCGTCCAACAATCAGCTCCAACAAATTATTTGGTAATAAAACTCGCTTATTGAAATTCAATCAACCTACATATATAGATAACCGCGGGGTCTTGCTATTGAAAACCCAGACCCATGGGTCTTACTCGGGTTTTGCGGGTAGTCGGAGCGAGCTTTGGGGGTAAACTGAGTCTTACGTATTGAGTTGTGAAAACAATCTACCCTTTCACTAATTTCACAACAAAACTTCTTATTAATTCAATTTTAATAACTTGTTAACTTGTGGAACTGTTAGTAATGGTCTATTATTACACTTTATAAAATTTGAAAACCCAGACTACCCGTGGGTATTGCTATCCTCCAAAACCCAAGAAACCCGGGTTAGCATACACTGAATTCAAAGCAGTAAATTTTCCACTTTCCTCCCTAGAAACACGAGATGTCTCTGATTCCGCAAAACCTGGCCCACTCCTCGATCCCAGCAGCAAAGCGGAAAAGCCGCCAATATAATAACATGCCGTTTATCATTTATGGCGGATGGTAAGTAAAACGTATAAAGAAGTGTTTTAAATGATTTTATGTGTTAATATGTATTTAGAGTGAGTGTTTTTTGTTTGTAACCCCTAATTTCTACTCAAATAATTCCTCTGTTTGAATGCATTCACAGTTCTCCATACCGCAGTAATGTGGGGCAACGAGGAATTCCTGGTTTTAATACAAACCCAATTGACCTAAATAACCCTATTATAAGTATAAATCCATTGATGAACTGGGGGAAATAAGATGCAATAAATTGGCAACACTGCCACACGCCGAACAACTGTTGTCAGCTGAATAATTTGCAGGGATATGGTTTCTAACGTGAACTTCTACATTTTTTAAAACTCGGCGCAAAATTGTCATTGTTTCGAATATTTTGTGCATGCTAATAACTGCTACGAGGAAAAAATCGTTAAAAAGTCAATCAATTTCTTTCCGATTCGATATAAATATCGAAAATGCTCATTTAAGAAAAATCAATATACATAAATTTATGCATATTTATGTACCTATGTTAATTTTTACTTTATATCATCAGTGTTGCCACTCATCCGTGAAAATTATTTAATAAAATGTCTATCATTTCAAATGAAATCATATTTATTCTCATTTTATTGTCTATACGACCACACAGTAATAAAAACTTCCTCATAGTTCAGGGTTTGACTCTATTTATAACTTTTCTCGGTTATCGCAGATAAGTGCGGATATATTACTTAATTACATATACGAGTATGGGTTGAAAGTTGAAAAGTTGAAAATGTGCAAACAAAATCGCAACATAGTACTCTCTTCTGTCAAAACAAGAATATTCACTTCAACTTGTGGTCTAGTTGAGGTTACAGTTATGCACATTTCGTGACCTAGGACAAGAAATCTGGTGGCTTAAAAACTCAGCACCTCGGGTACATCCTTATTTAAATGTCTAGACGAAAAAGTTATGTGCATATAAAATATTCTAATCGAGGCGTTGGAAGAATCAGTGCAAAATCGGGTACCCACATAAAACAGTATCATCCTATAACCATACTCTAAGAAATCCAGTGTTAAAGTAAACGCATGTATCTGTAGTCTGGCCAGTAATGATTTAATACCTGTTTCTTTAGAGTGCATTTAAATTTATGTAACGAATTTTCAAGCAGATTATAGATAAGATTAACCCTTTCCACTTAAAAGTGGCCCATTTTCATGCATTGTGAACAAGATGACAGGACCTGTTTCCTATTGAAAAACTTGTCAATATGTAAATTTGTATTTACAAAACCCTGTCAGAACTACCTTAAACCTTGGTTTACTTGATGTACCAGGTTTTTTTTAATGCATAACTTTTATCTACAATGCGATGACGCCAGCGGTCTCGCTCCGATTTTGACGAAACAACGATAATTATGTAACCTTACACAAATAATTGAACACGTGTTTCGGGATTTTTCATAATGCTCAGCTTAAACGAAATTATGACGTGATCCGTGAGCGAGAATTTCCATTTCTACCCTGACATTTTTCTCGTGAGGGAGAAAAATCCAGATTCACGCTTAGCGATTCCATCATAATTTCGTTTAAACTTAAAATGCGCGGGCATGAAGTGGTTTTCTACCGATTTCAAATTGCTCGCACAAATTTTGAAAAATTTTGAAAATTTTGAAAATTTTGAAAATTCAACAAACCAGAAATTTCGAAAAATCAAAATTTTTGAAAACCAGATTTTTCTTAAGTTACTCAATCAAATTTTCTTAAGTCACTCAATTTCCGTCACAACCGAAATAACCCTACCCGTATTTTTACTTTTTCATGAAGACGCGTGATTTCGATTGTAGCGGAAATTGAGTGACTTAAGAAAAATCTGGTTTTCAAAAATTTTGATTTTTCGAAATTTCTGGTTTATTGAATTTTCAAAATTTTACAAGTTTTACAAAATTTGTGCGAGCAATTTGAAATCGGTAGAAAACCACTTCATGCCCACGCATTTTAAGTTTAAACGAAATTATGATGGAATCGCTAAGCGTGAATCTGGATTTTTCTCCCTCACGAGAAAAATGTTACGGACGTTACGGTAGAAATGGAAATTCTCGCTCACGGATCACGTCATAATTTCGTTTAAGCTGAGCATTATGAAAAATCCCGAAACACGTGTTCAATTATTTCTGTAAGGTTACATAATTATCGTTGTTTCGTCAAAATCGGAGCGAGACCGCTGGCGCCATCGCATTGTTAGTTTTTACCAAACCTTCTTCGAGTTTGGATCAGTTTATCGAAGCTTCAAAAATTCATTGAAGATTACGATTTGTTTTTAAAAAAAGCTAAAAAAATAACTTAAAATTGGGCCAGACTTGTACATTATCATGCCCACTAAACGTGGAGTCCAGGGCACGGTAAAAATTAAGAAATTTACATACATATATTCATTAAATAAAAAGATTTTCCTTAGTAAAGTCGTTTATTAGAAAAAATGGAAAATGTAAATTATGTAGATCAACTTACCACTAGCTGCTTATAGATATATAAACCTTCGACTACATAATGCATACACTAAAAATAAGACAAAAATGGTAATAATGATTTCAGGGAAATTCAAATTCATTACCAAATATTAAACACGTGAATACCATAATGTATTAAATTTGAATTTTCCTGAACTTATTATTACCATTTCTGCGACAAATCGTAACCGACGTGGTAGAGCCACATAGTCATTCCGCTTGGTAATGATTCTTTACTGCCTTATTTTGAGTGTACCAATAAATATAGTTTTTTACTGAAGTTTTTTCATGCCTCAAATCCCATGGTTTTCATAACCCCCAAAAATGGCGTAGATGTGCATATTTAAATTTAAAAAAGTTACCACTTTTTGAAAAAAAGTATTTATTTATTTTCAAATTTTAGCCAGTTCTGCCAATCGTGTTTGCACTTATGGTCTCGACCAGTCTCGCAATTCCGCTTTATTGGATTAAAGGAAAATTAGGCGAGAAACAAGGTATCGAGTTTCGATCAGCGTTATAAATATTAATTAAATTTTATGAAAGGTTCAACAGTAATTTATCCTATTTTAATTTTCAAGAAAATAAACACAATTCGAATTTAATTCGAAATTGGAATACAAAAGTTCAAAAAATAACGAATAAAAAATTAAAATAAAACGAAATTGGAATTTTAAACATGCCTTAACCCTTCGAATTTTTGAACTCCGTTGCAACCAATTTATCGAGATATTTCTTTAATAATCCATACACTTAAAATAAGGTAGTAATGAATCATTACCATGCGGAATCACTATGTGTCTCTACCACGTCGGTTACGATTTGTCATAGAAATGGTAATAATAAGTTCAGGGAAATTCAAATTTAATACATAATGGTATTCACTTCCTTAATATTTGGTAATGAATTTGAATTTCCCTGAACTTACTATTACCATCTCTACGACAAATCGTAACCGACGTGGTAGAGCCACATAGTCATTCCGCATGGTAATGATTCATTACTACCTTATTTTGAGTGTAGAAAACTCTATTTATGGCCGGATACAAGCACCGATCCGGCAACAATTACACTCTTAGCCGGGACGGGGAGCCCACATGACTTAACCAAGTTGCGATAATATTTTACCCCACATTGTGACAAATCTTCCCCACAATGTGGTAAATCCTCACTATCCAGTGTTACGTTTACACATTGTGGGGAAGATTTGTCACAATGTGGGGTAAAATATTATCGCAATTTGGTTAAGTCATGTGGGCTCCCCGTTTTGCTAAGGGTGTACAAACCGGGTATAATTGGAGACCCGGCTAAATTTTTCCGGTTATATGTATTTACACAACGTGAAGCATTTAAGAACAGACATTAAACAAAGGTCATTATTTGAGACAATTAATTTTTTTAAACTTGTGCTATATATAGTGTAAGTACTCTATTTATAACCCTATTCTGTTTATAGCCGGGTCTCAGACCAAGAAATTTCAGCCGGGTTTCTATATTTATGTACAGCCGGGCCATTATGTAATTAAGCCTGTCTTGTCTAAATTCGCAGCTTCTTCAAGAAAAATGCTGCATATTCGGCTAATCAACCAATAAGGCTAAAGATAATAAACTATTCGTTTAATTTTTTAAAAGAATGAACACAATCGCGACCAAAAATTAAACCAAACTAGGCTCAAATGAGATGATTTAGAATTAAATTTCAAGCGAATAATTTACTGGTATGTAGTAATCCTACCGTAGCATGTTAAATAGAAAACTCAAGTTGAGTTACCATGAATTCTACACGATCTTACAATGCATATCGTCGTACTAGTTCATAAAAGACCTAAGTGCAGTCGATGCTTAATTCAGAAAAGACCTAAGTGAACAGAAAAAAGGATGAAAAGACCAATGTGCAAGTATGTATTTACTTATGGCTAAATCGCGCGATATGTTAAGACTCGTTTTGGTAAGATATACATAGCCATAAGTAAATATGTAGATACTTGCACATAGGTCTTTTCATCCTTTTTTTCTGTTCACTTAGGATTTTTCTGAATTAATTTATACATCGACAGCACCTAGGTCTTTTATGAATTAGTATAATGCATATTTAGAAGTATGGCAGAACAAAATTTACCCGGATCTGTAATTGTTGCCGGGTCTGCGGTACTCATCCTCAGTTTTGAATATTGGCACCGGCTGCGAGTAGAGTATTTACGGTACATATATAATTTTTTCTCTCAAGGACCAGTGGCGCAAATAGCGCATAGGCAGGGTAGGCAATGCCTAGGGGCCCCGCGCTAGCGGGGCCCCCGAGTGGACACAGTATCAAAATCTAAATATCTTGTTTCAAAATAACTTGATCTTCAAAATCTTTGAAATAGAAGTTATTTCATATCATTTTATTAGTTACGTAATTTACATATGTAATTAGTATGTTGTACTTGTGATTCTATTTTTGAGTTGATAGCCCAATTTGGAAGTCAACAAATGCTAAGAATATCAATTTAGCACGAGTTGGTGACTAAGTTTAGTGAATTTAAGCCCAACTAATTTAGAACTCATCGGCAACACTAATTAAATTATTCAAAAATTCATAACCTTGTTAAAAATGCAGGGAAATGTGCGAAAATATATGTCAAGCTCAGGATGATTTGAACTCAAGAAACTAAACGACAATTGAAAAAAATATTACAAAAAAAACGAGTTGTAAGGAAAAAACAAATACCTTTGCCCTTTAAACTTTATAGAAATTTCGCAAAAATATTAAACAGATTAAATTATCATCTTTCCAACCACTAATCTGGGAACTGGGAACATCTCGAGTCCAACGAGTTTGAGGTCGATACCCGGAAGGAGAAGTTAGGCTCTGAACGTTCTGGTCGAACACATGTCCTCTTCGAAAATTAACAGAATTCTTTTAAATTCTTTTAAACCAGTCTTAAAGTTGCTCCAATCGACAGATCTTCGAACCTTGATCAAAATTAATATACCATTTACCTATCTACGGCACTTCAGTACAAAGTTACAGTCGTTCAAACATCGAGATTTTGAGTTCTGCGCCGACTTTGCGACCATGTCGCGCACAACGCGACCCACTTTAGGGGTTCTATGAGGTGATATCCGAAGTAATCCAGGCCATAGTATCATCCTCAAAAAGAAAATTGACCGGGTCTCGTCTAGTTTAGGTACAGGAATTTTTTGAAAGTCGTGAAAAATATAGCCGAAATAGGCTAGATCTGCACACTAAATAATATTTTACTATTTTTTAACCAATTAAAAATATTCATTCAAGTGTAGTTGAAAGGCGCTTATTAAACACTGACTTATCCAACGATGAGAGTAACTTTTAAATTGGTTTGTATACAAATACGAACTCCTTATTCGGACTCCTTGCAATTCTAAAAATAGTAAAATATTATTTAGTGTAGTAGTGTAGTCACTACACTGTAGTGTAGTTTATTTTTACAGAAATCGAGAAATCTGAGAAACTACGCCACTGCCAGTCTCAAATTGCCTCAAGTTATTCTGGCGGGGGAATCAGAGACTGGAAGTAGCGTAGTCTCTCAGATTTCTCAATTTTGGCAAAAGATCAACTGTGTGCGAGTGGGGTGTAATTGTTGCTTATTTAAATTTAAATATTTTCCAACATCATTTCATCCTTGAAGATTTATTTATGTAGAAATTTGTAGCAAATTTAATAAACTAAATAAATTTAAATTTAATCGACGAAGTACATAAATTTGAGCAAATTGTGTCGCATATTCAAAATTCACATTCACACTTGCAGGTGGTGTTACACGATGTACTGGTCAATCGGTAAATCGGTTGGTAAATCGGTTTTTAACTGCGTCTTACTCTGCTCCTGAAACAAATTTGTCTTCATCTCCACGTGAAATTTCAAATCTTGCGATGTCACGTGCCTCTCATCACAAAATGCTGGGGAGACATTACTCTGAAATAATAAGATATTTCACTTTTTTAAACCTTTTAATTTATAGTGTTAACCTAATATCTACTCAGGACGGATTTTTCCCGCGATACGACAGGTTCTTGGCTTTGTATTAAATTACCCCTCCACTAGAATTACTTGAATTTTACTAGAAATTGTACAAAAAATGTAAAAAATTAGTAAAGCCCCATAAATATTTTCTTTTTTAAGTACTTAGCTTTTCGAAGAAGAAATCTGTCCTGAGTACTTTCGCTTTACGAAACACTTGAACCAAAATGATATTAGAAAGTTTAAATGGTTTAAAATACACTAAATTATTTAGAATCCATTTTTTAGAAGAAGTCAGGTTTTACATACATTTTTGAAATCGCCATAACTTACAGCTTGTAAGTACATATTCATTCATAATTGATTACTAGTTTTTTGGAAACTTACATGTTACACGATCCTGCGCGGATTTTAATTTCACCAGAACTTCTTCCAATATGACGATACAGTCGGAATGAACGGCAGGATTGACACTACCGTTGGCAGTGTAAATACCGTTACGACCAACTCGAATTTCTGCAGAAATTCAAGAACGATTACCGTAAAAACTCAAATAAAGGGTGTTAATAAAGTCCGATCCCATGAATTTTTTGGAGCGCGGTTGTTACAAATTCAGCTGGAACTTTTGAAACAGTGAAGTTATTTATTTCAAATTTTTACCATGGGAGGAACAACTAAACGTGTAAGTCATGAGCATCTTAGAGTTAAGATACAAACATTGCATCAGCAGGGGTTTAAACCTGCAGAAATTGTGCAAAAATTGGGCTGCAGCCGCAGAACTGTTTGGAAATGGAAGAACAAAAATTTTGTCCACGACAAAAAGCGACCCGGGCGACCCAGAAAGGTGTCACCTACCACAAAGAGAATGATTAAAAACAGACTTTACAAGAAAACCGGTAGTTCATTACGTAATTGTGCAAGGGAGTTAAATGACTCAAAACGCTATAAAGAGAAGAAGAAGCAAATTAACTATGTGACCGTGCAAAAATTTGTGAAATCTACGAGGTGGGGTCACACAGCTTACAAACTAACCAAAAAACCTCTCATGTCACAAAAAAATATCGATGACCGTCTGAAATTTGGAGAACTCCTTCAGAAAAGTGGCCATTTGAGTGAAAAAAGACTTGGTGAAGAATTGCGCAGTCACATCCTTTGGACTGACGAATCTATTATTGAGCTATATCCAAAATTGAACCAACAAAATGTTCGTTACAGGACAGAAAACAAATCGGATGTACCATCAAGAGCAGTCCCAAAATTCGGGCTTAAAGTTATGGTAGCGGGTGGATTTTGTGCACGTGGCGTGACTCCTCTACATATCATACCAAAAGGCCAAACAGTCAATGCAAAGTATTATATGGAAAAAATATTACCTATCTATTTCGATAGCATGGGGAACAAGGAAATATTTCCGAATGAAAGAAAAATAGTTTTCATGCAGGATGGTGCTACAGCCCATACAGCAAAAGCGAGTTTGAGTCTCATCAAGACGCAAGTTTCAACGGTCTGGAGCAAGGGGGTGTGGCCCGGAAACAGCCCAGATTTGAATCCCCTGGAGAACCTGTGGTCCATACTTAAGGAAAATGTATACAAAGAACCACAACCCCGGACGAGGGAAGAGCTAGTAAAAAAAGTTCAAGATGTATGGAATTCGATTCCCACAGACACATTGGAAAAATTAGCACAGAGCCTTAAACAAAGAGTTGAGGGCATGGTTAAAGTAAATGGTAACAAGACCAAATACTAAGGTAAATATGTCGAACATTTTTTGTAAGTATCACGGGTAGTTTTTTTTATACTAGCCTTCACTTTTTTATAGGAAAAATGGGATCGGACTTTATTAACACCCTTTAGTAGCCGGGGGCTACTATTTAAAAAATCGGTGGCTGGGACCCGGCTACTATTTGAGCAAGGCTACTATTTCGGCACGGTCACTATTTATAAAATGACGGAAAGATGCACGGCTACTATTTCCACACAGTATTAAATTTTGTTTCCAGAATCAAGCTCAAATTAAATTTTAATAACAGCACCAAATTCTCCCTTAGATTCGTATTAGATGACAATTCTATAGGTTAGGCCTGCTCTTAATTTTAATAATTTCTCCGATAAGCCGAATTTCGTGTTAAATTCGATTTTGTATAACGGAGATTAAATTGAATCGTGATTTAAGTACTTAAATGAGCTGGCTAGGAGATGACTGCTTGTATGTATGGACATTGGAAATTGACGAACGTCTATAATTAGAATAAGGCTACTATTTGAGCATGGGCTACTATTTGAGTTTTTACGGTAATTCTAAAATATTATTTGTCTGTAAATGTACACCCGGTATACAAAAGTATTGGTTATTTGCATATTTGTAATTTTGGAATGATTCCGTGCACTTAGAGCTTCGGAACTCTGCACGCAATTACATAAACTAATTGGCGACTAATCGCTCGTCGCCGATTTTTAAAGTCGTCGACAGGTCAAAGGTCAGAATTTTTTTAGCACTTAAAAATGAGAGGCCAAAAACAAAAGTCCATGGATAATTTTTTTTTTGACTTTCTAATATTTTTTATTGGAAACTGCAAGGTCTTACGAAGAAAATGAGCTATCGTACGAACGTGTACGATTTTTTTGACGCCCACAGGAATTTTTCGCCAAAAAAGTTTTTGAGGCCTAAAATCGCGACCGCGGCGAAATTTAAAGAATTGAAATATACAAAAACATATAGAAAGTGCATATATGCTGTATGTATGTATGGTTAAGTACGACAGTGTCAAATTTTGAAAAAGTTTAACCTAACTTTAAACATTTACGTCACAATTGCATGAGTGAGTGAAATGAAATGAGTATTAGAGAAAGTTAGTAAATGTGAACTACAATTTGAAGTAAGAAATCGGGATGACTGACTTTTGAATGAAAACCAATTTTTGGCCGGATATGATTGTGCCATGCTCACTCTAAATAATTTTTTGATGATATTGTTACCGGCGGAGGTGCTATGAAATTCTACCGCTTCGGTAATAAACAAATTATCACCGAAGGGTAATATATATGCAGAGGCTAAATCCTGCTCCGCCCCCAATGTCAACGCTCAGGTCTCAAAAATATAACCGATACCGAAGGCAATTTTTTACCCTCAGAAGACCACTTGTTACTCTAGTGTTACCACGCGGTAGTAACTCCGCCGATAACAATTATGTCAAAAAATGATTGAGAGTGCTAGTTTTTAGGGGAATGTTACACATTTTTATTGAACATTCAACTCAACCTCACCCATACCTGTTCACTTTCACTCATGTCACTCATTATGATAGAGAATGATAATGAATGCAAATTAATTTCCTGTGATTCGAATGAAAATGAGTGAAAGATTCAGTAATTACAGATAAGTGACTGTGAATGAAGGGACTTCTCACTCCTTTAATTTTTCACCTATGCTTAATACACGGGGCAAGGTAAGAAATGAAGTCAGATGAAGTGAAATAAAATGATTTTGAAAGAAAATGACTTAGTCTGAATGAAAATCTTCAGTCAGAAATCTGAATGACTGAACTTTGAATGAAAAAAGTTTTTTTTGAACAGGTATATGACCTCACCTCGTATTTCTCTTCGGAGCGAAATATTGGCCTGTTTAAGATTTCTCACGTACAAAATAATCCTCCACGTGGTGCTGGTTATTCCAACGAGAGAAAGTAGGACAAAGAACATGGACCATGCGAGAAATAGTAACGTGTCGCGCGATACGTCCTCCTTCGCGGCGAGTTTGAATAATACCTCGCGCCCCGACCCGACCGTCCAATGGCCCACAATCCCGCCGAACAGGAAGCAGTAGAAGACCAGGTCGACGAGTTCAATTTCCTCAAAGTCGACGTTTTTCGGTTCCAACTTGAATAAAAAATTGCAAAATGTGATTTCAGAACTATTGTTATTTTTTGCAAATTTACCCAGCAATTAGCTATGTTTTTATTTAGCTGAACTATTTCACAATCTTTTACCCATATTGAAAGCTTTAGAAATTATTTGTGTCGACTATGGAAAAATGGGGTGGCAGAACTTTTGTACAGATTTGCGAAATTAGCAAACTCATATTTTGCCAATGCTTCAATAACAAATTTTATTGAACTTGGCAAGTTTGTAAATTGAGTTGCTTTTCGAAAGAAGCCGAGCTCGTGAGCACACTCAATATTACAGTTTTAAAAGTAAATGAATTTTTGAATTAGAGATTAACTAAATTATACAAATTCAATTATATAAATATTATTTTACCTTTTTTGATTTCATTTTGATTAATCGAGTAAAATGTTCTGACCAGTTTCCAACAAAGCTTACGGGAAGACTGAGCTCAAAATGTTCAGAAATTCGACTGAATTTTAACTCAACTTTCTAATCTAAATGCTCTTTGTGGGCATGCACACGTGGTGTCACTAATTTTTTAAGGGCCTAAAAACTTTTTGTTTTACACATTTTAGTAGTACAAATGAAACAATGTGTTTTAAAGGATTGTACAAGTGTGACAAGAAGAGCTTCATCCTTTATGCAGGGTCCCTATTCAAACTTAAAACGACCCTTTTCAGGTAGTCTAAAGCTTAAGGCTTTTTGTACTCTGCTGGGGTCGAACCCACATTTTCTCCATTTGGGGATTATTTCGATCAATGTTGACATTCTCAGCTACATACATACATCATCCGAGTTTATCAAAAATCCGTGCTCATAAATTTAGGTTTACTGTATACTCACTTGAGTTTTAGCGTTTTCAAATATGAAAATATGCTGTCGTACGAAGCCATGCCAGTTGTGCTTTAAATATAATTTTTCATTATCCATGTACCTAGCTGCTCTAAGTTTTAAAAAGTTAATTAAACTGCCAAAAGTAGTACTAGCATCAAATCCCTAATCCCTAAGCAACTCTTCAAAGTTCACAAACCTTGGGTTCATGAGGTATGCATGTAAATATGTGCACGAGATCCCTTTCCACGAAACAAAGAATAACACCCTTTTATACATAAATATCGAGATACTTATAATTTTGTGATGTTAGAGAAAAGAAATACTTGGTACATATGAATGCATTTATACTCTAAAAAAACTTTGATAGGAATTATCTTTAATAAAGTACAAATTTTGCTAAAATAAAACCAAGTGCCGCCTACAAATTAAACAAATTTAAGGTTAAATTTTAAATAAGTTTATTGGCGATTTAATAGATAAGTAGCTACGTAAGTACGAGTAGTTAAAATTTTCTGACAAATTACAACTAATTTAAACATAAATAATTTCTCAAATTTAAATATCGGGTCATTCTAAATACAAAGGGCGAGTGGAGATGATTTAAATAAATTCTATAAGATTTAAAAATAAACTTTTCAATCTATTTGACCCTCTGCTAAATACAGTCGCGGCGGAGGTTTGGGAGGCGGAATTAGCAGTATATGTATGTAGGTTTGGAGGAGGAGGGACTTATTAAATTTCTGGGGGGGACAATGTCCCCCTGCTTCCACTGCCAACACTTAAATTGCTCCCATGACCTGGTATCTTGTCAAATTCGGAAAAATGGCGGTCACCTTGTCCCTAAATTCGGAAGTATTCCTAACCTCGTCACACCTACAATTTACCTGCCCCGCAGCCTCACAGGCCTCCCCCATCACCCCAATCGTCCTAAAAGTATCCCCCGGGGGGAGCGGAAGGTCCAACTCTTTCACCGTCACACCCACTGAATTTCCCTCACGGAGGAACGAACTATAGAAAAATGCCGCGCTCGTTTCAAAATCCTCTTGACGTTGCGATATTTCTGCGCCAGACGCAAGGAAATGGTATTTCCTCCTGGGAAATGATAATTTTCTCCAAGGCGGGGAACTGTTTCGGGTAAACCAGGGTACCTGTTCAAAAATGTATTTCCTCATTCAAACTTTGTTCAATTTAAAACCGAGTGAAAAATTATTCATTCATTATTCATTTATTCAAGATTTCAAAATAATTGCTTGTTTATTATTTTTATCCGTTTTATCACAAAATTGCCTTACTGAGCGAACTTCTCAATATACCCCCTGCATTTAGCACACAATGAATAATGAATAAATGAGTAATATTATTCATTAATTCTTCAGGAACGAGAAATAAATAAATATTTATTCAATATTCACCCAGTATACAATTTTGAAAAATTTATTCAGTGAGTATTCAAAAATTTCATGAATAATGAATGAATAAAATAAATGAATCTGAACAGGTAGTAGCTTACCACTTTGCCCCCCAAATTTAAACTTCAACCTCGGCATGACCACTGAGCACTGTGAAGACATCATCCTAAAAGAGGCTGGACTCTGCCGAATGCCGAAAACCTTCAATCTCGGCATGGCTGGAAAAACTATGCTGGCTTGATTCATAAGCCAGTGTGGCGGGCAGTTATCCATCCCGAAGAATTTTAAGCTTTCCAACGTTTCCGCGACGATTTGGAGAATTTCCGAAAAATGGCCCAGGTTAAAATGCGGGTCACTCAATTCTAGCCGGGTGATGGTCACCCGGGGCCCGGCCAGGGTGGGGGGGCCCCTGTGCAGAAATTTGTGCAGAACGGCGGGCTCAATTCCGTCGGACGAGAGGACGTTCAGATTTGGGAAAAGGGTCACAATTTCGACCAATTTGGAGGATTCGGGCCACGTGGAGGAGTCCATTTCGGGTTTACGAACCTTCCAGAAATGGCGGGGTTGTTGAGAGAGCGGGAGAAATTTAGGATAAATTAGTCCTCTATATGAGACCACGGTTATATGAAGGGTGCCCAGGTTATGAAGGAAGGTTAAGAGGTGTACCAAATATTCGCGCCAATTGGGATCCGCTAGAGGCAGGTGAAGCTTTAAGTTAACCACGTGGTGAGCGTGGCTCGAAAGTAAATCGGTCAAGATAGTTGGGCAAGAATATAGAAAGTTGGTCATGTACAAATTTCTGAAGCGGTTCCCCCCTCGCAAGGGAATAATGGTGCCGGGGAGTGTAATATTGTTGGGGGTGAGGGTAACCGTTTTTCGTGTGAGGAGACGTTTCCGGGCTTCAATTTCCCACCCAGTGTTGATAAAGGTGCACGTGGTGAGGTCACACGTGGGGAGAAAGGTCATCACTTGGCCCAAAATCTGAAGAAAATATTTGTATGTAGAAATTTAGATATTAAATTAAAATCTCAATTAGGATCTCAAGTATTATTTTATTAAGTTGACAGATTTGAATAATTGTAAATACGCGTTTAGTCATCCAGTTCTCTTTAACGAAACGCTGGATAGATCTCACTCAAATTTATTTAATCCGCGAAAACCGTTCAACTACCCAAAATTATGCATCAATTTCGAATAAGCATTTGCAAAACAACCAACTAAAAATTGTGAAATGATTTATTTGTAAGTTTTGAAGGGAGACAAAAATGATAAAATACATATTTACCTCGGGGAGAATAACGGCAAAATGTGGTTTAGCCCAAACGTCACTGATTAATTCCATTTCAAAAGAACCCACCAGGTTTTAAAATACTTATGGCTCATTCCATTTGTAAGCAACACGTTTGATCGAGTACCAGGAAATAGAGGTGCTAAACCCTGCTCCCTGGTGGTGGTTGCCTGGCCATGTATTTTTCTCTCTTTTGCAAGAGAACACTACACAACTCACACTTTGTTAATGTTCCCGGCCACGTAGGAACACAGAATTATTTACTACTGTCTACACAAGCAGCCCATGTTAATTTTACCTTTTCGAAAAATTGACAAAACTCCAAGACGGACAAAAACCGCGTGGGGTTTTAAACTTTTTTGTTTCCTCAGGCCCAAAGGCATCGATTGGCTTATCTCTCAATGAGCGATTCTTGTCCGTCTTCTCGATAATCGAGTTTTTAAATACATTTCAAATTTCAGATTTTTTTGAATTTTTAAATTTTTTAAAATTTTTCGTAGCAAAGAATGATCAATGAATGAAATCTGTAAATGTAACCTACCCCTTTGAACCAACACTTTCCCGACGAAAGCATTTTTAATGCATTTGCAAATCTACTTTTAAATGCTATATCTTTGCGAAAAAAATTAATTTTCAAATTTTGATTTTTATGAGATGTTTTATTTTATATTATGCAACTATGATATGATTGTGGACAAGATATCAAATATGGGTGCGACGACGCTCGTGTGGGTTCAGATGGAATGAGCCTTATGTAATTGTATCTCCGGTGCGAAATTATTCGTAAACTCTATTAACATATATCGTGTGCCTCCTTTATTTACACGACTAATATTTATGTACAGTATGTCTCAGAAATTAATTGCTTTGGAAATTATTCAAACGTTTACATTTCAAATCCAAACTCAGTCAAAAATGTACAAAGTAGTCTCCTCTCAAAATTAGGTGATCCAGTGATGTGTGTTGCAACTAAAAAAATGTTACGTTTTAAGAACACTCATAAAAATAGTGTTGCCCTTTTTAGAGGTAAATACACTCCAAGTTTCGTATTACATATACATAAAATCTACTAAATAAATCCAGGGAAAACTATATTTACGTTTTATCAAGTTAACGATTTTGTTACGCTGGCTTTAGCGCAGTTTACGTTACAAAAGAGTGACCACATTTTTAAGGGAAGTTTTTTAGGGTATTGGAAAAGTGTGGAGGTGGTTGACCCTTCCGAGATAAATTTAGTCATCTGCATGTCCTCCAGACAAATAAGTAAGAAAAGAAGGGTCAATATCTCATTCTTAATATAAATCGTGTAACCACACTAATGGGTTCGACTGCATCCCTTCATACGCAACCGGATAAAAAGTACATATGCCAACTCCTATCCTAAATATACTGTTAAAAATAATGTGATGCTTTTAAAAAGTACTGTCACTCTAAATTCTAAATTAAGTATATAAAACATATGACATCCAGAGTATATGTACGTTACTCTTTATCAAGTTTACGGTATTTTTGATTTAGTATGGTTCACTCAATTTAGAATTTAAAGTGGATTTACTGATTCATATTATTTTTAAGAGTGTATACTTCAATTTAGCTCGCGTCCACGCATTACGGTGGACTTCAATATTTTTTAAGTCCAGAGAGAAATTTAAAAATTTTCACACACAAAAATAAATTCTTTTGTATTTCAGATTGAATTACACGACCATGGATATCACCTGCGGTGATTATGTACATGTCCCTAAACTCACAAGGGAAGTGCATACCCTGGATGATACATATGTATGTACAGTTAGCAAGAAAATTTAAGACACCTTTACATATTTATAATTTTTAGAAGATATCAAAATGAGAGCCCGAAACGAAAACTTCATGGATAATTTTTTTTTGACTTTCTAACTGTTTTTGTTGGTTGCGACAAGGCCTCTCAAAAAAAATGAGCTGTCGTGCGACCATATATTCGATGTCAATATGGTTTGGTATATTTCAATTCTTTGAATTTCGCCGCGGCCGCGATTTTAGGCCTCAAAACCGTCTTTGAGGAAAAATTCCTGTGGATATCAAAAAAATCGTACACGGTCGAACGATAGCTAATTTTTTCGTTAGGCCTTGCTGCAATCAAAAAAAAATAGAAACTCAAAAAAAATATCCATGAAGTTTTCGTTTTGGTCTCTCATTTTGAAGTGCTAAAAAAATTCTGACCTTTGACCGGCCGGTGACCTTAAAAATCGGCGACAAGGAATTATTCGCCAATTAGTTTGTACAACTGTGTGCAAAGTTTCAAAGTTCTAAGTTCGCGGGATCATATCGCAATTAAAAATACGTAAAGGTGTCTTCATTTTTCTTGCTAACTGTATGTATCAAACCGGAATAAATGTTTTTGCGCGGACCGATATTTTTCAGGTACTTGTTTATTAACTTAATAAGGGTCACTCTGCATATGTACTGATAGACAGTTAGGGTGAAAACGAGGTCACCAACCTGTCCATCTTTCAGACACAGCAACCGAAGAGCCTGCTTTTGTGTACATTAACGTCTATTTTGCGGTTTTTGACAAAATTCATGATTATGTAAAAAGCACGCATGTGTTTATGCATCTACTTTGTTTATTTTCCCAGTTTTAATAATCCTGTAAAGTCACGCAGGTAATGATATCTCGGTAATAAATTTGGTAATAATGTTTTACCAGGAAGTAAAAATTCGTTACCATTATGGTAAAACTTTATTACCAAGCCATTCCCACACGATACAACTTATCATTACCACTTTGGTAGAGTCATATACTTGTGCTTTTCGGTAATGTTTATTACCAGATTATTTACAGTGCCACTATTGGTGCAAAGTTATATCCAAATTATTACTACATAGCGAGCTACATTTCTTCAACTTCATCTTGTTCATGGAGAGGTTGAAAATGAAAATTGTGGTGGGACGTGATAAACAAAATTATGAGGCAAATTGAGATCACGTGGTTGGTTTTGCTGCCTGCTTAGGGACTCCCAACTTTGTAAAAAATCGCTTTTTTCGCTCTTTTCTCAAAACGCTTTTTTCTAAATTGCGATGCGATTTCGTTCTTTTTTCACTCTTTTCATCCAAAAATAAAATTATGCTAACCTTGAGTTTATTTTTAAATAACAATATTGTAAAAAATTTCGAAATCGCACGCGGAATTGAGAAAAAAGCGTTTTGTGAAAGAGCGAAAAAATCGATTTTTTTTGCAAAGTTGGAACTCCTTATTATTTATGTAATTCCATCCCTCCGCAGAAGTCTAAAAATCCGATCCCCCTTTTACAAATAATATCAATCTTTTGCATCCTTTTTTTATTTTCTCTCACGAAATAAGAAATTGTAGGTCAAATCTTCAAAGGGTGCTTATTTAATTAATCCCAACCCAATTTTTCATGTCAATGTTTGAAAATTTGTACCTCAAAAACGGTGAAAACTTTGAGGAGCTTTTGTTATTATGTAGAGACGCATTGCTGCATAATTAGTCAATCGGAAAAATCATGCTCTTAGCTCTTTTTGCTTTGTCTTTGTGTTAATTTTTGTAAAATTAAATTTGCGTCGGTTGCCAAAAACCAATTAAATCAAAACTTTTATATCCAATCAGGTCTCAGGTTGCTTAATGAGTCAAAAGTCAGACGTAGTAAAATTTGCTGACTGAAAATAATTTGACACCGTCTGGAACCCAAATCCTGGTTCCAGTTGTGCAAATATGTACATACGTCACGACTCATAATGCTGGGAATGTGTATGCACTCTTAGAAAACTGGTATGAAATCATTACCGACCGGAGTACATATGTGACTCTACCGGCACTGGTATCAACCGGAATTACCGTTCAGTAATGTTGTAGTGATGAAAAATTTACCACTCAGGAAGAGTTTAGTACCAATCCGGTAGGAAATTATTACCAAATCAATACCAGAACGGAGTATATATGTGACTCTATCAGATTTTTAACAGTGTGTGTATGCATCCTTATTTCTCCAGGCATAGAAAAGTTTAGCATGTTCATATGTACATACATATTCTCATGCAAATAAATCAGTGCTTGCACAGCATACACTCTTAAAGATTATGTTACAGTTTTGAAAAATTAATTCACACTTAATTTTAAAGTAAACTGATAGTGAGATAAATGCTCTTTATCAAATTAGCGTTGCCTCAGATTTTGTACGGTGTGCTTATTGTTGAACGCAAAGACACTGAGGAGTTATGGGTGCATTAAATTTTAAAAAACGGAAGCATTATCCCGGGTGAAAAGTTTAAATAATTTTATGCATAAAGGAGGAGGCACCCTTCTTATGGGAAAACTGCCTGCCGTCGAATTTTCTGAATTTTTGATATGTTGTAGACTTCGATGTGCTGAACAAAAGTCTCCATACCCCCGACCCCAGGTTTTCGCTGGTTTGACCTCCAACAGAGGTCAAAGGTCAGTATAACTTGGCCATAACTAAGTATATGTAAAATTTTACAAATTTGTCCTGACGTCAGTTGTTGATGGATTTTCAAAATTCCGGATGTTTTGGAAACGTGGGACCGTTGGGCGAAATATATATTTCCAGATTTTTTTAATTCGGCCACACCCCCTATATATTGATGTAATAAAGTATAAAACTGAGATTAATATCTCTAACTAATCATTCAACTCCACATTGAAGTTAAGACAGCACAGTTGCCGATTCTTTGCGTAATTGATTTACATTGTCATGTCATCGAAAAATAGGTCAGAGGGTCACACCCCACTCTAGTGGGGTCCCTGTGGGTGTGGTCCGAACAGGAAAAAATGTATAAAGTCGGTTCCTAGTATTGTTTCTGAAATTAACTATTGTAATCGAGGGTAATTTTGTATGTCTGCCCCACTTGTACACCATGACCTTAATGTGTATGGCGTAGGGGAGAGGGGGTGTGGCTTTTGGCGATTTTGCGACAGTTTTATCAATACCTGGCTTGCGGCACATCATTTTTCTCAGCACACAAAGCCGATTACGACCGCTTGTTCAAAATTTCAAAACCACACCCACTGGGGGTGTGGTCATTGTCGGCTATTTCAATCCAACGCAAGTATCTCATGCGACATATCATTTTTCTCAGCACACAAAGCCGATTACGACCGCTTGTTCAAAATTTCAAAACCACACCCACTGGGGGTGTGGTCATTGTCGACTATTTCAATCCAACGAAAGTCTCTCATGCGACATATCATTTGTCTCAGCGCACAAAGCCGATTACGACCGCTTGTTCAAAATTTCAAAACCGCACCCACTAGGGGTGTGGTCATTGTCGACTATTTCAATCCAACGCAAGTATCTCATGCGACATATCATTTGTCTCAGCGCACAAAGCGGATTAAGACGGCGTATACAAAATTCCAAAACCACGCCCCCTGGGGGTGTGGTTCCTGGGAACTATTTTATGCGAAATACCATTTTTCTCGGCGCCCAAATGCGATTAAGATGACGAAATTAGTTTTCTTGCCAATTTTTAAAACTTTATCTTTTATAAGCAGGTTATATCTACTCGGTGTGTGTCTTGTACCCAAAGCGGATAAGTTATAAATTGACATGGTCGGTTGATGGCTTTGTTTGATGCCGTTAGAACTAGTTTGATCCATCGTTATGAGGAATGGTTTGGACACCTTTGCTGGTAAGGATGATTGTAATAACATGATGGCGCAGTACTTACGTTAGTCAGTTGTCATCTGCATCATCAAATAACTCCGGAGCGTCTCTGTGGGCAGCATCATCGATAATGCCTAGGAGACTATGCGATGGAGCTTGTAATTTATCTTGGTGTCTTGCCCAGCCCATGAACCAGAGTACACTTGCAATATGCGAACAAGTTCCCAAGGTGCGAGCCCCTGTTTTGCACTGGCAATACCAACCTTGAATTGGATTTGGAAGAGGGTGTGGCAGTTGCTCTCCCGCTAAGGCTTCCTCAAAGGGTACCTCGTGGAACTGAATCCACAGTTGGTATTTTGCAGCTCGAGTGTGTCTGAAAATACAATTGGAATAAAAAGTAAGCTTACTTGATCAAGTTATTTACAATATGATGTAATACAATTATTATAAAAATTTCTACCTGGAATAAACTTGAGCCCTTAGAAGCCCTGGGCTTTCGCGGCTTAAATCGAAGCGGTACTCGCCGTCCCTTGTATTCTTATCCTGGACGTAAGCAGGGGCTAGCTTAACCTGGTACTTTCCGAAAGTAAGGTCGCGTAGATACTGCAGCGACAAATGTGGGAAAGCTGGTAGATGGTCTGAAGTCATAGGGAACCATTGAGTAGGAGCTCGTGTTTCTAGACGTTCATCGTGAACACGTTGCATGAGATGGTTAGGTTGAGCAGCTATTCTTAACATTTCTTTGGCTTCGTCAGCGTTGTAGCCAGGCATAGTTATTGGTAGATGGAAGGCATTCAATAGTGCACAGGCTATCCTGACTAGGTCTCCTAAATGCACACAGTTGTGAGATTCCACTCGATGGGCGAAAAATTTGAAGACACTTTTCAAATGACCATTTCTCGCTTCCACAACCCATCGGCTTTTGGTGATCAGTCTATTATTGTTCGCCTCTTCTGTAGGTAACTGGTCTCGCGTGGCTCTTCCTCTCACAATATTTGGTATTTTAGCTCGTATTCCTAATCTCTGAAGTGTCGGGATTGATTCGCGGTAACCGTAGTCTACGATGACGATGTCGCCCTCTTGAATCCACTGACCAAATCCACGAATATCACGCTGGAGTTCATCAATTAAGATTTTTGCATCGTTGTTCTTTGAATCTGAGAAATACGGGCCGTGGACATCGAAAATATAACCATCTGGTGCAACTATCATGATTGGCTTCACAAGATGGTAGCTCTTGTGCATGCAATAACTTTGGCGGGCAATTCTAAAGTTAGAGCTAGTGGCTATTTCAATGTATGTGCCATCAATGCACAATATGGCCTGAGGTTTTTCCGGGTTAGGGTTGTACAGTTGGTTGGCAAAATCTGATACATGTCGATGAATAAATTGTTGTCGGGTCATACTGTCGGGGCCCAGATTAGTTCTTACAAATGCCCTCATAAGTGATTCTCTAACCTTATTCACCGCCAAGCTGACTGCTTGTCGTGTCGAGTAGTGGAATATTGCTTTCAAGAATTCGTCAGGTATTCCTTGCCTAAGCTTACAAAGGAACATGATCAAGTCGATTTTATATACTATTCTATCATGTCCAGAAACTTGCACAGGCCCACACAGCTCGTACAAGTTTCTGAACTGATCTTTGCTTAATGAGGTGATGCTAAAGAAATCATTGTCTGCAATTGTGTTTTCGTCATTGTAGTCTGGCGCTTGGTTACGGATTGCATTCGTGCGGAGCACACTGAACCACCGTTGGATTTCAATAGGTGACAACTTGATAGTTCTTCGCTGGCCTTGCAGCCCTTGGACTAAAAATGATAGAAGTTTTCCATCTTCACCCATGTGGTCCTTGCATAATCTTGATCCCTCAGGAATAAATATCTCTCGCTTGATGAAGACGTCAACCCTAGCGGGCCACTGGATTAATGAAATTTGTTGTTGAGTATGGCAAATACAACATTGTGTGTGCGAGGTTTGTAGCAGAACATTGAACTCTAACTCTTGATGACTTTCTGATTTTCTATAAGGTTAGAGACCGCACTGTAACACGATAGGCAAAGCCGATCTACTGCAGGATCAATTGCTTCGACGCGATCTCCATCGGGTGTTCTCTTCATCCTTTGATCTTCAGCGATTTCTCTAAAGTGATTCATGTGGTTTCCTTCGAGTTTCTTCATGGTTGATGCAGGACAAGCTGTATGACAAATGTAACATAGGGGTTTACGTTGCGGAGCAGGGTTTGTTTTCATTAAAGATGTCATGTTGTGTTTTATTTGATTTAAGAGAGTTAGTGGCTCGTATTCCATATCACGATTTGAAACCTATATATGAGGTTACCGCCTAGAGCTCCCCGAGCAGGTTCAACAACGAGATCTCTGCTGATTAGCGCATTTCGCCACCCGGCTAGTGCAATCAGAAAGAGGTACGCGCGTATCCACAACTTCTACCAGCAAAGCGCCACCTGAGTTCCCTGGAGCACAAAACTCAGGCCGTTGTTAGTTATTCCGAAATGTATTCCGTTCCAAAAAATTGTGCCGAGTCGTCGGGGAGGAAAGTGTTGCTACCCTAATTGAAACAAATAAAAATGAAATCGCAACCCGTCATGCATTTAAATTTGCAAATAAATCCTTTCCAGCAAAGATGTACGTGAATTTGAACTGGGAGCATTGCGTACTTATGTCTAAAAACAAACATATCGCTGCTTCATAAATATCAAGGGACACAAAATGTTTCACAAAATTTAACTTCATGGTCTATCGTCTGTGACCCAACATATGTATATACTTTATGTGTGTGTATATATGTATTCATATGAATATTATATGAATTCATCTACATATGTGTGTTTGTGTGTGCCTATGTATGAATTCATCTACATATGTGTGTTTGTGTGTGCCTATGTATGAATTCATCTACATATGTATACATGCATTTATGTATCTATGTATGTATTCTTATCATTATTAAAATTATTCGAAATTTGAAAACGTAACATTGTCCCTAAAACCTGAAAACCACCCCCTAATGCGACCACGTGCAATGACAGCGCTTGCAATGCAATGACTGTCGTGGCCCATTTTAACCAGGGGCACGCGGGGTTGTGCTAGCCATTCTAGCATGGCTGGATGAGGTAGGGGATTGTCAATTACCCTACCCCACGCCGTCCGAAGACGGGTTAACGCACACCCGGCCTAACAAGGGAGAAAGGGGGTTGTGCCCAGTTCTCGCAAGGCCCGTCTGCGCCACGTAGGGCCCACTTCCTACCCGCCAACCGGGACACTACGGACTGGGCCCGTTGTAGTTGGACCAACTCCCCCCCTCCCCTTCCACGGAAGGTGGGTCTCCCACCCCGAGATACCCCCCAACCCCAAGGTTTTTGTGGTGCTGAGGTGCCACCCTCAAGCTCCCACCCGAAATACTGCGGGAGTGGTGCACCCCACCACTCCCACCCTAAATACTGCGGGAGTGGTGCACCCCACCACTCCCACCCAAAATACTGCGGGAGTGGTGCACCCCACCACTCCCACCCAAAATACTGCGGGAGTGGTGCACCCCACCACTCCCACCCAAAATACTGCGGGAGTGGTGCACCCCACCACTCCCACCCGAAAAATTTCCACCGATAAGCGTGTGATGTTGAAGTCTGCTACCGAAACTTTATTGTTGCGCTTCCAACCATTCCAACCCAGCTGATAGTTGCTTGTAGACTGAATCATCGGCGTTCTTTTGTGTCCCACTTTGCCTACCTATTCACTACAGTCAACGATAACTACGCAGTTGATACTGCGTAGTATCAACTGCGCAGTTACGGTTCACTGTTTATAACAGAACTCCTCTTGTGGACAACGCCGTAATTAAGTCATTCAATGTGACGTATTTTAAGTGCGTATGAAGATATTCATGTGCAAAGTATATACTCATGAATGCACATATGTACATAGATATTTATTAATGGTATATATGTGTATGTATGTAGCCACATGTATATTGACATCGTATGTAACTTGTTTACAACAAAATAGCACCTAGGTTAGACATGAAATTCTCAAAATTATAATATAATAAACAAGGGGTAAGTACGAGTGATATTGCAAATGTTGAAGCAAAAATAAATTTATCATTTTATGATTTTTACTTTATTTTGGTTTAATTAATTGTACATCTAGTCCTATTAAGCAAGCACGTATGTACGCATTGGTATTTATTTGCCTTACAATTAAGAGATATCATCATCTTTGATTTCATTGTTGCAAATCGGGTGTGGAACATTCCGGCGTAATATTTCTCCAAATGATCTAATCATTGGCAACGCAGCAAAACTGAGTACGATAATGCACTTTATGCCGCTTTCTTAATTTTCTTCGTGTCATGTCCTCGTGACTGGGTGACTTTTAAACCCTTCTATCCGAAGGATCGTTTTACTAGGTAATACGTCATGGTTCCCGAGATTTTTCGATGACCTTCGTATTTTATGTACTTTGTGATGAGGAATCGCGTGGTGAAACTGGGATTTAAAATGTTTTACTCGCCAAATTTCAAACATAAAACTTAAATCTTTAATTGTCCCGTTATTTCGAAATTTATCGAAGGATCCTGGGAACCAGCGGCAGCAGCAATTGGCCATGGAAGGTATGTATGTGCCCAATCCAGTAGCGTAGCCACGATTAGATATTAGGAGGGGGCTCGGCTTAAAAACATGATTTTATCCACAAGAGTATGGTTTGCGGTCATCCAATTCCTCCGTCCCGCTGAAAATTATGCAGCATGACATGCTATTGTTAACCGTAATATTCCAGGGTAGAAATCGAACTAAAAATGTCTTATATAGATTTCGTCGGACGGACACATTTATTGAAATATGTAGGAATTATAAATTCCACTAGGATAGGTGTTGTCAACAGAAACTTTTTGTCCCAGTTGTATATAGACATATGCGCCTTTACATCGCCTTGAAACGTAAATGGTTACCGGCAGACCTCAAGTGTATTGTTCCAGAGGCCATTAACTTTAGAAAAATATATGGTTCATAAGAATTCTGATGGGCTTTCGGTTGACCTTAGATGCATATGACCACAGAAGGTCAACGCGTAGGTGGAGCGATATTTCTACGGATGTATTGAGAAAAATGATATATCGCTTGACGTGCTGGTGTTAAATTGAAATTGCCGCCAAGGACCCCACCCCAAGAGGTGTGGTTTTTAAATTTTTAATTTGCCGTCGTAATCAGCTTTGTGCGCTGAGACAAATGTTATGTCGCATGAGATACTTGCGTTGGATTGAAATAGTCGACAATGACCACACCCCCAGTGGGTGTGGTTTTGAAATTTTGAACAAGCGGTCGTAATCGGCTTTGTGTGCTGAGAAAAATGATATGTCGCATGAGATACTTGCGTTGGATTGAAATAGCCGACAATGACCACACCCCCAGTGGGTGTGGTTTTGAAATTTTGAACAAGCGGTCGTAATCGGCTTTGTGTGCTGAGAAAAATGATGTGCCGCAAGCCAGGTATTGATAAAACTGTCGCAAAATCGCCAAAAGCCACACCCCCTCTCCCCTACGCCATACACATTAAGGTCATGGTGTACAAGTGGGGCAGACATACAAAATTACCCTCGATTACAATAGTTAATTTCAGAAACAATACTAGGAACCGACTTTATACATTTTTTCCTGTTCGGACCACACCCACAGGGACCCCACTAGAGTGGGGTGTGACCCTCTGACCTATTTTTCGATGACATGACAATGTAAATCAATTACGCAAAGAATCGGCAACTATGCTGTCTTAACTTCAATGTGGAGTTGAATGATTAGTTAGAGATATTAATCTCAGTTTTATACTTTATTACATCAATATATAGGGGGTGTGGCCGAATTAAAAAAATCTGGAAATATATATTTCGCCCAACGGTCCCACGTTTCCAAAACATCCGGAATTTTGAAAATCCATCAACAACTGACGTCAGGACAAATTTGTAAAATTTTACATATACTTAGTTATGGTCAAGTTATACTGACCTTTGACCTCTGTTGGAGGTCAAACCAGCGAAAACCTGGGGTCGGGGGTATGGAGACTTTTGTTCAGCACATCGAAGTCTACAACATATCAAAAATTCAGAAAATTCGACGGCAGGCAGTTTTCCCATAAGAAGGGTGCCTCCTCCTTTGGGATATTTTCTTAGATGGTGACTGGATATTTCTCATAAATCACGCATTTCTCAAATGTCTCACTATTTCTCACAAATCTCACTTTTTCTCACTGACAGTGAGGAGGTGGTTATCGCTGATATCGACAGGCGACAGGACTAATTCTAAATTGTTCACACAGGAAAATACCTAAGTGGACCTGTATTTTTGCGTTTTCCTGAATGGGCAGGTTTACGCCCACAGTGGAATTTAAAAAAAATCAACCAAAGTCCGGGTTTTAAAAACGCTTTAAATTTTCGAATTTTAGCCAGATTTCAAAAGTTAAACCCAATTTTTGCTCAGAATTACTTCCCTGAAATTACAAAAATTCATTTTCAATAATTTTAAAAGATTGATGTTTTAATGTCATTTCTGAGTTTTTTACGAAGAAACAAGGTCATCACCAATCATGGTGGAACGGAATATTACTACATTATTTTTGCAAAAGTAATTTTTATGCTTTTTACCAAGTGCGGTTAACCTTTTGATGCGCATGAATTTTCCGACTTTTTGTAATTTGTCTCATTTTCCCCTTGTGAGAATTAAATTGGTAGATTTTAAGCATTCATTAATTTCTTCCATTAGTTAGCTACTAAATAAACCGTCGCAAACGCGCATACGGAAGTAGCTTCAGACTACTTTACCCCAACCACTCCCACGACATCGCGAAAACACTCAATTTCACTCTATTTCAAATACAGATTCAATTTTTTTTAAAATCTCATTTTGCCCCGACCACACCCCCTGGCGCCGAGGGGGTGTGGCACAACTCGGGATCACTTCATTTCACTCTATTTCATCCATAGATCAAATTGCACTATAAATCTCATTTTGCCCCGACCACACCCCCTGGCGCCAAGGGGGGTGTTCCAGTTGCCCCCAAAAGTTGATAGGATTCTCCCCCTAGGGTCATATGTATAATGGCGAAAACCGATTTCGATTATCTCAATCCGTTCTCCCGTTATCCTGCTGACAGACAGACGGACAGACAGACAGACAGACAGACAGACAGACAGACAGACAAAGTCTTCGCATAAAGTAGCTGAAGCTACTTAATAAAAGATATCTAATTCGTCCACCGTGGTACATGGAGTCATGTGATATGATCATAACGCAGGGTGCATTTAACCTTTTGTCGCGGAGTGTAAATGTATTTCAACTGCTGAATGAAATCATATCTGTGCAAATGAGTGTCACTTCACTCATTTTACCTGCAGTGAAATCGAACTTCACTTCCCTCAATAAAGGAAGGTTGGGCTTGGCTTCACTTGCTGATAAATGTCATTCAACCCCTTCATTCCATTTATTTCACTCATTCCCTTGATTAATCTAGTTCCCTCACTCTTTTCATTCATTTCAGTCATTCTTGTCATCATAATTTTAATATTTTTGAACCCTCTAGTGGCCAATCTGACCTTAGAGAGGGGGAAGGTGAGACTGGTCTGGGGGATCAAAACGGCTAACAAGCCAAAACCGCACCTTTAGGTTAATTGCGTAAGAAAGATATGGTTGCTTGAGTCCTTATTGTTAGGAATTATTTTAAGTAAATCATAAATACGATATCGTTCAGAAATACGATTTTTTGCTCGTTTTTATGAGAATTTCTGCATAAATTTACTTCTGATAGTGGCCATGGCGCTTAACTGAGAATTCTGGTAAATGACTTGTGGCTACCACTAGCTAAATTAGTGGCTAACAAAAACCGACGTATTGGAAATTTCAGCTAGTATTTACAAATATGGGTACCAGTTTGTAGAGGAAAATCAAAATTCTTATTCATTTTATGTGCGTACATTGAACGGTTTATTTATTTTTGCATATTAAGAAGAGACGAATATTACTCAATGAAATAGGTATTTCCAGTGCGTATTATAATTTTGGCCTCAGCAGTGGTCAAAGTACTCAAGCCCTCTCGCCCCACCACTGCATCCTAACTCACCGGTTGGGCGGCAACGGCAAGCATTGGATCCGCATTTTACCCAGCAACAAGATGGCTCAAGATTATCCCAAGTGCATTCGAATCTATTGCTTCTATTGCAGTCTTCATTATATCTGCAATGAAATCAAATAAAGAGTATTTAGTCTAAATCATCGATTAATATTCTATACGAGTTAGCATGCTTTGTAGAAAAAAAGTTTGAAGGATTCTCAAAAATAGAGTTCTTAGAAGATATTTCTAGGAACAAACTTGCGATGCAATATACTGATCCTGAGCAGGTTTGTACTCATGCAGAAACAGTCAAGCATGAAAGGGTCAGTGGGGTACGACTTATAAATTCGGAAATTTTGCCGTAAATTAGAAAACATCAATGAACAATGATTTCATAATGCAAAATTAAGAGGTCGACGCCGCCGACGCCGGTACTATTTTACGCGCCGCCGCCGCCAAAAAATTTGATTTCCTATACCTTCAACATTGCAACGTCGCGCCGCCGACGCCGCCGAAAAATCACAAAAAACTGGCGCCGCGGCAGCCGAAAATTTGTCGGCGTCGACATCTGGCTAAATTCCTTAATCGTCGCAAACACCAATGTTTGTTCCCATTTACATATATTAGCATTTTCATGTTTTTTACATATGTCTACACTTAATTTAATATCCAAAACGAAAAAAGCCAGCTGTCACATAAATATTTCCAGGAACACAGTCAAAATTGTCGTGTCCATGCAAACCAAAACTTATTATGCAAGTAGGTAGACACGGTTTAGTTTGAAATAACCATAAATCAATTATGGTACCAACCGCTTGTTGCGGAATGCAACCACATGTCCCGTCTTCTCGACAAGTTTTCTTCAATGTGCCATTACAATCCGGGCATTGCGAGCGGGAGGTGCACTGCAAGTGTAAAATAAATTATAAAATTTTCGTTGTTACCGCAATAGTGTTACGCCATCATTAAAATTATTCAAAAATACGCGTTGAATATCACAGTAACAGCTTGGAGGAGTTAACGAGTTGGAGGAGCCACATTTCGCCATTTTTTTTATCGGCTGGACAGACCACCCCAGCACAATCGGAATCTGAAGAACACTAAAATTCAAAGATTGGTAAGAATTAAACAGTCCTAATTTATTTTAACAGAGTTAAGTTGTCTCGCACATTTTTCGCGCAATCGGTGCAACCTGTACCGTCTAGGAGACAGCTGCTTATGTAACCAAGTTGGCACCTTCGACTGCAGCCTGCATTACTGCACTAATTACGAACACGGTATTACTTTGTTAGAGGACCAAATTTCAATCAGTTTCTGTAATCAATAATAGTAGCTAGTAACTCACTTCACAAACTCCACGACAAGTGCGGCTTGCAGTATCGCAAGTGTCCTCACCCCATGCTAGACAGGTACAATCAGCGTTCGTCCGGCACTGAAAAGCAATTCAAACAAACATTATAATAAGCAAAATTTAGCTTCTCTGATTAAGTTGAATTAACCCCGTCAATTTTCTTGCCACATCGACATTGTCCGGCCGCACTGCAACTGAGCGCAAAATAAGCGCTCCCAAGGTTCCCGCAAATATTGTCGAAGCGTTGAATATCGGCCTGATTTACGGCGAGATCACAATCTGCGCTGAATATGGACAAGCACTAAACTTTTAAATAATTTTATTACCCTCGGAAATTTGCAAGAGGTATGATTAAAACCTCCATACCTGATCTAATTCAGAGATGCATTTACAACTTGTTCCATACACATCAAGGACACATTGTCCCTTTTCCAATACGCCGCAGGCAGTTGAGCTGCAGTTGTTGTCGAGATTGTCACACTGGGTAAAATGCAAAAATTTTAATTACGACAAATTTACATTTTCAGAATAAAATACTTTTCCACTGGAACCATTAATCTTGTAATTACTGAATAGAAGTAGGATTTTGAAATTTTCCCTATACGGACTAATATTAAAAATTTAATTTAGTGTTTTTCGTAAGAAAACTTTGGGTTTAGATATTTACTGGTATTTTATGAACATAAACAACGGAAATGAGATCAATATAGTACCCAAATAGATATTTTTTGCAAAAAAGTACGGGACGAGTAAGTTTAATGGGTTATTTCTAATAATTCTAAATCCCACAATTATGCTATCGAGTAATTAAATACCTGATAATCGAGACAATAGCATTGACCAGTATTGAAATTGCATGATGGGATAGTACTATTGGGTCCACAGCGGAGAGGTGATGATCCACAACCAGAAAGGATGCACTGTAAAAAATATTTTTCAATTTATTTTTCATTTAATTCCAAATAATATAAATGAAATTAAATCCAAGCTCACCGACTGGGAGTTGACTGATACCGCAGTACACAAGAGGGTGCCCAAGGTAATCAAGGTGGCGTGGAACCCGTGCCTAGTAATAAATAAATATGTGACAGATATATATGTATATTGAATTAACTGGAAATATGGGCCAAATTTAGCCAAACTATTTGATTTTATCAGGCCAAAAGCATGCCAACAGTTCTAAATTTCGAAAAATAAGTACTAATTGTTTCATAAATTTTTATAATTTACGTCTTTTACTGTTCATATTTTGGAAATGAATTGCACCTAGCATTAGAAATATTTTTAGAAAAATAAAATATTTAAACTTTTTACTCATCTTTCAACCAAAGCTTCCGTATGTGTAATTCAATTAAATTTGGTATGTAAATTTTAAAATTATGAAGATTTTCTACCTTCAATAAAACCCAATTAATTGCATGAAGGTCAAGAACGTCTAATAAATCTAACGAAACTCCTTGAGTTTTTAGTTTTTATTAAAGCTCTGTGTATTCCCGAACCCTGGTCACAAATCCTGCCGATCTTTTTGAGAAATATTCAATTTATTAAAAAAATATATTTTCTTACATGGCGATCTGTTATTCAAAGTCAGAATTTAGGTAAAGCAGTTATAATTTGGATATGCTGCTCCGAAAACCGTGTGACGACTGTGCATTTGAAAAAAATCATCCGCAGTATAAATGTACGTGACCACCCTCACCTTTCTGTACATTGATCGCATTTTTATGTATGGTTGATTTGTCATCCGTTGTTGGGGGGAGCGTTCACAAATTATGTCAAAGATATGGTGTTTATGTGTTTTTTTTCTACTTATCTTCGTCGTTTTAAGCTAAACATGAGTATGAGAGGGAAGAGATGGTTGGTCGTGTGGTAAAAAAATGTGAGTTTTTTGACGACATGATATATGAACGACTCTGGGATGATTTCACAGTGAGAATGAACTTCGCAATATATATATTCACGTTCCATGAGGGAAGAAAGTGTGTACATAAGTTCGCACACGTAACTCTTGAACTCTGACCGATCCGGATTACACAAGAAGAATTAATATCGCAAAATATTATTGTAGCAGGTTGTCATGCCATTCAGTGAGAGCGTGTGGGTTTAAGTAAATGAAAGCCTAGCGTATGTATGTATGTATGTAGTGCTGGATTAGAGTGAGCTCAATTAATTATTTAATAAACTCCAGTGCTAACTAAATTTTGCCAAGAGTCAAGCAGGGTTCGAAAAAGCAGGTTTTTCCAGAGAGACGTCAAGGAGGGTGGGTTTCGCTGGGTTTTCCCCGGGTAAGGGATTGTATGTGTTTTTTTTTCTATTGGGCACACGGCCACATCATTGTGAGCAAATAACGATGTGATGTCATACCAGGAAGATAAAATTAAGCTAGATATATCTACATAGTTACATGTTTGATGTCAATGTTTACCACAAACAGATTTTGGATAAATTTTAAATTTTTAGTTTGACAACATATGCCATACAGACTATTTCCTGCATAATCATATTTTTACGCTGTTTCATATACAAGATACGCTACAAGTTTCATACCTAGGCAGAAATATTGAGATGGTTAATGTGATCACGAACATTTCCTTTCACTACTAAAGTTTTGTTTCGAAAGTATAATTTTCAAGAAAACACGCCAAAATCTGGCAAACATTCACAAAAACCTAATTAATCATTCCGAGATTTGATACCACCAAAAACCTATGAAAACCCTATAAACCCCCAAAGCTTAAAAATTTCTAAGACCTACATACATATGTACGAAACCCCAGAACCTCACTAAAACCCCAGAAAGCCGCTAGAACCCGAAAAAAACCTCAACAACTCACGCTCCTCAAAACCCCGAGGTGGCGAACCCTGTAGTCAACCAGTTTTGGTTGTGGATTAATTGCTAAGCCGTGAACTCCGGTCGCATTAACGATTACGAACTCTTACTCAGCGTTTCTTACTCAAACTAATCATAAAATACAAATCAAGTACTGTATAATAAATACGAACGTATAGCTGACAACTATGTAGATAGTACATACTTGCTTGTCCACTAGGGACACTTTCGTGGTGCTGGTATAATCCTTGGTTCCAAAAATCATTATGAACGATTTTTGGTTCAAAAATAGTTTTTCGCCCAGCGAATTGAGTCATGCATGGCTCAATTCCCCTCGGCTGATCGCGATCAGATGAGGCGATCAAATGGACGTAAGTATGCGTATGTACGGTGAAACATTCAGGAGTGTGGAAGACGCTGATTTATATACGACTCTGCTGAACAGAGACTGGCGGATTAAATATATCGGGATTAAGGATTGAGATTGAGGATTAAGGATTAATTTTCCAAATTTTGGGATTAAGGATTGGGATTAGGGATTAAATTTAATCTCGGGTTAGGATTAACACCGGATTAAATTTGGTTTTCTTGGATTGGGAATTAATTTAGATTAAATTTCGTTATGCCAAATTTTTGAATTAATTTAAATGAATCTGAACTTCGGAGCAAGGAATATTTAGAACGTTTCGCATGCAAAATTAGATCGTTTAGGAATATAAGTTTTAAATAGCAATTAAATATTTTCGTACCAAAAATTATATACAGGCAAGAAGGCTAATTTTAGTTTTAGTACTATCTTTAACCCAAAGCCTTGACCAGAATTTGGGCAGAGCACTCACATTTCTTTATAAGCTCACACAAATGTTTAACATTGTGCATTGAGGATACCACGTTACGAGTAGTTTTGCAAAATGTTGTGCAGTATTTTTAAATATGTGATCAAAATGAACGAAATGCAATCAATTTTCGAAAAGGGAGCGATGTTAAGAGAAGTGAGCTTTTCGAGTTTTAAGTCATTGCAAATTTAATCCCATTTTAATCCCATTCTAATCCCACTTCAGGATTAAAGTTGACATAGTGGGATTGGGGATTAGGGATTAAGGATTAAAATTCTAAAACTTGGGATTAAAGATTGAGATTGAGGATTAATTAATCCCTAATCCTAATCTCAATCCCCATTCCTTAATCCGGGATTGACCAGTCTCTGCTGCTGAATGAAGAGTTGCTCCTGCTGGCCAGCTATGTGAGAAAGGCGACTGGAGATGGATCCATTAATGGAAAGAAGGACCAAACTGTTAAAATATGCATGTTAACAAAGTTTTCCATATTTATCAATTTTTAAGTTAGTCGACTTTTATGAGGGCTGAGCATTTTCCAACCTTTTTCCCAGGACAAGGGATTAAAAGGGTCCTTTTGTTTTTATGCCTCATTAGAAGGGACACTTCGTTTGAGCATAACTCTGCGTAGTTTGTATGGTCACTTCTGACCACATATTATTACATATGTATGAATGTCTCCTATGTACTGTCAAAACCTTAAAACCAAGTTGTTTAATAAAAATCACCATCAGTCTAAAAATATCTTCCAGCGAGATCATTTTTACTTTCATGGTAGCAAAGCCGTTAGTTTGTATGATTCATATTGTTGGTCTCAACCTGCCTCATTGAGTGTCTCAAAAGTGCCCCAGTCTCAGAGTCTGTTAAAGTCTCACAACGAGAAGAACTGTTTCCTGTTCAACACTTGATAAACTGAAGTAGATCAGTGTTATTGTTGTGAAGTGAAAAGGTCAAGTCATCAGTTAACCTCTTTCGTACTACTGATTTTTAAATAAAATTTCCCTTCGGTACGATTTTGATTTCATAATTATACCTGATAGCAACCAATTAAAATTTTCCACCAGTTTGCAATATTCGAGTTTTTGACGAAAAATACGAAAAAACCATTTTTTAACATTGGTCGGTATAGGGAAAATTCCAAAATTTTGGGTGAAAAATATCGAAAAAAATCCACTTTTCACCATCGAGTTTTCCACAAAATGCCGAAGAAATATTCTTTTTTTAAAGAAATTTTGGTGTCAAGGAAATTTCTGCAGTACACACATTTGTGTATTTCGTCGTCAACGGAAAAATAAAATACTACACAAATGTGTGTACTTCGCCGTGAACGGAAAATAAAATAACTACACAAATGTGTGTACTTCGTCGTTAAGAGGTTAATAATAGCAGTAAGTCTCCACTGCCCAGTGCCAGTCTGGACGGAGTAAGACTGTAAAAGTGTGCCGTGAATTGGACCATTGTTTGGACAAGAGACATCAACCCTTTGACTCTACCCGAAGCTGAACCTTCCGCCCGAGGACGAGTTTTATTGAGGACGACCACTCTACCCAAATCCTGAGTTCCCGTCTACCAAATCTCGAGCTTTTTCGATTCTACTGCTCTTGATTAGGCAAAGAGAAGGTAACAAGTCTATTTCTGTTTTTCGCTTCTGCTTTCCCTACTCCACAACGACAAGATGACATCAACAATCAAAAGAATAGATGTTACGCACATTGTCAAGCTAGACGACACCAATTACGCGAGGTGGAGACTTCAGATAACTTTACTTCTCAAGTCACATGACCTGTGGGAAGTGGTCAACGGCACTACCCAACGACCTGCAGATGAAGCACAACAGCCAGCATGGGATAAGAAGGATATACAAGCACAATCCATCATTGTCCCCACTCTCAGTGCCACTCAAACAAATCATATTTATGACTGCGCTACATCAAAAGCAATGTTTGACAAGCTGAAAAGCATCAATTCAGATTCAAGCTCGCTTAACAAGCAACATACCATGGCTAGATTCTTCAATTACAAAATTGGCAAGAGTCAGTCATTGATTGAAGCATTTGCAGAGGTGGAAGAGCTGGGCAGAAGACTAAATGAAATGGGAGTCGTCATGCCTGAAGCATCCATTATCACAAAGGTTGTCTCAAGTCTCCCCGACGAGGAGTATAATGCGTTCCGTATAAGGACCAGAGCATGATAATGCTACTTGCCCGTCTGAAGAAGGAGGAGTTGGAGAGGAAGGAATCCAAACCAGCAGCAACCAATCAAGATGCAGCAAAGGCATTCTTGACCCATGACCAGAAGAAAGGCAAGAAGAAACAGAGCATTGAAGAGTTGAAAAAGGCAACAACCTGCCATGGGTGTGGGAAAAAGGGCCACTGGAAAAGGGAATGCAGGAGTAATCCACAAAATCAGAGCAATAAACCTTCAGATAATCCCGCACAAGCCAATAGAAGCCCTGGGAAAGCGTTCATGCTAAATGCAATACAAACCCCCATGCAAGCACCCGTGACTGAACAAGTGTGGCTAAGCGATTCTGGAGCTAACCAGCATGTCTGTGGAGATAAGGCATGGTTTACAAGATATGAAGAGTTTGACACTCCCAAGTCAGTCTTCCTAACGGACAAAAGGGCTACACAAGCACTAGGAAAAGGGACAGTGACCCTTGACGCTTACATCAACGGCATATGGGAAGAATGTACCATAGATAACGTGTTGTACATACAAGGGGCTGTCAACCTTTTTTCTGAGGGATCAATGGCTAAGAAAGGGTACTCCATCGTCCGTGACAAGAATAGAGCAACATTTTATCAGGATGGACGGTTTAAGGGGCCAATTGCCGAGTTCAAGAATGATATGTATGTCATGAAGTTTCGTCCCACTTCACAAATTATTGCTGCATACATGCATCCCGTGACTAATGCTAAACTATGGCATCAACGCTTGACACACATTAATATGAACTATGTGGTGGACTCCATCAAGAAAGACGCAGTTCGTGGAATTGACCTGGAGGCCGTGTCACATAAAATTATGTGTGAAGACTGTGGGACTTCAGAGACCGGGGAATAATTCATGAAACAACCGTCAGCTACAATCCAGAAATGAATGGGAGGTCCGAACGTGAAATAAGAACTTTAAAAGACTGTGCTCGAACTAGACTGCTGGCAGCTAAATTACCCGAATCTTTATGGGCTGAAGCCGTTGCCACCACCGTCTACGTCCACAACCGAACACTGGACAAGCAAAGTCCAAATATAACCGCATTTGAAGCAATATTTGGCAAGAAACCTTCACTCCGTCATTTGAGAGTCTTTGGTAGCGTAGCATTTGCACATATACCAGCCCAGAAAAGGACGGTCTGGGGAGCAAAGGGAGAGCGACTTATCCTGTGTGGGTACGCATCAGAGAGCAAGAAATATCGTCTTTACGACCCTGAGTCCGGACAAGTGGCTGAGGCAAGAAATGTATCTTTCCACGAAGAAGCTTTTGAACCGACAGTAATGATACATGGCGAAGAAGAAAGAGATGAACCTGATGAATCCAAATCTGAAAAAGATGATGCAAAAGATGATGCACAAGATGATGCACAAGATGATGCAGAATGGACGGACGAGGAGAAATACGATCCCGAGGACCCACAGCCTGATCAAGTTGACCCACAGCCAGTACAACCTGACAACGAGAAAATGGGTGACGAATTAGAAGTCCAAGTTAAAACTGAAAAAGGAGACTACACGGCTCGCATTCCATCGCAAGGGACGACACGTGTTGTCTTGCCTGAAACAAGTAAAAAATCAGGAACCACTCGCAATTTAAGAGACAGAGCTAAAATTAAGAAACCAGATAGATATCAAGCTCATGCCATTTATGCAGACAAAGAACCTTCAACTTATAAAGAAGCCGTTGAGTCTAAAGAGAAGGAAGAATGGATAAAGGCAATGCAAGATGAGATTGAAAGTCATAAGAAAAATGGGACTTGGAAATACGTGAAGAGGTCAGCCAATGCAAGATTACTCGACAGTAAATGGGTATACAAGCTTAAACGTAAAATGGATGGAACAATTGATCGATTTAAAGCCCGGCTTGTCATACGAGGGCATAGACAGAAAGAAGGCGTCGACTATTTGGAGACATTCTCCGCCGTATCTCGGTACGGGTCCATAAGACTTCTACTAAGTATAGCTGCAGCAAAGAAAATGCATATCGCACAGCTGGATGTCCAGACAGCCTATCTCTACGGGATTCTAAAGGAGACCATATACATGTCACAACCTGAGGGTTTCCACAATGGAGATGACTCCATCGTGTGCCTCCTGATCAAGGCTTTATATGGATTGCAACAGGCTGGAAGAACCTGGAATGAAACATTCACCGAATTTCTCGAGAAATTCGACTTGCACCCATGTTACTGCGATCCCTGTATATTTGTTGGAGATGTTGATGCAATAATCACTTATCTCAGCTTATGGGTGGATGATTCACTGGTCATTGGAAAAGATAAAAATGCCGTGCAGAAGATCATCAATGCAATCAAATCCTACTTTGAAATAACGATAATGGAGCCCACAGCCTATGTTGGGATGCAAATAATCAGAGATGGAAATGATGGTTTACTTTTGTCACAACCTTTTTACATCCGTAACCTGCTTGAAAAATACAATATGCTGGAGTGCAACCCGACGAATGTGCCGATGCAACCTCATGCAGGAGAACTCGTCCCAGCCGCAACAATAAACGAGACCCTTCCGTATCGACAGCTCGTTGGATCATTAATTTACCTAGCCAAGTGCACACGCCCTGACATCTCATATGCAGTGTCCCGCCTGTCTCAGTTTATGCACGCATACGACGAAACTCACTGGAAAGCTGCAAAGCAAGTCCTCCGCTATTTAAAAGGCACCGAGGAACTCGGAATCAAATACAAACCGTGTGAGGATATGGTTCTCGGGATATACAGATGCAGATTATGCTTCCGACAAGATGGATAGAAAATCTACAACAGGTTTTGTCTTCATGCTAAATGACAGCGTTATTTCATGGTCAAGCCAAAAGCAACCCATTGTCTCAATGTCATCAATGGAAAGTGAATATATATCTCTCGCTTCTGGAGCGCGTGAAGCCGTTTGGTTACGACGATTTCTAAAAGAATTAGGATTCCCACAAGAGTCCCCAACAATAATTCATGTTGACAACCAGAGTGCAATAAAATTGGTAAAAAATCCAGAGATGCACTCAAGATCCAAGCACGTCGATGTCCGGTACCACTACACAAGAGAGCTAGTTAGTACAGGACAGTTGGCAATTGAATATGTACATACCAGTGAACAAATTGCAGATGGATTAACTAAGCCACTACTGAAGACCCAGCATTTCAAGATGAGACACGATCTCAGTATGGAAAGAAATGAGACAAAGGAGAGCAAGGACAACCCAACTAAAGTAAAGAGAGGTCCCCTCCAAGCCAACTTCTCACTGATGAGCCTTCTCACCATCCTTCTTATGTTTATTACGCAAGATTGTGGGGTGACACATCAGAATGCGATCCCTTTACTATGGAAAAAGAGTCCAATCCCAGTTACAACGGGATATAACCAAGTCCACTTGCTCGTCAAATTCATGAACCCGTGCGAAATTTTAACACAGGATCTACTCCATAAGGATTTAAGTGCCTATGCAACCGAGAAATGTAACAAAATATACGACGAAATGTTCCTCGATGAGCTAGAAAAAATGTGCCCTAAAAGAAAATTCTCCGATCATATTAATTCGCGACATACCAGAGAGATTGGACGAAGAGTGAAGAGAGTCCTCCCATTACTTGCAGTTGGAGTAATAATTGGTGTGACTGTCCTTGTAGCCGGCTTATCAGTTGGTGGAGCAATCAATTCGTTTGTTCAAACTGGAAGAATCTCTGCTTTGCAAGGAACAGTAGCGGAACAAAGAGAGATGCTGGATGAATTGGAACGTCGCGTGGAAATATCGGAAAGAGAGATTGAGAAGCTTAAGGTTAGCCTAAATGCTACACTAGAACAGCTTCAGCTACATCAGCTTGATCACGACGAACTCAAGGGAAAATCCATTGACACCAATTTCGCAATTGCCTACCTTACCAGTCGCCTCATGATAGGTAGAGAAATAATTAGAGAAGCAACAAGACAGTGGCGGCGAGGAAAAGTTTACGCACCACTAATGGATTTCTTTAATTTCACGTTACCCTGTGGTGATGCTTACCCAGTCAGCTTCGCACAATCTCAAAAGTGCGAAATATCAGATGACAGAACCAAGCTGTATGTGGACTTCACAGCAACTGAAATTAACAAAGATTTGCAACTCATCGAGGCAGACTCCTTCGATCTCAAAGTTGAAAGGAAGAATGAAACCTGCGTTCTAAAGTACAAGGGACCCCATAATGCCATCCTTTCTACGAAAGATGACTGCGTATACTCCATCAATGTTAAGGAGCCTACAACCCCCGACCTAATTGTTTCGCCCACTCGAGGATGCACGCCAACAGCGAAAACAAAGAACTCCAATCACTTTGACATAGACCACTGTTATGACCTTGCTGAACCATGGGATTTTGTACAAATCAAACTACACCATGGACAATATCATATCTACTGCCCTGGGTCCAATATTACCATTGAGAGGAAGCTGCAACAATGCCCTGCTAGCGTGTTCATCCTTCCAATGAATGCTAATTTTAAAATAAATGATATTGAATTTTCAGGAACTGAATCCAGCCTTGTTCACCAAGAGGTAGTCGACCCACTATTCACGATGAAAGCCAACTGGCACTTGCAGCCTAGTTTCAACTGGACCAGTCTGATGATCAATGGTTCCACTGACGAAGGAGGGTCAATCCACTACCACACAAGCAATGAACCAGCCTGGTCAACAATGGAATGGATCTTAACCCTTTGCATACTAATAATAGTTGCTCAAGCCACTCTTTATCTTTTCCTTTTTCTGAAAAGCCGGCCAAATGTAATTTCGGTTAGGGCAAATCCAGTGGAAACTGCCGATATTGAACTTTAAAAATTGAGGGAGGATGTTAAAATATGCATGTTAACAAAGTTTTCCATATTTATCAATTTTTAAGTTAGTCGACTTTTATGAGGGCTGAGCATTTTCCAACCTTTTTCCCAGGACAAGGGATTAAAAGGGTCCTTTTGTTTTTATGCCTCATTAGAAGGGACACTTCGTTTGAGCATAACTCTGCGTAGTTTGTATGGTCACTTCTGACCACATATTATTACATATGTATGAATGTCTCCTATGTACTGTCAAAACCTTAAAACCAAGTTGTTTAATAAAAATCACCATCAGTCTAAAAATATCTTCCAGCGAGATCATTTTTACTTTCACAAACTGTAGAAATAAATATAGATAGATAGGGGTTGTATTCAAAGATTAATGTAGCGTTAACCTTTACAATCATACTCATTCATTCGTTTCATACAAGAATGCATTCATATACATACATAGTTTCTAGAAATAAATATAGTACCCGAATAACATAAATTGTTTAAATTTTCCAGAGTAAAATTTTGAGTGGTGTTAATTTCTTTATTTATTTAAATACGTAAATTCACATCATTAAATACATAATATGATCCACGCCTAACACAAATATTATTAAGATGATATGAGGATATAACTAATATATTGATAAGAATATTAATTTATCCCTAACTATTCGGATTCACTATTTAAAATCTTATTGCAACACTAATTTTAATTTTATGGGCTATGAGCCTTTAAGAATTTTCAAGAATAAATTATATTATTATATTATTATTATTACATAACTTGGTTCGATGGACTTCCACATATTTATATTTATGTTTACATAGAAAGTTGAACTAGATAGAAATGCGTTAGACGGTTTGTTATTATTCATGCAAATGTTTAATTACAAATTTAATTGGTTCACATACTATGTACCAATGGGTAACTATGGGTAAATACTTGTAATGTATTGTTGTAATGAAACATTTTGGTTATTTAATATTTACTTTCAACTGAACGCACATATTAATTTGTTCATTTTTGTTTATAAATGAGGAAAATTATAATAATACTTTATGCGTATTGCTCCTATGTATGTATATCTACTGCAGAAGTCATACATATGTATATGAGACCCAAAATTCACATCAAATAAACCGTAGTAACGTTAGAAGTAGCTCACCCTGTAATATATAATTACCTTGCACCTTTGCACCTTGGATGCAAAATTATAGAAGTTCAACAAAATAGATCAATAATTTTTATGCAATTATGCACCAGTGGTGCATAAAAACGAAGCATAAAATAGATCGATAATTATTATGCAATTATGCATCAGTGGTGCAGAAAATTTTAAAAAATTTGTGTCAAAATTGTATGATCATTTCTCCCGGCTATTCTGTACCATTGGTGCGTTTTGCATCAATTAACCCAATTGTTTCGCATCATTTTGTGTTACCGATTGTTAGATACCAACGGTGCTGTTAATTTATTAAAAAATGGACCTGGTCCATTCTAGTGAGTATCAATTGATGCTCACCCAATTATTTCGCATAAGCTTGGATAACCAACTGTTAAATACGAACGGTGCTACAGATTCCAAAATTGTAGTGCTTCCTCGATCCATTTGCACAATTAATACGCACCATTTGCACCACGGATTGTTCTATACCAATGGTGCGCCTAATTTATTCTATAATGGTCAAGGGGATTATTAATTGGCATCAATTGATGCAAAAAAACTTGTGAACACACAGACAGACGGACGGACGGACGAACAAGAGGAATTCAATAGCTATCATGCTACGCAGGGTGAGCTAATAATTACCAGTTACCAGTTGGTACTATTGGTCTGCGTGCAGTCATGAAATGAAATTTAAGCTTTACTGGGAGCTTCCATATTTAAATCCGTCAGTAGTATTTTGGATTTGGAAATGTACTTTAAAAATGAGTTTATGAGCGTTCGATAGTAGTATGGATGATGAAAGGTAGAATTTTGAATGAAACGTAGCAATCAAATTAAATTCTCCAGCTTGCAACCGGCTTGCCAAAGAAAATCTGAATAAGAGAATCTGAATCTTTACCTTATGAACTAATCATAAAAAATACAGCAATAATTTTATAATTTTAGAAAGTATGCGAGATATTTATTCTATAATTTAGGCAATAATATTGAATACCAGACGAACAATGGACGCACGCGTGCACTTGTTTTGCACGCAGAAAAACAGGCATTACAATGTATAATCGAATTGTTTGTGAGTTGAAACCACAAATAATCCTCAAATTTGATATCTATGACTTTCCAAATTGGAAATTCCAATTAGTCCTACCTGCATTAACGACTTATCAAGAGAAAGTTGTACTTTTCATACTGAAATTGTACTGAAATTTTTCAAGTCTCAGAAACGATTGCTCAGTTAGATCTTATGACGAGGAAGCAATAAACCTTCACATAAACAGTAGCTATCAGTGCCACGAAGTGAAGCGTATGATTAATGTGCAAGTCAGACACAATAATAGAATACCACGTGACTTAAGATTATCTATTGCAGAGATGTCTACTAATAATTAAGATTATCTATTACACCAACTACACAGTAATACGTGGGTGTTTTATTATTAATTTTCAAAAGGTATGTTCCGCACTGTTTCTCACCAAAATTTTGATGAAAGAACAAACTTCAAATACATTTAGGAGGATGTGATTTTTTTCAGTTCTGTAGGTTAACATTAACACTAGCAATAACCCATTAAAATTTACCTCGAAAATATGCCATAATTTTCGACTTCATATCAATATCATCCGAAAACCGTTTTCCCCTGATGTCTTTCTTTAAGTTTCGAAACGAATAATAATCACTAAGGGTCAAGTCTGGACTGCTCGGGGTGTGGTTTGTGCAGGTAAAGCGATTTTCGTCTGCACTAACCCTCGCAAAAAGCCATGTATTAGGTGGCGCGTTGTCGTCTAAAAAAAGGCCAACTCTTTATTTTGACCCCACGTTTCTTTTCAACCGGAGGACGCAGCTCCTTCTGGGTACCGGCCCCATTTATTGTAGTATTTCCAGCAATAAATTTTATAAGGAGGGGACCTTTGATATCGTTGAAAATGGTCATCATAAATTTTTTGTCAGATTTTTGCACTTTGCAATTCTCGGGCGGTGGCAACCCCTTGTGCTTCCATTGAGGGAATTATTATTTGGTCACCGGGTCATAATAGTAAACCCAAGTACCATATGCAGCTAATAAAATATTGAGCAGGTTCAAGTCTTCATTTAATAGGTTAAAATTGGCATTGCAAAAGTCGACTCGATCATGTTTTTGAGATGCCGAAAGCAATTTTCGTACCCAACGGACGGGAACCATTTTCATACCAAAATGTTAAGTTAACATGGGACAAATTGTTGGTTTTTGAGCACCCATCTCATCTGCTAAATAGGACAGTTTCAATCGCGGATCTCTCATTATTGGTTCCTCTAGTTTCCGGAGCCTTTCTGTGGAAGAAACGGATTTTGAGCGTCCTGGCGACTTTTTGCCCGAGACCTCGTTTCGCCATCATTTAAAATTATTAACCCAATTGAATTTGTGTTTTGTGTTGAGCAGTTTTCATCGTAAATTGTAAGCATTCAATCATAAATCTGCGACACGTATTGCCCATCCAGCATTAAAAATTAAATCACACTACGATATTTAATTTGCGAAATCTAGCATTTTTTCCGTCGAGGTAAAGTTTGCCGATTTATTGCTAGTGTTTATGTTGACCTACAGAACTGAAAAAAATCACAGCCTCCTAAATGTATTTGAAGCTTGTTATTTCATTAAAATTTTGGTCAGAAACAGTGCGGAACATACCTTTTGAAAATCAATAATAAAACACCTACGTATTGTAGGTTATGCAGCAATAATTACAAAATATGTGCGTTACTGCTCCATTTTGAGGAACAGAAAATAAAATATGAACCAAATGAATTTCAATTAAAATTTGTAAGAAATAACATTCATAAAGTATTCTACCTAGTCGTACGACTAGGTAGAATTACTAGTTCAGTACGACTCGTACTGAACTAGTAATTCTACCTAAACCAGGTTATACGTGTAATATTTGCACAAATAGATTTACGTATGCTGAACTAATAGCTTAATTTATCCAAAAGCATACATGGAAATTTCTGCCAACCCAAGAACAAGTCCATTACATGTCCAACACATTATTGGAGAAATAATAACCGAAAATTATTTGCGAACTCATGTTGCATAATGTCCCTGGAATTACAAGAGATCCCATCCCTCTCCCAAGCACAATTAATGTTTTACGAGGGGCTGTCAATTCCAATCAACGAGTCAAGAATGTCTAACAGTACACATGCAGCGATCTCGGAGGTGCAAGAAAACTCGAGTGGTAGCTCAGAAATGGGACAAAAAATCTTCTATCAATCCCTCAGGTCAGTCTTAAAAAAACAAGAAATCCCCTATTTTTTGCGAACGATGAATTAGTTAAACAGAGAATCCACCAATATCATAAGGAGTTATGTATCAGAAGAGATAAAACGATTTGGCAACTTGAGAAGTCTGTATACAGCACTCCCACCAGATTCGAACAACCTACTTCAGCCTCATCAATTCATCCCACCCCACCTTCCCCTAAAATCCCCACATCTTCCAGAGCTTCGATTTACACTGCTCCAAGGACTCATAAAGACAGCAGATACCGCATTTCCCAACTTCTAAACCAGCCCCTTATCACCTGGTGGAAACTAGATTTCCCACAAGACAAATACCCCCATTATTCCCCAACATTACGTCACCAAAGTGGACTACTTCCTTTTTATGGCCCCCACCAAGAGATACACCATATCCTCCTCCACGGTGTCGAACAATGAGGAATCCACCCACACCAACGGTGACCCCACTAATTAACCCTGAATACCACCAAGTAACACCTGCAAACACAGCAACCACCTCACGTACCTGGTACATATCCAGACCCACCCCATATCCCATACGACTTTTCACGGGAAGATCCCCTCATTCGTGCTTACTGTATTTACAATCTGCACAAACTAAGCTCTCTCCATTGTTACGAAGAAAGGGAAATGCATCCGGATCCGATCGGAGTTATTGTTCACGATTTATGTACATCAGGGAGGTTGAAATGTCATGCCACGATGAGAAATTTTCAATGGGAAAAATTCGTAAATTTCCACTAGTTACCGAAATTTTGTCTCTACATACATACATAGAATGCACAATTTTAAGAATTTTCTTATCAAGTGTTTCATCATAAAATAATTTATAAAAATTTCAAAATCCAGCTGAATATTTAGGAGCTTTTCTCTCTGGAAAATTGTCCATTGTAGCGTGGCATTTTCACCATCCCGTATTGATGGAAGAGGGTTCGATTTCATTGTAGTTTTTCGGGCGAGGAGGGAGAATTTTGGGTTGTGTATTTATATGTATGTTCAAATACGTTGTTTGAGGACGCAATATTTTCTCTCATATTGGGTCAGATTGAATCTTTTGTCAGATGCGATAAAACTGCAGTAACCATAAATATACAAGTCGAATGGAATGAAAAGAAAAATAATGCAGGGTTTTTAGTTGGAATGACAATAAACTGATCCATAAATATGGCATTGCACGAGGCACGGTGTATGTACATACATGAAGTGAACGAGGAATTATGTATGAGAAATTCTTATTTAAAAGAGTCGTCTTTATTAATCCCCAATTTTAACCCGTAAAATTTATTTTAATTGACCCAAATGTCAATGCGATCAACTTTTATGCAGTTGAAAATAATTATTTCCAGTTTATTTGCTGTTTTTTACATAATATAAAAAATTATGCATAATTAATATAAACAATTACATACATATACAGCAGTAATACTTATTACCATTTAGTTCTATCGATACCTGCATTCCCAGTTATAGGGAAATTCATGTATTCGTATTTTATTGCAATTTCACGGACCCGTCCGCTGTAAATAATAGTTGTGTTAAATTTAACAAGCGTTTAGTAAAAACAATAATGACATAAGAATTGTAAGTTTTTTTCAACCGTTGTACAGATTTACCCAATTGTTTATCTTCTTTTTTACTCAACCTTGGTAAATTTTACATATTTTTTTACAGTGTATTATTACTATTCAACCACTACAAGGTTGTACGTAATTAAGGGAAAAATTTATATTATAAATACCTACTACTGTATCTGTGCACATAATGCAGATTAAGCAGATGGCGAGCATATAAATGTTTCGTAATTTAATTTGACAATTTGATAAAATAATTCAATGTTTAAATTAAAATAGGCAAAAACAAAGGTCTTAACATTATGACGTATTTATGTAATTATAATTATAATTCTAAGTGAATATAAATGTCTGCGTATGACATTTCCTAGACTTATAGCTTATATAATTTAGCGCTGAATATTTATTACTTAATTCTGATAATGCACTGGTGTGAACTATTTAATTGAAATCTTTAGACGCCGGTCCGCGCCGCGCCCAAAAATGCCCAAAATTGGCGCCGCCCCAAAATTGGTCGGCGTTTACGTCTGATCTACAGTGACGCTACCTGAGATATTGAGTCAATATCGTAACTACAAAAATTTATGCTCGGATAAACGGTAGAACTATTTACCAATTAAAAGAAGCCATTTTTCTTAGATTTACCATGACAGTATTGGACAATGTTAATTACATATTTAGGTAATGCATTACTATTATTATACTTGTACCCCATTATACGCTCCTTTATGGACAAGAGTGGCCCCAAAAAGGGATTAATAAATTCATTCAATCGTTCATTCATTCATTCATTCACATCTATTCATTATAATAACTTGGGTGGCAGGTGGAGATTAGCGTCCATCTTGGCAGGCAATTAGATTTATTGTTGAGTATTACGACCCTGACGCTTGACCCTTACAAATTCAAGCTCAGCTGTTTTGTGTGAGAACTAAGGTATAAATTGGACACTATGAAGTACATAGTTTGTGCACAAGATTAAGCTAACAGAAATTGTAAGGTTAAGAAAGCAATGTACGCAATTGTTTGGGATCTGATAAGGAGGAGATGAGGACCTCCAACCATATGCGTTGATTTTTCTTGTATTTGCAAAAATAGGTATGCAAGTGCAAGGGATGCATGGCCAATTGACTTTCAGCAGCTATCCTGAAGATTTTGGGATTTATCGATTGCCTGAGTGGGATTACCTGATCGGGATTTATGTACAAATAAACCCGTGAGGCGGGTAGATCCACAGAATTTATTAAATGCAAACCAAAAAAATATAGCTCGTGCATACATTCATACTTACCAGATTATCTTAATTTTTCCTTAACTACATATTTTCCTTTGTAATGATAGGCAATTCCTTTGCGATTAAGACCTTGTAGAGTTTATGTTATGAAAATTTGGTTTGGATTATGAAAACCAAAAACCAAGATTCATATCAATTTTTGTCCAGTACGTTTAGTTCAATCCTAAATCAAACAGTGCCACTATGTGTTTAAGTAAACGCCATATTAATTAAACAATATTAATTCTGAAAGGTGATGCTTGCGTTATGGTGTAAACTTCTTACAGCCAAATCACAATTTTGATCATCCGATTACTTAGTAAGAATTATGATTCCTGGCCAACCTTCGAGAGTTTGCGAAATTATAATTAATGGCGTCTTTGGTTTTCTTCGGCCGCTATTTTGCTGGAATTCCGTATATATATCTTAAAACCTCGAAAGAGGTGAAGCAAACTGAATTGGTGAACGAAGCCAGGAAGATTTTAATGTGCCCCATACCTGAAGTGGCTTTAATGCGAGAAGATTTGCTTGTCATGGGTTGGTGAAAAGTGAAGAAATTTCCTGCATATCATGTCGTAAAAATCTCATACTTTTGGAGATAATGAGAATACGAGCATCACGAGAAGTACCAACCAAGTAGGGTAACCCCAAAGTGAAACGACGTAAAATGTCCTATGGAGCAATCGTTTCAGAAGAAGATGAAGAGGAAAGTGTAGAAGAATGTGTTCAAGCTCACCACCGTCGAAAGGGGGGGGGGGGGGGCTACGACACCATCTTCGCCATCTTCATGGGAGCGGGGATGAACTGCACTACTTATACATACTGTCTTGCAACAACGAGGCATCAGGGAATTCGATGGGTTACCAGACTCGGATGCTGCTAAATTCTTGAAGGAGTACGAAAGGCAATTACAGCGGCAGGGCTAAAGTGGATAGCTTTCTTCGCTATATGACAGAAGCAGTGGTACACTGGATAGAGAGATCTCGTGGAAAAAGACTTGAAACTAGAACTATGTTTCACCCACGACGGTATCCAATCAAACGCTTGGCTGGAGTTAAAGAGGTATCAGTTACGAAGTTCATTTGAAAAGGAATTTGTTCCTGACCGAGTCAACTAATTCATCACAACGAGACAAAATCTACAGGAATCAGGCACCACGTTTTTCTACAGAATGATGAATCTCACTTTAAAAGTGGCATGCTGTTGAATGAGGAATCACTCATCACACTCTTCATCAAGCATATGCAGCCCCAATACCAAGAACAACTCCGATACAAACGGTTTCCCAATCTGAAAGCCCTGAAGGAAGCTCTTGTGCTCTTCGATAGGAAGCGACGATACCACTTGCAAGCATAAATTTATTTTCTCATAAATTTATTTTTGTATTTGTTTTTTCATCATTGAACTCATCATTGAACAAATTCCAAAATGTCTCAGTCGTTCAATCATTTGATTTCTTACACGTTATTAAGGACACAGCGGCAAACTTCTGTTTGGCTTGAGACATGTTGTCAATCATTCAATTTTTCATTAAATCAGGAGAAGTTAGTAATACTCGTAGACCTGCATCCCCGGGATGCAAGAGTAATTGATGAGGTTGGAAAAAGTACCGTAGAAGAGGAAATGAGCCATAAAATTAGACTGAAGATCAGATTTGGCTCAGATCGTAAACTTGTCACGCGATCTTTTAATACTTGACTCAACTTAATATTTGGTGGAACGCATATAATACGAGTTTTATTTATTGCAGAACATTCATACACCGAATGCTGGTTACTTCGAACTGTTGAGAGGAGGTGGTTACGATAATCCAACCATTTTAGTAGTAGCGTTGGTAACGTACATACGTACGTGGGTGGAGGTTACGTTCAACAATTGTGGATTAAATTTCTGAGAATTGAAATCAGGTCGAGTTCCGCCAGGGCCAGGTCAAGTGGTCTGTGAAAAATAAAGAAAATTATGTAAATCTGCGTTTATGTAAATATCGTCTACGTAATGATGGTAGTCTACACCGGAATTTTTTTTACATGCTGACCTGGATCATTGTTTGAAGTCTTTAAATAAATAATTTGTGTGTGCATTTTTATTTCATTCGTCAATCAAAAATGTTTTTATTGAATTAAGTTTATAAATACTGTTAAATTTTATTTCACTTATTATCATTGCATACGCATTACAAAAATTACACATCAAAAAAGCTGACTACAAAGGAGTCGTACATTAAAAATCCCTAACCTGAATAAAAAACGAAGAAATCATTTTTAAAAAAAGTCAAAATAAGTTAAAAAATAAATTAAAAATAATACACCTCTTCCAATTCTTTGCCTTCCGGGAGTGTCCCTAAAATGGAGGCAACGTTTCCCCGCTGAACAGCCAGCGAGATTCTTTGGCGGAGGAATGTGACAGCATTGGGCTGTCCGGTTCTTGCGGCTATCCGCTCGCCAATTTGGTTGATGAGGAGGAGCCCCTCTTGGCCCCACACCCCAGTCGTTTCCATTGCGACGGGGACAAAAATAAAACGATCCAGGAGGAAGGCGTACCTCCTCCTCTTACTATCTTCCGCCTTGCTGGCAGCAGCGCCTTGGTAGCGCACAGTTTCGGGAAGGTAACTGGGGGCGAAAGTATCTACGCATGTAACATCCCAAACCAAGGATTTTCCTCTTGACCACGGAATTAGTGTCATTCCGTCGGGACGCTTTCCGTCTTGAGTGGAGCATCCCGCAGACTCCCGGATGCAAGGAACTTCCGCCGAACGGAGCGCTCTCGCAATTACGTTGTTGGCGGCCTCATGGCGGGACCATCGCCCTGCGCTGCGCCGACAAGAAAGGCCATGGTAGCCTCGACCAGTAACTTGCGCCCCGCATGGACATTTGTGGGGTTGACAGACGTCACACCCTAAACGGAGGGAAACTGCAATGCGAAACGATTCGTTCGATAGTAGGGTTCCAAGTTGAGGAGATGGAAGGGCATTAAGCCAAGCGCCGGCAAACTTATCCCGCAGGGCACGATACCGGGCGGTGTCCTCCGGCGTGGTCGCTCCTTGTATTAACTGGGACAAGGTGATATCCAGAATTGGACTCTCCCACGCAGCCTGAACTCCTCTGATTGTTTCGGCATAATAAATAATACATATTTATGTTATTTCTATTTATAATATTCCGAAGTGGCATTTAAATAATAGCCAATTTTTCGACGTATGTACATTTAGAAGGAGTGAAACTATTGACAACATTAATTAAGATCGGAAACAACTAATGCTTTTCTAACGACAAACTTCAAAACATTTGTGCACAACAAGTAAAAAAAATAAATCACAGTGCAGGACTACCAACACTATTTACTACACCGAGATAAATCATGCAACGCTTTTATCAAGGTGTAGAATATTATGAAAAAAATTACATAATTTTCCCATTATCCTTTCGAGAGTAATGTTACATATGAACAATCAGTAATGAACAATCTTTGATAAAATCATTTAAAATCAGTCTTATATCCTTTAACTTACAAATGTGGACGTTTGTATCTCCTTAATATTTCAGTTTTTTTTAATTCCGGCGGAATTTTTGCACTCGAATTAAATCCACAAATCGCCAGACATCCAGCTACATACGTTCGCATCCTGAACATTCTGTAATGGATATACAAATTCGTAATCAGCTGGGGCAGAATTTTTTAAATAAATTTAGACAAATGACTTTAACGTCAAATAACTTTTGCGAGAAACGTAACGATGAAATTTAAACAGTCACAATTTATAACCTAAGTTAATTGGAAATGAAACAATAGTAATTATTACTGGATTATTGGATGTAATTAAGTTCTTAATTACATCCATACAATAACGAATCAGAATTATAAAATAATAACTTGACTAATCGTTTCTGGCTCCGAAAGTTACAATTTAAATAATCACGTCGGTTTAGATATTTTACATAATCGTGACTATATATTTTTTTCCAAATTGTAAACTTTATAAACTCTAAACAGTATAAATTCTTTCTGCGATATTCTGGATTTGGGGGTAAATTCCGCCTAACCGATATACCTAGTATCAAAAAAATTATTGTAATTATCCAATACTGGATACTATCACCCTTCCAGGGATGCACCCTTATGGGTTCATAGAAAAAAATAAATCTTTAACTTACAAATGTGTCAGTTTTTTCCTCCTTAATATTTCTGGATTTTTGGAAAATTCCGGCATAATTTCCGAATGAAATCCACAAATCGGCAGACATCCAGCTGCATACTTTTGCATGCCCAACATTCTGTAATGAATATAAAAACTCGTAATCAGTTCGGGTAGATAGACATGTTTTTTTTTGTAAATTTGACTAGCTTATCCTCAATTTCTAACCTCAGGTAATTGAAATCGAGATAATAATAATCAAACCATTAATTAAATACATTACAATAACGAATCAGAATTAAATAATAATATTAAATTTCCGTTGAAGAACTTTCTGGTTGAAGTTATTTTTAATTAGATAATTATTGCCAAAAACTTGCAGCGCTACATACAATAAAGATGATGGTGAAATTTAATCTCAGATCAAAAAGTCAGGACTTTTTGTCACGGATTATGCACTAAACGAATAGAATATATTTAAAGGAGTAAAAACTACTCAAAATCGGAAATGTTATAATTTTCACTTCAAAAATGCTTTCCATATTTGATGCTTGTCCAAGACCCTGATCGCTGTGAGCCTAGGATCCTACGTCTTTAGTCAAAGACACGGACAGGCAGACAAATTATTCAGATTATTGCCGACTCCGATTGTGGCATCGGAATCGACCTGTATTTATTAGCGGGTAGCTATATGTTCTACTAGAATAATAAATGACGCAATAGTTTGGAAGGAAGAATTCGCGAGCAACTTGGGGCGCTCACAAAGTTTGCCCACCGTTGGATATGGGCCAGTTTAGGCACTGCATGTTACTTATAACATGGGGGTATCGGTCACACCCGAGGGTGAAAGTAAAAATTACCAGAAAATCCGTCACCAACTTTATGTTGGGTCCCCAACCATGTTGTACAAGTTGTGCAGAGGCGGGACAAATTTTACACAATTTACATGCATGTATCACCCCTGTTTTTAGTCAGACTTTGGTAAATTTTAAGCAACTTTTATTTAGAGGGTGCATATCCTCATTTGTCGAACATCAAGCGAAGCGAAATAATATCCAAGTAAGCAGTAAAAGAAAGGATTACTCACATTTTTGCGTCTCGCTTTCTGAGATTGATGACAGAATTTGCCTGAGCTGAGCGTCATATTCCAGTCTCTGGGCTGCAAGAGTGATTAAAGAGGTTAGGAAAAGTATCATGTCAACATGTCTGGAAAGGAAATGAGCCATTAAATTTGGGAGCATAACATATTTTGTTCCGTAGATCGTAATCTTGTCATCCGATCTTTTAGTATTTATGTAGCTCAAGTAAAACTTTGTTTATGTAGCAAAACGTTGAGACTAACCCCAACTAATGTATGACTCAAACTGATAAACAGTTTCTATGTAAGAAGTTAATTTAATGCAATTTCGACGACTCCTAAATATGCATAGCTTAAAATATCCAAATTCAGCGCATTCTTAAAGACTTCGCCAAATTTTTCGAATTTGAAAAATTTGCCGAAATTTTTATCAGCTCGGTTAAAAAATTCATCCTAAAATTCTTTTATGGACATTTCATTTTCATTTCCACCAAATTATTTTATACAATTCGATGACGTCAATACACCGTATTCATTAAATTTATCATTTTTTAGCATAAAAATAAAATGTTCAGTAACAGTTAAAAAGGTGAATTGAATTTTATTTTATGGCAGCTTGAAGAAATAATGAGCGTACTCACGTCAACCTTCGCATATCTCGCATATCTCGCAAATTGAGCATAGCAACATAACTTGCGAAGTTTTGCGAGATATGTGAGATTTCGCAAAAATTTTTCTGGAAAACCATGGGATTTTTTTCGCAAATTTACCCAGCAATTGAGCATGTTCTTATTTCGCAAGATTACTTCGCAAACTCATCCTCACCATCGCCAGCAAGAAAAATTAAAGAAATCCATGGAAACAATACCAAAATAGGTGTTCTTCAATAGATTTGCGAGATTAGAGAGATTTGCGAACTCATATTTTGCGAATCCCCTCACGACAGAAATATTTTGATCTTCGCAAGTTTGCTAAATGAGTTGCGATGCGAAATAAGAAGTTGTCGTGAGTACGCCCAATAATAATTTATGTACTTACTATTTTGAGACGAGACCCACTGGCGGACGAGGAGGCAGACGATGTACGACTGCGAGAAAAACGTAATCTCAACCTTGTCCAGACTGAATCTTTCTTAGAGACTGGTTGTCATGGAAACCAATTTGTGTATCATTTGACATCTTTGTCTCAGAGTTTTAGTGTGCACTAACAGATGTATTTACATATCTATGTATATATTAATGTATGCATGCGTGTCTATGTTACGTTTGTTAGTAAATGAATGTATTTACATATACGTATATAGGGTGGTTTAAATGTCAGGTTACAATGAAAAATTTTTCAACGGGAAAAATTCGCAAGTCTTCATTAGTTACCCAAATTTTGCCTATGAAATTAAATAATTTAAGAATTTTGTCATCAGTGTTCTATAAGTTTTGATACAAATTAATAAAAATCTCAATCCGAAATCCGTAACTAATGGAAATTTACGAATTTTTCGCATTGAAAAATTTTCCATTGTAACCTGACATTTACACCACCCTGTATGAATTTATTTTGGAAGTCTGCTAATTACGTTCTGTTGATGGTTTTCTATGTGCAAATATTATCCACGTGGAAATGAAGTTATGTACATGACAATATGTAGATAGGACTTTCAGTTAACGTATGCAAATTATGTATTGGCATGCGTGATTAATCCATGATGCAATTTGCCGAATATAATTGTTTAAATGATGAGATTGTACGTATGGACAGGGGTCAGGCGTCTAAGTTATAACGAATTCGACCTTGAATAACCTCGGCCCGGTTAGTCGTAGCGGGTAAAAATTTTGAACACACGAGCATGTTGTCCTCATAGATCGGAGTACTCCGGGCTTGGAGTACGTACTCCGGCCTCCGGAGGCCGGAGTACGCGGAGGCCGGAGTACGCATGGCCGGCAGGAGGCCGGAGTACGCGGAGGCCGGAGTACGCGGAGGCCGGAGTACGCAAAATATCCGATCTATGGTTGTTCTCAGATAGTTGTGTGCAAAAATTCAGCTCTCCACTTTCAAAAATGCCTCCCCCACAGCCTCCAGAATCTGAAACAGTCATTTCAACTTGTCCCAGAAAAAATCTCGCTCGTGTTTACAAAAAATTTTATTTGAATTTTCTGTTGAGGAATAGGAGTGAGTTATTGATGACAATTGACGAAACACTATTTTCCCTACAAGTTACTAATTGGGTCCGAAAAGCTTACTACACGACAAATGCCGAAAAAAATCACGCAAGTTGGTGCTTTTGCGTGAGGAAAACTTTTCCAAACATTTTATTGACGTGGATGCAATGTCGGGTCGTGGTGTCCTCCCACTTATCAAAGTCCCCAAAAAAGTAAAGGTACCTGCAAAGTAATATGTGGACCGTGTACTGAAACCGCTTTAAGAATCACAATTTCCTACATTGTACGGTAAATAAATAAATAAGGTGATTTTTCACGATGACGCAGCGTCTTCCCAGACGGCAAAATTCACCCAAGATTATGCAAAGGACCTTGAAGCTAGATTGGAGATAAAAATCACTTCGAATAGTGAAATACCTGTATAATCACCGGATGTAAGTCAAATGGAGTTCTTTGGCTTGGGATATTTAAAGAAAAATTTTTCTGCCGAGATCGATTTTTTAGACGCAGTTTGGAAAGAGTTGAAATGACTGTCTAAACTTCTGGGGGCTGTGGGGGAGGCATTTTTGAAAGTAGAGAGTTGAAATTTTGCACACGGCTATCTGAGGATAACATGCTCCTCTGTTCAAAATTTTGACCCGTTACGACAAACCGGGCCGGGGTTATTCAAGGCCAAAATCGTTATAACTTAGGGCCAGGCGAAGTGACCTTGAATCCGGGGGAGAGAGTAATTTACACCCTTGTCCGTTTCTGCGCTTATCTTTTGATGGTGATCTTGGGCATTTTTGTGAGCCTGGCGACTGGCGTTTATCAACTCTACCTCAAAATAAAATTGAAGAGGGGTAATACAGCTTATTCAGTTATTGAGTACTAATTTACATATGTTTCAACGTTTTATTCTTAAACCGAAAAAAAAATTGTTTGAAATTTATTAAAGGCAAAGTTTTAAAGGAGGACGCACCCTTCTTATGAGAAAATCCCCCCGTGATATTTGCCCCAAATTTTGATATGTTGTACACCTCGAGGTGCTTATCAAAAAATGTATTGGTCCCTATGCCCTAAGTCACCTGGTTCGACCGGAAACCGAGGTCAAAGGTCAGTGCACTTTTTCGCTCGAAACCCAACAAACCGTATATTTTTGGAAAGCTACGGACCTCACGAGTCCGAATATACACCATAATAGGGTCAAAGGTCAACCTTTGACCTTTGGAGGTCAGCTATTTGGGCAAGGTGACCGTTTATGGACCTTACGGACTCCGCTGCACTCCGGTCAGCCGAGTGCATGGCAACAAGCTTAGTCGACTCTATGGCTGTTGTGTGTGCAACTGTGTTGCAACAGCAACACACATTTACAACTTTTTGCTTGACCTCGAAAGGTCAAGACTTGACCATTGACCCTATTATGGTGTATATTCGGACTCGTGAGGTCCGTAGCTTTCCAAAAATATACGGTTTGTGGGGTTTCGAGCGAAAAAGTGCACTGACCTTTGACCTCTGTTTCCGGTTGAACCAGGTCACTTAGGGCTTAGGGACCAATACATTTTTTGATAAGCACCTCGAGGTGTACAACATATCAAAATTTGGGGCAAATATCATGGAGGGGGATTTTCTCATAAGAAGGGTGCGTCGTCCTTTGTATGGAATAATTTTGTTGTTAATATTTGGCGTACTCACGACAACAGCTTATTTCGCACCGCAACTCATTTAGCAAACTGGCGAAGATCAAAATGTTTCTGTAGTGGGGGGATTAGCAAAATATGACTTCGTAAATCTCTCCAATCTCGCAAATCTACTGAAGAACACCTATTTCGATAATGTTCCTATAGATTTCTTGAATTTCTCCGGCTGGAGATGATGAGAATGAGTTTGCGAAATAATTTTGCGAAATAAGAACATGCCCAAGTGCTGGGTAAATTTGCGAAAAAATTGCATGGATTTGCGGCAAAATTTTTGCGAAATCTCGCATACCCGCAAAACTTCGCAAGTTATGTTGTTATGCTCAATTTGCAAGATATGCGAAAGTTGACGTGAGTACGCTCACTATAGAATGATAGAGAACTAGTTTCATGCCTATTTACAATTTACATATTTCTTTATTTGCATTCTTTTCGCAGATGAGGGGAACAAATTACCGAAATCTGTGAAGAGCTCCGGATCCATGAGGAATTATCCATGCAAATATTGCGGCAAGGTGTTTATGAACTGTGCTAATTTCACGATTCATGAGAGGACGCACACAGGGGAGAGGCCGTTCTCTTGCGATATTTGTGGCGAGGCGTTTATTCAGTCCAGTCATCTAACGAATCATAGGTATGGATAAATTTATAAATATTCCATATTTCCATTAACACCACAATAAGTAACCTTGGTAACTAATTATTTCCTTAGAATTATTCATCAATTATTCATGACTTACTGAGTAAGCCCATTCAAGGGTACGGACGGAGCGACTTTTGGAGCCCTTGCTGGTCACAATATAAATATCACATGCATCTGATTTATTAAATATCACTGATCAACTAATTGTTAACTTCACAAACGGTGAAATAAATATATAACTAATCATAAAGGATTCGTACTTGCGAAATTAAGATATTTCTATGCTTATTTATAAAGCTATTCATAAGTTTATAATTTGATGGAATAGTTGTCAAGTTTTGAAAATTCCACTCCTTGTACCAATAACTCTGTAGAAGGATTCTAAGGGATATGTATCGCTCCACGTTGCATCGATTTCACGGAATTAAATATAAAAAATTGCAAGTAAAATTCCGGGTGCTGCGGTCGATGCAGCATAGATATTTCCGAATTGTATGTAACCACACCCCATTCAAAAATTGGAGGAGGAAAATTGGAAAAATGAGAAAGTCTATGCATACTAAGCAAAACAGGAATTAGACCAAAACTTGCATTTGACATTTCAATACCTCCATAAATACGGACATTTTGATGAATAAAAAGTTTCAAAATTTGAAAGTTGGCAGTCTTTGAACCTACACATAAATCGTTAAAAATCTCATGGTTCCCACACTTTTACTTATGACAACCTAATGCCAGATTTTTCTTCTTGGGAAGACCTATATTTTTAGCTTTTGTTAAAGTGTAAAAGTTTTGTTAAAGAGTAAAAGTGTGGGAACCATGAGATTTTTAGGGTCAAAGTTTCTGAGGGAGGGGCTTATACGGCAAAAGCCGTAACAAACCATACCCACTAAACTATAGAGAAGCAAAGTGAGACAGGATTCTCCTACGACCTTGACGCGAAGTGGTGGTGCATACCCACAAGAACCCGAGTTTTTCTCTTTTTCTCTCGAAAATGGAAACACGTTTCGTGGCACATTTCCCTCAGAATCCCTCTGCAGAGGCTTGGCTTTTTCGAATGAACACTATTTGTAATGGATTTCATCAAAGTAAATATGTTGAATTGTGTCGAAATTTTGAAGGCTGATCAGATACGTTGAAAATCGGAGGTTCAAAAATTACAAGGTGGGTATCAGGTTAATGAATATTGTTGAAATTTATAATACAACAGTTTATATGCTGCAATATTTTTGACCAATTTCGTATTCGCCGGTGGAAAAAACTTTTTCTTCCCGGTATCCAACATTGCCAAAAAATTTCCCGGTCCCAAAAATTTCCCGATTTAGTGAACTTTATAGTTATTCTTCTCACAAACGCTTTGGACAATATAATAGTATTTAGCTAATTACTTGGTGGTTGGTTTACTAATTGTAATTACCATGCGCTTCTATTATTACACTGCATTTGATGCTACGTATATTCATTTGTGGGAATAAGAAGCAGGAAGTTTTGTTATATTCTTCAGCTTTGATCTTCAGTCCCGCGAAAGAGCAGATCAACACTGCATGTACATAGATAGGAGATTTTAGAATTTAATTGAGTGTGGTAAAGAGTAGAAACTACTACCAAACTAATGCTTTCAGTATTTTTGATAAGAAGTATTTTGTAGACAGTATGGCAGAGATAACTGTATATACGAGGAATGAACCGCGTAACTGCAAGAGTTCTCATGTTACATATTTCTGGTTGATCTTGAGGACCAGTTAGCTTCCGATTTGAAATAAATTTTTCGAAAGTGTTTTCCTCCATTTATGTATCGTTGAAGGCAAGACCCACTGAGCCAGTTCTCGGTGGAAGCACCCACTGAATTCAAGAATCTTATAGCATACGTAATGTAATGCATAAGTTATTTGACGCATTTATCTTCTACATCTTTCCTATAAAGTAGATTTATGGGAACTATAGCAAACCAGCTCACGCTTGCCAAAACCATCACAGTAATACGTCATTTGCTTTCTAGCGACCCGTAGCATCGGGGAGACCTACATTTGTTAAAGATGGCTATCTTTCAGGGAATAATTAGTATTCCAGTGTCATGTTGCAAAGTCTTCAACAAAATGTTTGATTTGAGCGATTCGATTTGAGCGTCTGCCTTGACACATTAACCTCTATGTATGTAGCTAGGTTTCGAGGGTTCTTCGTGGATTGCTTCGAATTGAAGCCTTCAGGGCATTCTTCTTGACTGGGTTATGGGTTTCGAATGTCTTTTTCGACCGTTCCTTGCCAGTCTAAATAGTCTCCAGGAATCCTTTTCTAAGGTCATGCAAAGTAATCTCTTGGCTATAGCCAAGGACCAAATAACCTACAGAAGCGTGCGTTTACAGGTCACCTCGAAAAATATGTCATAAGAAAAACTTTGTCAATTTCCAACTGATTTTGCTCAAATTTTGCACACTATTGGGGATTGGGAGTACGCCATTTTTGACGACTCCATGTTTAAGTAGATGATTTTTTTCCGACTTATGGGCCAAAAACACCGTCCAGGAGGATGTTTCTTAGAGGATTCCTCCCAAAACAATTTCGATAGAGTAATTTTGTGAACCAGAACTCTAACAATATTCAGACATAAAAAATATTATTTTGTATATTTATTGCTATATTTTTGCTTCCGCGAGTAACAAAATCGGTAGTCAAATGGCTGAAATAAGTCGGTTGGAAGTTTCCCAGCATTGGGCGCTGTTGTGGTAATAATGCCAGCAAATCATTATGCCATGCACCCCTGTTAATTGATGAATAAAGGAAAAATTAAAAAAAGTTACAAAATAAAATAAATCGAACAAACGAGATTCTTAGGTTAATAGTACATAAGTGCAACGAAAAGTTTAAAATAAAATTATTAAAATGATAATAAAGTTACCTATGTGCGTCACCGCCCGCCGTATTTTTGATACCACATAGATAAATTGCAACAACTACTCAATAATTAAATTTATTCAATTAAAACTTAGTTAATATACAATGCACAACACTTTACAGGTTTTGGCTCTCTAAGTTCAAGACGGGCCGCAAATTCGCTCATCGGGTGAAACACATTTCGACGAATAATTTCAAATTGTTACGAATTCGAAAAATGTGACGAAAAACTTCTAAAACTTTTTAGTGGTATCAAACATACAGCGGGTGGTGAAGCAAATAATTGATTATCATTTTAATCGTTTTGTTTTAAACTTTCCGTTACACTTACTCTTCACATAAGAATCTCGTTTTTTCGGGTTTATTTTATTGGAGACTAGACTGAATCTTACTTTCAACTCCCTTAGCAATTTTATATTTCGCCATTCAAATTTCCATTTCGGATGTTAGAAACCCCCGCTTACTTTCAAGATTTTACACACTAATTTGCCTTATAATATTTAAAAATTTACTTGCGGTATTTATTCAAATTTGAAATACATTTATCAGATTTTTATAATCTCCAACGATCTGAAAGGCTCTAGCTAGTTTTAGCACACTGTGCATACAACTCCTCAAGACGGAGTTCTAAATTAAACAAAAATATTGATATCCGGTAGGAATTCATATTTAATAAAATATAGCTTGAAAAAGTAAATGGTTCTAGTCCTAAGGTGAGGAAGTGCACTTAAAAGTACTAAACAAGCTCCCTACATCTCCGCCACCCAGATAATTTTACTGCTACGCTATGTTGTATGTAGATCGCTAAACAATTCGTCATGAGAAGCATACATACCTAACTCAAAAACCTATTCCCAAATACTATCAAACTTGGCATAATGTCTTTCACGGACGATGGTGAGAGTGGCTGCATAAGATTAGTCAAAACAACTTATAGCAAAACAACTAATAGCCTCCAAAAATCAGGAACCCCATAAATAATTCTGGGGTATTTGTACTGGATGCGACTAACGCGTTTTATAGGTCGGACTATGCTAACCTAACGCAAATTTGACAATTCCCGCCTTATAGTCTTGACGTCGGTTCGTATTATCCGTGTTTCAAATCCTTTTCGTCCGATTTTCTTCCCACTTTCTGTTTTCCGTCGGCTTTTTCCTCCCGTCGTGTAACTTCTCCGCCTCACCCGTTTTTTTCTTTCCCGTCAACTAAAAAATTGCGCATTCATATTTTATCTTCCTGCCTCGTATTTTTCATCGGATCAACTCCTTGCGCTTCTCCATTCAGCTTTCCATTTATTCCTAGATTTGTTAAATACTTACCTAAAACAAACGGGAGAGAAAAACGGGTTTTCCTTTACGCTTCAAATTTTTCAATTGATTTCTTCTACCCGCTTCAAATTTTTCGGTAGGTTTTCGATTTCTGGTTTGTATTTCTGTCTTCCATTTTGTCTCATCTTCCTTCCGGCTTCCTCTTTTTCGTCCGTTTTTCTCCCTCGCAATTTTTTTCTTCCCGCTTCGTATTTTTTTCGGTCGTATTTTTTAAAATTGTTTTTCCCTCTTTCCCGTTTTTTTCCTTCCCGCTTTGTATTTTTTCGCCCTTTTTCCTCCCGACTTCCCCTATTTTCCTTCCCGCTTCGTATTCTTTCTTTAATTTTTAAACCGCTGTCCCGTTTTTTTTTCCTTCCCGATTCGTATTTTTTTCTTTAATTTTTCTCCCTCCTTCCCGTTTTTTTCCTCCCCGCTTCGTATTTTTTCGCCCTTTTTTCTCCCTACTTCCCGTATTTTCCTTCCCGCTTCGTATTTTTTCGCCCTTTTTTCTCCCTCCTTCCCGTTTATTTCCTTCCCGCTTCGTATTTTTTCGCCCTTTTTTCTCCCTACTTCCCGTATTTTCCTTCCCGCTTCGTATTTTTCCCCCTTTTCTCTTCCTCCTTCCCGTTTTTTTCCTCCCCGCTTCGTATTTTTTCGCCCTTTTCTCTTCCTCCTTCTCTTTTTTTCCTTCCCGCTTCGTATTTTTTCGCCCTTTTCTCTTCCTCCTTCTCTTTTTTTCCTTCCCGCTTCGTATTTTTTCGCCCTTTTTTCTCCCTCCTTCCCATTTTTTCTTTCCGCTTCGTATTTTTTTTGTCATTTTTTTTTCTTCTCGTTTTTTTCCCGTTTGTTTTGGCGACAAAAAAAAATTTTGCGGCCGCCTTCGGCGCCCGCAAAATTTCCCGGTATCCTAAATACCTGGATACCAAGTTTTTTCCACCAGCGTTCGTATTGTCTACACGATTTTAGTTCTCATTAGTCAGAAATTATTCCTTTTCTACAATTTATGAGAAAATGTATTATGGAAAGTGGTTGTTTTTCATGTGACTTTTGTGGGATAAAAATTCTGCAATATAACCGTTATGGAAAAGGGATTATGCAAAGTGACCGGAGACGGTATTTGGCATATATTTGGCAAATATATACCCATCTGCTTGGATACTTTCTCTTGAAATGAAAGTACTTAGACCAACTGTATGCGCTTAAAACACAGAGCAAATACGTATGGATCTGCAGAACCCATGCATATTTTTTTAAGAATGAGGGGACATTCGACTTGCAAATCATTCGCTTGTAAAATGAATAATAAATAATTCGCGATAAGCCATAAACAAGATTAGGCAAAACTGTGTGATTAATGCACAAATATTTATTGCATATATCATTTTGCATAAAAGTAAGTAAAGCATTAGGTTTCAGGAATCTACGCATTATAATTTTTAGTGATAATCTGCTAGGGGGCCGTCCATAAATTACGTAACGCAAGAGGTGCGGGGAGGGGGCGGTCTAAGGCTTTAATGATATCGTGCCTATGTTACACATGTTAAAGGGGAGTCCATAAAATCGCGATTTTTGCGTTACGCAATTTATGGATGGCCCCTAACGTGTAAAGGGTTTATCATTTATGACTTACTCGGGAAAACAAACCATGACGTATTTAAATACGTCTGTAAATATATTTTTCAGATTGTATCCAAAGCCATTAAAAGTATGCAGTTATCTGTGCACTGATAAACCTCGCACAATTTATTTGACTGCCAACTTACTTAAATAGTGTAGTACATCCTTGCTCTCCTTGATTTTCCCCTTAGGTGGAGCACAACATTTTACATACTATTCTAATTTCATGGCCAATGGCGTCACACTCAATCTCCTCCTAGGCCAATCGCCTCCCAACCAAAATCCTCCCATGATGAATACCCGCATTGTTTTTATAATAGTTAACTTGTCCAAATCTTAACAGTGCCATCACCAAATAATTCTAACAATATTTAATTTTACAAGTATGTTATAGATATTTTATGAATGCAACTATATAGCTATACCTTATCTACATAGGTTTAAATATCTACAAGTAGGTAGAACCTAAATCCATCAGCAAACTTAAGCCTTAAGTTCTATAACCTTTTTGGCTGGCATTCCCTGTCCATATTCAACATTCCAAGAAGTCATCCCGTGCAAACAGAGAAATGCTTTACATAAATTTTGTATGGTCATGTCACGAGCATTGCCACGCACTAATATTTAAAGTAGAAATAAAGAACATCATCCATAATTTAGGCAAGAAAAGTGACCAGCAAATAATATTCTGGCAACATTTCAGGCTCCGTATTAACATACGTTGAAATTCGATTGCGTGTCTAATACTAAGCAAAATACATGATTCACTCCATACTACTGTCAGGCAAATAACATTTTGGGATCATTTATGACCATACAGACATACACAGTTTAAACTTCGATTTAAGCATGTCAATGCTTGACTGGCTTGACATGCTTATTATCTGGTTTATTTTAAATTCCTGTGCAAACACATATCGAGCCTTCTTCAGTCATTTAGGCAAACGAGTATGGTCACACACGCAGCACAATCCAAGTATCTTACTGAAACCATCCAGCAGGACGTATCTAAATTCACGAACACGAATAGCTTAATGTGCATGCTATCCATCAACGGTTTTGGTTAATTAATAATAGGTTGAGTTCAATATCTGTCATAGGACTTCCTAGAGTCGTATCATTCATGATACGACTCTGGGGCGACTAAAACGCGCAATGTGGTACATACTACTATCGCTTCTATTTTCGAGAAATATGTTGTGTAACTCATTTTTGCAAATTTTGATCATACTCTCCATATTTTTCTCACGACAATTAATTCATGCATCGGAATCACCCTCTATATTGAACACACTTAACGTCTTCATCCCTCCCATTACACAACACATCCATATTGTGACTGATTACTCGAAAAATCGAGAAATTCTCGAAGCCCTACCAATTACTGCCCCTATACCCAGAACGATTCACAGATTTCTGAAACGAACTTACTCAAACCATACCTACACTTCCGACTGGCGACCTACAAATATTGTCAAAACAAAATTGCATTCACGATATCTGCGGAGTTATTTTTATAGACACTCAGATCATTGGTCAGCTTGATGCCGCATTTAAATCAGTATTCTCTCTTAGCGTAGACACAAGTGGACAAACAATCCCGTACAAAAATCGACTTAGAATCGTTCACTTGGTAGAAAGTATTGGGCAAGCTGAAACAGCCGTGAACTTATTAAAATCTCCGAATAGCTCGGTTTACACTAAATTCCAATTTAGAAATGGGATATCGCTTCTCATATACAATTATGCGCATCTGTTCATCCTCGTTTCGTCTCAATCTACAATACTTGATGCGTTTTGTGTTTGCGCCCACTGCGGATTAACTTTACTTCGAATTAGCTTCGAGATAACCTTACAAGATGTTATCAAGCAGGTGAATAAACTAGAGAGGTACAGTGTGGCAATCCTTCCTACCATGAGTCGGAGACAAAATGTTACCGCATTTTGTGGTAGCAACAATTTAAGAACCAGGTTGGGAGATATGACTGCGCAGGATGTATTCTGCTACAAGAATGTTACATTTAAGGCAACCAACGGCAAGACGAACATATTCCTTCCAATCATGTTCAGTGAACACGTTGCGTAAGTTAATATATTTAAATTTATGTTACTGCTAAAGTACATTACTGTTTTATACATAGGGAGAATAAGTACGTTGTATTTGTCGACAAATTCGGCATCACTGGTGAAATATCCAGCAAATTCCTGACCTGTTGGGCATATCAGCCGTACACTCTGAGGATGTATTACAAACCATTCTCTGCAACAGTTTGGATCTACCTGTCAACATTTTTGGTCAGTTTAACCACATTTTTACTTACATTTGTGAACATAAAGTTAAAGAAGGGCATGGGTCAACATGCCCCTCTGGGTTACGGCATTCTAACATTTTTCGCCGCGTTACTCGAAAAGAGTGCTAGGATATCCAGAAACGTCGATAGCATTTTAGCATTCCGATTCATTTTTGGCGTCTGGGTTTTACAATCTATTATCTTGACCCAACTATACACCAGCAAATTGATATCCTCCTTGATAATCCCCTTACCCAAGAAATCGATTGGTCGGTTTGACGAATTACTCCCTAAAGCAGAAAATTCTACAGGATTCTTATCAGATGCCTTAATCAATCTACAAGGGCTTTTTACTGGAGCAAAGCGTCAGGAAATTGGAGCGTTTGAAATTAGCTCAAACCCTATAATAGGATTTGATGCCTATACACCACAATGGGTGTCTGGATACCCAAACATGAAGTGGGATTTAAAAGTACTTGGCTTCGACTTTTTCTCCATAATGGCAAAGCGAATTCGTGATTGGTTGAACAATCTAGCTGGAAACGACCTGGCCAAATCCGAAATAACAAACCCGCAAGGAAGGTTGTTCAACATGTGTTGGGAAGAAGTGAAGCACTGGGCGGAAAGTTTGAAATTAATTGGCGATATCGAACTAGGTGTCGAAGTTTCGCAATGGTTCGATCTACTCAGTAGAGCAAACATTTGGATTCCAAAAATAGACAACACAATTTTTAATATGACAATCAGTGATTCTCTATCCCCTCCAAATCGAATAATTCCACCACGTACATCATTTATGGAGGTTGACCTTGCTAAATGTGGCCGAACTGTGCATGTCGAGCAATCGAACAAGTTTAAGATTGAATTGGCCTACTTAAGAAGAAAGTACTACTGGTTGGAATTTTTCGAGAGTGATGAAGCAATATTTAGTCGAAGCGCCGGGTGGAGCTTTTTCAATACGGGAGAATCCAATTATTCAAAATGGCTGGACTGGTTTGTTGAATCGGGATGTTATAATTTTCTCAGATGGAAATCACAGAACGAGGAATATACAGCCAGGAGTGTCTTCACTAGGGAAATTATCAAAAGCCATAAGATTCCTGAGTTGGTTAAACCGCTCGATCTAACGACCGGTATCACGACATTTTTTCACATTTGGGGTATTTTGGTGGCAGCAACTGTAATGGCGGGATTGGTTGAATGTATCATTGGACGTGTAGTAGGTGGGTGGAAGAAACTGTGTGGACTACTGATACTAGTTCCAAAACGACGTCGGAAGAAAACCATCGTTTTCACATTTGTACCATAAATTTTCAGGCATCCACAAGTTGGACAAACTATCAAATTTAAAATTGTCTCGAATAATATTTCTTTTGTCCCCATTTAAATACTGCAATATTGGAAATTCGTTAAGCTTCTTAAAGATAACAATATATGTGTGTACATAAATAATTAGTTCATGTATTTCTATATCAATTTGCCTGAGTCTAACTAACAGATTATTTAATACTGGTAAGTTCGCATGGCCCCCTAATGCTTAAACAACTTCATAAATTTAGCGCTTTCTCGAGCGTTCCCAGAGCGCGATTTTAGGCCTCACTGCACCACAAAGTCGTGGAGTATGTATGTATGTGTATCCCATGGAAAATTTTTGTGTGGGGATTGTTAAAGTTTCTCGGTCTCGCTCCAGCCACGGTCATAGTTCGTGTCCTGCCAGCTGACACTGTCATAATTTACATATGTAGATACACTATATTTGGCACACTCAGCGAATTTTGGCCTACATATAATAATGAGATAAAATTTTTAAAAACCTGCTAACCCTCTGTAAGGACTCCAATTTAAGGTGAATGTTTTACTGATGGCGCATATTGTTAAATAAGAGAACTCAAATTGAGTTAAAATTAATTGTACATATGTGATTTTATAATAATAAATACAAACTAGCGCGGAACAAATTTAGCCGGGTCTATGACCCGTTTTGGATTTTAGCCCCGGCTATACATAAATATAGTATTTACGGTAATTTAGATTTTATTAAAATTACAAATGTGTCAATGTTTCGTGTAGAATTCATTAACGCTATAATTTTTGGTTAAGAATTGGCGAATTCTTACTAACTTCATACATAAAATTGAAGCAAAATTTCTTGATAACCGGGATCATAAACCGAACCCATTCTGGGATCAGTTATTATGATACGTGATCCTGGTTTTGAAACAGGTCTCCATATTTGAAAAATCTTCCGTCATTTTAGCCCCGATTTTGCCCTCGTCACAGAAACAGTCTCCCGGGGGACACTCGTCATACTGGATGCCTGCCCCGATCAGCTGATCGTCAACTAAAAGGTCATATTCTGGCGGGGAACATTCGTAATCACCCACGGCCGCCCAGGTCTCGAAGGTGAAGGATGGCTAAAAATTAAAGCAAGTTAATTATATAATAAAATCGATATTAAAAAAATGTATGTTGACACATTAACATCACAAGATAGAGGTGTAGGGTCTTGTTAACCTTGAAGGGATGTAGCCTAAAAAATTCTGTTGGGGCATTCCGATAATAAATAACTCTCTTATATACGTCAATAATTCGAAATTATTTAGTCAGTAAGTAAACTAAGAAATTATGTAGAATCTATAATCTCTTTGTGCCAAGAGTCTGGGAAGAGAGGAATAAATTCCTATCTTATCTTATCTTAATAAATAACACAAATTCTGCACCAATCGACAAAAACTGGATGATCTGTATAACTTTACCTAAATTATACACAATTCTTACAAATGTGTTGACCGATTTTAAATATTGGGAAGAATTGTAGCTGCAGAAATATTTAGGTCTGCATAATTCTCTGTATTAATCAATCTAACTATAAGATTAATGTTTTTCGGAAGAAAATGTCTGTACCAAATTTTCGCCAACTTAATGCAGAAAGTTGGGCCTAATTTCTTCCGGAAAGTTTTTCAAATTTTTTGGTCCAAATTACCCCTTCAATCTTGCGGAAACTAAATATGCGTAGGAAATTTATTAATAAGAAGATTTTTATATATTTCTAGTAACCTCGTCAAATTGGTTCCCCTCAAGAAATCCGACATAGTTAATGCCATAGTATTCACCAGCCGTGAGATTGAACGGGAATTCGATCGGCGATCGGATCAAGTCAAACCAGAGGTTAAGGCAGACAATCGGGCCGCAGTAGGTGTAGGACCCTTCCGTCCTGAAACGAGGGACTTGGGAAACTCCACCTTATCAAACAATAAATTTACAGTAAATTGATATGAGAATTTTTATTTTAAACACATCTTTTCTCAAGTAGGAAAAAGTTCAAAGTTTTTTGTCGAAATTTTAGTAGCAGTTTTCTAAGTGTGTGCAATTCTTTATGACACATTTCAAGCCCTATGTAGATATGTAGTATCCGTCTTAAATTGAGCAAATTAAAAAATTTCTTGGACTAATACCAGCCTTGAAGACCATTTGATAAGTGAAATTCTGTTCGCCATAGACGTCATAAGTACATTCGTCATCTGTCACGGAACTGCAACCGTTCAAGTTTAGGAAGACTACTTCCCCAACGGCACCTTCCTGGGGGAACGACACGTTCGGAGTTTCCGTACCTGAAGGGAAATTTTCATTTTCATTAAATTATTGAACCCCTAAAATGTTGAATTGTACTCGCTAATTTGTGGAAATGGGCCCCATTAATACTTTTCCCCTAGTAATTCATTTTTACACTCCAAATACATACATATAGAGTTAATCCCCTTAATATTTAAAATGACTGTCAAAACAATTAGAGTTAAATATGATTTCGTATACTTAACAGCAATTAGAAGTTAATGCACTAAAAATATACGCATTTGAAGCATTCAAAAAAACTTACTGTTACATGCGTACAAAGATTTCGAGTTTTGGCGCAGTTCTGGAACTTCGTAATTGGTCAGGTGGTTGACCGTGTAACTGCTGCTGGTCGGGGAAATCCGAATCGTTTTGACTGGCTTGGTTGGAGATAATTTCGCACCTTGTGCAAAAATATTCAGAATGACGATGCAAAAAGAAATTTGCAATAAGACGTGTCGTGCAGACATTGTCAATTCAATTAGTATTAATTGTTTAGAGAGTTATTAATGAATTTTCAAATTGAATGCCACAAAATAGGCTGGGGTTACGTTTAAATATGGCTTGATCTCTCGTATTCGTACTGCAATGATATTTCTCGTATCATTGAAGTCGAAAGGTCCATTTGTGATAAGGCTTGCATAAATTTTAATCAGTTTTGCGCACATACTGATCGCCAATTAAGTTATTTCTGGATTGCATAAGTGCAGAAGCATGTCGGCCAACCTTTGTAAATTAATTGGATGAGTTATTCCTATGACGTTTGTATATTTGCTCACTCTTTAAAATAATGTTTTGCTTACGAAAAGTTATTGCACCCTGAATTCCATATTCAATTTTTTTTTACTAAATCCAGAGTACTTTTAATCTGACGATGAGCAATGCTTTCTCTGGATTTAACATCGCTTACTATAATTTAGGATTCAGAGTGAATTACTTTTGAAAATGTAACATTATTTTTAAGAGCGTGTATGGTAATTGGCAATTATATAACCGTATAAAATAATGAAAAAAAAATCGCGCGGATGGCAGACTTGGATGTGTTTTGTTATCAATCAGGTAATTGATATTCTCTGTAATAAATAATTCCCAACGACGTGATTACGGCAAATTTAATTTAGTTTAAATATGTACATATTTATTTATCCACTCTGACCTTGTACCCTTGCAATCATTTTTTTGGTTTGATAACGTTAAATATTTTATTTTATTGCCATAATTCTACAGCTTAATAATTTGCAATGCAAATTTTGCATATATATTAAAGTATAACATATACCCATGTTTAATAATTTGCTAACTTAACATTTCATTTATATATTTTTACAAATAATCAACATAGTTAATTACCCGATCAAGTTGTGTATGTATAAATTTAAGTACCAATTAAATATGTATATTGGATACTACGTCAACAAATGATAGAGTGAGGAGACTAGAAATTGGGCTTTAGCTGTAATTGTATGTATACAATGTATACATAAAAATAAATTACTAGTTACAAGGAATAATTTATGTATGTATGTAATGTATGTATGTAATAAATTTCTTAATAAATGCAAATACCCAAGCGAAAATTCATCGTGATTATCTATTAATCCGCGACCGAAGTGGTGCCTCGCCCTTAAGTGTCCTGTTGGCTTCCGTTGTCGGAATCAGAGAAGGATTTTTTCGCTCGAAAATTATCACAAATTTCCAACATTACAATTAAAAGGCATGAATTAATTGAATTTTTATCTTCGCCACGAATATTCGAAAACCCAAGCGCAACTATTTACGCAAATAATTTCATATCTCTCAAATTAAAAGTTATCTCAATTCAATTAAGGTTAAGTCGTTGTGTAAAGAAACTCTTCCTGTCCAATTAAAAAAACATTTGTATACAGATTTTCTTTGCATACATGTAAAGAAAACTCAATATAAATTATTATACGAATCCTTAATCGTCAAGGACGACGATTAATTAACGAACCTAAATCAATCGGCAACAAAATCTTGAGTGAAATTAGTTCCATATTTACCATTACAGCGGTAAACAAATATTGCGTGACAAACTACGAAAATTATTTATGTCTCAAGTAGACATGCACCGAGTACAGAAAACGTCGACTCGGCCGAGCACCGAGTACTCGGCTATATTTTTGCCGAGTACTCGCTTCTGCTCGTTTGCCGAGCACCGAGCAATGCTCGGCAATCGAGTACCGAGCAAGGCTTTGCCACGAGTAAATTGTCAAAAAGATCATCAAAAAAATCATTGTTTACATAATATTTAATTACCAGAACCTATATTTTGAGAACTGGTGGACGGAATCACGTGAAGCTACTGATTCTTCTTCCGGTTCCAACATTTCGATTAAAGTTGATTACCGGATAGAATTAACAAATTTCATGGGTGTATTTTTCAAGTAAGTTTGATTTTGACTGCAAAAATCACCTAATGGAAAATTTGAACTGCGCGGTGTAAGTACTGCGTAAAGTAGTACTGGATGTATATGAAAATTTAAGAAATGCTCGGCCGAGCAGGCAAAAATACTCGGCCGAGTTCGAGTAGTGAGAACACGGCCAAAACATGCCGAGTACTCGGCAGCGCCGAGTACTCGGTGCATGTCTAGTCTCAAGAAAATCTGTATAAACCATGAAACATTATTACAAAAATGGTCACCGGTAACCATGAATCTATGTATAACACTACCGCCATCCCAATCATCTTGCCCTACCCATCTCGGGCAAGGAGAAGTACAAGTAACAGCCGCATTTTGTGCAAAATATTTCTCCGAGGTACGGAAATACATAAGTATGTAAAAAGTATGACACAAGATCACAAACCCCACTAAACCCTACAAGTAAAACAGGATTAGCTTGGAATCCAACTCTCCCCTTGCGCTACCGCCGCTGGCCTGGCTGTCTCTATTAATGAGTAGTCTGGTCACCCCACATAGTACAACTCTCCCCAATGAAACAACACGACGAAAAAGATGATTTATCCTCCAAACCATCAAGTAACTGATGGAAACGATTCCAACAATTATATGGACTTTACTGCAATTGAGCTAAAAGAATTGGTAGAATATTTAACTAGTAATGCATACATACATACACAACATGGGGGTTCAACATCATATCCGGTGAAATATCCAACCTGGCCTACATAATCAATGTGTGGATCATTTTTTCATATCTAAAAACATAAAATGCGAAAGTTAATCTTGACTGAAGTTGTCGTTCATCTCCAAATGTACATTTACCATTACAACGGGAAATAAACATTCTAATGCATATTTACTCATTTATGTTACCTTTGGCCAAAGTGAGTATTTATAATTATGTACGTCTATAAGGCAATATACACTTGATCAAAGTCGTTTATGAATTTGATGTTAGAAAATTAGCGATAAAAATTTAGAGTAAATGGTACAGGAATTTTTTTTTCTTGATCGAGGAATCCTATCCTGTCCCCGACGAGAGACTTACCATACCACTTTGCAAAAATGCTTGCTGTGACTCTAACATGACTAGATTTTGAGTTTACTGGATTATATTGATTGGAAAATATTTAAGCGTGACGGATTTGATATGAATTTCAACCCGCTCGCAATGTTAATCAATTGGAGGGCAGAAATTCCATCACGCTTAAATATTTTCCAATCAATACTAAAATCTTAACCCCCGCCAGATTTGGGCGACGCCGACTGTAATTAATTGTGATTAATTAATTAATATTAATTGATTGTGCTATACTTTCTCTGCCTAAGAAAAGCGAGGCATAAGCTTTTAGATTAACGCTAATCTACAAATCAATAAGTGTATATAAAAGATAATGTTCAAATTTCGCGAGAATTTTTACGTACGTTGGCGTTAATTCGCAAATAAATTATGACATGTTACATAAAAAGGACAAATTACATAAACTTCACTTCCGTGCATTCAATTTCTGTTATTGCCCAATTTCACGTGTGTAAAAGCGTGACAGATTGTCACTTGAAATCGCAAACATTATGCTCCGTTTTTTACGCCGAACTAATTTTAGTTTATATTTAGGGTATAAAAACATAAATATTTCCTACACTCAAAATAAGGTAGTAATGAATCATTACCATGCGGAATGACTATTTGGCTCTACCACGTCGGTTACGATTTGTCGTAGAAGTGGTAATAATAATTTCAGGGAAATTCAAATTCATTACCAAATATTAAGGAAGTGAATACCATTATGTATTAAATTTGAATTTCCCTGAACTTATTATTACCATTTCTACTACAAATCGTAACCGACGTGGTAGAGCCACATAGTCATTCCGCATGGTAATGATTCATTACTATCTTATTTTGAGTGTAATGATTTTAGCAGATGTACATATTTCAACGGGTTAAAAGGATGAGGACTCGAAGGGGTTGGAAAGTATTTAGCACCAGACTAGTGACAACACAACAGAAGTTAAATACTTGGTGTCGTCGACAGATTTACATAATTATTTTTTATGAATATATGACCTCTTAAATGATAATGAATTTGCATGACATGATAATATGAGATTTATGTATTGATTTGAGACTGGTTCACGTAGGGAAATTTGAACGGGCACAAGTGAGACTCGAGTTAATTGAGTTTGTTGCCCATTTTATCTTCTTAAAATTTGTATTTTTTCTAAACTTTGACCTCTCCTCTCCACCTTCTTAATTAAATTAATTTTCAAGCTGTTCTTTTGTCATTGATCGAGAGGAGGAGATAAGGATGTGCCCTTTTGTAAAATAGCGTCGCTTTTTGTGGAATATTCTCAAAAACCATTGTGAAAAGTGGACAGTGTCACTCCAGCTCTCAAGATAACAACACACATTTTACCCTCGTCTCCTTAACACTCTAGATTTGTAACTGGCTTTTGGATGATAATAAATGACACCGCAAAGTAACTAAGTGTGACCACGCCGCTGCTTCTTTGCACAGTTTTACGGCACATTTCACCATCGCAGTTACAAGAGTCACACCACACAAATAAACATACAGTTCTCTCTATTTCAAAACTTTATATTTGAAGGACGAAGATTTAAATAATTTATCTATAGCGTGAACCTCGCCTTGCTGAAACCTTGTTATCCAGCTACAGGGCTCCGATAAAAAATCAAGTAGCAGCATGTTGAGTTGAAATGGGGGAACTTTTCCACATGGTCGTGTTCAGTTTCTGCTGATGAAGATGAGGTTTTCATTACATCTATATTTTAAAAAAGATGAATTTTTTAGGTAAATTAAATTAAAATTTTGCATATATAAATCTGATTAAAAGTACGTCATAAATTTTGCTATAACTGGTTCATAAAGTCAAGCGTATGAACTATGCAACACTAAGTGGCAATCTAATCCGGGCATTAACAATTTTATATATTTATGTATATCCACCAACAAAAAAAATCTAGTGAAATTTCAAATTATTTTCCAAAAGCCATCTACATAATTGCATGGCATTTAAAAAATTACGCAAATTTTAAGCTACCAAACTCGAAAATCGTTGGAAGATGAAAAAAACACTATTTCATTGTATATATCTATCTTAATAATACGGAAAATGCAATTATTTTGCAAACTTCAATACATAGGAAAATTGGGGTCCGAAATCGAGGCAGCGGCCAAATTCGAGTGGAAAATTATTTTGAAAAGTATTTCCCGCAATATTTGACCAAAAGTTGGACTAGTTTGAGTCAAAATCCAAAATTAGCAAAAAAATCACACATTTTTGCTCAGATCTCGAAAACTACTGGTGGGCCCCCCCTTTTTATTACGAATTCTTTATCTACAAAAAATTACGCAAATTTTAAGCTATCAAACTCGAAAATCGTTGGTAGATGAAAAAAACACTATTTCATTGTATATATCTATCTTAAAAAGTCGCGAAATCATTAAAGCAATGTAAACCTTTTAAAAGATTTCTTAAATTGGTGAAATCTTGGATTACATAATTAGGAAAGTAATTCTGAGCAGTAATTGAGTTTAAATTTTGAAAGTGGGTGAAGACTGAGGTTACCTCAGTGAGGTAACCTCAGCACGTTGGGTAACCATAGCTATGGTTACCCAACGTACAATCGTAAGTATTTACATACGTAAGAAACCTAAATCTCTTCAGAGTGAAAAGATCAGACGTAAATATGTTACTGACTGAACTGAAAGCATGATTAAAGCGTGCACTAAAAACGGAAATAGAGAAGGTTTATAAATAACTCTGCAACATCTGCACTTTTTCCGAGTACTGCTGGACGAGATTTTTGTGGAAGATGTTGTATACCCTCACTTAATTCGGTGCCTCGTTTACAAAAATGTTGACAAAAAGCATACTTTCTCGGTAAAGAGGCAAGACTGTAACTTTACGCAGTTGGTTAAGATAGATATATACAATGAAATAGTGATTTTTTCGCGCTCTAACGATTTTCGAGTTAGATGGCTTAAAAGTTGCGTAATATTTAGTAGATCAAAAATCAGTAATAAAATTGGGGTGGTCGTCCAGCAGTTTTCGAGATCTGACCCAAAATGCGCGAATTTTTTGCTAATTTTGAGAAATTCCAGTTTTGACCAAACCTTTGCTTTATAATGGCTCGAAATAATTTTAAAAATTATTTTGGACCAGAATTTGGCCGCTGCCTCGATTTTTGACCCCAGTTTTCCAATATGTTGAACTTTGCAAAATAATTGCAATTTCCATATTAGTTTTCCACGATGGAATTACGCTGTTTATTAACGGTTGTTAGCGTATTATTCAATTATACCTTATAGTTATGAACATATTTTGCCAATGGCAAAAGAAATTTTCCCATAAAATGTTGCCAAAAGTATAAAAAAAGTTACATTGGAAATTCAAATCGACTCTTACCTATGTAATATTACAACGTTCGATGAACGTTTTACTTATCAGGAAATTTGAAAGCAAGGCGAAATTCTGTTAGTAATTCGGAATTTTGTTAACAGCACAAGATTTTGTTAATGTCGCGTCGACTTGTTTATGTAGCCATGAATATTTTTCTGCACCTTCGCAAATGAGCGTAGTCACATATGTAACTTGTCAAGTTTTGCGAGATTTCGCAAAAAAATTGTGGGAAAATCATACCTTTTTCAAATCTATTTCGCAAACTCAATATTAGGGCATGCAATACCGGGGTTGTTTCCCAAAACCGGTATTCGGTATTTTCGGTATTAGGACCTTCGGTAATACCGGTATTACCGGAACCATATGTTAAATATGTATTAAGCTATGGAAAATGATCATACGAAGCAATACATAGTAAAAACTCAGCAAGGCATTAAATGCTGATGTGTAATAACATATCACTAAAATGAACATACTTCAAATCACTAAGAAAAAGGTTGGTCATATACCTCTTAACAATTTAAACTATGAGGTTCAAAGTTCCAGTGTTTGGCAAAGCAAACAATTTCAAGTGGGGTCAAATCAAATCAAATCAGCAACTGGTTCAAATTTTTAACTATGAATTATCTGATATGCCCACTATGTTCTATTGGCTTCCAATGTCGCAACTTTTACAAATTCATTAAGTTTTCTACATTACCAAAAATTTCCAAAAACTCCAAAATTCTAACATTATCTGAAAGTACATTTCGTGTGTACATATGTAACATTACTCAAATATGCAGAAGATACTTTCCGTGAATTTAGAAATTTCTGGGTAAGTCGTAAAATGGTTGTTAGTTGACTGACAATGGAACCTTTTATCAAGCTACACCGGGATCGATTAGCGAGTTATGTCCAAAAATTGGGGGCACGTGACACTTCTCTTTCCGTTGAATGGCCCTTTGAAGAAAACTATTGCCGGTTAAGTTCAATTTTTGAGCACATTTTCTCTTGCGTTTTCCTCCACTGGGCGAAAACCAAGGCGCTCGTGTGAACTTTGACCTCCAATATTTTTCTTCGAAGGGGCCATTCAACGAAAAGATAGGTGTCACGTGACTCCTAATTTTTGGCTTGATTTTTTTGGCATAATTCGCTAATAATCGATCCCGGTGTAGCTTGAAAAAGGGTTTTATTGTGAGTAGATTTATCAGATTATGGTTTACGGTATCCGTGAAGCATTTCTGGGGTTTGTATCTTCTTAACAATAATGATTCGGCTGTTTAAAGTTTAGTATTTTTTCGTATAATTTCTGCAGATACACGGTCTTTTATGAGTCTCGTACACGTAAAACGGTTTACCCGTATTGTGAACTTTTAAAATTTTTTATACACGACAATCTGCCTGAATAAACACCTTATTTAATATTATAAGTTATCGAGGCTTCAATTTCTCAAGTATTTTTTTAAAATTGTCGGAAACCTTAAAAATAAAGGTTCTAGAATATTCCCAAATAAAGTTTAATGTATGTTAGGCGTGAGTGATAAATTTCCCATAATTTTTATCTGCCGAAAATTTGATTTTTTTGTTTAAACCAGTTTAATTTTGCTTGACTGAAAGACGGTATCAATATGTCAAATTTTTAACTTGAATACCGGTATTGAGCTCGTCAATACCGGTATTCGGTATTCAGTAATACCGGTGAATACCGGTACTCAAATACCGGTATTGCATGCCCTACTCAATATCAATAGAAGGATTTCGAGATTGGCGAGATTTGCGAAGCGCCTCACGACCCAAATATTTTTTTATCTTCGCAAGTTTGCTACATATATGAGTTGCGATTGCGAAATAAGACGTTGTCGTGAGTGCGCCTACCGCGCATATATAAGTAACCATTTATTAAGGGGTGAAAACCCCTTTATGGAAATGTCTTGTCCGTCTGTCCCGTCCGTCTGTCCGTCCGTCTGTCCGTCCGTCCGTCCGTCTGTATCCCCGATAACTTTAGAACGGATTCGAATTTCGACATCCGGTTTTCGCCAACGAGTTTCTAATTTTTGAGGACGGGATGAGTTCGAAGATGGGCGTTGTAGGTCGTAAGGTCACGGCGCCACGGTGATGACGCCAACGGTCAAGGGTGTCGAATTTTTCGTTTCCACTGTTTTAGACGTATTTTGGGACGGGGATTTCAGAAATCGCCATCATTTCGACGTGCGACGACTCCATGACCGTGTGGGAGGTGTCGAATGTCGAAAAAATGACTTTTGTCATGTGGGGTGTCTATTGAAAGGTATTGTCGTGTACGTTTGAAGTACGCGGGTGGGGGTGTCAAAACGGGGCAAAATGAGACGTGGGGTCATGTGAGACAATGACGGGAAAGTGCAGAAAGACGTTGTGGGCGTGCCACAAAGACAATTCCGTGTGGCTTCACCCCTTTGCTACATTTCGTTTGCAACGGTTTATTTATTTGTATACAGTGCAGCACACAGGTAAATATATGCAGAAGAAATCTTGGTTTTTTACGCAAAATATTAATTGTGTGCGAAAACCTTTTTTTAATAAAATGCCAATATTTCCAGTACATAATTTTGTACAATATTTATAATAATCGTCATGAAAATCTTGAGGAAATTCACGTAGGCCTTTGTACATAATATCGAGAAATTCTTAAATTCTGTAAACTCTTATAAAATTTGGCGAATATTCGTTATGAAGCGTGGTAACTTTTTGGTAACATGACTCTAACAAATTTTTGTGTAAGCAGACACGTTTGTATAAATAGCATTAATCTATTAAAGTATCACTGCATTAGTTTACTGTCCCCTCGTTGATAAAATACTTTCTCAAATTCTGCACAAATTTATTATCCGCGTTTGGAAACATTTTAAAAACTCTGGCATACTTGGCATCAATGTCCACCCCGTGATTGAGAATTTCAATTGTATGGGATACTTTATTAATGCCTTTATCCCTAATTTCGAAATGTTTCAGACTTCCGCATACCATCCCATCGCTCAACAAATAATTGGAGCAGGGTTCCCAGGAACCCCACCACTTCCAAGCATAAGTTAAACAGAACTCTCTAATTTGTGGGAACGTCGTAGAAAAATTGGAGTCTCCCGTTTCGAAAGAAATCTCAAAATTTTGAGGATATTTGAAATTGAATCGTTTCAGGTTGCGAAAAATAGGTAATCTCCACACGCTTGTTGGCGATGGCAAGTTTACCAGTTCCAAAGTGAGATATTCCAATGTCCGACAATGTCGTGAGAGTAGGTTGTACAATGCCACGCTAGCGTCGGCCTGCAGGTCGTCCTCGTCACGGCGAAAATACATTTGTATGAGGGTCAAGCTTCTTAAGGTGAGGTGAGTAATTTGTAACAAGTCGTTTAACGCGTCTGTCCAGGTTCGTCCAGAAATTTGGAGTTTGACAACAGTTCTGAAAATTGAATCAACATCAGGGTGGATAGGATTAATAAATTGGATTAAAAATTTCTCAAGGTTAAGAATGACATGTGAGAAATGCCCTATTTGCCATACATTTATCATTTATAATTTGTTACAAATATGACAAGCTCATATTGTGTACATGTGTACAACTTGTCCGTCAGACCAGTGATAAATGTCGGTCAAATTGGGATTATGACAAATTGGACGGTCAAATTGAGAAATATGACAGGTATGACGGACATTTCAAATATGACAGATATGTGCATATATACATATGTGAATAGACCTTACACGGCCAAGTTCATCCCGACTCAAGGTTGCGTAAAATTTGCTATGATATAAAATAATATATAATTTGCCACTGCTTATGTAAATCTTGACCAGTGCAAGTTAAAATTTATCCAACATAAAATTTTAGAATTTGCACGTTTCCGTTTGTTTTTATCTTCATTGCGATTATACATCATTTTACACAATCTGTTGTGGTAAGTCAGATGTGAAGTATGAAAGAAACTAATGTAAATACCTTGGAATTAAATCTGTCCTTTGTACAAGGAATTCAGTCTGTCCGCTGTCCACCGTTAAGTCTTCCAACTTCCGGAACACGGCCATCAGTTGACCAAGATATTGCACTTTGTGGGCATCCAAACCGAAATCCGAATTAAAATTAATGCAGGATAAGTCCAATATTTTAACAGAATCGAATTGCTTTACAGCAACTGGCTCACGGAACAATAACCTTTTATCATTAGGCTCGTAAATAAGGCTAAGATTTAACTGAGTCAAATTTCTAGCACAATTTTTAAGTAGTTTTTGAACAAAGACCGCCTTCCCACTGGTGTCAATATTCCCGCGAAGTGTCAACTTTTTTAAGGGCAATGCACCCCCGGAGAAAACGAGATTGGCAAATTCCTTTCCCCAAATGTCACTATTCAGGTGCCAGGGAAACTCAGTCCTATCTTGAATGATGACTTCGACGTTGTCGGGCATGCCGAGGGAGGAAAGTCCAGTAAAGAGTCTGGCATTCCGGTAATTCTGGTCAGTATGGTTGCACTTTATTTGGACTGCGGACAATTTTTTGAGGATGGGAATGGCTCCATCGTTCCACATTTGCGAAACGAGGCGGCACTGCTTCAGGTCAGGGACGGGTAGCCAGGAACATATGGCAGTGACGATCTGTAAATTTGGATAGTCTTCAAAACATGGTATTAAATCAGTACCGATGGCAGTACATATTTTATAACGCTACCAGTCCCGGTAGAGGGCATTATAGTTGAGTAATGTTGTAGCAATGAAGCAATGAAGAATTTACCTCATAGAAATAAACGACTAGTCGGGTAGGAAGTTGTTATGTACAAGGTCAATACCAAATTGTGTAGTCCAAGTCAATACAAGCAAAGCTTCTGTACGATCGTTGAAATTTGTCAGAATATTTGAGGTCAAAATTGGAAAATGGACGATTATTCCCTCATTTTGTTCGTTTGGGAAAAGTTGTTAGTTTTTTAACCTTAACCTTCCATAAATATCTTGACAAATCCTAACCATCGAAAAAACTGGCTGAAGGAATTTCGGGTTGGACTACACAATTTTAAAATTTCGGCAAAATCCGATCCTTACACATTACACCTTCTTATTGAAAGATTTGCCTTTTTTAGACTTTGGGTACTTACGTGAACGTTCATGGGTGAAGTGATTTTTGGGTTTGACGCATCATCATGGGTGTCATGTGCCATTTTTGATCCTGGGCATAAAATACAATACCATATCAAATAAACCAGTATACTAAACCCAGAGCACTTAATTTGGGGCTTCCATATATGCATTACGTCATCATTTTAATGGATGGCCCCAATGTACACTTTACTCTTAATCAGGTTGACCTCTCTTACTTATGTACAATTATGTACTATACAGTTATAAATCTGGTACAGTCACGCAGGTATTGACTTCTCGGTACTAAAGTTACTACCGCTTGGAAATAAAATTATACCGGTCCATAAATTAGTACCATACATTGGCTGTAGGTGTAAGGAAAATTCTTAAAATTTGCATGGAAAAATATTTTAAAGATCAACCTTTTCAGTTCTCCACAAAATATCAAAGTATTAAGACTCGTATTTTGAAAAATTTTGAAAAATCTACCTTTTTAGAAAAATATGTGATAAAAAATATGACGTATTTATAAACATATTTGATCCTGTCACGGAAAACAGATTTTTTTCATAGGTACGACGCAGTGGCGGCGGAAGTTGTGGGGGGGGGGCATGTGGGGTTTTGCTAAAATCCTAGGGGACAATGTCTCTCTGTCCCCCTGCTTCCGTCGCCACTGCTAGGACGTACATATTTGGTGTCTTAGGGAAAGTACGTCATTTGACGAATTTGGTCAAAATGAGATTAAAGTTAATCTGGATTTAGTTTAGTTTACTTTATGTGTATTGAATTCAACCTGCGTTTACTTTTCGAAATAGTAATTTTTGTTTTTAATTTTTTTATAATTCTTACCAATAATTGGAAGTTCCCAGGATGTAGAGTTTCCTCCGTCCTCTGCAGAAATAGAGGATCACTACATGAGACACGTACATATTTATAAACCGAACTGGTCAGGATGTGGGTTACGTCAGCGCCTTGTGCTTGGTATCGACATGAGTTTACTTTCTGATGATTTATGTATCCGACCGAGTAAAGGGGTTCCGGGCATGTAAAATGTGTTCGATTTTTGCAGAATTTAAGCGTGTTGATTTAATTTGTCCCGATTTTTTAAAACTATTTTAAACCAGGTAACTCAAAAGTTATGTATGAACACTTGGATTCTTCCGGTGAATGTTGTGATGCTCATTATTTTTAGTTCTCCGCATTCTACACATGGTAAAATTTCAGAGAAAAATTTTAACCTGTTCCAAAGTTATGCTTAAATGTGATACTTAATTGTTTGTACAAACATTGATGTTGGAGTTATCAAGTAGGCTATTTAATCATGCACATATAAATACGTATATATTTACATACAAGCCAAAATGGAAAACAAATGCATATTGATATGTATTATGGATTTCAGTACATGCAAATATATTAATTTATTACACACATACATATTTACTTGATTTATTAATGCATATTTGCAATCAAAAGAATTACCTCAAACAAATTTTGCATGTATTTACATAAGCACAAAATAAATATTAAATTTATATTTACACACGTAGTTTAACTACGGTAGGTATGATAACAATTATAATTTGAAAAATATATAATTAAAATGTATAATTCAATATTTAATTGAAGAATTCGAGTTACACAAGATAGTTTCATGTATTTTTTTCTATACGTGTTTCGATTTCAAAAAAGTTTCCAGGCCGATGTAAAAAAAATTCGAAAGCTTGGAAAAAATATAGCTGCATTAACATGTTTTCCGATAATTCTACTGTAAACTTTCATACGTTTTTCTGTAAAGTTTACAAGTGAAAAAATCACTTTTCTATAAGATAGAGTACGATATAAAATTCAGGAGCATTTTTGCCCAAAGAACACAACAAGGTCTCAAGCAAGGTTTATTCATGCAATTACATTCTGCATTTGATAAAACAAATCAAAAAGTCATAAAAATCTGCTAAGTAGCAAATTGTGATAATTTTGTAAATACTTAATTACAATCCGTGGAATACATGTATTCAATATGTAGTAAAAATTATTACACATTGTGAATGAATATATGTATAGAATTGTAACCCCCAACTGTCCACGATACTCTACAACTAGAAAACGACACCAGAAAGAACTTTTCACCTCCTTCTCTCCAATGTAATTGGAATCAAATAATATTTCAGCAAATAATGTTTAAAACTTCGTAATTTGGATACCAGACCAAAATACGAATGATCTCCACTCCACCCATACACTCTCAATAATTTAGACGCAAAATTATTACCAATTTTATTACCCTGACACGGTAACATCAACTGTATGTCATTAGGTAATAAATTTGTTACCAAAATTGTCAACATTGAAAGTAACAAATATTGTATCATCTCAGGAAATAATTTATATCCTTGGTGGAAATAATTTTATCTCCAAAATTATTGCCTGTGAGTGACAATTTGTCTCCTTAAAGCCAACCGCAAGGCTTAGTGGCGGGTTGGCTTTTCTCGCAAACGTTTTTTCCTCTCGTCTGGCAGAATGGCGAAAATTGTTCGAGTTTCGCATCCTACCAGAGGAAAAAAATTAGTACTTGGCGATTCGGATTATGAATTATTCTCAATTTCAGGTAAACAATTTTAATACATATTTATATGATATGAGTTATTAAGGTGTTGTTATTTATTTTTTGCCCTATATTTACAGTGAAACAAAAGTTTTTGCTAGATCCGGATGCGAAAATTTCATTCGAAGATGAATACGGCGCAGAAGTGGATGAAGACATTTTCCAATTTTACTGCAGCAACATTCAATCCCCAACGTTATTGTGAAAATCTTTGGAGAAGATGTTATTTATGGTGAGTAGAAACTCTAGTTAAAGAGGTAATAATTTTTATTTAGCTTTGAATAAAAGTTATTTTAAGCATTTTTCTTAATTAATACAGTTGACGTTTCATCTCCTATGGCCACAGCTGGAATAAATTCATCCCCAGCTTCAAGTTAAAAATACCAAAACAATGAGGACATCGAAATAACTAATTTTAAGCAGGCGAGACCTCATTGTTATTCATTCATTTATTTTTATTCAACAGCGACTTGTTTAATTTGTTAGAATATCACATTTCTAATTTTTTTGAGTTACAGATAATTGAGGCACATATTCAACAAAATAATAAATTGGAGGAGCTAGTTCGAGAATCAATAATTAACTCTTGTGTCACTGCCCAGGCCTCGTCGACTTTAATTAAGGAGCTCGTCGCCAAATTTATTGAGCTCAAGGGGTAGGACATTTATTTTAGAACAATTAACTTTGTCAAATCAAGTCTACATTATCGAAATTGTATTTAGTATATCGCCGACGTCAAAGGATCAGAGAATATTTGCTAAAGCAATTCTTCTCGTTATTCCTTCGTGGCGCTATCCTGGAAGTGATGACGGGACGGTAAGTATATGATTTGACACTCATGAGGTATTTTTAAGCAAGTTATCTAATTACACAAACAATTTAATTTAGGATATTTTGTTTGACCAAGTTGGACGAGGTGGTCTGATTCAAGCTAGACTGCGGCACATCCACAAATCTATAAACAAAGATAAGCCAAAAGCACAAAGGAAGCGAGCGCTACCCAGGACGGAGGATTCGTCGCCAAAACGTGTCGCTGTCGGAACAGAGGTGGCTGATAGTTCGACCTTGGATTCGATTCGCAAGCTGAGTGGCCTTTGTCCAAAAACGGCTGAAAATGAAATAAAACGGCTGATGCAGGAGACTCTCCAATACCGCTCGATGTTACGGCAGACACGTCAGCTAGGAATTATAAATACCTACAATAAGTTTTTAGAATGTGACTTTCTGGTATGAAAATACTACACATGATAAATATCCAATTCACTGATGGAAGAATTATTTTGTTAATATTTCAGATTAATTACGAATTCTCCTTGATGCATGAAAATTCGGTCAAAAATTTTGTAGATATTTGGCCAGCGGCTGCCCCCAAAATTGTACAAAAGGGACCGGAAGTCTGTAGAACTCCTCCGTTGCAAAAATTTCTTATGGAAGAAGCAAGCAAGTTTTTTAGTGTGGATTGTGGGATTTTTAAGGGAATAGAAAATTAACCATTAAAAAAATTTCTAGATAACTGGGACATCAATATTTCTGCCCTTTTTACCCTGTTGCACCTGATTCCACCAGCTCCGCAGCGATAAGGGAGAGGAAGTCGCTCGAATATTGGTGACGCCAAAGAACTTTTAGTATCATTTTTTAAAGTAAATATTTTATTCGCTTGCTTAATTTTGCTCGATATTTTATTAATTTCTATGTCACTGAATTTAGAGTGGGACACCGCTTCAATCAATTTTGAACACGTGGGCAGATAAGAAAAGCCAACCAAATCTAGCTTGTCTTGGGGACAACAAAAAGGACCTTACCTCATATTTTATCGTGTGCGACCGCAAGATTCTTCCCATTGCAGCGCTAAATAGTGCAGAAGCTATCGACACTTTATTCAAGTCACACTACGTTTTCGCCACAGAATACGATAAGAATTTGTCTGGATTATGGAAATTTATTCAAGTCTATTTATATAAATTAGAATTAGGGACAACTCCCCTTCCGCGCAAAGTTAAACAAGTCTACAGTCAACTCGCCAGTATTTTTGACGTTCACCAAGATTGTTGAACCGATTTACAATGTTCCAATGCCCGGAATGCGTTAGGTTATTTGGTACGGATTTAGAAATTAAGAATCATTTAAAATATATTCATGCGTATAGTCACTTAAATTTTCATGCTATTGCTTGTCCGGGTATTTCCTGCCTGGTAGAAATTAGTACATGGAGTGGGTTACAGAGCCATCTAAAAACTTTCCACGCTGGTGGAAATAGTGCCGAAAATAGTGAACAATTAGTCGACGACCTCTCAGAGGAACAAGTTGAACCTAGTTCTAGTAATATTATTACAAAATCTGCCTCTCCATCTACTGAAAATTTAGAAAATTTAGACGATATATCGACCGAATTCGGAATAACACTTTTCACGGATCTACTGCATGATTTATGTTCGTCTTTATCAGCTAGTGGTGTCAATAATTCAATTGTAGATTTGGTGATGAAGGAAATGAATTATAATTTCTCAGAAATTTGTAAATTGATTTGTAAAATAGGATTTAAATATCGTATTAATGATTTTGACGCTTTCTCTTGCCAAGTGAATAGCTTATTGGCTGCTTTTTGTAAGGTGAAGTCTTCTTATAACAGGTTAAAATGGTGTAAAAAAATGATCAGATTATTCTCCCTGTAGAAATAAGTTTAGGTACCCGTACCGAAATGCGAATCCGAAATAATAAGCGACAACAAGTAATTGTCTCAGACACGTTTATGTATGTGCCCCTCTTAAAAACCTTAGAAAAAATACTAAGCTGTAAAGAGTATACTAAATATTTAACTGCCCCTTTGGATAGACAGATTAAAATTTATGAAAATTTTAGCGATACGAATAGTTACAAAACAAATGAATTATTTTCCAAAAATCCCAGCGCTCTACAGATTCAATTATTTTACGATGATTTCGAAACTGTAAATCCGTTGGAAAACGAAAGAGGGGTCCACAAAATTGGTGCCTTATTTTTTATTTTACGTAATTTTCCTGATTTTGTAAATTCACAGTTAAAAAATATTCATCTTCTAGCCTTATTCTATTCGGAGGACGCAAAGAAATACGGTTACAGATCGATTTTTAATCATATTATACCAGACATTAAAATTTTAGAAACTGAAGGCGTTAATGTACTCGGAAGGGGCCAGACATTTTTTGGAACCATTTGCGCGCTTGCTCATGATAATCTGGGGGCGAATTCCTTACTTGGTTTTATGGAATCCTTCAGTGCGAATTATTATTGTAGAATTTGTTGTGTTTCAAAACCTGATGCTCAAGAAAAATTTGATCATTCGGAATTTTTGTTAAGAAATAGGGAAAATTTACGGGACCATTTAAATCACTTGTCACATGGCGTTGTAGGCAGCTGTCCACTCGATGATCTTAATTTTTATTCTTTTGTCAATTCTCCATCGGTGGATATTATGCATGATATTTTAGAAGGGGTGGTTCCTTTTGAGCTTAAATTAGTGCTGCAGAGGCTGATAAGTTTAGGGGGTATAAGCTTAAATATTATTAATGATAGGTTAATGGTGCATGATTATGGGTTTTTGGAGTCCAAGAATAAGCCAAGTCCTATGAAATTAGATGGTCAAGGTCATCGGATTGGACAATAAACAAGGTCCCTAAAAAGGGGAAATCTTAGTGAGGGAGTGCAATCACAACTAATAAATAAAATTAGATTGGAGAATTTTTGCATCACCGCTCTCGGTTCCATTCTTACTGGATGCAGTATAAATTTTTCTTTGCATACGCATGAATTCTTAGTTTTATTGAATAAATTGAGGAAGGAATACATTTTTACTGTGTAGTGAACGAGAAGTGGGTTAAATTAACTGAGGTAGATATGTAAGATTTAATGACCAAATAATTATGAGCTACGTATTTGTTTAAAAAAATATACAAATTTCAATTTCATATATTAATTTGGCTACTCTATGCAAAATCATCGAACCTTTCGAGGGAGCAAGTGTTCTATTTAAAGGATTAATGCTTCCAGTAAAAATGGTACCGAGAGTGGTGATGCAAAAATTCTCCAATCTAATTTTATTTATTCGTTGTGATTGCACTCCCTCACTAAGATTTCCCCTTTTTAGGGACCTTGTTTATTTATAATTTTTAATTGGGTAATTAGATTGTCCATTGGATGACTGCATTGCACTACCCCTTTTCAGTAGTTTGATGCGGAATAATTTTATTAAATGCTGGGTGTTTAAAATTGAATAAATCCGTTATTTCTTAACCGATTTATATCATTTTGGTCAAAATGTCCGGCCTAGATTACTAAACACCAAAAGACCTGATCTGGAGGTGCAACACCAACAACAACAATTTCACGCAACTTACCAAGCATGTTACAGAAGCGATTAGTTGTGCTGTTTACAGTTTTGAATGTAATTTGTTTTCAATTTATTAGTCTTGCGTCGTTGTCAATGGCAATGATTTGTAGCACGAGCAGGAATTTCTGAACTTCAAATTGGAATAACTAAGCCAATTCTTAACGGATTTTGATATATTCATACTTAAAATTTTCGGGATAAACTGCCTTACAATTCGTGGGTATCAAACTGTTGATAACGTTTGCTAGTAACTAGCAATAATTACAAATGTGTTTCTAAGGCTACATTTTTGCCCATAATTCCGGTCAAGATCACGTAATCGCTTAGTCGGATCAGATCCCATTTCTATATTATGTAACAATAATCGGTGCAAAATTTGATCAAAATCGGTTGAGAAATGACTGAGAAATCGCAGATGGTCACTTTTTTGGGGTGGGTCAAATGCATACTTAGTAATTTTTTTCGTTGTTAGGTATTTGCCTCACTAAGAAAAAGCGGCTCAAGCATGGTGCCTTATCAGATTTTTGCCTGTAATTATCGGCGATTTGATTGAAACTGAGGAGAAAAAAAAATATTGGAAATTATTAATTGCGTTGCTGACTTGTATGAGTTGCGCCTTCTGCAGAAAATTTTCTGACACAACAATTGAATGTCTAAAAGCCAGCATAGTCAAGCATCACAAATTATTCAAAGAACTTTTTCCAGAAACTAGACTGATACCAAAACACCACTTTATGTGTCATTACCCTTACATAATTCGACAGAGTGGTCCCCTTATTTCTCTATGGACGATGCGATTTGAGGGGAAGCATTACTATTTTTCGCAGTTAGCCAACCGTAATAGAAACTTCATTAATATTTGTTCATCTCTTGCCATGCGGCACCAACAATACAGTTCCCATATGTTTAAAAATATTGACCTTCACGATGGACTTGAAATAGATAATGTGATAAAGGTTTGTTTATCAGAACTCGCAGATTCTTTTGATATTATTGAGTGCTTAAGATTAATTAAGGGGTTTGAATTTTGCTCGGCGGATACTTTTGTGTATTGTACTAGCAAAATCAAATATAAAGGATATTCTTATCGATCAAATTATGTAGTGTGTTTTGGAATGGGTCCAATATTTCCTAAATTTGGGATTATTTCGGAATTTCTTGTTATTCACGATAATAAGTGCCTATTCATACTCAAAGAGATGACAGTCGAATATTTTGTTTCTCATTTCTTTGCTTATAAGGTCCTAATGGGCGAACATGTAATTTTGGTTGATGTTGAAGATTTAGTCATACACGATTGCATGGAGATTCAAAAAAATTGCAAAGTTGACGGTTTGTTTGTAACGACAAGACACCATTTGTAAAGACATACATATTTCCGAATGCGCTAGAAATTAATCTTATCTTATTCTTATTATCTAAGAACCAATATAATTGTATGATAAGTAATATATATAAACATGTACATAATTTAATTCTTATATCTTTGTTTTTGTAATATGTAGAAACATGTGAGAAAATTTAGTTTCTAATAAAAGCTCAGTTAAATAAATAAATAAATTGTCATGAAATTGTATCCATATTTGCTTCCTCAGAGTCATAAACTATCACCGCAAGGAGACAAATATGTGACGGAGACGGAGATAATTCATCACTACTAGTAGGTAAATTATTTCCACTCAGAGACACAACTTACCATCATATTGAATACGTTTTGTAATCCGCAGTAACAAATTGTATCTCGACAGGTGACAATAATATTTACCTCCGCTCGGGAGACAAAACACACTTTTCAACGGAGGGAGGTAAATTATTACCCTACGGTAGACGCACATAGTACCTACACGAGGAGACGATTTAAGTGGCAATTTTGCTGAGAGTGTACACCTCATCTCAAATCTACATAGTTGGCAGCATTTGGACATATGTATGCAGTGAGGATCGAAAATAAATTTGCTGCATAATTGTCGTAATCAGATGATTAAGTTAGATCACACAAGTGACGATTTTACTTAAATGTGCCTTCACTATTTCATAGCCACGTAATTCCAGATAATATGTAGTTATAATAATAAAAGCATACAATGGAATACATATAGTAAAACACGTCGCCCAAGCACATGTAACGATGTAGTAATTAAGGATTTAAAACTAAATGACGAAAAGTGAATCCGGGACTTTTCTGTCCTCTTAATACGAAGGGTTGTCGTCGCAGGGACGCGATAAATGTTCCAAACCAGGAAGGTTTTGCATGCGATACTCTTTTTGGAAATGTGCCGACATGAAAACGGACAACTATTTGTTATCTGTTATGCAAGCCGTTTGTTCAATATACACGAAGTAAATTACAGTGTATGTGAGAAACGGGCCTTAAGCCTAGATCTGAATAAACTACGGTGTTATCTTTATGCAAAGGAATTTACAGACTGATTTTATCCGAAATTAATTGTAGTTAAAATTTTTAAGGGAGTTTAAGATGTTTATAAGGTCCAATTTTTAAGTTATACATTTCATTAACATGTAAATTTTCAATTTGCTGGGTATCCACTATTAATTACAAAAACAGTGGATATTACAGAAAGTTGGGACGCAAAATTACCTAGATATGTACATTTAAGAAAATCAACGACAAAGTTGGCAAGGTAGATGTTACGAAAATATAACTATCTTATTAAACTTACAGATAAGACTTATGTATTTGGGCTTTTTAGGAATTTACTGTCCGTCGATAAAAAAAATTCTACGAGATAGCGTAAAGTCATGGTTTGAATTAAGGGGAAAACTATCCAATATAAATATGTACGAACCCACACTTTTGCACAATTTTGGCCAGCTTTAAATTAGATTTGCATATACCGTTCTACCCCTCATAGAAGGGTTGGACCCAGGCATGACTAAATACTTGCTGAAGGAACTGCCCCCAGATTTTGCAGCCAAGGTTCAAAAACAGACAAGAATGTCAAAGATATCTTTCTACAACACGAAAAATTCAAGACCAGGTTTCCTACCAAAGGAAATCAAATTCAAAAAGGAAATCTATCCTGGTACATATTCTAGACTGTACCGTAGCTCCATGATGATTGTGACGACACCCAGTGTTACGTACAATGAACACTGGGTGAATTTAAATATAAGAACGGAAATATGTAGGATACATACACTACACTCAAAATAAGGTACTAATGAATCATTACCAGGCGGAATGACTATGTGGCTATACCACGTCGGTTACGATTTGTCGTAGAGATGGTAATAATTAGTTCGAGGAAATTCAAATTTAATACATAATGGTATTCACTTCCTTAATATCTGGTAATGAATTTGAATTTCCCTGAACTTATTATTACCACTTCTATGACAAATCGTAACCGACGTGGTAGAGCCACATAGTCATTCCGCATGGTAATGATTCATTACTACCTTATTTTGAGTGTAGCTATCAATGAAGTGTGGAAAAAGTAAACTTATTTAAATTTTGGCATAGGCCACCGTACACTCACTTATTTTAGACAGTGTAGTCTGTCAAGCGATGTTTAGTCGGCATTATATGTATACATACATCCACCTAACATGTGATTATGCGGACAATGCGATGGTGTGAAGTGTAACCCTCCGATGATTTGGTTGAAATTTTAAAATCATGGGGTCCAGACGAATACGAGCATCGTTTCTTGAGGCAGTTTGCGCGATGGTTGTAATTCGTCAAAATACTTGAGGTCAAAGTTGGAAAACTAGTTTTTAGCAGGCGGAGCATGCAAACTCAACTTCAATTCTCTATCCGTGCTAAAAATCGCCCATTTTCAACTTTGACCTCAAATATTTTGACGAATTTCAACCATCCTACAAACTATCTCAATAAGAAACGTTAGTTGCTTTGACTTAAATTACATAATTCCATAATTTTACCTAAATCTGAGCGTTACACTTCACACCATCGCATTCTTATTTAGATCTCGGGTCAAAGCCCTCCAACGGAATGTTCACAACGAACAACAAACCTTTCGTGACAAGAATCTTATCGCAAGATGAGTAGTTAAATTACATATTTAAGCGTATTGACATTATATGAGGTACGAAACCTTGTGCATAAGTACGAAATTTTTGGCAAGTGGTGCGATAACCTTATGCGTAGTTTCAAATGTGTACTACTTAATGTATGTACATATTTTAAAGTTTAAAAATTGACGACGTGAAGGAACTTTAAGTATTTTAACCTAGACGACATGATGACAATAAAGCAGGTGTTACTTGGTGTAGGATTTCTTGCGGGAAATTTGCACCACGGCGTGAGCTCAGCCTACATGAAATGTTTGTACATAAATATATATGTATGTAGCTCCGGACCGAAAACAAAAATAAGTCGGGATGTTTCCTTGGTTCCGGAACTCGATAAATTGTCCATTCCGTCCTTCTGAAATTTTGATGAGGACAAGGTTTTCATTAGATCTACATATATCAAACAGAGAAAAAATAGCAGTTACCCCTTTAAGTAAATACAGTAATTAATTAATTAGGGCAGGATTCAGAGTGTAGTCGGATCGATGTTTTCAAAAATCCAATCCGATCCGATCCGAATTGGTCGGATCCTTAAAAAATCCAATCCGAACCAATCCGACTTGGTCGGATCCTAAAAAATCCGACCCAATCCGAGCCTGCCGGATTCGGATTGGATTGGATTAATCCGAGTAAATCCGATATCCTACTGCTCTCTATAGTGTAGTCGGATTGATGTTTTTTGAAATCCAATCCGACCCGATCCGACTTGGTCGGGTTATAAAAAATCCAATCCGATCCGATCCGACTTTATTGGGTCAGAAAAAAATCCAATCCGATCTGACCCTGTCGGATTCGGATTGGATTGGATTAATCCGGTTAAGTCGGATATCCGACTACTCTCTGGCAGGATTATTATTTCGTATGTACATATGTACGTACTTACATGAAAAGATATGCAAACCGGATTCAATAAATCAAACGTCTAAACCAACTTTTCCCATCTAATAAATTTCAAGTTTTGTTTCTGCAACGGACTGAAATTTGAAATTATGAAATTAAATTTCATTATACTAATCCTTATATGTAGAGAAACACAAAAACATATACTTTTTACCCAAAATGTATTAATCTCCTGAAGATCGAGTGGACTAATTTTTCTGGATGGAATTATATTTTTGGCAGATCGATTTCCATCAAAATCGGTTTAATTTTTATTATACCTTCATTACAGTTAAGAAAAATATAGGTAGTTGTGTTTCTAAAATTTAAAAGATATTTAGACCTCTACTTTTTGAATCTTTCATATACACATTAATTTCAGAACTAAATATGTACGAGTAGCGTTATTGTGTATCTGCTTACTTGTGCCAGTCTGGGAGATGTGTAAATCTGTCTGAACATAATTCAGAAATAAAAACAATTCACTTTTACTAAATAACGACGGAAAATACGAGTCCGTCCAATTCAAGAAGATGTCGGATTCAAGAAAATTCCGATGGCACGGGAAATAGAAAGACAAATTTTTATTTATGTTCAACATCTTATTTTGTTGCTATGGTTACCCGACAAGCAAATGTCGGGTAACTAGAAAACTAACCCTCCTCGGGCTGAAAATATCAAATATCTATCCTTCTTAAAATATCCGACTGACTAACTGAAGTTATAGTTGCATGTAAGTACATACATATTTACAACGTGGACTCTAAACTGAACTGGGTTTAGAGAACATTTATAAATAGCTTGCCCACATCTGTGTTATATTTAAGAGAATTCGGAGATGTGGTATTTGGTGTCTCGTTTCATCTCTAAGAGAGAAAGAAGGCTGAGAAAAAAACATAGGCAAGAAAGATTTGTATATGATTGTAATTATTTGTAATTGAATTTGTAATAGTTGGAAGATTAGTTTTGTTGAGTTTATTACTCAAAACCTATTAAAACCCCTGGGTTATTATTACTTGATTGAAATCCTGGATTTTTCCGAACCCTGAGACAAAGTTTCATGAAAATTTGCATGCAAGCACCCGTCACAAATTCATGACGCGTAGAGCAGAAGAATAAAATGAGACACAAGTTGCCGGGGAGAAAGTGACAATAAAATAAAACACATGTTATTACATATTTTCCTTCACAGTTCACAGTTTTGATTTTATGTAAAAGTATTAATAAAAAGTGTTCAATATTAAAAAAAAATATATTAGTATTAATTCCTCTCGAAGCAGAGGTAATGTACTTAATGCAGAAGTAATTAGTGCTAAAATATATATAGGTAGGTAAGTCTCTCTCTGAAATTTTATTTTTCCATCCAACATTTTAATTAATCTGCACTTTAAACTTATAAAACACGGGAAAGCGTAATGACAGCATATTTGTAATTAGTTAATGAATTGAAGTCACGTATAAAAACATTTGTAATTATTTACAGAGTGGGCAGACTTCACTATTTACGTATGCATGTAATCGAAGAGATTAAATTACGGCAAAAATGTAAGAAACTTTCTTTAAAATTTTATATTTCTTTATTTATTTATTTACCTAGCCAATATTTTAATGTGTACGTTAAAATTCTACAACAAGCTTGAACTTACTTACACTGGATATTTCTAATTAGATGGCGTTACATAAAACCTGCATTTTTTGCAGATTTGAGGCTTCCATTCTTCTAAAATTTGACCAAGACAAGAATGAAAAATGGACGAAAAATTGTGTCGAGTCGATCTCCTGCCTTTTCCAAATTCCGGACGACGACCACACCCTCCCCGGAATCTTATCAAATGCTCACTACTGCGATAAGTGTCGTCAACTCGTTCGCGACGTGGATTTCACGATGCGCCTCTTCGCCCAACTTTTGCAGCGCTTGGAGGCCGTGCAAAATCAAATTTTGGATAAGTTGTCCCACAAAAAAGATGAAGATAAGATTACTCAAGATTCTAAGAATCTAATGACAGATTGTAAGTTGGGATAAATAATAATGAGACAATTCACGCGGTCATTGATAAATTTGCAAGTAAAAATTTTACTGTAAAATCCATTCGTTTTTCTTAGGTGAGGCATAGTAACCATGACAACATGAAAAAGTGCATGGTTACGGCGAAGCCTAAGAATGCAAACAGACCCCCCCTCCCAAAGTTCCACTCAAGTTTGTGACAAAACGGCTAATCCTATCAAAATGGTGTAAAAGACAATCGTGCAGACCTTGCTGGGTAGATGATGCCCGTCAGGTCTAGAGACATGGCAATCTTATTTTAACGCACTTAAAATCGATTTTAAACTTTCAAACGACTGGCAAATTCACTTTTACCATGCAATGATAGTGCGAGACCCTGATTTTCATGTGCAGAAATCTATAACGCGTCATTTAAAGCAAACCCGAGCGAAATCGGATAAGAAATGAAAGACTTTTCTTGGTGGTATCTGCAACCAGTTACGTTACTTCTAGCAGTCCTCCATTACTTATCATGCATACCTAAATACGAGGTTTCCATTAGTAACCAACATAAGTGAAACAATTGAGACCTGTACTGGCGTATGGAAATATGTACATCTACATATATTATGTGTATATCTAATATTTATGCACACTCTTAACTGAAGTTAAGAATGTACACTCTTAAAACCCGGTGCTCTTTCACAGCCTGATAATAAATCTTCCCGGCATGGGGACAAATTGTCACTAGCTAGTGTTAATTTTAGGTGAGACACCTTATTACCGCACGGTGAAGTCACATACGCACACCGTTTGGTGACGATTAACACCGGGTTTTTAAGAGTGTAATAGAACATGTAATAGCTCCGTACTAAAGTTTTGCCATATCGGCAGCAAATTTTTACGGACCGGTATAATTTTAATACCACGCAGGAACTTTGATACTGAGAAAACAATACCTACCTGAATATACCAGATTTCTACAGTGTATTTACACTTACAAATAGGGAATTTATCTGATATGTAACGCATCCGCATTCAAAGGTTATAATTAATTTGGTATGCAATGCAATGCATCTATACCATAGGGGATGGTGAAGTGAATTTGGGAGGGACTCTTATTTTTAGGCTTAAAAACAAAAAATAAATGAATTCTTAAAAAAAGCTTAGGTGAGGCTTGCTTAAAAGAGGAAAACAAGCTGTTATCATCGTGTACTAAAATAATATGCGAAGTCAATGTTCATCTCACGATTTATAATTTTTGGCAAATATAACAGCAAATTATATGCGTTTGGGACAATTTGCCTCGCCGTTGGACAGTTTGTGATACGAAGAATTAAAATATATTTTAAAATTTATTAGTGTCCAATGTCGATAAATAATTCATACGGAATGATGCGGGGTTTAGTTAATTTCGTTATTAATAATCGCTTGCTGATAAAATTTACGAAGTGTGGGTTATTTATAATATAAAATATCATAGTTCAGAACACTTAATTTTTCAAATATATGTAGGTAGGCTGATTTTTGAAACATATTCATGCAAGTCATCAAAGATAACAGAATCAAATAATAACGAAGTTTAATTATTGCAATACGTATCATAGCTAAATATAGTTCAAATTTAGCTATGATCATTAAAAGATATATTTATATCAAACATTTAATCACGGCCCACGGCGAGGTATATTGTCCCAAACGCATATAATTTGCTGTTATATTTGCCAAAAATTATAAATCGTGAGATGAACATTGACTTCGCATATTATTTTAGTACACGATGATAACAGCTTGTTTTCCTCTTTTAACCAAGCCTCACCTAAGCTTTTTTTAAGAATTCATTTATGTACCATTCATACTTTCGCAAATTCTTACTAAATATCTATAGTGATGTGAGCAAATTTCCAAAAATTTATACGCTAATTTTCCTTAGAAATATTTATTTCTGGAAGTTCGCAACTTTAGAAAATTTTGGGCGTTAATTGCCTCAAATCATTATTAACTTTATTTTTCTCTCTCTTTCTAACTATATTTTTCGTTTTTTTTAAATTATCCCCTGTATTTATTTAGTATTTCGCCAAGGAAGTGCAACCATAAACTTGGGAATCGAGCAGCTCAAAAGGGTCTTGAATTTGGAAAGATTGACGACCAAACGTGACAATAAACTAGAGTCGTCGCATTATTCCGAGATCCAGAAACGTGGCACGCGTGGCGTTAAGAGAAAAATTCATTACGCGAACGACCATGAAAGTGAAATCATGGTGAAAGTGGAAACCGAGTTTGCTGAGGGACCAGGCAAGTTTAACGAGCAAGATCAAGTTTGGTTAATGGACGAGGACGACCATAATTCATCTCGGGACGATTTGTCTGACCGTGAAATTTCTCACCATGATTCCAGTAAGTATGAAAAAGAAGAAAGTTCAAAAATATTAAAACCTCGTCGAATAAGAGAACGAGGAGTATCAATCATCAAAATGGATTTTAAATGTCCCCTCTGCACCGTCCGATTTGCGTCACAACTTGCGTTGGATTGTCATCGTCGTAAAATTCATGAAGGCATTAACCTATTTTTTTTATTTTATAAATCATTGAGTCCTTTGTGGCATTGTATAACTGGTAAATTTGTAAATTTACAAAATTTACGAATATTTCCAAAGAATGATTAACTTGTAACTTTATTCAGATCATAGGTTTCTTTTTAATCGTAAGTTTACGGATTTTATAAAGCTCCGAAAACTATGGTTAAACTTGCCTCATTAAACTTACCAACTTTTACCAAATTTTACAAATTGTATCGTTCCATGGAAATTTTTACAAATTTACGTAAGCTAAGCTTACTAAGCTTATTTGGTTCGATCAAGGGCGTCGTCTTTGTATGTCAATCATAAAAGTTGATTGTATGTAACCCTAATTTGGAAAACTTACTCATTTTACAAAGTTCCCAATGAATTACTTGAATTTTTTCACGTTTAACTTTCTTGCCTTTCTTTCAGAGGACCCCGTCCCCTTCCATTGCGACAAATGCCCCAAGAAATTCGCCGTCTATAAAACTTTCACCCGGCACAAAGCCCGTCTCTGCGGCACGCTCCCGTCCCCCCGCAGAAAGGTCGTGAATTTGACGACTAATAAACGTGACAATAAATTAGAGTCGCCAAGTCATTTTGACGTCGAGAAACGTAATTTTACACGTGGCGTCAGGAGAAAAATCAATTATGCGGACGAGACTGAAGGGGAAATCAAGGTAACCACGGAGACGGATGACCACGTGGAGGAGCCAGACCAAGACTGGTTAATGGACCAGGATGACGATAATTCATCTCGTGATGACCGTGATTCCAGTAACGATGACGAACAAGAAGAGGGAGAAAGTGCAGGAAAAATAAAACCTTCTCGAATCACACGACGAGGACCACCACTTGCAAAAATGGATTTTAAATGTCCCCAATGCAGCGTTCGATTCGCGTCACAGCTCGCGTTGGACTGCCATCACCGTAAAATTCATGAAGGTGTTACCTCAATTTTTATCAATTTAAACCATGGCTCCGGAGGAGGTGGGTCATGTCTCCCGATAGAAATCAATTCAACCTCATTTCCTATCTCGGACTGTTCTTAATGTCCTCCTACAGGTCCCCCCTCACTTCAGCCGCCACTATTTTCAAAATTTACATATGTATATGTACATAGTTCCGTCTGATAAAAATTATGTAGCTTGATAATTCTCGTAAACATGCTCCGATCAAGGGTGACTTTCTCTTTTTACGAGTTGTCAATGAAATTATTTTATGTACAAAACTTATGCAATTTCCAAATTACAAATGACCACGTGAATCTTGTCCCTGCATCTTTTTACATTTAACTTTCTCCTCTTTTTTTAGAGGATCCCGTTCCCTTTCACTGTGACAAATGCCCCAAGAAATTCGCCGTTTACAAGACCTTCTCACGTCACAAAGCCCGACTCTGCGACACGCTCCCGTCCCCACGGTCATCATCATCATCTCATCCCCCCGGAGGAGCTTCCTTCCTGTGCGAATTCTGCTCAAAGAAATATACATCTGCCACCTCCTTGGAAAACCATGTGGCCTCCTCCCACTCACAAAAACATTGCGAATTATGCCATTTCGGCTTTTCTACCGTCCAAGAGCTTCAAATTCATGAACAACTCCACCTCAATTCTGACCAACCCTTCAAATGCGTCCTTTGTTCCGACGTAATCCTCACAAATTCGTCCAACCTGAAAAAACACGTGCTTTCTTCCCACACCGATACCCAAATTACCTGTCCCACGTGCGGAATCAGGCTAAATGCTCTTAAAGCGATGAAGCGCCATGAAAAAATCCACCAACCCGGCTTCGTCGGATATCCTTGCAAAATTTGTGGATACACCTTCAATAATGCGGCAGCCTTGAAATTCCACTCGTTCAAACACTCAGAAACGAAACAGTTCACGTGCGAAATTTGTGGGAAGGGGTTCACTTATCAGACCAGTTTGAAAATCCATTTAGCCAGTCACAGCGAGCAGGCGAGATTTTCATGCAAAATTTGTGGAAAAGGATTTTCCTACAAACCTTTTCTCATGCGGCATGAAGAAATCCATTCGGGCACAATTAATTACGAATGTTCCACCTGTGGGAAAAAATTCAAGACGAAGAACAGTTTAAAACAACATGTCGCGACGCATGGGCCCAAAAATCGGGATAAAAAACCAAGAAATAAAAAAATTCAGAGAAATCAAGGTGAAGATGACGATCAAGATGGAAATGCCATCGCGACAGATATGCGACAAATAATTTACATGTAACCCGAGGCTGCGGTAGCGTGGGGACATGTTACCCACAACATTACTCCACGTCATACATACATGGGGTCAAATTTATTGCGCCCAAGAAAATAATATTTTGTTCCAAAGAAAATTAATTATTTTGTTATTTTGTTATTGTTGTTTTGTTAATAATTAATAAGTTTATACATATATGTATAAACCCCTCCCGGTACGAGTCCTTACATGAACATTAAACTTTATGCACTTCTGAATATGTAATTTGTTTGTCTTCCAGTACGTTAAAATTTTAATCGTCTCAAAGATAAAACAAGTATAAATAGGGTAGGAAATTTCAATTTATAAACATTTTTTATGTGCATATTTTCGAATTTCGTAAGTACATGCATAGTATGCATTGCATAGGTAGGTATTAAATGTATTGATTACTTACAGTAAATATGTATGTCCCATACATAATCTCTCTATGTTCGTTTCAACATTTTTTTTTTGCATTTCATACTTGCGGATGGTAGCATAATATTGTAGATATTTAAAAACACACGTGTCCCTCGAGAAAAATAAACGATCGTTATGGATAACTAAAAATTTTAGCTTAAGGAGAAAGTTAAGCATCCACAATGTTTAGTTCAAACTGGCCATGTAACAATGCAAACACTTATTTTCCCCTTATTTTAATGACGTTCACCTACATACAAATTCACCATAATTTAAAGTTTCCTGTTATTAAAACTATTCAAATTTCCTACGAACTTTGTGCTCAGCTAAATTATGATAGTCAACCTATTATAAAATAAGGCGATGATAGAATTTAATTTGACATCATTCTCCCTTGATCCATATTTCTAAATAATTCCGCAGCAATTGATTGCGAAACTATTCAAAAAATTCCACGAGTAAGACCACCAAAACGAGCTGGTATCAGCAGGCTTATGTATCTATAAACTTGATAAGTATCTCATCCAGCTTGTAACGATTACAGAATTTTCCATTTCAAAATATTTTCTATGAAACATCAATTTGTCAAAATTATTGTTCGGGTATCAATAGAAGTTGCTGCTCCATATTTCGCCATTTCAATATAGGCAGGTACCTTAATTTGTAAGGAGTAAAACCATAGGACGTCATATTATAGGTAATATTATGAAATTAATAAAACCTTAGCAAACTTACCAAAACTAGAGAAAAATGTTATAAATTTCAAGCACTTAGAAACAAAATGGTATTTTTACAAAGTAGTCGCCTCCTTCTCCCGATTTTGTTACAGTTTATCTTCAAAAATTTAGCAATGGGAGAAACAAAAAAATTCCTGACGGAAATCCCCGTTAAATTTACCGAATATCTTCACCCATTTGAAAACTGTACGACATTGATTTACACTCCGCTAAATTTCGATTTGAACTTCCCCTCTAAGCCAACATTTGGACCAATTGTCATACTTCAGTACCGAATATATATGAGGCTGGAGACCGAAAAAACGATTTTTGACAAATTTTCTTTGCAGCGAAGACGTAACCCTTTCCAGCATTGTTGGGCAACGTTTGCTATTCTACCAGAACAAAATTATTTGCCCAGGTATAATGCACTCTTCCTTCTCCAACCCTACTTCGTTGATTCGGCTTGGCAGTTACAATATTTCATTTGGGTGACAACCATTAAAAGCGGTGTTCAAGAGTATATAGCACATATACAAATCTGAGTTAATCTTGGCTCACGAGAAATTCTAATAGTGGATGCCAATAATTTAATGGAAGAAAGCTCTCTGCTACGGATGTACTATCATAACATGCACCACATCAAGACTCCCCTCGTCGGAGTTAAACCCACTAATCCTAAAGCCTTCTACACCATAAACTGTCTGCCGTTCAACTGTTTCAACCAATTAAGTATAATAAGTAAGCATGTGTCTAAACTAAATAAGTATTTTTGGTCTTCACCTTTTGAATTCAAACAAAGCATAACCACCCCTCGTTACTTTTCTGGGGACATTGACCTTACCTTTCATGGGTATCGTGGAATAGCAAATTTAACTACGCTGAATGGTTTACTCGCATTTTTGATTTTACAAGACATGTGGGCACTCAAGTCAACAAATCTCACAGCGATTCATAGTATGCCACCTATTCAGAGCCTTCTAGGACAGGCACAAAGAAGAGGGTATATATTTATCCTTTATGAACGTCAATCCTACAGTTTTGTATCGTGTTATAACGCTAGGTCGAGCTTCGGAATAGTTTCTGCGCTGACTAGTCCGTTTGATGCGACAAGTTGGACATGTCTGGCGACAAATTTCGTAATAGTGGTCATAATTTTGACTGTATTACGTGGAAAAGTTATTTCGGACGTGTTGTATCTCACTGTAGGAATATCGCTAGAAAATTCGGTTCTGTTATCTCGAAGAATTTATGAGGTCTCATTTCGACTTCAGAAGCACTACTTGATGGGTATTTATGTCATTGTCGCAATCTGGACTCTGCTGGTAGGAACGATATTAACGAACTGGTACAAAACTTTGTTCACGATGGAAATGATAATCCCCACGAAATACCAATCGCCTTGGGAAAGTGTAATGGATGTCGACGGGATTCAAATTTTGATGCCCTTCTTTCTTCTCGCCAACAACGATTTTGATTTGCAGCCTCCAACAGAATATTTGCTTTATAAATATTTTTATCTTGATATTCTTTACCGATGCCAGGAAATAGCTGAACAAGGTGCAGAATATAAACGCCTGGCGGAGTACAGGAAAACGGCTACAAGTTTAGTTAGACGTCTTCTGTATCATTTTGGATATGATGAGAATTCCAGATTTTCAAGGAACCGCACATTTTCGGCTTTGGACGATGTTAAAAATCCGCCAGCCTATAATAAAAGTGCATTACATGATTTTTCCATTCAGCCCGTGGAATACAATAAAGAAGACAGTCACGAGATAATAAAAACGTTGTCGGGTTGTGGAAAAGTAGCGCTGTTGGAAACAAAAGAAAATATTGCGAGACTTACCAGTTACTTAAACGATAACGATAAAAAGATCGCTTTTGTGAGCGGGCATGGAGACTCTTTTTTTACAACATCGACAGGTTGGATGTGGATTCCGGTTAGGGAAAGTTACGCGGAGGCGCGTCTCAAGGTGATGATCTCGTCAGGAATTTGGGCGCATTGGGAATTTTTCTATAAATTATGGAAACCCAAGAAGCTGCTTGATCACTATGCTAATTGGAGGCACCCAAAAGTCGAGGCCGTATCCAAATTAGATTTCAGCTATAAGATAATAACGGGTTTCTATATTTGTGGCATTTGCTTGGTTAATTGTGTCTTGGTTTTGTTTGGAGAGATGTTGAAGCATAAACTGTCTATGGCGCTTATATACTGGAGAATGCGATAGTGTGATGTGTGAAGTCCAACGATCCGATTTGGTTGAAATTTTAAAAGACGGTGTGCGTATGCATGGATGCAGGCATGGATGTATGACTTGTAAATAGGATGATGATGTGTATGCATGGATATATGATTTATGCTTAACTCTTCTAGGGCATGGCCCGTTGAGTTCCATTTTAATTGCAATATGCTATTAATGGAGCTTCGTGCATAATTATTCAAGATAGTGTTGACTAGAAATAGAAGGTTACCCTAATCAATAAAATAATATATGTAAGTTAATATACCTTTTTAGTTGTCTTATTAAAAGACGCTATACATATTTACATACATAGTGTGCCCAATAATTTCGAGAATTGCATTATATATAATTTTAACTTGGACGAAATGTTAAATTTGCAAACATATATGTAATGCGCAAACTATATGAAAATAAGAAATTCAAGCTATGTACATCTCGAAATTTAGTGGTAAAGTTATCTTTCTAGTTTGAATCCGACTTTATTTTATTTTTACTAGTGTCGTAATACGAACATGGTAAAAAATTCTCAAATTTATTGAGCACACTGTACACATTTATCAACATTTTTATAAATTGGCATATGCATATAACTAGGTATGTTTGAGATATCACTCAACCATTTCTAACTACGTACAAACGTTATAACGTAGAAATTGTGGCATGGCTTGTGATTGGACTCATGCTAAGGTGCATATTTATGTACATACGTACGTGCATACATTCTTCTTATCAGCCCACGAATTTATTGCGATTGATAAAATTTCAAAGTCAAGTACTCAACCATATGTGAATTGAGGCATTCATATTATTGCAATGTAACGTAGACTATGGCACAGTCGTGATTATTTTACGGATAAAAACTTGACTTGTACGCTTCAAACTTTGGGCTATATATTCCTTTCAAAATCAACCATTGAACGAACATATTTACATTCATCCATAAACAGCGAATTCCGGGTATATTTCAATTCAATTATGTATAAATTGTCATTCTAAGCATTTCATTAACATCGAAGTGATAATATAAATTGTGTCTACAATGCGTAAAGAGTTTCAGCTATTACGGTGGCCAAGATTACATTTATTGACGACATAGAGCGCGGAATAACAAAGGATACAAGCTATTAGCGAAAGGAAGATTTAGGGGGTGTTTATTTTTTGCCATGCATGCAAGTGGGACAGGTGGGGCGGCCAGTTCGCCAGCTCCCAAACCAATGAAGTTCACGTAAGAATTTACATATTTATAATACACAAGTATAAACAAGCTATTAAAGATTACTAGCCAAATTTATTATTTCCAAACGAATACTACCAACTATGCAGGTATAGATAAGGTAAATCTTCTAAAAGACGACGTTAGCGTGTAGTTTTGTATATTTATTCTACATCCTCTCGAACTGTCGCAAAATGTTCAAATATTGGTAAACATTTTACATAATTTTTCGAAAAGCTACAGATTGTAAATTTGAATTTATAATTCTATTCCCTATAAAGAAGAATTGGAGCAATTTTATACATGCATGCGTACATACATGCGTGCATGCGTGCGTGCGTGCAAGCGTGCATGCTTGACCATCAGTGTCATGACTCAAAAAGCCGAGAGTTCGATTCCTCTTGAGTTGTATTATGCAGCAAAAAGTGTGGAACGAACTGGTATGGAAATACAAATTACTGTTCGGTGCCGGCAGATAATCTGCATAGGATTGTCTGGCCAAATCCTAAGATAGTTTGAATATCTCCTTATTTACATCCTATCCTGTTTCACCGTCCACCCCAATTTTCAATTTCAATAATTACTCCCTTTCCTCTACAGTACCTATCCTAGTAAACCTGACATGCCAGCCCTAACTATACCTTTCCTTGTAGTTGTTGATGTCAGTATCTATCTCTGTCTTGGTATTGGAAACGATGTGGCTCACATATCATATACCGCAGACGTAAAAGATTGAACAGAACAGAACAGTACATACATGCTGCCATACAAAGTACCGTACAAAAGTACCCAAAGTAATGGAAATTTTTGACTGTGGCAAACCTGTTGGAAACTACATTTCCCTAGGTTAAGATAAAATATAATATCCATATCTTTAAAAGTAAAAGCATTTTTGTGTATTTTCCTTAATAGGAACTTGCTCGCTGTCTGCAAGTACGAGCCACTAGTGTCCGATAAGTTGGCATTCCAAGTTGGAGATATTATTCAATTCATCACAGAAATCTATAGCGGATGGTGGGTTGGAATGTTTAATGAGAAACTGGGAATTTTTCCATCGGTTTTGGTCAAAGAACTTCCGCATGATTGGAATAAGAGCACTAGGTAAAAAAACGCTAAATATTTATTGTGAAGGTTCTTACTTTTTAAATATCTAAATATTTCTAAGCCCTTTATATAACTGAGTTTTTCTGTTTCATCTTCGTGCTTAACTTGAAAGGAGCTTGCTGGTCATCGACAAGTACGACCCAGTGGAATCGAATGAGTTGGCAATAAAGGTCGGAGACATTATTCAATTTCTGGTAGAAGTAAGTGATGGATGGTGGTTTGGAAAAGTTAACGAAAATCTGGGGATATTTCCATCCAATTTCGTGAGAGAACTACCACCTGATTGGGAGGAAAGTACCAGGTAACAATCGGCATTAAATTGAAACATCACATCGTGAAATCCCGTTAGTAAAAATTTTAAAATTTTCTACCTGCACATAATTAGTGTAGACATTTTAATTGTTCTTGAAAATGCTATTTTATTGGATATCATATTCTGATAATGATAGGGACTTCCTCGCTGTCTGTCATTATGATACATCAGAGTCTGATAAGTTGGCGTTCCACATGGGGGATGTTGTTCAATTTATCTCAGAAATCCGTAATGGGTGGTCGTTTGGAAAGTTTAACGAGAAGCTTGGGATATTTCCGCTAAACTTCGTGAGAGAACTACCACCTGATCGGGATAAGATACGAAGGTAAAAAACAACGCGAGACACATCGCAAATTCTGAAATGTCAGTTCTCAAAATCTTTAACTCTTAATATTTCATGTTGCTATTCTCCTTGATAGGAAATTGCTCGCCGTTGAAATGTATGCTGCTCCAGTTCAATCGAACGAGTTAGCCATCAGAGTCGGAGACATTATTGAATTTATGGTAGAAGTCAGTCATGGATGGTGTTTTGGGAAATGTAATGAAAACCTTGGGATATTTCCATCGAATCTCGTCAGAGAATTACCACCTGATTGGAATATCAGTCCTAGGTAACAAGCAGCATATATATCAAGTACATATATAAGGGTGTGTGAAATTTATATCTCATCAAATATGTACACGAGAATTTATGTCCCGACATTATGTCCCGAGACCAAAAAATAGAGAAGCCTTTCATCATAAAGACTGATACAATATCATTATCAGGCAAATAAATTATACATATTTCTGGCGTTGTCACACATATCAGAGATCGTCCTCCAAAATTAATAATACACACGTTATTGACTTACTACTTGTTATTAGTTTGAGCTTTGTTTCCAACATAGTTCAAAAATTTAATACATGAATTTTTCCAAGTATATTGACCTTGAAATGGAAGGATTAACCTCGGTGTGACCCATCAATTGTATGTAGGTGTATATTTTTAACAATGTTCTTATGAGGAGTTTTGTAACTTTGCGGGACATTCAGAATTTTTTATGCATATGTACTACATATCAGATACCCAAATATGTATACTACATATTATAAAATTTGATTTTACAGACTGTTCAAAGTCCACGAGTCATTCAACTCAGAAAGTATCGATAGACTTTGCCTCGCTTCTGGTGATATGATCCAATTCGTTTTAGACCATGACGGTAACTGGTTCTGGGGAAGGATTGATGAGCAAATTGGAAAATTTCCCAGAAGCCATGTCACAGAAATTCTTGATGAGCAAATTTCCAGAACCGCTAAAGCTTCAAATATAGTGCAGGCTACTTCTGTAATTTCATCCTATCCCTGTTACTTGGATAAGTTGAAAAAGTCAGAAATAGAGACTTATGATAAGTGATGATATTCCCGAATTTACTGAAACGATCTTCTCTATAGATATCTGGAGGTGATTTTTCCGTATGAAGCTGGATCAACTACTGAATTGGATTTAGCCGTTGGAGACTTGATTGAATTCATTGAGGAAGTTGAGGATGGTTGGTATCGAGGAAGCAATTTGAAAAATGGAAAGACTGGGATATTCCCGTCCAACTTCGTTACTGAACTGTCTGACTTTGATAGTTATCTTAGAGGACTAGGGGCCAACTTTAGTAACAAGTCATCTCCTGAAATGGACCTTTTTAACCAAGACTTCTATCAGTCTGATATAATGAGCCTGTTAGAATGCAGTATTTGTCTTGACCTTTGCGCCGGAAGGATACAAGTGTAAAAATGGGCATAATTTTGCCACTCACACACCCTGGAACTGCAGAGTTGCCCAATTTGTAGGGTTGATTATAAAGAAGGATCGGTCAGAAATGTTTTGGCGGAGCGACTGGTTGCCAAGGAAAGGGAAAAGGAAACAAAAAATGCTATTTAACGGAATTAAAAACTATCTTTCCCATTTTGATTTTAAATGGTTTAAAATAATATTTTTTAGAAAATTATGTGGATAAAGTTTGCTTACATACGTATTTATCGTTGTTAACGAAAGAGATGCTTGATTTTAAAATGTGCTGAATGCGTTTGCTTCTCAATTCTTGCTTCTCAATCTAACTCTAATAGCTGCGAAGGCCTTGATGATTATGTAAATAATTTAAAATTATAACAACAAAATCTTAATAAAAGTGTGTAACGCATAGGTAAACTAAATCGCTAATCATGAAAAAAGCGTTATGTAAATGAAAATATATACCTATTTCGTGGGGAAAGTACCCAATGGTATATTTCATCCAGTTAGATGGGAAATGTAGCTATATAAATAGCTATATAAGTAGCTATATAATATAAATCAGGATTTATATTTCATGAGAAAAGTGGTGACAAGGAGCCCAATGCCTTGGACAACTGTCGACCCGCCGAAAACAAATCATTTGTAGGCGAAATTGCGAAAAATGGAAATGGAATGAAATAACATTTTTTCTAATCGATTGATTTGTAGTTTACAAATACAATCGGCTGAAAATGAATGAAAATGAAAATGAACCTATTTACCGTCTTTCCCTGTTCACGCGAAGCTTGTTCTACCACAGGTGACGTCGTCCTAGGCTCTATACCATATATCTCTGTTTTGAGTTTCGGACTCATCACGTAGAGATTGGGTGCTCTACATGGATCTCCCATCACTTTGCTGCCACCAGAGCCATTAACACAGCTGTTCGGGTAGTGGAGCAGATTAGTGACATCACGGCCTAGCATACCCACATGCATTCATGATGTAGGAGATACCTACCCCGTACTAACACCGAGCCAAGTAGGATTAGCAATAGCTTCCCGTCTGGTGGAATCGAACGTAGGACTGCGTGGTGACATTCCTACCCTCGTACCACCAAGCTAAAGGGCCGTGCTTGAAGTGTTACGTGGCAGAGATTTGATGCAATGAGATACGATTTGAGAATTTGTTTTTATCACAGAGATGATTTTGGTGTATGTACATATTTAATTCATTCTCATAATTCTAACGTGTGCGCGGTTAGATATTCCATTTGGGCAGTTGTGCATGTAATTGTTACATGCATACCCTACCAGCACAAGTGACGATTTCATGAAGGCAAAACTGTTGGCAAATGCCGATTTTGTTCCGATGTTATAGGTACAGTAAAACTGGCACCACACCTGTACAGAGTTAGTGCTAATTTTGTTGTACCAGTACTTTTGGCACAAATTCGGTATAAAATCTGTACCGGTTGATCGTTACACACCCAGCACCGTTCAAATTATACAAGTTTGGTGGAGGTAAATATCGGTACCGATGTTTAAGCCATCCAATCGGTACTGGATCGGCACCTAAATTTGGGTAAAGAAAACAACGGTACCAGCCAGTTACCGATTCGGTATTGGTGAGACTGCAATGTCGGGTGTTTTCATTTCTCAGTCGCGGTGAGTTAGATTACACGTGGTGAATAAAAAAATAGCAAACATGGATTTAAAATTGTTTTCAGTTGTCCATTTCATAGAGGAAAATAGTTATGAAGTTACCCCTTCCAATTGGATAACACCGGATCAAACGCTTGGTTGTTTTTCCTCTAATAAACCGAAAGGACAACAAAAACCTCAATCTACGCTTGGCCATTGTGGATGATCAAATCTTATGGCACATAAATCATAAACCTACATAATCCGATAATTTTTGATGTTTAATATTTTATTTTTTATACGCAGATACCTTCGAGCGAGCCAACACGAAAATCAGAAACGTAGTCAAAGGATTCGAAACTATGTAGTGACATTGAGAAGGTCAGGAAGTCTCGACGCAAAGTTATGTCTCAATTACTCAGAGAAGAAATAATTGAACCAGAGTCAAATTTAGGTAAGTCCTATCAACAATCTATAATTTAAGCATTAAGTAGATTTTCTAAAAGTCCCACATAATATAAATTAATAACTAAATCATTTCCAGGAGAATCCATCAAAACCAATAATGGTCCGAGGTCCGACGAGGAAGAAGATTTGAGCAAGTAGATTATTAATTTACAATAATAAATTATCGAATATTATTATGTTCTTGAATATAATAAATGCTGTAAAATACAAAAAATTGTACAGTATAACATTATTTTTATCCGTATTGTACCGTTACAATGCCGATAAATGGGTGCATATTTGGTGCTAGAGTAGAGGGCCGAGTAGGTACCAGCGCACCGGCGTTGGTTACGTGATGGCATATCGGTACCAAAACTCCACCGAATATCGGCATAGGATCGGTAGTGGTAAAAGGGGCACATCGGCGTTTTACCTTCGCCTGTGTTGCCAGCACCGGTTCGTTAAGAAATCGTCACTTTTTTGCTGGTAGGGTAGGTAGGTACGTATGTTATCATGAATTCCTTCGTCGACACCACCGGTACCCTAACAGAGTGCTGAGCTGACTTGAGCTTTCTAGGGGCGGGCTTCTAACTAACAAGAATTGAATTACCTCATTGTCACATTGTAAGCCTCAAAACTAGACATGGACCGAGTACTCGGCAGGTTTTGGCCGTCTTCTCACTACTCCGACTCGGCCGAGTATTTTTGCGTGCTCGGCCGAGTATTTCTTAAATTTTTATATGCATCCAGTACCACTTTACCCGGTACTTACACCGCGTAGTTCAAATTATCCATCATGCGATTTTTGCAATTAAACTCAAACTTACTTAAAAAATACACCCATGCAATTTGTTAATTCTATCCTTTAATCAACTTTAATCAAAATGTTGGAACAGGAAGAAAAATCAGTAGCTTCACGTGATTCCGTCCACCAGTTCTCAAAATAAATGTAGTGGTAATTAAATATTATGCAAAGAATGATTTTTTTCATGCTCTTTTTGACAATTTACTCGGTGGCCGAGCCTTGCTCGGTGCTCGGCAAACGAGCAGAAACAAGTACTCGGCAAAAACATAGCCAAGTACTCGGTGCTCGGCCGAGTCGACTTTTTCGGTACTCGGTGCATGTCTACTCAAAACATGATTTTGTTAAATTATAAAAACAGTCCAGAAATGATCATGTAGAAGAAATTAAGGAAACTTTTGTGAAAATTGGTTAAAAAAAATATTGTTGCAATCTAAAAATTGCAAAAGGTGTGATTTTTACAGCTTTAATCCCCTTCCACTCCGTGAGAGGGCAGGTTTGAAAAATAGTACAGTAGTAGTTGGAAAATTCAGCTCTACAAACGCCGAGAATTTTACTGATCAATGGTTTCCATCTTTGTAGCGTACTTTTTGCACCGCTGGTACCTTTCGAGAAAAGTTGATGTACCTTGTATGACCAGAAATATATTTATTTTTCATGTGTAAATACGTATAAAAGCCAGATAGTTCATTTTTTTTGGACACATAGGATGCAAATTAATTTAGAGCATAATTTCGTATTTGCGTAACTCTGGCAACACAATTTTTAGAGGTCCCTGATCCTTTAGTACATAGGTTCGCAATAATAATTATTATCTTCCCAAGCTTAGGTAAAATACATATATTTATAGGACACACAAATTCCGTAAAATTTATACGCCTATTGGGTTAATTTTACTCAATTTTTACTCAATTATTGCTTCATCCTTTATTTCGCCCATTTTGGGTAGGTTTAGTTATTTTAATTTAGAGTGCTCAATTTTCTTACATATTATAAAAATGTAGCTAGTGAGACAGACCCCTTGTAAACTCTGCCTGTCGGTGCAACCTTTGTTTGCAAAATTCATAAAACTTGATCTCATTTCCCATCTGGTTACGAACCAGTTCTTTAACCTCTTCGGAAATCTTGGGTTTCCCCTCATTTTTATTAATTATGCCCAACTTCTCTTCAGCTTTGACGTAAGTTTCCTTCGCACCGGCGAATACTCGAGGAATGTAGGCTTCGAAGACTTCCAGACTGAGATCTAGTTCTTCCAAGACGCCAACCACGGAATAATATTTGTCCACGTTTTCCATCGCTCTGTTCAACGCCCATTCACCATTCTTTTCGCTGAAAGAAATTTAATGGCAAAGTAAAAATTGTGGTATGACGATTTCATGCTTTTATTTGAAGTTATGGGTTAAACAGAACGAAAGCAGGCAGATTTTCTTTAGTTGTTAAAAACCCAGTTAAAAAACAATATGCAGATGGACAGAGTGGGGAACTAAACGTGTAGATGAGAGAAGGGTCCGTTGGATTATAAAATTCTTACTTGCATCGCTTATCCATTCCACAAAAGAACATCATTTGACTCCAAGCATTTTCAGGTTCGAATCGACACTCGTCATAATTTTGGAGCACACATGTCGAAAAATCCTGCAAAAAGTTATGATTCGTTTGTTAATCTCCTTTGAAGTACCTATGTAACATTAAAGTATTTACCATCTGTAACTACTTGGCGTCGTCGGGTGGGTTGTCCTTCTTAATTTTTGCACCATGCGACCTCACTCTGTTCAAGCGGATGTAGTAATACATGAAATTATCCGCTCCACGGGATCCCTCACCATGTTGATGTAAACGACCTGGTCGCAGCCACCCCCTGCACGTGTAAAATTTACCATGGCAACGTGCTTACTGTACACACTGGGTGGTTGCTTGGGCAGCTGACAGAGGGTGCGGGCAAGCTACTTTTCTTGACCACAGTTCAACCTGGGGTTCATCCAAGGGTGGACAGCGTCTTAGAAGAAGGGGAACCCATTCCTTTTGGACAGTCTCTTCATCAAAATTATGATCATGGTGCTCCCAACTTTTGGGACGCGGTTAAAAAATATAAGGTCTGGATTGTGCGCAGTGACGTTCTTGGGCTGGTCATCAAATGAACCCTTCGTTGAGGAAATGAAGAGAAAGAGTGTTAGGAAGTAATGAACGGACATTTTGGACTCGGTCCAGACTCAGAAATGGGGAGACGAAGGTACTCATGTGCATATATATCTCCCAAATCAGAGATCCCCTTGAGTTGAGTCGAGTCAAGCTTTGGACAAACTTCAAATTTTTTTATGGGACAAATCGAAACTTTGAATTACATAGGTGAAATTGGGTTTAATTGCATTTGTTGTATTTAGTACTAAATGTTTTACTGTTAACTACATACACACATGAATTTTTGATATAGATGATTTTATTCAAAAAATAAATTTATATGTAGCAATATGTTTGCTACTCCAAATATTGAAATGTTTTATGTCCAGAGTCTCCTAAAATTTTCATAGTAGTCGCCTGACGTTGGAAATCCGAGTACATTTGACGTCTCGCAATGATTTCAATAGAAGTACATATTCAAGATTTCTGACTTTTCCAAGTCTGGACCTTTATTTGGTAATGTGCAATGCATCAGTACGGGTTTTTATACAACTTTACTATACTCATTTTTGTATTTTTGGGGCGAATAATTTTTTGGCTAAAGACTTGGTGCATTAAGTATGTACTTATTCATCAGTTTTAGTTACCAAATTTAAATTTGGACTATTATTCTGCTTAGACTTTCCAGGCTGGTATCGAACTAGAGTTGAATTCAACTCGAAGGGAGCACTGGGTCCAGTTCTGCTTCAGACAAATAATAATTAATAGGTTAATTATTTTGTTTTTTCCAGACCAGTTCAAGACTAAAAAATTACATGTTAAAGATATATCTACATATGTGTGGCAAACCAAGTGTATGCACAAAAGTACGTCAGAGTAACGTAATTTTGAGTATACTTATGTACATGTTTCGTAAATTTTGCAATTGAGTTAAAATTCGAAACGCTATACCCTTTCAAAACATACTGAATTTGGTTGAAACCATATTTAACATTCGCATTCTGGTGCGTCTTCTGGAAAACGCTAAATTATGGGTGGGTTTATTTCTTAACGTAGACAGTTTCAAGTCTAGACCGAACAAAATTGCAGGCAATCGCCTCATAAATCAGCATTGTTAATTGAGCAAACGCACATTTGAACTTTGCGACAAACCATTATTACCTCGTCTTGGTAGTTATTAGCATGATAATATGTAATTGCACTCGAATATTCGTTGGTCAGTCAAATAACCATGCGTGCAAATATTTAAGGATCCAATTTATTCAGAACCATATCCTCAATTTTTTGCCCATTTGTCCATTTACTGTCAATTTGCACGTTTGGGCGTTTTGCCTGTGCATTGGGTTACCTAGGTGTTAAATATTTCACACCTACAGGAATGAAGACTAGCAGTGTGTCCAAAATTAATTCGGAACGCCCAAATGCCCGTTAGCTTAACTACACTCAAAACAAAATCGTAACCAAATCAATTCCGGGCGGTGTCACTATGTGACTTAACCGGATTGGAATTAAACCAACTCCGCGCGGATATAATATGCTTCACTGCAGCGGAATCATTTGTTGCTGGTTTGTAACAGGGCGGAGTTAAAACTAACACCACGTTAGTGTAACTTATGATTCCTTTAGGAGACGATTTAAATTTTATTTCCGGCATGGTAATGTTGAACGTCACAGTTTCGGGAATTTATTTATTTATTTTAAAATCTTTGAAATTTGTAAAAATTTATAAAATTTGTAGTAATTGTTACACAGTATAAATGCAATCTATTGCATATAAATATTTATAGGTAAAGACATATGTACATGCATGTTATTAATTACACAGTTATGTGATAACTCGATAAAATCGTGTATTATTAAGTTGTTAAAATTAATCAGCTCTGAAATACAATTATGTATAAAATCAGATATTATCCCAAAATTTGAATAAATCGGCCCCATTCCAAAACTAACTACTAAATAATTTCTGAAACTAATCCAAAATCTGTCCAGTGGAAGTTGTAATACTGCAATGAGTTGAATGAGATTGAAACACGAAAAAATTGTATTTAGTGTCTCCAAAAAAAAACGATGAAAATAATTTACCATATGGAGAGTCCAGCGTGACCTCAAAATTTCGCTTTTGACCAGGAAATTGACATCAGGGATTTTATGCTGCCTGAGAAAGATGAGAAAGACTTCGGAATAAATTTGATTGTCTTTCAGCACGATCTTATTCTCTAAATTTATTTTAAATTTATTTTACTAAAAATATTTATCAATGAATAGAAAATATTAAAGTACTTAAAGATTTAGGTTTAAAATTAGTTAACTTACACGTTCCTATGAAATTCTGATAATTATTTGGGGAAACAATTAACTTATTGAAACTCGGAATTGTTTTTCTCCATGTCGCTGCTTACGGTTCTAAGGGCAAGCTAAAAAGTTGAGCTTGCCGGGCCGTGAGATTGTTATATTTTTGTAATAAAACCCTCACCGAGAGGAATTGAATTTGTCTCCGCTGTGTGTGAAACATTGTTACCGTTGACGGGGAAGATTCAATTCCGCTCTAGTGTTAAGTCGGTGTTAATTTTAACATAAAAAGGTTACAACTTTATTCCATAGTGTATTAAATTTAATACTGCTAAATGTCGTTTGCCCCAATATCAACGGTGTTAATTTTCCAAGCGCACGGATACAATTTTGGAGGCAATATTATTTCCGTGGCCGTTATGTTCGGTATCACAATGGAGCGGTAATGATTTTTTTGTGGATTTTAACACCGCTTTGCTAAGAGTGTAATCCTACATTAGCGAACAATCTAGTTTTCGCATATAAATGGGCCATTATCAAGGTACATTGGACACATCGTCCTCACAAGCTGTATAATTTTCCTGAATTACTCACTACTTGCATAATAGGGAGTTTTAATATGTTAATAGTTAGGTATGAACTCACAAAAATTTCATATGCCACACCACCCGGAAATAAACTTTGCAGCGAGTCCCAGTTTGACTTTCAACATTCAAACGCGCGTATGTTTAAGTAACTTAACCAATGATAAACTTATCACGTATAAAAAGACAATGCTAATGGAAATTAGGACATATTAGGGTTAGTCAGAAAATTCAGTGTTCTTACTAAACTCGGAATTTTCATTTGCCCGACACGAGCATCCAGAAATTTAAATTTAATCCTACATCTTAAAGGAAAATGGTTCCTAATCCAAAAATACCAGCATTAGGAATATTCACTATTTTGCATCTGAAATTCAATATTTAAAAAATTTTGTCATCATTTTGATAAAAACCTGCTCCAAGCAATTTTGCGGGGCCTTTTAAGATAGCGTTAATGCCATCTTGGTAGTTAATGACAACACATTTGGGTTGAAAAGACCCCCACCGGCCAACCACTTGACCGATCATGCCCATCTTCGAACTCATTTTTACTTTTGACCCGAAGATCAAGTGTACAAAATTTCCAGTCGATAGAATTTCTTTAAAGAGAGTTATCATGCGTACAGACAGACGGACGGACAGACATCCTGACAAATCTATAATCCCATCTTAAAAGGCCTAAAATTAATAAAAATCTCAATCCCAAATCTGTAAATAATGGAAATTTACGAATTTTTCCCATTGACAAATTTTACATTGTGATCTGACAATTTAAACCATCCTGTATCTAAATATATGTAATGTAACGGAAATAGAAAATAAAAGTGGTAAGTTCCTGATTGTCGAAAAAACATTGACAAAAAAATATTTGTTTCAAATAAAATCAAACTATATTAGTTTTACCCTAGTCATACCTTTTTTTAAAAGGTGAAATAATTTAGGGTTCCACATCCTTCAAAAACCAAACCGTGATTTCTGGTGTTGACCAAATAACAAAATCATATTGAGGAGCATACCAAAGTTTTAAATATGTAATAATGATTTTAAATATGTAAACCATGTTCGACCTACACAGATTATTTAATCACTTTTATCAAATTTATTTATTTATATCCAAAGTGTTCCCATCATACATTCTAAGTAAGTATATTTGTTTATGGGATGTACGTATTTTAATTTAGAGTATCACGTCGTACACAATTTTGACAATGAAACTTTTGCCTCCCAATAGAAATTTGACCATGGTTTGGTAGTACATAAATTGTGTTTAATTGATTTTCTGATTAGGAAACCCTCTTGCAAATTCTGCCTGTCGATGTAACCTCTGTCTGCAAAATTCATAGAATTTGACTTCATTTCCTATTTCGTCGCGAACGAGCTGCTTAATCTTTTTGGGAACGTTGGGTGAAGTGGGACTCATGCTACTTCGGTACGTGTGTTTAGTTATTGTTATATATGCTGGTCATTATCGCCTATAAATATACGATCAACTGCTTCAGAAATAGAAAGCAGGTCCACTAAATTCTTCCCACCGTTCACGATAGATTTTTCGACATGAATTTTCCTCGGGTTACAACCTTATTGACATTTTTCGGAGTCGTGGCGGAAATGCAAACCACGGTAAGAAACACCCCAGTTCAAAAATTATTCTTCTATCAAAACTTACTCATCCTGATTTTCAATAATACTCGTCATTTTTGTCATCTCCCCTTCATTTCACTTTAACGTAGTTTCCATATAGTTTAAAACCTTACGCAATGTACAGGGTGGTTTAAGTGTCACGCTACAGCGGGAAATTTTTCAATGGGAAAAATTAGTAAATTTAAATGAGTTACCGACATTTTGTCTCTGAAACTCAATATTTTAAAAATTTTGCCATCAGGCTTCATAATAATTAATAAAAATTGCAATCCCAAATCTTGTAACTATTGGAGATTTAGGGGCTTTTCCCATTGAAAAATTTTCCATTGTTGCGTGACATTCTAACCACCGAGTACATATCTACCACGCATACGGTGGAAAATGGAAAGAGTGATGCACCACTTCATGCGCCCTCATTAATCTGAACAGTTTGAATAGTGCATTTATTTGCATTCAAATGAAACAAAATACTCAAAATTGTATACTAATTAGCTATGTTTGTAGTATTAGCTCACCCTGTATTAGTAATTCAATAGCACGCGAGCTATTGAATTACTCTTGTCCGTCTGCTTGTCTGTTAACGAGTTTTTGGCATCAATTGATGCTAATTATTACTAATCCCCACTCTCATTTTTCGAAAACATATGTAGTCGCACCATTGGTATCGAACAATCCATGACGTAAATGATGCGAATCTATTGACAAAATCCAAAGAGAAAGGACTACAATTTTGAGATAAGTATCGAACAATCGCTTATCTGAAATGATGCGAGAGAACTTGAAGAATCGATACAAAACTTATTTACCAAAAGTGAAGAATAAGTGGAAAAAACACTTACGAAAATTTGTCACCACGATTTCATGGTCACTTGACAAAAATCGAAATTACGTCAAAATTAGATGCTTATTACTTTACAAGGGGAATTTCATTATATAATGGAATTATATAATTATAATTATATTTCGTTATATATATAATAAGTTTATATTTATTATATTTATCATAATTTTAAGGGAAAATTTTAGAAATCGAAAAACAAGAATGATATGATTTCACTTCAAGTTATCACAAATTATTTTGTTATTCAAAAAACGGTATCGCTGTCAGGGGCGCTTGATCAGGGAAACATTAGTGAGGATTCAGGTTCACGCCTTGGTCTTGATTCATTTCGTCAGATGTTTTTCGAATGTACACACTTTCAAGAAATTTTCTGTGAACGCCGTTCGGGTAGAATGAGACTTGCTGAGTCCTGGTTGATTCTGTGGTCGGGATTTTCCAGTACATATGTACAATGCCACCTAATAATTTATTTAATCAAGAGATGAACACCAGCTGTGTGGAAAGAAGCCCGTTCTGCGTATCGGATTCTGACTGCTGTGGCCACCGGTGCGTCCCCCTCATCTCGCCCAAAATCCCAGACACAACGATATACAACGCCCATTTCGCTGCCGGATTACGGGGCCAAAGTTATTTCGATCTGTCCAACGTCCACGTCTGTTCGACGGAGAAGATCCAATACGACAAGGTTACAAGTCCTTGCGAGGAGGATCTAAGAGGGCCCACGCGCAAGCCCAGGCCCAGGTCAACAACAACTGGATCACATACAACGGAATCACCCATACCGGGATCACCGGGTCCACAGTATCCAGGGTACCCATCGTACCCAGGGAACCCATCATACCCAAGGAACCCATCGTACCCAGGGAATCCATCGTACCCAGGGAACCCATCGTACCCAGGGAACCCATCATACCCAAGGAACCCATCGTACCCAGGGAACCCATCGTATCCAGGTTATCCACAAGATCCACAGTACCCTACATGTTACCCGAAAAAGTTACAAAACGCGATTGGCATAGAGTTAGACCTATTTGCCGAATCCGTTCCCCGGGGTTGTCGCCCTTTTGTAAAAAAGACCACGAAAATATTTGCCAGATATGTGCACCAAGACCCTTTTGGGGAGGAAGCCTCCTATGGGGATGATTGTCCGGCCAATACTTAACTTACGTACCAAGATGAATAAAATGTAAATATGGTTGCTCACTAAGTTCTCTCACTCTTGATTTAATCCTTTATTAGCTCGCCCTGCGTAGCACGAGAGCTATTGAATTCCTCATGTCCGTCCGTCTGTCTGTTAACGAGTTTTTTGCATGAATTGATGCTAATTAAAAATCCCCTTGACAACTATTGAATATGTTAGGCGCACCATTGGTATTGAACAAACCGAATCGATTTTTTTAGTAAATAAATAGCACAGTTGATATATAACAATCGGTAACACAAAATGATGCGAAATAATTTGGGGATGGGATGCAAAACGCACCAATAGTGCAGAATATCCGGGAGAAATGATCATACAATTTTGACAAAGTTTTCAAAATTATGTATCCCGGATGGTCGCTACTGCTTCACTAATGGTGCAATGGCCTGCCGTTTCTTTTGCACCATAAACGGCATATATATAATGAATATATGGGACTTTTAATGTACGACTTTGTTAGTCAGCTTTTCTGATGTGAAATTTGTGTAATGCAATGATAATTAGTGAAATAAATATATATACCATGAATATATAAGAGTTGTGACATATTTTGTTGGCTTAGTCCGCACCATCAGTGCAAAGTTCTCTCTAAATTATTATGACAGGGTGAGCTACTTCTAACGTTACTACGGTTTATACTGGCTGGTGTGATATTACCTTAGCGTAGTTTGATGGGAACTATTTATTCTTAGTGAGGCAAACACGTAACAACGAATACAATGGAAGCGCAAACCATGTTCAGCCTAGATTATTATTTGACCATGTTAATTTGGTAGAGCAAGTCCTCAGAAACAACATTTGGTTCGGCACTTGGGCAGATGCGCAAAATTCAGCAAGTTCTGCGAGCCGCAAGTTTGCAAAAACGCTTTTAGTAAAAGCTATACTATAAACTGGAAATGTTTATCTGCAAAGGAAGCGAAAGTAATTTTCCGTGACGCAAGTGAAAGTGAAGAAAGTTGCCAACAGATATTTCCAACGAACAATATAGACACAATAAAAAAATAATTCGGTGGAATTATGAACAATCCTACTAAATTTTCATGAAAATCAAATAAGCCCATCGCCAGGCGGGAGACGGGCTACTTCGCTAGTTTGTTAATACAAGAGTTGTCTCCCATCGCGTGCAAATATATTATTCCATACATATTATATTAGGAAGTGATTATCATCTCTAAATTAAAACCTTTATTATAAAAATATGCCCAAAAATTATATACAAAATACAGCTAGACATAAATACATAACAATGTATGCTTGCTGCCTTACCTTTTCCAGCCACAATTCCTAGTTCAACTTTCCGGAATAAAGTCTCCACGCTTTAAACAAATTTGACCATTTCGAGGTATAAACGTCTCGTCCCATGAAGTGAATAATACAAAAAATCAGTTATTTTAATCAGGTTCGGTGAACCAGGAAATTCGAATATCAAACCATAAGTTTTTCCAACTGTCTTATTAGGGTGGCAACAAAAAGACCAGCTAGAGCATAAAAAGATCGGCCAAAGTTCTCACCAGTATATAGTTTAGCATCAAATATATATATGGCGAACATCAACTGTCATCATAGATAACACATTTCAATCGGTGAAATCTACATAACTACTATCGAAGAATCTACGTTATGGAAATGTTCAATTTAAAATTTTACCTTATCTTTTCCGTCATAATTTTTGCACACATAGCACTTAACTCTGCCGACATGATATCAAATATCGAACAGTTGACCTCGATTCAAGGCTGCCACTTAATCTTCTTTTATCAAACCTTTCCGGGCTTCCCTATTTTTAAAACGCCGCTTTCCATCTGGAAGACCAACTTTGAAGAAGAAAATTCTTTCCCCCCAAGTAATTTTAGTTTCCCGGTCGAACGCACCAGACAAATTGACTGTTTCTCTCTAATTAGCGTAATAACAGAGCTGACTTATAAGGAGATAGAAGGACACCAATCTTACAACCAGGTTTACAATTGCATAAATTGGATGAGCTACAATTCCCAGACTTTCTTCAAAGACAATGCTGTAGTGTCGACTAGAACCATGGATAGAGGCAAGGTTGCCATAATAATTCTGCTACAGTCGGCCCCATTTAACGAACTGGGGCCCAATTCGCAACAAGAATTACTACATCAAACCATATCTGAAGATATCCTTCTTTACCAGGTCAGAATTCTTATTATAGTCCGAAACGCTGATAACAAACGAAACTCTGCTTATACCGTCTGGGATCCTCCGTCATTAGCATCGGGAACAGATGGTCCTTTGTTTCTCCAAACAGATCCCAAGCTTCCTAATGAAATTTCTGCGTTTTGGGAAAGATTCAGGCTAAATAAGCCCCTCAAATACCACGCAAATTTGCCACATATTCAAGATATTTTAAGTACTTTAAACATTTCATACCTTCCGGGTATCGAAGGTCCTTCCATTTTAGAGGGTGCCCTTGACCAACCTTACCTGGAGTACAACGTTAAACAAAATATAATCCCGGTTGAGACCTCTTCATTCCGATTTTTAACGTGTCATTCCGAACCAGAACTTTCATTTGAATTTTATCTGAAACCGTTCCAGTGGCAAGTTTGGGTTGCAATTATTTTGTCCGTCCTTTTAATTGTTGCGTTTCTGCATTTCTATGGAATCCTGAATCCATATCCGACCTCCTTCTCGCCAGTGTTTCAAATCATTGGAATACTTTTAGAAGAAGCATTATCCGCGCCGAGCACATTACTGAAATCACAACCTTTTCGAATCGTACTGATTTCCTGGCTTTTGATGTCCATCATACTAACAAATGCGTACATTGGGGTTGCAATAACGGATCTCAGTTCGCCCCTCAAGTTAAAAAGTATTAGCAAGTTTGAACATTTAAAGACAACCCAATGCCAAACAGGGTGTGATTGTGGGGAAGAATTTGGGTATTATGAGACGAACTATACCCGCTATTTAACCGCGCTGGATAGACGCATTTTCAAAATGGGAACACATTTCGAATGGGTGTCAAAATTTGAGAATCAAGTAAATCCGAAGTTGGGACATCTGAGTAATTTTGAGTTTGGAAATGTTCTTGAGCCCTTAAAAGCAAGATTGGTCTTGCTTGTCCAATCTTTAGACAGGAATTGTTTGGAAACCCCAAAATTTGTAATGGATCAATTTTACTTGTTAAGTTTATTTTTCCCGAAAAGAGGATATCTTCCGGATTTGAAGAATGGCACGATTTCCGTTATTTCCGCGATTGAGAGGAAATTAGTGTCATGTGGAAGAACCGTGTTCATCTTAAAATCTAAAGAACTTGAAGCCGAATATAAATTCTTGCATGGAAGTTATAAAAATTTAACATTTTTTAAAAGCGACGTAACGTTAAGTACAATACTAATTGTAATCATGACGTTTGATGGGTCTGATACACCCGGAAAAATTGTAAGGCTTCTTGAGACTGGGATTTATTCAAAAATTAGGACCAAACTGGACTTCATAACATTTTTGGAAAGATTCAATAATTTTACGTGGAAGAATTCCCGACAATTTTTAAGAACTGTTAAACCAATCTCGATGTTTGGCAGTGTACAAACCATTTTTATTATATACGTGATTTTCGTAGGGATCAGTTTGGCTGCGGGTGGGGGAGAAATTTCGTGGAGAAATCGAGTCAGAATCTATCACAGTTTGCGTGGCAAAGTTCGCGGGGGTAGAGACATAGTTTGGGAAAAAATAATGAAATGGATCGAATTAATGCGCCGTGTAGGCATAATATTTAAGTACGTAGTACTTCGTCAACAAAGGGATATGTCGAGGCATCCAACTAATATGCACACATGATCCATGGGCCATCTCCACGAGAAAGTATCTTAATGCAATCGGCACTTGGAACCAGGCCTAGGTCTTTGTCTTGAGTTAAGTTTACCTTTTAAGATGCTGACTCTTATCACACAAGCTTGACTTCATTTAACAGCCTTTTACCATGAGAAAGATGTTCACAAACTAAATGCTGATGAAATCTGTAATTGCAAAGAAGAGAAATCTGTGTTTTTAATGTGCTTTCGCACTATCTGGTGTATGGTACTGGTAGGATGTGAATACGTGGGTACGTGATAAGAAAAGGGATACGACCTTTTCAATAAAATTAGCCACGCAACTCTATTTACAAATACTTAAGAAGGCGGAGTATGATAATAGAGTAGACTGGATTAAAAATTTTACTATTTTTCACATACCTATGTACTTATGCAGCCTGATGCGGGCCGGGGCCATAGCTGAGTGGTTAGAGCCTCCATCTCTTTCCGCAGAGGTCCCCGGTTCGAAATTTGGTGGTGGTTGGAGTTTTTGGTAAATCAACAACAGCGTACTGGATAGTTGTCTACTTGGGGATAGTCAGTGCCTGAAAAAGGCAGAAGCTGACTCCTATCTGGGCTAAAGACTCCGGTACGGTAAATGCTGATGAGTGATACGTGTTTTCTCCAACCCAGTGATTTGCATTAACGCTACTGATATGATAAGTAGTATTATGCAATCGTAACTGTCCAAATGGAACCTATCCCAACCTACCTAGTTAAAATCTACCTGTCCTTCCTACCTGCCTGTATGCAAGAGCCATGAGCTAATACGCGTACGTTAAACCCCTCCTTTTTTTATGAAGCCTGATGAAAGATTATGAAACCTTATGAAACCACTGCAAAATTATTCCAATAAACAAATCTTCCCATTAGTTTGAAGTGTTTTATTTCATTCAAAAGGATAATCTGGACACTGACACAGCTAATGCAAAGATCACAATTAAGTAGGTTTATGTACAATATGTAAATTGTAGTGTAGCTTGGATGTTATGCACGTATGTATTTACTGACTACTTGTAACTTGTAATTCCATGGGTCATGGCCCTTGTAAGAATTTTGTAAATAAATTCAAATTCAAATTATTATTGAATTATGCAATTGGTAAAATTAGTTTTTTGTTAATATGCACGTTCGGGTGAGAGAGGTTCCCTGGGAAAATTATCCTTATGCAATCAACCCTCCAATCTAAATACTTACGAGTGACAATAATGAAAACCGGAATCACTTCATACCTTTAAAATTTTGATTTCGATAAAATTCTTAGCGTTGGTAGGGCTGATTTTTATGAGTCCAACGGTCCAAGTCCGGTGTTTCTACTCCACCCCCTCGCCGAGTGGGAGGAGCTCAAAGTTGAATAAATCGCTCTAGTCTGCGATTTTTTGCTTAAAGGAGGGCCAATATTTTTGAAAACGGTTTTCACCAAAAGTTTCCTAATTTTTATCTCTACAACCCTTTTCGAGCGTTTTTTGAAATTCTCAAAACGGATGTCGCGATTTTGGAGTAAAATTAGGGAAAGGTCAAGTCTCACATAACCCCATAATTGGGGTCAAATGAGACACCATTGGAAAGCTCTCAGCGCTAGGGTTAAGAATATATATACTTTGTCAGGTGTATGACCAATCCCTGCTGTTCTAGAGACAAAAATATTCTGAGCTTCTCCCTATTCCATTGTTATGTTAGCTCCCAATCTTCCGCTGTGTTAAATTTTGGAACATTCCAGATTCTCGTTCTCATGCACATATCAGACCTGTTGGACCCAGAACCATGACATTTCGTCATTTTATGATGTTTAGCATAAATTAGGACGGTTTCTGAACAAATTCGCGTCATTTAAAAAAAGTCGAAAATCCTGAGAAAAAACTTGAACCTTGAAAATCCAAAACCCTGACGTCCGTTTTGAGAATTTCAAAAAACGCTCGAAAAGGGTTGTAGATATAAAAATTAGGAAACTTTTGGTGAAAACTATTTTCAAAAATATTGACCCGCCTTTAAGCTAAAAATCGCAGACTAGAGCGATTTTTCCAACTTCGAGCTCCTCCCACTCGGCGAGGGAGTGGAGTAGAAACACCGGACTCGGACCGTTGGACTCATAAAAATCAGCTCTACAAACGCTGAGAATCTTATCCAAATCAAAATTTTAAGGGTGTGAAGTGATTCCGGTTTTTATTATTGTCACTCTTACTTAAATACCAAAACCCCCAACTCCGCTTAATTTGGTCACCTTTTAACTCGGTCAAAATAGGATATATAACTCTGGTATAGTGTATTACGGATGCATGTACACTCAAAATAAAAGTTTGTCGAATGAACACCGCCGGTGTCAGTATATGACTTAACCGCCTTGGTGACAATGTTGAGTTATGATGATTTTGATACCGGTAGTTATAATGTTATGACAGGACGGAAAAAACTTATTACTACTCGGAATCACAATTGTAACCAAGGCGGTTAAGTCATATATTGACACCGTTTTGTTTTGAGTGTACTGTTAATTTTAAACCAAAAGTTAATTTGGGTATCATATCGATTGCATAAATAATTACAGAGTGAGGAATGGGATGAGACTCACTGTGGGATCCAGATGTAAGTAATGGCCAATGGTCAACGCTTTTCGAACCTTCGTTCTTCTTCAGGACCGGAGGGATAAATTAAAACAAAAAAATAATTAATATTAAATCACGCATAAATAATTATGATTGATAACAACGAATTAAAATGCTCATGATTTCCTTTAAAACAATAACGAATATTTATTTTGGCTACATGGTTTCCTTTTTATTTTGTTTTTACAAGAAAATTAATAAATCTGTGTTGTGGTGAACATTAAAAGAAGAAGAATTTTTTACATACAAAGCTTTATAGCTAGGCAGTACTCTCCTTTTATTGTTTACACCATAGGTTTTAACATTCGTGAAATGTTTTACATTTTATACATTTTTTATGAAAATTCAAAAATTTGGGAAGAAAAACACTTTTAAATAAGCATCTTAACCAGCGCGAAAATATGTGGCCGAAAAAATTTCGGCTAATTTTGAGAAATTTTCGTATCGATGTAAATTGTGCATGTCACAAATTTGTCTAGAGTTCATCCCCAACCGAAACTAAAATAGTGAACAAATGTGCGTATCTCAACCTTAAGAAGTTGCACATTTTCATTAACTTTATGTAACTTTACGTATATGCTTCGTAATTTAATTAGCAACCGGATTCTGCCAGTGTATTTAAGAATGATGGTATTCTCGTTAGTAAGAATGCCATGTTCTGAAATGCTAATTGCCCTACCTTATTGTGAATTTTTTGAAAATTTCTCCACAATTTTACCCAATGATTCTACCAAAGGTTGAAGTAAAACTGAGGCGAGGAAGGGAGATACATTCACTACATTCATACATCTGCTTGTATTGCTTGTGTACATGAATAAATTGGATAGCTCAAGTGTTTCCAAGTTTTTTGAAAATCCTCACATGTTTTTGTCAGGGCGAAAGTGCCTATTAAATACGTTGGGCTCGGTAACCCTTTGTGCATGAACCCATTCTGAAAAGGACCTTCTCAGGTAGTGAAAAGTTGATGGCGACCTCCAGCCATCGAGCATAGTTCGTATCCGTGCAAAGCTAATCCTGTGTCCGACACTGCGCCGCACCTCGAACTGTACATAGAATCCGAGGGCACACTGCGGGGAATCGATTTTTAATAGTTAGCACACTTTTTAACAAATTGCACGTTTGAAAACTTATGAACCTCATCAGTACTTCCCCAGATAACCGAGGGCTGTCCGTTGGACCCTGTTCGTGAGACAGCATACCCAGCACGGCGGAGATAATGGTCTCCATTCTTATGAAAATTGTGGGCCGATTAAGAAAATATTTGCAAATGAGGGCAGATATTTTTATTATTCACCAATTCCGCGAGTGCTGAAGTTGAGTGGTAAATGATGCCAGGGTTTAATCGCAGAGTTGGTTAACCTTTCTCAAGACAGTTAGTTTTGAGACAACTTTTTTATCTTTGCCTCGATGCAGCATCCATTCGACGGAGTGCTAGACTAATAATGCACAAATCAGCCATGCTGCTAACGGATTTACTTAAAACCAGAGCTAAAGAATCAAGTAACTACATTTGGCGTAACGCTTAAGCATTTTGGTAAAATGAACGGATTTATGTAAGCTGGTAAAAATCTGCATTTTCACAATCGAAAATCGCAAAAGTGAACGCAGCATTAGATAATTTTGTAGGAGCGTCAGTTCTACAACCAGCGGCATTGTTAAGGAATGCTGGATAATTTTAAGTGACTATGAGTGAAAAGCAAGTAGTAAAAATTTATGCACAGCAAGTTCTTCCTTTAATAACGCAGAAAACTGCTTATTCTCTGATTTATTAAAGATTTTTTTTATTAATCATGGACATATTTACATATTCCTATTTAAGAAGAAGGAATTGGTGCAAAAAAATTATTAGTACACTCTTAGAAATGGGGTTACGATTATATCCAAAAAGTAAAAGTATATGACTCTACCGCCGTGGTAATGAATTTTTAACCAACTTGTTATAAATTTATCAGCTCTGGTGACAATTAAATACGAAGTCGGTGAAACTTTATAATTCCTCGGTGACCACTCGATGACAAATTTATAACCATGGCGATAGAGTCACATAGGATGCGATTACAAAGGAAAGAAACTTTTGAAAAAATGCCAGTAAAATCCGAAAAACTTAATTAATTCCAAAGAAATTTTCAGGGGTTATAAACAAGGTCTCTACTATTCAATTTTTTGCTTGATACGGGCCATAGACCCCCATCCTTCCTATCTGGCGAATTATTTGCCTCGCGGTCCCCAGAAGTGCTTTGCCACTCTTTCTCGCTACCACTTTTGAGGTGTGTGTCCAAATGTGACGGAATCTTACCAAGTTTTTGGCTGGTTTTGTTCGACGACTATATTGTCTCTTGCATAATGCCAAAAATCGTTCAATTGGTCGTGCCTGAGGGACGTAGGGAGCACATTCCTTTTTTGCAAAAAAATCGATTTTTTTCGACCGTAGGTAGCTCAGAACAACTTTTGAAGAATGAGATGTTGGTGTGTCCGGTCAGAAAAGTACATTACGATTGTTGATAAAGGGGATCAAGATCTTCTTTACACAATCGTTCAGATATTTCTCCGAGGTCGTGGTGGCTGTGGTCACGGACGGTTTTGAGACGTCCCCCAATGAGTCCAATCCTTGCCTGATTATGTGCTTTGTGGGGAATTTTGACTTCGGCGTGTATTTGAAGGATTCTTTACATGTTTTCTTATTAGTACATGAGTAGTACTTCCTCGCAGGGACTTCATCTGGATCAATCGAGCACTTGGTCTCATCATCCATGACCAGAATCACGAGCATGTTTTGCTTGACTCGTTTTTCAGCAATCTGCCGAGAGTTGGGATTTGCTCTTTTTTGCTGACCTTGGTTGTACTTTGGTGCAGGTGTCGCCCTATAGGATTTGACCCCCAACTTCGTAGGTTTAATGACATACTTACAACCTTAATTTTGCTATTTTCAATTTGTAGCTCAAATTACTATCTGATATCCCAAGGTTATTTTTGTTTTCTTTCTGAACTCTACGTATCACTTTGGGGGTCGCTACACGAGCTGGGCGATTTTTTCATTTTTTGAATTCAGCATTCCTCCTCCCCTCATACATATCTAAAACTTTGCAAATTGCCCCATTATAAATTGTTTCTCTTTCGAAGTGGCTATTAACCATTATCCGGACGCGCCCGCACACGTTTTCGTAGTAGTGGCAAATCTTTTTTGAGAGTTGTTCCCGATTTTTTGTTCTCATTTTGGAACTAGTCGAGATATCGACTTCCGGTTTTCTGATTTGGAGAGTAAATCGCATGGACTACAAAACTACGGCGTTTCAATTCAGTGGCAATTTTTCTTCCATATGAATAAATACATTTTCCAAAAGTTTCTTTCTTTTGTAATCGCATCTTAGGTGTCCTTTTTGGTTTAAAGCATAACCCCATTTCTAAGTGTGTAGACAGACGGACAAGAAGAATTCAGTACCTCGCATCTTCGCAGGGCGAGCTAACGAGTCATTGTCGAGGTCCATCTCGCCTTGCCCCATACCTGGTGTAGCCCAAATATTATAAATCATCATGAAGATTGAGCCAATAACTGTGGGACCTGCAGTCATATAGTAGTATTTGAGGATGGTGAATACGTTCCAGGACTGCTCCTGACTCGCGGAAAGGTTCCTCCACGCGACTTCGAGGGTCCCCAGATCGGGAATTATGTAGTTCATGATCGCCAAACTCGCCACAGCAAGAAATGCCAGCTCTAGCGAATGTTGGCATTTTCTGTCCATTCCTTCCTTCTACCCGGGTTTCGGGTGGAAACCTGGAGAATAAATTTGAACATTAGTTTCACCACTTTTTATGAAAGTTAAAGCTATACTTAAATATGTATACAAATTTTAGGGGACGGGGTAACTATGCAGGAGACGAGTTCTTTGTAATTCATGCATACCTGTTCACCTTCATTCATTTGAGTGGTTATGATAATGAATGAAAATCAATGAAACTATCACTTGAATGAAAATTACTGAAAGATTCAATCATTTCGGATGAATACCTGTGAATGAAGGGATTTCTCACTTGGTCCTTTATTCAAAATACATATGTCTGTATGCTTCACCCATGGAGGGAATGAAGAATTGATGAAGTGAAATGAAACAGAGCCGTACCGTGAAATTTTCAGGCCTGGTATGAGCTTCAGTGCCGGGCCCTTCATGTTAAATATATTCGATATTACGCAATCGTTTTCACTCCAGAATACTAGTAGTATTTAGGAACGAAGTAATATTTTACCTATTTAGAGCACACTATTTTCCCAGATCCACGGGAAAATAGTGACAATTAAATTGTAATTTTAAATTGCTCAGACACCGAAATAACTCGAACCATAATTTTCGTTTTCCTGAATGTTCGTGTTTTCGGTTGTGCCAGAATTTGTGAATACATTTTAAGCCAAATCAGGGTTTTTCAAAGTAATAAATTTTTACCCCATTTCAAAAAATGAAAGCACTTTATTGCACAGAATTACATTGAGTTTAAGAAACTTCCACAATTAAAAAAAAATTTCGAATTTTCTGGTCTGTAACATTTTTTCAAAATTTCGAAATAGCATCAAAATTTCAAACATTAAAAGTTTTTCCAAAAACAGTTTTTATAATTTTATTGAGGTAATTTTTTAGCAAACATGTTACTTGCTTGTTGAAATAGAGTTAAAATTTTAAAATTAACAACGTTTTGAAAAATCCTGCTTTGGCTGACAATGTATTCAAAACTTCTTCCACAACCGAAAACACGAACATTCAGGAACATGAAAATTACCGTTCGGGTTATTTGGGTGCGTGAGCAATTTAAAATTGGTCGGGTCAAAATTTGAGGAAACCACTTCATGCCGACCCATTTTAACCTTAAACGAATTATCATGCATGGAATTAGTATGCGAGAATCTGTATTTTTCTCCCTCGCATGAAAATATCACGGTAAAAATAGAAATTCTCGCTCACGGATTCCGTCATAATTTCATTTAAGCTGAGCATTATGAAAAATCCTGAAACACGTGTTCAATTATTTGTCTAAGGTTACATAATTATCGTGGTTTCGTCAAAATCGAAGCGAGACCTCTGGCGTCGTCGCATTGCCGATTAAGGGGCCTAAGTTTATACCAAAGTTTGTCCCTGGCTTATGGTAAATTTGCTCCCTAGCAAGGCACATTTCAAGTTGCCAAAAAACATGAAGGTTCAGCTAAGATGACGATTTTGCATATTAATTTAAGATTCGAAAGTCAGGCTAGTGGGAATGAAACTTTGCAGTCAGAAATGGGAATGACTGACTTTTGAGTTAAAAAATGTTTTTGGATGACTGACTTTTGAATAAAAAAATGTTTTTGAACAGGTATGCATTCATTCCCAAGGTGATAAAATTATATATGCATTTGTATACTTTCCCCTCAACGCAAAATACCATTCTGCATAAATGTTTGCATCTGGCTTGTGAGAAGTACACCTGTTCCCTTTCATTCATGTGACTAATTGTGATAGTGCATGAAAGTGAATAGAAAATGAATTTTTTGTGATTTCAATGAATATGAATGAAAGATTCCGTCATTTTAGATGAATGAATGTGAATGAAATGATTTTTCATTGTCAACCCTGTGCTTAATACGTGAGGCGAAGTAGGAACTCAAGTCCGATGAAGTTAAGTGAAATGAGTTTGCAAGAATTTGAAAGAAAACCTTCACTGGAAAAACGGGATGAGTGATTTTCGAATTAAACACAAATTTTTAAACAGGTATGGTAAGAGGTCGCACATTGTGATTAATTTTATGGTGGTTTAAGTAAGGATCTGGTTCCAACAAAGTCTATCCGTGCACGGTCAAGGAATGCCATTATTTTGGCATGGCCTTGTCAGAATAATGAAATTCCTTACCCAAGTAATGTTTCGAAATGTGAATTATGTATGTATCTCACCTTCTTTTGAGAATTTATTTGCTAAAAATGTCCCCACAATTTTAATGTACAATATTCTACCAAAGTCTGGATAGAAACTGACAATGCGATGGTGTGAAGTGTAACCCTCCGATTTGGCTGACATTTTGAAATTAGGTGGTCCAAGTCAATACAACCAACGTTTCTTCAGCCAGTTTGTGCGATGGTTGTAGTTACTCAAAATATTTGAGGTCAAAGTTGAAAAAACGGCCGACTTTTTTAGGCGGAGTGAGAAAACTCCACTTCCATTCTCTTCTCCTCGCATTGATTTTCACTCCGAAAAATAATTCATTTCATCACTTTTAAGTTTAATTTGTTATAGAAAAATATTAATTATTCATTGAACCTGGGTCTTCGACTTTGTTTTCAAATGAATTGGAAATCAGAATAACCAACGGTTTCGAAATGGAAAGTAAGTTAAGTTTTTCCATGTTTATTTGCCTTTAATGAATTTATAAATTAATATTTGTATGAATTTTTAATGCAAAGAAGTAAAAATCTCACTTATTCAATTATGAATTAAATTAAGTGAGTACTAGGCGTGTTAATTCCTATTTAATAATGTTTTATTTTGGTTATTTTGCATCACTGCTTACGCTTGTGTATGAAGGCGTATTTGTGAGAAACCTGAATAAAATCAATGCGATTATAAATTCAAATAAACATGGAAAAACTTAACTTATTTTCCATTTAGAAAATGGAAAAATGGTTATTCTAATTGTCAATTCATTTGAAAACAACGACCAAGACCCAGGTGCAGTGAATAATTAATGCTTTTCTATAATAAATTAAATTTAAAAGTGATGAAATGAATTATTTTTCGGAGTGAAAATCAACGCGAGAAGAGAATGGAAGTGGAGTTTTCGCACTCCGCCTGAAAAAGTCGGCCGTTTTTTCAACTTTGACCTCAAATATTTTGAGTAACTCCAACCATCGCACAAACTGGCTGAAGAAACGTTAGTTGTATTGACTTGGACCACCTAATTTCAAAATTTCAGCCAAATCGGAGGGTTACACTTCACAGCATCGCATTGTGAGAGAGATACACAAATTCACCACAATGTACATACATACATACATCCGTCTTTATTGTTTGCAACCCTGCAGACGGGGGCCTGCATAAATTGTGTGGGTAAAGTATTTCCAATTGTTGGGAAGCATGTCTTCATATATTTCAAGGTACACCCTTTGTGCATGGCCCCTATTGTGGGAAGGACCTTTTTCAGGTAGTGAAAAATGTTCCTTCAAGCTTCACTCACTTTTCGTGTCCTTGGAGTGGTATTAACCGCAAAGTTGTGTCACTACAATTTTACACAGTTAAGTTGCCCGTAGACTTGTTAAGGAAGGAATGATGGGTCAATTTCATACAGGTTTAAGGGCAACGTTGTGCACTCTTAAAACTCTGTTAGTATACTACACTCTACGACAAAAGGTTAAAGGCACCCTTCGTCATGATCATATCCCTGTTCGACGAATTATATTTTGTTCAGCGGATGACATATGTAAACAGTGAAATATTACATAAACTCGCACAATGAAATTAGTGCTAGGGGAAAATATAACAAATTCCAAAAATCGGAGAATTCATTCATGACAATAGCGCCCGAGCTTGGAAATTTTATCCCGGGGCAAGATCGCGACGGCGCCCCTGTTGTGGAACTTCTCACGTGGTATCTACTTTGAATGCATTTTTCGACAAGTTTTTAAGGCTATTTAAGTTTTTCACGCCAATCAGAGTTAATTTTTAAAACGATTTAGATATCTGTATTGCGATAATTATAAAAACGAGAGTGGCTTTTTAGAGATCTAGTTCTTCTTTTGGTCAAGTCAAACCATGAGGAATTAACTAGATAAATATCAGCAGTAAAACTTCTGGTTATATAGAAAATTACATATACAGGTAAAGCTAAAAATTAAAATATGGACAAAAATAAATTTATGTATCTTGTTTTAGTCTAGTGTCACTTTTCGAATTGTAACAAATATTCTTGTATTTATGTGTCCAGAACTAACATGTTTTCATCTTTTTTCATCGCTCAAATGCTCGAGGAGTTTAGAATCCTTAATTTAATTTCGGGTACTAAATAAGTTTTCCAATCAAAAATTAGAAAACATCCAAAACATGCTACCTAGGGATCACCTATGGTGATATCTTATATTTATTTAGTTTTGTGTATTTAAAAGATATTAAGAAAATTCTAAATCTGAGCCATTACTATAAAATTTGAACCGTCCAGGGATTCCACTGAACGACAACAGGAGGTAGGAAGCCGCGGATTAAATACATATTTAAGCATGTATGTATTTATTTATAAGTGCAGGAAGTTGTGTAGTTTTCAAATGGCAACATTATTTTTAAGGGTGTACTCCAGTCCCTCTACCCGTAGCTTTGCTAAAGAAGGAATCATGAATCGATTTCACAGGTAGGCAACTATAAATGAAACGGCATTAAAAATATATTTAGGTATAAGTATATTTTTAGTACATTTATATGAACATAAAAAACAATACCTGTACGTCGATAAGATTGATGTTAATAGGAAGTAAGTGTAGGATGAAGGAGGCATGGCCTTAACGGAAAAGTTTGAATTCTTGGAACAGACGAAAAGTTTTGCTAAGCTTATAAAAATTGAAATTTCCCAAAACTATTGAGACTGTTTTACCAATATAGTGAACTTACATATTCTACAGAAAATTGAAACAACGGGGTTCAACTAGGAAGATTTCTAATACTGTGTGGGCAGTAGTGTAGTTTAAGATTTAAAACTGGTCTAAATTTTTCCACTTTTATAAACAAATTTCGTCTGCGCAAAATATGTATTATCTATTAACTAGCCATTACGTACATATGTGGGAGAGGAATTTTGTGACGGATTAATAACGAGAACTTCCATCATGTAATCAGTTTTTGGATCAAAAGAGCAAACAACGGCCCAGAACAAATTTCGGAGTAATGATAATCCAAATCCTCGAGTTTCATCACCGGGTTGAATTTCATTTGTTTGAATTTCCAGGGCTGAATTAACCTACAATATGCTTATTTATGCACTGAAATATTTATGTATAGATTAAATATTTTGTGTAAGCATTCAAAATATTTATCTTAATATACTTAATTCCAGGATGTTGTAATTGGATTGGTTACTTACTTATTATGTCCAAATAGCATTTTTTACTTATGGCTACGGAAATGAAAGGCGTGGTCTAAGGATAAGTAGTTCGTATTTATGTACACCTGACATATATAAAGTATTGCAGTAATGTTCGTGTTTATTTTTTGCATTTTTAAATGCCAAAATTAAATGAAACAATGTTATAAAATTGCAAGAACAAAACTTTTTCCTGGAGTTGTGTTTCAGGCGACACAAAACTCATTTTTACTGACGCTTTGTCCATACACTACTATGAGTTTCAAAACGGTAGGATTTTTTACATGCCTAGTTTATATCGGGCAAGCCTTTCGTTTAGTTTATCGAACCTTATGCAAGTGGTTAACTCAAATTAATGAATGGATAAATACAGAAATTAATGGCCAAATTTATATTTTTATAAGGAACAAGCATAATTTTTTTTTATTTGAATCATTAACCTGCATAAAAAGTGCAGACTCTTGAAAGTAAAATTGCAAGGAAAACTATTTATTATCTCGTACATAACCGTCATAAGGTATTTTACAATACAAAGAATATCTGTACTAAGGATGCGCTGAAATGATGAATATTATCCTCATAGTTTGTTGAATACGTTCAAATATGTTGTTGTCCATCTCATCTTGCCCTGCACCCGGTGTAGCCCAAATAATGTAAATTGTCGTCAAGAGGACGCCATTAGCGGTGAGAAAAAACGTCATGACGACGTACTCGGAAACTTTCAGAAATGTTGTACAAAATTGGCGAAGCTGCTCCCGATTTGCGGACAAATTCAAGTCGTCTTCAACCTTTTTTAGCTCATTAACTGTGCGCGTCATGGTCTCCCACGACGCCAGCACGGAGAAGGCCAATATTAGCGAAAGGCAGTATCTGCCCTCCATTCTTAAATACCCGGGTTTCGGGGACCACCTGTAGAATAAATTTAAATATTTGTTATTGTGAAAATAAAATTGCCACGTACTGTTGGTTTTTTTAAATCAAAATTTAGGTTGGATATCATATCGGTTTCATAACTAATTACGATTGATAGCAACCAATTAAAATATTCATGATTTCCTTAAAAAGTCGAATATTTACTTAGGCTATATAGTTTCCAATTTTTGATTTTTTTTGTTACGAGAAAATCGAGGAATCTAGGTTCCAACATTCGTCCTCTTATGAAAATTCAAAACTTGAGAAGACAAATATTTTAAAATCAGCATTTTTATCAGCCACTTTTCCACAAAATATAGTATATGGAAAAGCAATTCGGCTAATTTTGAGAAATTTTGGTGTCGGGGTAAATTGTAAAGGTGCCAAATTTATCCCCAACCGAAAATAAGATACCGCACAAAAGTTTGTACCTCGCCCTTAAGCAGTTGCACATTGTCATTAATTCTATGCACTTAAATGCTTCGTAATTTAACTAATAACCGGATTCTGCCCGTCTTTTTAAGAATGATTAAATTCTTATTAGTGAGATTGCCATGCTTTGAAATCTTTAATATCTTACCTTTTTACGAATTTTTTGAAAATTTCTCCACAATTTTACATGATTCTACCAAAGGTTGACGGAAAACTGAAGCGACGGTGGGAGATAAATTCACTACGCTCACAAATCTGCTTTTATTGCGTGTGTGGATGTGGACATATATAAATTAGGTAGTTCAAGTATTTCCAAGTTTTTTGAAAATCCTCACACGTTTTTGTCAGGGCGACAGTGCCTAATAAATTAGTTCTGATCCGTAACCCTTTGTGCATGAGCCCAGTCTGAAAAGGACATTTTCAGGTAGTGAAAAGTTGGTGTCGACCTCCAGCCTTCGCTCATAATTCGTATCCGTGCCGTGCAATGATATTCCTCAGTCCAACACTGAGGATTAGTTTTTGCACATTTGATAATATTCTAATAGTTTTACATAAGTTAAAATATTTATTTGTGCTTATTTTTTTTTTTACAGAAAACGATGTTAAAAAATAGGATTTTTAAAGTTGCTGGAGAAGTCCGCTGGTTTGATTTAATGATTTAAACCTTTATTCACGTGTTAATAGTTATCAGTTTACAAAACTGGTTTAAAAACTATGACACAAGTAGATAAAACTATATATTTAACCTAAAAAATATCTAATGGACTCAATAACAATATTGGTCGTCACTTTCATTAATGATGTGTTCACGGACGGCTTGTACATATTTGTTGTAGCTCAAGTTTGGGTCCCAATCGCGTGGGAGTTTGTTCCATAACTTGGTCGCGCGATAATTTATGGATTTTTGAGCAAAGTTACATGATGTTACAGTTAAGAGTGGCCAAGAACGTCTAATTGCGGAGGAACTTATTTGGTCTTGGAGGTGTTTAAAAGCGTACTTATACAGAAATAAATCACGACGCTCTCGTATTGTCAAAAGGTTACACTTACATAACAACTCATTTATCTTTATCGCTTGCTTATTGATTTTAAAGCGTGAATGTTTCTTATGTCGAAATTTTTTTGCAAGGGAGGGAAACATGAATTTGACAAGGAAGGAGTTTACTTTATGTTGTATTGAATCGAGTTGGGCATCAGTCTGAATGGCCCAGATATCAATACAAAACTCCATAATCGAGTGAATATGGCTGTTAATCATAATGGCCATGACTTTATCGGTCAGGTGCCGCTTTAAACCGTGTAGATAACCTAAACTCTGAGAAACCTTCTTAGTAACAGCATTAAAATGATCACGAAAGTTAAGGTTAGAGTCTAACATTACACCGAGGTATTTGAACGTATGTACATATTCTATCGATTGGCCGTTGTTTAACAGAATTGGGGAGGTAAACTCAGGAGGGATTACACAGTTGGGTTTACAAAATATTTGGAACTTAGTTTTGGTATAATTAATTGATAGGTTGTTATCATCATACCACTTTTGCACCGCGTTTGCCTGGTCAATAATGATTTTCATCATAACATCTAAATCTTGACCGGCGATGTAGATTACCAGATCATCAACATAGAGTAAGAACGGAATGGTGATGATCTTATTTATGTCGTCTTGATAGGCTGAGTAATACAAACCACTACCCGCTGCCCCTTGAACTACACCCGTTGGATTATTAAAATATTGATCATCATCCTTAAACTTAAAGCATCTATGATTCATGTAGTTATACAGAGTACTAATATATGTAGGGTTTAGTTTAAACTGAGACATTAATTTCTTAATCAACAATGACCTATCTAGGCTGTCGAAAGCAGAACGGGCATCATAATAAATCGCAATACATTTACCATTCTTAACATCAAGTGCTGAATATATATAGTTAGTAAATTCAGAAAGAGCAGTTTGACAAGAGTGTTTTTTTCTACAGCCATGCTGTTGCTTGCAAAGTTTTGAGTCAATTCTAAAACATAATCGTGTATATAATAATCGTTCGAAAATTTTACAATATATACGAAAGTCACAGTTCGTATAACATCTATAATAGGTTTTGACTGGGTAATATTTAGGTTTAGATGTTTTACGAATTACATACACAAGGTCATGATCAGAACATGTATGGGACAGATGACCGGCTGAAGTAAAATGAAGTTTTTTACTAACGTAAGCGTGGTCAAGGAGAGAGTCCTTTAAAAGTTGGTCCGTGTATGAGTTGTGAAAGTTGGAATTCTTTCGCTGCATTTAGCAATGAGAAAGAATCAGAGTCTCTTTTGTGTAAGTCAAGGTTAAAATCACCAACAGTAATGTAGTCGTTGGTGAGAGAAAGGAGAAAGCAATTCAATTCATGGAAATAGGAAACAAGTTTACTAGTAGTGACCGACGGGTGACTGTAAACTACTGCGACCAAGAAAGCTTTGTCCGGGCAGTAACTAATTTTTAGAATATAATGTTCGGAATTGAAATTAGTCACAATAGGGCAGTCAACAATTTCATAAGTAAAACAATTCTTTAAATAAACTACAATACCTCCTCCTTTCTTTACACGGTCTTGGCGAAGGAGAACATAATTCGGAATGATGTATGTTCCGTCAATGTCGATATGAGGGTCAAGTTTTGATTCAGTAATGGCAAACAGGTCGATGTTACTAGCACAAAGGGAAACAGAAATATCATTAATCTTATTTCTTAAACTATTAAGGTTTTGGTGTGCTAATTTAAAACCACGCAAAACATTTATAAAATTGAGCGGGTGCGGTGAAGGTGTTGCAGTCGAATGAGGAGTGGGGTCGACGCGAGGCGTTGAGACGACGTTGGACGAAGGCGGGGAAGAAGGAGGCTCCAATAAAGATTGGAGCATGATAATAAGGTTGACGTATTGAGGAAGTCCGGTCCAATGAGGCAGGATCCGTTACGAATGTGTAATGTACAGTTAGGACAAACCCAATTAGGTAGAACATTAGCACGAGTGTAACCTTTTTCCGGTATTCTTACATTTTTATGGCATATACGGTGATGTTTTTGCTCACACGAGTTGCAGATGAATGTCAGTTGTTGTTGTCTGATGGGCAGATGACATGTTTCACATAAAGTTCCAGTCATCATCAATCAAATTTCCATGCGGTGATCCAGTCCATCTCCGGAAGAATATGAGAGAAAACTTTTTTAGGAGATGTATAGCAAAAAGGGGAAGATGTCAATAATTAAATAATGAATTAATTGACTTGCCGGGCCTTGCCGGGCGGGTATGGTTACTGCTGTAGAGGTGTATTACGCACCAAGCAGAACCACACCCAGTGGCTTTTTTCCAAAAGAAGGGCTGTCGAAATTCTTATCCCCCAGAATGAATGGATGTTACGTTGCAGTCCAATCCTACAGAAGATTGGGAAGGGGAGAGTCAACTAGGCAGGAAACGAGGGGAGTCCAGTTGATGTGGAGTAGGTAGCACCAAAAACACGGCAAAAGGACGGTCAGCCACGGTCAAGATGACAACCTTCATCTACCACTGTCGAAATGGGTTTATTGGGAAGAAGTTGACACAGGTTGCAAAGTTGGGAGTGCCCAGGAACTCACAAATTTTTGCAAAACAAAATAATCAAGACAGAGTAAATGCGTATCTGTCCACCAGCTCCGTATCTGTCCACCAGCTCAACCATTGCTGAAATAATTCCATCAATTGGTAACATATTTAAATTAAGGACCGCGGCTGGAGAGGTTAGTAGATTAATAGTCAGAGTTTTTGCAGATTATATCCCAAAATTTTAGTTTTATTTATTTAGTATTTGCGTAAGTAATATATCCAAGTATCCTTAAAATTAATGGCTTTACTAATGCACAATTTGTAAAATGTATAATGAGTATAAATCCTTATAGATAAAGAGTACGTTTTAACAAGCTAAAGATTGTATTTTAATCAGCATAAGAAGTAAACATTAATCAACCAAAAGAGTAAACTTTAATCATTCATTGATCAATATTTTATTGCTAGTTGAGTAAAAATTCCACAACGCGTTGAGCAAATTTCGCCCAGTAGTAGTGTAAAAGGATTACTCAACCTGGTTGAATAAAATTTGACCAACGGTTGTGTCATCCTCTTTTTTTACTCAACCTTGGACAAAATTTTACACAACCTTGTAGAAATTTTCTACAACTTTATTTAGAGTGTACGCATGGCGAGCTACCGAGTCGTCGTCAATCTCATCTAGATGCCACATACCCGGTGTAGCCCAAATTTTATAAATCGTCATCAAGATTGTTCCAATAACTGTGGGACCTGCAGTCATATAGCAGTACTTGAAGATGGTGAATTCGTTCCAGGACTGCTGCTGCCTCGCGGAGATGACGGCTTCAAGGGTCTCCAGCTCGCGAATTACGTACTTCATGATGGCGAAAGTCGCCACAGCGAGAAGGGCCAGCTCTAGCGAAAATTGGCATTTTGTATCCATTTCTTCCTACCCGGGTTTCGGGTACAAAACCTGGAGAATAAATTTGAACATTAGTTTCACCACTTTTTATGAAAGTTAAAGCTATAAATGTACAAATTTTAGGGGTAATTTATGCAGGAGACGAGTTCTTTGTAAATCATGCATACCTGTTCACCTTCATTCATTTGAGTAATTATGATAATGATTGAAAATGAATGAAACTGTCACTGGAATGAAAATGACTGAAAGATTCCATCATTTCAGATGAGTGACTGTGAACTAAAAGATTTTTCACTACTTTCATTTTTCACCTTATGCTTAATACATGCGGTGAAGTAGGAACTCAAGCACGATGAAGTTAAGTGAAATGAGTTTGCAAGAATATGAATGAAAAACTTCACTCAGAAATCGGGATGACTGACTTTTGAATGAAACTTTAAATGAAATTTTTTAAACCGGTATACCTGTTTCCATACATGGAAAGAGGTCGCACATTGTCATTAATTTTATAGTGATTTAAGTAACAATCTGATTCCTAAAAATCTACCCGTGCCAGAATAATGACATTCCTTACTCAAGTATGTAATGTCTCGAAATGTGAATTATGTATGCATCTTACCTTCTTTTTTGTGAATTTATTTGTTAAAAATGTCCCGACAATTTTAATGCTCACGATTCTACCAAAGTTTGGAGAAAAACTGAAGAAACTGAGAGAGGTACATAAATTCACCACAATGTACATATGTACGTATGTACATTCATCTGTCTTTATTGTTTGCAACTCTGCGGAGGGGGGCCTGCATAAATTGTGTGGAGAAAGTATTTATATGCAATTTGTGGGAAACATGTCTTCAAGGTACATTCACCCTTTGTGCTTCCTATTGTGTAAAGGGCTTTTTCAGGTAGTGAAAAATGTTCATTCTTCACTCACTTTTCGTGTCCTTGGAATTGTATTAACCTCAAAGTTTTGTCAGCACAATTTGGCACTGTTAAGTAGCCCGTAGACTTGTTAAGGAACGAATGATGGGTCAATTTCATACAGGTTTAAGGGCAATGTCGCGTACTCTTAAGGGGCCGTTCATAAACTATGTAATTCTAAAATCGCATATTTTTTCCCCACCCTCCCTTCCTCATAAAATCTCTCGCTACCTCGGGTTTTTGTGGGTTTTTGTGGATTTTTCCGGGGTTTCTCTAAGATTTTGGGACAGGTTGAAACACAATCCCCTAAACTACAACTTACAATGGAGGCGCAAACCATGTTCAGCCCAGATAATTTTTTGACCATGTTAGTTTGAAAGAGCAAGTCTTTATAATTAAAATTTGTTATAATTGTAGTTAAGTAACAGGATATTTTACAGCATAAATAGTATCTCTAATCAAGTACCTATTGAAGATTTTTATTTAAGATTGCAGGATCCGATAAACTACTCCGTATCAATTAACCTTTCTTTAGTGGCACCTTTCGCGTTGTGGATTTCTTAATTCATTCGTGTGGTAAGCTTTGTTCACGTCACTTTGATTGGATGGGTTTTTATCATTATCAGTTTCGGAGGGAAAGTTATAGAAAGTTAGGTCTTCTGATTCTGCCCTGATCCCGCTTGCCCTATCTTTGACGATTCTTGTGTATGATGCCTTAAATTTGCATGGCACACAACTCCTTGATCCACACAGGTTGGCCTTATTATTTTTGACGAAGGCCTTCTCTGCATGAGTCAAGTCCTCAAAGTAGAAAATCTCGACTTTGTATTTAACTTCGCAATTTTTACTATAGCATTCCTCTGCTGATTTTCGTGCTCTTCCTTCAAATGGATTAAATACTTTTCTGTTCTGGTCTTTGTGCATGGGAACAATGTTTTGGTACATGTCTTTGCTATCCGTGGCCGATCCACCTAACTGTTTTCCAAGAATGTGTCCTGCGTCATAAATCTTACTGCCAGTGTGTTCGCCAGTCAGACTTGCTATGTAGTCCCTAGTTGCGTCAGCTGTCTTCATACATGTGGCCACGTGTTACTCGTGGATAGTAAAGGGTGTTAATAAAGTCCGATCCCATGCATTTTTTGGAGCGTGGTTGTTACAAATTCAGCTGGAACTTTTGAACCAGTGAAGTTATTTATTTCAAATTTTTACCATGGGAGGAACAACTAAACGTGTAAGTCATGAGCATCTTAGAGTTGAGATACAAACATTGCATCAGCAGGGGCTTAAACCTACAGAAATTGTGCAAAAATTGGGCTGCAGCCGCAGAACTGTTTGGAAATGGAAGAATAAAAATTTTGTCCACGACAAAAAGCGACCAGGGCGACCAAGAAAGGTGTCACCTACCACAAAAAGAATGATTAAAAACAGACTTTGCAAGAAAACCGGTAGTTCATTACGTAATTGAGCAAGGGAGTTAAATGACTCAAAACGCTATAAAGAGAAGAAGAAGCAAATTAACTGTGTGACCGTGCAAAAATTTGTGAAAACTACGAAGTGGGGTCACACAGCTTACAAACTAACCAAAAAAACCTCTCATGTCACAAAAATATATCGATGACCGTCTGAAATTTGAAGAACTCCTTCAGAAAAGTGCCCATTTGAGTGAAAAAAGACTTGGTGAAGAATTGCGCAGTCACATCCTTTGGACTGACGAATCTATTATTGAACTATATCCAAAATTGAACCAACAAAATGTTCGTTACAGGACAGAAAACAAATCGGATGTACCATCAAGAGCGATCCCAAAATTCGGGCTTAAAGTTATGGTAGCGGGTGGATTTTGTGCACGTTGCGTGACCCCTCTACATATCATACCAAAAGGCAAATCAGTCAATGCAAAGCATTATATGGAAAAAATATTACCTATCTATTTCGATAGCATGGGGAACAAGGAAATATTTCCGAATGAAAGAAAAATAGTTTTCATGCAGGATGGTGCTATAGCCCATACAGCAAAAGCGAGTTTGAGTCTCATCAAGACGCAAGTTTCAACGGTCTGGAGCAAGGGGGTGTGGGCCGCTAACGGCCCAGATTTGAATCCCCTGAAGAACCAGTGGTCCATACTTAAGGAAAATGTATACAAAGAGCCACAACCCCGGACGAGGGAAGAGCTAGTAAAAAAAAGTTCAAGATGTATGGAATTCGATTTCCAGAGGCACATTGGAAAAATTAGCACAGAGCCTTAAACAAAGAGTTGAGGGCATGGTTAAAGTAAATGGTAACAAGACCAAATACTAAGGTAAATATGTCGAACATTTTTTGTAAGTATCACGGGTAGTTTTTTTTTATACTAGCCTTCACTTTTTTACAGGAAAAATGGGATCGGACTTTATTAACACCCTGTACATTCTATCATCTTTACACGATCGTCGTCTTCCCCTCCAATAGTAATGTCCAACGATGGACGTAATTTAGCTTTCTCCGCCTCAGACAGGCATTTTTTTCCTTGGTTACTTTTAACTTTTCGTCTCTTAATTTCACTCTTAAAATTCGTCGTTACCGTCCCTTCCCTTCCTCTCTTCGCTGGCTCCGGCGGCTCACATTTCCTGTTATCATTTGATCCAATTTCCATGACCCCTGAGCGATTAATTTCCCTGAATCGATTACCCCGATGCAATTGAAGGTGTCCACTGAAGAAGGAATGTGAACTTTATGCAACAGTTTAAAAAACCATTTAAAAATACGTGAATTTTAATTCTTACCGGACAACATTACGCGAACGTCTTGCATCTTGCGGTGCTATGCAGCTGCACGTGTGCAGATAAAAAAGAGCCAGGAACAAAGAAGATAAAAGCAGGACTCGAATTTTCATATTTGTGAAGTTACAAATTTTGATGATATTTTTATGCTTTGTGTAAATATTTACGGTGAATTGAATCTCGTTACTTAATACAGTAGCTTGTGCAAGTGGACTTGCGTTGTTGCTGGGTAGGACGCAAGTATTTATTATTAGTAATCCACAGTAGAGATAAATATGGATATCAATAAGTGTTTAGTGAAAAGAATAAAATCAGATATGTTTGAGTATTTTGTTGATTGATGTGATATTAATCGCAATTAAAAAGCCAACGTTGAAGCCGTAATTCTTCATATTTCAGGCAAAGCTATAGTATCTGGGATTAGTATAATCCAGAGGATTATTTTCTACTTATGTTCTTAATTGAGGTATACAAGAATGTGTGCCGCAACTAAACTAGACAAATACATACGTATTTTTCCGAATCTTTATCAGATTACAACTCACATACATTAGCTTTGATTGATGATAATTACCCACACTCTAAGAAACCCGGTAACTAAGTTATTACCAGGCAGAGGATCTATGTGACTCTAACGCATGGTAATTTATTTATTATTGAGTGGTAGAAAATTAGTAACGAACTGGTAATATTTTCAAATTTCGCGACTGGATAGGTACCAAAATGTCTACCACTCAATAATAAATAAATTACCATGCGTTAGAGTCACATAGATCCTCTGCCTGGTAATAACTTAGTTACCAGGTTTCTTAGAGTGCATTTGGCGTTTGGTATGTCGCATGCTACAGAACGAGGATGGATTTATTGTAAATGTACATAAACGTATGCATTTATTAGATTAAAACAAAAATGCTGCAAAATACCGTTTAATTAAATAATTGACGCATAATCAAGCGATAATTTCACGTGACCTGGTAATTTGCTCCAAAAAGTCATTACCCAACCAAATACTTTGCCATATCTGCGTATGTATTTGCCGTGCGACGTACATAATTAAAGTTTGGCACACAACTTTTATTTTATTGTTTTGGATCAGATGATATCGTAATTAACATACAGTTATGGATAGGTAGTACCTACATATATATAATTGTATCTATTATATGTAGAGGTACACAGTATTTAGTAGTTATGAATGAAGAAGCACGTATTCAAAATGTACTGATGTACTTATCTATGGCAAAAAAAAGATTAATACCTACGTAGCAATGCAGGGCTCTTACGTGTAAAACTCGGATCTGCATGGGACCAATTTTATTAATTCGGCACAAAACAAAGTATACCCATACATGTTTTTGCATTTTTCATAATGCGCTAATTCTTTAAGCGCAAGGTGCGAATTTTAACCCTTTTTCCAGCCAAAACCTCCGTGTTTCAAAATTCTCTAACTTTTCGAATTGTAACGCGAACTCTAAAATTCGTTAAAAAAAGGCTCTTCAGAATGACTGATTTGACGTATTTAAAATACAATTGCAAAATTTTTAGAAAATATAAAACTTTACAGGAGTCCTTTAATTTTTTAAATTTCCAAAGCAAGCAAAAAATTCTGAACTTCGAATTTCGTAATAATTTGAGTACGTACTTAAGCAGGTCACTCTATAGGATTTTTTTAATTGCAGTAATTAAAAATACCCTTTACATTTGGGAAATTCCCGTCATAATATAAAACAGAAAGACGAAAAACTGACAAGCTTGATAAAGTTGTTCTTTATTATCGTAAAATTTATGCATACTCTAAATCCAGGCAAGATTGAACTTTTACAGAAATTGAGAATTCTGAGAAACTACATACGCCCCTGCCAGTCTCAAGGTTCCCCGTCAACATAATCTGAGGGAATTTGAGACTGACAGGGGCATATGTACATAGGTTCTCAGAATTCTCAATTTCTGTAAAAGTTCATCCTTCACGGATTTAGAGTACCTATGTATGTGTTTACGACTTAAATACATATGTAAAGGCTTTTATATTTATGCAACCCATTAAAACTTCGTCCCTGTTACTAACGAGTTGCTTGAGCAAATTGAAAGGCTCTTTTTTTTAACTACTTAGCTAAACCGATGCCGGCCCTCGTTCTCGAATTAAGTAAAAAAAATATTGAAACAATTTTATAAATAAATTATCTCCGCAAGTCAAAAATGTTTAAGGTGGCAAAACCGCTTATGTATATAATCTAAGCCGCAGGTGGGTCACATATTCCCCCATTGGTCGGAGCGCAACAACAAAATGTCGAATAACTTAAGGGGGCACATTCCACCCGGATTGATCCCGGTGTAAACGGCATTTGGGTCTTTCAAGCGACAAGTTTGGGGTCCCGTGTCGGAAAGGTAGCATAAGGTGGACCATCTGGCTGCTGGGTCGATTCCTCTCTCGCTACAACTTTTTGGTGTTGGGGGACCGTATTGCTGAAAATTGAAAAGCAGTAAAAATTTGTTTATTAAGGCTGTTATGGATGACGGGTTACTCTCACTATGGTTTGATCATTAAAAGAAGAGACTGCCCGCAATAAGCTTTGCATGTAAAAAAAAGTCTCTTATTCAAATGATCAAACGTTAGACCAATGTTTTTAAATGTAATTTCTAAAATGGAATCAATTCCATGAGTACAATGATAAATGCAACTTATGATATTTTAAGCTATTAAAGCCAATTTTCGATACTAGAAACGACCCGGTTTGAAAAAATAGGCTACATGAGATTTTTGGCGGACAGAAACGGGTTTGGGACAAGTTTAATTGAAATGTTAAAAGTGTTTATTTACCGGGTAGGCATATCCTCCCCAGGGTGACTGGTTGGGGTATGGATTTCCTCCCCAGGGGAACTGGTTTCCCTGCGGATAAGGGATACTGATTGGGCCGGTAGGGCGGCCTTTGTTGCGGGGGCTCTGGAAAATAATGGCTTGGTTATTTCCATATATAGGATATTTCCATCCTAATTTCCAAGGCGTTGCGACGGAGCAACGGATTTATCCGTTGTCTCAAAATTCGGCATAGCTACGGAAAGAGGGAAATATCCTTTCCTCTGGTAATTGACCTTATTGCGTAGTGAAGGATATTTCCTCTCATTGAAAAAATTCAAAAAATAAATTTTTCCATGGATTTACGCATCTTGAAAAAAAATCCGATTTTTAGCCCTAGTCAGGGGTTACGTACGTATGTATGTACCCGCTTTGCCCGGTGTGTCTCTGCCAGTCTGGTTATCAATAACTCTCGTAAATCTATCCTATCGACTTCAAATTTTGTACTGTTACTTTGTCATTTTTAATTTTCCGAAATTTCAAGTTGATAGAATAAGTTTCAAGAAGGTCAAGACGCAAGACGGACTGATGGACAACACGGGTACATAAGTCCTCGGTCGGGCTAAAATGTCTCCATGATTACGTGCACCATTCGCGGTCATTTCACAAATTATTGTGTTTTTGCATTTTGGAAGGGTGTTTTTATTGTTGAATACGGGATATTTAATGAAGATTTCAAAAATCTTAACGGGCTTTAAAGGTTTTCACGATATTTTCGATGCAACAAAAATTTCCGAAATGCATGTAAAATAATTACGAGCACCTGCATGCATAATTTGTATATTATTTATAACGGAGGAGGGTCACATTTTACCCCGTTGACTGGACGGCAGCAGCAAAATGTGGAATAATTTAGGGGGCAGTCTGCATCCGGATTGATCCCGGTGTAGACGGCATCGCTCTGGAGCGAGCGACAAGTTTGGGGTCCCGTGTCGGAAAGGTAGCATAAGGTGGAAGACGTGTATTTCTCAAAGGAACCTCTATCCTTACAGGATTTTCCACGAGGTGGACCGAATTGCTGAAAATTTCAAATCAATAGAAACAATTCGTTCAGTACATAGATATGTAAATAGTTCATATACATAGATCCCCTATCTCAAATTATCCCAATGCTAAGAACCTTGAAAATCTTTGAGTGAAACTAAATCCTGTTCCAGCTTTTGCCAAGTAAAAAGTGGGGCAAAGTAAAAACATAGTCGATATGCGTTATACTCAAATCGTCCTCCATGCAGGGTACGCTACCCCGGGTTTTTGTGGATTTTTCCGGGGTTTTTGTAGGATTTTGAGGCAGATTGAAACAAAATCCGTTAAACTACAACGGAGATCAATGCTAATTAAATTTTCGGATTCATCATGAACGAAAATTAATTCGCTAATTTTTGCCATACTTTTTCCCTGCTGTCATACTTTATTAAATTTGAAAACCCCTATTGCTCAAACTTGCTACCTCAGAACACCCCACATCCCAATACCTCAAAAACCCTGGGTGGCACACCCTGGTTGCAGGGTTTAATTCCAATTGAATGTAGAGATCTGGTTCAATTTGTGGGTCAAGCTGGGGTAAATCCGGGTAACGTATTTAGTATTCACGACCTTGAATTCATTTGTGACGCAGTAAAATCTAGACCATGGGTCACACAGGATTTTTGGCGGAAAGCGACGAGTTTGAGACAAGTTTAATTAAAACGCTAAAAGTATTTATTTACCGGGTAAGGATATCCTCCCCACGGGGACTGGTTTGGATTAGGATACCCTGGGTACTGATTGGGCCGGTAGGGTTGCAGAGGACCCGGGAAGACTTGAACCTGGGGGTAATACGTACCCGCATAGTTGAGAAGATTGACGCAGTAGTTGATCTGCCTGGACCGGCGGGCCTGTTGGCGGAGGGCCTGAAAAGGGTCAAAATTCGGATTAAGGTCATATTATCCAAGGGAAACGGATACTTGAAATGTGATGGCACCAGATTTCTGCTGCCGTCCAGTGTGGAAACCATCGCGGGACTTAAGTCCCCTCGTGTGATGTTTACATCTTTTAACTGTAGGATGGGCGCCGAAGACTCGACGTCGAACAGGGATGACGAAATTAGTGCGATTACGGACAGAACTAGGAATACCTTCGGGTAATGAAAGCTGATTGATTAAAATATTCTAGTAGAAAATTTGCACCCATACATTTTTACACAAATTTTCCCATTTCATAAATATACCCTGCAAGCAAATACTTGTCTTATTTCGACTCATTTATCATTTTTAATAAATATATATGAGTACACCCTAAAAAATAATGTTACCCTTTTCGAAAATAAATGCACCCTGTACTTGACACTATGTATATCAGTTTGAATAATTCCGGAGTAAACTCTAAATACTCCTCAACGTTTCTCTGGATTTATTTAGTATAATAGACTGGTTTTATGTATTGTTCAAAAGGGTAACGTTATCCAAGAAATTTTACAAAATTTCGACATTTTACAAAACTTTGAAATTTTTGTATTCGCTTGTAATTTAATTAGAGCCCATAAGAAGAATGTGACACTCTTTGCATATACGCACACAAAATAAAATTGAGATCAAATTTAAAAAAATCATTTACCACAAGTTCCAAGTTTTTCATGGCTGGGATAAATTACGAATTTAAATATTAAAATATTTCCACTAGTCGAGAACAAGGCGGAGAGGTGAGTCCAACTCGGGGCCAATTTTACTAATGGCATCCTTGACTTTAAACTATTGTCGGATATTTTTACTGCTGGGACTGTGCAGAAAGCATGTGTTCAATTTAAGAAGGGTAACGGTGAAGGCACCCTATCCTTCCCATGTTAATTATAACATGGAGCATAACATAGTTCACACCAGGGGGTAGTGAGCAAAATTCCCCGAAAATCGGCCATATGGTCACACCCTTTATACACGGCCTCTGGTTGGACGATAAATAATTTTCTCGATTAAATCGCAAAAATTTATTGCAAACCAGTTCCACTTTTGGATCAGAGGGACACGACATGATGCAATTGTAAGTCTGGTTGGAAACCATATTTAAAATGTATTTATGACCAGATGCATTTGTGTGGATGCAATTTTTAAAATAATGTCTATGTAGACCACTTCCTCAATTCCTTTATTATTTACATATGTGAAGCTTAAAAAGAAACTTGTTTCGCAACCTGCATTAAAAATGAAACGGTATGTTCACGTGCATTGATATGTAAAAAAATGTGATCTCGGACTGCAGATTTTCAGTCGCATTCAGTCATTTTTTGTTCAAACCAATTTCATCTTACTTCATCTCTCTGCTACTTTCGTCGCTCCACTTGAAGCATTTTATGAAAAATGAACGGAGTGAGAAATGCTTTCATTCGCATTCATTCATCTGAATTAGTAGAATCTTTCCGTCATTTTCAATCAAATGACAGGATATTCATATTTATTAGCTCACCCTGCGTAGCATGAGAGCTATTGAATTCCTCTTGTCCGTCCGTCCGTCTGTCTGTGTGTTAAGGTACCACAAGAGGTTGAATATTTCAATTTTTTCTGGACTTAGCAACATGATTTTTTAGAGAAAATGAGTCAAGACATGAAGTACGGCTCCGCATAACAACAAGGGCATTGGGGCATTTTTAAGAGCTCCCCGAGATGGAGGGGATGGACTTTAAGGTCATAATGGTTGTTATTTGGAATCATTTTATATTTCTGCAGGGTGTATAATCGGTTTGTGGGCTCATTTGTGTCAGGTAAAGAGATGTGAACCATTTTTGTCCTCAGAAACATAAAATAATATGGAGGGGCAAATATAGAAATGCTATTTCGAAAAGTATGGAAGACAATATGGAAATGAGACCCATTATGCTCCCCAAGTAAAACTATTTCGCACGATGTGGGAGTCGTCCCACGTTTGTGCTCCGTATGGTTTTGACGCTAGGACGTTTTAAAAAAAATTCATCATGGTCGACTATTTTGGATATAAATACGTAAGTATAAGTAACAGCAGAAGGGGACATTTACCAAAATTTAGAGTAGTAATTTTTTTACAAAATTTGTATTTGAACCAAATTTCTACCTACTATAATTTCTGAGAAAATTACAATCAAACTGAGTGGTATAATTCCTTGCCAACTCTCTTGTGGTACCTTAACGAGTTTTTTGCATCAATTGATGCTAATTAATAATCCCCTTGACCATTATTAACAAGTTAGGCGCACCATTTGTATTGAACAAACTGAATCGAATTTTTTAATAAATTGACAGCACCGCTGATATCTAACAATCGGTAACACAAAATGATGCGAAATAATTGGAGGAAGGGACGCAAAACGCGCCAATAGTGCAGAACATCCGGGAGAAATTATCATACAATTTTGACAAAGTTTTCAAAATTATGGATCCCGGATATTCGCTAATGCGGCACTAATGGTGCAAAGGATTAGCGTTTCTGTTGCACCCTAGGTGCAAGAATATGCTCGAGTTATGACCTGTTTTGTTGGCTTATTCCACACCTTCGGTGCAAAGTTTTGTCTCAATCATTCTGACAGGGTGAGCTACTTCTAACGTTACTACGGTCATATTTATTCACCATAATATGTAATTAGTGTAAACTAAATCCTAAACAGGATTGTTTAGGTGAGACTGGGGGTATGTGCGATTAAAAGAATAAAATAAACCTTCTCTTCTCCCACGGCGTGACGGAAATTTGAAAAATGAAACCACACAAACAGTAAAATATGCACATACATGTATCATTTATTATTTGACTTCTTCACAAATGTTTCCACCCACATCCCAGCAACAGCAGTAACCCATCAAACCTGCGGGACAGCCCTTGAGAAACTGATTGGGGCCCGTGTAGACGGCTTTAGTCTTGCTGTACTTGGGGCAAGTGGCGGGGCCGGTCTCGCTGGGAGGGTGGCAGTTCGACGTAAAAGTGTAGGCTCCGATAGAAGCTCTTTGATCACAAGGTTTATCCAAGTTGCTGGGACCGTATTGCTGGAAATTGGAAATGAAGACGAAATGAATAAATTGTGGAATTGTTGTGAAATAGATTTGCAAAGTTGGTGAATCCCACGGTTTAACTTTAAACTAAACGGTTTGACGATATAATGAACTAATTTTGGGGAACCTTTTTATATTCTAGTTCAATACTCGAGTTCTTTTGACGAAAAACACGAACAATCCACTTTTTAACATTGGTCGATATAGGGAAAATTTCAAAATTTTAGAAGAAAAATATCGAAAAAAAAATTCACTGTTCACCATAAAGTTTCGGTTCAAAATACCGAAGAAATATTCTTTTTTTAAAGAAATTTTGGCGTCCAGGAAATTTCTGTAGTACTCACATTTGTGTGTTTCGTCGTCAACGGAAAAATAAAATACTACACAAATGTGTGTACTTCGCTAAGAGGTTAAGCTAATATCTTTAAGGTAGAATAATATTCCAAATTTATGGAACTGACAAGGGAACATACGAGGTGTCCAACGATTAAGGGTCTACCAAAATGACTTATTAAACACACTGAAGGAATTTCCGTGTAAAATTCACTTTTCGTCACGTTGTGACGATATTTGTGACGAGCGCATGACCATCGGGTTGCCAGAGAGGAAGAGATCGGCCGCTGAACGATCAGTTCGAACACATGGTGTCTTCAGAGATTTCAAATTTCAAATAACTTACACATCTCAAATTATTTTAAAATTTCATCATTGTCAAAATTTCAGAATTTCTTTAAAATTTTAAAATTTCTTCTAAATTTCTAAATTTCTTCAAAATTTCAAAATTTTTTCAAAATTTCAAAATTTTTTCAAAATTTCAAAACTTTTTTAAAAATTTCGATTTTTTTCGAAATTTCGAAATTTCTTAAGAATTTCAAAAAGTTTTTCAAAATTTCATCAAAATATCAAAATTTCTTCTAAATTTCTTCTAAATTTCACAGTTTTTTCAAAATTTTAAGGAATTCGAAATGTCTGAAGACGTGGAGACGACGACGCTTCTCTGTGGTCGATCTGATTTCAGGGGCGGACCTCTCCCTCTCTGGCAACCCGATGGTCATGCGCTCGTCACAAATATCGTCACAACGTGACGAAAAGTGAATTTTACACGGAAATTTTTTTGTTGTGGTCATTTTGGTATAAGTGTCGACCTTAACTCGTTAGACACATCGGTATGTTCTCTGGTCAGTTGAAAAATAATTTTTCAAAGGATGAATTTCACTTGAATTAATTCCTGAAATCTGACGTTTAATTTTTCGGGTTAATGTCCAACTGGGAGATTCCCAGGCAACGTGCATGTATGTATAGTTCTTAAATATTACGGTTCGATGTTACTCATTTGTAACCCAGTAAAATCCAAAACCCGTGGTGCAGTGAATTTTTTTTGGCTGGGAGGATAGAAGTGTTACAAAATTTGTTTATTTACCGGGTAGGGATATCCTCCCCACGGGGACTGATACTGATTGGGCGGGTAGGGTGGCCTTTGTTGCGGGGGCCCTGGAAAAACTTCCGACTGAGGGTAATACGTTCCCGCGTAGTTGAGGAGATTGACACAGTAGTTGATCTGCCTGGACCGGCGGGCCTGTTGGCGGAGGGTCTGAAAAGAGAAAAAATTCCGATTAAGTTCCTTTCTTAAAGGGACGGATACTTGAAATGTGATGGAACCAGATTTCTGCTCCCGTCCAGCGTGGATACCAGCCCTGGACTTAAGTGCCCCAAGGTGGTGTTGACATCTTGGAACTGCACAATAGGTGAAGACTCCTCCTCGAGCAGGGATACCGAGATGTGCGGGGTTATGGCGAAAAGTAGGAATACCTTTAAGTCAGGGAAACTTTCAGATCATTTATTCATCTTCAATTGAGATTCATCTTGATTCATTTTTTTTAAACTCATCTTATATGTATCATTTGTAACCTGTACACTGTTTGTAAATACATTTTGAGACAAATTTTCCCCGTAAATATATAGTGTAAGCAGGTTAGTGTTGCAAAGTTAATTTGATCCGTGTGTAAATTTTGGATACAAATTACCTTACAGAATCTTAGAAATTGGGTTTCCCTGTCGAAAAGTTCAAAATTTCATTGGTTATCTTCTATTTTGACAGAAATTGTTCACGCTCAGAAATAAGAGGACCAGGAATATTTCGTTTTCCTGAATGCAAATATATTCGCCCGTGGTGGAAAAAAACCCAGTCTCAGCCCAAATCTGGATTTTTTAAACGCTGTCACTTTTCGAATTTTAACCCGATTTAAAAAATTAAGCACGATTTTTGCTCACAATAACTTCCCTCTAAATATGAAAATCCACTTTCAAAAAACCTCCAATTTTCAAAAAATTTAAAACCTAAGAAATTGTATGAAAATATAAAATATTGAACCCTTCAATAAATTAAAAAAAAAATATTTTCAGGGAAGTAGTTCTGCACGAAAATTGTGTTTAATTTTTGTAATCGGGTTAAACTTCGGAAAGTTATAGCGTCTTGCAAACTCCTTAGATATTTTGTTTTTTTTTAAATTCCTCCACGGGTGAAAACATGTCCATTCTTTCCAAAGCAATAATCCGGGTCCGCTTATTTCTGAAACTGAACGATTTAAAATTAGTCCGATCAAGATCCATAAATAAGAAATTTATTTTTCAGACAGAACTTACTTTTCAAAAGGGGAAACACAATTTTTTAAACTGTCCAAAATAATTTAAGCATTTTGCGTGAAAAAATTCACTCACAGCAATTAAGAGTGCACACTTCGTTGTTTCAATAAAAGTTGGTGTATTAAACAATCAATCGACGCAGGTTAAAGTAACTTAAAACATTCATTTACCAGAAGGGACGAGTTTTCCATGAATGTGAATTTAAATCTGAAAGTTTCTTCAAAAAATTTCTTCTTTTCGAGAAGCAGAAAGTGAGGTCAACTCAAGTCGGGCCCAATTTTGCAAATGACATTCCTGGTCTAAATTTGTGTATGGCTTATTTTAACATAATCGAGAAAAGTCAATGGCAATAAACCTGTTTCGCATTTCGATTTTTAGAGGGACGAATATTGCAAATTTGGGAACAGAGGGGTTGGAAACCCAGTTTTACATATGTAAGAGGTGAAGTTATGCAGGAATCATAAAAAATGTCTAGACCACTTCCTCAATTCCTTAAATATCTATCTGTGTAAATAGAAAGATAAACTGGTTTCGTGACCTCCAATGCAACCTGCAACACTGAATCGATCGGTTCAGTTGCATTTTTTATGTATGCGAGTTGCTCAAAGTGGTTTGAAACTGCGTATTAAATTGCATCTACTTTGGTAACTAAGTGTTTTCGACTATTTCTTGACCTTCGAAAAAAATGACATTTCAAATAAAGTTAGCTCGTTACGGGACATGATAAAGCTAAGATCACAAAAATGCTTAAATTACGAAAATCAGATCAAAATAGAACTATTTATTTGTGATTTATTAATAAATCAAAACAGGGTATTTTTAGTTTTTTGCACATTTGAGTCGCAAATGGGGCCACGGAATGATATCCTTCTTCACTTTTGCTAGACTCGCCTAGTACTACAACATTTCCAAGGTGCATCAAAATCAATGATTCTGTCGGTGAAGAGTTGTCCTCATTGGCCAAATTGGTCTACTCATTGCACAGCGAACATGACGAGGTTACGATGCTCCTGCTTGTCAGGCAAGTATTATAATTCGATATAAATAATCACGTCGCATGAATGAATGGAAAAGTAAACGATCAGCCAAATTGTTGTTTTTTTCTTGGAACGAGTATACATTTTTATCTGAAGATTTATCGACATAACAAGAACACATTCTTAAAATAAATGGTACCCTTTATAAAGGTGAATTTTACATGTAAGTATGTATGTATTTACTAATTAAGCCGTACCAAATCTAGAGGAGAATTTACTCCTTATCAAATTAACATTACTTCCGATTTAGTATGGTTTACTTTATTTAGAGTTCATTGTGCATACAATTTTCTAAAGGGTAACATTATTTTTAAGAGTGCAGCTACTTATTTTCATCCCCTCACGAATTTGAAAAAAATGATCATTCACGCATACACACCAAGTAGATAAAAGCTTGCTAGTTGTAAAAATTGTAATGAAAATGTCAAATGGCAATGTAAAAAATTTTTTGATTAAAAAAAACTTTCTGAATTCCATTTATTTTATATATACATTTGTACATATTGTTATAAACTAAAACTATTCGCAAGCAAAAGTATCGCATATTACGTGAAATTGAGTTGGTTATACAACAATGATACCCAGTTTGACAATGTATTTATATATTTGTGATTCTTGTAGTCCTTTAGGATAAACAACTCCACAAACAACGAGTTATGTAATTACATATCGTAACATTTACAAGGAGTGTAAAAGGTCATATTTACATTCTAATAAAATCAGCACCGGTTCGAATTTATCGTCCACACTTTGCAGTTATTTTTGGAGTTCGTTATAAGCAAGCTGTTAATTAAACAGGGGGAATTACATATTTGTATTAATAAACTTTTAGTATTATGTGTACAGTCTGAAACAGGTTAATTAAATAAGTACCGTAAATACTCTATTTATAGCCGGGGCTAAAATCAAAAACGGAGGGTCCCGGACCCGGCTAAAATTAGAGACCCGGCTAAATTTTGTTCCGCCCAAAATTTTAGATGTTTTAAGATCACATATAATTCATGTTGACTCAATTTTAGTTTTCTTATTTAGCAAGATACGCCATCAGCAACCCATTGACTTTAAATCTAATTTTTTAACGAGGTCTAGCAGGTTCTATTTTTTAATTTTCTGTCATGATTATTTCCATTATTAACTTGAAATTAACCGGTAAAAATTAGTAGTTCAAATTATTCTTTGATTAGCATAATGTGCAACATTTTTCTTGAATGGGCTATGAACGGGGACACAGCGGACAAAACCGGCCGTAGTTAGAGACCCGGCCATAATTGGGGACCCGGCTATAATTTTGGAATCTTGGTCTCGAGACCCGGCTATATTTGGAGACCGGCTATAATTAGAATCCCGTGCGTTTCTGAGACTTGGGATCCATTGGGGAATCTGAACAGTAGATGGATCCTTACGGATCCCTTATGATTACAGTATATTTCCAATAAGATGTGATGCATATATGCATTTCATGTAAAAAATCCAATTGGAAATTTTTATACAGGAAAATGACTGCTAGGTCCCCAATGGAATTGCTAACGTCAACGGGATCTGATTGGAACATACTTGCATTACAAAACTCAATATCCCATCTGAATTAATCATATTGGATTTAGACGAAAAGGCATGAAATATATCAAGCATCCCCGATAAATACTGAGCGGCATATTTGGAATTCACTCCTCGTCATACTTTTTTAGTTTCTCTTTGGTCAGCCTAAATTACTCGCTCTGGTCAATTTTCTATTCTTTTAAATATACCTGCGGTGACATGACCCACGCCGTCGTATGTTGGGAGGACGAAAACTTATATTCGACTGTGTCGTTGAAAGATTTAGAGTTTAGTGAAGGTAATGACCAAGAACCAATCGGCACGTCAGTCAGAATCAAGTGGAAAAATGAAGTATGTATTGCAAAAATAATCGCAATTGGTGAGTAAAAATTTAATTATTTGAACTAGTATTAGTCGCATATTAGCTACAACTCATTTTTTAAAATACTCAAAATACGTTTGCAGGCAAGAAAAGGGCGATGAGAAAGGAGGAAAGCCGACTAGCTATTGTTGCTGCTAACGAATCTTTTGCTGAAAAGGAAACACCACCGGAAACTATTACGGGATATAAAAGGTCGCATTTAATTTCACGTTCTCAAGATGATGAGATTTCCAACCCAGATCAGGTAATAGACATGAATGAAATGAAATAAATCACTTGATTAGATGCATTGTCATCGAGTGTCAAATTTATTGCTCGTCTATATTTATTTCCTAGTTGATACCAGCAAAAATCAACCGTGCTGATACTACAGTGGCTGTTTCCACTATAACATTTAGCTATTAATTTGGACATTATTATTTAAGGGCCCGGGGGAAGATTTACTTGATTTTATGTTAGCAACAATAATTGCCAGGGCCCCAAGATTATTATCGCTCTGTTAGGTTACGACCACAATTAATTGACACCGTTTCTATGGGACACACTCACGTTCAAAAGCTTTGGTTTTGTCACTGCTTTTGAAAAAGTTTCCCTCAAGTCCCTCAAGTTTTTGAAAAAAGTTGTTTCTTTTGTTCCATGGATACTCAAAATGCAATTCCTGCCATCTTAAATTAATTAATTTAAATTTAATTTATCTGGGAAAAATGTAAGGTGTGTTTAGCATATTTGGCTGAAACAATTAGCAGCGATCAAATTGCATGAAATACAAATATTAACGCATGCATACCCTGGGAGACTAATTTAGTAGGGCCGCATACACACCCACTGCGGGACTAATTTGGTATACCAAGCGTCCACTGGGGGATTAAATAAGTATACCAAACGTCCACACCCACTGGGGTATTACTTTAGTATACCACGCATCCACCCACAGGAGAATTATCAACTTTTAAGATTTGATAATTGCATATTATTTTATGCATTTAAGTTCACAAATCACTAAAAATAATTAAATAAATAAATTTTAAAAAACAAACTTAGGTGAAGGACGCGCTTAAAATATTAAAACAAGAAGCATTACAAAATGTCATAATATCGTTTAATATTTATTAACCTTTACTTCACCGTGGGCCCAACTAATACAGGAGAAAAGCTATACTTTCAGGCATTTGGAACAATTATTCGAAATACGTAGTATTTGTATATTAAGCTTGCAAGATGTGATTGGTTATCTTTCAATAAATCGCGACACCTGTTATAGAGGAAATTTGTTCATGTTCTGGCATATTTTAGTAACTCTCCCTGTAACGGTGCACTTATTTATTAATCAAGTCGTTAGTTTAGTTACATTTATTGTTAATTATTATGAAAAAGTTGGGCCCACTGTGAAGTAAAAGTTAATAAATATTAAACGATATTATGACATTTTGTAATGCTTCTTGTTTTAATATTTTAAGCGCGTCCTTCACCTAAGTTTGTTTTTTAAAATTTATTTAAACTAATAAATTCCTGCCATTAATTTGGCAATTCTAAGCCAATTTGTCCTCACTTTACGACCAAATATCTCCACTGCACAAGAGGGCAGATCGTCAAAAAAAATTCAAGTAAAATCTAAAGATATGATTAACGCATTAAACATAATTTAAAAAATCTGCCCTCTTGTGCATTGCTGAATTTTATCGTCAAAGTTGACGTGATTTCTAAGCAACTTCTCCCAGGCCCTTAACTTATTATTTTAATTTTTAAAAATTATTATGCAGGGATGATGAGAAAAATCACTCCAGCGACAGACACACAATTTGAGGAAGCTGAGAAGACCGAAATCAAACCGGGGATCTTTGTTAAAAAATCGTTTCTGGAATTGGCTAAACTTAGCTGTGTCTCCCGACCAAGTTTCTTCTCCCGCAAATTGATCTTCGAAGGTGAGATTTTCACTCTCGAAGAAATTGCCAACTCGTCCTTCACTGGAAAGCCGTCTCCAGCTTTTCGGAACAACGTTCGAAGATGTATCGACCCTATCCGATTTAAAGCATTAAAGGGTGAGCTTGATATTCATCATATTATTGATCTTTATGGTTAAAAAAACATGAAAAAACCTAAAAGAAAATGTACTGTTTTTTATAGATTACATAACGGAAATTTTCGGCCTGAAGCCAAATACTGTTGAGTGGGTAACTTTTGAAAATAAGCTTCACTTTCTGGGGATGCCAGAAAGAAGATGAATCGTCTCATAGGTCTGGCTGGAAATTCTACGATCACGTCGCCGGAATTCAGTCGTTCGAATTCCGATGATTCAGAAACGAGAGTTGAGGAGTATCTCAACTTGGTAGGGGAGAATTAAGAATAGTATAAAATTTATTAATTGGATTCTTGTATAAATAAATACATTGAATTTTTAATAGTCGATATTTTGTTTTTGTTCTGGGATTTATTTTAAGATATCCAAAGGGAATTTTGATGGTTTTCATATATTATATTATCATACTGGATACTGTTCACCGATATCATATATGCCGAAGTGGAATTTTTCTGCTAAAATTTCGAATGGGAATCAATGGGTTCGTATTTGAGAAAAGTGATGGGGAATCCTTCCCATTTTCCCAACACTGTTTCCCATTGGGCTCTCCCTAATGGAAACAGTGGGAATGAACTGCACGGGATAGGGCTATAAATAGAGGTTTTACGGTATGTGGGAATTTATTAAATTTATGGAAATAGAAGGTGTCGACTATATTTATATAGCAGAATTTACGTATACAATCGAGTGAAAATTATCCAGGAGAAATAATAAATGGATATATCTTGCAAAATTTATATAACCCAAGGTTACTCAGACTGTACAAACCTTTCGAGCTGTTAGTAAAATGAAAACATTTTATAAACAATGAATAGATAGCTTTATTTGGGAAATTGTGTTGATTTTCCAATGTAATAGAAACCATTAAGATATGTACATACACTCTAAAAAATCCCGGTAATAGATGTGACTCTGTTTGTGTCTTTTTACCATTTTGTTGTTGCGTGGTGACAAGTAGCATCGAGTTATTGGTGGATTATTTCCATGCGGTGTAACCATGCAGTATCGTATTGGCACCATCTGGTGGAATAACCTCGCTTTTGAATTCATGATTAACTGGTGATAACATTTCTTAGAGTGTGCAAATAATCAGTAAATATGTCCAGCACGGTAATACTTAAGCCTAATCCGACAAAGTAGTCGAATTTAAAACAAGCAAAACCATTATTACTCCTGCTCAGTCTCGCATCTTAACAGATTCAGTTGAAATTCTGCTACGTATGTATTTTTGTGGGTAAAAATGAATTTTTCTAAAATTTGGCTATACCTAATAAAGCGTATTTTGCACGTTACAGACAAACTTCAATGTTTGCACTATACTTATAATCACAGTACCGATGAAGTAACGTCGGCGGGTAATAGGGCTCAGTTTTTTGCAAGGTTGAGCACCTTGCTCCATTTGGTTTGCACAGTTCTGCAACTTGGACAAATCCTCAGATCAAGAACGGATTGGCAAGACGTACTGCAAGGAAGTTTAATAACGTTGCCGTACATCACAATTTTCGTTATGCGCTGCGAGTGGAAAGCAGATCCACCATGCGTTCAGCTTTTATGCGCAATTTGTGACATGGATGAAGACGATGATGGCAAGTACACTCTTAGCAACTTGGTAACAAAACTAAGAATTTCGTTAACACCAACCGTCGGTGTCAACCTCAATTCCACTAAATAGTGTCAAACCGTTGTGGAAAAATGACACTGAGCAAAAAAAACTCGTTGACACGCTACTGGTATCAGCGATATTCCTGCAATGGTGTCGAATTGACACGGTGCGATGTTACCGCAGTAGCAAAAGTTGGACTTCACACCAAATTGTGTCAGTCTCTTCCTTGTGCACGGGTCTGCTTGGCGGCCATTTTCCTTCCTCCTCCACGAAAAAGTCAGCAGAATGGATAAATTAATTGGTGTGTTCAATTGATTTCGATGGAAAAAATTGTTTTTTAATAAGTTTAAGGACTACTTCAAATTTCTTGACTCAGGTGAGTTAAAATCTGTAACATATATTAATCTCCCCTCATTTAATTAAAATTATTTTACTATGTGTATTTTTATTTTGAAAACTTATTGTTTCCAGAAACTCAACACTGAACCCAACGAGGGATCCGACGAGTAAGGATTGGCCACCCGCCTTTTTTGCAAAGTTAATTAAACTTAACGATTTACTCATATTTTTATCACCGTGTTAAGTACATATGTATAAGCTTTTTTCTTTAAAAGTGGATAAGGTATGAAGACAAAAATCTTATTTGATATGTGCGAGTGTTATAATTTGTTAGTTGTGAATATGTTTGAAATACGTGATTAATTTTTTAAGTGTTTAATATTGTTGAATGTAAAATAAAATATTTGTTGCTAAAAGTTGTAGTTCAGTTTTCACAATCCGGGGACGATTTGCCACCGGGTGGTGACATGCATATATTAAAATGCACACATATCGTTACCTAGCAGTGTCGAAGCAACATAACTGAGCACAACCTCTAATCCATTCGCGGTGTTGGTGTTGTCACAACGGTATGTTGGGTTGACACCGCAACGGTGTGCAACATAATTGACACCGCGCCGTGTCAATTTGACACCAAACCGGTAGAGTCATATATAGACACCGGCATGGTGTCAATTAGGTGTCGTTTTTTCTGTGAGTGTAGTTCTATTTCAAATTGTTGGATAATGTACATACTCATTTATGTATATAATAATATGTCTGTGGAAAAACAGTTTTTCATTCAAAATTTGCTAAATTTAATACCTCGATCAATGAAATTCATTCATTATTCATTTATTCAAAATTCGAAATTTCTTAGTTACTTTTTATACTCCTTACTCTTCAGTTTTATTAGTTTGTGTCTCAAATTCGCTATCTTAAATGGATTTCTCAACATTAAGCGTAACGTGGAAAATGAAAAATAAAAAAAAGTATTCGTTCATTCATCATGAATACAAAATAAATACGTGTTAATTTAATACGAATTCATTCAAAAATGTTGAGAAAATTAATCACTCATTGTTCATGAATTTATTGAATAATGATTGATTGAGTAGTGAATTTATTGAACAATGAATTAATATGAAGAATTCTGAAAATATTTTTCAGATTCAGCCTTCACCTCGAGGAGTGGAACGCATCCGAAATTCTACAATATAATCGATATCGTCTACACAATTACGGATGGAGTTTGCATCATTCTTCCCTCCGCGATTGGAATTTTGATGCTACTTTCACCCTGCCAATCACCCTTCCTCGGGTCACTAATTGTTCCTGAGAATATCTGTCATGTACAAGAAAACACAGATTATTGGCATTTTTATCTCCTGCTCAACATCGTCACTCGAATTATTCTTGCCCCCCTGGAATCTTACGTTATGTAGTTGTCAGCATAGTTTTTCTGTTCTATTCTGTGTACGTACTCCTCTCAGGGATCATAGTTTTATACGAGCAGTTAATCATTATTTTTAATGAAAAGGAGATAGAAAAGTACCGGAAATTACAGGTGACACAAGCCTACGTTAATCTGTGTGTTCGAAACCGTATTTTTCCCTCGGGTGCGTATGTCGGTCCGCTCATACAAATCATGGCGTCTCTGATATTCCTTAAGTATCACGACACCGTAAACTTGACCTACTTGGCCTTTGTCTCGGCCATATTTGCGGATGCGTTTGTTCTGAATTTAGTCTGGTTTGGTGGAGCGGGATTAGTTTATTCGAAAAGTAAAGCGTGGTTAAGGAAGATGAGGATGCAGGTTGGAAATGTGAACATCGATATGGATGGAATAATGGTTACGAGGAAATTGTTAAAATCCATGTGCCCCATAAAGGTATGGTTTGGCACTAATTTTGTAGATGAACTGACACCTCTGATCATCCAGCAGTTTTGTACGCTGCAAACGATAGATTTCCTCCTCTTATTGTGAGTATGAGGGAAGGTGAAGTAGACCGTTGATGTATTTTCTTTGTTTTACCTTGTTTATCATCATACTGTGCAGATTTGTTGTATCAATGTAGAATTTAAGCGGCACTTGCAAATTAATTTTGTGGGAGCGTTATTATAAAATCGTGGCACTCCCCAGTCATGCAATTTTAGCTATGTTCGCCCTAATTCAAATAAGGTGTTTATGAAAATGCTGTTTTTTATTTAAACAGTTACGCCAAGATTTAAGTTTCAATGTACATACATATTGTATATTTCTTAAGAAAAAATGTGAACAAATCCAATATCCATCTTTGGCGTGGAGTCATTTTTTTATTGACTTAATAATTGATCGCATCGTATCGCATGTACATATAGACTTTGTTTATCGAATCAAGTTATTTTGCGGACTTATTTTGTTTGCCTGAAATTGAATTAGATTAAGGCTCTGAAGAAAATTACATGCATGATATGATACGAATGAAAACAAACCAATACTAAATATAGTCCATGGTTCGGAGGTGTGCACGACTGGATATGCTGAGGTTTTGCGGATTTTGGGTATGCAATATTAGCAATATCCACGGGTAGTCGGAGTTTTCAAATTTAATAAGATATAGTAATCGGTCATTATTAACCATTCTACAAATTAACTAGTTAGTGAAATCTAATAAGTTGATTTGTGTCGAAATTTCTGATAAAGCAGATTGTTTTCACAACTTAACAGATGAAGCCCTTGCTCAGTTTACCCACAAACCCCGACAACCCGTCGGTTTTCAATATCAAAACCCCGGGGTTTTCCTTACTTTGGTGTACGTCAACATGACATTGTAAAATATTAGACTAATATAATCATGTTTATCCTACGTACGCCATTTGCATATCTGAAATTATTCAGTTAAGATTTAAATTTTTAATACGTTTCAAAGCAAAAGGAAATATCTACTTAACTATCGACCGATTCTTCCAACTCGAATTGGTTCCTTCCTCTCTTGTGTTGTCCTTAACTCGAGCATTTATTTTGCAAATACTGGCTACCGTGAACAGCTATGTATGTCCTCCGTTGTGTCATTTTAATCTGAAATTCTTTACGAAATCATTAAAACTCAGATTTACAGGGTATAAATATAGTAGGGTCAGTTACACAGTGTAGATTTACGTATCTCAACTCCGTACTGGTATTGATTCGTTAATAATTTGCTAACAAACTGGTAGTAAAGGGTGTTAATAAAGTCCGATCCCATGAATTTTTTGGAGCGCGGTTGTTACAAATTCAGCTGGAACTTTTGAACCATTGAAGTTATTTATTTCAAATTTTTACCATGGGAGGAACAACTAAACGTGTAAGTCATGAGCATCTTAGAGTTAAGATACAAACATTGCATCAGCAGGGGTTTAAACCTGCAGAAATTGTGCAAAAATTGGGCTGCAGCCGCAGAACTGTTTGGAAATGGAAGAACAAAAATTTTGTCCACGACAAAAAGCGACCCGGGCGACCCAGAAAGGTGTCACCTACCACAAAGAGAATGATTAAAAACAGACTTTACAAGAAAACCGGTAGTTCATTACGTAATTGTGCAAGGGAGTTAAATGACTCAAAACGCTATAAAGAGAAGAAGAAGCAAATTAACTATGTGACCGTGCAAAAATTTGTGAAATCTACGAGGTGGGGTCACACAGCTTACAAACTAACCAAAAAACCTCTCATGTCACAAAAAAATATCGATGACCGTCTGAAATTTGGAGAACTCCTTCAGAAAAGTGGCCATTTGAGTGAAAAAAGACTTGGTGAAGAATTGCGCAGTCACATCCTTTGGACTGACGAATCTATTATTGAGCTATATCCAAAATTGAACCAACAAAATGTTCGTTACAGGACAGAAAACAAATCGGATGTACCATCAAGAGCAGTCCCAAAATTCGGGCTTAAAGTTATGGTAGCGGGTGGATTTTGTGCACGTGGCGTGACTCCTCTACATATCATACCAAAAGGCCAAACAGTCAATGCAAAGTATTATATGGAAAAAATATTACCTATCTATTTCGATAGCATGGGGAACAAGGAAATATTTTCGAATGAAAGAAAAATAGTTTTCATGCAGGATGGTGCTACAGCCCATACAGCAAAAGCGAGTTTGAGTCTCATCAAGACGCAAGTTTCAACGGTCTGGAGCAAGGGGGTGTGGCCCGGAAACAGCCCAGATTTGAATCCCCTGGAGAACCTGTGGTCCATACTTAAGGAAAATGTATACAAAGAACCACAACCCCGGACGAGGGAAGAGCTAGTAAAAAAAGTTCAAGATGTATGGAATTCGATTCCCACAGACACATTGGAAAAATTAGCACAGAGCCTTAAACAAAGAGTTGAGGGCATGGTTAAAGTAAATGGTAACAAGACCAAATACTAAGGTAAATATGTCGAACATTTTTTGTAAGTATCACGGGTAGTTTTTTTTATACTAGCCTTCACTTTTTTATAGGAAAAATGGGATCGGACTTTATTAACACCCTTTAGATTTTTTTTTACAACGATTGTGATTACTTTTTAAAGAGGTGGCAGCGTTTCGAAAAACCGATTTTCGACCTTGGCCGAAAATTTGTTTTAAAATTTCTCCACAAGCAAAAACAGGCGCATTAAAAATACAGATAGCCACGTACCACCTGCTTATTGTTAGTGGTAAATTTTTCATTGCAACAACAAGGCTAAACGGTAATACCCGTTAGTATCTCTGCAGGTAGAGTCACGTACAGAAGTACTCCGGCCAGTAGTGATTTATTTTAGGCAAGTTTTCCAGGACTTCTTGTGCCAAAACTTTGCTGAAATGCTGTCACACCCCGAATTTCGTAACGCCCTACGTAAAATCGTCTTATTTTATGACTCCTTCCTCTATCGAGAGAGTGACCTTGTGTCGCCAGGATTATGGAAAATTCTGGCGAAATACGTCGCCCTGTTTCAAAAAGTTCTCCCCTTTCGAGTACTGTTGCAAGAAAGACAAATATTTCCAAACAAATGTTACCGCTTAAAGGGGGCAATTATTAAGTTTTCGTCGCTATTGCTGCCGGCCTACACGCTGAGCACATTTTTCCTCTTAATTAAAGAAAAAATAGGAGAATTATTCACACCTAGGGAATCGTCCGCATACGATTCGTTGCACATGAGGCGAACTTTTGTCATGTTTTACATCACCTTGTATTCCACGGTCATTCCGACCAGTGTAATGGTTGCTTTTGGGGCGGGGTCACTGTGTCAAGTGATGAATCAAATTGACCAATTTCGTGCCAGGATGAGAGGTTTGTTACACTGTAACATTAATACGACTGCGTAAAGCCTACTACTCAGGACGGATTTCCCAAGTAAAAAGGTTTAGCAAAAAACGGGAAACTTCTATAAATAACATCTTGCAACATGCTTGAGGAAATACTCGTATTTTGGTAAACTTTGCAGTGAAATTAAAGTAACACGAGGAAAGGTATAATTTAATACAAAGAGAAGAACCGCGATTTCGGGAGAAAAATCTGTCCTGAATACGAGGTTTAACGTAGAACTTGATGACTCGTCGCAAAAACCGTCACGATCGGCACATGTTTAGTCATTCCTCCCTTTTGGGAATTCGTTGTAAAATTCAGCACTACAAATTTGTACATCTTCAAGTTGAAAAATTTCAAAAAAATGCCTCCAGGTTTTAACAGTTTTTGAAGTTGGAAATCTTAAGTATTACTTAAAATAAGAATCCTTCAAAAAATTCGAAGTCAGTGAACCGTTTTTATCATAGCAACCGGTCGCCCCGAGTTTTAAAATAAATTCTCATAGACGTGAAATGATTTAAAATGTGTTAATTTTAGTGATTTATTAGTCCCATGTTAACAATTGATTGAAATTTTAAACATTATGGGCATGTTTCTCTCGGTTTTTCAGAACTAACTCGGCACCAGCCTCCCACCAATAAGTTCCTGGAGACCGGGCTACACACCTTTATTCAAATTTCTGCCTTATTTCCTCTTCTAAATCCAGTCTTTGTCCTCCGGGGGACAGATCCGTTTCACGTTCTCAATCCATATTCGCAGATTTTCCCGGGGTCCAACTTCCTCACAATTCTGCTACGAATTTTACTCTTCACCTGGGTCGGGGGCGAAGTGGTAAAATCCATGTGCGGCCTGGCCATCCTGATGCTAATCGTTTTAACAGGATCCATTCAAATAATTGCTTGGTGCAAGAAACTAGGTGAAAAATGTGGAAATTCTTCTACAACAAAAGTTGTGCAATTATATAAAGAACTGCAAATCTGGATTGGTTATTGCAACCGAAAATTTTGTTATTTTGCAGTCCCGCCAATGATATTTTTTGGCATGTGTATCATAATTTTGGCGACTTATGTGAGCATTCGATTGGCGGGAAAGGTTCCGCTTGCGGTTCACTGCTTTTTCGTGGTGACGAGCGCGGCGGGATTTACGGCGGTGGGAACGATCTTGCCACGTGCCGTGATGGTTTGGGAAGGTTCGGAAAGGTTGATAAAGTTTCTGAGGGGAAGATGCGACACAAAGTTTGAGAGGAGGTTGGTTCGCCCGTTGAGCAGGGTGGGAATTAGGGTGGGGCCTTTTGAAACCATAACGAAGGAGTGGCAGGGAAAGATTGTGTCGAATATTGTGGATGGCACGATTAATTTACTCTTGACTTTTTAGTGTCAGGTTCAAGTAAAAATGTTATTATCTCATATTTACATAAATTCAAACATTTCTCTCATAAACTTACTAAAAGGTTGGTAGATGGTAATGTATGTAGGTTATTTATGTAGTTTCGCTTAAAAAAGATTTGACTTATTAGATACTTAAAAATAAGTAAGAAACAATTATAAAAATGTACAAGAAGTGCACAACTATGCAAAAACTTTGTAAATATATACAAAAATATCTTTTAAAAATTCCATATCAATACTAAATATAAATACTTCTTAACAAATAATTAGTATATGAATGAATGAATGAATACAGGATAATTTTATATTTAGTTTAAAAATATTATCTTATTAGAAGTTTATTTATTTAAATAAATAAAACAAAGATACCTACATACGTTAATTCGCTCATATAGTATTTTAATTAAAGATTTGCATGTTTGCTTGAAATTTATGGATATGTACATATGTATCATCCTTTGTATTTAAAATATTAAGATCAATGACAAACATGCACTTCAGTGGCATCTTTACGTGCGAAAATGCTATTTATAGTTTGTTCATTATGCATAATGAACACCATAGTTATGGTTTAAGCATAGGATGGAGAGTTTTTTTAATTCAAGGCTTATGACGGGCTGGTCTGTTATTTTAAAAATCACGCCGTAGTAAAAAAAACTCATTAATCGTACCATTTTGTTGGACAATCCATCACGCCACTTAGGGTTACGTAAATAAACAAGTGCACACTTAAACCCAAAGCAAAGCAAATACTTACTATTGGAATTTTGTAAAATAAATAATTTATGATTACTTAAAATAAATACTTAATTGAGGATAATTGAGGGCAGTACAGTGACCATAATTTGTGAAAATTTCATAATAAGTATTCTTCTCGAATAGATATGTAAATATGTATGATAAATAAGTTCGTGAAAATCAGAATTCATTTTTCCAATCTCTTTGCACATAAAAGTTTACATTTTGTGGAAAATAAAGTTTGTAAAATGACAGTCATTCTCGCCTCGGTACCCTTGGACCGCCTTGATCCCAAAAAGGCAACCTTTTTCAGGTTCAAAATCCTAAATCTTTGTATTAATTCCACAAATCCATAAAATCCCTCGATGGTCTTCCTCACATTTCCAAGAATCCAGTGTCTCCACAAACACACAATAGGGAACATGCATGCATGACGTATTAAAAAAGGTGATTTTGAGGTCATCCAGCCACCTATTCCTTCCTGATCCTGCTCCTGTTAAGCGTAACACAGATAAAATAAATAGGCGACCCAAGGCTACACACCCTCTCCGCCTTTTTATATACGACGTAATATGTGTACGTCCCCAAAATGCAGATAAACCCCTCAAAAATAAAAAGTCCATCAGTCCAAAATATTTCCCAACTTACGCAAGTATCACCAGTTCCAACCAGCTACATATACGTCCCGATGGACATAAATTCTATACGATATCTATGGATTCGCTAACTTGGTAAGAAATTTTAACATTGCAATATTTACAAAAAGTATATTTACACAAATAAAATTGGAAGTAAATTTTCCCCAAAATTATTTAAAATCTTTGTAGGCAACAACAAATTCTCAATTTAGTGTTGACACGAGTGGCATCTGTTCGCATTAATTTATGTATTGATTGGTGAATAAATAATTTAGGTATGTGTTCACTACTCAATACATTTATGAATGAATGAATTTTGAATAAATGTTTATTCATTTCATATTTATGAGGAATGAGTATATAAACAATTTTAAACATTTTTTTTTTCATTTTTGAGTTTCGAATAAATGAATAATGAATGAATATTTTGGTTCCAATTTGTGAACAGAATGATTTTGAATTGAAAAAAAAATATTTTTTGAATGCGATTAAAAAGGATTGCTATAAAATTATAAATTCCCGACAATTTCAGTATTTTGGAACAACCCAAATTTGGAGCGGGGTCACAGAGCTCCCCGTGGTGGCGACGGCGGCAGAAAATTACCGAATTCTACGATCCTCGGATGAACACGCGGCAGACGTGAAATTAATGCGGGACGTGGGACCCTTTTTCGCCACGCTTTATATCCTGTCATTTTTCCTCCTCTGTTCCGGAATATTTTCCATTTTGGCGTCCATCACGGATCAGGCGAGATGGGTGGTCAGATTGATAAAAGTGGCGAATTTTTTCTCCACCCTGCTCTACTGCGGAATCATCTTGGTTATCGTGTACAACTTGAATCCGGCAAGTTTTCGATCCGACAAGAAATTAGGAAATATCGGATTATCCTGGGAGACATATGTGTATTGCGGATTTGTATAATTCGCAATAGTTTCATGGAATAAGAAACTGATCAAAATGCTCGAAAGAAAAATTCAACGGAGGCAACGAGCAGATGTGTAAGAAATTAGCCCAGCCCAGCATTTCAAACTTAACATTGTTAAGCTTACGCGCTTATTTCTAAGCTTATTTTTAAGCTTACCTTACTGTTGTAAGCTTAAAGCATGGAAATCGAAAAACTTATCGTCCACATACTAATATATTTTAATTCCGAATCAAAAGTCTGTCTTCGGTTTTACATTTACCACTTTTGTCATACATATTTACATATTTATATTTGCATTTCACAAAAGGAAATTTTAGTACACTCAAAATAAAAATTTGTCGAATCAACACCGCCGGTGTCAATATATGACTTAACCGCCTTGGTTACAATTGTGATTCCGAGGTATGATGATTTTGATATCGGTAGTTATCATGTTATGACCGGACGGAAAAAATTCATTACTACTCGGAATCACAATTGTAACCAAGGCGGTTAAGTCATATATTGACACCGTTTTGTTTTGAGTGTACGTAGTATCTAAATATGTTTCTAACACCACGTTATTTGCACGCATGCATGGAGTATGTACATATGTAAATATGTATTAAGAGATTCAACCAACTCATTCATCCCAAATCATGTTCACGTTAAACAGATCATCACTCCGATGATCTCACAGCGAACAGCAACACGTATGTAATCAATTGCAATGGTTTTATTGAAAAAGGTCAATCAGAACCTGTTTCAGGATCAGCTGGAGTGTTTATGTAGCAACAAGTGTACTTATAAGTAAAAGTTAATCATTGTTAATAATTGCAGAAAATTGAAACCAAAAGAAGTTAATAAAAAAATCAAACGTTGCACACTGTTAAAAATCTATTACTTAAATATATGTAGTAATTGATTTCTCGGTGTTATAATTGCTACCGTTTTGTTTTCTAATTCCGGACTAATTTAGATAACTTTGCAACCGATACATATGGTAAAACTGTAATACTGGGCTATTTCTATGTACATATTTGATATTACCAAACCCAATGTATAAATAGGACTACTGTTCGGTATTATTTTAATACTGGAGTTCTAAAAGTGTACAAATCCAGAATTGTAATTTCAATTCGTAATTAGAATTTTTAACGTTATACGTACATAAGTAGTCGAATTTTACGAATCGCGATACCTCATCAATGGAAGAATGTCCAATATGTTGCAACGAGTACGAGCCGAAATCAAGTCTCTGGGTGGTAAGTAGATAATTAACTTTCAATTGTTAATTACAAGTTAAGATAGTTAACAAATTATTCACATGCACTTTTAAAAGATAGTGTCACTGAGTTGAAAAGTACAGGCACTCTAAATTCTGTATTAAGTAAACCATACTAAAGTCAAAAAATCGTTAATTTGATGAGCATTAAGTTTGCTCTGGATTTAGTATATTTTACAAAATTTAGAATTCAGAGTGCATTTAACGTTCAAAAGCTGACATTATTTTTAAGAGTAAAATAAATTCATCATTTTTTAAATAGGAGCTCACCTGTTCTCACAAATTATGTACGTCATGCCATTCGAAAATTCAAACTACCCGCACCACCATGTCCGGAGAAACGCATACCTTTTCAAAGTGCCCGTTTTGCCAGGCCTTGACCGGAATTGAGATTGGCACGTGTCCCGACGGGCGAATGACGGTTAGAGAACATCGGTCACGTTGCGCCGGATTTGAGGGGGTGGGCACGATCCAGATCAACTATTCGGTCCAGGGGCAGTATTCACTAAATAGGACGGCGTTCCTGCCAAACAATGCGGAAGGCCAGAGAGTACTTAATCTTTTAAGGACGGCGTGGGATCGAAGACTCTGTTTCGCGATTGGGACAAGTGTCACGACCGGAGCGAGGAATGTGCCAGTTTGGAATGTTCATCATAAAACTGCCATGTTTGGAGGGGTGTCATGCCATGGATATCCGGATCCCCGGTATTTTGAGAGAGTTACGAACGAGCTGAAATCGTTCGGGGTAGAATGAACTTTTACGACGGAGGAGGTTTGCAAATAATAAGCTTGCCTCATAAAATTGCGATAAGCCTATACTTGTTCAAAAATATTTATTCATTCAAAATTAATTCTAATAAAAAATTTCCATGATTTGTTTAAAATTTAATTTATTGTAAAATTTGCTCAATTTCCATGTCTGAGCAGGGGAATAATGTTGGTTGTTGAAACTACCTAACACGGTCAAAAAATAATCCGGGCTGAACATGGTTTGCATCCCTGTTGTTAGTATAACAATGTTAATTAATCTGCATGTTTCTTAGAAATAGTTTCTATTTAAATATTTGTGTACTTTGATCAAGATTTATTTCACATGAATTTATTTTCAAAGAATTTGTAGCAGGTAAAGTAACAGGAAATTGTACAACAGAGGATGTTTGAAGCTGAGGATTACAATTGTTCTGCAGAACACCTTTATTTATAGCCCTATTCTAATTACAGCCACATATTGCCGGGCGTAGAAACCATAATTTCAAAATTTTAGCCGGTTCAGTACCTGTATTGTCCACCGTGTCTCCGTTCATGTTTCCTGCAAATTAATAAAGCTCAAATTTAGGTAACTTGGATTATATATGATCATGTAATTTCTGACGTTAACAAAATTCAGCCAAGTATAGCAGGTCTTTAATTGTAGCCGTGTCTGCGACACTTACAATGGAGGTCCTCCAAAGTATGCTCGCAAATTTGGACCAAACTAGCGTCAATCGATCACAAATATAATTAGTATGAAATTTGCAAATGGAACTATCTGCCAATCCGCAGGTTTGGCGGAGATATGTAAATATGTACCAAAGGGAGGGCAGCTCGCTGATAACGATTTTGACCTTTAATATCTTTGGCACTTGAAGTAATTTCAACTTGAAACTTCGCAAATTGATAGGCCCTAGAGTTGGTATTATAGGTGCAAAATTTCAATTCTCTACTGTAAGAACCAGACCTTCAACTAAACCTAAAGTAAAGCAGTGATGATTTTTTGTGTTCCAGACCTAAATTACCCTATGGAAGCACATGTGGAAGGTGTTGATAACCTAAAAATGTCAGGAAATAGCAAATTATGTGACCCCATGGATTACCGGAAAAAATCACCTGGAAAAAATCACCTCGGAAAATATCTCCCGGAAAGAATCTCCAATGGAAATAATCCCCAATGAAAGAATCTCCTATGGAAAAAATCACCAGTGGACAAAATCACCATCGGAAAAAATCCCCAAATTAATAAGTTATAGATTTACGATAGATAATATAGAAATAGAGTGGTCAGCTTGCGTTGAATTCATGTAACTCTAATTTTTTCACTCTATATACATATATCTACATACATAGGTACAGTCGGTTTATTTACCATACGACCCTCGACGTCACCACTGCAATGCTATCAGTAATGAGAGTGATGACGTCGAGGATCATATGGTTAAAAAACAGGAGTACATACCAATTTGGTACTCAGGACGAAGTCTTCACTGTATGTTATTCTAAATTTCGACTTTTGTAGTCCAAGATAATCCAATATTAAACTCTTTTCAGTTTTTAATATTTTTGCAAAATTTTCTGACCAGGGAATGATCAAAATTTCCTAAAGTTGAATTTATGAAACATTTGATATGAGAACCTGACTACAATGTTGCACATATTCTCAAAATCATACAAACTAGAATTTTTGGCGAGCGCTTGAAGGCGATGATTTTAGTATTTTAAACCCCTTGATTGGGTGTGGCGGACGCAATGTATCTAGTGGTTCTTCTTCACTCATATGGTACAACATATTCAAGAACAATCGAGCTTAAGATTAATAAGTATGTATGTATATACATACCTATATGTATGTATGTATGTACAAATATGTATATACAATTACCTAGAGTGAAAAATAAGCGTTACACTATTTGAAGTAAAATTTACTAAAAATATTAAAATTTATTAATTTGGGGATTTTTTCCGATGGTGATTTTGTCCACTGGTGATTTTTTCCATAGGAGATTCTTTCATTGGGGATTATTTCCATTGGAGATTCTTTCCGGGAGATATTTCCGAGGTGATTTTTTCCAGGTGATTTTTTCCGGTTACCGACCCCATGTCTGTAGTACGCATTGCAGTTTAAATTTTGATTGAAATATAACTGTGTATAGTTTCAGAGTAAAAGTTATAACAGCCCCCGAACTGTCAAAATGTCGCTAATTTTTCCCAACTCACTCCATAACACGAAATTAAATATTTGTACTCCAAAATCTGTCTGTATTACCATCAGTAAGGTCTAACTGCTAAAATAATAAACATGAAAATATTTCAACTATTGAGATTTGTAAAATTCCATTTAACACAAAAAATAACTTTTCTCATGCTTTTTTGTACAAATCCACCTGGTATGGAATGAGTTAAAAAAATTTTGGGAGATTTATGAGGTATTTATGAAAGCCACATAGATGCCAAAAATTTTCATAACACCTACATAAAATTCTATGAACAATTCACAATTCTAGAGTGTTTTAAAAATATTCTGAAATTTATAAAAATTCAATTTTGGAAAGGCTTTGGAACAGAATTATTTTTTCCTATGCATATATCTCTGGTGCCATTTACACTAGCGAATTGAAATTTTACAGAAATAATGCTGACTATAAGGTGAACAAATTATAAAAATTTTAATTCAAAATTTCCAATAGCGCCAAAGATATTAATGGTCAAAATCGTTATCAGCGGGACGCCCCACCTCAGTATTTATGAATATTTTAACGTTCGCAGAATTTCGAAATCGTTTCCCAGCATGTCAAATTTTTGGTATCGTTGCACTCACAAAAACGAGCTCTATGACAAAATTATGCAAACCTGAAAAAAAAATTTTTCGTTTCAAGCGAAATTCCAGTTGTGATTATTATAACTTATAGTTGACGTATTTATTGGTCAAAAATTTATTTAATTTAATAAGTCATGCATAAGTTTAATAATTAATAAATAATTACTTATCCATCAATAAGTTACTTAAAATTTATTCTTCAGTCTCTGTTTGAAGCCTCGTGAAAAATAGAGTTTTCAACGTAATAAACATTCAAAGTATGTATTTATCCTCAGACAATCCTGATCCAAAGAAAGAACCTTTTTTCAGGTAAAAATTGAAGGCCAAAAATACTCCCAAAATCTAAAATAAATCTATTGATCACACAAACCTTTGAAATCCCTCGAGGACCTTTTCCACATTTCTTCCAATCTCTCCACTCCATCGATAAGAATGCTTCTCCACACACATTATGGAGAACGTCCATATATTACTTCATCAAAAAAGGGTAGATTTTTCGATCACATATCTGCTCATGGTACGCCTAACACGACACGAGTTAAGGTTTGCGTGCAAAGCCACACAGCCACGTTTTTGATGACGTAATATTTGGACGTCCCCCTCCTTAGCAGAAGGCCTGTCAAGAATAAAAACTTGATCAGTCCACCTCTCTAACTTGGTCAGTTGTGTTCATCCACACGTCTCGTTGCACATAATATCGCGAAAATGGCCATTTTCAAGAAATTTGCTATCCTCAATCTCTGTGGATTCGCTAACTTGGTAAGAATTTCTAACGACAACTTTTTCTGTAAGTTTCCATAGTGATAAAATAAATATATATTTATCGTAACCACTTGGAATTGAGGGGTCGTACACAAAGCATTTGATTGATTTTGGGAGTATTTATTTTCTGAAATAAAATAAATAACAAACAGTTTTTTTCTAAATTAAATGAATTTTGAATGAAGAAATATTTTTCGAATACAGTTTTAATTTGGTAATAATTTCAGTATTATGGAACCACGCAAATTTGGAGCGGCGTCCCAGAGCACCCCGCGATGACTACGGCTGCAGAAAACTACAGAATTCTCCGCCAAACCGACGAGAGCGCGGCAGATTTTAAATTTTCTCTGGAGGTAGGACCCACCTTCGCGGCGATTTACATCCTCAAACTATTTCTCCTGGGTTCTGGACTATTTTCCATTTTGGCGTCAATCCTGCATGAGGCGAGATGGGGGGTCAGATTGATAAAAGTGGCAAACTTTTTTTCCACCCTGCTTTACTGCGGAATAATCCTGATTATTTGTTACAACTGGAATCCATCAAGTTTCCGGTCGGAGGACAAATTCGGAAATATTGGATTATCCGGGATGACATATTTGTATTGTGGAATTGCCCAGTTTGCAATGGTTGCGTGGAATAAGAAATTGATAAAACTGCTGCAAAGTAATATTTTACGAAAAGAGGAAAAATCTAAGGAAAATATGAAAACCAATTTGACCTTGGAGGGGGTTAAATAAATTGTATATTTGTCAACAATTTTTTAAAACACTTGTAAATAAAATACGCTTTATTACGAATTTCAAATTATTGAGGTTTCCAGAAATCAATGATTTTTTTGCCAACTCTAAATTACAGATTGTTTACAGCAAAATTGTTGGTTAGACTTGACTTATTATTGACCATTAACTTTCTAAAAATGCTAGATTTTAGCCACTTGCGAATCTTTCTTATTGTGAATGTTTACCGTTACATAGAATTAATTACTGATGAATCTGGGGCGATGTTGTGGCCATGATAAATACGTAAACTATTTATTTTGTAAATAGGTATATATGTAATTTAGAATTTGAAATAAAGTACGCTGCAGATTTTTTTTACTTTGCTTGATTTATTAATTTATACTACGACAAGGACAAATTAGGGCTGGAATGGATCTAAAGATGATAGTTAAACGTTAAAGATGATAGAGAAAGTTGTGATAGCTGTGACTAAATTTAGATGTAATTTGTCACTATCTACTATTTATTTTGAGTTAGGTACCATTTAGAATTAGTGACAATTTTGGATTTGGTTTCTAAAGTTGATCAATACCCGGAGTTTCATAAAAACTAGTGTTAACAGTAAGTTAGTTTTATTTAATGTTCCACCAAGTTGGTGCACACTACGGCATCCAAAATTACATCAGGTAAACTTCTTAAACTAAAAAAACTGGAAAAATTTCAGGTTCAAAATTCAAAACTGTATTTTAGGCCCATTGTTTTCAAATTTTTAATGTGTCTAAATTTTTCGACGTTGACGCGGATGGTGGGATTATCGGATCGTATGGTGGTGGACAATGCATTATTCACAGTTGAGTTAGGGACTCTGAACACTATTACGTATGTAAGAAGACAGAGAAATTTTGTGATTTTTGTAGTTTCAGAATTTTTGAAATCAAAATTATAAAATAATGTCTGGCCGAATTTCTTAATAGACGTTGAATTAGATTTGATTTTTTAATTGCCCTTCTGTAATGCCTAGCTCCACTAGCACACACATACCTGTAAAGTAATCTTGTGCAAAAGCTTGCGCTAGTAGCAGAGTAACAAAGATAATTGCGAGCTTCATGACGTTTTAAAACAAGTGGTAACTCGCAGGTCTCTACAATTGGAACAATATAAGATTGCGTAAATGCAATTCCGTTTAAATATTAAGCTTGTGGAATAAATTATTCACGTGATTGATTTATTGACGTCATTGGGTTCAGTGGTCGACGCCGCCACCACCATCAGCATCGGCTCAAAAAGTTAAGGTTTGTTCTCTCAATGGCTGACAAGCGACGCTCACGGGGGGTCGGTGGTGTCCAGGGTACCCATGATTTTTAGAATCTGCAAGGACCCAAGATGAATGATCCATTCTTATTTCAGTGTTAAACTTACATATACTCGACGCCGTGCCGTCAAGTTCCGTGGCGTCAAACTTAAAAATATGCATTTTCGACAAACTTCAAACCTTCATAACTTTTGCAGCTTTTGCGGGATTTACAAAAATTCACGCTTAAAATGATCACAAACGTTGCAATTTTCTGAGAAAAGTTACAAATAAAAAGTTTTCAATATTTGACATATTTTTAGCACTTTTCGACGGACCCCCATTTCTACAGGAATTAGGAAATTTTGCAGATACTTAAAAGCGACAGTTTTTTGAAAAATTTCATGGCATACGAGTGTTGAACTCTGTCATGATTTTTGCCAAAATTTTGAAAATCCGTCCAGGATTTCGGCGGTTTTAAAAATAAAAACATTCAAATGTGGCGCGGCGCCAAGTATAAGGTTTGCACAGAAAAAAGAATGTATCCATCATTTAGGGTCCTAGTAGATTATAAAAAATATTATGGGTGCCCTAACCATGACCAACTACTCTTGAGTGTCCCTTGTGATATATCAAAAGATGTTAAATATGTTTTAATGATGTTAACTGTATATGTACTTGCACTTTTTTATCATGGTACACGTACACCAGGGGTGTGTAAAGAGTTAGATGAAAAAATAAGCCCAAAAATTAGGAACATATGTAGACCAAGGTCTAAATGTTCTACTTTTTGGGAAGTTCATATGTAGGTGAAATTAAAATAGGTGAAATTAAAATGGGCGCCAAACTTTTTTCGGCCTCAGAGGCGACGGGCCGATAATTTACCCCGGCGGTGTATGCTAAGCGACGTCGACCTCTGTCTGGGTAATATTCCAAACACAAATTAATGCAGGAACACCTGTTGAATTTAATGGTACATATATGATTTTATTCTACTTCAACGATTAATGTTTAAATAAATATTTATAAAGCAAAAGAAGGGGGTTGATCTCTAATCATTGTCGTATGTACATACATATGTACATATATACCTCATGTGTGTACATATATCTGTCTGCACGTGGGTGGCATGATTGAGTAAAAACGGCTGAAACCAATCAAGTGTAATTTTACTATGTCTACATACATACATATACATATTTGTATTAGGTAAACATTTGGTTCCAAAATGAATGCAAATTGTGCAGTGGTTGACCAGTGGGGTCAAGTAGGTCATATCTTTGCTAAATTTTTGCAATGGCAAAATAATGTCAAAACATCCCAAAAATCAGTAGGGTGTATGCATAATTCTTGGTCAACCTGTCCTAACTTTTACTCTTCATCCTTACTTTGTTGAGTTGTTGCATGCACATAAATATTTATGGATTCATGCAATCAGCACCTACCTTATTAAACTAACAATGGAGGTCTCCCAACGTATGCTCACAGATTTGGATCAAACTAGTGTCAATCGATCACAAATATAATTAGTATGAAATTTGCAAATGGAACTATCTGCCAATACGCAGGTTTGGCGGAGATATTTGCATAAAAAGAGGAGGAAACGCACCAAAAGGCTGGCATAGTTTTCATTTTCCAAATTTCCTGTGCATTTTTTCAGCTTTGAATGCAAATATCTCCGCCAAACCTGCGCATTGGCAGATAGTTCCATTTGCAAATTTCATACTAATTATATTTGTGATCGATTGACATTAATTTCGTCCAAATCTGTGAGCATACGTTGGGAGACCTCCATTGTAAGTATTTTTTGGCTGATTAAGCAATCGGAATGACTTACACGTACACGCGCATACGTTTGTAGCAGGTTAAAGTATTTTGCAGCGCAATAATTTACAGCCATTTCGATAGCATAAGTAGAACTAATTGCTCATGTGAGACTTGACAGTGGAATCAAATCGATAAGTTGTTAATGCGTACTCTTATTGATTGTTACTAACAATTTGTTAGTCGTAAGTTTTAAAACCTGTGACGTCAATGGGATTCATCAAGTGTCACATTCACTTATTCCAAAAATTAATACCTTACATATACATATACGTTCATTCGTTTTTATTTTATTCAATATTTCCGAATTAAAATTATTGTGCTGCATACGTGGCAAGTTTCTGAAATGTAAAATTCGAATTTTTTTCCATTTAATTTATTTTCGTTTACATTCATGTTAGCATTTCTTTCGAAATCACAAACAGTTTATGGCTATAAGTTAGAAACAATTGTTAACTTTAGAAATCCCAAAATTATTGAGTAATTACTTAAGCCATTTTAGAATGTGGATAAGATTAAGTATTTAATGTTGATACTGTAAGCTCATGAAAATAGTTCTAGTTTGCTTTGCAAAATTCAGTTGGATAATATGTATTTTACTATTAACCCCGACTTTTGTAATCACTAGTATTAGTGAATGAGGATAAAAAATGCTTATTATTATTATTATTATTATTAGCTCACCCTGCGAAGCATGAGAGCTATTGAATTCCTCTTGTCCGTCCGTCCGTCCGACCGTCCGCCCGTCTGTGTGTTCACGAGTTTTTTGCATCAATTGATGCTAATTAATAATCCCCTTGACCATTATAGAATAAATTAGGCGCACCATTGGTATCGAACAATCCGTGGCGCAAATGGTGCGAATTAATTGTGCAAAGGGATCGAGAAAGGACTACAATTTTGGAATAGGTAGCACCGTTCGTATTGAACAGTTGGTTATCCAAGCTGATGCGAAACAATTGGATGAGCATCTCCTGATCCTCACTAGAATGGATCAGGTCCATTTTTTAATAAATTAATAGCACCGTTGGTATCTAACAATCGGTAACACAAAATGATGCGAAACAATTGGGTTAATTGATGCAAAACGCACCAATGGTACAGAATAGCCGGGAGAATTTATTATATAATTTTGACACAAATTTTTTGAAATTTTATTTGACACACCACGGTTAATCTCCAACAGTGGTGCAAAATACTTTGCCATCTTCCTCGTTTTTCTACACCATTGATGCATAATTGCATAATAATTATTGATCTATTTTATGCTTCGTTTTTATGCACCACTGGTGAATAATTGCTTAAAAATTATTGATCTATTTTGTTGAACTACTATAATTTTGCACCCAAGGTGCAAAGGTGCCAGGTAATTATATATTACAGGGTGAGCTATTTCTAACGTTACTACGGTTTATTATTAAATACCTGCTATTTTAGTTGTGAACCAGGCTAAACTGAGTCAAGGGGAAATTATGCATCCTGCAGCCCCGGATTTTGCTTATCTTTGGTGTGTACATACTATGTAGGATAGCGTACTAAACCCCTCAAATGATTCAGCTTTGGGTTAAATTTAATACACCATCGAATAAGCTGAAATTTGCCACAAATTTTAGCTGAATTTGCCACCGGATGAATTTTTTCCAACTTTAGCCTTTTCAGCCACCGAATTAGATAGTGGTTACCACAAATTACATAAGATGAGCTGCCACCAACAAATTCCGGGGTGCGGTCGGGGAAAAATGAAATCTTTAACAGAAATTTAATTTATGGATGAAATATGGTTAAATTAAGGAGGGGAGCTTCACCACCTGCCCTTCTCGGATCTCGATGCCCTTTGGATATGTGGTAGGGTCCCATGAGTGTACTAAAACCCTGAAGTGGTTTGACTCCATGGCCACATTTGCGCCCGCCACACCCACTCAAAGGCGCAAAAAACACGAAAAAAACCCTGTTTTCACTTGTTCGAACCCTCGCCAAAAATCCAATTTTGCTCGGATTTTGGTAAAATTTACATTTTTGTGATCCCAGATACTTGTGTGATAATATCCAGTAGATATCTCAACTTTTTTAAAATTTTGAATTTTTTCGAATAATTCACCAGCCCGGAAATGCCCGAAAATTTCGAAAATTTCAAAAAAGTTGAGATTGCTACTGGATATGATCAAACAAGTATCTGGGATTACAAAAATGTAAATTTTATGAAAATCCGATCAAAATTGGATTTTTGGTGGATTTTTGAAGTTGGTAACTTTTGTGGTTTTCATCCCTTTGAGTGGGTGTGGCGGGCGTAAATGTGGCCATGGAGGCAAACCACTTCAGGGTTTTAGTACACTCATGGGACCCTACCACATATGCAAAGGACATCAAGATCTGAGAGGGGCAGGTGGTGAAGCTCTCCTCCTAAGTGCTCCCGACTTGTACCTCACCTCCTCGTACCCACGGGGTGTGTTTGGGGCAAAATGAGATTTTTAAGTAATGATGTAAGATGCAAACAACCTTCAAATCACTCTGTGCTTTTGGTTTCTTTATTTTGTATCGCATTCTAAGAATGTTTGCGTTACCTGAGTATCCTGCGTTGATGCAGATTATTTAGAAACAAGTTGGCAGTGTGGAGCTGTGACTCTGGTGAATCAATCCCCTACCGATTGTGGCGGTGGTGGCTGCGTTACTGCGACCGTTCACGATGTATGTCACATAAATGAAAACCTAGTAATTAGAAGGAAAACATTTCTCTAATTAATTAGTAATTACCAGAAGGCGTATGTATGTACGTAAATACCGCAAAATATGTATCTTCTTAAAAAACCTGAAAATATACACATACAAAATGTTTTTCAACCTGAATTTTCTACGATATTCTTGAAATATAATTTCGAGGGAACCTAAATTTCTATATTTTTCAAATATTTTAGTACATAGTCTTACCATAAGAAGTGATAGTAGAGCGTAGTTTTTGAACCGGTCAACATAAAATTAAAAGGTCAGTTGCGGTTTGTACATACATTCAGTGCCTATCATTGGTGTTGACCGTTTTTACTTGACGTCACTAGGTCAAAAGTAGGAGGAGCTTAGCTACACGCGCGCGGCAATAATTTTTCACTTTTTGCACGAGAAAAAAATGCACGATGTTTGATGTAGTGTAGCAGTCCAAGTACAACTACGATCTGGTTGCCCAAACTATGTACATTCGACGTAGACTTTAATACTAGTCCGATGATGTGGCAAAATTTCCGTGTCAAAATGACATTTCGTCAAGTGGTGACGACTTTTGTGACGCGCCGAACGGTCACTTTCGCCCATGGTTTCAATAGAGGAACGCTTTTCACCACTCGCTCCTCACTCATCTCACTTAAATCTCAACCCATTTTTTCGACATAATTTCGCATACGATGGATGGATTTATAATCACGAACTTTACTATGCCTACGCCTTGTCTTTTCTAATTTATTTTTTTTGGCACGATTGTAGAAGTTAAGAATATTCACCATCTCTTGATAGGTAAAATTTACACCGTCGACATCTTCTTCCTCCCATTCCTGTGAGATTCGTTGCGACAGACTTGCAGAAGCTTCCTCGACGTCTTGCTCATCTTCAGAATCCTCATGAAATTCATTTATTGTATCACTATCACTAATTAAATCGTATGCCTCGACATAAGTGTCAATATCACAATCATAATCAAATTCTAAAGTAATAGAAGATTCAAAGTCCGTATTTGAATTATCAACTAAATCTTCCACAAAACGCAAAACCCGGTCAACAATTTCAACATTGTTAACTAGAATTGATGAAGCGTTCGAATCTCCCGAATACCTATACCTGTCCTTGGCGATTTTAAGAACAGACTCACAAATTGATACAATTATAGACATTCTATAATTTTTAAACTCAACGACTATTTCAAGGTAAAAAATTATATTAAAAGGCTACAAATAGTAAACAAGGATCATATTGTCGAAACAGTTAAATTGGATGCGAGTTTACTCAATGAGTAGATGAAGTGAGATAAGTGAGGAGCGAGTGGTGAAAAGCGTTCCTTTTTTGAAAGCATGAGCGAAAGTGACCGTTCGGCGCGTCACTAAAGTCGTCACCACTTGACGAAATGTCATTTTGACACGGAAATTTTGTCACATCATCGGATTAGTATTAAAATCTACGTCGAATGTACATAGTGGTTGTGCTGGGAGCTCCGGGCACTATAAGAGATTCCCTCGTAAGTAAGTTTGTATTGATTAATTTAAAAATATAAATTTTATTCGGTTATATAATATATTGATAAGATTGTTACGGTCTGTTCTTCAAATGGTCAAACATCAGTTGCCGCTTCTTCTCTAGATTTGTATTAGCTTGCCCCATTTCTCTTTGCATCGCTAATCTCTCCCGCTCTAATGAACTCCTACTGCTTTCTAGTTCCAAACTAATTCGTTTCTGCTTTTGTTCCAAATTTGCTCGATCTCTCTCCAAACTTTCCATCTTACTTTTGTAATCTTTTAAGGCTCGTTCCCACTCCTGGATTCTGCCCGTGGTCCGCTGCTGCTCGCGGCATCTTCCGCGTGTCTTTTGTAATTTGCTAGACCCCGTTCAATCTCAGAATTTCGGCTTTTTACAAGATTGTCGAAAGTTCTTTCATGCTGTTTGTAACTTCGGGTTAATTGATCTTGACGGTTTTTGGCTTTTGTATTTTCAAATTCGAAATCTCTCTCGAGGCTGGATTGCTCGTCCTGCCAGCGTTTTTGTTTTAGCTCGGAGAGCATTTGAGCTTCCTCGCGACGGCGGTTTTCTTCTTCGCGGCGGAGTTCGTCTTGGCGTTGACGGGCTATTTTTTCGTTTTCAATTGAGGTTTTTTCATCTTGGTGCTTTTTGAGGTTGTCAAAAGTTTCCTTGGAAATTGTTAGTTGACGGATTGAATCGGTGGGTTCTGGGGAAGTGGAGCTTGAAGGTTTTGGTGCGGATTGTTTCCCCTTTAAGTTAAAAGATTTGTTAAATCGTGTGAAAATGGATTGATGACTGATTCAACTCGCAAAATGCATTAAATTTAAAAATGCAATTATAAATATTCTATAATCTAATTATAAATATTATAAATATTTTAAATTAATATTTATTCATTATTCATTCATTAAAAATTTGAAAATAAGTATTTAACTATTGTTCATTTTTTATTCATTTTTTATTCGTCTTAAATTTTCTTATTAGATTGACGTCCCAATATACCCCATGTATTTAGGACAAAGATACGATAAAAATGATAAATGAATACAATTATTCATAAATTCTTCATCAATATGAAATGAATAAATCATTACTCAATATTCATACGAGTATATTCTAAAAATTTGAGAAAACCATACACTCACCATTCATAAAATTATTAAATAATTAATGAATTAATTATTTATTCATTCTCTATTATTTGAATGAATAAATAAATTTGGACACATAAAATAGGATAACAATTTCGGAATGTGCTTTAAAATACAAAGCTTAATTTCTTTCTCACCTTAACTTTAGGGAATTTTGGCTTCAACAAAATGAAACCTGCTTCACCCACGTTAACCTGACAGGACGGACAGCAATTAAGATATTTACGCCTTGATTCCTTTTTCTCCGCCCAAACTTGAATCTCTTCGATGCAATCGGTATGAAATAGATGTCCACATTTTGCGGAGGAAACTTTGTTCTGGGATGCGACACTCAAAAACAAGGTGTCGTGACAAACCGAGCAAATTATGGATGACATTTTTGGGCGTTGGCTGTGAATGAATGAAGAATGTCGTCCAAAATGGTTCAGTGTAGGGATGGAATGTTGTAAAAAGTTGGTATCGTGATGATTGTGCATATTATGTTGACAGATTTGGTCATGTCACAACAAGTAGATAAGGGTTTACATTACTTCTGTATCTTATCTTGAGTTATGTATGTTGTAAAAATGATCTTGATTTGATTGACATAATTATTTGCTGGACAATATTTGTCCGTTCAAAATTTCTGCGAAGAGTGGAGAAAAAATAGATTGGTAGATAATTTGTCCTCTTAAATTATGATGTGCGGACACAAACGCTTAAACCTCACACTACGTAGCAGAAAAATATTTACGGACAGTTGCATTTATACAATTTATAAATCATCAAACTTGACATGCATACAAGATTTTGATCAGAACTTGAATCAATTTCATCTTTATTTTTTTTCAAATGTCTACAAGAGTAAGTTCGCAATGAAAGTAAAGTAAATATGTAGCAATTCCACTCATTAACTGTTCAAGGTAACGTTCAGTTGCGAACAAGTGTCACTTGGCTGGCTTTTTTTGCGATATCATTGTCCGACATTGGTTACGGAATAAAGTGTATATTGGCACCCAAGCTGAACGTCATCACATTAGGGTCACTTGGATGGTGTTTTGCGGTCTTATTATTCTGCATTGGTTTTGCGTAAGTATTTATTCATATGATTTATGTATGAACAAGTTACAGAATACACTAGTGTATGTACATTTGTATGCATACATACACGTTTGGCTTAAACCTCATTTAAGCTGGTGGTCAGCGTGTTTATTTAAGCAAAGTGTGGAAAGTGATACGCATGTCGAGATAAACCATTGTTCCAATCAGCCACGAGACATATCGATTTCATTCAGTGGCCGTGGGAGCAATGGGGACATTACCATTGTAGGCTTATCTGTTTAATCTAGGCCGTCCAGATACTGGAATTGAATTAGGGTGGCGACATTGTCCCTTTGTCCCCACGCTTCCGTAGCCAGTGATTTCATACCCTGGGAAATATGTTTGGTAAAACTTCATATACTCAAATGGCTATAAAAGGTTAACGTCCACAGGAGGCCTCGCTTCCGCGGCAGTTGCTTCATTTAAACCCTGCTTGAGCCCCATCGATTCGTGAGAATTTAATTCTTATCACAATCTCTGCTTATCTTATGCTGTCCATTGTGTTTTAAAATATAGACCAGAAAAAGTGCCAGTGTTAAGCTGGTTTTCGTAATTAATCGTCACCACTCGGCCGTGAGAAGCACATTTTTATGTTAGTGTAATATTTACAGGATAAATTCTAAAAAAAAGGGTTAAACATGCCCCAAAGCAAGAATATGGAGGAAGGTGAGACAAGAAGACCAAAGTCATGCGCCTCCTTCGGTAAAGGATTGACCGTCGAACCTGCGGGATTTCTGCTCGTTTTGAGTTTAGTGGTTTCTCATCTCGTGTTTCAAAACGTGATGATGGAGACGATCTGTCGTGTGGATTTGGGATATGAAGCGGAAACTTGTAAAGAGATTATTAACAAGGTGTAAGTGATTAATTAAATGCTAAAGTTGTTTAATCTTTGCGCTACTATTCGTTCAAAAAATCGCAGAGGTCATTAGGCAGAGTTTGCACAAAAAGCAAACCTGATGGTCGTTATCTTTACTTTTTAACAAACAGTAGTTGTTCATTACTGCTTATAGAGGACTTTTTTTGCTATGGACCCCCTGAAACATTTATATTTAAATTTGGATAAATTGTAATATTAGCTAGTGAGATACGTCCAAACAATGCAAATAAGCGTGTTAAAAAAATCCACATGTCAAGGGTACCTCTGAGGGACTCATTACATCTTTTACACATATCCCTTCATTGTGGGATAATCAGCTGTCGTAAAAATATGGGGTTTGGATATTTTTTATCTAAATACGATTATCTAAAACGAACTTCAGTAAGGAGCTGCTACGTGACCTTTTTGACCTAAAGTTTAACCTTTTAAATTTACATGTATTGCGATAAAATTGGCTTGCTAATAAACTGTAAAACTTAATTTTTATAGAGGTGACGTCTAGTCTAGTTTTTAAACTAAAATTTTTGCATGTTTAGGAATATCACTTACAAAGCGGAGGAACGAGAAATTCAAAAAGTCGTGGCCGGAGTACAAGCCGTTACGTCCGTCATATTCAGCTGTATTACGGTCCTCGTGGTACTCTTTATAGGTCCCTGGAGTGACGCTAATGGGCGAAAAATTCCGCTCCTCATATCCGTGACTGGCATGATGATAATGCCCTCCATGATGATCGTGGGATATTTAAACCTCGGCAAGATTCGCGCCTTGTACATGGCCCTTCTAGCCATGCTGCCTATGACCTTAACCGGCGGCGTCGTCGTGTTCGGCATGTCGGCCGGGTCCTACATTTGCGATACGACCACCCCGAAAAATCGGACCGTTAGGATGGGGGTCTTTTCCGCTTCGGTCCGATCCGGCACCCCGATCGGGTTCGTGGTTGGCGGGCTGTTAATGAAGTTACAAGTCGGAATTGTAAAATCGCTCCTGATTTCGGTCTGTTTGTCGGGATGTGCCTTTTTAATTGTGCTGTTAACCGTGAAGAAAGGGAGACCGGAAGAAATTTCGGTTAATGGCGGGGAAATTGCGGTAAAAAATAGGCGGGAAGAATCCTGTTGGAGGAAGTACAATCCGGTGAGCAAATTGATTCAAGCGTTTGCGATCTTATTTCAAAAGCGGGATAATCCGTGGAGGTTCTATTTACTGATTTTGGTCCACGTCTGTTACGCCGCGCCGGGAGCGGAGCATTCCATGGTTTATCTCTTTGTGAGGGAGCGGCTTCAATGGAACATCAGCACTTTCGGGTTCTTCTCCATGATTAATTGGCTGTTAAGTGCGGCGGGGGTGTTTCTATCGATGTATATTTTGAGCAAGACATTAAAGTTGTCGGATCCTTTGGTGGGATTTGTTTCGGGGATTAGTCAGATTGGAGGATCGACGCTGTATGCGTTTTCGACATCGGCGGCGATGATGTATTGCGGTAAGTTCTGTTTTCCAAACGGCTAGGGAATAGTTTAAATATTATTAAGGAATTTTTGCTAGCTTTTACTTGTGCAATAGGGAGATTGCGAATTAGAGATTTTATTTTGACGGAAATCAAAAATATATAAAACATAAATAACTATAAATAAATAACTTGGTAAGGACAAACTTACAGTACAGTCCATGATAAATTTAGCGTTCGTGTGAAAATTTAGTGTACAACCCTCAATTCGCAATCTCCGTAATATTAGAAAAATAGCTCGGTTTTTGGCTTTATATTTTTACCTGTTATTTGGCTAGAAATAAAATAAAATCAAGCTGATGCAAAACAATTCCTTTTTTTAAATAACACTAATAAAAACAAATTAAAAAATTTTGTCTACAGCCTCTGCCCTGGACATGATGAACGGCACGATTGGCGTTGTTGTAAGATCCATGCTGTCAAAATTAGTAGCAGCGAATGAAGTCGGAAAACTATTCGCGCTCTTGGGAGTGATTGACAGCTTGCTTCCGTTGGTGATGATGCCGACGTACGCGATGGTTTATCGAAGCACGGTGACCACCTTCGCGGGAGCTTTCTTCTTCTTGTCGGCGGGAATAACGCTGCCAGCAGAAATTATATTTTTGTAAGTCACAATTTTTAATATCGAACATGACAGAAAATAATTGAGGGAGTGGATTCTGAAGGGTCTGGTTTACATTAAATAATCCGAAACCCGAAATTTTTTATCAGAAACCCGAAATTAACCTAAGCCCTTATGCATAATTCGTAGACCCTTTGTAAAAATTCAAAGTAGAGTTTATTGGTCTCAATGATTAAATAATTCTAAGAATGTAAAATTTTAATATGTCCCAGGTATTTCATGCTTTCGAAGGAGGACAAAAAGGGTAACGAAAACGAGAACGAGGAGACGGAGCCAACGCCACTGGACCAACTGCAGTCCACGGTGGAGTCTCTGAACAAAAGCGTCCCTGATCTAGCGAAAATGTTGCCGGTTGATGTCCTCCTAAGCCGGGAAGATTTGACATGGGGTGGCAATGACAGTGGAGACGATATGGATTAACAGTCCTAAATGTTCTAGCGTTGTTAACAAATGTTTATAATATTTAGTTCCAGATTTAATGTGTAGTTGAGGTTTTTCGAATTGAAATTTATGAAATTAATTTTTGTAAAATAAGCCCATCAATAAATTAATAATGTGTCATGCTTTCGAACTTAAACTTAAGTGGTTTATTTAGTTTACATAGATATGTTTATCAATTTAATTTATTCACATTATTTTCCCCATTCATTAATTTCTATATATTTATTTCTTTATTAATATATGGAGAGATACCCTACCAAGTAGGCTATTACATACAACTCAAGGTGAAGTACACCTCAATTTACAACTACTTCAAATTCAAAATCATCGATCATTTCAAAAATTTCACACATTCTTTCAGTCCTTTGTTTGTCTATTAAGAAAGCTTTTACAGAATTTTTAGAAACATTAAAATTAACCTTTTTAATGTCATTAGAATAGGAATCAGGCAAGTTAAATAAAACTTTATATGCTCTATACCGAAATGACTTTTTTGCGACATTGCATAGTATTGGTTTCAAGTAAGTCATATTTCATGATTGTCTTTGTATTGGAATTTAGTATGACAAATAAATTTAATTGGGAATTATTTTCGACCATATAATGCTCGTTTTAACGGGTACAAAAATGCGTGAAAAGTACAAGGATATCGTACCTATCAATTACACGAATATCTTAAACTATCATTTTTTAGTACCTCATTATTGGTTATAACATCTATTTGTGAACGTACTTAATGCATACATGGAGTTACATGTTGTGTAAATATTATATTAAATATGAGTCACCAATCGCAACGTGTGAGGGGTAAGACTCAGGTAGTATACGTTATTGTAAATCTTTGTACCAATTTATTTATTTGCTTATGTATGTCTGTACATGGTCTCAACCCATTAAATATCTGGGTTACCATTTTTAGATTAAAACCACGGATTGTTCCGAACCCTGACTCTGATTTCTAACCTACCTTGTTTTTAACCCTATCAGAACACGAAAGGTACCTCTCGTCACTCCCTGGACATACTTCAACACCGTCACTTTCCTAATCCTTAACATCCCTGGATACCCAATATACAGAGGACGGCACGACTTTGCAAACTTGGCCACGTATTTAATTTCTCCTGTTTTTTAACACTAATTTCTTCCAAGACTTCAACACCTTTACACAATTGGTATTAAACCATTTCCCAAACTGTACGAAAATGATCCACGCTGCCTGCACCATGAATGAACTGGCTATGAGCGTTACCTTTGCTGCGTCGTGCATCTCGTTCCATTTGGTTATTACGGAGTAATTTATCAAAAGTGCAAACTGCCCGACTAAAGCTTGCATCGGCATTAGGATATAACCAGTATTTTCTGTGAATATCTTATGCCATATTTCCACAGATCGATACACAAGGCTAAGATTAATAGGATTACGTAACTCCTGGAGTTTCGAGGACAACGGTGGTATATCAGCTCTTAAGTGGTGCGTGATTATGGGAAACATGCAGGATACATAAATTAGGAAAACAATCGTCATGAAGCCAAATCTTGCCCATATTCTCATCATTAGTAAGCAATACCAGTATCCCACGCTAAGATAGGCGATCCAACCCTGACAATAAGTAGGTAATGCTTCATATGGGAATGGTGCCGTCAATGGTGCAACGAAGTATAACCACGACACGCAAATCCAGCTAATCGTGACTGAAATGACAGAAAGGTGAAACCCCATGGTTAAGTATTTGTTCAATTTTGTAAGGCTTGGATCGTTCACGTTGTGCCATCTCGCTGGAATAAAATATTTTCACAATTAACACAAAATGTAGGTGAAAACCACAGATATGGAGAGACATAGATGGAGGAACTATTGAAAAAAGCGTCTCAGCATGGAGAACATTTGGGTATAATTTGGGTATAACGCATATGGACTTCATTGTCACTTTGCCCCACTTTCTCAGTTGGCAGAAGCTGGAGCAGTATTTAGTTTCATTCACAAAATTTGCTACGTTTTTAACATTGGAGTGCTTTGAGATCGGGGATCTAGGTCTCTCCATATCTGTTGTGTAAACTAAATCTTGTTTCTTAACTTACCTTGATATTCGTTTATGAACCGGAAACTGTAATTCATCAGGGCTGCAAACTCCCTTTCGTAGATTACGCCAGGTATCCAAATGAAACTATTGAGGGTAATCCCATAAGCGAAGGATAAGCAAAAGTTGAAAGATGCGACGTCACCCCTTAACAAGATGGCTTTGATAAAACAATAAATTGAATATCCGACTTGGGTAAGAAATCCATATCTTGTTTTGTTTCTGAATTTTCTTGTCAAGAAAATTTGTCGAGTTTTTCCATCCCAATGAAATGGACTTGAACCTATCTTACGGGAAAATGAGAGAACTCTTGCAAAATATTGGAAAACTTTTTCGTTCAACATTGTTGTGTTTCTTGCACACTTGTTGCACAATGAAAGGAGTCAGAAAGCTAAAAAAAATATAATCATCGATTTATTGGTGTTGTTCTTAGTACTCTATTTATACCTGATTACAAGGTTTCAAAATTTACATAATATTATCCAATTATGGCCTGCTTTTAAACTGTATTAACTTTAATGCTTCAAATCATGCATGAATATTTGACATAAGAAGATTTAGCTGTTTTTGCACATAAATAAATACATATGTACACAAAGTGAGTCTATAATTAGATACTTTTTTAGACCCGGCTATAAATAAAATATTTACAATATGCACATGGATATGTACTGCTTTTATATTCCAAATGATGGCGATTTTTAAAAACCAAATTCCACAGGGCACTGGGAAAAATTAACGTTTTACGACTTTGAATAGAAAATGAATAAGATTTCTAGCAATAGTTTTGCAGTTTGCCCAATTGCTCTAATTGCTCTAACAATAATAATTGTTATATCTGCCAATGCTCAAATTTGGCAGATATTTGCATCCAAAGCAGGGTAAGTAAAACCCCGGGGTTTTGCTATTGAAAACCCATACCCCGGGGTTTTACCTGGGTTTTGCGGTAGTCGGAGTAGTCGGGGTTTTGGGGGCAAACTGAGTCAGTGTCTCAGGTATTAAATCCAGAAATTAATGAAAAAAATCAGTTTTTCGTTAATTTCGCAACAAAACTGGTTATTAATTATATTTTAATAAGTAATTAGTTTGTGGAATTGCTAGTAATGCCCTGTTATCATATTTTGTAAAATTTGAAAACCCCGACTACCCCGACTACCCGTGGGTATTGCTCAAATACCCCAACACCCACCAAAACCCGCAATACCCCAATACCCCAAATACCCGGGGTAGCATACCCTGATCCAAAGAGGACAAAGCGCGGAGTAAAGTTTGATCGTGTAAGATTTGCCAGCCTTCTGTGTGTTTTCTCCTCTTCGGACCCTTACTCATTGGCGGTCCACCTCTAACAAGGGACACTCACGACCTGTCGTTTGAGTCCAGGGTACCCACTATGTTTTTTAGAATCTACTAGGACCCCAGATGAAGGATTCATTCATATTTCCGTGTAAAACTTATATTTGGCGCCATGGCGTGGCGCCAAATTCGCCAAATTTGAAGGTTTTTCATTTTAAAACCGCCGTAACTTTTGAAATCCTGGACGGATTTTCAAAATTTTTGGCAAAAATCATGACAAGGAGTTCAACTTTCGTATTCTATGAAATTTTTTCCAAAATTATCGCTTTTAACTTTTCGCAAAATTTCGAAATTTCGGGTTCGTCAAAAAAATGCTAAAAAATATCTCAAAAATTAAAATTTTTATTTTTATTTTTTTCTCTAAAATTTCGACTTTTCTGATCATTTTAAGCATAAAATTTTAAAAATCCGACATAAACTGCAAAAGTTATGGGGGTTTGAAATTGGTCGAAAATGCAAATTTTTAAGTTTGGCGCCACGCCATGGCGCCAAATATGAGTTTTACACGGAAATATGAATGAATCCTTCATCAGGGGTCCTAGTAGATTCTAAAAAACATAGTGGGTACCCTGGACTCAAACGACAGGTCGTGAGTGTCCCTTGTAAGATGTAAGAAGATTGCTTATTAATGTAGATATGTATACATAAATATGTATACATCTCTATATTAATAAGCGAAACGCAGCACTTTTCCCATTTTGAAAGGTAAAAATCACCTTTCCCCACATTTCCTAGCACTGGAGAAAGAAATTTATGAAGGTGAACATGTACGTGACCCTGGTTTCATGAAGGATTAAATAATTTTATGCTAGATAAAATTGGGAACGTTATTATTTTGCTATGATTACTTTTTTATTGGGCACTGCAGAGATTTTAATTTTAGATAAAATATTATTGCTTAGGTTCTAGCTTTTAACTTATTATACAAAAATAATTGTACATATTGCGAAATAATTGTTTTTTTATTTATGGGCTTTAATCAAGTTACGAAGGAGTTTTGGATATGAATTTAAATAGATAATCGAAATCGGTTTTCGGCGTCATACTTCCGGATGACCGAAGGGTTATCGAAGGGTTATCGCGGGTGAGATTTTTACTGACATTTAATCTCTTGACATACAGTGAAATTTCATGATCCTATGCTCTGCCACACCCCTTCGAGGTTAGGAGGTTTGATCGGGGCAAAATGCGATTTAACTGAAACTGGATCTGGACATGAGATGAAGGTAGGGATGAGACTGAAGCTATTTCGATATGTGGGTTTGCTTGTTTGTTTATTTTATTTGTTTCTTTGTTTTGAAGCAGTTAAATTTGTTTATTTGAATTTTGTTTGAAACTGCTTGTTTAATACAGCATAAATTAACATAACACCCTCACAACAATATCAATGAGCAGTTTAGAAAAAAATGGTTTTGACGGCAAAAATTTTCATAGGCTAGAAGCGAGGCAATTTATTTTTTTCAAATTTTTAAACCGACAATGGCAAATGACTTCAAAAATATCTAAAATGTTTTATTTTTTGTATAAAATCACTTATCAATCCTAACAACTTCGAATTCAGGTTTCTTCTCTTTCCACGCCTTCAACTTGGGATGAGTGGTAGCGTCGACGTCGTTATCGATTAAATAGTGCAGCGATAAAGTGGAGTCTTCGCCATCTCTTTGCAAATTTGTGATTTTCCCACCCTTTTCATGCGTGTAGAGGACTTGCTGCTCGACACCGGTGTCGTTCTCGTACCATAGTTGTGGTTGGTAGATATGAGTTCGTCCAATGTACTGAGGATGAATGGAATATTTTTTGAAATGTATTAAATACTGCCCTCTTAAAAATAGTGTTAGCCTTTTGGGAATTAAATGCATTCTGACAATTGTTAGTTCAGTTCTGTAAACTAGATAAATCCCGAATGCACTTTTCACTTTATCAAATTAACCTCGTTGTGGAGATACTCTCCGATTTTGATCTAATTTGTCTCAATCAATCTCAAATTTGAGTTAGATGAAATTTCATAAGGCATAGTCTCCCAGAGCTCAGGTTTGACAGAGTGCATCAAAAGAGGAAAAAATTAGTCATAAAGTTTATTACCCTTGTTCAATTCTTTCTCCTCTTCTGATGCAAATATCTCTGCCAAATCTGCTTTTTTTATAGATCGGCTCGTTGGAAAATTTCATTTGAGATCGTTTGTGACTAATTTGATCAAAATCGGCGAGCATATGTACGCTGAAGGACCACGTTTGTTTTATATTTGGCTTAAGGCTGCCTGGGACAATGGCACAAAAATAATTTCTTATGGATGATGTTAAGGGCTCATTTTTGGACAGAATGGAAAATGGATGGGTAAATATGTGGGGAATGGGTTTCTCCACAGAATTACGGATCCGTTTTCCATTCTCTCCAAAAATCAGCCCTTAACATCATTTTTTTAGAAATTCACTGTCCCAGGCACGGTTAATATAAAATTCAGCGTTAATTTATTTTTTCGTAAGGGTAGCATCATTTTTAAGAGTGTAGATAAATAAAGGGTTGGAGTTACCTCATCCGAAGTGTAAAGGATTCCCGGATCAAAATCATATATTTCGACGCTGAATACGATGGGATGTCCGTAAGTCCAATCAAATTCGTAGAGTCCCGGGATTATTCCGGTTTTTGTATCCATCACGACCTTGGACTGGTAGGCTTTGTGATCATACTCATTCTGGATTTTGGCAAATGGATCTAAACACAGGAATGATTGGGAAATATACCCTAAAAAAATGTTATCCTTTTGAAAAAACTGGTACACTCTACAGTCTTAATTAAATAAACCATACTAAACGCAAGGTAAAGTTGACATGATAGAGAGTCAAGTTTACCCTGAATTTAATATATGTACGAACCTAAGTTAATTTAGAAATTAAAGCGAAATTTATTTTGCAAAAGGGAACCGTTATTTTTAAGAGTGTAATAGTTGAGATTTTTATGGTACACACTAAAAATGATTACCAGATTCTGAGGCTTTTCCAGTTCCGCCGTCTTTCTTAGGAACGTTTCTGTAATATTGAAATAGGGTTAAGGTGTCATTTCAAGCGAGTTTTAATTTTGTTTTGTTTTAATTTTAAGTTTTAATTTTAATTTTAACTTTTATATCTACATAAACTATCGTTTCCTCGATTTATTAATTCAAAATGTAATTTTGTTTTGAAATTTTCTCATGTTCATTCATTTGTTTTATTGAGGATTGTTTTCACTTAAGAAATTTGATATTGTTTAGTTTTGCAAAATTCAAAAGAGGTTGCAATTTCGATTTTTTTTCTTCGACGAGAAAGATTTTTGGATGCAGTAATAAAATTCTTATTTTGTAAAAAAATCGCATGAAGTTGAACAAATTTTAAAATTTGATGCAATAAACGAAAGTTTAGATTAGAAAAATTATCAAAATTCAAAACCCTGATACAAGGAACGTTAAATAAATTTCTTCTCAATTTTTCTTGTAACTAATTACATAATTACTCAATTATTCGACTTACTTGAACTCTAGGAGGAACTTGACATTGAAATGGGGTGGTATACTTCCTAAAATGGAGCCCACAAGGAAGAAAAACAATATTTTACGGGTCATTTTACATATGACCATAAATTTGAAGGTAGATGTGAAGTGGGTTGCGTAGGTAACGGAAATTGAGGTTGTGTTTATGACAATTTTCTTCGACCAGGAAATAAATTATAAATATTTGTCATTTTTACGCAACAATTGCATTAGGTAAACTTAGAAATTGGGTACAATCAGGCAGGTACTGATTTCTCAATATTTAGGTATGTAAATTGGTATTGAAATTATGTATGTACACGGGTGCGAAAAAATACATATAGCAAAAACCTTAATACGAGTTGTTCAGCACAAAAATAAACCTATTCCAATTTTTGCATTTTTAATGCGCTAATTTGAGCGCGTGGCGCGAATTTTAAAACGTTTTTCTAGCCAAAACCTCGGTTTTTAAAAATACCACAACTTCTCGAATTTTAGCGCGAATTCAAAAATTCGAAAACATGTCTCTGCAGAATGACTTACTTGACTTATAAAACATCCAATTGTCGCGAAATTTGAATTTTTTGCATGCTTTTGAAATTTTAAACAGATTACGAACCCCCGTAGAGTTTCATATTTTCTAAAAATTTTGCAATTGGATTTTTAATACATCAAGCAAGCCAATCTGACAAGACATGTTTTCGAATTTTAGAATTCGCTCCTGAGTTGCACACGTAAAAGACTTGCATTGTGAGTAATTTTAAATAGCCTTAAACCTAATTTCAGCTAAGTACGCAAAAACAATCGATTTTATATATAACTTTGAAATACAAAAACGATTCCCTCTATCACAACGAAATCATGCATGTTGCAGAATTTATAACCAACGTTTAGAAGAGATGTTTCGAAATTACGAAAATTATTTAAAAACGAATGAATCAATGAAGTGTAAGAAATTTTATTTATATCAGATTGTTAAATGGCAATGTAACTGTTGGACGTATATATGGACATACATACCTACTTAAATACATAGAAATAAGTAATCGAAAATGCTAAATATGTAAATTTACGATTAACCCCATATTTTTCCATCACAGTTGATAAAAAATTAGAATCGTGTAGCGAAACAAAATCTATGTATTATGTAACCGATAATTTTATATAATTGGACTTGTATGCAAAATTTGCGAAAAATACTTCTTAAATATGTTGCTAAAACATAATAAAATGGATGTGTTGTTATTTTGTATATATTTAAACCCAGCATGTTTGCGAACCCTGACACTTATTGCAAACCTACCTTGTTTTTAGACCCACCAAAACACGAAATGTACCTCTCGTCACTCCCTGGACATACTTCAACACGGTCAACTTTCTAATCCTTAACAACCCTTAACAATCCTTAACAACAGGTCGATATCCAATATACAGAGGACGACAAGACTTTCTAAACTTTGTCATGTCTTTCATTTCCCCCTTATTCCTACAAGGTAATACCTTCCAAGACTTCAACACCTTGACAGAATTGTTATTAAACCATATCCCGAACGTTACAAAACCTAACCAAGCCGTCTGCACCATTAATGAGGAAACTATATACATAACTTTGGCAGCATCGTGCATCTCGTTCCATTTCGTTATAAGGGAATAATTTACCAAAAGTGCAAACTGCCCAACCAAGGATTGCGCAGGTATTAAGATATAACCACAAATTTCTAGGAACAGCTTTATGCCGAATTTCGACAGATCGATATACAGCGCTAAGATTTATAGGGTCACGTAATTCCTGCACTTTCAAAGACAACGGGGCTACATCAGCTCTTAGATGGAGCATAATTATGGGAAACAGACAGATTACATAAATCAGTACGCTAATCATACTGAAACCAAATACTGCCCAGATTCTCATCATTAGTAAGCAATACCAGTATCCTACGCCAAGATAGGTGATCAAACCTTGACAGTTAGAAGGCAGGCCTTCATAAGGGAACGGTGCTGTCACCGGTGCAACGAAATACAACCAGGTCAAACAAATCCAACCGAATATGACTGAAACTGCAGAAAAGTAAAAGCCCAGGATGACGAATTTATTCAATTTTATAAGGCTTAGGTCGTTTAAGTTGTACCACCTCGCTGGAATAAAATATTTTCGCAATTAACACAACACATATGTAATTGTGAACTAAATCGTGTTTCTCAACCTACCTTCATAGTCTTTTACGAAGCGGAAACTGCAATTCATAAAGGCTGCGAAATCCTTGTCGTAGATAACCACCACTATCCAAAGCAAATTATTGAGGGCAATCGCATAGGCAAATGATAAGCAAAAGTTAAAAGACACGACGTTGCCACGTAGCAGGATGGCTTTGATGACGCAATAAATTGAGTATCCGACTTGTGTATAAAATTTAAATCTTGCCTCATTTATCAACTTTTTTGTCGCGAAGAGTCGTCGAGTTTTTTCATCCCAATGAAATGGACTTGAACCTATTTTACGGCAGAATAAGAGAACTCTTGCAAAGTATTGGAAAACTTTATCATTTAACATGGTTGTGTTTCTGGCAGAATTTCTGCACCACGAATGGAGACAGACGGTAGAAAAAAATATTATCATCGATTTATTGGTTAAGTTACAAGTACTCTATTTATACCCGGGTCTTGAGTACAAGGTTTCAAAATTTGCATAATGTTATCCAATTATAGCCATCCGTTAAACTGGATTAACTTGAATGCCTCAAACCATGTACATATGTATGACATAAGACAATTTAGGTGTTTCTGAAATTACATATGCATGTACGGTAAGTTTATAATTAGTTCTATAGATCCGGCTATAAATAACGCATTAACGACATGTAAATATGTACTAGTTTTATGTTCCCAATGATAAAAACCAAATTCCAGAGGGCACTTGTAAAAACGAGCTTTTTACGGCTTTGGGAAGAAATTGAACTAATTTTCAGTTTGGAGAATTTCCATAGAATTTACTTAATTTTCTTCGTTTCCATTAAATTCGGAGAAAATATTTATCGATAACATAATTAACTTATAATAATTAACGTATCATACTTAAGAATAATACTCATAAAATTCCAAATTACGGGTACATGCCCAAATGTTAGGAAATGCTGGCGAAAATTCTGAAATCGCGCTCTGAAAATATTTATTATTAAACTAGTTATCTCTTAGCTATAATTAACTACTAATTAATACATCGCGCCAGTACCCGCGTAGCCGTTGCTACAACTGGAGATGTTACCATGGTAAGATATAGGTGGGCGGGCTTGATATGGACAGATGATGCTGAGATCGAATAACCGTGTGGACATTCTAAATACCTCTAACATTGTATATTGTACGTACATCTAATCACAAGCTTAACATTTTGAGAAGTAAACTCCACTAATTTTCCCCATATTCGATGCCTTAGCTCTAAAAAATATTTCCTAGTTAAGGTATTATTTTATTCGTACTTGTCCTGAACTTATCTCGACATTACATAGTACGTTTTCCTTGCACAGCATGTGTAGAGAATTTAATTTCGGATAAAATATGTAGTATTGACTGCGGTGGTTGATTTGTTTTAAGCTTTTTTTCATGCAATCATACTTGTATTTGCAAATAATTATTTATACTTATTAATAAGGAGTTATATATGCAAATGCACATCGCTTTTAGTATATTTACATACTAGTTAGTTGTTAACATTTTAATCACAATTTTAGGTTAAATCCTATCCTAAGGTTAAACATAGACGATTTGGATTAAAAATTGCAAAACCGTGCTGATAATAGCGCAACCTGAAAGTTTATTAGAGAATTTAATAATAATCTAATTTAATACATACGTATACCTACTTCAATGATCGCGATTGGTAAAAACTAAAGAGAACAGGGCATCTGGAAAAAGGAACTGTTTATAACTTTGGGAAGAAAATGAGTAAAATTCCATAAAATTTACTATTGTTTGCCCCAATTAAATTTCAAAAAAATAAATTAATAGCACGATTCACTTCATACAAAGCTTAAATATGATTTGTTCTCAGAGAAGTACAAAAAAATATAAAAACACAAACAGAAAATATTAGAAATACTCATATAACGATAACATGATACGAGTGTTTGCAAGCGCTCCCTGGGAAAATATTTAGGTTATTAACGACCAAATGAAACCCTGGTTTCATCAGCGATTAAATAAATAGATAGTACTGGGAAAGGTATTATGTTGTACCTGCCTTGCATTATCGTCACATGATTACTTTGTTCCTGGAGATTTTAATTTCAGATAAAACATGATTAGAAGCGGTGGTTTATTAGCTTTTAATTTCCTAATGTAATTCCATAACGTAATTCCTAACATAATTGTATTGTCAAATAATTATTTTTATTTATAAGCTTAAATAAAGTTAAAAGTGTAATTTCGTAAATGACTATGTCTTTAAGTAAAGCATGTTGATTAATTCCGGTAATATTTTTCTCTGCAATATGTAGGAAAATCGTTGTTTTCAAAAGTACTAAATACTGGTCTTTTCACCATGCCCTGAAATCATGCCCTCAACTCTATGTGTTCATTTTCACAAAGCTTTTGGATCTCAAAGGTAGAATTTTTAGTTTATTATGTACAATTGGATAGCTACGGAAAATACAGTCAGATTTTTATAATGTCACTAAAATTTGGTATGCACAAGTGAAATTTGTTGTGCTACATATTTCAAGTAAGTATAATCTTTAATCTGTTTAGCCTTTGACCTGGCAATTGTAATCTACAAATTCCTTTGCACGCTACATCGAACTTTGAGGAGAATGCATTATGGTGTGAAGATAAAAACGAGAGGCCTTTTCTACATATGTACAAAGCTTATGGCGGACCGGGCCCTCGGTTTTAATATTCACAACATAATGCATTCTCCTCAAAGTTCGACGTAGCATCCAAAGAAATTAGTACATTTCGCTTACCCGGCCAAATGCGAGACAGATTATTGGTCATACCTAATCTCGGCTTGAGTCCGAACCCGCATTTTGAGGAACACATTCTAAGAGCTAAGAGCGGCAAAAATTTTTCCTTTAAATTTTTAATCCGGTAGCAATAAATCATTTCTAATATATGAAATGTATGTAATTTTATTCAAATCAATCACTTATTAATTTTAACATCAAGTTCATGTTTATTTTCCTTTTTATGCCAAATGTGGAAATGCGATGCTATAAGTTATAGGCATGTTTCGTTAAGACGTTATTTTATTCACATCAGGTTCTTAAATTGTTTTCAAATTGGTTGCTATACAACTACCTACCAATTTTATAGCTGGACAAAATCCTAATCTTCGACGTGTATAAAGAGAATTGGTATATGATCTGATGGAAGAACCTTTGTTGAATATATTGTTACACCTCAATAAAATGCCAGGGTTGTTATTTATTAATTTAAACCCTGGCTCTGATTAACAACCTACCTTGTTTTCAGACCAACCAAAACACGAAAGGTACCCCGCGTCACTCCCTGGACATACTTCAAGACCGTAACCTTCCTAATTCGTAACATTCCTGGATATCCAATATACAAAGGAGGGCAAGACTTTCTAAACTTCGCCATGTACTTAATTTCCCATATGTTGTTACATGAAAGTACCTTCCAAGATCTCAACACCCTTACACAATTGTTATTAAACCATATCCCAAACGTTATGAAACCTAACCAAGCCGCCTGCACTAAGAATGAACAGGCAATCAGCATAACCTTTGCAGCTACGTGCATCTCGCTCCATTTCGTTAGTACGGAGTAATTTACCAAAAGTGCAAACTGTCCAACTAAAGCTTGCATCGGTATTAAGATATAACCCCAAGTTTCTATAAACAACTTATGCCAAATTTCCACAGATCGGTACACAAGGCTGAGATTTGCAGGATTTCGTAAATCTTCGAATCTTGAGGTTAAGGGTGGTATATCGGGTCTTAAGTGGTGCGTGATTATTGGAAACAAGCATATTATATAAATTAGGATAATGACCATTATCAAACCAAATGTCGCCCAGACTTTCATCGTTAGCAAGCAATACCAATATCCTACGCTAAGATAGGCGATCCAACCCTGGCAGTATAAAGGCAAAGCTTCATAAGGGAATGGTGCTGTCAAGGGGGCAACAAAATACAACCACGTCACACAAATCCAGCCCAAGGTGACACAAAAGGCAGAAATGTAGAAGCTCAGAATCGCGTATTTATTCAATTTTGCAAGGCTGTAATCCTTCAAGTTGTACCATTTCTCTGGAATAAAATATTTAGACAAAGTCATACCTGTGCAAGTGAATTTGCCTTCACTCAACTTCACTCATTTTCACCTCGAGTCAAGTTTCCCTTCACTCCCCTCACTCACGCGAAGGAAGGCTGAGTGAGGCTTCACTAACTCAAAAATCCAATTCTCACTCCTTCATTCCCTTCACTCCGTCATTTCTCTCACATCACTCATTCCCCTCACTCAGCTATTTTCCTCACTCTTTCTTTCATTCAATTAAGTGCCTCGTGTCATCAAAATTAAATACTTTGGCGCCATCTGGTGGGGTAATGTGGGACTAGGCTGGGGCCATTTGAGATTGGGCTGGGGCAATGTGAGACTGAGCAGGGGTAATGTGAGGCTTGGCCTGGACAATGTAAGACGAGGCTGGGGCAACGAGAGAATTACCTGGGGTGACATGAGACTCACTATTTTCATATGGCCACAGTGATTTTAGTATGTAAACTAATTATATTCCTTCACCCTTTTTGCCCGGAGATGAAGGAGTGAAAAAGATGAAGCCTTCATCTCCTTCACTCCTTCACCCTTCATTCCACTCATTTCTCGTCTCAGCCTCCCTCACTCACCTTCACTCACTCGATCAAAGTTTTCAAGTCCCTCACTCAGCTTCACTCTCCTTCACTCCCTCATCGTGAATGAAGCCTCAATTTACGTAAATTGAGTGAAGCTGCACAGGTATGGACAAAGTTCAAAAAAGTTTTCGATAAAATAATATCCTCCAACGTACCCTGATATTCTTTTACGAAGCGGAAACTGCAATTCATAAAGGCTGCAAAGTCCTTTTCATAGACTACCAACGGTATCCAAAGCAAACTATTAATGGTAATCCCATAAGCAAGGGATATTGAAAAGTAAAACGATCCGACGTTAGCCGTTAACAAGATGGCTTTGATAACACAATATATTGAATATCCGACTTGCACAGAAATTCCAGATCTGGTCTTGTTTCTTAATTTTCTTGATACGAAAAGTCGTCCAGTTTTTACATCCCAAACAAATGGGCTAGAACCTGCTTTTCCGCAAAATAATATTACGCGTGCAAAATATTTGAAAACTTTTCCGTTTAACATGGTTGTGGTTTTCGTTCCATTGTTCTACAACGAATGGATCGAAATAATAAAAAAAAATATTCTAGTCATCGATTTAGAGGTTAGTTATGTAAATACTTTATTTTGGTCCGGGTCTTGCCTTGCGTCCAAGGTTTCAAAATTTGCATAATAACCGAGTCTTTAATTTTGGATACTACATGAACTTCGATGCTTCAAATGATGTGTGACCTACATACATTAGCGAATTTTGTCTGAAATTACAGTGAGTCTATAATTATCTAGTTCTTTAGACCTGGTTGGAAATAGAATATCTGCGATGTGCGATGTTTTTATATCCCTTTATCAAGGGTTGCGATTAGTAAAAAGCATATTGAGAAAATTGAATTTCATTGGGAAAAAGGAATTTCTACCACTTTGAGAAAACAGTGAGCAAATCTCGGGTGTGAAGAATTTCCTTTAAATTTAATGTTCTTCGTTTACATTATGTCGCACGTGAATGAGTTGGTAATGCTTAAAAATAATTTATTCTCAAATAAGTAAGTAAACGGTTGGAAAAAAACAACAAAATTTTCAAAATGTCCATGTTTGGAGTACACTTAAAAATTTAAGAATGTTATTTCATTGATGAATACGAAGTCCAGCTCGGTAAATATTAAACAATAAACCAAACTAACCATAATGAACTCCCAAGGTAGAGCTAGCCACTATGTAAATAAGTAGAGAAATAAAATCACATGCTACATATGAACGGAAAAACGAAACCCTGGTTTAATCAAGATTTAATAATGTCCTACATATTAAATAGATAAGACCGGGGAAGGTTTTACTTTGTACTAAAGTTAACATTGCATACGTATTATGACATTATTACTTTTTTTATGCACACAATAAAAATTTCAATTTCAGATAAAATATTATTGACAGTCAAAGTTGATTAGTTTTTAGCATTTTATTTCCTCTGCAAAGACAATTGTTTTGCCAAATAATTGTTTTTATTATTTATGAGTTGAATTGAGTTAAATGATGAATTTTGCAAATGCATAAATACATATCTCTTCATTCCTTAAGGGCTAATTAGTTAAATGTATTTCCTCAGAATTTTAATTTAACTTTTTTATTCAAATTAGGCGTAGGCATTGGAAGATTCCACTGTGAACGTGGTAATCCTTTGTAGTATAATTCGTTTTTTTTGTTTCGTTTTTAAATTATGAATTGCCTACTGTGCGCAAAAATTGAGTAGACCTTTACGTATTTTTTATATGATGTGTTCATATTATTGGCAAATAATTCCTCGTCGCCGATTTTTATGGTCACAGCCCGGTCAAATTTCAGAATTTTGTTGACACTTCAAAATGAGGGGCCTATACGAAATCTTCATGGGTAGTTTTGCAGACTTTCCAACATTTTTTATTGGATTTTTTATTTTTTATTGCTGCAAGGCCTCACCAACCAAAAAACCATCGTACGAAATTTTTGACGCTCACAGGAATTTTTCGGCAAGTCGAAAGTCGAAAATCGTCTCTGTGGCGAAATTCAAAGAATTGAAATATACAAAAAGACAACAAGTTTCAAAATCATGACTTGAATTTATGGCAGAAAGGAATATATTTAATTTGTGGGGTGATAAGACATAAGGTCAGCCAGGCCAGCGGCAGAAGCCGCTAACGGCTAATTGCCGACACGAAAGAAGGCAACTTGAGACATTAAAATTCAAAACATTAGAATTCAAAACCGTTTCTTAGCTACTCTGAATATGCGCCCACTTTTACATTGGTTATAACCCCGAGATAGACGGGCATGTTGAAAGTTTTCCTTGGTGGACTATCGGGTTTACTGGAATTCTACATCAGCCCAATTTTATCAGTGTTAGTGGTTCATGCTTGTAAGTCCATTTCGGTTACGCAAAACTTATGTTCGCATGACTAACTTATGTATGTATCGCAATACTTGACACGACACGTGGATGTCGTGTTAGAATCTGCAGCTTAAATAGTTCCGTAACAGACAGGCCAGGTCTGGTCAACGAGTGAAATTGGCCTGGGTTGAAAAGGTGACCAGTCGGCCCTACATAATTCCACATGTAGATTACATATGACCTGTTCGTTGTCATTCATAAGAGTAATTCTTATAATTATGAGTGATATTGAATCAGCATGAATTTCTTTTATGAATGAAAATGAATGAAAGATTCCCTCTTTTCTGGATATTTCAATCGCATATTTTACACGAGCTGAGTTCGATCTCACATAAGTGAGATCGAATGAAGTGAAGTGAAGTAAATTGAAATGAGTATGAATGAAAATGACTGAATAAATATGAATGGAACAAATCGTTCAAACATTATAACGTCTGGTTTTTCCAATAAGACGTTTTTTGAACAGGTACATATATAAATATTTAAGTAGACAACTTGCTACGAATGTTGAAGTGTGTAAATTCTGTAACACGTTGAAGAGGAGAATTAGACCATCATTGTTGAACATTCTTTCAGGTTATGGCAAAACTTGAGGAAAATTGTCGTATGGGAATTTGTTGAAATATTTTCTGCAATTTTTGTTCAGAAATCTTCCAAGTTTTTAACCTTCACCGATATATTTTTTCAGTCATTTTATAACTATACGTAATCGGCCAAGTCGTGTTTCGAGGTTAGGTTCTAAACGCTGGTTTGAGAGAAACAGAAAATTATCGGGCACCAGAGCCGTGACCTACGTGGGGCGCTTCGATAGGCTCGTCCACCCTCTGGGATGAGTAAGTTTATGCGCTGCATGCACCTTGCAAATCTTTTGTTAACCAAATCCAGCAATGCGCGCACGCAATGTAGACTAACCGCATATGCTTTATTTATTTGCACGGGGATATAAACTAGTTCTGAGAGCTTAAGTTTGTCAATACATTGTACTAACGGTGACAAGTGAATGCTCGTTGTTCTTATGAAACACTGATGCTAAGTAAAAGTAAAACCCCCGGTTACATATGTATGTACATAGGTTATAAAAAACTGACCATAGGAGAGTGGGTCTAAATATTTATGAGGTTGCCTCCCTTGGTGAAACATGGTATGAATGGGAGCATGCATAATATAAAATGAAAAAGGGGGATGTAAAAACTAATAGCCTATAGCAGCAGTCTCAAATAGACCCTGTTCTGCAGAATAAAGCGCTTCGTTCGCATCTTTAAAAAAAATTTACTGAGCTAACCCTCGCTACTTATCCTCCAGGACCATGTTTCCAATTTACTGGAGTTCCATCCAACTCGTTGCAATCGTTACTTTTTCATCTCTCTGTGCATGCACAGTTTGGAGTGATTTATTTATCGATGCCGATCTAACCTTTTCATTCACTCCGGAAGGTGACAGGGTAATGGAGGTAGATGCAGATTTTCCGTATTTCGAGGCGGTGAGGGGTCATAATGCCTACACCCCGCTGCACAATTTCGTAGTTAATGAATCAATATATTCAGACACGTATCCAGATGGGCTCTACAACTACCTAAAAGTGCATGGGTATCGGGACATCGAGAAATCTGCAAGGCCTAAAGTAATTTTTGTTGATCTTGTCTCGTCTTTGACGTGGAAGACTAAGTGCGAGGACCTAATCCAGTCAACTGATATATCATTCGGACAAGAATTTGTGTTTGGTCACGTTCATAGTGCAAGAGATTTGTTTTGCCTCAGATGGCACGTTAGATTTTTGTCTACAGTGAAACTAATATTGTTCCAGAGAAGTATAAATTCACTAATATTTATTCCATGTTTAACCTGTGATAACATTGTATTCTCAAGGGTGAAGGCACTATCGTTAAAAGGTCTTAGCCAAACTTGGGACGCTCACAATAGAAACCTTCACAAATACTTTGTATTTGTACACCTGTCAGTACTAGGAAATTGCGCCCTACTACAAGACTCATCTAGCAATTTACGAAATTTCTATCTTTGCCCGCTCACAACAATTACCAAAAAGTATAATTTGACCTTAGTAGACTTCTCCTTAGACCTGTTTAGTTCTCACATCAAGAGTTTTGGTTATGCGCTAACTAAAGTACCAAATTATGATAGCGACTTTGGCTACAGCCTGCACCAAATATTCATACGAAACATTGATTTTCTAACTATTACAAATCCACCCGCTCCTGCAAGTGGGATGGCCACATTCGTTTCACCGTTTGATTTGGAGATTTGGTGCTTTCTCCTGGTCACCGTTATCTCAGTTGCATGGTTTCTAACTATGTTTGGATGTAAGATAAGCCGTGATGCATGCATTCCTGGAATAGAGAAGGGGATAAGGCTTGAGGCTTTAAGTTGTTACGCTGCGTCGATGGCGGAAAAGTTACTCACGGTGACTTTCATATTCCTAGGGCAAGTTGGTGCAAGTTCTGGAAGGTCATATCAGCATGGAAAGATGGCCCTTGTCCTTCTTACTCTATGGTTCTCAGGGAATCTCTTCCTCATGGTTAATTATTATCAAGGTTCAATATATTCATGCCTTGCTGTCCTCTTCCCTCCTCAAACCCCACGCGGAGTTGAGGATCTGGCCCACTGGGATCTTCGTATGGTAGCCATGCATACGGTTATAGCAATAAATAAGGTTAAACACACACATCTGCATGAAATCATAATACCCCAATTACTTCGTAGTGCCACCAACAATCCAAACTTTATTAAATTCTTAACCAAATTTAAGTTGAACCTCTTGTCCTTCAATTATGGCTCAGTAATGGAAATGGTGGACGATATTGTATGGGAAACTTCAACACGTTCTCACCCAATGACAGTAATATTCAATTTTAGAGATGTGCTTGAAGTTGACACCAAGCGCATTAAACATATGGGAAATCATCACGCTGTCATGAACAATGGTGACACACCATTTCGACTTATACTTTTCACTAAAAGCAATCTAAATTTGTTTAGTTCTCACTTAAACAAGGGGTTGAGACGCTTGCAAGGTCTAACCTTGCAAGAATCTGGGTTGGTTCAGATGTGGGCCAAACTAAAAATCTTATACGCGTTCTTGAGCTATAAAATAGAATTGCTAGCACGTGGAACATATTTTAAAGCTGTGCAGAGTTGCTTTGGAAATGTTAGAGACCAAGTAACATTTCATGAGTCGAACGCTGTTTCTCTTGACATAATTCTTCCTGCCTTTTTACTCTGTGCATTTGTCATGTCGTTGGGGATCGCTGGTTTCATAGCAGAAAATTTGAAAGTTCTCGCACATGTGAAGACCTTTGATATAATGAATATTCTGAACAAAATAAGAGGGACAATTAAATTGTAGACTGTGCATAGATAAAATTGGATATGGAAGCCGGGTAACAGAAATCTTACTTCCCGTTCACAACCTCGTCGTCAGTGAGAAATTTTATAGGAAATATGAAATTTGTTCCCCTATCTGGCAGGGGAAACCACACATGAGAAGATATACATATGTACATATTATTCACAAAGAAATGGTGAATACCAGACTGTAAATCTTGCTCGCACCTTTCCCATCTCGTAATCTCAGGTTGCCAGCTAACTATTCAGATTTACAAATGAATAGATGTGGACAAGCAAATAAAATACGAGCAAAAATTTTTATTCAATGTAAAACAAATCTGGAATTGTTTAAGTTTTTCCACGTGGCTGTAATACCAGCACTATCTTTGACAAATTATCTTGGTAATTATGCTCACCAAAAAATTAAATTGCATTTTTTTTAAATTTTGTTACCATTTCATTTTATACACACAAAAGTCATGTTGTATGTGTTGGTCCCCTATATCAAGCGATGTAGAGTTTCCAATGCTTGCAAGTGTGACAGCACCTTGGTCGCACCGCTAATGGACCGGTGCGAGCAAGATTTATTCTCTGTTCAGTGAATACCCTCATTTTTCTTAGTTACTAGTCTTTAAATGCGGATTTTTAGATTGAGAAGAGGAAGATGGGTCTACTGAATTTTTTTACTGTGTGCGTCAGGAGGTACGTAAATTACCCGTAACATTGCATATTTGTCCGGGTGTCAAACATTTTTGACATCCTAACATAATGCAAATTGAAATATGTTATCATTGCCATCAATCTTGAACGAGGTTCCATAATTTCCAAGGATTCGGTGGTTTTTGTGAAGGTTTTGGCAGCAAGATTTCCAATCTGGTATCAAAAATCTAACGCAATCCAACATAATCTAACGCATTGTATTCGGAACTTTGATGTCGCACGAGCCTAAAATCAATTGCATCTTTTGGATTTACTGCATTTTTTCTGCAAGTTTCAATTGCAAAACAACTTACACATTATACTTATCGGTATGAGCAATAACCCCAAATTTTAAAAGAATGAGCAACACAAGTTTTTGTTTGAAATTTGTATCCTAACAAAATTATATAAATCAATTCAAGTATTTCAAATGTATGAAATTTTATTCAAATAAATCAAATAAATTTATATATAATAAATTTAAGAATAACTCCAATCGTTTCCAATTGATGCAATTTTATTTACCTCAATCACTTATCAATCCTAATAACATCGAATTCAGGTTTCTTCTCTGACCAAGATTTTAATTGCGGATGAGTAGAAGCGTCGACCTCATTATCGATTAAATAGTGCAGAGATAAAACGGAATCTTGTCCATCTCTTTGCAAATTTGTGAGTTTCCCAGCCTTGTCATACGTGTAGAGGACTTGCTGCTCGACACCGGTGTCGTTCTCGTACCATAGTTGTGGTTGGTAGATATGAGTTCGTCCAATGTACTGGGTAGATCATTTTTTTAAGTTATTAATACACTCTTAAAAATAATGTGCAAACCAAATGAGCTCTGAATTACAAATTAAGCATGGCTCTGGATATAGAATTTACTAAATTCAGAGTAACGTTAACCCTTTGCAATGAGTTTAATGTGCATTACTTTTCAAAAGGGTGGTATAATTTTTAAGAGTGTACATAAACATATAAAAATAACCTCCAAGTAGAAATTACATCTATTAAGAAATTGTATATTCATAATTAAAGAGATAAATAATCCAAAACACACTCAAACACACACAAAAATCGTGTTGTCGTTTTTGAAATGCAAAAGCACGAAATCCAGAGCAACCTTTACCTGATAAAGAGTAAAGTTTACTTTGGATTTAGCATAGTTTAATTAAATTATAATACATAGTGCAATTGTGATTCAAAATGGTAACATGATTTTCAAGAGTGTGCATAATGAGGGGGTAGGGGCTAGAGTTACCTCATCCGAAGTGGAGAATATGCCCGGATCAAAATCATACATTTCGACACTGAATACAATGGGATGGTCGTAACTCCAGTCAAATTCGAAAAGTCCTGGGATTGTTCCTTCCTTCTTATCCATCAAGACTTTGGACTTGTAGGCTTTGTGATCATAGTCATTCTGGATTTTGGCGTAAGGGTCTAAACACAGGAAGGATTTGTGCACTCTTAAATTTGCTGGGTTGTGAATTGTCTCATTGTAAAAAAATATAAGTGTAATTTGAATTGATGTCGAGATGCAAAGTAGAAATGAGTCGGATGAGATATTGTGGAAATCTAACCCGCCTTACCCGGTTAGCTTATGAACCCGACACGTCTAATTTATGAACCCGACCCGTTTAATTTCTGAAAATTGACCCGTTTAATTTATGAACCCGACCCGTTTAATTTCTGAAAATTGACGCGTTTAATTTCTGAAAACTGACCCGGTTAATTTATGAACCCGAGCAGGCTAATTTCTCAACCCAATGCGATTAATTTTTTACCCCGACCCGGTTAATTTTTGAACCCGACGTAATTAATTTCCAAACCCGACCCGGTCAATTTGTAAACCCGACCCGGTCAATTTCCAAACCCGACCCGGTCAATTTTCTAACCCGATCCGGTTAGCTTCTGAACCCGACCTGGTAAATTTCCGAATCCGACGCGATTAATTTATTAATCCGACCTGGTTAATTTCCGAACCCGATCGCGTTTTTACTCACTGGTCTCATGCCCGACTAACCTCTATTACCAACTATTTTTCTAGGATTTCATTATTCTTTCTATACATACACACACCATTACAAAAAATGTGGCTCTATTGAAAAGTATTTAAGTACCCTTTGAATTCCATCGTAATTAAATTTTACTAAATCCAGGATAATTTTTACTCCCTATTAAAAAAGTGACATTATGCTGGATTTAGCATAGTTCATATTACTTAGAATTCAGAGTGCATTAAAAGGGTGACAGCATTTTTAAGAGTGTCAGATTTTTATGAAAATATGTAGTTACCAGTTTCAGATGCTTTCCCAGATCCGCTATCCTTCTTTGGAATGTTTCTGAAATGTTTAAAATTAAAATGTAAAATCCATTTGCCGTGGGAAAATGTTTATTTTTGTACTTCTCGCTTACGTGAAAGCTATGAGGAACTTTACGTTGAAATCGGGTGGTATGTTTCCTAAAATGCTACCCACCAGGAAGCAAAGTAAGATAATACGCGTCATTTTATGACGAGAAATACCTACATAAGTAGGTGTGAGGTGGAGTGGGTAGGCAATTAAAATTTACATATGTAGGTTGTGTTTATGACAATTTTATTTGACCTGGAACTTGTTTATAAATATTCGCCATTGTCACTAAACGGTGATAATTTAATCGATTACGCTTTAACCCTTACAATGCAAGTCTTTTACGTGTACAACTCAGATCTGGTTGGGACCAATTTTATTTTGTTCACCACAAAAAATAAGCATACCCGTATTTTTTCATTTTTCATAATGCGCTAATTTGAGCGCGGGGCGCGAATTTTAAAGCATTTTTCAGCCAAAACCTGGGGTTTTAAAAATTCTGCAAATTTTCGAATTTTAGCTCGAATCTAAAAATTCGAAAACATGTGTCTTCATAATGACTTACTTGACTAATGAAAAATCCACATGCATTATTTTTTGAAAAATTAAAAATTTGAAAGAGTTTATAATTTTAATGAATTTCAAATAATGGCAAAAAATTTTGAAAATCAAATTTTGAGACAATGGGATTTTTCATAAGTCAGGTAAGTCATTCTTAAGAGACATGTCTTCGAATTTTTGGATTCGGGTTAAAATTCGAAAATTTACAGAATTATTAAAAACCGAGGTTTTGGCTGAAAAATGCTTTAAAATTCGCGCCCCGCGCTCAAATTAGCGCATTATGAAAAATGAAAAAATATGGGTATGCTTATTTTTTGTGGCGAACAAAATAAAATTGGTCCCAACCAGATCTGAGTTGTACACGTAAAAGACTTGCATTGTTAGTTACGAAATATGCAGATTTGTGGAGTATTTTGTTTTCCGTTGAGAAGGAAATATACAATTTTTTTGCACTGTATAAATTACACTGCCACCAAAATTTCTCAAAAATATTAGTATAGGTATTTCTAATGTACATAAACTCAGAACAAAAATTTGTCGAATCAACACCGCCGGTGTCAATATATGACTTAACCGCCTTGGTTACAATGTTGAATCCGAGTTATGATGGTTTTGATACCGGTAGTTATAATGTTATGACCGGACGGAAAAATTTCATTACCACTCGGAATCACAATTGTAACCAAGGCGGTTAAGTCATATATTGACACCGGCGGTGTTGATTCGACAAATTTTTATTTTGAGTGTATTTTAACTACCCGTGGAAAGCTCTTATGTAAACAAGGTGAAAGCTTGCTTGGATTTTAACGTCTCAAAAAGTTACGCGGCTTATACTATTTTACTTAATTATATTTCGTTATTTATTCCACGATTTAGCTACTGCTGTTCCCAAAAATTAAAACGCACAGATATGTTTTAATATTGCTCGGGCAATTAGCTTGTAGAAATTATCGACTTATATATGTACTAGCGTATAAGCCCGTCTCCCGCCGGGCGAGAGCTTATTTAATTTTTGGTGAAAATTAAGTCGGATTGTTCATAATTCCAGCGAATCATTTTTTACTATATAATTAGCTAGAAATGCCTGTTGGCGAGGGAAGTGAAACTTTCTCCGTTTTAACTTCCGTCACGGAAAATTACTTTCACTTCCGTTGAAGACAAACATTTCCAGCTTATAATATAGAATATGCATCTTATTGTACCCATACATCCGCAGTTTGAATTCATTTCGACAAAAGTAGTAGACTCGCAGTTTGTCGAATACAGAATTCCTGAACGACCAAAGGTGTGAGCGGTTCGACAAAATTATTTCCAAACTGAACTCTCAGTGGGACCAAGGACCAATACAACCGTTTTCCCACGGAAGATTTACATCTTCCTTTATACCCCAAAATCCACCTGGAACTGATTCTAATCACATTTCCCGCCACGGAAAACGTTACCAGGGTGAAGGCCAGTACCCCAAAGTAAGAGAGCAGGAACATTCCACCTCGTAAAATATTTACGTCGGGAACTTGAAAAAGTTTAATCGCAATAAAGCACAACATCATCTGCACGAATGGAAAAACGTATCCATTCACGGCAAAGATCCTTTTTCGTATCATGGAATTCATGATTTTCTCCAAAACTTGTAATTTTCGGTACTCGGAAATCCCTGCGGCGAAGGCGTAAATCCGATTTAATTCAGTCAGCAAAAAGGAGAGACATGGAACGAGGATCATCGTGGCTTGATAACCCTCACCAATTACGATGCCTGCTGCACTAACGAATTCGAAAATTGGGAAGAGGCATCGCTTCGTGAAATCTAAGTCGAAATGACTACCGTGGCAAAATATAGCGCTGAGGAAGGGCGGCTTGCATGGGAACAGGGCAGCCAGAAAGGCTGATCCACTGGCGACAAGGTAGTAGTCAAATTCAGCTAGATCCATACAGAAGAGGGCGCATTTCCAGATAAATGATTTCCTTGGATGATTAGAGCCTGCTAGAAAATAGACAGAATTTTTATAAAAGCTGGAAATATGTAGTTATGTAGGTTACAGCAATAAACTGCTGAAATTTTTGAAATCTTCATTAAATTTCCTATAGAATCTATGCATTTTACAGTAATGACGCTTTTACAGAACGCAAAACACCAATACTTGTGTCATGACTGCGAAAGGTGCCGTTATTTACTTTGCCAACTGTATCTAGAAGTTAAGGTTTACGACGATCGTGTGCAGTTACGTATGAGTAATTTTTTGGTTAATTTAAAAAATCAATTGTGAACACGATATTCTAAAGTTAGTACGAACATAGCTCAAAATAGAGGTGCAAATGGATACGACTTTTTGCTAAAAATATTTGGTAAATAAGATTTTAACTTCATTAGATAAGTATTTAGTCAACATCCTTGAGTACTTAATTTTTAATTATATGTTTATCAGACGCGAAATGAAGTCAATGAAAAAGGGTAAGATCTAGCCGAAGAAGAGCTAAATTTAGCTCCGACTTTATTTAGCCGAACCGGAGCTAGATTTAGCTCTAAAAGCCAAATCTAGCTCCTCAAGCTCAATTTAGCTTTAAAAATAGCTAAATTTAGCTGATCATCGGCTAAATTTAGCTTGGTCAGGCTTTGAAAACACCCACCGACTTTATTATGCACTGACGGTTGCTTTTGTCAATTTAGATAAATTAAGCAGGTTTCACTTAACAAATAACCAATGGCCCAGCTTTGTGTGATCTGGCCCACCGTGGTTACAAAAACTTAAAAGTGAAGGTTATTTTAAATTCATAGTTATAGATTGAAATTCAATCATTGAGTAATCTAAATTTAGCAGAAGATTTGGAGCAAAATTTACCCTTTGGAGCTAAATTTAGCTCCGGATCGGCTAAATAAAGCCGGAGCTAAATTTAGCTCTTGATTGATTGATTGATTGAAGCTTTATTCGAGTGTCTAACAAGTTCACCGTTACAAACAATGCTCTTCCACAAGTGACACATACAATAAACAATTTATACTATTAACTAATACTAACATTACTAATTTCGTCATAAACAATTAAAAAATATAATTTCGTAAATATTGAATCATGTATAGTTAATAGTATAAATTGTTTATTGTATGTGTCACTTGTGGAAGAGCATTGTTTGTAACGGTGAACTTGTTAGACACTCGAATAAAGCTTCAATCAATCAATCAATCAAGAGCTAAATTTAGCTCCGGCTTTATTTAGCCGATCCGGAGCTAAATTTAGCTCCAAAGGGTAAATTTTGCTCCAAATCTTCTGCTAAATTTAGATTACTCAATGATTGAATTTCAATCTATAGCTATGAATTTAAAATAACCTTCACTTTTAGGTTTTTGTAACCACGGTGGGCCAGATCACACAAAGCTGGGCCACTGGTTATTTGTCAAGTGAAACCCGCTCAATCCATCCAAATTGACAAAAGCAACCGTGAGTGCATAATAAAGTCGGCGGAGTTGAACCAAAGTATTGGTACCGTTGTACTCACAAAAATCACCTCTACCAACTATGCAAACCTTAACAAAATCAAATTTTTGTGTGGCCCTCGAGATTCCGGTTTCCATTATTGCTAAATAACAAAGTCTCTTCTTTGTTATACGGTCATGAACGGTTACGGTCACGCTCTTCTTCGGCTAAATATTACCCTCTTTCCTTGATGTAATGAAACGACTGTAATGAAACGACTAACCTATGTAATTTATCAAACAGATATGATCCGAATTCGGGGAAAGTTCGCATTTCAGCAGGAAAGCTGTCACAAGTATGGCTGTTAACCCAATAGCTTCCACAGTCTCGAGAAAGTTAGTGGCTTTGGTTTTCGTGCAGTACAGCTGTGTCAAAATGGTCACACAGTGAAGAAAATGTAACAAGTGTATAATTTTATGATATTTCTTGTTCCGTATAACAAATTGTGTTTTCTTCTTGTCCCAGGTGTACAAAACGCAGAGAAATACGTCACCAGACTTGTGATGGCGCTTCAACCTGGTAACAAGTGGGGACGCGACGTTAGCCATTTTGTTGAACCTGAAAGCCGTCAGGGAACAAAGCTTTGATTGTAAATTTCGAAATAAACTAAGGAGGCGAGGAGACGGATGTGCAGTAAATTTGGGTGTTACTCCAAGTTGGGAAAACTTATTACCACGATACGTATTGCTTATTAAGTAGCTTCAGCTACTTTATGCGAAGACTTTGTCTGTCTGGCTGTCTGTCTGTCTGTAAGCAGAATTACGGGAGAATGGATCGAGATAATCGAAATCGGTTTTCGACATTATACAACGGACGAGAAGGGGAGGATCCTATCGACTTTTGGGGCTGACCGGACCACCCTCACCAGCGGCAGGGTGTGATCGGGGCAAAATGAGATTTTTAGTGAAATTTAATCTACAGATGAAAGAGAGTAAAATTAAGTGTACCAAAGTTGTACCACACTCCCTTGGCGCCAGGGGGTGTGGTTGGGGCAAAATGAGATTTTTAGTTAAATTTAATCTACAGATTGAATAGAGTAAAATTAAGTGTACCAAAGTTGTACCACACTTCCTTGGCGCCAGGGGATGTGGTCGGGGCAAAATGAGATTTTTAGTGAAATTTAATCTACAGATGAAATAGAGTAAAATTTAGTGTACCAAAGTTGTACCACACTCCCTTGGCGCCAGGGGGTGTGGTCGGGGCAAAATGAGATTTTTAGTGAAATTTAATCTACAGATGAAATAGAGTAAAATTTAGTGTACCAAAGTTGTACCACACTCCCTTGGCGCCAGGGGATGTGGTCGGGGCAAAATGAGATTTTCACAAAAATTGAATTTATCGATAAAATTAAGTGAAATTGAGTGTTTTCGCGATGTCGTGGGAGTGGTTGGAGTGAAGTAACCTGAAGCTACTTCCTCATGTGCGTTTACGACGGTTTATTAAATATTAATGATGTATTACTAAATACCACAGGATGCATGAAATTAAATTAATACTGGTTGTATTCAGCAACATACTTAATGCATATCTTATCAAATTATGCATTACTACATACATATATATTATCCAGCCTTAATTATTTATATATATGTACTTTTCCCAACATGAAACCGTTATATTAAACAAACCTGGGCAAATCCAAAATTTGAAATACCCAACTTATAATTATAATACGTCAGGATTATGTAAATATTTTAGTAAGCACATCCAGGATAATTAAATACAGTTGTTTGAAGGATATTAATTTTGATATTCACGGAGTGGCAGTGTAAATAGATGCAGATCCGTAATTAAATTGTTGTTTAATTTTGTACAGGATATGAATAAATTATCAAGACAGGGTGGTACGCAGGGTTCGCTATTCCGGGTTTTTGTGGGTTGGGGTTTTTTGGGGTTTTAGTGGGTTTTAGTGGGTTTTTCCGAGCTTTTTGTAGTATTTTGAGGCTTAGGATCAATTCTAATTAACCTTTCTGACTCATTATGAAATTTTGAGAATTTTCATGCGCGACTTAAATTTCTAAATATCAATGCATTTTTCCAAGTTTTCATGTTAAACATTAATTTTCGGTGTAAGAGTCCAAGTCAATGATAACGGCTAAAATTGCATGCTGAACTCGTATATTAAATTGATTTTTCTCCAATATATGTACAAATAATTTTAGGATTTCTGGTTCAACCTGCCCCAAAATCTACAAAAACCCACAAAAACCCCGGAAAACCCCCGGGGTTGGTTTTTTCTAGATCTTTTCTAGAAGGAAACCCAGGGATTGTCAGAACCCTGGTGGTATGTACGTACATTAGAACCTGCCTACTCACATTAATAACTTACTAGAAGTAAATTATACGTTTATGAATAATCCATACTTGTATGTAAGTACGTTATGAAAGTTAAAAGTAAATAGTAGCATATTAAATAACATCCAGGTTATTAATCCACATGCATGATCGACATCCAACTCAAAAACCTGCACGCATTTTAATAATTGTCCATATGTATGCATGTATTTAAGGTGTTCAAATTTTGAGATGCTCTTTTGTTGGACAGGATATCTTAAAATAACTAATCAATTTGCCTTAGCACTCTTACAAACATGGAGGCTATTCATTATTTCTTCGTATCCTTAATATTCTACGGATCGTATCGTAAACAGGCCCCGTTCAAGGCAATGTGGCGCCCTAGGCAAAAAAAGATAGTGGTGCCCCAACATGAAATTCGGAATTTTTCATTTTTAATTATTTACTCGTGCGAAAATTTTCCATTTGGACTAATCGCATTTGGACAAATCATCACTTCTGAAATAAATATAATTAAATATCTTTAATCTCATAAAAAATTGAATATCTTTTACCTTGTGCTCGTACCCTGTTTTGCATGATATATCGTAAAACTTGACACTTGACAGTTGTTTTTATTCAGCTTATACGGGCGCCCACCTGCGCCCCCAAGAAATTTGGCGCCCTAGGCCGTTGCCTAGCTCCCCTATGCCTAAAACGGGGCCTGGTCGTAAAATTGATTACGAGATTTCGTATTGTTTTCGGAGTGCGTATGATTTGGTCATCGAAAATCCCTTTACCATTTCTACCAAGCTTGACCGCTTGGTTCTCTTTGTAAAGTATTTTACGATATAAAGAAATATCCACAGGGTTATCATTTTGATAAGTAAATGCGCTCTGGTTCGAAAAAAAAAATTTCGGGCTCTACCGAGATTTTCCAACGAGTTATATACCTCAAATTCACGCGCCCGCCTGTCTTTGCCGAGGAGGAAATATATAGCGAGAGAAAATTAATTCGAAGATTGAACTTAGCTGTCAACGTTTTTCCTCAATAGGGCCATTCAACGGAACGATAAGTGTCGCGAGATTACAAATTTTATGTTGCTTTATTTTATTTACATAAGTCGCTGAATAATTTTTTACAAGGTTCTATTGTAAGTGGATTTAGAGCGAAGTTTACTACGAATTGAGTTATTTACTTAATACCGAACTCAGAATGTGGTTATTTTCCATAAGGGTGGCACGATTTTTAAGAGTGTTTGATATCTTTCAAACAACTTATATTCAACATAATGTAAGTTATTATCTATACGGTTACAAGTTTTAGTGGTGAACGAGAACAGAGGTTGGTTTACTTTGGTACTACAGAGGGTTAGGCCTTTAGGTGTAAACGAATTTGGCCTTGCATAACCCCGGAACGGTTTGTCATAGCGGGTCAAAATTTTGAACAGACGAGCATGTGATAGTTGTGTGCAAAAATTCAACTCTCTACTTTCATAAATGCCTCCCCCACAGCCCCTCAGAAGCTGAGGCACTCATTACAACTTGTTTCAGAAAAAATTTCGCTTCGTTTACAAAAAACTATTTACTAATTGGGTTCGAAGAGCTTACTACACCATAAAGGCCGACAAAAATTCAAGCCATTTGGCGCTTTTCAGTGAGGAGAACTTTCAGAACAGTTTATGGTTGTGGGTGCAATGTCGGGTCGTGGTGTCCTCCCACTTATCAAAGTCCCCCAAAAACTGAAATTATCTGCAAAGTATTATGTGGATAGTCTATGTAAATCACGTTTAGAAAAATATCTTCATAGATTGTACGGTAAAAAAATAAATAAGACCATTTTTCATCATGACGCAGCGTCTTCCCATGTGGAAAATGAACCCAAGATTATGCAAACGTTTATGAAGTTAGATATGGGATAAAAATCATTTCAAATAGTAAAATATCTGTACAATCCCCTGATGTAAGTTAAATCGACTTGTTTGGGTTCGGATACTTGAAAAGAAAAATTTTTCTGTGGAGACCCAATTTTTTAGGAGTCTGGAAAGAATTTAAATGACTGCCTGAGCTTCTGGGGGCTGTGTGGGGAGGCATTTTTGAATGTAGACAGTTGAATTTTTGCACACACCTATTTGAGGATAATATGCTCCTCTGTTCAAAATTTTGACCCGCTACGACAAACCTTTCCGGGGTTATGCAAGACCAAATACGTTTACACTAAGATGCCCAACCCATCTGTAAATTTTCATTTATACAAGGCGTTTAACTCCAGGTGGGTGCCTGGGATTAGAATATTGAAATTAGAAAAATTGAAAGTTGTCAATAAATATTTGCTAATTTATCATATTGCTTTTTAAAAATTGATGTTTCATCTGGCTTCTTCCATGGCACCTACTCAAAGTGAGAAGGTATGGTATAAGATAGTTATCCTAGATATTGACGGGACTAAAGACAGGGTCTGAATTAAGCTGACTCGTAGTTTTGCGTCTTCCAGAATGCATGTAAATATGATGACTTAGTTCATGACCACGCAAGTATAAATAAATATGTTGTGTAATTTATTCAGTAAATGCTTAATTACTCATTATTCCGGAATAATTTAACGAGGCATCGTCTATAGGGTGAAGCTTAGCTCTGTACATGTTCATCTACAAATTAATCAACTCATTATAATACCGTGTATCACAATAATATTTACCAAATCAAGTCAAGTGTCGAGATATATTTCTGAATGGCGTTAACACGTTAAATTTATTGGGTAGTTAGAATACTAAGAGACATTATAGCACAATACCCAACCAACATGCATGTACCTACGTAGTTTCCGTTCATTTCGACAACAGCAGTAGACTCGTGGTTTGCATGATACAGAATTCCTGAACCACCAAAGGTGTCAAAGGCTCCACAAAATTATTCCCAAATTGTACCTTTAAAGGAGTCAACGTCCTGCACACCCTTTTTCTCACGCGAGAAGAACTTCTTATCTTGTAACCCGAGATCCTTTTCGCACTCATCTGGATTGCTTTTCCCGCCACAGAAAACGTAACCATTGTTAGGGAAAGTATACACAGGTAGGGAACCAGGAATATCGCAGCTCTCCAAATATTCCCTTCCGGCGCGTGAATCACCTTAATCACAACAAAGCATAACATTACCTGCACGACGGGCATGAGGTATCCGAACACGGCAAATATCCTGCCCCGTATGACCGAGTTGATGACTTTCCCTAAAACTTGCAATTTTCTATAGTCCGAAATCTTCGCTGCGAAGTTTTGAATCCGTTTTAATTCTGTTAACAGATGACAAAGGCATAACACAAGGGTCACGACGGCATGATAACCCCCACCAATCCCGACTGTTGCGCTATTTAAGAAATCTAGGAGTACGAAGATACATCGTATCGCGAAATTATTTAACTGAAAACTACAATTTTGGCAAAATAAGGCACTAAGGAGGGGTGGTTTGCATGGCTGTAATGCCGCAAGAAGTGTTATTCCTCCGGATACGGTGTAATACGTCAATTCTGCACTATCCAGGCATATATAGGCACATTTCCAAAATTTCCAATGATAGAGTTGCCCACGTAATTCTGACCTACATATTGGTAAATTCACTGTCATTCAATAACCAAATCAAGGATTTGAATATACATAAGGAGAAACGCATACAAAATTCTAATTTTAATACATAATCCATAGCTTACATATGTAGTTTAAGAGGTTTATTTGATCCAAATTTGGCTGAATTTCCAATTTAAGCAAGAAACATATTATCAGCATGGAGATGTAACCGACAGCCTCTGCAGTATCCAGTAAATTGGTAGCTTTAGTGCTTGTGCAGTAAAGTTGTATCCAGATAATTAGGAAGTGGAGTAGGTGTAGCAGGTTGACAATTTTATGATATCGTTTGTTTCGTACCACGATTTTATTTTTATTTTCATCCCAAGTCGAAAAGCAACAAAGGAATAGGTCACTTTTAATATTTTTCATTTTCATATTTTGGTCATAGTCGGTTAAATTGATGGACAAGGCTAAAAGAAATGTCGAATGACGCTATATACTTCTTTACTGACCGGCGACAAACACCCCTGTATTATGCAGAGGTCTTGCAGTTCGACGAGTACAATGAGGTGTAACCAATATTGGCATTTGAAGAAGTTTGTAATGAGTACTTAATAACTACATATTACGTACGTAGAAATGTATTACTTAGAAGGGAAGAGTTGATTCCTAAACACCGATTATACTGAATCCCTGATGAGTACAGAAGTAGGGCAACCCTATGTTCTTGAAGTATTCTTCTTACAAACCCTTTTGTTGTCTTCAGCAAAATGTCACTTGCAAAATAACGCCTTAAAATAAATTATTAAGCAAAAACAATTTGGGGTATCGTGAGATTTGTGTTTATTGCGGGGAGGGGCTCATCCAACGCGTCTACGCCCATTATAAAGCCTAGAAAGTGGGAAAGCGGGGGACCCGCACTTTTAGACCGCGAGCGAAGCGAGCCTAGAACGCGCGAAAGCTGGGGCCCCGCACTGTTAGTAACTAACAATGGAACCTTTTTTCAAGCTACACGAGATAAGCTTAGTGACTGATGCTAAAAAATCAAGCTAAAAATTAGAAATGACGTGGTACTTATCTTTCCGTTGAATGGGCACTTGGAGGTCAAATATTTGAGGGCAAAGTTCACAGTAGCGGCCTGTTTTTTCTCAAGCGGGCGAGCGGAGGAGTGAAAATTTTCTCCTTCGAGGTCACATAATCATATTCAAATTCTCATAATTCAAAGTAGAAAAGCAACAAAGGAATAGGTCACTATATTTGAAGAAACGTTTTACCCTGTACACCAGTGGGAAAATGTTATTGCTCGAAGTACGGTTTTTCGTCATAGCCAATTATTTAGATTACTGAGCAAAGCTATAAGAAAAATTGGATGACGTCAGATAATTACGTACTAACCGGTGACATGCACACCATGATTATGCGGGGCTCTTGCCGGAGGAGTTTAATGAGGTGAAACCAATGTGGGTCTTTAAACTATTTTATCATTTGTACTTACCTAGTAAGTATTACGTAGAAATATAATAGTCACTTAAAAGGGAGGAGTTGACGGCTATGAACCGATTGTATTGAATCCCTGCTGAATACAAAGTAGGGATTCGCAGCGCTAATCCTAAGTTCTGGAATTATTCTTCTTGAAAACCCTTTTGTTTTCGTCAGTAAAATGTCACCTACAAAATTACGCTTTAAAATAAATTATTGAGTAAAAACAATAGACGAGCAGGTGTCGAAGATGATTCTTTTAAACTGGATATGTATATTTCTTTTTATGTAAATAGAAATCGTTGAATATTCCGCTGATTCTATTCGTGGTGTTGTGCCTTGGGCCAAAATTGTTGATTTTAAACCGAAATCTTGGACAAATTCTGCAGACATGTTCTCAACACAAGTTCAGAAAATGTTTTTTGTCCATATTACATACGTTTTTTATATCCCTCGAACTTATTCTTGGTGAAAATAAAAAAAATAGAAATGTACTGCAACAACCACTCAGAGCAACAATAATTTAGTAAACTGGAGGGTATACCCCAAAAATTTTTATACTTATTTTTAGGAGTTTCCCACCTATGTATTTAAAAGTTTCTTCCTAAATTTCAGTTATTTAGTTGTCATATATCACATATTTATCCATAAAGAGGCAAAGAATGTAGATTGTATGTAGTTATTAATTTAATCGCTACCATCATGAGTTGATTCCGGCTTTAGCCAGGAAGCTAACTGTTAAATGTCAATATAACCACAGCCTAGGATTGATTACATAAAAATAAGTTGGAACGGTACATCTTGAATAATTTAGCCAATTAACTCACAGCTGTTGCCGGGAGTAGCCAAATATTGCCATGTAGCTATGTACATGACATGTAATCGGTGGTTTAAAATTAAGCATTTTTCGGGTAGCCGCAACACCCAGTTACCCGACTTCCGCATTAAAAGTTTTTCTAGCTAATACACACTTCAAATTTAAATAAGCAAGAGCATCATAATGGCTTCATAAGTTTGTTTCATAGTCCCGTTTCCATTGCAATTGAGACATTCTGCTTCAGTACTTACGCCAGGTTTAGGAAACTGTGCAAGGATAAATGTACGTATGTAAGTAAATTATGCATTATAGATAAGTATAGTTTATATACTTCCCAGTTTTTTAGGACTTTTGTATAAGTTTTGAATTTTTACGGCAAAGTTTTTACGGCATCCTTAAAATGTATAATACATTTAAATCATTACGATAATTTCTTGCATCAAAAAAATGTTTTGTAACTTTATTTTCAAGAAAGTACGAAAGTTTATAAGATTGCATAGTTGTCAATCGTAAGAAATATGTACGGAAAAATTAAAAAAAAATTTACGGAAAATTATTTTGTTACAATATTCAGCCTTACACTCTAAGAAACCTGGTGATAACTACCACCACGCGGTGGTCATATGTGACTCTTCCGGAATGGTGACAGCTGCAACCACCGCAAGGTGACAACTGCACCACCGCACGGTGATTGATCATCACTGAGCTGGTGATGGGCATCCACCATCCGGTGGTCTTCTGCCACCTGCCGGTAGAGTCACATATGACCACCGCGCTGGTGGTAAAATTTCTTAGAGTGTATGTACAGCCCCTAAGGTTGCGAGGAATACGAGTTTCCTCATCTTGTATGTAAATGCATATAAAGTGTTCCCTGGTTTTAACACTGAAAATTAACTAGAATCACATCTTTGAAAATATGTAAATGATTTGGGTACGTATGTACATATATGTAAATTTATACATATTTAATATCATTCAAGAATTATCCGACAACCTCGGAGTCTTCAAATTTGGGAGTACTTTTGCAATTTTTCTGCAAAATCGGTCATAATCACAATATTTTCCAGCCTCCCAACAATTAACCCATCTCTTTGTGTCGGGATCCTCGTCTTGTGAACAGATCGGTGGGAACGTTATATCCAACGTGGTCAAGGTATCCCAAGTTTGCGCGTCGTGGGGAAAGAGCATTTTATAAATTTCGAAAGAATGACGAAATTTGTCGTCTTGAGTCTCATTACAGGAAATAATTGAGAGTTGGGATAAGGCAGGAAATTGGGTGGAGTAGTTGAGATCAAGGCCTCTCTCCAGGTCGCCAGTCTCGTACACAAATTCGACACATGCGAGAGCCAACTCAGGATTAAATTTCGGGTCGGACTTGTTCCCAATGTGCATGGTTAGGCTAAAAAAGATGTAAAATTTGAATTAGATTTTATAACATAAAATGTAACTTTTCAAAATTTGTAAAAAAATAACTAAATTTAAGTAACCCTTTAAAGAGTATGATTTACTACGAAAAAATGCATTAAAAACTGTAGGACTATGATAAACTGACAAAATTACAAGTGGTTTTAATAAAACTTCAAAAATAAAAAGGCTAAAATTTAAAGTTGCCTCATGGCTAAATTTAAAAAAATGCAAGAAACGTTTCGAATTTAACATTTGTCCAGTATAGGAGAAATCCTGCCAAATCCCAACAAATTTAAAGCCGCCGAGTGAAAACAGTGACCATCCAGACACCACAATTACATATCTTCACCCTTCAGTAGTAAGGACAATTTTTAAATAAATCTTTGGTCTTCCTCCCGGATTAAACTTTTCTTATAAAATTACAATTTTCTTCGTTGAGGGTTAAACATTTCCATTCTTGTGTTGGTTAACAACCTTAAAAACTTTACCAGCAAGACACAAATTTCACTTGAAACTTGTCACCTACTTTCCCAATTTTGGCATCCTCGGCCAAACCAGGGTGCCTGTGGACGAATCTGCAAACTGAATCCAGCCAAATTCCAAATCTTCCAAGGTGGTTGAAAATCTGTGGAAAATTTTGGAAAGTAAACCCGGTCCTGCCGCATCTGCTAAGAAGAAATTCGTAATTTCCAACTTCTTGAGAGGAACGTCCACCTCGGGGAGGAGAGAGTACGAGAGTCGATTACATCTCGTACCCGGCTCAGAGTTGCACTTTATTCGGAAACTTTCCAGTCTCTGGTAAATTTCTGGGAACTGGAGTAATTCCCCATAAACGACGGGGAGTAGAGCCGAGTGAATAGTGAGGTTGGTAAGATTGGGACAAAGGCGGAGAAAATTTTCGCCATTTTCGGTATCGTCCATTTCACAGGATGGATTTTGGACCAGGTCGATGCACAAAGATGTCACGGTGGGGAACACGGGTGGATTTGGTGGCAGAAATACTTTTCCGCTCGGTAAAGTCAGAGAAAGCTGTGGAAAATGAAATGAATGTTAGGTTATTTAATATTTTTAGGCGAAAATTATATGAAAAATTGAAATAAAATTGAAACAGGGTAGAGTTTAAGAGCTGTTTCATAAAAGAGAGAGGTTTTTCTTAACTTCTATAAAACAATTTTTGAATCTGTCTCTAATTGTGGATCATTTTGGGAAAAATAGCTTCGAATTTTAATTTTGCTTATTAAAAATATAGTGTGAGCTTGTATTTTGAATTTTTTGATCTTGCTGGTCATTGGATACCATGACAATATTTTAAATGGTTATTATGTATTTGGTTATTTAAAGGTTATCATGCAGAGTTAAATAAATTTTATCACTACAAAATAAACAAATTACCGTTGTTAACGAGTTCATAAAGTATTTTGCACATCGAGCCAAAAATTTTGCAAATGTTTTCTCCACAATTCCTTCATTGATGATGTTGAGACTTTCGACGTCCATCGTGCCTTCATTTGGGGCTAAAAGTTTGTCCAAATGTTCATAATTCGGAGAGCCACAGCGAATTTCCACGTGCGCCGGGAATTTGTGCAGAACTTTTGGCGAATCGAGATCTGTAGAGAGTCCGAGGAGAAATCTTTCTAGGAGGACGGAAACTCCAACTTCTGCCCACATTTTGGCAACCAAACTGCACGCTTTGATATCTTTGGAGAGTTCGAGATGAGAGAAGATGCGGTGCAAAAACTAGACAAAATAATTGTGATTTAGTAAAATGGACAAATTTCATGACGAAAGGTCTCTTATGTTTTGCTATGGTATTTTTAAGTATGCAAGTTTTGTAAATGGACCAAAGTTCAAAATAAAAATTTGACTCTGGCAGTTTACGAACATTCCTTAATTAATTAAAACCGTGCTTAAAATATGCACCTACATACATATACTTTTTCCCTGTCAAATTTACGTGTTTCTCATGCTTTCCCTCATGAAATGTAATTAAATGCATATGTACCTCTTTATTCCACAATACAGAAATTATTGCAGTTTCACCGGTCCCATAGTGGACTGCATTTTCCATCCGGCCACCCACTCTCCCCAGGTCAGTCGCAATTGCAAATTTACCCATAATTATCTCGCTACTATAATTAACACGCAGGTGCATAAACCACAAACATGAACTGCACCACTTCACCTTAAACACTATAATTAACACGCAGTTATGGATGTATATCACGCAGCCATCTGTTCCATACTGGACGACTTCACCGGCCAATCAAACCAGGCAGATTGGACAAACCCACTTAACACGACCTACCCAATGTACCTATTTACAAAAATAAATCCAGCTTCTGATGTGCAGTGTCACGTACCTTTTATTGGAAAGGTTGTGGGCCAGGTGCTCGCATAATGGAAGGGATGTACATACATATATAGATTCCTGATCCGACCCGTGTTTATATAGATAACTCAACTCACCGGGTGTATGTAATGCGTGTATGGAAAAACCCTGTATTTAGAATAAGTATGTATATTATACGTAAACTCTGTATTAAGAAAACGTATCTACCATAAAAAACATTGTAGGGTGATGGGAAGCTACATATCTCGTTATGCTGCATGCACATGTATATATAAGAAAAGACAGTGTCCGTATTTCGCTGAGGGGTGAGTGAAAGTGAATAGGGGCCATTCATATATTAGGTCATCAAAAATTTACGATTTTAGCTACCACCCACCCAACGAAACAGTAAGGGATAGGGAATTTTAAGATGGTGAAGATAGAAAGACCTAAACCATCCACATACTAAAATGATGACGCAATATATGGACGTTCCCAAAATGCATGGATATTTACTGTCAAATGCATGGTGTTCTTTTCAGAAATGACGCATACTGTAACTGGTTTTGAACATTGAATTTTGCGCATCAAAATGTCCAAAACTGCTTAAAATACTTAAATAGTAAAATGTAAAAAAAATAGATACAACCTGTTCATTATTTTTTATGAGTTGCACATCTTTTGTTCCCATGGTGGATGCGTCCTAAAAAATGATGAACGTCGGAGAAATCATCAGATAGAAACACGCGTATGTATACTTTATTGATCACGATAGATGTATGGATCATTACATTTACCCTTTATCGGCATATTTCCTTTCGTAATTTATCTGTTGACCAAACACAAATTATAATATTCAATTAAAACCTTGGTTATAGAACTTTGTGTACATAATACATTTTAGTTGTTGCCAGTGTCAATAGCCAAGTCCGTTGTTCAGTTAAGCAAAGCATATGTGAAGTAAAGGTAAATTAAGGAGTTGAATTATGCATAGAAAATTCTTGGCGACTCATGAATGCTACAGTCTTAATTTACATATTTAGTGAACGCTTGGTCTATGCACTCGAGAAATTGCGTATCGATGAAATAAATCGAACAGGTAATTATCCATCGCCCATTGACGTGTTTTATACTTATTTGTTACATACATACAGTACTGCCATATTTTATATATACCCAAACTTTGACAGTGTTGTTGTCGACATACATAATCATTATCGGCAGTTCATTAGAAACTCATTCCCGCGTACATAAATACATTTGTGCATGGAGTACCAAAATCTTTTAAAGCTTTCAAAAATCTGACAAAATCAGATAAACGTGTTAAAACGCTACATCCCAATAATTCTTGTAATTTCACCTATAACTGCTATTTACACTATAATTCCGCATAGACATAACCTCCCCACGATTGAGATATTGGCTTAGGATTAGTTCAGTCATGATGCTATTACTACCTATTGCATATCAATAACAATTTTAATTCACTAACAATTGTATAAATGCGCACCTTTATGAAGAATTATAATTGTTGTCTGACAGTCAACCCATTAAGTTTAGTGACGCAGTTGCCTCCAGTTGGTTTTAAATACGTTCAAGGATAGGCAATGAGTAGCAAATCTGTAATTAAAATATTGTTTAATTTTGTACAGAAAATGTGTAAACTAGGTACTTAAGCATGTTGGTTCAGCCTGCGATATTAAGTAAATAAATAAATGTGTTGTGCAATTTAAAGCAAATATTTAATTACTATTTATCCCAAAATACTAACACTTAACATTTTGGATTCCTCAAATCATTTTTGATGCGACTGAAGCCATATTAGGTTGCACATTACGGACAAAAATGTTTCACATCAGGCATTTGTGTCCAATGAGAAGGATATGCGAATCTTAGCTCTGTATAATCTGAATCTCAAGTTCATTACAATACAGTTTATTCGAATAACATTAATCAAATCATTGTATTGAGTATCGAGGCGCAGATGTACAGACCTTAATCTCATAACCTTTTTCCCAGAACATAGACCGAACGAGCAATTGCTATTTTCTGAGGGTCATGCATGCAATCTTGATGAAAACTTGAAAGTATTCTATAAAATCACTCAAGGGGGAGGGGGAGACAACTGGAAGTTGAAAAAAATGTAAAATTTTACTTTGTCACCCTAAAAATACAAAAAAACTCCGAAAAAATGTATTTTTGGGGGTCAAAAAATAATTTCCTGTGGCGAAAAACACTTGACTGTGTTTGCCTTAATTATTTGCACATTTTGGATGTGTAAATCAAAACTTTGAACAAATTGTGAAATTAGTGGTTGACCCTCCACATAAGCTGGGTTGAATAAATTATGTAGCGTGCGGATGAGTAAGAATCCTCTTGCCTCCAGACAAGAGAGTGAAGAAAGCCGCGAGCTCGGCCTCATCCGCACAGTTCATAATTTACTCAATCCAGCTTATGTGGAGGGTCAACTACTAATTTCACAATTTGGTCAAAGTTTTGATTTACACATCCAAAATGTGCAAATAATTAAGGCAAACACAGTCAAGTGTTTTTCGCCACAGGAAATTATTTTTTGACCCCCAAAAATACATTTTTTCGGAGTTTTTTTGTATTTTTAGGGTGACAAAGTAAAATTTTACATTTTTTTCAACTTCCAGTTGTCTCCCCCTCCCCCTTGAGTGATTTTATAGAATACTTTCAAGTTTTCATCAAGATTGCATGCATGACCCTCAGAAAATAGCAATTGCTCGTTCGGTCTATGTTCTGGGAAAAAGGTTATGAGATTAAAGTCTGTATGGTACTAACACACACATAGGCATGGGGTGGTCAGGCTGCTGATCCTAAGAGACATACATACGAGGGGAGTGAGCACATTTTTACCTTCCGATGTGGCGCAGTTTCCCTTCACTTAGACAACAGTAGTAGACTCGTGGTTTGCATGATACAGAATTCCTGAACCACCAATGGTGTCATAGGCTCTACAAAATTATTTCCAAATTGTACCTTTAAAGGGGTCAACGACCTGCACATCCTTTTTCTCAGGGGAGAAGAACTTCTTATCTTGTAACACGAGATCCATTTCCCACTCATCTGGATTGCTTTTCCCGCAACGGAAAACGTGACCATTGTTAGGGAAAGTATACACAAGTAGGGAACCAGGAATATCGCAGCTCTCCAAATATTTCCCTCTGATGCTTGGATCACTTTAATCGCAACAAAGCTTACCATAAGCTGCACGACGGACATGAGGTATCCAAACACGGCAAATATCCTGCCCCGTATGACCGAGTTGATGACTTTCCCCAAAACTTGTAATTTTCGGTAATCCGATGTACCTTCCGTGAAGGCCCGAACTCGTTGTAATTCTGTGAATAAGAAACAAAAGCACAGTACTAAAGTCACGACGGCATGATATCCCCCACCAATCCCGATAGTCCCGGTGTTGTAGGAATCATATAGTACGAAAATAAATCGTACTACGAAATTATTGCCTTGACCTAAATCTAAATCACCATTTTGGCAAAACAAGGCGCTCAGGAGGGGCGGTTTGCAGGGCAGTAATAGGGAAAGAAGTGCTGTTCCTCCGGATACGGTGTAGTACGTCAACTCTGCGCTGTCCAGACATACGTAGGCACATTTCCGGATGAGCGAGTTACCCGGGTATTTTGCAGCTACATATTTGACAAAGAAGTATTTTTTTTTTACTAATTACATATCAGTTAGAAAACTAGACGAGATTACTGAAAGACTAACTTATATGGTTTAATAGCGATATTTGATCCTGATTCGGGCGAAGTTCCCACTTAAGCAGGAAACATATTATGTTCATAGATGTATACGCGACAGCTTCTGCAGTTTCGAGAAAGTCGGTGGCTTTTGCAGTAATGCAGCAAAGTTGTGTCAAGATACCTAGGAAGTGGAGAAAATGTAGCATATTTATTATCTTATGATATTTTTTATTTCGTATCACGATTTCATGTTTAGTTTTATCCCAAACTGAAAATCCAGAGGAGGATGTCACAATATCTTAGGAAACGTTTCACCCGGGTAACTAAAGGAGATGTGTAATAGGTTGTCTTGGGTATTTCAGCCATAATCGTTTCGAGGTCAAATGTATGTTCACTCACGTACAAAGACACACTTGACAGCTCTTCCGCGTTAGAAGACTCAATGACGGAAAACCAGGTTAAATTTATAAAATTATTTTACCCATGAGTACTAAATAATTATGTATTATTGAGACAGGAGGAGTTGATACCATATATAACAGTCATTTTATATTTTAAAGGTCAGTGAATACTGTAACTCACCCTTTACATACATATGTATGTAAAGGGTGTTTAAATATAGAAGTTGACGGTTGAACTTTGGCCCATTACGACAAACCGTTCAAAGGGTTATTCAAGGTGAAATTCGTATCCACATAAGTAGATGCCATGCCTATCTGTAAAAGTAAGAAGAGAAAAATTAGGGGCGCTCAAATATATATATACTTATTTTGCCCGGGTAAATATTGGGGGGGGGGCACTGAATGATCGACCGTCTGGCACGCAGGGTTGGCTTTCAAAAATGTAGCTTAAATCAGGAAACGAGATAATTTTGGAGTATGAAATGCCAAAACAATGAATTATGATATTGAGATAAATAGACATACATGTTCACCTTCATTCATGTAACTGATTATGAATTATGATATCATAATTATGATATCATTCTCTATCTAGAGAATGATAGTGATGAAAATGAATTTCCTGTGATTTGAATGAAAATGAGTGAAAGATTCTGTGAATGCTCACTCCTTTCATTTATCACCTTATGTATGCTTAATACATATATGCATATGGGGCGAAGTCCGAAATTAAGTCATGAAGTGAAATGAGTTTGAAAGAAAATGAATGAATGTGAATGAAAATCTTAAGTCAGAAATTGGGATGACTGAACTTTGAATGAAAAAAGTTTTTTTGAACAGGTACATATGCATGAATGGATTTATTATATGTTAAGCAAATTGAACAAAAAATCAAAGTGAATCATAAATTAATGCATTTTCAGAGTCATTAAATAATCAAATAAATATGGAATACGACAAAATTTCTGAATAGTGGGTGGACTCTCGGATGACCCCAGTTACTCCTTGGCATCTCCAATCCCGTCGGAATTGATGGAAAAAGTGCACTCCGCTTGTGGCAGGCAGGGCGACCCATAAATTTTACAGAGTCGATTTACTCCTTTTCCTTTTCGAAGGAACAATCTGCCAAAATACGAGAAAATGTTATGTATCATCGAGTTTGTCACTTTTCGCATCTTGCAAATGGAATGCTGAGACATAACTTTTGCCAGACTTTGCAAAATTTTGGGCGTAAAACGATAGGACTTTTCACAAATTCCCCAGTAATTACATATTTCGTAAACTCCCCCTGTCAACTATATGCTTTATAACTTGCGACGAAAAATTAATATAGGACCGTTTAAATTTGCGAAATTTGCGCAGTCATATTTTGTGGCTCTCAATTTTTTTAACTTGGCAAAAGTTTGCTAATGATGCTCATATGTAAGACGTTAAAGAATGGAACCTTTTTTCAAGTTACGCCGGGATAGTAGAATGACTTACATCAAAAAATCAAGCCAGAAATCAGGAGTCACGTGGCACTCATCCTTCCGTTGCATGGTTCCTTTGAAGCAAAATACCGGCGGCTATGAGCAATGTTTTAGTAAATTTTCTCCATTTCCCTCAAACTGACGCGCTCCTGGGTACTTTGACCCCCAATATTTTGCTTCGAAGGGGACACTCAACGAAAATTTGAGTGCCACGTGACTCTAAATTTTTTGGATTAATTTTTTACGCCCCCTGTGTTACTTGTAAAAAGTTCCAATGTGAGTGAAGAAAGTGGTGGACAAATAGAAATAATTATTAACCTTGTAGTGACCGCGTGTCCAACAATATGCCCACCGATTGGTTTCATCGGTTCACCTTGTAAACCTCCTCCCGCGTCACACTGATCGCCGATGACCTGATTCGTGATGACTACAGCAACACCAAACTAGAAAGTTATACATAAAAAATCGAATATCGAACAATTGTATGCATACTGCAAAATAGTTAGTTATAAGAAAAAAACTAACCACATCACACAGGAAGTTAAGTTTCCTTAAAAATTGGGCCAAATGTTGTTGTCGAGCGGAAACCTCGTCACGACCCGAGTAATCAGTTCTGTACAGGGACGTCGCACTGTCCACGATCAGCAAGCAGAATCTGTTACGAGAGAAGCTGTTCACTTTCATTCATTTGACTGATTTTGATAATGAATTAAAATGAATGTTCCTCCAAAAAATGAGTGAAAGATTCCGTGATTTCACATAAATGACTGTAAATGAATGGCAGGATTTCCCTTTCATTTTTCACTCTATGCTTTATATTACATGTAACAAATGAAGTCTGATGAAGTGAAATGAATTTGAAAGAAAATGACTGAATGTCATTAAAAATCTCGCTCATTTCATTTTTCACTCCATACCTAATTTTACAGGGTTGAAGTAACAAATGAAGTCTGATGAAGTGAAGTTGAATGAATTTGAAAGAAAATGACTAAAGGTCAATTAAATAAAATATTGACTCAGAATTCGGGATCAATGACTTTTGAATGAAATCTAAGTTTTTGAATGGGAACGGAGAGAATTAAGGTGTCACTTTCTAATAAAAAAAATGTGCGAATGTGGTTTTTGACTGATAAATATTTGAAAATAAATTTAAACTCACCGAGACTTGGAGAACAAGTCTTCCGCCATGGTCAAGAGTTTCATCTGATGATCCGTATTGTATGCTCGAGCGTACGCCACATTGGTCAAGACTTCCGAGCTGCGCAAACCATAGCGGTCAGAAATGGCGACCACTCGCTCGGGACGGAAGGATCCATCCGTATCAATGTACAAGCATTTTCCATCCCCACCGCCAACGTCCAATGGTAACTGAGCAATTAAGAGAATAATTAGTTAATTTAGTAATTAGCTAGCTAATTAATTGTCAACTTTAAAGAGTATGAGTTAATTGATTGATTAGTGAATTAATTAATTGCCAACTTTAACGAGTGCGGAATTATTCACAGTTAAAATCTGGTAAACTCTTTAGGGAAGTTACTACCGCTCGGTAATACCGAGTCGGTATTACAATTATTCTATTACCGGTTAGTAATAATTTGCTACCAATATGGTAATACCGAGCTACTTGCTACACTTTGCACAGATGAATACAGCTTGGTATTATTTTATTACTGCATTTCTAATGTTATGTATGTACATACCTGACACGTGACGGCGAGCATGTGACAAATCTGGCTTTTTCCGGTGCTAAATTCTCCAAAGAGTTCGGTGACGAATCCCGTCTCAACCCCGCCGTCGAGCAGCTTATCCAACTTTTTCGAGCCGGTCGTAAGCCTGATAAGCTCGCCGCGTTTGGACAGAACTTCGTCCGCAGTGCAGATTCCCATCGGGACAAGTTTTGCGGCCTCGCGCTAAAGAAACGGGGAGATTGAAATTTTAAGTTTTTTGTATTTTTTATCGTAAAAATTTAGATTTTACCAGAAATTTCTCCGCCTTAGCGAGAGTCACCCCTGGGACGGAGAGGAGCGTGTTTTTCGCACTGTACGCGACCGACTCGACCGTACGAAAACCGGCGGCTTTAAGATTTTTTATGTCCCTCGATGTTATCCCGTTGTTGTGCTGAAAAAATAAGGAAATATTTAATTTAGACAGGTTTTTTTTAAACAAGCAAATTGAAGAATTTGGTAAAGTTAATTTCACGGATAAATTTACGAAAAAGGGAAACCTTCTGGGAATGTTTTGATCTTTGACCACGTGGGACAGAGGACAATGTCCTCATAATCTGCCAATGTTATATTATATTAACCCCTGCCTATCCTACAATGCTAATGTCCCCACGGTTTTGATTTTTGACAAGAAATTTATGATTTCGTAAAATGTTTGTTTAATTAAAATTGTTATAAAATAATGAAGAAGGATGTGGAGTTGTACCCGTAAAATTGGGAGCAATTGGGGTCCTCCTTCATCGTCAAGGTCGTCATAGTCAGAATCTGGAGGGGGTGCAACGACCACTGGGGGAGGGGACGGCTGTCTTGGTTGCAGCTCCGATGAATTCCAGATCGTCGTCGCTACACTTTCAACGGGGCCCATGTCAGCTCGAGTTTAATTTAGAATCCTGTTAAAGAAAAGAAATATCAGGATTTAATTAAACTTTAAAATGTTAAGATTAAAAATATGTAAATAATGAATTATGCTGTGGAAACGATGAGAGGCTAAAATATAAATATGTAGAATTAGTTTAAAGTTTCGAATTAATTTTGAACTTTAAATTATGAATTAATTAAATACGAAGAATTATTTACCGTCCTGTTTTTTTAGCTGGTCAAACAAGACAAATTATTACTCGCGGCGTGAGGGACGGGGCATATTAAGACTTTTATGGGGACACTTTTCAGTACGTTTTTTGCACACTACAGCCTTTTTTTGCTATTTTCTGCATACCTTGTTGCCTTTTTCTTTTTCAATGCCATTTTGCCGTTTTGCTCGATTTTTCACGATTGAACCCAATTTCTTGTCGTTTAAAACGTATTGAGGAAATTGCAGAATATACATTATAAAGATTATATTTTGGAAAAGTATAGAACATTTAATGAATAACTTTCACTTCACTTCTTTATCTCAGGGTTTTCGTCTCATCTCGCCCTAATTAGAAAAATGGCAAAAACGCACTTCCTGTTTTTTTTTACACACTGCTTTTCATGGTCGATTCAGAAATATATAATCGAACACCGTTGTGAATTGTGCATTGATCACTACTTTATTGAAGCGAAGCGAAATCCCTTTATGGAAGTGTCTTGTTTGTCTGTCCATCTGTCCACCCGTACCGTATCCACGATAACTTTAGAACGGTTTCAATTTTCGATATGCGAGTTTCGCCAACGCGTTTGTAATTTCTGAAGTACGGTTGAGTTCGAAGATGGACGTTTTAGGTCATGAGATCACGGTGACGACGCCAACGGTTAAAGATGTCGAATTTTCTGTTTCCACCAATTTAGACGTAGTTTTGGGCGGGATTTCAAAAAGCTGCATGGATTTGAAGTGTCATAACCGTGTGACCGTGTCGCTTCACCCCTTTGCTACATTTCGTTTGCAACGGTTTATTATTTTTAGTTTTGAATCAATGAGTTACTCCGAGAGACAGAATTGTTCATGTATTTTAAGAATTCATTTTTGCTTAAGGAATAAACCGTTGCAAACGAAATGTAGCAAAGGGGTGAAAACACACGGAATTGTCTTTGTGGCACGCCCACAACGTGGTTCAGCACTTTCCTGTCATTGTCTCACATTACCCCACGTCTCATTTTGCCCCGTTTTGACACCCCCACCCGCGTACTTCAAACGTACACGACAATACCTTTGAATATACACCCCATATGATAAACCGTTGCAAACGAAATGTAGCAAAGGGGTGAAAACACACGGAAATGTCTTTGTGGCACGCCCACAACGTGGTTCAGCACTTTCCTGTCATTGTCTCACATTACCCCACGTCTCATTTTGCCCCGTTTTGACACCCCACCCGCGTACTTCGAACGTACACGACCATACCTTTCAATAGACACCCCACATAACAAAAGTCATTTTTCCGACATTCGACACCTCTCACACGGTCATGGAGTCGTAGCACGTCGAAATGATGACGATTTCTGAAATCCCCATCCAAAAATACGTCTAAAACGGTGGAAACAAAAAATTCGACGCGTTTGACCATTGGCGTCATCCCCGTGGCGCCGTGACCTTACGACCTACAACGCCCATCTTCGAACTCATCCCGTCCCCAAAAATTAGAAACACGTTGGCGAAAACCCGATGTCGAAATTCGAATCCTTTCTAAAGTTATCGTGGATACAGACGGACAGACGGACGGACAGACAAGACATTTCCATAAAGGGGTTTTCACCCCTTAATAATTCGAGCATGAATCAAATGTATTTTTTTAATGTTTAGAGCCCACAAGTAACGTTATGTAGTTACATATAATTGTCAAGATAACGTGAGATTAGATTAGACTTATTCTCGCCTACATAAATATGTATAGGTCTTAAGGCCCATAAAGGTACACGAAAAAACTTAACACGATCAGATTTTTTTAAAACACAAAGTGCATAAAGTACATATACATAAGGTTTTTAGTTTTTACGAAAAAGCAACCAGTTAAATGATGCGTTAAACCTGTGAAAATAGTTTAGGAAAGTCATTAAGGAAATTATCCAGAAATATATAAAGGTACATACAAAATTCTACCAACGATGAATATACTGTATGTAGATCATGAATCTATAAGACTTATAGAAATATAGATTCATACTGTAGATACTCTATTTATAGCCCGGTCTAAATAATCACGGGACAGATACACACGGCTACAATTACGTACAAACCCAGCATAATTAGAGACCCGGCTATTTTTTTCGGTTACACATACCTTGTGTGTAATTTATGTAGAACAGGAATTAAATTTACACGGTGATTAAATTTTATTTAATTTTTCAAACTTGGGCTCAAGATCAGGTATTTACGGTATCTACTTTTCCAAGGTATGAATACGACCACAGTGACGCCTCAAGTCAGAAAAATTGGCGAATTTCTTGCCACAAAAGTAACATTCCCGCTTCTTAGCATCGTGTCGTTTTCTGTGCACTGCTAAATTCCACGTGGAGTGACTCTTGTACTCGCACTGGTCGCAGGAATAAATCTTCTCCTTATTCACGGGATGCATCGAGACCACGTGGCGATGCAAATTGTGGGATATCGAGAACCTTTTGGAACAAAAGATGCAGCAAAAATTCCTCTGATTTTCATGAACAGCGCTGCTATGCCGTTGTAAGTTTAAACTGGTAAGGAAAGTCATGGTACAAATTTTGCACTTGAATCTTGCTTGTGTCGATTTTTCCAGATGTGTCATCTGAAAAAAAATACAGTTATCGGACGACAGGAATGGTTTTATTGTCTAATTTATCCCGAACTTGTTTATCATCTTCAGGGAAAATTTTAGATTTTTTTCGAGTAAAAAGAACACACTCTAAATAATTTAGAATTGAATATAGGATTTGTTAAGATAGAAGTATCGCCTTTTGTTTAACCGTCGACGTTATTTGTGCTTCGTACACAAATTATTTCCCACCGGTGACAAAACTTGTAAATCGTTACCAAAAAGAGCACAATATAGAGTACCTCGGATAATTTGTCTCCAAATTATTTAAAGTGTGCATACATCAGGGTTACAATTGATATATATCACTGAGTGAGATTTAGTGAGATTTAATGATATATATCATTTATCTCACTTGGGGCTGAGTGAGAAATATGAGAAATAATGAGATAAACTTGTAGTTCATGACCCCGTCCGCTAGGTGGCGCTAGTGCATGGGTCATAAATCTCACTAAATCTCATATTTCTCATGTCTCACTATTTCTCATTATATCTCAGTGAGATAAGATTTACGAGGGCGAGATGAGATTTCTGCAACCCTGGCATACATATTCATAATTTTTCCTAATCTTAAACCCATTTTTTGTTCACTTTTTGTCAATCCTAAATTAACTTATTTACCTCGTGTCGTTTCAAGTCCTGCATTCGTGCAAAACTCCTCCCACAAGTTGCACACTGGAAGGGCTTTTCGGTCGTGTGGGTGGAAATGTGAAGTTGGAGGTTAGTTCTGAATTTAAATTGTTTTCCACAAAGTATGCACGAAAATTTGCCAGGATTTTCGGAGTGGTCACGTTTTAAGTGTCGTGAAAGATCGCTTTTGACCAGGTACGTTTTTTCACAGGCAGGAAATGTGCATGGCAAACGAGACCGTTCCCCCGATTTGTGCATGGCGTCCTGATGTCTTCGTAACGTGGGAGGATCGAAAAACGTCCGATGGCAAACGTCGCATTTGGGACGTTCCCGATTGCTGTGAAGCATTCTTCGGTGGAGAGATAAGGTGGTCAGGTTTTTCAAAATTTTCCCACACATCTACATATTTAAATAAGCAATATGTAAATACGTTCGTAAGGTTGAACTTTTAAAGTTACGGACTCAAAATGGAACGGTTTTTCAATCTACACCGGGATCGAGTAGCGAGTTATGTCAAAAAATCAAGCCAGAAATTAGGAGCCACGTGACACTTATCTCTCTATTGAATGACCCATTTGAAGAAAAATATTGGGGGTCAAAGTTCGCACTCCTCCCTGGTTTCCACCCCGTGGAGGAAAAAGTAAGAGAAAATTTGCTCAAAAATTGAACTTAACCGCCAATATTTTTCTTCAAAGGGGTCATTCAACGGGGAGATAAGTGTCACGTGACTCCTAATTTTTGGCTTGATTTTGTGACATAACTCGCTAGTAGAAAATCCTGGTGTAGCTTGAAAACAGGTTCCATCGTCAGAGATATTTAAGTTAATGGCTTACTTTGCACTTAATCTTTGCATCGGGATCGTGCGTGACGACGTGGCGATTTAAGTACTTCTTGATCTTGAAGGTTTTTGAGCACGTGGGACATTCGTTCTTTGGGGTTAAGTCCATTTGGATTTTGTTGTAGGGAATCTGTTGAGGTAAAATTTGCAAATGGGGGAAAATTCTTGGGAGTTGGCTGAACCAAAATTCCACTCGTGTCTGAGGTTATTTTGTTACTAAATATGTATGTAGAAGTTTGAGAGGATGTAGTGAGTTTCCTTGACTTTTTTTATTAAAATAACCAGCCAGCTTAGGAATGCATGCGTTATGTAAATGTGTTGCCTACTTTGGGAGGATTTTGACCCTCACTCCGGGCGGTGAAGGAAGGGTTTGGTTCATGTTAAAATTTGTGTAGGAAGGGTTTGATGCATGCCTAATTTCCTTGCACAGGTAAGGTTTTTGTCAAGATCGGGACCTGATTTAGATATGTATTATTCACATAGAAGCATATATACATACACATATACCATATACCGTCATCCGACGTCTATATAAATACATATACGTATATCCATGTCTCATGATGTAAACACTATACTATACTATATACATATATGCATGCCACGTGGTCTGTATACTAAATATACTATATAAGGGCGTCGTCCTCTTCTATCACAGGTGGTGATTCACAACATCATCTGTGCATGCCCCATTTTCCCCGTTTCTAGCGACGTGTTCTGTGAACGGCCCCCATTTGGAGGAGGGATTATGTATATCCACCATACACCACTATCGTAGTAAGTTCGTTAGCTGGTTGACCGTTTGGATTTTTTTGTTCTAAACATTCAACAAATGTGTACATATTAAAGAACGATCTTTAAGCAAATTAAAAAAAAGGTGAAATCTGTACACACTTTTGCGTCCATCTGTTTGTCCAAGGCGATTAAAAATTTTGCAGCATTATTTTTCCCATTTAAGGTATAAATCCGTGCCAAATTTGATGCGGTTCTTGACAAATAAAAATCCCACCCACAGTTGATCAGATTTTCAAATCTGGCTAGTTCCGAAGTAATACTGCTTTCAACATTTTCCGAAATGTTTTCCATCTCCTCGGCTACTTTCCAGACTGGTTTGTTCAAATCGTCTTCATAAAGTTGAGTCAAAAATGTAACATTATACATAGATTATATTTAGTTGTTTTTTATTCATGTTTTATACATTCACAATATTTAGTTAATTCGTACGTACCATTGATTAGGCCATAAGCATTTTCTTGTGCCATGTCGAGCAAGTTTTTAAATAAAGTAGAGGCTTCTGAACTCTTACCATTGTCGAAATAGTGTAAGGCTAATTGCCATTTGTGTCTTGACAAAGTCTCCTTCGAGCAATTTTGGTCTGATTCGTTGATTTCAAGGATTCGCTTCAAATATGTTTCGATCTTATCGCTGTTTTTCTGTAAAAAATAAATATGCACATAATTAAAAAACAATTTAAATCACATCATGCAATTGAGAAGTACCATTTTTTCGTATAAAAGCACTAAGCTTTCTAACTGCTTGACAATTTTTGGTTGATTTATTGGCAATGTGTTTTCCTTAATTTGGAGAGAATCTTCACAAAGTGCGGCAGCAATGTCGTAACGTTCCTCCCCTGTATACTTGAGTATGAGTTGTTCTAGAAAATCTAGTTTCTCCTGGGCCACATTGACAACTTTGATTTCCGGTGGTTTTACAGTTGACGTTGTCGTACTTGTTACATTAGAGGTTTCATTTTTATCAGCAATATCCAATTTTTGAATCGATGTGGTAACAGATTTAACAATATCATCCTTTTTACCAAAGACTTCTGTCACCTTGGTAATAATTTCGTCAAAATCTTTCAAATTTTGGGTATTATCCTTTTCATCACAGCCATTTCTAAGGCTGCTTACAACCGAGTGATTCTCAACGATGGAAGATGTCTTGTTTATTTTGAAATTTTCGAATCTTGATTTTCTATCAAAATATGGAATTAGTTCCATGATTTCGTATAAAATTAGGCCAACCGCGTAAATGTCGTCATTTTGGGTGGAATTATTCGAGGTCGTGTTTTCCCCCGGGTGATAATATAGATGACGGTCGCATCTTCCAAAGTGAAAGGGTAAGACAGAATCTGGTTTCAAATTTGTTATTGTGTCAAAGCAGCCTAATTTAATGGGAAAGATAAATTCATCTTTGTCAGAGTACGTAAAAAATATATTTTCCGGGTAAAGGTGACCGTGAACGATGTTATTCTTGTGGAGGATCGTAATTCCGGAAATGATGTTTTGAATAATTTTTTCTTGTACGGCTAGAATTTCTGGGGTGAGGTTTGCAGAAGCATTTTTATTCAACCAGGTTCTCAAGGAGGGGCCAGATAACTCTGTGCGGACACATACGGTCTGAATTTGGTGGATATCTTTAAATTTCATGGTTCCGATGAAGTAATTTAATTTGGTTTTGGTGAAGGTATCCGTTACAAGGTCGAATATTCCTTGCAACTCGGAAATCTCCCAGGTGTGGAGGAAAGCTTCCTCAATTGTGGTCAGGTTTTGGTGTGTTGTTCCGAACATAATTGGGCATTGTAAAATTCTTGAGAAATCTCCATTTTGGTCGGGTAGAATAATTTTGAGGGCAAAATTCCCCAAATTATTGGATATCTTGAAGGTTGCACTTGTATCGTCGTGACTCAATAGCCCGATAAATTTCCAAGGTGTGGCTGGAGTCGCCATATGGAGAAGAATGATGTGGTGGAGGGTGTATGTATTCAAGTGGAGTGATTTGCTGCTGTAAATAATTTCCGACTCTGTAATGATGAAGGTCGGGAATGGATGATTGCCTGCATTTTTTATCATTTAGTTCGTTTATCTCAATTGGGATTCGTTATCAGGTGAAAAACACTGCAATTAATTGATTGTCTACCTTGACCATTGGTACTTTGCATCCCTAAATAATCGCAATAATGTTGTAGGTTATGACTGCTGCATGTTTACAGCGTGCTAATATTCCTTGTACCCCGATTGTAAATTTCTATGTATGACATGCATTAATTTAATTTCTGTCCATGAAGTTTTTTAAGATAAGGACATAATTTTTTTTCTATGGTTGTGTATGTACCTCAACTTCATACCGTGAACGTCAAGTTCGTAACCTACGTAACTGCGTTAGGTTTGTAAGTTTACACACTCTTGACGTGAGTTGAGTTTGTAAACATTTTCGTAAACATTTTTTAGTGAAAAAAATATCGTACATAAAACGTCATCAAAATGTTGCTAGCCAACTTTATCCTAGATTAGACCAAATAAAATGCAATAATTGCATTTTATTTGGTCTAATATTTATTTTTATTCAAAAATAATTATTATTTTTGAATTTTTTTGCCCAAAATATCAGTTTTTCAGGAATTACAAAGCCATTTCTTAAGTCATAAAATTCTATAATATACCAAAATGATCGTATGATCAAGACCGATCGATTGACACCCCACTGGATGAAGTGTGTCAATTTAGCCCGGATTTGACATTTGGGGGCTGGTCGGATAGCGACCAATATTTTCCGCTGGAGCAATCTTTTGTTTGAGTAATTAAATTAATTTGCATGATGATGAAAAATTTACAATAGACAATTCATCTCTAAGACAATTTCAACCGAAAATGCAAATATCAAACACTTGAATTATTTACGAACTTTTATTTACGAACCAAAAACATGCTTTTGAAGTGCGTAAGTTTCGTAAAAGTTCGTAAGTCAATTTTCCTTAGAAATGTGTGTAAAAGTTTGTAAAAGTTTGTAAGCTTACAAACCTTACGCAGTTACGAAGGTTACAAACTGTGACGTGAGTTCCCTCCGTATGTATAAGATACCAGATATATTTTTTATCTCGTATATATGTATCTTGTCGACCTTGTGTACTATTTAATGGAATTTAAGGTGGCACAATGGTTGGTATTAAAAAAATTTTGGATTTTGGTACCAAGTTGCTAAGCGGGTGTCGGACGCACAGACGGAAGGACAAGAGGAATTCAATAGCTCCCATGCTACGCAGGGTGAGCTAATATGTAACTATAAATTCTAACTTATTCAGTATTGTAAGCATAGAAATGTCGTTCCCAAAATCCAAAGCGCAAATTAAGACTGAACGGACTTGGAACCATCAAGATTCATAAGTGCAATTGTCGGAATGCCACACAAACGGTCAGAGAATTTGACAAAATTTATTAATCTTTTTTCGCGGTTTGACAAATTATTCTCAAATTTTATTCAAATTTATGTATGAATGGCCTTTGGAGTTATTTTCATTTCGTACACTTTTCCTTGACCATCCTCGCAATCCCATCTACCTAAAGTTCCACTATGACTATTGCATTGGTAAGTCATTCCTTCAAGAGTGAGACGGATACCACACATATTTTCACCTTTTACACAAATTGTGCTGCAAGAAGGTTCAACAGGAAATGTGCTCGGTTTACCGGTAGTCGTTGTCCCTGTTGTCCCTGTTGTGGTTTCGATTGGTTTGGTCGTTGTCGCCATGGTGGTGTTGGCCACATAACCTATTGGCGGCACTTCGCTAGCCAGCCTCTGTTCAAACATCTCCCCGTCGCAACATGTCCCAAAAATATAGTCATCCTCTTGCACATATCGTCTGTCCCACTCTTTGTTTTTTCTTATGTGACACCATTCCCGACCTTCTTCGCTGGTCCAACAAACCGATGAGGCAGCAAGTTGGGCACATATGACAGTTAAACCGTCATTATAAAATGTTTTGTTGCCACATGCGAACGCAAAGTCAGTCTTACTCAGTTTTTCATATTCAGACAACTCATTAGCCTCGATTTTGGCACGCTCATCTAGGTCACGCGGGACGACAACTTTTCGCATAAGGTCAAACCCGCCACAGCAAAACTTGAAACTTGGCAAATAACCCGTCCCTTTTCCTCTCCTAAGATCACAGCTCTGTCTGCTCTTATAAGTGTAGCATAGCAAGGGGACATTAATTTGACCAAATTTCTGTGTACTCCTGATAGAGTCGGCACACTCGTTTGTGGCGGAATCGTTATGTTTATTATTATTTGGATCCAGGCACATCCATAAAATTGTTTCTGTGTCCTTCACTTCCACCCCGTGAGCCTTTTTTACTTTCTCTGCTTTTAGTTCTTCAATTTGTGTGTCGAGGAGTATTTCTTTTTGTCTTCGTTGAGTGTAAGTATCTTGGTCTTGCCAAGTGCCATTCCCGCCACAACAAGTTTTGAACTTGGCCTTTTGCATGTGATACTTAGCCATCGGCTGGTCTTTTAACACGCACCAGGTAACGTGGTGACTGTTCTCACATCCTGTGGCCTTAACCTCTTTACCACAAGATTTGGTTTCTTCAACACCAGCAGTACATCTCCAGGCGGCATATTTGCCTGGCTCATCTAAGAACAAAAAAATTAGGATGTATACTATGTTTAGAAGATTTAGATGTATCGTAACACCTGCAGTATTGTTTAGTCAAGCCCAATTTACATCTATTGTAAATTTCTGACTTACATGAAATGCTAGGTACAAATCTACTCCAAAAAGTAATACAAACTATGATCGAAATAATTCGAAAACTTTTCATCATTATATGTAGGTAATCGCAGCAAGGGAAAATACTTAAAAAAACCTTAATTTCAAAATTCTGGTGATGTTGGAATTACAAAAAAAATATTAGCTTGGAAAACTTTGTATGCACCTAACAGCATACATATTTATGCATGTATGTAAACCAAAAATAATTAAAGTATTTATGTAGGCAGGAAGCCAATAAATTAATTGGGCATTGTGTCTAATTTTTAATGTGTTTAACTTTAGTATGAACAATTAAACTAAAATCATTCCTGGGGAACAGTCTCAGATCTAGCTAAATAACGTCACATCCTGCAATAATTATGTAAATACTTTGAAGTCTTTTACATACATCTTCCTGTTTTGCATTCCTATGTATGTATTTAATTATTCATTGTGCTGCCTACGTAGCCTGAAAGTCTCTATCGTTTAGAATTCTCCGAGCTTTTAAGATAATTTTCAGTTGTGCCAAATTCGATATACGATTGTCACCCGGGTTAACTACAATTTTCAATAACTCATGCATTCATTAAATAATTACAAGTACTATCATAACCAATTAATTTTTAGTACTGAATTCAACCACCTCCGATAAACTTGGACAATATTTTCTCACAATTTACTCACAAGTTGTCCTCCACATTCTCAGGGCGGAAGAATGAAGCTTATTCTGATTTTAATCCAAATCTTGGTTCCCCATACTTGCGGAACGATCACTTACGACAGGTCAAGAATCACACGGTCTGGATGCGTTTCGGGATCCGGTGTGTACATAAAATATATTTAGATAAAGACACATCTTTACCAACTTTTCTAAATAATGTAAAATAAAAATATGCAGGAACATGGACAACCATGATAACGTGGGTGGAACAGCGCCAGGTAAATTTAAAATCTCCATTCATGTCTACTAAAAAAATGTACAGAAAAAAATATTGGCAAACCTGCTACATGCATACGCATATTAGCTAAAAAATTTGGTTATCATTCAAAAATCATCTCTTCTGACTGCCGATTTTCATTTAAGGAGTATGTAGAAGGTCACTACTTGTCGGGCCCCGATTTCGATCTCCTTTGGATATGTTGCAGCACTACATGAGTGTAGAAAAAGTGAAGGAGGGTTAGACTCCATGAGCCCATTTACGCCCGCCACACCCCCTCAAAGGCGCCCAAACCCCCATGGTTGCCGCACTAAAATCATCGCCAAAAATCGAGTTTTGCTCAGATTTGGATGAAATTTACATTTTTGTGATCCCAGATAGTTGCTCTATTATATCCAATAGCAAACTCAATTTTTTGAAATTTCGAATTTTTTCAATACATACCCTTGGTCAGAAAATCTTCGAAAATATTGAAAATTTCAAAAAATTGAGTTTGCTATTGGATATGATAGAGCAACTATCTGGGATCACAAAAATGTAAACTTTTTGAAAATCTGACCAAAACTCGATTTTTGGCGATGAATTTAGTGCGGCAACTCTGGGGGTTTGGGCGCCTTTGAGGGGGTGTGGCGGGCGTAAATGGGCTCATGGAGTCTAACCCTCCTTCACTTTTTCTACACTCATGTAGTGCTACAACATATCCAAAGGAGATCGAAATCGGGGCCCGACAAGTAGTGACCTTCTACTCCTAAGTTCAGTAATTTTCGTTCAAATTCATTTCATTTCATTTCACTTTATCTAACTTCATTTCATCACCCAATGTATTAAGCAAAGGGTGAAAAGTGAAAGTACTGGAAAATCCTATCATTCATGTTAAATGAATAAATCCTTCAATGATTTTCAGCCAAATGACAGGGAATTCAGTTCCATTCAGTACCATTCACTCATAGTCATAATCAGTCAACTGATTGAAAGTGAACAGGTATGTGCACACATACATGGCTAAACTCTGTTTCGCATTACTCAATTTTGTCACATGGAGTACATGAGCCGAACGAGCCAAATTATTTGATTTACCGCCTTGAATACATTAGCCGAATTAAATATTTTATTATTGGACACCAGTTATTTTTATTTTGGCGTTTAAATTATTCAATTTCGTATGATTTTCACGTCAAAATAAAGATAACTGGTGTCCAATAATAAAATATTTAATTCGGCTAATGTATTCAAGGCGGTAAATCAAATAGCATGAATAGCGTGAGTTTATGAATTTCTGGTCACTTATTCTATTTAGACCCTCCAAATTTATTAGAAGGGAAACAAGGGACTAGCCCGTTGTGTCGGTAACATTTTTATTGTCTGAACATTGATATTTGGGCCCGAGCAGGATTTAGCGTCTAGTATTGGTTTCGCATTGTTAAAGTCAGTCGTATTAAACGCATGAATTACTGCATTACAAGCATGTTCCATCACATTAGACATATCCCGCAACGACTACAGACCAAAGGCAAGGGCAAAAATAGACAAATACAGGAACCACGTTGAAATTGCTTGGTTACGGCTGTGCGATGTGAACACGAATGCATTGCTTGTATCGTGAGATAAAAAATGCATGTATTGTTTCCTCGAGTTGTAAAAATGTAATTCAAAAAGTTTACTTTAAGAAGGACAGGTCTGAAAAATTCAGGTGACAATTTCGCCAGAATTTTGGTGCGGTTTCAACGTCTAATTATAAGTAAGTGGGGACTTTACGTTGACCTTTTCATAAGCTGGTAGACATACCTTTCAGCAATTTTTCGCAATGAGGTTTTAAAATATCTACATATATGTTGGAAAGTTTTTGTGGTATACATATTTAAACAGGCGGTTAAATATTACGGCTATATTGTTTATTACTTATTAATTACTATCGCGGTGGGCATGTACAAGTATATCGGCTCAATTCAGAAGCATAATGAGTTCCATTACGTATTTATACTTATCTATTCACGAATTATCAACTATATATTCACTGCTCCTTAAATCAACGGTTGTGTTTAAAGTTTAACAAATATCACATTTACTTTGCTTTAACTTTAATCCATCAGTATGATATTAATGCATACGTTTAAGTAGAATAAAAATCGTCGTCTGACGGTCAACCTAATAAGTGTAGTGACGCAAATGCTATTAAATTATTACAGGTATAGACATTTTCATTTACCACTAAAATACTGTTTAATTATGAACAGAGTATTTGTAAACTTGGTTAGTACATAGAATATTCATGCTGGTACAGCCTGCGAAAATATGTATAAATATGTTATGTAATTTATTAAGTAGACGCTTCATTACTCATTATTCCTTAATGCTAAGATTAATAGGTTGACGAGCCGTTGCCGATTTCTTATTAATAATTGCCTACTATTTTTCGTGTTGCCGAGGCCAGATGAGGGTGCCCTTAGCTGACAAGGTTGTAAAACATTTTCTCACACGTTTGCGAATCTTATGTAGCTTTGTACAATATGCATCTCAGAATTAATCTGTTCACTACAAATTGTAATTGACAATACACTATATTCGAATAATATTTATCAAATGATTATATTTAGTATCAAGGTGCACATTTATTCATTTCTGCAAGGTACTCACAGGTACGTATAAAATTTATGAGGTCGTCAGACTGCTAAGAGACACCCAGCCTAGTTGCGGTAACACGTTGAAAGCCACGTTACGACGTACTTGCACCTGCGGAGTTTCCATTCATTTCGACATCAGTAATAGACTCGTTGTTTGTCTAATACAAAACTCCTGAACCACCAAGGGTGTCAACGGCTCGACAAAATTATTTCCAAATTGAACCTTTAAAGGCGGCAACGATCTGCACACCCTTTTTCTAGTTGCAGAATTACTTCTTCCCTTGTACCCACAAATCCATTTCTCACTGAAACGAATTGAATTACCCGCAACCGAAAATGCAACCAGTGTTAGAGAAAGTATACAAATGTAGGGACAGATGAATATACAAGCTCGGAGAATATTTCCTTCTGATGAGTGCAACACTTTAATCGCCACAAAGCATAACATCAACTGCACGAATGGGATAAGATATCCAAACACGGCAAATATCCTGCCACGTATCACCGAGTTGATAACCTATTCTAGAACTTGTAATCTTCTATAGTCCGAAATCCCCGCAGCGAAATTTTGAATGCGTTTCAATTCTGTCAATAAGAAAGACAAGTACACTACCAGAGTCACGACGGCATGGTAGCCCGCGCCAATCCCTAGAGTGATGCTACTGTAGGAATCGAGGATTATTAGGATTCCTCGTATCACTGAATTATTTCCATGACCTAACTCCAAATGGCGATTTTGGCAGAATAATGCGGTAAGGAGGGGTGGTTTGCATGGCAAAAATATCCCTAAAAGAGCGGTGCCTCCGGTTACCGTATAATACGTCAATTCGGCACTGTCCAAACAAATGTAGGTGCACGTCCAGATCAGCGAATTTCTCGAGTAATTATCACCTGTTGGATAAAATGTATATGTTAAAGAATTGTAAATCAGAAATATAAATGGAAGAATGTGCAACATGCTTATGTAGTTTAATAGCGAGATTTGATCCAGATTTGGGTGAAGTTCCGACTTAAGGAAGAAAGATAGCAGCATCAAGGACGTATACCCGATAGCTTCAGCTGTCTCGAGAAAGTCGGTGGCTTTTGCAGTAATGCAGTAGAGTTGTGTCAGGATACTTAGGAAATGGAGGAAATGAAGCAACTTTACAATTTTATGATATCTTTTATTTCGTATCACGATTTTATTTTTGTTTGGATCCCAAACAGAGAATCCACAAAGGAGGATGTCACAATATTTTAGAAAGCGTTTCACCCGGGTCACTAAGGGGGAGGTGTGATTGGATGTCTCGGTTGTTTCAGCCATAATCGGCTAGAGGACAAGTGGAAGGATTTCATAAGGTTCACTCAGGTACAAAGAGACACTTGAGAGCTCTTCGCGTTCGACGACTCAATGAGCGGAAAAGAGGTTATGTTTATAAAATTATTTTACCCATGTATACTTAATAACTATTATTGAGTCGGGAGGAGTTGGTACTACATACGTGTATAAATATAACAGCAATTACATATTTGACAGGTTAGTGTTAGTGAATATTGCAATGCTCTGGCAGAAGTTATGTATGTACATAGTTCAAAAACTTGTTAATATTGAAAACCCTTTCGTTGTTTTTAGTTGAATTAACCTCTTAAATAACATAAATTACGTGGTGCAAACAATCTATCATAGTAAAGGGTGCTCAGGTATGGATAAATTAAGATAAATTATGTAAATTAGGGTATGAACAATATCATCAAGTATAGAAGTACATGCTTGACTGCCAATGAGATGTCGTCAGCGGTCCCCCGCCAATTATGATGAAACCAAATTATATATAGTTATGAAGTCTTCCATGAGTAAGAATTAAATGATTCGACAAGCAGATCCGCCGACTACTTCAAAAGTAGAAAAACTCTGTTGGAATATGTTCCCCACAAGAACTGAATTAAAACTTAATGTAATTAAGTAATTTTTTCGGGCGCCAAAATTTCCCTTGGGGGGTTATGAGAATAATTGGAGATTAAAGTGGTGCACATAGGGCACAGCATATCTATGGAATGGGTTGATGAAATTTCAAAAACAAAATTTTATTACACTCTCTGGATCAGTACCCCGATAGGTTTTTCGAACTGGGGTCGAATTCCGATTTTCAGGGGTTTTTTGCAGCGACGCAAAATTGACTCAAAAATTAGTTTTTCGCTATGACGAAAAAGTTTGACGAAATGTTAATACATTAGCTATTCACCAATTTTTACTACGTTGCAAATTATTAGTAGTAGAATAAGGGTTAAATTACCCAAAAAGTCGAAATCGACCTGCGTGACGTTTTTCGGGGATCGAACGGTCACAATGTCAAAGGTCATATTGCCCCATAAATGGGGTATCGCTGGAAAGGTATTGGCGAGAGGATTCAGAATATGTATACTTTGTGGGGTCTGAGACCACTCCCTGCAAGTCTAGAGGCCAAAGAACGAAAATCGGCAGTTGTCCAGAATTTAACACAGCAGTGGATTGGGAGATAACACGGTAGCATGCATAGGAAAAATTCAAAAATATTCTTCTGGTAGGTATAGGCACTTTTTGCCGCAATTCCAGCGTGTTTCGTGCAGTGGTATGTCATTAAGGTCAAACAAGGATTTACTTTTTCAACCGGTAATTAAGTCGTCAAAATTTAAAAAGTCCCTATAATGTTACTAATTGCCCTAGTAGCTCAGAGGTCAGAGCACTTGACATGAATTCAGGGGAGCCGTGGTTCGATTCCCGGCTGGGTAACAATTTTTGGCATTATTCGGGATTTACGTATTTGATTTCTAAATAAATTTGGTTTCCACAAGGATAGAAGTAGTGTTAAAATCAAAACAAATTCCTAGTTCGGAATAAAAAAGAACTTTCCATCGTAGGTCAAAAGTGAACTTTCTTTGGTAGGCAACAGTTCGTTGCCACCGTAAAAGAAAGTAGAAATTCACATAAAAAGGCCACAGACAAATATCAGTAAAAAGTCCCTATAATGTTACTAATTGCCCTAGTAGTTCAGAGGTCAGAGCACTTGACATGAATTCAAGGGAGCCGTGGTTCGATTCCCGGCTGGGTAACAATTTTTGGCATTATTCGGGATTTACGTATTTGATTTCTAAATAAATTTGGTTTCCACAAGGATAGAAGTAGTGTTAAAATCAAAACAAATTCCTAGTTCGGAATAAAAAAGAACTTTCCATCGTAGGCCAAAAGTGAACTTTCTTTGGTAGGCAACAGTTCGTTGCCACCGTAAAAGAAAGTAGAAATTCACATAAAAAGGCCACAGACAAATATCAGTAAAAAGTCCCTATAATGTTACTAATTGCCCTAGTAGTTCAGAGGTCAGAGCACTTGACATGAATTCAAGGGAGCCGTGGTTCGATTCCCGGCTGGGTAACAATTTTTGGCATTATTCGGGATTTACGTATTTGATTTCTAAATAAATTTGGTTTCCACAAGGATAGAAGTAGTGTTAAAATCAAAACAAATTCCTAGTTCGGAATAAAAAAGAACTTTCCATCGTAGGCCAAAAGTGAACTTTCTTTGGTAGGCAACAGTTCGTTGCCACCGTAAAAGAAAGTAGAAATTCACATAAAAAGGCCACAGACAAATATCAGTAAAAAGTCCCTATAATGTTACTAATTGCCCTAGTAGTTCAGAGGTCAGAGCACTTGACATGAATTCAAGGGAGCCGTGGTTCGATTCCCGGCTGGGTAACAATTTTTGGCATTATTCGGGATTTACGTATTTGATTTCTAAATAAATTTGGTTTCCACAAGGATAGAAGTAGTGTTAAAATCAAAACAAATTCCTAGTTCGGAATAAAAAAGAACTTTCCATCGTAGGCCAAAAGTGAACTTTCTTTGGTAGGCAACAGTTCGTTGCCACCGTAAAAGAAAGTAGAAATTCACATAAAAAGGCCACAGACAAATATCAGTAAAAAGTCCCTATAATGTTACTAATTGCCCTAGTAGTTCAGAGGTCAGAGCACTTGACATGAATTCAAGGGAGCCGTGGTTCGATTCCCGGCTGGGTAACAATTTTTGGCATTATTCGGGATTTACGTATTTGATTTCTAAATAAATTTGGTTTCCACAAGGATAGAAGTAGTGTTAAAATCAAAACAAATTCCTAGTTCGGAATAAAAAAGAACTTTCCATCGTAGGCCAAAAGTGAACTTTCTTTGGTAGGCAACAGTTCGTTGCCACCGTAAAAGAAAGTAGAAATTCACATAAAAAGGCCACAGACAAATATCAGTAAAAAGTCCCTATAATGTTACTAATTGCCCTAGTAGTTCAGAGGTCAGAGCACTTGACATGAATTCAAGGGAGCCGTGGTTCGATTCCCGGCTGGGTAACAATTTTTGGCATTATTCGGGATTTACGTATTTGATTTCTAAATAAATTTGGTTTCCACAAGGATAGAAGTAGTGTTAAAATCAAAACAAATTCCTAGTTCGGAATAAAAAAGAACTTTCCATCGTAGGCCAAAAGTGAACTTTCTTTGGTAGGCAACAGTTCGTTGCCACCGTAAAAGAAAGTAGAAATTCACATAAAAAGGCCACAGACAAATATCAGTAAAAAGTCCCTATAATGTTACTAATTGCCCTAGTAGCTCAGAGGTCAGAGCACTTGACATGAATTCAGGGGAGCCGTGGTTCGATTCCCGGCTGGGTAACAATTTTTGGCATTATTCGGGATTTACGTATTTGATTTCTAAATAAATTTGGTTTCCACAAGGATAGAAGTAGTGTTAAAATCAAAACAAATTCCTAGTTCGGAATAAAAAAAGAACTTTCCATCGTAGGCCAAAAGTGAACTTTCTTTGGTAGGCAACAGTTCGTTGCCACCGTAAAAGAAAGTAGAAATTCACATAAAAAGGCCACAGACAAATATCAGTAAAAAGTCCCTATAATGTTACTAATTGCCCTAGTAGTTCAGAGGTCAGAGCACTTGACATGAATTCAAGGGAGCCGTGGTTCGATTCCCGGCTGGGTAACAATTTTTGGCATTATTCGGGATTTACGTATTTGATTTCTAAATAAATTTGGTTTCCACAAGGATAGAAGTAGTGTTAAAATCAAAACAAATTCCTAGTTCGGAATAAAAAAGAACTTTCCATCGTAGGTCAAAAGTGAACTTTCTTTGGTAGGCAACAGTTCGTTGCCACCGTAAAAGAAAGTAGAAATTCACATAAAAAGGCCACAGACAAATATCAGTAAAAAGTCCCTATAATGTTACTAATTGCCCTAGTAGTTCAGAGGTCAGAGCACTTGACATGAATTCAAGGGAGCCGTGGTTCGATTCCCGGCTGGGTAACAATTTTTGGCATTATTCGGGATTTACGTATTTGATTTCTAAATAAATTTGGTTTCCACAAGGATAGAAGTAGTGTTAAAATCAAAACAAATTCCTAGTTCGGAATAAAAAAGAACTTTCCATCGTAGGCCAAAAGTGAACTTTCTTTGGTAGGCAACAGTTCGTTGCCACCGTAAAAGAAAGTAGAAATTCACATAAAAAGGCCACAGACAAATATCAGTAAAAAGTCCCTATAATGTTACTAATTGCCCTAGTAGTTCAGAGGTCAGAGCACTTGACATGAATTCAAGGGAGCCGTGGTTCGATTCCCGGCTGGGTAACAATTTTTGGCATTATTCGGGATTTACGTATTTGATTTCTAAATAAATTTGGTTTCCACAAGGATAGAAGTAGTGTTAAAATCAAAACAAATTCCTAGTTCGGAATAAAAAAGAACTTTCCATCGTAGGCCAAAAGTGAACTTTCTTTGGTAGGCAACAGTTCGTTGCCACCGTAAAAGAAAGTAGAAATTCACATAAAAAGGCCACAGACAAATATCAGTAAAAAGTCCCTATAATGTTACTAATTGCCCTAGTAGTTCAGAGGTCAGAGCACTTGACATGAATTCAAGGGAGCCGTGGTTCGATTCCCGGCTGGGTAACAATTTTTGGCATTATTCGGGATTTACGTATTTGATTTCTAAATAAATTTGGTTTCCACAAGGATAGAAGTAGTGTTAAAATCAAAACAAATTCCTAGTTCGGAATAAAAAAGAACTTTCCATCGTAGGCCAAAAGTGAACTTTCTTTGGTAGGCAACAGTTCGTTGCCACCGTAAAAGAAAGTAGAAATTCACATAAAAAGGCCACAGACAAATATCAGTAAAAAGTCCCTATAATGTTACTAATTGCCCTAGTAATTCAGAGGTCAGAGCACTTGACATGAATTCAAGGGAGCCGTGGTTCGATTCCCGGCTGGGTAACAATTTTTGGCATTATTCGGGATTTACGTATTTCTAAATTAAAAATTCCCCCCTTAATATGATAATCAGCAAAATTAATGACAAATGGAAATCAAAATCCACGGTTTTTGGGTTGTCATTTGAAGCTCTAACTAATTTGATAGATTATAGCTAACTTTATACAAACTAAGAGTAGATAATATCTTACGTGAATATATATTGTTAAGTTATATATAGTAATTTAGCCCCTAGTTATTGTTATTTAATCATTTGAAGTAAGTTATTTCTGTTTGTAAGCTCACGAAAATAGGCTAGTGTGCTATGCTAAAATTTCAATTTGTGCATTCCCTAGTACTAGTAAATGAGGGTAATAAAGGCTATTATTATTATTATTATTATAATTAATTTTTTTTGTATTCTTATGATAATCTAATAGACATAGATATGTACCAACCCTTTTCGGGTAAATTGTGTCTTTATTGTTAATTTCCAATTAGATCTTGCATCTTAAAATTGCATCTTAAAATAACAATGTAATTATTAAAGCATATTATTCTAAATCTATACAGAGAAGCATGAATAGGTGTCCATTTAAAATATCTCAATCCTTAATCATGATGAGGGAAACGGTTTGATTTAAACAAAACGTTTGTGTTGTGAGCGGAGTCAATCTGTTCACGAAATTCATCCAGATTTGAACCTTCAGACTCGGACAACTCCTTAACCTTCTGCGTGCAATATTCCTCCCTCTCTTGCCGGGAATTTGAACAATGCTCCCAGTCAAGTTTGACAACACTTTTGTCGAGTTTTTATTCACATACGAGGCAAACGTAAGAACCATCAAGTTGGTCAGAAGAGAATCTACCATGACCATGGGAAATATGAGAAATCCCGGCATTTCTATCTGTTTGTGTAAATCTATGCACACGAAGAGGGCAAGGACCTCAAGCGCGACAGCACATGAGATAAGGAAGGGCAAGATTTGATTCTTGGTGAAGTTGTTGAATGATTTTTCGACCAGTTGGATGCGTTTGTACAAGAGAAGGATGTCATGGATCTGATTAATGTTTCCACTTTTACGAATTTTTCTGTATACATAAGTTTCGACATTTTAAAATATGAACCAAATTTTTTTGACCATGTAGACATACTTTTCGAGGTGATCAATGTATCCCAAAATGCAGGCAGTTCCTCCAAATAGAACGTAAAGGATCCCGAATCCACACGAGTACATCGTGTCGTAGCCCAACCACGTTTCAAGTAAGTGAATTACCATACGTACCGGAAATTTTGGCCAGGTCCAGAAATCCTTAAGTTTCCCAGAATTTTTGCACATGGGCAACATTGACAAAACAAATGGTGCCGTGCATGGGACAAAAGTTAAGAGAAGGATTTGCAATATGGGGTATCCTATGATAGAAATTTCTGCCAGACAGATGAAGTACTTCATAACCTTCACGCCCATAGTGGATTCCAAGTTGGCCAAATCTGCAGTAAAAATTCAAATTACTAATTAACACATTGCATCCTGTTACTGATGGTAGGGGGACGTCCATAAATCAGTAAAGCATGAATCGTCATTTTTAGACCCCTTCTCCCTCTTAAGGGCATCGCAACGCTTCTCGACTTCCCCCCCCCCGCAGCGTAAATTTGAGTTCACCTCAACTGATTTCTTTACAACTTATCCTTACAATGGAACCTTTTCTCAAGTTGCACCTAGACAACTACTGAAAAATGTATAATTCCTAGCGTACACTGAAATCTTCCGGATGATATGAAATCAATCTGCTCGGTTTCTCACACTTTTACATTTTTACACACGGCGAATTTTAGTCGAGTTTATCAAATGTGTTACGTAACAAATTTTTTATACCCCCCCCCCCCGCCCCCTTTTTACAATTCGTAACGCACTTCTCTTGACCTCCCCCTTTGCATTAGGTAGTTTATGGACAGCCCGTAGTGTCTTACCTACCTTTTTCGAAATCCAGAAAAGTATTTACAACCCTAACGGGAGCATCGTCCAAGCCAGAGTTCCATCCCGTGGTACACGTGAGAACACAGAGCATGAGGAAAACTGCTCCTTGTAATCTTTGCACGATTGTAAGTGATCCAAAAATTAGGTTCATGGCCAGCATTGCGGTGTACACGATGGGCAGAATACATTGCAGCCTTAAGCTGTATCGATGTATAGAAAAAGACGATTTAATCGTCATCAAGCTGCCGTTTTGTGGGTGAAATTTTATAGGAACGCGAACGTAGATTGGGCGCCCAGTGCGCCACTTGAGTACGGGGAGAATTTGGCTGGTAAACATTTTCAAGAATGCGAGAAATATGGCCAAGTCGTAAATTTATAAGCCCAAGGTTTCCACCTCGATTTTCGTCGTAAATTTGCTTATAGTGCTCGTTTGGGTTATTTTAACCTTTACGATTATACGATATTAGGTACAAGAAATAAATTAAGGAAATGTAAATGAGATTAAAAATTAATACTTGTCATAATAAGCAAAGTTTAGAACACTACACTCTAAGAAGTTTTATTACCACGCGGTAAACATGCATATATGCCTCTACCGTGCTGGTTGATACTACTATTACTGAACAGTAACAACCCAATTTTGGCGTGAGACTAAATACTGCCTTGTCTCGGTGGTGGACGAATTGAGACCCTCAACTTCACCAGGCTGGTAGTCTTTGCTACGACTTGGTGGATGAAATGGTAATACAGCGTTACCATACTACCGCTGATGGTAGTACCTAATCTTACCACGCAGGCGGTAATACGCGGTATTAAGAATTTATGACCGGATTCCTTAGAGAAGACCACTGCCGGTGAGGACTTTGATACTGTTTACTCAGTATCTTACTAATGATACCTTTAATTAGTTTTGTGCTGCTGTCGTTTTATGTACAACAAATACATACATACCTTTTCTGTTTCGACGTAATCTAATGACGCAAAATATGGTCTATTTATGTACATAAACATTTACGAAATCATATTTAAGCAAGGTGAACGTGTAAATCAATGGAATTAAAAGTACACGGTTGGATTAATCATTTCATCGGTAACATGCCCTTAATTTTCGGTCCATGTAGAAATTCTAGACATATTTAAGATTCATTGTGTTGATCTATTTATTAAGAGAAGCGAAATCCCTTTATGACAATGTCTTGTACGTCCGTCTGATTGTATGCCTGTCTGTCCGCCCGTCTGTTTGCCTGTCTGTCGGTCCGTCTGTTTGCCTGTCTGTCGGTCCGTCTGTTTGCCTGTCTGTCGGTCCGACCGCCCGTCCGTCTGTATGCCTGTCTGTCGGTCCGACTGTTTGTCTATCTGTCTGACCGTCCGTCTGTTTGTCTGACTGTCCGTCCGTCTCTAGACACGATAACTTTAGACCGGATTCGAATTTCGACATCCAGTTTTGGCCAACGTGTTTCCAATTTTTGAGATACGGATGAGTTCAGAGGTTAGCGGTTTAGGTCACAAGGTCGCGCCGGATGAGATATACGTTCAAACATGTCGAATTTTTTGTTTCCAGAGTTTTGGACGTAGTTTAGTGAGAGGATTTCAAAAATCAAATCAGGTTTTTACGCAACGCTTCACCCTTTTGCTACGCTTCGTTTGCAAAGGTTTATTCATGTTCAGATTGTTCCATGGCTAGTAATAATTGCGTCATGTAGTTGTCTAATAGGAAGTAATTATTAGTTCCAAGTTGGAAATTTAGTTATACCTATACATATATCTATATTATAAGCGAGAATGTCTGTTGGCAACGGAAGTGAAAGTAAATTTGTCCGTGACGGAAGTTTGTTCGTAACGGAAGTGAAAGCAGGGAAAGTCTTAGGCGTGGCCTTATGGTTATCTTGAGGTGGTGGTTATCTGGGGGTGGTGGTTATCTAGGGGTAGTGGTTATCTGGGGGTGGTGGTTATCTAGGGGTTGTGGTTATCTGGGAGTGGGGGTTATCTGGGGGTGGTGGTTATCTGGGGGTGGTGATTATCTAGGGGTGGTGGTTATCTGGGGGTAGTGGTTATCTGGATAAGCCGACCGATATCCCAATATCCCTACCGATATCCCGATATCCCAATATCCCTACCGATATCCCAATATCCCGATATCCCAATATCCCAATATCCCTACCGATATCCCAATATCCCGATATCCCAATATCCCTACCGATATCCCAATATCCCGATATCCCAATATCCCTACCGATATCCCAATATCCCGATATCCCGGTAGCGGGATATCGGGATATCGGTAGGGATATTGGGATATCGGGATATCGGGATATCGGTAGGGATATTGGGATATCGGGATATCGGGATATCGGTAGGGATATTGGGATATCGGGATATCGGGATATCGGTAGGGATATTGGGATATCGGGATATTGGGATATCGGTAGGGATATTGGGATATTGGGATATCGGGACATCGGTAGGGATATAGGGATATCGGGATATCGGTAGGGATATTGGGATATCGGGATATCGGGATATCGGTAGGGATATTGGGATATCGGGATATCGGGATATCGGTAGGGATATTGGGATATCGGGATATCGGGATATCGGTAGGGATATTGGGATATCGGGATATCGGGATATCGGTAGGGATATTGGGATATCGGGATATCGGGATATCGGTAGGGATATTGGGATATCGGGATATCGGGATATCGGTAGGGATATTGGGATATCGGGATATTGGGATATCGGTAGGGATATTGGGATATTGGGATATCGGGACATCGGTAGGGATATAGGGATATCGGGATATCGGTAGGGATATTGGGATATTGGGATATCGGTAGGAATATTGGGATATCGGGATATTGGGATATCGGTAGGGATATTGGGATATCGGGATATTGGGATATCGGTAGGGATATTCGGATATCGTGATATCGGTTGGGATATCGCTGTATTAGGATATCGGAATATCAGCCGGGATATTGGGATATCGGCAGGGATACTGGGATATCGGTAGGGATATTGGGATATCGGGATATTGGGATATCGGGATATTGGGATATCGGTAGGGATATTGGGATATGCGGGATATTGAGATATGGCGGTGGTGGTTAACTGGATTTGGTAAGCCCCTATACCTCGATATCCCAATATCTTGATATCTCGACCAATATCCCAGTATCATATCAAGGGTATCAAGATACCGAGATATTGGGATATGGGGGTGGTTGTTATCTGGGCATTGTGGTTAACTAGGTTAGGTAAGCCTCCCAACTCGATATCCTAATATCCCGACCAATATTTCAATATCCCGTCCCATGTCCCGGTATTCGAATATATTATCCGATCTTAAAATACTGGGGTACTTCCGTGGTTCAACTGTTTCAGGATCTAAGGATACTGGGATATTGGAATTAGGACTCCTAGATATTCGGGTTGTATATTGAGGGATCGGATCACGAGTCATGCAAGGCTTCAGCCCAGCCCAATCGCTAATATTGAATAAACTCTGTTTCAATTCTGGTAATTGCAGCGGGAAAGCCACATGCCCAGTTACTTAACATGGGCACTTGACTTTCCCGCTGCAATCACCAGAATTGAATAGTTTAGTAAGGAATAACTGATCGCAGATTTAAATTGAATTTCATCCCGCCCAATGTAATCAAGTGGGCACGTGATTTTCGCGCGAAAATATCCTGCGATCATTTATTCCATAATAACCAAAAGCTAGGTAGTGAGTAGTATACGACCGCAGACGAGGGGAATCTTGATTTTTTTCACTTTAACGTTCGTCTCAAATTCCTTTCACTTCCACAGGCGACAAAGAGTTGCAGTTAATATTTTCAAAAATTTAATTGGTGGAATTTTGAAAATTAAATATACTGTTGCCCGGCGGGAGACGGGCTTATACGCTAGTTTGATATAGCTATCATTTCATACATACATACATTTAATTTTTGGGCCCCTAGTTAAATATTCTGTGGTGTGCGTCCTACTGTTAGTGATAATTCAAGTGAAGACAGAAAACATGGACTTGTTCGAATGCATACATTTTAAGAAATACTCCTAAATATATACATTTCATAATGAGGAGGTGCTTCAACCGGTTCATACTTTTGTCCCTAACCGCTCAATATAATTGTTGCTATCTTAACCATGTTCTGGGGAGACGAGAGACAAATCGAAAACTCGGATGTTACACATATAATGGGCTGGGCTGGGCAAGCCCGAAAAGTTGGGCATGCAAAAACTATTCCAATCCAGTGAACTTCATTTTTTGCTTGTGATAATTGAAATTAACACAGGAAACATGGACGAATGCATACATACACGTTAAGAAATACTGCTAAATGTACTCGTAATGAAGAGGCGCTTCATCGCGTTCATACTTTTGTCCTTAACCACCAGGGCCTAACAGGCCTACGCAAAGGCATTGGGTGATCCAAAATAGCATGCATTAGAGCTACCAAACACTGGCTACATTAAAAAATACATTGTTGAGCTTGCAGTTGCCATTGTTTAGTGGCTTTGACGGAACTGTTGGCTGGTGTGGAGCCTGTCTTTGCTTTGGTTTTGAGAGAACAAGTTGAGTCTCAAATGGAGCGACATACGTACCTACACTCTAAAAATCTGCTAATAACTTCGTAATACCTCGTATTACCGACTGTGTGGTAAGATTAGGTATTACCATAAGCTGTGGTATGGTAACGCTGTATTACCATTTCTTCCACCAAGTAGTATCGAAGACTGCCAGCCTGGTTAGGTTGAGTCTCAATTCGTCCACTACCGCGGCCAGACAGTATTTAGTATCATGCCAAAATTACAGTACATTAGCCGAATTATTTTATTATTTTACAACAGTTATTTCCATTTTAATGTTTAAATTATTCAATTCGTATGATTTTTAAGGCACTTATAATTTCACCCCCACCCAAATCCATCCCCACCCCAAGAAAAATGGCCAAACGCGTCGCGAGTTTTTGCATAATTTGGTTGAAATTGCTTTGCCCACTTAATTCAAGTACGTTTATTCATCGGAAGTTGTGTAAATTGGTTAATAATTTGCATACCTATGTATAAGTAATTTAATACACATATCCCAGCTCCCACTCCTTTCAGAACTTTTGTACAATTTTGGCAATTTTATGAGAAAGATAATAAAACCTTTGCATGCATAGCAAGTATCATTACAATTCTTATTACAAAATTTTCAGTGAGTTTCAAACCGAGGAAACTTTTAATAAGGATTGGTTACGGGAAATATGGACTTACTTTCATTTCTAGAAAGTAGAAAAAATTATAAAATTGCAATTATAAGTTGACAATCGCAAACTTTAATTTGTAGTTTTCTACTTTATGAAAGTATGTACTTTCCGGTATTTACCTTCCGAAAAGTATTGTATTGAGCGACGATATCCTGTTTTAACAGGTTAAACGACTAATAGACAGGAAAGCGCTTGTTTTCTTGTTTTCGAAGTTTTGTTTACCGCCAAGATCTAAATATATATCTACATACATAGTTCGTCTCTCCGTGACTACGATGTATGATGTTACAGTAACAATTTTGTATATTTCCATTTTTTGAGGCAGTGAATTTTGGTCAAACGAATTTTATAAATTGCAAAAACTACATCAACATTAGAACGAGTAATGTTTTCAATATAAAAACATTGTGCTTCTAGTTTTTCTAAACCTACCCAATTCACAAACCAAGGCGTCCTAAAAACATTATATATACATAGGTAGTATCAAAGTGTGGAATAAGGTTTCATCAAACTACAAAATGAAAAAAAAAATATGTAAAAAGTGTTTCTGAAATTATAAAACTGAGAATTGATGGATATATTTTTTTGTTAACAGGTGCATTTATATACTCAAGTGATTACTGAGACCTAGCAACCCTTAAAGTTAGAACAATGGCTGCAATATAACAACATTCCCCAATAATCTTGTCTATATTTCTAATTAGAATAGTCACGACCATGGCATTTCAAGATATAGCTTCCCACACAAGAAATAGTCATTTTGAAATAACAGATTACATCTAACCATTTGAACACTGTACAATAATCGTTTACATCCCAAGCACGATTACCCACATCCCGAAGCCAAACGTTCCCAACGCTCCAATCATTTTGTACACGAATTTCTCAAAACAAGGAAAACTAATTGCGAAAAGATTTCCAACTCGTGCAAGACGTAATCGTTCCCCGCATTGTTGGGCAACATACGTTATCCTTCCCGAAACACGAGTGAATTTCAATTTGGACAGGAAATATCTGGATTCCATTTTTGGACCTGATTTCATCGATGTTTACTTGCCAAATCAATATTTCGTTTGGGTCACAACTAGTGGGCGAGATATTCAGCAATGTCTTACACGGTGGAGGCGAGATGCAATGTACCGAACCGGTTTGAGAGAAGCTGTAATCGTCACGATAAGAACTACTAACGACTTCGTTACTCGAATCGAGTATCATAATGCGTATCACATGACTGGAATATACTCTTCGCAACGATGGTATCGAATTGATTGTCGGCCCACCGACGACTGCTTCATGCTAATTAAATCTGTAGGTAGAAACGTATCCGAGCGAAACAAATACTTTTGGTCATCTTCGGTACATAAGGACACAAAGATAATGCGTATTAATGACGTATTAAGTACAGTGGATTTGGGGAAAGTACGCGCTTCAAGAAATGGTCATCTCGAAATTGCGAATTTACTAACGTTTAATGGGTTCATAAGCTATTGGATTTTGCAAGATGTTATCCCATACAATATTACACATGTCGGCTGGGCTTCTCACAGTTTCCCGCCAGTCCAAAAACCTCCATCACATCATATAGCCCACAGAATTACGTACATTTCTCTGGGACCCCAGAGGTTTAGTTACGTTACATGTTATGAAGTGCAACCAATAAATTCTGGACATCTCTATGCTCTAGTGACTCCATTCGATTGGGCAACTTGGGCCTGTATTGTGATTAGTTTTCTCCTTTGTCTCGTCATTTGCTTATTCATCACCGCTAAAAACGGATTGTTCAACATTGATGGCATGGCCATGGGAGATTCATTTTCCGGGGTCAGGATGCTTATTGCAATCCGGGTAATTCTTGTAGGCACTGTATTATCAAATTGGTACACAACTATTTTTACGATGGAAATGATAGTCCCAGTGACATATGTGTCCACATGGAATAATTTGGTGCAAGACGTGGAGGGCTTACAAGTTATGATTCCGTTCAGTCTGCTTGATGAAATAGAGATTGATACGTCTAACATGTCTGATATTTCAAGGCATGCATACTTCTTTAACAACGTTATGCAGCGATTAGTTGGGTTATCAGGTGGTCAAGGGAATAAACGACAACTCAGCGCTTATGTCAAGCTTGCAAAAAATACTGTTAATTTCCTTCGGTCCTACTTGGGGATCGGCACAGATGGGAGGTCATACGGAAATGGGACGTATAATAAGCAATTGGCTATGGGTATGAATGCTCCCTATGACAGAAACACTTTCAAAAAGTCGCCAGTGCAGCCGATATCACACCGAGAACCAAATTTGTTACTGAAAAGTTTGTCGACCTGTGGCAAGGTTGCCTTTATAGATACAAAAGACAATATTGCTGAACTTACCCCATTTCTAAATGATAACAAAAGACGCATAAAATATCTAAGGGGCGACGACGATATCTTATTTTCTGTTCCTCGCGGGTGGCAGATACTCTCAGTAAGATACAATTATGGTTTGAAGAGACTTAAGGTGATGATAACGTCCGGGATTCTTTCGCATTGGGAGATGTTATACAGCTTTCAAAATCATAGAAAGGGCTTTACTCATTATGCAAATTGAACTCATCCTAGGTTTGATTCCGTTTCGCAATTAGACATGAATTCTAAGATTACAATGGGATTTTATATCTGTGGAATTTGCCTTGTTTTTTGTGTCATCCAGTTCTGCATGGAATTTGCCTTGTATTTAATTGGAAAACGCGGAGGTTGTAGGAACAAACTCTTTTTTAGTTCTTAATCTGTATAAGGCTGTTTTTTGTAGATGTTGTTTATGCCGCATGTAGACGTAAACACAAATTTAGACAGTATTTAAATGTGTCAAATTAAAGTATGTCTGACAGCTACATGTTAGCGTTTAGAGTTTCTTACCACTAGCAAGGGATGGCAACCAACTGCTTAGCATGGGGTAGGTGAGTTATCATGCGTGCATCCATGTAATTTGATGAAGCAACGTTATAATTGCGCTTGGTCTTTGCATCAGATTATCAATGTAGCAATTACTGGTACAAAAACAATTTACATCTGATCAATATATTGTATCTGTTACAATTAATCTTCATTCTTATGATAATTTGAATAAACATACCAACCCCTTTCGGATAAAGTGTGACTTTAATATTAATTTTCAATTAACTTCGTACGATAGAAATATATATCTAGGTATTATAGAATAAGTAAATATTATTAATACATATTTTAAATCTAGACAAGAATGCATAAGTACATATTTGGAATACCTCAATCCTTAATCATGATGAGACAAGAAACGGTCTGATTTATACAAAACGTTTGTATTGTGAGCGGAATCAATCTGTCAACGAAATTCATCCACATTCTTAAGACCTTAAGACTGGGACAACTCCTTAACCTTCTTTGTACAATAAATCGATTTCTCTTGTCACAAATGTGAACAAGTCTTTCGGTCAAGTTGGACAACGTATTTTCCGAATTTTTATTTACATAAGAGGCAAACGTTAGAACCACCAAGTTGGTCAGCACAGAATCGACCATGACCAAGGGAAATGTAAATTCAGGGTAAACCTCTTTCTTAAGGTAACGTGACTCTGAATTTGGTATGGTTTACTCATAATTCCAGTTCAGGATGTAATTTACCCTTCGAAAGGGTAACACTATTTTTTAGAGTGCACATGTACAACATAGGTATTCTGATTCATCGAAAGCAAATTTCTTATCTGAACTTTATTTTGATGATTGAAGCACACAAATTTCCGAAAAATCTTGCACCCAATTTCGCATTTTTCCCACCTTATCAAAAAGGTGAAGACAGAAAAGCCTGTTTTTTCCTCTTCCTTAATAACGACCTGGATAACAAGGAAGCATTTTGTGGAGGAAACATAAATAAACAAATTTGAGTCTTAAATCTCATCACATCATCATTTCCCGTCCCGCTGATTACTTTGCTTGTTTACGCAACGTCGTGTCTGGGGACGAGATGAAAGGAAAAAAATGAGCCATTGACGTCAATCCCGGTGTGAAATTGGACTCGGGAAAGGCAGCCACCGTTTCGAAGGAGCAGATGTGCCCGATGAGATGCAATGAAGGAAGAAAATTTGAGACGGTGTGAAAATAAAAATGAGCAAATATTCAAGAAAGTAGAAAAAAGTGTGGAATTTGCAGTCAGGAAGATCATCATCTGCTCATTAATGCGAACGAGCAGATGACAGGGTAACTTTGTAATGATGTAAAATTGTGGAACTTGCGGGGGCTAAAGTACTACCTTGTGGTGTAACAAATATTTGTGCATTCGCGTAACTTGATAAACCACGTAAACTTGCAATTATGTACTCAGGTATGCGAAGAAAGAGAGTGAGTTCCCAAATAGATAATTTATGGAAGCAAGATTATGTATAGAAATTTCTATTTTGCATAGGCTTTCATTAATTGTTTGCACATGATGATGTTCTGATCCGTAATTTCACACTTATAAATCCAGTACAATGATATGCATACTCCGTACTGGAATTGATTTGGCATTAATTTCCTACCGGTTAGGTAGCAGTTTGTTTCTGAGGCATAAATGCTTCATGACCACCACATTACTGGAACGCAATGCTTTTCGTTACCACACATATTTACATACGCACATGCATATGCAAATCTGGGAAACGATAATTTAATACAAGTTTTCCAAGAGTGCAAATAATTATAATTTTATAAAAGTTTACCTTTTGCAGACAATTTATGCAACTAAAATATAACACATTTCCTAATCAACTTTCTCACCAAGCGTTTGTTTTGTAATCTTTTTCATAATTTGCACGTACTTGCCAACTGCAGGAAGATTTTTTATACACAATTACAGATTGCATACATGTTTTATTCAGGGATTAAACTTGAAGTTAATTTATGTATGATGAAAGTTTTTGTGTAAAAAAATTGCATACAAAAAAACAATTGAATTTAATTCATTAAATCATTTATAACTGCAAATTTCAGACCAATTTTTTCCACGGTTAACCATTAAGGCGTACGGGTAATTTTTTATACAGAATTGGTGCAAAATAATGGCCCGTGTGGGGATCGAACCCAAGACCTCCGCGTTATTAGCACGGCGCTCTAACCAACTGAGCTAACGGGCCTAGTATGTTGGGCACATTTCTTTCCAGCCGGAGTTACAGATCGGCCAAAAAATTGGGCACATTCCAGCTCTTTTTATGAGAGCCAAGTGTGCGGGCCATGCGTAAAGAATGTCAATATTCCGTTGAGATTGGAAAGCTTGAAAAGTATCACAAACCAAGATTGGCACGCTGGAAAAAAGTTGATAGTTATAATATCATAATAAGAGAAATTTGACACATCGTTTATGCCGGGACCCTGAGTAATCTGCTGGATGCACGTGTTGCTCTGGGGGCTGTGCGTAAAAAATGACACTAATCTGTTGCGATTAGACTGCTTGGATAATAATATATATAGTCAATAGTCAATATTGTCCTGATAGAAAGTGAATTTTAAAATAATGGAGGACAAATTAAAGACGTCATTTATGCAGGAAACCGAAAAAACACAACATAATCTGCTGGATTTCTTCTCCTTATCTGTATTGAGTGTAATGATTATGTTCATAACTGGGTATGTCAAATAGAGCTTATCGAGGTTACCAGTGAGGTTATCTGGGTTTTGTGAAATCCAAGTTAAGCGTATTATAAACTGCAAATATCAGAAATATATACGATTACAAACTTAATTATGATCATAAAAGTATATCTAAATGTATTCCGGAATATAAAGCCTAGTAATACAACGATTAATAATTTGCACATATTTTATATATGCACATCTTATTTTATCGGGCAGCTTAAGAATTAATTAAGGAACTTAACTGGTCCAATGAAATTTTGATCTTTTAAAATTTATTTCTTGAAGATTAAGTTGAAGATAATAAATTGCACGGAAAAGTTTTTCATGGATGAATTAATTTCACCCGTTTGAATTTAACACACAGTTAGAAAACATGCTCCAAATTAAGATCACAATAAACTTGACAGAGTTGATTATACTTCGTGCAAAGCATGTAGCCCGGTTCTTCGGAGCTGACGTAGTGAAGAAATTATCCGGGTATCAGTCCCGCATTCTTGCTTAACTAAGAGAAAACGTCGGTGATTCTCATTTTTTACCGATATTATTATCTATTCCTCCCCTCGTGTTATTTTGTGAATGTGCAGCACAGTCAGTCGTGTGCAGTGATTAGTGAGAGAAAGAAAGAGAGAAGTTAAGCCAAGCCAAGAAAAAATACGTTGGTTTCTTAGTAAGACAATCTTTGCAACCTTCGCAATTATCCGGCCATTAATACCCAATTTCTGTTCCTCAAGCTTGTACAAAGTTTTGTGTGAGTGATATCGAAGCAATTCTCGTCATAAAATCGGAACCATTGTTTAAAAATTTACATGCGAGATAAGCTAACCAAGTTTTATACAGTGAAAGTAAATGAATTCAGCAAAAATATTATTGTGTTTTACATCCAAAATTTGCGTGCGCTGAAAAATTGCAAAATTTTTAGTTTGAATTGCACACCTGGAAAAATTGAGTTTAAAAAAGAGACTCGACAAAAGTAAGGTTTTTAAGTGAATGATAATAATGGAGGGTGAACAAAGGGGGCGAACCAGTCGGGGTCAGACGCCGGATCGTTTAGATGCCAAAGGTGGGGGAGGTGGTGGTGGGGGTTCAAACAGTCGTCGCGGGTCACATCTCCTGGTCGCCGCAGGAATTGGGTATGAACAAAGACGACGATTATCGCAACAAAATGCAGAAGCGCATGGCAAAGTCTTTCAACAAGGAAACCAGGTCAGTAAATGGTGCAAGAATTTTGGAAGGGTTATAAAGAAATCGTAGCTATCTTAAATAAGAGGTTGATCCATAAATTAATGATTAATTTATAGTAAACGAAACAATAAATTTACACAATTGGTATGTACAAACAGGCGAAATTTTGAACCCTTTTAAATCTCACACACTTAAGCTTTTGTTAAAAAAGTAGTTTCGAAATATTTTCCGTTTTAACGGCATTGCAAAGTTACAAATTTTCTGTGTTGGAAACATGCAAATTATTTATTGGGCATACTCACCGCAAACTTTGGCATAATCTGCAGATTTCGCTAATTGAAAAAATTACTGTGCCACAGTTTGTTTGCAAAAAATAAGGGAAAGTTAAACTAGCAATAAATCGGGTTGTTTTTATTTTCCAATACTACTTTGCTAAAAAAGTTATGTACATACTTATTGACGCCCAGTGACTCAGTTTATTACCGAGTTTATTAAATTGCGTGGTTGTCATATGACGACACAGTTTCCGAGTAATTGATCAGGGAGGAAGTTGTTGTGTGAACAGTACATTAGTTTCCGGAGTGGGCGGTAATGTTTATATGTATGTTTTTTAGAAAATGTGTGGTTTTTCTTGTTATCTGGTTTCATATTCGATGTTAAATGTGACATGATTCACAGCCAGAGATGTATTTAAGATGAAATCAAAAAGGATGAGGCTTTGCATGAAGAAATTATATGATTTTATCTGTTTAACATTGGCCAAAATAATAGAGGGTTACATGTAAAATGCCCAAATTAGACGACATCCATCATGCACGAACCTTTAGCTGGTGAGAAATTGGGTTAGTATTTCGGCATTTATTTCCCTCAGCGAAACTGTCTGGCTGAGGGAATTAAGTCAAATGGAATAAAGTATATGATTCTTTAACGAAAGTATGTACAGAAATAATGTGTGTTGAATACTGTTAAGCGTACACTCTTAAAAATAATGTTAATCATTTTAACAGTAAACTTACTCCTAGTTCTAAATTAAGTAAACTTTGCAAAATTCCGAGAAAATTTCACTCTTTATCAAGTTAATCTTACTTTGAATTTATGTAGTTTACATATTTATGTAGAATTAAGAGTGTATTTACTTTTCCAATGGATAACATTATTTTTAAGAGTGTGGTTCCAATATTGTGAGGATGGCTGTTTTACCCCCAAAAACAACCAAGCTTAGCTACTTACCCGGAGTAAGAATTGGGAAATAATCATATCTATTTTTACACCATTTCCCCCCAGACTTTTCCATTTCGTGTCTGCCTGCATGCAAGACTTGGATGCATCTGGATCTTATTGACAAACATCCGAAATATATTTCGGATGTTTGTCTACAAATTGGGGGGCCGTTCAAATAATTGGTCACCAATTTAACCAAGTATATTTGCACAAGATTGTTTCGCAAATTTTTCCATATTTTTCAATTTGTGATGTGTAACCGTCACGAATTTTGACCACATAACGTTTGCACAGCCCCGACAGACAATTCTGTTAACATGTTGAATAATGAAATGGAAAGTTATTTCAAGATGAGAAGAATTATTAAGACCCGTGTGAAATATGATACCGGCATTTGTTCATATCATGCATAATTCTTACTCGTGCCAATTTGTGCGACATGGATTTATTGTGAGGAGAAGGCGGATATGTATTCAAACATGTGCAACTTTTTTTATTATTTTGCGAACACCTCCGGTCAGACGTCGTCCGTGTGCTATCTATTTTGCATAATAGATGGCAAAATAGATTACACAAATTTCGGTATATGTTTTTGAAAATATTGTTGTATATTTCTACATAGGTTTTAAGATAAACAAAAATTTCCAAGAGTATTTTTTAAAAATACAGAAATCACGGAGATATTACATGAAGAAATACAGTTTAGGTTGTAGATATTTCAAAAATGTTAGACTGACTAACTTGTTTCGTAAAAAGTGGACCACAAAAAATCAGGACAATTCCAAAATAAAAATTTGGAAAAAGTTCGTATCTATTTTTATGGTTTTTTCATACATATTTCATAAATAAATAGTTTTGTTGCAAATGTATAGCCGGCCTCTGATTCTCGGGTAATGAAAACCTCTCTGATGACAAAGAAAGTTCTGAATTTAAAATTAAATCCAGACTAAAATGACCTCCGCACAGAAATGTGTAATTTTGATGCATGCATATTTGCGAAGAGCGAAAAATGAAGTTATAGTTAGACAGGGCCGATGGAACCGTGATGTCCTCTGTCTGACCAGTTTATGAGGAAGCCTATCAATTTTTACGTAAATGTCCTTACATCGATGTGAGGCGCAAATGAATTTTGTTAATCTGGATCCCAAACATACATAGGTTCATTTGCTAATTATATTTAATTAGGTTATTAATCCGTAATACTAATCTGTAATCTTTAGGTCGGGCTATGTCACGTATTTAGCTATGTTTTCATAAGTCGGAACTTTCATCTACTCGTTACCCACGATAAGTTTATTATTACATTTTTTTATACCCGGGAGATACTTATGTAGAGCACATTCATTTTAGATGATTAATGTTGATCTTAAAATAATTAATGTGCATATCTCAGCCCAATTGGAGCGTGGGTTTTAATTTGCATATTTATTTTTCTTATGTAGGTTTATATAGAAGACAAGGATGGCAACGTGACGAGGTTGGAGGTGGTCGAGGTGCATGAGAAGATGGGCCTTTTGCGAAAAGCCGTGCCCACGTTGCCGGTCTTTTTCGCCATTATTTTCTGCCTGCTAAACACAATCCTTCCCGGGACAGGTGAATATTTGCATAATAATGCACTCTTAAAAACCTGGTATTAAATCATTACTAGTCAGAGAATATATATTGTTCAACCCGGCACTGGTATACATAACAAAGAGCATTAATTTTTAGTAATGTTGTGGTTATGAAAAATGTACCCTTCAGAAACAAACTGTTACCAGTCTGGTAGAAAATAATTACACAATCAATGCCAGATTTTTAACGGTGGAGATTCTGCACTCGAAATTGTATGTTCGAAAACCTCGCCAAATTTTTGCTAATTTTTAATAACGATTTTCAGGGACGATATTGGGTGCCTTAAGTCTCTTTTGTTGTGGTAAATGCCATCACGACACGGTCACGAGGGGCGTCAAGTATGGCTTTGTCGCAGCAATATTGCAAATTGTGACAGCCGTGTTTATTGTGGGATGGATCTATAGTATTTATTATGGCGTCACTATGGTCCAAGATTCGCGTATGTACCAACATTTTTATTAAACGTATAAAACATATTTTCGAAATCATATGGTAATCTTTCAGGACAATGTGTTCTTTATAATTTTTTTATTTATTTTTTGATTGTAGTTCTAAAAGGAGCTGGTGCAGAAAGGCAAGATGAAGTTAGCGAGGACGTTGAGAAGAATAAAAATTCACAGGACCATTAACTCCGAGTAGGGGAAACTAATGTCTCATTTTTTGAACCAATTCACTTACCTATTCACTCTTAAAAATAATGCGACCTTTTGAAAAGTAAAGTCTCAAATTTACGTCAAGCGTCCAGTTAATTTGAAAAATAGCAAAGGTTTACGAGGGATTTTGTATAGTTTATACATATGTAAAGTCTATATAGATGTCATTTACTTGTCAAAAGGGTACCATTATTTTTAAGAGTGTGAGGATTTCTCGTTATAAGTACTTTCCTTTATCTAACAAGGGAAGGTCCCCGACCGCTTATCGTGTCCAGGGTACCCACTATGTTTTTTAGAATCTACTAGGACCCAAGATGAAGGATTCATTCATATTTCCGTGTAAAACTCATATGTGGCGTCGTGCCGTGGCGCCAAATTCGCCAAATTTGAATGTTTTTATTTTTGAAACCGCCATAACTTTTGAAATCATGGACGGATTTTAAAAATTTTTGGCAAAAATCATGACAAGGAGTTCAACTTTCGTATTCCATGAAATTTTTTCCAAAATTATCGCTTTTAACTTTTCGCAAAATTTCGTAATTTTCTAACAAATGGGGGTTCGTCGAAAAAATGCTAAAAATATCTCAAAAAATAGAAATTTGTGATTTTTATTTTTTTCTCGAAAATTTCGACTTTTGTGATCATTTTAAGCATAAAATTTTGAAAATCCGACATAAACTACAAAAGTTATGAAGGTTTGAAATTGGTCGAAAATGGAAATTTTTAAGCTTGGCGCCACGCCATGGCGCCAAATATGAGTTTTACACGGAAATATCAACGAATCCTTCATCTGGGGTCCTAGAAGATTCTAGAAAACATAGTGGGTACCCTGGACACGATAAGCAGTCGGGGACCTTCCCTTGTAAGTGCGTATCGCAATTTGTGTGCATAAATGAATGAATCTCAATTTTCGTACGAATTTACAAAAATATTTAAACGTCTCTGGATACCCGACGAATGTAAATATATAAATCACTGGTCCCTTTGGTTATAAATTTATATTTAAATAGGAATTATCTGTAACCGGTCTCCTTCTTCTCCCTGTTAAGTTCACACTCTAAATAATTTGTATTTCCTTACTTTTCCTTGTGCGTGTTGTTGTATGTATGTAGGTCAAGGTTGAAGACAATTGTGGATTAGTTACTAAATAATATTCCGATTTTGTGCGTTAATTTACATAATACTCTGTAATATGTGTCGAGCAAAGAAAATTGTATTAAACATTGTTTTCTATCTGGATGTACACAGAAACTTTGAAAACGTGGGAAATTTTTATTATGTTACTGAGAGAATTTTGCTGTTGCTGCTTTTAGGCGAAATCGGTTATATTATTTTTTTAGTATTTTCCTGTAACAAAGGATTTGCTTCTGTTTGTTGAAATGTGCATCCGACATGTGGCGTCTGCATTTCCAAATTGATGTGCACTCTTAAAAATGAAGTTAAACTTGTGAGATTAATATGTCCCTGAATGATTGATCCCTGCATTTTCCCTAGAAATCTAATAAACCTTCCGATTGATTTTTGCATCGATATAACATGAAAAATGGGAAGTGTTATGACAGAATATTGCGAATGTGGGGTTGGTTCGTTGTGCAAAAAGTGGGATCGCCCACCAGGAGGAATTGAACCTCTAGCTATTTCTAGCTCGATAGGTTTGAAGCCTATCCCCCAGACCACTGAGGCTCAGCTGGGCAGAGTGGTTTACTTTAGGCCCGTAGTTATTCCACGTTCTGGTAACATGGAACCAGGGTTCCGCCAACATGGTTTTTTTATCGAACATATTTTTATTTCATAAATCGGCAAATTTCATAAATATTTGAAGACCAATTTTACTCTTGTATAAATTATTTGTTGCTTTGCATGTTTTCAAGGTATCTGTGTTTTTGGTGTATTTCTGTTTTTTGCTTAATAGAAAGCAAAAAATGTATTTTGCGAATGTAAAATTTATTTGAGTTGGGGATCGAAAATTTTAAAATTAGGACACTAATTAAATCGTGTTAAATGGAAATGCGAGATGAGGAACCCTATTAGGCCAACAATTTTATCTGGCTGTGCATACATACATGTGACAAATCACTTCTGATTGGAAAACATCACTTACATACTCAATCAAAGCTATGGTAAATTATTATACGACCTGCAGTATCAACGATCAACGAGGGATGCTGGATTTCTTATACTTTTGTGTTATCATATCCTATTTGTCATATTTCACTAATCATGTTTTATTTATATGTCTATCTCTTCGTACAGTTAAATTATGCACATTTGTATCATATGGAAAAGTATTAATAAGTGCAAAATAGCATTGCGTAATCTCCTACAATTGTATATTTTGTTTTCTTGTTCTTCAATTGTTTACAAAACTTGTCACATTTAATATGCATACTAAATATATATTTTCATGCATTTGCATACATACTTGCATGCTAAATGTGTACTCTGGCCTAGGGACCATGCAAAAAACATGTGATCGACTTGAGGGGGGGGGGCGCATTCGCATTCTGTCTTTCCCCCGTTAAGTATATCGCGGAGCGTACAATAGGTTACTAGGGCTAGGGGTCATAATTCTCCGAAAATGGATCACATTCTTAATGTACGGCCTATTAGTCAGAATTCGAAAGTTAAGACATGCTGTGGATTATTCAAAATCCTTAGAAACCTAAAAATATACAAGGTCCCTTAACCATTTAAGGGCTCTGACCTTTCTTCTTTGATGCAACAAATTTTGACGCAAAGCATACCACAAAACCGGTAAGGGAACGTCCATATATGACGACATCATTTTAGTGGGTGGGAGTTTCTGGTCTTCATATCTTTCCCATCTTAAAATTCCCTATCGCTTAATGTTTCCGTTGGATGGGTGTATACTAAAATCAAGAATTTGTGATAGCATGATATATGGCTAGTCCCCAAACCCACCTCGTCTAGAGGTTCATGCATAAGTAACGTTATTAAAAATGTGACGCATGAACTTTTCTTTAAAGCAGTATAACGATTTTATTTCATAATCCTAAAATATCGTAACCAACATGAAATTGAGGACAAAGACTAAAATGATGTCATCATTAATGTACGTGCACCTACTCGAGAAATAGAACCACGCAAGTTTTTGGCGTAGATTGTACTTGTGCCCCATCACGCAATGCTGGAAGACTACACTACACTCGAACCATCGCATTGAGAGCATTCGTATGTTACGTCATAAAATAAACGCTGATATTTGTAACATCTACCCTCCGTATCCTTCTCATGGTAAGGGTAGCAGGAGTACGACACATAGTTGACCATAAACCATACTTTTTGATGACGTAATATATGAACGCTCCCTTCGCTAAATTTGCACCCACTCTACTTTCACATTTCGTGCTGGATAAAAATATATTCCATAACGGCGAGAAGAAGGAGCCATTTCTCTCGTATCCTTACTTTTGCCGTGACATATTTAACTTATCGAAAAAAATGTAAAGTTTTTATAACTTAAGATACATAAAGTGGGGGTGGTTTGGTTCGATGGTGACGGTGGTCGACGGCGGTGTACCTGGAATAATGGAGAAACCAAGTTAACGCTTATCAGTTTTGTGGTAAGAACTCGAAATTTTAAATTTTCTGATAATTTTAACAAATACAAGTATCCAGGTGTACTGAATAAAATTATGTTTAACGTTTGTCATAATTTGGTGGTTAAAGACTAAAATTTTCACCTTGTGTAAGATCTTATTTTGTAAAATTGGGTGTTTAAAATGTTCTTAACATTGGAGTAGAAATGAATTTGTATTTTACTTAAACATAGAAAATAAATTTGTATTTTAATTAAATATAGAAATACGTATATAAAATAGTTGTAGTGTCTTGAAATGTAAAATTTTAGCATGATTTTCTTTAATAATTTAGATATGTACCTGCTCAATCAATTTCGTGAACCTTGTAAAACTAGGATGCCGAAATTAACTAAAACTGGAGGTACACAATTTTTATAAGAAATGATTTTATATGCAATTTTACCATTTAAATTGCAAGGATTGAGTATTAATGTTTAACAATTTGTGATTTTAGAGCTAAAAATTTGTCGTTGTTTATTTACAAACGGCGATGTTCACCTTCCTAAATCTGGATTCAAGTTGAAGTGGCGATTAAATTTAATTGGTTGACGGAAGACTAATTATTTCGGTAAGGGGACATAAATTTAAAAATGTCGTTTGGAGCTACAATTTCGAAACTGATTAGTATATGTATAACTTATTTACTTGTATAAACTGTTTAGATTGAAATTGTTACTGGACAAGCCGTTTTTATCGGGATTAAATGAAGCACCATTTAAAGGATGAAACAGAACAGGACCGGATGAAGTCGAACATCGTTCGTATTGATTTGATAATGTAGTCCATTAAATATTATTTAGGTTTAATTAGGTTAATTAGCATTTTGGCGTCACTTTACTCATATACTTACCAACCTAGTATCGTTGCATACTGCACCCCCCCTGAGAAAAAATCGACAATGTTTTTTTTGTAGAAATTCCATTTTGGAAAATTTTTTAACTGTTTGGAAAAATTTTAAAAATTTTTCTAGAATTTTATGCGGAAAATTATGCCCATCAAAGCACAAATTTCCGCCATTACATTATGATGGAATATGGCGTTTAATTGAACACGATAATTTGAAGTGCATTAGTATTCAGTGATTCTTATGCCGTCCCATTTTGGGCTAAGAAAAAATGTGTTTATGATAGATCGATATGATAGATTAAATGAATTATTTCGGAGATAACATAATTGTTATCTACAACTACTGCAGGCGATCCACCCGCTTAACGGTGCGACCGGGGTCGTCTCAAGGGGTTCGAGACGACCAATCGCTGTCGTACCAAGCCTCTTCAAAGAGGCCTCAGCCGGCCGGCTGGTAATTATATAAATACCGGATCGCATACCAATTTGAGCTGCACATAGCTAAATGTTACTAGCGTATTAAAATTCCATACAAAAAATACGATATGATGCACACGCATCTATGTGTGTAATTGTCAGGAACGCTTACAATCACAGCGAAGGCTAACGGTCCGTAGCTGATTCGCTCAATCTTATACTTGATTACCACCTTCACTCCAGTAGTGGCGGTCATAGGTCGGAGTACTCCGGCCTCCGGAGGCCGGATTACGCGACTTTTTCCGGAGGCCGGAGTACGCGACTTTTTTTGGAGTACGGAGTAGGCGGAGGCCGGAGTACCCAAAATATCCGATCTATGGTGGCGGTAGCGCTATAGACATATACATATATGTATTTTCAATTTGGAATCGGGTTATGTATGCTTTATATTACGCGACTTTTTGAAAGAATCCGAATTTTTTCACATTGGGGGGGATATTGGTGAGCGGCGGGGGGGGGGGGGGGGTATTTTACATTACCCACCACATGTAGTAGTTCCCCCCATATAAAGGGACGTTCAGATGGTTTGCTGAAATAATAAAAAAACGTTGCAAAAGTGGATGAAAACCTCTCTGCACATGATCTTATCCAGTCAAATGTGCTACACACGTAATAGACATACTAATTTCAACAACAAGGTTCCTGTTGTAACCATTCTTGGTGAGCTCTTGAATGCTCTTTTTGCCCCCTTCGTAGCTCAAGCCTGATGCGATTCCGCCAAGAATGGCGGTTCCAAGTAATCCAATGGCGGCCCCTATCCGACGTTGTCGTTTTGACAACTAGTTCGAATCGATTATGCATATATGCAGTTATCTATAATTCAAATGCAGCTGCTTAATTTTGACAGAAGGAAGCGCTGCTTGTAAATTTCATGCATAATGTAACATGCACGCAAGTTATTGGGTAATCACAGAAATTGAGATTACCCTAGGTCAATTTTTGTTTCACCTAAACTTCACTTGTAGAAAACTTAAATTTGCAAGTTTTTATTTGCTTGAAAAGCAATTGTAAAAGCTGCACTATTTAGACTACACCATTTAAAAAGGATATATATGGATTCCACCACAGCCAATCATTTATGGTATTAGATATATAGTATCCAATGAACAACCACGCATGGTCAGCGTAGTTATAGAATAGATGGTGCCCAATGTCAGTCATTTCTGTTATAAAAATTATAGAGTGACTGATTTAAACACAATAGGCTAATAAAAAAAATAAAATCATTATCGGCAGCTAGAGGGTTCAAAGGGGCATATAAATTTTCGGTTTTGGGAAGCTATTTTCTTTGCGTTTGTATGTACAGGGAAAAGCTACTTGGGCTAATTTTGTGTCAGAGTTTTCCAAGCCGAATACTACAGTTTATGTACTATTTAAAACTTTCCTGCTTGTTGTTAAGATTAACAGTTTTATATTTCCGGCAACGTGAGTAAAATATAATTTTACATTAGTCAGGTTTGATGGTGCTACAGTCAAATTTGAAATTTCTTTCAGCTTGACTCCTATTTTTATGAAGCATAGATCCTTGTAGAAAATGTATATTTACAAGAGATGCTTTTCAAAAGATCTTGTACGAGGACGTTGTACATATGGCATATCTAAACGAAACAATTTTTTTGCTATGAATTTAAGTTGTCCATATTTTCTTGAAAACTAACATTAGCAACATTGAATTATTTTTAAGGGAGAGTTAGGCCTTGTATCAATATAGAAGTACCTACCTTGGGTTCTGTCTCTAGCCTAGCTAGGTAAAAATTTAAAAAATATTTACTGCACCTTTTCATGATTTTCATCACTGCGAATAAAAATTACGAATCCGAAAACCGGAAGTTTTGGAGAAACTGCGTATTCGATTAAGCTTGCAGAGCTGAAATCTGCTGACGTTTGAAATACTTTATAAAGATAAACTAGGTCCTTTCTGACTCTAATGTTTGGAATTGAAGGAATAGCTACTCTCTCCAGAAAGTATCCGATGCTGAATCCAATATCAAGGATACGGGTCTAGCCTGTTTAGTACAGGAGTGTAGTAGCGTTCTATGAAAATCACTTATCTTTTATGAAAGCAGGAATTAACATTTTGTTTGTATGGTGAACTGAGTAATTTCACGGTTACGATTTTCCTTACGTGGAAAACTGGATGCAAGGACAAGTTAATTTAAAAAGACCCGTTTTATTTCGAATCTAAATTTTCAATAGGAGAAGAAACTTGTGGACTTGATACATTCAACATTTACAAGTTCCAGGAACAGACTGTTCGATTAGCTTAAAATGCCATCATTGGATATGTATGTACTTTAAATATATTATAGTTATCAGAAATGAGTATCATCGAAATTTCTGAATTAGGAGATATTTAAACACTCTATTTTCAAATACCGCGTTAAAGTTTAAGATATCAGTACGTACGAACTTGTTCTTACGGGTAATTATCCTTGTAAAATGTGTATATTTACAAGACACAATTAAAAAAATTCCAATGTGATTCATAGTACGTACAATCATACTAGTATTTCTTGCTTGGGCAGCTACTTTTCGCACTAATTTTGCATGGGGTTTATTTTGTTAGGTTTGTAGTCGAATCATCTACCATTTAGTCTAAGTGGGTCTAGAATGAATTACCTTAAACTTTGTATCCATAATCAGTTGCCAATAGTTTGGAATAACGAAGCATGCACATGCATATATCTTGTTATTCTTTTCTTCTATTCTTCTTCTGGAGGGCAATGATTCTCGTAAAAAATGTATGCATATTTACAAAGAACGTACAATCGGCGTATTTATAAAATCTCCGGCTTACTCTTATTAGTTACTTCTTGATGTATGTATAAACTCAAAAAGTAAAAAGAAAATGTGTCTGCAATAAAATCAGGTGAAGTGAAACAACCCAAAAAAAATGTGCGCAGAGGGGTTTTTCAGAAATGTGCCTTTTTAGTTTTAAGGATCACAAATGAATCTCAAAAAACTCAATAATATAGCGTCTTTAGCGTTAATAAGTATAAAAATTTCAAAGATATTTACTGAACCTTTTAATGATTTTCGTCACTGCGATTTGAAATTACGAACCCGAAAACGGAAGTTTTTGGAGAAACTGCGTTGTCCACTATTCTGTGGAGAGTGAGACGAAACCAGGTCCACTTGATAATCAATCAGGAACACACCTGATTTGAAAAATGTGCCCATAACTTATTGGTTTTCTACGCTGGACACATCTCACATTTATCTATCCTGTTAAGTAAAATATTGGATTTTCATCTGCCGATTGTAAACCTACGTGGTAAATGCATGGTCTGCAAATTATTACATACTATAACTGAACAGGGCTTCTATTTGAGTAGGTTTATTTGTAACGGGTGTCCATAAAAATGAATGCTTTGAAATTAGCATATTTTCCGACCTGAATTTAGTATATTACCTGGGAAAGTTAGGTATTCTGTGTATGTAATAGGGTATAACAAGTATGAAAAGTAAAACACATACGCGGTTGTCTTGTCTCATCTAGTGTTTCGGACATTACAATCATACACTCGAAACAAAAATTTGTCAAATAAGTATCAATATATGACTTAACCGCCTTGGTTAAAATATTGACTCCGAGTTATGACGATTCTGATACCGGCAGTTATAATGTTATGACCGGACGGAATAATTTGATTACCGCTCGGAATCGCAATTGTAACCAAAGCGGTTAAATCATAAATTGACACCGGGGGTGTTGATTTGACAAATTTTTGTTTTGATGACCAACACAAAAATCGACAAATTCGAATTCGTTGGCTGATATTTTCCGTTCACGTATAATTTGTAACCTTATCGAACACATATAATGTTTTGTAACCCCTTTTTTCTTAAATAATTTCTTCCTAATTACTGTTGTATTGACATGAAATGCAATCTTCGCATATGTACCAAAAATGTGTTACAGTTAGTAAAAAAAGTGATTTTTGTATATTTCTTAATATCGAAATATTCTGTTTTCCACATACCGCGGTAAACTTCAAAGTATCAGTAAGTATGACCTTGTCCTTGGCGGTGATTATGTGTTCTTGTAAAAAATGTACATTTACAAGATACAATATCAAAAATTTCACAATCTTACAAATAATAGCATATTGCACATATGTCTCGTTTCGACGAAATGGGTTTTATTTCGTTAGGCTTTTACCTGAATCATCTACCACTTAATCTAAGTTGGTCTACATATCAAGCTCTGGGCTTATACGTGAAAAAATTGCAAAAGAGTTAACCGTTGAAGCTTGATTATACACAATCATATCGACAACTTGATTATGTTTTGGGCATTCTAATTTAGGATCTAGATTTACGAAACTTCCTCTGTCACTAAGTTTCAGCTCGGAAAGATCTGTTTGGGCCAGGGTTCGGAAAATTCGGGGTGGCGAACCCTGGTCTGGGCTTTGAGGGAAATAGGTGCGACTCGGCTTAGAGCATACGGACATGTGTTTGCTGTACCCTCAGGTTTCATAAACGCAAAAAGAATTTTCTGTGTTCCAGCCTGCTTGCTGAGTCCCACTGTGGAATGTTTGAGTGATTGGTCAGATGAGCTGAGCACCTTTGGGTCTAAAATGCATATCGTGAAATACGAGAAATTTTGACGTATTTATGTATCAGAAATGAAATACACAAATTTTCCGGATCAAGAGGTGTGCATCATGCAGTGCAAACAGAAACATTAGGAACGGCAGACATACATACATTGGTTAGTAAATGCACTGCCGTTTTCTAGAAAGCGGCTACATTTAATAGTTTTTAGGAAATTAAAAAATTTCCTCAATGTTGTGTCTTTTCTGAAAAACGTAATTTCTCAAAGGAGCATTTCCAACACGAATACTAGATTTCAAGCGGTTGTAGAAAAATGAGTTAGCCTGGTTCTCCAATGTTTCCAGTTTACTTTCCTACGACAAAATGACTTCGTCGGTGTTTATGAGTTCAATAAGTACGAATTTTCTAGGTAATAATTTAGGTTAAGAATATATAAAATATTGTTTACATACGTATTACATGGACGTCATTATCTTCTCCATTACGGTTAGGTTGGGTTGGGGTTGGAATAAGGGTTGGGATTGGAGTTGAGTGAGTTCTGCTTTAGTCAGTCATCCGACCACAACCCACACGTTTCCACATACCCAGAGGTAGCTGGATCCACACAGCACCTACAACTCGGTGCTGGTTGGAATGAAGAACAATGTGCTACACTATGCATGGCGTCTTGATCTTTAGTCGATTCATCTAATTTTCTTAAATATAGTTTACATACTACTCGAGCTAAACTGATGACCAGGTGAGGTTCCGGTGGAAAATCATCTAATGACAACACGAACGTTGCCAGCGACCTCAGCGCTTTAGGCTGGCCTTTCTGGTCGACATAATGATTAGCTAAATCCTCAAGCTTAGTTGTAGAAATAAGCAGACTTTTCATGTCGCTATCGACATGATCCCCTACTATTACGTTATTAGCAGCGCATTTAGCCACCATCTTCTGAATAGTACTCAATTCATATCCACTTGCTAATTCGTACTGACTTACACCACTTTGACGCGTGTTATAAGAACAGGCTAAATTCGGATCCCAATGCACCACGGCATAAAGGATCACCTCACACTTCTCATCCACAATAGCTATGGCAGCAATATGTATGTTTAGGCTTTTACCTGAATCATCTACCACTTAATCTAAGTTGGTCTACAAATCCAGCTCTGGGCTCCGTTAAAGCTTAATTATAAACAATCATATAGACGACAACTTGATTATGTATTGCGCATTCAAATTTAAGATCTAGATTTGCGAAGTTCCTCTGTCATTAAGTTTCAGCTAGTAAAGATCTGTTTGGGATTTGAGAGAAATAGGTGCGACTAGGATTGGATTGCTACACCCTCAGGTTTCATGAACGTAAAAAGAGGTTTCTGCTTGCTGAGTCCAACTGTAGAAATTTGGAGTGATTGATTTTGGGTGTAAAATGCATACCGACCTTGACCTTGTCCTTGGCGGTGATTATTCTTGTAAAAAAGTATATTTATAAGATACAATTAAAAAAATTCCAATATCATTCATACTACGTACAAGCATACTAGTATTTCTTGTATGGGTAGCTACATACTTTTCTCACTAATTTTGCATGGGTTTTATTTTGTTAGGTTTGTACTCGAAGCATCTACCATTTAGTCTAAGTGGGTCTAAAGTGAATTACTTTAACTTTGTATGCATAATTAGTTTCCACTGTTTTGGAATAACGAAGTATGCATATACATATCTTATTATTCTCTTCTGATATTCTTCTAGGAGGTAATTATTCTTGTAAAAAATGGATGCATATTTATGCACAAGATATATGTATTTGCCAAAAATATCCAGTAGTCGGTATATGTACATATATATGCCTTGCTACAACGTTGCAATTTTTTCCCTATGCTTTTAAGTAATCCAAATTTTGTTAGGTTTGTACTCGAGTGCAAACCAATCAAGACCATTAACGATTAGTTTAAATCGGTTTAAAACGGAATACCTTAATTTTTAAAGGCAAAGTTGACTGCAGTAGGCAATTATTATGTACATATGGATAGCTACATATACTTATATATTTAAGATATCAATAGATAAATTATGGATTTTTAATAATACTTCAATTTAGCCTTAATTTAGCCCATAATTATGACATTCTAGCAAGACAAAATCCAATACAGTCAATGGAACAAGTATAGGCACCACCCACTCAAGCTACATAAAATTGCCTATAACTTTGGAGTGCATTATCAAATTAGCATTAAACTTTGTACACATTTAGCAAATCTAATGTAGTGTTCGATTATAATCATGTTTTATTGATTAAAATTGGATAAACACAGTTTTTAAATAATTTGTTGGAAAATATGTAAAATTAACCCGCAAAAAGTATTGGCACCCTATAACTTATAAAATCAGAAATCAAAGAATGGCCAATTTTATTACGTCACACTGCTTCTAATGTTACGTGGCACCTCCCCTCGACGCAATAAGAGCATAAATTGGCCGTGGAATGGATTCCACAAGTTTCTTTATAACGCTTTTCTATATGGCTGCCAAAACTTCTTCCGAACTTTTGACAAGCTCGTTTTTCGACGAGTGGTTTCCCATCAGTTCCTCTTTTCTCAACCCGGACAATCAGAATCACATCGGGAGACTGGGCGGGCAACGAAAGAAGCTTAATCTTTTCAGTCTCCAAAACTTGCACCGTTAAATTGGCCACATGTTTGGGGTTACTGCATTTTTGGAATATGAAATTCCTTCCTAGGTCAGGTTTTTGTCAAATGATTTCAAATTATGGTTTGTAATGATTAATAAGACCTCCCTGGTCCTGATTTTGTCGATACTTACCAGGTAACAACGCCGCGATCTAGTCATTTAACCCCAAACCACAATCGATCCTACGCTGTGTTTAACTGCCATATGCACATATTCGTTTTTGTGAGCCTTTTATGGCATCCGCCAGACTTGAACCTTTCAATTGGCTCCGAATAACTAATACTGGCTTATGTCGAAGCAGCAGACCCTTCTTTATTCAACGAAAGTCTATTTAGGGTGATATTTACCCCATTCCAATTTATTGAGCTTCTTCGTTTTGAGGACCCTCGCGTTTGTCGGGCAACTGGACCCTGAAACCCCATGGCATGATTTTTTATTGATCACTATATTGCATGATCTGTTGACCCCACAGGTCGTACTCAAATTGAACATGATTTTGGAGGTTGAAATATTCCGATCTCGAGTGATAGTTTGCTTGATTAATCCGTTGATTTTAGGATTAGGCGGCTTTTTTAGCCGGATCATAAGAAAGCAGGAACCAAAATCATTGCTTCATGTTCTTTGGCTACATTTCGAATATTAAATATCACGGAGCATGTTTCCTGTCTGAGTTTTTGATATCTAAGCTTGTTTGAGAAGGAGGCAAGATTATTTCTCGCTCCGCCAAAAATAGCTCGTTTGGTGTCGCAATCTTGGCTGTAGACAATACCAATCTGGACTTACGAAGCAGATAAAGTTATATTTTGTGATCTGATTAACTGACCGTGACAAAAGGCAGAGGTTTATCGTTATGACAATTTCGCTTAAATAATTAAGACATAAGGTGCCAATACTTTTTGCAGGTTCCAACCTGACGGGTTCGTATCAAAATCAGAATAACGTCACGGTTATATAATTTCAGTCGGGAACATGATTATAATCGAACACTACATTAGATTTGCTAAATGTGTACAAAGTTTCATGCTAATTTGATAATGCATTCCAAAGTTATAGGCAATTTTATGTAGCTTGCGTGGGTGGTGCCTATACTTGTTCCATTGACTGTATGTAGGCCGGCTTCAATAGTCGTTTAGTGTCACTTAAACAAAATAACGTCCGTTCATTTAAGTTTCCCATGGATGACGCGTTAGCGCCACTCTGCCCCTATCCAATGTCTTTTCTAAAATTCAATCACCTCCATGAGTTTTGAGATAAATGCAACTTTTGATATTTCAATGTAAAGCTAATTTTTGATGCCATAAGCAAATCGATTTGGAAAAAATTAGTGAATTTATTTGTGAAGAAAAATTGCAAACCAATTGGCCATTTTTTTGTTCAAATCGACTTGTTTGTAGTATCAAGAATTTGATTTACATTAAAATATTAAAAGTTGCATTTATCTCAAAACTCATTTACTTGATTCAATTCAATTGCATTTGAATACATTGGATACTTGTAGAGATTACGTGCCATCGCGTCATCCATGGGAGCCTTAAAAAATGTACGGTTCAAAGTTTTGAGCAAAAATACAGAATATTGAATACATACACCTGATTTATTGGGTACAAAAAAATCTCATTGTAAAAGGTTTCCACCCCATTTACATAAACTTTCTAAAATCTGCGAACATAAGTTTTTGCATGGCAATGTACGATCCAGTTTGAAACCTTTCGCCCACGAGATTTTGTGGCTAGCAAGTCAAGGATATGCACACCTATTTAGAATTATTTGATCCAATTCAATTCAACTAACGTTTCTTGGAGTTTGTGCGAAGGTTGAAATTAACAATCTTTACAAGGACAACAGAACGTACAATCGCCTTATTTATAAAATTTCCGGCTTAATCTTAATCCGTACTTTTTGATGTATGTATAAACTCAAAAGTAAAGAAAATATATCTGAAATAAAATAGGGTAAAGTGAAACAACCCAAAAAAATGTGTGCAGGCGGGTTTTTAAGAAATGTGTTTTTTTATTTTTAAGGCTCAAAAATGAATCTCAAAAAACTCAATAATATAGCGTCTTTTTAGTAACGATAGAAACTTCAAGGATAAAATTGACTGCACTTTTTGATGATTTTCATCGCTGCGAATCGAAATTACGAACTCGAAAACGGAAATTTTTGGAGAAACTGCGTTGTCCATTATTCTGGGGAGAGTGAGACGAAACCAGGTCCATCGACGTATTTCCATGGTCCATCCACGTATTTCCCATCCACTTATTTCGGTAGAATTTTGTGCAGACAGGGACGTATACTGTTTTGTAAGCCCTTTTTTCTTAAATAATTTCTTCCTAATTACTGTTCTGTTGATATGAAATGCGATCTTCGCATATGTACCAAAAATGTATGACAGTTATTAATAAGTGATTTTTGTATATTTCTTAATATCGAAAATCTGTTTTCCACATACCGCGTTAAACTTTAAACCTCAGTATGTTTTACCTTGTCCTTCGAGGTAATTATGTATTCTTGTAAAAAATGTACATTTACAAGATACAATAACAAAAATTTGTCAATCTTGTAAATAATCAAATATTGTATACACATACATATGCTTCTTCTCGCCGAAATTGGTCTTATATCGTTAGGCATTTACCTGAATCATCTACCACTTAATCTAAGTTGGTTTATTTATCAAGCTCTGGGCTTATACGTGAAAAAATCGCAACGGAGTTAACCGTTGAAGCTTGATTATACACAATCATATCGACAACTTGATTATGTATTGCGCACTTTAATTTAGGATCTAGATTTACGAAAGTTCCTCTGTCATTAAGTTTCAGCTCGGAAAGATCTGTTTGGGCTTTGAGGGAAATAGGTGCGACTAGGATTGGAACATACGGACATGTGTTTACTGTACCCTCAGGTTTCATAAACGCAAAAAGAGTTTCCTGTGTTCCGGCCTGCTTGCTGAGTCCTATTATCGAAATTTTCTCATTGACCGCATTGTATAAGCACTTTTGGGTCTAAAATTCGTAACATGAAATACGAGAAATTTTGACGTATTTGTGTATCAGAAATTAATTACTCAAATTTTGCAGTATTTTGTATCATGCGGTACAAACAGAAACATTAGTAACGGCAAATCAGTTTAGGGTACGCAATTAACATACTAAAGCTGAGTTTTCGATTTAGTCCTTGAAATTGGTCTGTACACTGCCGTGGAGAGCGGCGAAAATTAATATTGTTTAGGAAATTAAGAAATTTCCTCAATCTTGTGTCTTTGTGAAAAATGTAATTTCTCAAAGGAGCATTTCGAATACGAATATTAGATTTCAAGCGGATGTAGAAAAATGAGTTACCAAGGTTTTCCAATGACAACGCCCAACAACTCCTAAGCTCTCTCACCCTCTCGGCTTCCTGTCCTCCCGTCGGTTTTGGAGGCCGATACCCCGATCCACCCATAGGCAGCGGCTTCATGTCAGACCTCCTAAGAGGCAGGATGACATCCCACCTTGGGTATCCTTGCAGCTGGACGACCCCGTGCGAAGCACCCTCATCTATGGGGAGACGCGTGGACAGAAACTCCAGTTTCGTCCACGAAGGGTCTGGTACCAATGGAGCGCAAGACACCCACACCGCCACCAGGGCCTCGGGCTCATTGATTCCCACCGCCCACTTTGGAACGACCAGATGTCCATAGTCCCCCCACACCAAACGAAGAAGAACTTTTAATAATTTTTCCAACCTAAGCTATCAATTTTTGACAATCGTTAATTTTATCTTTCCGCATTAAGGCCTCACCTAAGTTTGTCGATTTTCCATTTTGATTAATTTCCACCAATTGTTATGTAATTTTGTCATACATTCTTTCCAGAATTGTCTAACCATTTTCCAGCCCTATGCACTTTGTATATTTTAAACATTTTACCATGTCATTTAGTGCCCCTCGGCATGGCACAACTCTGTTTCATGCACTTACACTAATACGTACGGAATTTTCTTACCTTACGTTACGATTGCGGGATCCACCACTGAAAAAAACTGGACAGTTGGAAACTTGCAGAAACCACGCACAAGCACTGCCACCACTGAAATTTGGACAACTGCAAAATAGACGCACGATCACTCACACCACTGACAATTGGAAACTTGCAGGAACAACGCACAGGCTCTTCCTCCACTGAAAATTGGCAAATTACAGAACCAAGACGCTCGACCACTCTCACACAGGAACGGATGCACTCGAATCTTTCATTTATATCCCTATTTTTCCCATCGTTTAACTTCCTGGACGAAGGCCCTCGTCCTAGATCGCAGGGAGTTGAATAGCGCAGCTTTTAAGAATGCAACCCATCCCTCCTTCCTCTCATTAATCGTGATTGCCTCAGGACATTGATGGATTAATGTCGCGATCATCATCGCGAATCTTCTCTCTCAAGATACAAGTTGTTAGACACAGGAATGGAAACCCACTTTCCATTCCTGTCTATTTGACCGACGGACCAATGACGATATAGCATATAGGTATACTCATTAGGTACCAGTTTACTATATAAACTGGCAGCAGCCACAGCACTGGGGTCGTTACTGGTAGAACGAGTCCTGACTGCTGCTGGCCTGATCCAACCTCTTTGCTATTGTGTGTGTGCAAGAAATAAAGAGAATAAAAGTTGATCTGCTGAATCTCAACCTGTCTCAAGTCGAGCCATTTATTTCCTCATCTCCTCATCTCATCTCATCTCCAAGTGACCCAGCTTCCTAGCCCCAGCGGGGTCATTGAAAGGGGCTAAATCACATTTAGCACATTTCAGTTTCCAGTTTACTTTCCTACGACAAAATGACTGCGTGTTTGTGAGTTCAATAAGTAGGAATTTTCTAGTTAATAATTTAGGTTAAAATATACACTGGGTTGAATGCTTAATGACTGGTCCGCCACGGCAGAAAATTATGTGAAAGTGTGTAGAATATGTAGTTAGATTAAATTTTGTCATAAAAAATACAGAAAATTTTGAACGGGAATTAAATAAAAATGTTTTAACGATAAATTTAGAGTACCCTTAACACACGTTCTTTTTTTCTTTAGTTGCTTTTAAGAGAGAAATCTCTGTTAATTTGAGATGAATTATTTTATTGTATGATTCACGAATTTTACACAATTTATGTATGTTTACTACATATGATAGAATTATAAATATGTTTGTATAATTAATTATACACTCGTATTTGTAATTATCACTGTATACATAAGGAATTAAATATTTACTATGTTTTACCAATTAAATATATTTGAAAATGTTCATTTGGTAAATTTTTATGAATATTTGCCTGTCTTTCAATGAGAGTGATTAGGTATGTACTTATGCCCATTTGATTTGAAGACATGACCTAATAATAAAAAAATGCTATAATTGAAATTATTGATGTTTTTATGTGTCGAGCAATTATTTCTTAAAAGTGCATATGTATTTTCATGCATTTGTACAAATATGTATTTAATATCTGTGAACAGACTAAAAATAAAATTATAAATATGCATAATTTATCACGATGAACTGTTAATGTGTGGGCTGTATTATGCAAACCTGAAATTCAATGTAAAGCATCTATTATCCTGGTGATAACTAATTCAAGGTATAAATAAAATGTAAATGCAACAATTATGCAGAACCTATCTAATTTATCCACAAACTCCATTACTTGACAAATTCTTCCCCATCTTCTCCATTTTAAGATTGGTTCGGTTAGTTTGACAATTACGAGTACATCAATTTAGAAATAAAATCTGATTTTTTTCAGATTTGAATCTCCTCATAGATCTAAATAATTCAAAATAAATATCAGTGTGGGAAATTTTTATTACGATTTTGGATAGTGATAAAAAATGTTATTATTTTTATATTTACATATCTAACTTTGAAAAATAAAAACAAAATATTTCATCCCATTGCAGACTTATGTACAATTCCCGACTTACTAATTTTAGTTTTTAGCATAGTCTCACGTTCTAAATTCTGTGCAAGTTTATCGAGAATTTTCCAACCTACAAATGCCTCACATCACGTTCACACAAGTGTACGTCAATTCTTATATGTGCATATGTATTTATGTAGTTTAGGTTTTAGTATAGAATTATGATACTCAAATATATTCGGTTAAAGGTGATTTTAAGCATTTTAGGGCTCTGTCCTTTCTCGTCCCATGCGGCGTGTCATGGCGGAAAGCATGCACATAAACCAGCAGCCACCGGAAAACCCAGGTTGATGCATAAAAAGTGTCACAAAAAGGTATATGACTAGTCAGACTTTTTGACAGTATCGCATTAAAGGGTGTGAGCTACCATAACCAGGAAGTAATTAAATCCAAGAACTAAATTGATGTCGTAAGTAATGAACGTATGTACCTGTTAAACAACAAGGAGAACCACGCGGTGGCAAACATTTTTGGTGTAGATTGTACATAAATATGCACATTATGCTTGTATTAGCTACACTCAACCGTTGCCTTTAATGCTAAATTTGTACCCAGCTTTACTTTCACATTTCGTTGTAAGTAGATATGTAAACCCATGCTGGAAATAACGGCCATTTATCTCATGTCCTTCCTTTTGTCATTACATAGCAGCTCATTTCCTGCTTTAAAATGTGAACTTATTACAAGTTGAGATAAAGTGGGAGGTGTGAGGTGGGGGTGGTTCACTGGTAGAGTGGAGAAACCAGGATTATCCTAATTATTTAGGGTAAGAAGTCCTCAAATTTGCTGAAAATTGAAATACATATCTTTTTGTACCGATAGTTAGTTCTACATATTTAATTTCTCCAATGTTTTGGATCAGTTTAGGTCCTTGCGAAGTGAAATTGTCTAATTTGAAGGACCGCATTATGTAAAAATGGGCTTTGAAAAGGTACGTAATTTTGGAGCAGGAATGAATTTGTTGGTTATTTGAATATAGAAATTTGTACATATGTGCATGGTTGTATTTACATATTTGGTTCGAATGCATAATCTTAGCATGGTTTTCTTTAATCATTTAGGAGGGGAGCTTGCGAGGTTGATAATAACAGATCTCGATGCCCTTTGGATATGTGATAGGGTCTCATGAGTGTACTAAAACCCTGAAGTGGTTTGACTCCATGGCCACATTTGCGCCCGCCACACCCACTCAAAAATGCCCAAAAAACGCTTTCACTCCAGTTTTCACTCACTCAAATCCACGCCAGAAATCCAATTTTACTCGGATTTTGAAATTTCTTTCACCATTACACTCCCAGATAGTTGCTTTCTTCAATTCCATATCAAACTCAATTTTGCTGATGATTATTTCGCAGGCGTAATTTGAGTTGTTGATTACAACAACAATCCACATTCAGAATTTCAAATTTTAAAAATACTAAAAATTTCGAAAAAATTGGGTTTGATATTGGATTGAAGAAAGCAACTATCTGGGAGTGTAATGATGAAAGAAATTTCAAAATCCGAGTAAAATTGGATTTTTGACGTGGATTTGAGTGAGTGAAAACTGGAGTGGAAGCGTTTTTTGGGCATTTTTGAGTGGGTGTGGCGGGCGCAAATGTGGCCATGGAGTCAAACCACTTCAGGGTTTTAGTACATTCGCGGGACCCTATCACATATCCAAAGGGCATCAAGATCTGTTATTATCAACCTCGCAAGCTCCCCTCCTTAGACAGCCGGTGAACTAACTTGGCATAACTCAGATCCGGAAATTAATTAAAATTGGAGGTACACAACTTTTGGAAGAAATAGATTTTTACGTAATCCAAATTTGCAATGATCCAGTTTTAGTGGTTAAAAATTTATTAATGGCGATATGTAGTGTTACAAAACTATCCTGGAAAACCACCTGCGATTTCTCCGTTCTTGAATTTGCAAGACGATAAAATTTACTTGGTTCATCAGGAGCAATTTAACATGGTGAGTGTTAATAAGTTAAAAAATATTTTGTGGCTCTTATTTCGAGAATGATTAGTTATTTCGCTTAATAACCCTCATAGATGGAAATTATAACTGAAGAAGGCATTTCAATCCGGACCACGAATGCAGCACAGTTCTAAATAGGCGACGAAACAGGAAAATATTCAACGTAAAATCGTTCGTATTCTTGTGACAATGTACCTGTAATTATTTCGAATTGTTTAGTTTTAATTAGGTTAAGGCATCATCTTGACTACATCTTTTTACATATTCTTCTTCTTTTAAAATAATCACAGCGTTAATACAATGAACACATTCATACACATTTACACATTGCACATATACACATTTATGAACCAATCATAACACATGATAGCCTTAATTGGAAATAACATGGGCTGATAAGCTTCAAAAAATTTCGGGCAACCTTGAATTCGCTTTTATGAGCTTGGTTAAAAAATTGCTGGACAATTCTAGCCTTGAGCAGAAATTTTACAGCCAGTATTAGTGATATTTACTACCTGTCTACGCCGCTGTATGGCTGTATGCGTGAATGCCCATGTTTACTCCAGTGATTTTTTGCAGCTTTAAGTAGGGATTCTTTTATAAGGTGTCTTTCGCACTCCCTTCTGTATATACTGTCCTTATTATTTTAATTGTTACAGGAAGTATTGAATTCAATGCAGTTTCGTCTGCATTTCTGCGGGTCTAGTCGAATCCATCATGCTTCTTTGAATTCGCTAAGCCCCTTAACTCGGGTGGCAAGTATGTGGGCCTCGTTGGTATTGTGGCTGACAACCGCATGATATGTATTCCGTTATTTCGAGTAGAATCCATCTGGATCCTGAATTTTAGTTCTTGTATGGAAATCTATAAGATCACTTTCTTTTAAAAACTCGACGCATGTTGGGCAAGTAACGACCTTGGCAAGTGTTTCTTCTCTTTTCAGGCTGGGAGTAAGAGTCATTTATGAATATCCATTCTTGTACTGATTTGTTTCGCAAGGGATTCCTTCCAGTAGGGAAATGATCATCACTTTCTCTAATCCAATTTTCCTGTGCAGCATTAGGGAAAAAGGAAGGTATTACCAAAATCACGGCTCAAAGAAACTGCCAGTGCAGCTTAAACTGCACGTGGTCTTGCCTTGCTCTCCATTTCTCACTTAACATGAACCCTTTCACTTAACCAATATGAAAAATGGGTGAATGGTGGAAAGGTTCACTTGTAGGCGAGGTAATTAAGGTTGCAGTATGCAACCAAGTGATTGGCTCCCTTAAGGCACGAGGCAGTTTAAACTGCTCAGCGATCTCGCTGATCTTGAGCCGTGATTTTGATAATATTAGCTTGTACATATACTGGCTTTTAAAAGAACAAGAGCCCTCCATATCAATTAGTATATTTGGAGTTTCAAATGTGTCCCCCGATTTTGATGAGCATGGGCCTCCGAGATGACCACCATGATGGACCCACTGATACTGGGATTCCATCTTTTGATTGTAAACCTGTGTGGTAAATGCATACACTGCAAATTATTATAAAAATTATACACCTTGAACTGCAAAGAGGTTTATATTACCTTACCTGATCGAACTATCCATAAACATGAACGCTTGGGAATTACCATACATATTCTTCATGCATAGAAATTACTAAATTCTTCATGCATGCGCAACTAATGTATTTTCGGACCAGTATCTATATTACCTGGGAGAATATGGTATTCTAAGACATATAGTTTAAATACTATGGTCTGTTATCATTTAGCACCTCTGTATCTATGAATTTTAATCCTTCTAGTTTACACTATAAACACATATCGACTATTTCGAACGTTTAAGCCGATTTGTAGATGTTTTCCGATAATTTGTTACATTGTCAAACACATACGACCAGGGTAAGGAAAACCCCGGGGTTTTGCTATTGAAAACCCATACCCCGGGGTTTTACCTGGGTTTTGGGGGTAGTCAGGGTTTTTGGGGTAGTCGGGGTAGTCGGGGTTTTGGGGCAACCTAAGCCAGGAAAGGTGTGTTAAATTAAGAGACTATTATGCACTTTCAATATCATTTATAAAACGTTTTCTAAATTTACTTTATTTTTTTGGTACGTTTTATTTATTAAGAAAACTTAAATCTCAGCATACATTTAATGCATCGTTGGAACTATAAGTTGAGACGTCGAAACTTTTAGTTTTATACTAGTAGAAATTATGGGTTATCTAATTAAATTGGCCCTAATATTTTAGTATAATTTACTCAGGTTGTCTAGCTAACCTTTGAGAATTCAATACACGGTAAATCATACATAATTTACTTGCTTTTTCAATTCCAATTCTATTTCTAGTTTCAGTCATAATGGACCCCATTGTAGAGAAACATCTTTCCATGGGACTCGTCGATGCGGGCAGAAGCATTAATTCGCTGGCCAATTTAGAAAATCCAATAGGTAGCTTGGTACCAAGTAATACCCCCATGTGCTCCCACCATTGAGCCCCAGATAGAGATATATCCCCTCGTAAAATTTCTTTTTTCATGAGACGAGCATCATAAAATTTGTCGTCATTTAGTGCCAACTTGATCTGCGCGGACACGTACAACGGATTTTTGTCACCCAGCCAGGTTTGACCTTTCTCTCGGAAGTTGTTGGGTAACCCCTCACCTTAAATATATAAAAGTAAAATTAACAATATATGCACATATGTGTGCGAGAAATGTATGCGTTAGTTGAAAATAAGGTCACAACTGAGGTTTGCGGGTAAAAGTTTTGGGTGACAGAAAGGGTTGTAAAGCATGACAAGGAAGAGGAGGGTCTAAAAATTCATTTTTGCGTGACAAAATTTCGCGATGTTTAATTACCTCTATAATATGGATCTAATAAATAAGCTGCGCATACGACCGGCGTTAGTGCCGATTCCATTCGTTCAAAAAATTTGCATCCAGCAACCCCTTCGAGTCCACAATTGTCCTTGATATTTATCCAGTGATGAACTGCATAACTAACCGTGGCGCTCTCGTGCTGTAACTGTAATAAAAAAATTGAAACTGACACTTCAATTATCATAAATATGACAAACCAAGGAACTAACTTTTGAAATTGCATCAACAATCGGTAGCATGGCCTCCATCACGGTTTCCACAGATTTATAGAAACATAGATCAGTTAGTGTGGCAGAAATCTCCTTATTGACTCCACATTTCGGGTGTTTAATAATATCCAAATATTTAGAGTGATTTTTGATAAAATTTTGTAAGCAATAGAATTGTGTGTTCCATCTTGTTTCACATGGAAGTACAGGTTGTAGGCCGTCAGATATCTTAAGAGTTTCTCGTGAATATTGTTTGTCGCGAAAAAAGTGTTGAACTTCCTTCACTTTTTTTAGCATATCAATTGATACAACCTCCTTCCCTACGAGATTCAAGTAATGCGTGTTGCACCCATATGTCCAAATTCCTGGTCGAAGTTCCTCAATATTTCTTCTCGTGGATAGCATGGTGGCACAGTTATCAGTTATTACAGCTCCAATATGACATTCAAATTTTTCTTCAGCTATTTCAATTGCTTCAATGGCAAGCTGTGCACAATACTTAGCGTCCTTGGTTTCGGTTTTCGTGGTCACTGCATTTACGTAAATTGACTCTGTTGCTTCAACATTTATGCAATGGGAAATTATGTGGGATTGCTGAATAGCACTCCAACCATCTTGCATGAGTGTTGCAAATTTTGATTTCGCAGTTAGTTTTGACTTTTCTGAAATTTCGGAATAAACTCTGTCCAGAAGTGATCCACCAATTGTTTTCGCTGTTGGGGGTTTATAGCTAGGCTTCAATAAGTGAGTCAGTTTCACAAATTCCGGATGATCTACAATCGAAAAAGGAAGATTACATGCGTAGACAAATCTTGCCACTTGCATGTCGATTTTATCTATTTCGTTAGTCAATTTTGTAAACAATGCCGGTAGTTTTTGTTGCGTTTTTACTTCGGTTGATAAACTTGGATTTTCCGAGTCGTGTAGGAAAAAAGGCATGTCGTTTTGATGAGTCGAAGGAATTTGTTGATTCACAGGCGTATCTGTTTGTTTGTTACAAACATGCAAACGTTTCTTAAGTCTTTCTACTTTAGCCCACTCAAATGTCTCCCCACATTTTTTACAAGATGCACTTATTTTGTTGTTTAATTTTGTTGTAGAGAAGCATCCCCATACATCATCTTTCTGCTTTCCCCCCTTCTTTTTTACCTGCAATTAGGACCAAAGATTAGTTGCTGAGCATAATAAATTTAATTTGATTTATGTGTGAAAATAGTTATTTTGAAAATTGACGAGAGCAGCAATAATCAAAACCAAGAGAGAACAAAAATCGATTTTGTTCGGAAGATTTGCACAACTTGTAGAGCGCCACATTTCTAATAATATGATTCTGCTCCGCCTTGTGCCTGAAGGGGAGAGACTGAAAGTCGCAAACGATTTTTAACTGCCATAAGATTCGTGGCTTTTTCTCAACAGCTTTTTTCAAGAGCATTTTTCGAAATAAATATACAAATTTGAGCTTAAAAAATTAATCTTCTCGAAGTATTAAAAAAATGTTTTCGAATTACGAAAATCTTGTACATGTATTGGTTATAAAGAACTAAATTATTAGAACGGTCGCAATCACAAAAATCAGCTCTTCAAACTGTGCAAATCATGCGAACAAAAGCGATTTTTTTTGTCTCTCGAACTTCCGGTTTGGGTTTTTGATTACTGTTACTTACCGAAGCCGGTTTAGATTTCTTTGGGAGAGAAGGTTCATCCGCAGTTTCTTCGTCATCCGATATTTCAATTGCAGGGTGGTCCGGATCAATCTTTTCTTGCTGTAGGAAAGATGCTGGCTGGTAGCTTGAATCACTGGGTATTTCTTTATCTGTCGAATCTTAACAAAAATAATGAGCCAATTTAGTCAATTATTCGGGTCGTACTATTAAAATTCCAACATACCATCCTTGTTTACATTCCCAACGTCCTCAAGGTCTTCATCTACTCCGCTTTGAATCGTTTGGTCTAAAAATTTATTAACGTGTTTATTTACATGCGATATGATTTAGTAATTTATTTATTTATTAAGATATTCTACCAGGTGAAACCAATCCCAAAGTGAATTGGCTAATTGGTAGGATGTCAATTGTATCGTCAATTTCAAGCGGCCCTTGCTCATCCACATTTTGCGATTCTAGTTAAAATTTTATTTAGTTAAACGATAGATATTTTGAAATATAATTATTTAAATGTATTTATAAAATGCTGACCTTCCAACACCTCCACAATTTGAGAGGCAGTTAACTTATCATTTGACGAAATTTTTCGTTTCCGAGGCATGTTTAATAACAATTGAGAATACGTAAATAATTAAAAATTAAAATAAACACGGAAAACAACAGCCGGTGATGAACAAAGTTAGCGGCAATATTATTTCAGCATCTAGTCGCTTTGTTAGGTTGAAAACCCCGACTACCCCGACTACCCCGACTACCCGTGGGTATTGCTCATATTTGCTACCCCAAAACCCACCAAAACCCACAAAACCCCAATACCCCAAAAACCCGGGGTAGCATACCCTGCATACGACCTTTTGTCAAACTATTTTTCCTTATTATCATAGGCCATCTTACTTTTGTTGATATTAATGTGGTCTTCGCATACAGATGTATTTACCTTAACGTTTTCCTAGAAATTTTTTATTGGTTTCTTAATATCAAAATACTCGATTTTCAAAATAATGCTTTACAGTTCAAGGTATCAGTAAGTATGAACTTATTCCCGATGGTAATTGTCCTTGTAAAAATGTATAATTACAAGATAGATACGATCTAAAAAAATTTCACAGTCTCATTCATACTAACATGTTGCCTGACGAGTATTACATACTACACAGCATCTGGTATTTGTTGTTTGGTCTAACATATTTTTCGCTTTGATTTTGCATGGGTGTTAATTTGTTAGGTTTTTCAGAATAATCCGCTAATACATGTTTACTTTTGTCTCAGATGGATTATCATACTTTTTCTAATATTTAATACATGTACGTATTATTACGTCCAAGTAGTTTGGTAAAACCATACCCATCAAATTTTTCTTGTATCAGTTCGCTAGCAAACTACCAGTGTTTAATATTTTTACTCTCCCATATTGCCGTTTTCTTGGATAAAGCAGTCATAAATAATATTTTTGTTATCAAATTTTAAAATTTCCTCAATCTTGCATCTTTGATAAAAATGTAATTTCCAGGCTTGGGCAAGATAGATAGATTGTTTTTGCTAGTGGAAGGTGTTTTTCAATGCCTAACTACTCAAAAGTGTAAGACTTTCATCTTACTGGCGATACCTAAATGGCAAAAAATATGAAATTTTATCTTTTTTCAATCTTAAAAAAAATCAAAAGTATATTGTATCCTGTTAAATATTTAAGATACTTTATCGTATCTTGTATCTTGTATCTTAACAAATACTAAAAAGTATCTTTTACTTATAAGGGACACTCACGACCTGTCGTTTGAGTCCAGGGTACCCACTATGTTTTTTAGAATCTACTAGGACCCCAGATGAAGGATTCACTCATATTTCCGTGTAAAACTCATATTTGGCGCCATGGCGTGGCGCCAAATTCGCCAAATTTCATGGTTTTTCATTTTAAAACCGCCATAACTTTTGAAATCCTGGACGGATTTTCAAAATTTTTGGCACAATCATGACAAGGAGTTCAACTTTCGTATTCTATGAAATTTTTTCCAAAATTATCGCTTTTAACTTTTCGCAAAATTTCGAAATTTCGGGTTCGTCGAAAAAATGCTAAAAATATCTCAAAAATTAAAATTTTTTTATTTTTATTTTGATCTCTAAAATTTCGACTTTTCTGATCATTTTAAGCATAAAATTTTAAAGATCCGACATAAACTGCAAAAGTTATGGGGGTTTGAAATTGGTCGAAAATGCAAATTTTTGTTTTCAAATTGTTTTCAAATTTTTGCAAAAAGTTTAGCGCCACGCCATTGGGCCAAATATGAGTTTTACACGGAAATATGAATGAATCCTTCATCAGGGGTCCTAGTAGATTCTAAACAACATAGTGGGTACCCTGGACTCAAACGACAGGTCGTGAGTGTCCCTTGTTAGTATCTAAGTATCTTGACGAAAACAGAGAATAAAGTATCTTGTATCTAGTATCTTGGAATTTTTCCAAAAGTATCTTTATCTTGTATCTTGTATCTTAAAACAAAGTATCTTGCCCAAGCCTGGTAATTTCTCAAAGTAGCATCTCGACTACGAAAATATTGTCGTATGTAAGATGTCAACGTGTATTTGTTATACACATTTAGAAAAATATATCATTTCAACTTCGGTTCTTCAATATTCCCAGTTTACTTTCCTACGACAAAATGACTGCGTGTTTGTGAGTTCAATAAGTACGAATTTTTTATTTAATAATTTAGGTTAAATTTTATACTGGGTTGAATACTGAATGACTGGTCCGCCACGGCAGGAAGTTATGTGAAAGTGTGTAGACTTTGTTACTTAGATTACATTTGTCATAAATAATAGAGAACATTTTGAACGGGAATTAAATAAAAATGTTTTAATGATAAATTTAAAGTTCCCTTAACACGCTTTCCTTCTTTAACGAGTAGTTTAGCTCGCATAAGCGAACCACTTTTATAAGCCCGTCGGCCAATCTCAACCTGCCCCCGGTGGTGCGGGAGTCAAAAAAACACATACACAAATACACACACATCAAGTGGCTACTCTTTAACTGATTGGTTTTAATAGAGAAAACTCTGTTAATTTGCGATGAACTATTTTATTGCCCATTTTACGCAATTTATGCATGTTTACTACATTTGACAGGATTATATGTATATGTATAATCATCAATGTATACATAAGTAATTACATTTTTACTATGTTTTACCAATTATATATGTCAATTTTTATGAATAGTTGGCCTTCTTTCAACGAGAGTGATTATGTATGATGTACCTGCACCTATTTGAATCGAATACATGAATTAATAATAAAAAATACTATAATTGAAATTATTGTATTATGTTTTTATTTGCGTGGCAATTATTTCTTAAAAGTGCATATGTATGTATTATGTACATATTTTATGTATTTGCATACATTCAGGGCCCGGGCTGGGCATCATTGCGCCCTAGGCAAGAGTTTTCTTGCGCCCCTAACCCTCCGCTTGTTCCGAAATCCCAGAAACATTACCAGTTAGCAATCTGCTATTACTATAAATTTAAGCGGCATTCTATATACAGTCAGGTGCAAAATGATAGGCGATAACGTTTTGTTCGCTTCATTTTCGCATTAACGAACTATCTGTAAGTGACTTCAAATGCAGCACAAATATGTACAATGGCATTACACCCGAGCTTATGCATCGACTTTGATTTTTTGAAATAAATTCAATTATAACAAAAGTAGAGCCATTTTTGTATCAGCGTTTTTGGAATGCACGCCGATTGATCTAATTACTAACTGTCCACGGCAAGTTGAGCCATGAGATATGGGAGACTAAACTCAGTTTAACGTTAATAAGCATGGGCCGGGATTTAGTCTTCCATATCTCCGGGCTCAACTTGTGGACAGACTATATATAGATTTTTAGGTTATTTCCTATGGAATTTATAAATTGAACTCTTAATATACAAAATAAATGTCATATTCCACGATTCATGAAATTAAATGTGAATCTGTATTTTATATCGTAGTACATAAACGTGTCTTGTATGTAATTATGAAATGCGAGTTAGTTTGTTTCGTCCGCGTCCCAAATTTTCAGCATTTCCCCGAAATATTCTTATTAATTCTGACAGCGCACCACCGCCCGATCATGGCTCGCGACGGGAAGGGGGTGATCCAATTTTTCAAGTTGTATTACTTTGAATGCTTTGTTTGCCAGCACATTGTGTAGCCAATTTAAGTTTTCCGTAGGTTTAATTTTTATAAAGCGTATATCCATATCGTTATAAAGATTACACTAACGAGCAGTGCCCGTCAAAGCCTATTTTTCTTTTTTCTTTTCTATGTCCATATCCAGATGTTTGAAATCAGTTTGAAATTGTTTGTAATCATACCTAGTAAATACTCGTAGAATTACTGTTTCAAGAGCAGCTCACCGTAGCCAACTCAGTATCCAATTAAAAAAAAATAGTTACATTCACTGAAAAGCCAATGACATTCTGCAGTATCCAGTTTTTAAAATGCAAATCGTATAAGGCGTTACTAGCCCGTAGTCCTTGTATCCACCACTCGATCGCAGTACGCATGCGTTCCAGGGGGTATTGGGCCAATAGTTTGATGATAAAATTTGTAATGGATTCCATACTTGTGTGGAGTTTACCGCATAAACCCAGGTCCAGTTTGGAAAATATGTCCTAGGTCAGCATGTTTAGCTTCTACGACAGTGAATTTTTTCTTGTCCGAAATGTAGACAGGAATTTAGGATTGCAACTTACCATCTTATCGTCATGAGCAGGACCTGAGACGTCGCTGTCTTTGAATAAGTACGTAGGTGTTTTATTATTAATTTTCAAAAGGTATGTTCCGCACTGTTTCTGACCAAAATTTTGATGAAATAACAAACTTCAAATACATTTAGGAGGCTGTGATTTTTTTCAGCTCTGTGGGTTAACATAAACACTAGCAATAAATCGGCAAACTTTACCTCGACGGAAAAAATGCTAGATTTGCAAATTAAATATCGTAGTGTGATTTAATTTTTAATGCTGGATCGGCAATACGTGTCGCAGATTTATGGTTAAATCCTTAAAATTTACGATGAAGACTGCCCAACACAAAACACAAATTCAATTGGGTCAATAATTTTAAATGATGGCGAAACGAGGTCTCGGACAAAAAGTCGCAAGGACGCTCAAAATCCGTTTCTTCCACAGAAAGGCTCCGGAAACTAGAGGAACAAATAATGAGAGATCCGCGATTGAAACTGTCCTATTTAGCAGATGAGATGGGTGTTTCAAAACCAGCAATTTGTTCCATGTTAACTGAAGACTTCGGTATGAAAATGGTTTCCGCCCGTTGGGTACCAAAATTGCTTTCAGCATCTCAAAAACAGGATCGAGTCGACTTTTGCAATGCCAATTTTAACCTATTAAATGAAGACTTGAACCTGCTCAATATTTTATTAGCTGCATATGGTACTTGGGTTTACTATTATGACCCGGTGACCAAATAATAATTCCCTCAATGGAAGCACGAGGGGTTGCCACCGCCCGTGAATTGAAAAGTGCAAAACTCTGACAAAAAAATGATGATGACCACTTTCAAGGATACCAAAGGTCCCCTCCTTATAAAATTTATTGCTGTAAATACTACAATAAATGGGGCCGTGTACGCAGGAACCCCGAAGGAGCTGCGTCCTCCGGTTGAAAAGAAACGTGGGGTCAAAATAAAGAGTTGGCCTTTTTTTAGACGACAACGCGCCACCTCATACCTGGCATTTTGCGAGGGTTAGTGCAGACGAAAATCGCTTTACCTGCACAAACCACACCCCGTGCAGTCCGGACTTGACCCTTAGTGATTATTATTCGTTTCGAAACTTAAAGAAAAACATCAGGGGAAAACGGTTTTCGGATGATAATGAAATCAAGTCGTAAATTTTGGCATATTTTCGAGGTAAATTTTAATGAGTTATTGCTAGTGTTAATGTTAACCTACAGAACTGAAAAAAATCACAGCATTCTAAAAGTATTTGAAGTTTGTTATTTCATCAAAAGTTTGATCAGAAACAGTGTGGAACATACATTTTGAAAATTAATAATAAAACACCCACGTAAAAGAGGTCCACTAACGTCGCGGACTGCCCCGTCAAAGGCGCGCTGGGCGGGAACACGGCGAAATTAAATTTCGAAAAAATTATTTTTGAATAGACCAAGTTATAAGCTTTCCATTGATATATGTCACCAATTATTGAGTCATGGCTAAGACTAGAAAAACTTGGATTGAAAGGCAAGAGTTGGAGAAAAGAGTGATTGAGTGTCACAAAAATCGAGCAAACATTGATTCTAAAATCACTTGACACTTTTTCAAGCAAGAAGGTATTCCTCATTCAAAAGTCAACTTTTACATAAAAAAGTACGAGGAATCCAATGAACTCAAATTCAAAGTCCACACTGGTCGACCTGCAAAGCTAGCGACGACAAAAGTCAAAAATCGCATAAATAAAATCTTCAAAAATTATCCATCAACGACAATGGCTGGCGCGGAAAGGAAGGTTAACATTTCAAAAAGCTATCTAAGCAAAATCAAAGTCCATAAACTAGGGATCATAGCCAGGGCAAAAAAATAAGCACCGAATTACAAACCAACACAACAGGAAAGGATTCATGCGTTCTAAAAGAAATTGTTGAAGAAGATTCGGGGAAACGTGGTCATCATGGACAAGGAGCCCCACGTCGCAGCCGACCCTTCAAATCTTCCAGGAACGCATTTTTCCATAGTTCCAACCCCTATGAAGCAAAATATGAAGACAAAGTCCAAAAGAAAGACCAATTCCCAAAAAAATGATGAATTTGGCAACGCATGTCTAGCATTGGTCATGTTTCCGATCCCGTTATTTTGGAGGGTACTGTAAACCAGGAGGTTTATCTTAAATCATGCATTAAAGGGGGATTGGAATCGTTTATTACCAAGGATCATAAAAAAATAAAGTTTTGCTTTGGCCTGACCTCGCAACATCCCATGACGCCAAAAAGGTCACGGAGTACCGACATCTGAAAAAAATTGAATTTGTGCCAAAAAATGGCAACTCATCAAATTTTCCTCAACTGCGACCAATTGAGAAATTCTGGACGCTGACTAAATCCAAATATTCTAAGCTTTCAGAAACGCCAGACACCTTACGAAAATTTAAGAACAGTTGGAAGAAAATCAGCTTGGAAGTAGGTGCAGTCTCTGCGCAGAATTTGATGCGAAATCTGAAGAAGAAAATACAATCTGTAGCAGATAGCGGAATTGAATCATTAAAATTTTAGCTGTGTAGCAATCCAAACACTTTGGCAGTAAACATATGCAGTTTTCTTGAAATTGCATTAACTGTGTATCAAGTTCTGAGCACTTTATTACATCAGTCCGCGACGTTAGTGGACCTCTTTTAGTGGTTTAGTGGTGCCACAGTTGGCTTGGGAAAGTCAAAAAATAATTTTTGAGACGAGGTTTCACCCTGTCAGGAAGAAAATGGACATTTTCAACTCCATCCGACTTACTTCCAATCAAAAAATCATAAATTCAGGATAGTGGGTACGATGAACATTTTTGAAATCTTTATGAATAGTCTGGACTGGTAGAGTGTACATACGGTTTTTTCTTATTTAATTTGGCCTCAATTGTAAACATTTACTTCTCTTTTAAAAATATTGGCTTTAAGCACATACCACATGATCAGCGCCTAGATTCTGGAGGGATTATTTTTCCTTGGCGCACAGCTAGGAAGTGTTCCTCCTAACATAGCAATGCCATAGGTCCAAGGTTTAGTTTATCAACCCGGGACATAGTTTTACTTAACCAGTTCACTTGGAAGGAGATTTTTCTGTATGTAGGTCCGGTATGGATTCGCCGTTCAGGTTTTCAGCACCCTCTTAATTTTTTATGACCTTGCTGACCGTTTCTCTCCACTTCTGTCACTCTTCAACACTACCAGTGTCAGTGGATCATTTTATGGTACGGTCGACCATCTTGAGATCGCTTCTGATTCTTATTGAGCACTTGCAAAATGTTGAATTTTTTATTTTGCCAAATGTTGGTGAAAATTGCAACACGCTTTGTTACCGACGTATCATCTTGGCACTCTTGGTCACAAACAGTTTTTGGAACATCGTTTCTGAAGGACAATTGCATGGAGATTGCAATAAAAAATAGTACAACTTTCTAAAAAATTGTATTGCTTGCTTAATTTACCCGATAAATCTTTTAACATTATATCTGCGAGTACTAGGTATTTGCAAGTCGAGTGAACCTAAAGTATTTTATATTTAAACCAGAAAATCATGAGAGAAATCCGATGATTTTCACTTCAGGTCTTTGACGCCTAAAATCTGTTTTGTATGAGATCACCTTGTTCCCCCAAAAATAAGCATACCTAGAATTATTGTGTGTCGGAATGCGCTAATCTGAGCGCAGGGCCCGCATTTTATTTGAAAACTCGGGTCCTTAAATTTAACTTAGATTAAGAGCTTGGGGCTTCAAATTCCCAGTACTTTTAAAATTTTACAGTGAATTAAAAGATTGGAAAACATGCTCCGTAATGACATACTTGATTTATGAAAAATCCACCTGCGATATTGGTTGAAAATTTACAGGAGGTTATACTAACTTCAGAAACTGATAATAAATCCTAATATTAAAATCACGCGACAGTTGAATAATTCAACGTGCATTTTTAATAAATCATGTAAGTCCTTCAGAAGCATGTTTTGCGAATTTTTGAATTCATGCTAAGGTGACCTTAACATATAAGGTTGGAAAAGTTCAGGTTTTTGATAACTCTAGGGTTAAAACAGTTCAACATTCGCGCCTTACGCTCAAGTTATCCCAATTTTCAAAACCTATCAGTACAGCTTTGCTCAGCCCGAACCAGGATTGATTAGTAAACCCAAGTTTGCCAGAATGTTATACTATTTTTCACTAATTCTTGCATTAACTAACGTTCCTTGGTAGTATTACTTGGCACCAAACCAAATACCACGAGCAGTGGAGGCTGTTCGTATAAAAATTTAGAATTTAGTTGAATTTCGCAATTCAACCCTCCTATATTCTAATTCAGAGTTTCTTTTCGACTCCACACTAAATTTTAGCTGAATATATTAGAAATCGGTATGGTCACCCCTTAGCTCCCCTCTGGTTACTTTTTGTTCATATTTGACTTTATATTATTTCATGCGAAGCCATTAAGTATCACCGTTCCGAATTTCAGCTTTTTGCGACAATCTATGAAAATCGGTATGGGTCACCCCAACGGGTCCCGGCTTTTAAAAATTTTACCAAATTTCACTTCATATTCTTCCATTACGGGCCATTAGCAGCCTCTACACCAAATTTCAGCTCTATTGGATGATTTTGAAAAATCGGTACGGGTCACCCCCTCGGGTACCTCTGGTTGACAAATTTTCCAATTCAATTTCATATTCTTTCATTAGGAGCCATTAGCAACCTCTGTACCAAATTTCCGCTTTGTACGACGATTTTGAAATTTTGGTGCATAATATCCCACCCACTCCGATGACCCCCATGGGTCAACCACTGGACCGATTTGGTCCATCTTCGAACTCGTTCCCTAACTTTGTCCAATATGCATATGGTAAAAATTTCAGGTCAATCGGTCAACTCGTTCGAGAGTTATCGAAAGACAGACAGACAGACGGACAGACATGACGATTACATAAGCCCTGGTTCGGGCTCAAATTAGAAAGAGAAGATGCTTTTATCTTGTGACAAATAAACTTAAATTGGTCCCATGTAAAACTGCGTTCTACATTTGAAGGACTAGCATTTGAGAAAAATTAATGTTAATTTTTGCACCTGTGCTTTCGAAGAAGAAATTCAATTTCCTATCTCGCTTAAGCCAAAATACGTGGTTTGTAAAGACAAAGACATCGAAAAAACCCGAGTTTGTCTAGGAAAGTTAGAGTCCATTAGTTTTTTGTAGGCTAGTATGTTTCCTGGACTTTTTTCGGGGGGGGCGCAGTCGACTAACTTCTTTTATCATATTTATGATATTAAAAATTTTAACAAATTACTTAAAATATTATATTATAATATTATATCTGCGACGCGTGCGCCCGTCGGCGCCTCAGCGCCTACCCTCTTCTACCCTCGCCAACCCTCTCCCTGCCCTACCCTCTCCCTGGCCTTGTAAGAACGCGATTGTTTAATTTACTGTGTGTGTGTGTGAATTACTTTTAAGATAAGAAATTGAGATTAGAACTTATATAATTGTTTTCTATATTTCTAAGTTTGGACCAGTTTCGTTAACAGAAATTAATTTGTGCATGCACAAGAAAGCTCTGTGCGCCTAGCGGCGCGATCACACTTTGCCGCCTTGAACATTTCCCCCTAACAAATGTATGATACATTTGTATGTTACCATAATTAGTATTTATAATTAGTATCTTGCTCCAACCTGGTTAGAAGTAAAAATAACGCTTAGAATTATCCCAATTCATAGGAAGGCCGAAAATGCGTTGTATATAAAGACTATTTTAAGCCCTTAAGGGCTGAAGCCTTTATTATCTCATGAGTCATAACGTAAAGCATGCAACTAAACCGGCTTCATGCATAAGTAACGTCGTTAAGAACATGATTTTGATAGTATTTATAACAAATTACCTATTTTACATAAGCGTGAAATACCGTAACTGAGGAGAAATTAAGACCTAAAGCTAAAATTACGTCCTTTGGTTCAGGGAACGTTCGTATACTACGGGATTAAAAAAACGCTGATTTAAAGATCACCCACCCCTTCCCTATCCCATGTCATGTAAAGCCTATGTACATATCTGTAACTGGAGTAAGATACATACATACGCGACCGAAAACCAACCAGTGACCTTTTTGGCGACGTAATACGTGAACGAATCAGCATTTGGAATGCTCCACGCAACCGGTCGCTTTAATGTTGACTTTGTACCCAAGCTACTTTCACATTTCGTTCGGGATAAATTCACACTCGAAAAAGGCAGCCATTTATCTTCTATCCTTGCCTTCGTCACGACATAATTTATTTCCTTAGAAAATGTTAAGTTGTCACATTTTGAGATAATGTAGGGGGATTCGGAGTGGGGGTGGTTGCCTGGGAGAGTTGAGACGCCAGGTTTACCTATTTGAGGTATGTAACAATTATGTATTTGTGAATTATTTCATGGAAGTTGTTGTAAATTTTGGAAGATTTGTTTCGCTGGTTTTAACGTAATGAATATGTAATATTCGAATTATATTTAAACATGCAACATTTGGACTAATTTAGATCGTTACGAAGGACAATTGCGAACTTTCAAATTACTCAAAATCAGGCGTTTACAAGATAGATCCCTAAAACGGGCGGCTTAGGTGAAGCCAAGGGAAGTGCGATTAAAATAGTCGCAATAGCAACGAACCATAGCAATATGCAATACCACCACGTGAGCAGTGATACATGCATTTATGAATATTGCGGCCATTTCTTATCCGATCTTGATTATCTCAAAGTTAATTGAAAGCTAAAAATATTTAGAAACTTTTTTCACAGTACATTTTTGATTTAGGTCCTCAATTTTTTCGTATAAAGCAAAGTCACTTTTTGGAGGTTGTTTTTTGAGAATATCTCAGAAATGGGTAGGCTCACAACCGACCAGAGTTGGAATCCAAAAATAGACCATCATAATTAACTCTCGGAACTTATTTCACATAAATCGGTTAAGAAATGGTAAAGTAATGTGATTTTGTCAGTTTTGAACGTTGTAGTAAATGCATACTTAGGTGTTTTTTAATCGTTAGATCACCATGGCTTCACCTAAGAAAAAGGTGCCTAAGTTTAGAACAAAATTTAATTTGTGTTCTTTTGAAATGTGTACGAGTATTGAAAAATGAGGCATTGAGTAATTTGAGTTTGTTTTACTTTAATAATTTAGGTACCCTTTTCAACCTACTTGTGACCTTAATAAACGTTGGACTCGGAATTTTTTTTACAATTTGAGGTGCACAATTTATTTTAATTAATTTGCATGGATACAATTTTCTTATCCGATTTTTAAAGATGGAGTTTTAATTTGTCAAAATTTATAGATTTAGTGATCACGAGTTTTTCTGAAATGATTACAATCCCATTACCAAATTTGATTTCAAGCTGCAACCCCGCTTAAATCTAATTGGTTGATGGAACCCTACAGTTATTTCGGTGAGTGAATATAAATTTAAAGAAATTCGTGGTTATGTATGCATAACTTAAAAAAACATAATTATGTATGCATAACATTATGCATAACCTTGAAATTTATTAATCAGTTCATTTAATAATCGTTATAGATTGAAAACCTACCTGACAACGTTACTCCAATGCGGAAGTTCACTACAACGTTCTACATAAAGGACAATAAAGGACACCTTGTAGCCGGGTACCGTTCGTATTAAATCATTTATAATGTACTCTGCAATGAATTATTTAGTTTTAATTAAGTAAAAGCAGAAGTTAGAATCTAAACGTCACTTTGACTCCATATTTTTGCATGTTCTTCTTTCCCCAAAATCATTAGTTCCAAAACGATACAGATAAAGGATAAGGGGTTGATGATATTTCTAAATTTTGGAAATACGTTACATTTTTTATAAAGTTTAAAAACTATCTGGTAATTTCTACTCATAAGCCCTGTTCCAGATTGGCTATACAATTTTAAACCTCATAAGGAATTTTGCAACGATTATTCGGATGACGTTCATGAATTTGTAGGGCAAAAATTTCAATTTTCTATACCCCACTTAGCTCCTTTAGCATGTGCCACTTTCACGCATATATTAATGTAGTATGAAGATATGATTTTTTTGTAGAGAATGAATACAAATCCAGGAATACGAAATAAAGTTCAGTTCGAGAACAAAGCTTTCGTTCTAGTACATTTGCTTTAGAGTTGTTTGTTAATATATATAAAATGGTCTTTAAAATGCAAAACTTGTAAACAGTGAAATTAAGGTGTTAGCCCGATTAAACTGCAATTATGACACGATTGAGCAGGAAGATGTGGTATTTTTCAAAAGAGCATTTTGTACGAGGAAAAATCTCGAATAACCTGACTCCGTTGGGGTTAACGTGCTTTTATACTTTAAACGTATAGTTTTTGGAACTTTTTTTTAATTTCTTACAATTAAAATATTTTAATTTTGATTACCCCGTTAAATTTCAAGGTATCCGTAAGTATGAACCTGTTCTTGACGGTAATTGTCCTTGTAAAAATTGTATATTTACAAGATAAAACTCCACAATCTGATAAATACTAAGATATTTTATTTCTTGTTTACGCGAAACTAATTTTCGCACGGATCTTGAATTGCGTTGATTTTGTTAGGCTTGTAGTCGAATCATCTACCATGTAGTCTAAGCTTGTCTAAAATGGAATATCTGGTTTTCCTAATAATGAGAGTATTATTATAATAATGGGGACAAAAATTGACGTGACTAAGTGATGAAAATTTCTAGTTTTATTCAAACACGGGCATCATACTTTTAGTGATGATTTCCAACAATGTAATAATTATTAAGTTTAAATTTACTTTCAGGGATTAGATTCAACAAGCTAATAATCACCGTCTTAGTGACACATGACGACTTGATAAGTTAAAATGAGCTAGAAAATATTCAAAGTATTTTAAGATCCATGAAACAGATGAAAGGTATTCCTCAGTTTCGACAAAATCAATTACAAGAAAGTCCAAACACTCGTATGTATTAACCATATCCACGAAAAAATATTTTCTTTAGGGTGCATGCATAACGTGTAATTAAATATATAAAAAGTACAAAAATAGAGAATACAAGAAATAGAATAGTTAAAGGTTTGGGGAGAGGTTTGTCGCATTAGATTCCATAGTTTAATCTTGCAAAGCAGCTGCATAGTTATTTGTTCTCGAATAAAAAGACAACGAAATACAGACCAATAGAGACACAAAAAAAGTATAAAATTCGTGTACCCGTACATGCTTTTGATGTAGGTATTCTCTTCTAATAATATGTATGTTGGCAGAATTTGTTACGAATCGCTAATTTACACCCATTAAAATAAAATCTCTGGATTTTAAACTGACCAGGAATCCATTTTTTACGCTAGATATCGTATTGAGTTATATAAAAAAAGTATCACTTGAATAATCTACCATTTAGTCTTACTTGGCCTACAATGAAACACCTTAAACTTCGAATCCTACGCAAAAACTTGGGATTTTTGCAATTATGTATGTCTAGTTTTAATAATTTTGATCTTTAAGGAAGGCTTAATAAAATATGTTGTTAAGCTTCGGACTGAATTAATGTCACGAGAATAAACAAAAGCTAGATTTAAATATTGACGTAAATATTTGCGTTGGCCGAAATTGGGAATTAAAATGCAAAACTCATAGCAGAAAAATGGACACACTGAATTTGCACATACATACATATGTATACAAATTTCAATATGTGGGAAAAGACACATCTATTTTTCTATACTTATACCTTTATCTGTTATGCAAATTTCGAAATCTCCTCTATCTATCATCTTTGATAAAACGGTAATTTTTCAGAGATGAATAATATTTCCCTGTTTTAGATGTGTAATTTACCGGTAGACACATCTAAATAGAAAAATATGTTATTTTCATTTAGTCTCTCCAATTTTTCCAGTTTACTTTCCTCCGACAAAATCACTTAATATGAATACGAATTTTCTACTTAATCAGTTAAATATTTATGTAGGTTAAATCTGATTCTGGGTTGAATACTTATTTATAACGACTGGTCCGCGAGGGAATAAAATTATGCCAAAGTGGAATGGTTTCATAAACCAAATTTTTTTCATGGGAAATATAGACTAACAATTTTGAGCCTGAAAATTAAATCGTACGAGATAACCTTTGAGATTAATAATTATTCTTCGCGTTAAACACGTTTGCATATTGGTTCATTAAGAAATAAGAGACTCTTATTTTGCTATGGATTATTTGGTTTTAATCGGCATGCAGTTCATGTTACGCAGATAGTATTAGATGTGTACTTTAATATGTATTTAAGGTCCAATTGTGTAAGGTTTAATGTTACTAGAATTTACGAATTAATGTCCTATTTGAAACTTAAAAATACTTTTAATCATATATATATTTTGTATATTTATTATGAATTTAAAAGTGCATTATTATGTATTTACGTTTGCATGGAACTTGTCATCGACTTTGGTTTAGAAATACTAAATTATGTATATTTAGTTAAACAGCACATTTTGTAAACTAGTTTTATTTTTGGACATAATAATAAATACTGAAACACATTTTTTATATTTATTTGAATAAAAATTATTTGTTAAGATGGCATATTTTCCTGCGTGTTTCTATGCAAATTACTGATACGAAAAATAAAAATAAAGCTTATTTTAAGCATTGAAGGGCTAAATTTCCATATCGCATGCGAGTAAACCGGTAAGCACAGTTCCGTGCATTAAGATTGTCATCAAAATTATGACTACTGACACTTTTTGACACTGTCACCATGTATGTTAGCCCGCGTGAGATACGGCAACCAAGAGTAACTAAAATGATGTCGTCACTAATGAACGTACCCCTGCAGGACAAAGAGAACCACCCGCTGGCAAAGTTTTTGGTGTAGATTGTACTTAAATATGCATTATCATGGGTTCATTTACTTAGTGTACAAACTACACTCAATCGGTGACTTTAATGCTAAATTTGTACCCAACTCTATGTATATACTTTCACTTTTCCTTCTGGATAATAAATCAACGCCGGAAATAGGCAGCCATTTATGTTTTGTGTCCTTGCTCTTGTTATTACGTAAAATAACTTATTTCCCACTTGAAAATGTGAAGCTATAAAATACAAGTTAAGATAAAATGGGGGGTGGGGAGTTTGAGGTGGGGGCGGTTAAGTGTGGTGTGTAGCAGTGAAGAAAGCAGGTTTATACTAGTTATTTTTGGTAAGATGTCAATTTATTGATGAAATTTTCTGATAATTTTAATACATATATATTTTTGTACTATACCGAATAATTTGGAAATTATGTAAATATGTTTAATTATTCTTATGCTTTGAATCAATTTATGTAGATTGTTGTTAAGCAAGATTGTCAACTGCGATGGACCGTATTATGTAGAATTGGGCGTTTCAAAGGTACATAACTTTGGAGCGGAAATGAATTAGAGTTTTATTTAAATATAGAAATATGTAATTTTAGTAAATATGTGTTTCTTCCAGAATTTAGCCAGCTTCTCAACAAACGAGTGAACTTGGAATAACTCGGATTTGGAAATTAATAAAAATTCGAGGTACACTATTTTTGAAAGAAATGAATTTGTACATGTACAATTTCCCCGTCTAAATTTTGATGGATCTTAAAGTTTTAATTTCTAAAAATGTTTCGTTTTAGAGCAACAAAATTTTCCTGAGAAATTACCACGTGTAATTCACCCGTTCCTTGGGTTCTAGTCGGAGTGGCGATTAATTATATTTATTCAAGTGGGAGATATATATTACGGTGAGTGTATATTTATTAGTTGAAAAAAATAGTTCGTGGCTATGAATAATTTCGAAAATCATTAGTGATTTCGGTGTATGATCTTTCTAGATTGAAATTTGTAACGGAAAAAGACATTTTTACGCGGACTACGCATTAATCAAAGATCTTGACGACGAAACAGGACAACATTCAGGGGAAAATCGTTCGTATTAATTTGATAATATGTATGAAATATTTAGTTTTAATTAGGTTAAAGAAGTAATTAGCATTTGGCCTCACTTTAACTACATATATTTGCATATTCTACTTTCCATTAAACGAAACCAAACCCTTAACTCAATGATACACATTTACATATGTACCACACCATGAAACATAAAAGCATGAATTACTTAGAAATTTTGGGAACGTCTTGTGTTGGTGCAGAGCTTATAAACATATTGGATAACTGAATTCTATTCAAACGCGGGGTTAACAAATTCTGAGAAACATTTTAAGCTTTTTCAGGAATTTTGCAGCCATTATTTTACGAGATTTGCGACCTTTCTTAATTCTTCTGTAGGCATTTCTATGCCCTACTGCCATTTAAAATGGAGCTTATTTAAACATTTTTATATCAAAATTTCCTCTGAACATTCGTGCCTAAATTTTTGCAATGCAAAAGATTACGCTCATAATAATATTATTTAAGTGTGCATGCAATCTATTTACATAGTTTTCCAGCAGCGAGTTTGTTTTACTCTACATTCTTTTTCCAAGTTTCGCATCTTATGTTCGGATCGTGACTAAATCTAATCATTTAGAGTTTAAATTGGGCTTCTTACTTTGAATAAAAGGGAAGCGCTGCATATAAATTTCATGCATACTGTAACATGCAAGAAATTTATTGGGGAATAACCTCAATCGAGGTCACAATGCGGCAATTTTTGTTGCACCCATGTTGCACCCTAACTTTTCGAAAATTGAAATTGACAGGATTTTCATTAGCTTGAAAAGCAATGAACAGTTTGAAAAGTTGGGCAGATTCAGATAGTCGCAACAGCATTATATTTACAGGATAAATTGGAAGTTGGGCAGAAACAGGAAACTTTACGATATATTTAGTTTACCAATCACTTATGCAGAATATCCTTTGGTTCAACCTTCCATACACTTATCATTGACAAGATTTTGCACCTTTCTTATTTTGCATGATTGAGGTCTCCCACAAGACAGGTTAGGATGTGGGGTCCACAGAGTAGCACACCTTGGAGGTCACTGCCAAATTCTCAAGGTATCATAACGATTTTTCAAAACCGTAAGAATACGACCTGGTAGAATCCACGGTCAGTGAAAAATGGACGCACGTAAAGCAGTCTGTAATTTTAAAACATAGAATTATTCTCATTTTGCAGAACACAATATTAAAGTACTACTGTGTACAAAGTCGTACTTTTCACAACTAAAAGATTAACACACCCAGAAATCGATTTTTCAAAGAGTTTTGATGACCAGAAAATGCTGGTTCTCTTCACATTCTTGACGTGATGCTTATTCTTGAGCCTCATAATCTTAGTCGGTTCGTGGTTGATGGTCCATACGGCGGACTTCGCCATTACACAAAGAAATTGCACACATTTTTATTGTTAGTTTTTCATTCTTTACAAACATATGTAAAAGAGAAAATAGTGACAAACCTACCAGCTTTACTGGAAATGCATTGCGGTGCTCCTCGAGGCGTTGGCCAATTTCCAACATATAGTCGGCACTACGTGACGACTTCACACGATTTTCAGGTCAAAATCACGAATGTTCGCAGTCTCCCCCTGTGACTCAAAGAGGGGATTTTTCGGGCTTTGTGGTACTGGGATTCCGGCAAGGTGAACACCAGAACTTCAGAAACAATTTAAAAATATAGACAACATTTACGCGCGAAAGCTAGAGCAAGCTTTGTCATACAGTTACAACTAGAAAATAAGTATAACAAGTTCAAATATTTAAGTTCTCACCTCACAGAAAAATAGGGTACCATAGACAACGCACTCAATTGAAGAAGTAACTAACAGATCAGTTTGATATTTCCGTATTTTATGATTGAATCCTTATATTTGTTATACGGGCCCAATCCCGGAGAAATTACATCATTAATTAGTTCAGATGCCAAGTGTTTCTCAACTAAAAAAGTACCTACTGATACACAGTAGTCATTTAGATTTTTCATGCCTCCGGTGAAGAATTTTCCATCTGCTAGTTTGCATAACTCACTCTTGTCAAAGTGACAATTCATTTCCAAGCCTTTCACAAGATATTCTGATAAACAAGAACAGATACCTACTATGAGTATTAGTGTGTTGTATTTCGTAGCCATGTCAAACGAGAAATCATTAATGATAATCCGGCTCGGTGTTAACAGATTTTTTTTAATGGAACAACGTCAGTCGGTATGAATCCTCACCAGGAGGGAACAACAGAAGCGGCATTTCTTCTCTGTGTAGATGTCATTATTTGCAATCGTTTTAAGTAAGGTGTAAAGAAGATATAGGTATTAATTTGTGCTAACTTTTCGCGTAATATTTTCTACGTATGTAAAGTCTTACTTGCCTATCTTTCACTACTCATTCCCTTTTGTAGAACTACTGACAAACAAACAATAAGCACAACTTATTCGTATGAACAGTACGATTGACAAAGTAAATTTAATGCACTCAAATATTTGAAAACGAAGGTGTGTGATGGTTCCAGCAATTAATAATTAGGGGTATGAGAATATGTACATTTTTACATTCTTAGCATGTGCGACTTTTAACTGTAAAAGTTGAAATAACTTTCCCGGTACGAATTTAGACTCTAGATTGAAAATATTTTAGAAATTCGGGACACAACTTCATTTTTGACAAGCTATTTTGTTCACGTTGATTTTGTACTACTTTTTGAAGCGAGGGAGGTTCGTCGTCGTTCGTTCGTTCGTACGAGCAGTCTATCCCACAGTTTTACAACTACTAGTTGCTCCACCCCCAAAGATTTTTAACCATTTACGGCCCATTACCAAGATTTATCAGTAAGATTCCCGCTGTTACAATGTATCCGTGGTCTACTATCCCAGCCGTCACGTCGACCATTCAATGTAGGGCAACGCATTGCAACGCGAAGCCGGCATTTGATTAGACGCACATACCCCTCGGGAATATAATTTGGGACTCATTTCGTTTTGCTTAAGTTATTTAAATATTTGAATAAAATCCTGATTTTTCCTATCGTAAGCTTTCTCAAACACAGCGCTCCATTAGCAAGTCTCATCGGCCATAACCGTTTGTTAATATTAACAAACTGTGCAGTTTTTAACCACATATTAGTTTCTGTAGTCTGCCAAGTGTGTGCATTAAATGAAACGTGTATAATTACCAGAAATGAAACACTCACAACAATTAATATACTAAAATTGAGCTTTCGACTCCCTTTTTTAGTTTGTACACTTTATGTCTCCAATTTTCGCCTAATACCGATTGCAAAGCAATTGCTGCATTACTGTACATGTAGCATGATCGTTAAAATTAGTATTTGGCAATGATTCCACTTACGCCGAATGTAAATAATTATAAGTAACAGTAATCTGACACCGGCAGCACATATTCGTCTGTCGCTCTTTTCTATCGAACATGCCGTCTAGCGAAACATTAATGTTAGTATGAAGCGTGTAAAGAAACCGAAACTATCCATACTGAACGCGTTCCACCCTGCTTCAGTGTCGAGGTGGTGATCTGTGCTTGGTGTAACACCATAATTTGACTTCTGGGTGCACTTTGAAACTTAACTTTTGTAATCGAACCTCGCGTTATACTTCGACCATCCTCAGTCATGATGATTGCCATAACGTATGTAATTGAAAACGTTCATCAGCCGAAATCTCGATTGACAGACAGTTTGGCGAAAGCCGATTTGGCGAAAATAAATTTTCGCCAAAGTGGTAAAAAAAATATGATGAAAGTCCCGGATGGCGAAATTTTTGTCACATATGGCGAAAATTAAAAACTCGTAAAAGCACCTTTGGAGAAATATAAATTTTGCATTTAATCATGTCAAACGCCTTAAAATTAAAACAATTGTATATATAAACTATTAGATAATTCAAATTCCAGAAAATTAGGACTTATAGTCTGGAGAGCTTCTGGCAAGTTTGGATAATCAAGTTACCAATTTTTCATTATTAGCTCGAGTCCTATATTTACTCATTACTTCGCGAAAAAAGTGATCCAATCTCCTATATTTTCTTCTTTTGTACGGGTAGGACTGTCAATCAATTTTATAAACATCTACTTTTATTTACATCCGTAAATCGAAGTTTCAAGGAACACCTCAAAGTCTACTATAATTTGGGAAGGATTATAGTTTTTGACCTGGTCTTTTATGTATAAACTGAAAATTTGATAACATTCCTTTGTTTTACTGAGGAGAATTCGATAACGTGCTCATTCAAATACATTAAGATATGAAAATTAAGAAAATAGGTTCATAGAAAATTCTTGTAGTATTATCTTTATGATTTAACATACTCATAAAATCTTCGTTTTCGCCAAATGTAACATTTTTTTCGCCAAAAGGTACTTTGAAACCCTTGTTCTAAAAATGCCGTAAAGTGGGTGAAATTTCTTTTTCGCCAAACGGGATTTTTCTTTGGCGAATTTTTTTCGCCAAAAGGGTTTTCGCCAAACTGTCCGACTTCCGAAATCTCATACCTATTTAGAGTCTTATAATTCTTATTCCTCCCGTGTTTATCTTTATAATTGCTTTACCCATTGCAGTTGAGTGTCTGATGTTTCCATAGTGGATATTTTCTATTTTAAAAATGTGTATACACAAGAGAAAATTTCCAAAAAATACAAGAATTAATAAAATATAGGGTCAATTATCCGGTTCTTGTTTGGACCTAGCAATTTTTTGTTATTCTTTTGAGTTTTTGAAGTCCCGTTAGGCTTGTATTCGAATCATCTATCATTTAGTCTAAGTTGGTCTAAAACGGGCTACCATAGGTTTTGAAGACAAGGTTGATACCAGTATGCAATTATTCTATAAAGCTGTATGTTTGTAAGACATTAATACACACATAGGTAATTTAGGGATTTTTGAGATTATAATTCGATTTAGTCCACGGTTTCGGACATAATTATGACATTCCACGAAGACTAAATCCAATATTTAGGTCGGCTTGAATAGATATTCGTTTAGTGTTACTTAAACAAAATAACTGCCGTTCGGCTAAACAAATGTACATACACTCTAAAAAATATTTACCCCAGCCAGTGTAAAACCTTACACGAGCAGGAACTAAAAGTGATCCTGCTCTGAGCAGGGAATATCGACTAAAAGTGATAAAAGGTAACCAACTTTGCCTGTATTAGGTAAAGGGGTAGACCCGTACCAGATGCATGCCTAGATGCATGCCTGAGCTGGGTAGAGTTCAACTCTACACAGGGCAAACTTATCCCCGCTACCGGGTTACTACTTTACTTGTACATGGGTTAGCTAAACCCTCGCCGTAGTTGTAATTAATTATACGCATTTCGTAAATTCAATTAATTGAAATTTAATTCATTTATTCTTATTCATTACACATCATTAAAACAATGGAATAAAACAAATTAAAACAAAACATTTTACGAGTTACAAATAGTATGAGTAATATATTTGAAATATCATAGCCGTGGAAGAATTTGCCCAATGAGTGCCTGAATAACTGGGGTGACTATTGAGTTATCATCAATTGGTTTCCCAGCTATTCCATGCTCAAAAAATAGCCACAAATTTTTAGATTCTACAGGCAGAGGTAAATAAAAAACAGTAAAACATTTTAGGCACGTGTCTAAGGCTACCAGAAAGCTATTTCCACAAGGAATAGCAAATTTATCAAGAATTACAAAAAAACTATCAATATTTAAGTCGAACGTAGATCCGAGCGCTAGAATACATGGAGCCACAGCAGTATTTTCTTGTAAAATGTCGGCAACATGTGTATTTTTCTGAAACGAATCAAGTCACATATTTTGAGCTACATAACATATTTAACTCCAAATTTAGATAGGTGTATATAGATCATTTAGTACCGATCGAAATATTATCATGCTATTTCTTGAATCTAAGTCGGAAGCCTTTACTGTGCGTCGTCGTTTTGGTTTGCGACTAGTGTCATTAGTTTCGTTCAAACTTTGGGCTCGATCGTTTGTATTATCGACCATTTTTCTAGCAGTTGAAGGAAGAATGTGAGGCAGCAGACAATAGGCGATAAGAGAAATATCATCTGAAATGAATATAACAATTAAATTAATGTAGTACTCTGCTGTGTAATAATGGAAAAATACCACCTACCATCAGTCAAGTCGCACCTTGGCTTTTTAATTCCAAGCTTCTTGTCGTAGTCAATATCACTCTCCTCAGCGTACCGAAACAGTAACTTTGATGCGTTTGGCCAACGGTCATAAAGAATCAGTGAAAGCCCAGGATGACGAATGTTAAAATCCTGGACAATCTGGAAATCAAACATTGATATAATAATAAATTATGAGACACATTACGAGAGCAAAAGCGTGCATGACTGATTACCATTCCTTCCAAATCAAATAGTCTTGGGATAACAGTTGCAATGTCACGAAATCCTGCAATATTTCCAGATCGCATTTTGTCGCGAATGACTGTACGGCGCATAAATACTGTCGTTTTCATTAATGCTGGAATGTCGGGTCCATTATTATGTTTAAGATATGCCAACGTCTTATAATCAACATCGGGATTATCTGTGCAAAAATTAGCGCAAATTACTTTCTTCAAAATTATTAACGTAATTCGCTACTTTAATTTCACTCCGAATACCAAGTTTACCTTCTTCCTCAGAATCCCAGCAAAGTGAACAGTTATCTGACTCCATGATTACTTTTTCTTTATGCTTGTGCAACTTTTTTCTTTGACTCTTCAATCGCTCTTCAAGAAAGCCATGCGGGCCGCCTCCATGACTTGAATTAAAAAAATACATCTGCCAGCCAAATTCCTTTTTACTTGGGTGTCCCAAAGCCGGGTATTGGCGAACCAGATCTTTTGCAAGCTGTTCGAGAGCGTCTTTGCTAGGACTGTAAAAAATCAAATATTTTATGAATCAATTTTTATGAATTAAAATTTTGATTAAAACCATTTGCATTCATTGTGTCTACTAACTTGGATCCCAGGGTGCAAATAATAGCATCGACCAAGCAATTGACAATATATTGGCGATCCGTCCTTAGAATGAACTTGCTAGTAGGAATTTTGCAATTTATTACATTTCTGGCGCCTTCATTTTTCTGTAGCACCTCCTTCAAATCCTTGAATAAACAAAAATTGCTTACATTAAAGTGAGATTGTATACTTATTTATACTGTAAATATTTAAATCACTTACAAAACCGTAGTATTTCTTGTGACCGGATTTCCCCGCCTGTGGAATATCTCCAGGATAAATTGAGTCGTTTACATTCTGAAATGAAATCGTCAGTGTATATTTTGTCATCTTCATACAATAAGAATTACGAATTAAGAATTACATTAAGAATCTTATTACAATCAATGTAACCGGTTGATTGGTGGCAGGATTTTGTATAAATACAGATTCATCGAGGGCAAGAGATATCGGTTGATTTTGTGCCTGGCCGACATCGTGATCGGAAGCAATTTCATTATCATTCAGTCCTTTATCTTGTGAAAACGGTGGAATTAATAGCGGAGGATCTAACATCTATCAAATAATCAAAACCAATTGCTTAAAATGATGACAATGTAAATTAAATGCTTACAATATTACCATAATAATTTCCTTCGGGTAGCTTCTGTTACAACTAGAGAATTCCTTTCGACTTTTGGATAGTAAACTCGGAGAAAGTTGAAGTCCTCGTTCGTTCATCTCGACCTCATCCACAAGTGATGCACTGAACAATGACGACTGCGATTCCTATAAAAATTTAAGACCGGCGTAGATTATACATAAATCTAAATAAATCGCAACTAATAAACTATTTAACAATTCAACAATTAATTTCAAAGGGTTTAATAAGAAGGCACACAATAAATATAAATTGTATTAGATATATTTCACAGGCAGCATAATAAACTGTTTTAAATCATTATCAAACGAAATAGAGGAATAGAAGCATTGAAAATATTTAATGACATCGTAGTTCACCAGTTCGATATCCGTGCTTTCTTCCAGTTCAAAACAACCAATCTTAGCGTTGAACGAACTATTGTATTTTGCAACTAAGAAATAGCACTCATCATCATCTATAATAATAGATTTTATGCTGCCAAAAACCGAGGACTGAGTATCATATTCCAATAAAGCAAAACTTCCTATCTCAAAGATTGATCCATTTCTAGTTATTTTGTCAACTATTGAAATTTCCTCACTACTCTTCTTCATCAATCTTTCTCCTACAATATTATTATCGGAAATTTGAGATAATTTGACAATTTCTATTTCACTTGTAGTAAAACTGTCCTGAGAAAACGTCTCAGTAGCTAGTAATTTGAAACAGCGAGATAATTGAAAGCGGTATGCAAGGGATTTCGGAATGTTCTTAAAATTACCCATTGTATGCGCCACTGTCTTAAAGAACTTGTGTCTAGCTTCAAACGTCATGCTCCAAAATTGGCGAAGCGGTCCAATTTGGCTTATTGCATGTGCGTAGTGCACCATGTGGTGGTGCTTAGGTTTGAGAGGTTTTTTGAATAGTACTTGATAACTATGAAGAAATTCAGAAATTAAGGATTCCAGTATTAAAACTCCACCCTTTGTAATGTTGTTCGATAATAGTATGCAAACAATTTCTTGGAACAGAAGAAATAATGACCAGATCTTGTCACCATCATCTACCAAATCTCCTACTAATAATGGGAAGTAAAGAATCAGACATAGATTTTGGGAAGCATTTTGTCCTGCTTTTGTCTCTCCCTTCATAAATGACAATTTTATTTGTGAGGGTCTACTTTTAGAATAATGCCTGCCAAAATCGTATGACTCCAATCTGTGATTAAGTTTGTCAAATGTCAGTTTCCCTGATTCAATTAAATGCATAATGACAAGTTTAAATAAATCAGGTGCGACACCCTCAAACAGATCATGCATGATATCAAAGACGTAATTTTTGGTAACATGAAAATAAGGCAATTTGTTGAGAATGGATTCGAAATTTAGACCTGTTTCGCTCAAATTATTTCGCCCTATATCTAACTCGAAATTATCCTTGTTTCTGGTTTTGGACTTGTCTGCTAAAACAGAAGTTTGGCAATCTTTTTTATGCATCTTGCAACTACGGCAAGGCCAGTTTGCATTAAAGCCCTCCGAGAAACCCAATAAGTAATGCAACCCGAGGTTATCTCCGCAAACCTGTGCCAATACAATTTTTACATTTAATTCTTCATTATTATATACAAATTTTATCCCATTCTTCCAAAGATCTAAAAGTTCATCATAAATTACTTTAAGCACTGCATTTGGAGTGCATAATTTCAAATCCTCCGACTTTAAGGTGACCAATAAAATTATGCCATCAAGTTTCGCCTGATAGTGCTGAGGCATGTCATTAATGCAAAAATAAAAATTGGCAAGTTTATGCTTGCCACTTTTTGATCCTAGAGGGTTTGCGACCTCGGCATCATCATAATAAAGAGTTATAAATATAATATCACGGGCGTTATGAAAATTTCTAACTAGTTTTCCATCGCGTAAACAAGAGTAAAATTCTCCGTTATATCTTTTGCCAGTTTGTAAGGTGGAGTAGAACCCGGGTTTATTTAATAACTGTTCTACTGACGACCTAATCGGAATATACTGCATAGTCACACATTCATAAACTTGCTTCCTTTTCCGACTTTTTGTCGCTTTAAAAACGATATCAGTATCAAGGGTAATTTCATTGGGACTAAACATAAGACGGTTTTGTAAAAAATACTTGTCCATCTTGTATTTACTGCTAAATTTATCAAAAATTGAAATCAGCCCATCCATTGATATTAAGTTAATTAGTTGTCTGTCATTTTTATCTTCTAGTTTAACAAATTCTGTCTCAGCTAATAATTTGCAACTTGTAATAGTTTTTTCAACTATATTCTTTACTGCCTTTAAAATGGAATTGCAAGTTGACATTGGAATTTTGCCCGATTCTAAAATGCAAGCGTACAATTTAGTTACCGTGAATTCCAGATTATCAAATGCTTGGCGATAACAACTATCCAAATCTTCGCTTAGATTAACGTCTGAGGCTGGCTCTGAACTACCTGAAACACTACCTATGCCAGAGTCGGGTTTCGAAATATTTAAGTTGTAATTATTAAAATTCAAACTATTGTGCAACCTAAACACATTCCGAAAGTGTTTTAGATAAGCTCGCCGCTCGAAAAAACAGTTACAATGTGGACACTGATATTGGTCAACCCCTTTTAAATTATGCAATGACTTTAAATGTATGGATAAATTATTCAAACTAGTAAAACTAGAACGACACAGGAAGCACAGATAAACCTGGCCTGAAATAATCTTGCTGATGACCCTCCATAACTTTGCTCGGTGTCCGACACTAGGAATTAAGGGGATGAGGTCATCCTTCTGCAGCAACAGCAGCTCTTCATAGTCGATATGATTATCTAAAAAGTTTAATTTTTAATTATATCTTTTTACAAGTATTATGATGATTCATGCTACACTCACCTTTAAATTTATCGACATATTCATGCAGCTCGCACTGTTGCAGCAAACGCTCGACTTCCACGAAACTCATTTAATTATAACTTTTAAAAAGTGGTCAGAGATTTTGTTTAATCAAAGTTAAATAATTAAAATAATTAGATTAAAAAAACTGAACTGAACACAGTCCGCTCAGGAGGAAATGATGTGTTGCCGGTAGAAAAGCCAAGTAACACAAAGACCCTTACCGCCCATTATTTTTCACTCCACTCAGGGTAATTCAACCCTGAGTGGGACAAGTTCAACACAGATCAGATGTAATTTCATATACGTGTCATTTATTGCAGTTACCTTATTACGGGTTAGCTACTTAACTCTGTACGATACTAGTTTTACTACACACAGAGTAATCTAGAATCTAACTATTTCTGGGTTACGCAGATTTTTAACAGTGTATGTTCAAAAAATTTTGAGTAAAAATGCGAAGGAGTGAATACTCCTGATTTATTGGGTATAAAATCTCATAGTAAAAATGATTCCACCGGATTTAAAATTTCTAAAATCTGCGACATCAGGTTTTGTGTGGAAATGCATTAGCCAGGTGGAAACATTTCCCCCACCAGGTTTTGTGGCTAGCAACCCAAGAATATGCACACATAATTGCACATGTTTTGTATTCATGTTTATACATAAAATTACTTGAAAATATCTCAAATATCTTAGTCGCCCTCTGTTGACTTTAACGCTATGAAAAACACACTCAATGAAAACATGAACAGAAATAAACGAAATCTCATTTTCAATTATATGATTGTTTAAGAAGGACTATAAAACAAAATGTATATGATGTAACGGTAAATAATATTGTTTGTCAAGGTTTGATAAGATTTACATGGGTTGAAACTTCTACGATTGGAGAAGAAGTTGTTCCAAAAGTGGTAGTATTAGTCATAGTTTTAATTTCTGCCAAGTGTTTTGGGCACCCCTTAATTTTTATCGGACGAGTTTATGTATCGTCCCATATTTTATAATCTAATTCCCTCAAATGGGGAAGTATTCGTACAGATCTTCAGAGTGTTATGGAAAATTTTTCGAGTTGTCGAATTAAATTGCAAAAAAATGATAAAGGAATAGCTATGGAGTTGATATCCATACATATTTACATACTTTAAACACAAATTTGGCTGGTTTTAACTGGTTCTAACAAATTTTTATTGAGAGGGAGACAGGAAGTGCTGCATATTGAACATATATATATACATAAGGATACATTGATGTAATAAAAATGCGTCTTTCCAAGTATATATTTTCAAAAACAAGTAAGAAATTGTAAATGAATGAATGGAAAAATTTTAAACTCCCCCCTGCGAGCCCATAAACTTACATTATTAATTGTATAAATAATGTAATAACAATACAAAAGAATTGTAAATCCAAACATATTAAGGAGAGGTCGTGTGATTTTCCGTTACAAGTGGAAAGTCTTAAGGGAAAAAGGGAGGTTACGTTAAATCTGCATGGCAACATTAGGATTGTGCATGCAAAATTTCGAAATTAGCGAACATGATTACATTTCAAATTGCTTTCTATACTACATATGTAGTAAGGCGTGGCTAGCTTTTAAAATCAGGAATTTTCCAAAATTTTCAACATATTCACCATATTAAGGTTCTATGCTTGACAAATTGGTGAGGTCAGTAGCTAAATAAGGCGTTCTGAGTAATACGCTTCTTACTATAATTTCTATCTACTGTTGCGTGCGTTTCATACATATGTACTTTCATACTTAATTTTAATACTTATCTACTAACATTTGTTTTTTAATGAATAAAAAATTACGAAGTAAAGGTATTTAGCTATAGGACATTGGGCATTTGGTGACTGTGGCTTTCTACCAGTGAAAAGTAGCCACAGTGTGAAACCTAATCTAGCATAAAAATATATACATACAGTTAGTATCACATATACACATCCGCTTATTTAAGAAATTGCGAAATTTCCCTAAGCCTACACTATAGTACATATACATATAGTTAGCACCTTTAATATAATTGTAAGTTTACAAAGGTGCATTTCTTGTTATGGTTTTATGTTAGATTTCCAGAATCACTAGAACCCAAAGTATGTTACATCTAACTTGATTATCTAATTTTCCTAGTTAATGTTCACACGAGATAGTACATAAATAGTTTTAATTTCAAGTTTCTAGTAAATATTTAATTTAAGTTGATTAAGATTTTATACTGGGTTGAGTACTTAATGAGTGGTCCTCAAATTATGTATATGAAAGTGGAATAGTTAAATTAAACTTCTTCATGATTTATTTATCTGATAAATTTATCCTTATTTATGTAAATTATAACAATGTATAATTTTTAGCAGATTGATTTGAATGTTTAAAACAATAAAGACTGAAACATCCAGAAAGTAGTGATACATTTGTCTCCCACCTGTATGTAAATTATTGCCTGTGCATGCATATTTTTGCAAACGTACATACATATTTATGTAAATACATATGTGCAAATGATGGATACGAAGGAATATGCCAATACTTGCATAAATAAAGTTTTGAACGTTATAACCTACTGTAAAATAATGTATGTACGTGATCTATTATGCAAAAAGGAAATAACATTCTTAAGATAGTTTATTAATTTAAAAAAAAATTTAACAAAGCCAAATACGAGGCAAGATTAAAATTGTCCGCCAATCCAATAACTATTCACCAACCATCTGGGGAATTTGAAAACTTTGAATATATGTATTGTAGTCGTTTACTGTATGTGGCATTCAACTTATAAATATGGTGTCTATAATTAGATATGCAATTTTCTAATTTTGAATAGTGACAACTAGGACAGACATAAATAAAAATGCTCACATATTTATCTAAAATATAAATGACGTCAAGAAAAAAATAAGAATCGTTTATTGACTGCAGTATCTAAAAATATGGTATATTTTTTTATTTCCTAAGTTGATACAATTATATCAGGACGAATGCATACGTATTTAGAAGAAAAATTTGATTTTTATTTAAACCATGATAGATTAAACCAATCTAAAGGCCTAGAGCTGCAGCCACATCGATACGTCCATGATCAAAGGAATAGTTTGGGTAGTCACCTGGTCCAGGGAGTCCACAGATTCGGTCCTCATTCGAGAGAGTCGGGTGAACCGCAGAGGTAATGAGAGCGTCCAAAATATCATCAAATGTCCAAGTTGGATGAGCCGAAAGGATAAGGGCCACAGCTCTAGTCACGTGGGCAGAAGCCTAAATAAATTTTGCCGGAAATTATACAATTTGTATTCGAAATCATAATCAAACCTTACCAATGTCACATCCGTCGTGGTGCGATAGTTATCATATCCATACCAACAGGAAACAATATTGCTTCCAGGAGCGGACAATTCCGGTTTAAGAAGTCCATCAGGACTTGGTCCTCGATCGGAATTCAACAACACGGCATCAATCTCGCTCGTGGCTCCAACCGAGATCACGTCTGCTTGATTTCCGGGGGAGTAGGTCGAATTGCATAGTTCGGCGGATATCCGACCGGGAAGACTGGGATAATTCCGGCATTTCGCCACGCAGGGATGGCTGTATTAAACCACGTGGCGTCTGCCAGTGGACCTCCCCACGCGTTATTGATCACGTAGGGCCGCGGAGTTTCCGTAATCAAATATTGCGCGCATCGGATGAGCATATATTCTATACCAGAGCCTTGTGAATTCAATCCAGCGCAGGCGACGTATTTTGCTCCAGGCTCGACACCGACACCGTTGGCACGTCCCATAATGATCCCCGCGACTAGAGTTCCATGATCGTGGGGGTCAGATGGCCCCGACCGGTTGAAGTAAGGGTCCATCCAAACACCGGCAAAACTTTGGTTAAGGGCAACGTGTCCTCCATTAACGCCGGTGTCGATGATGCCGACGACGATGCCTTCACCAGTAATATTATTCGCCCATGCGACAGGGCGCGGATTTGGGCGACTCCCCATTGCGGCGTGTTTTGGTTCATGTCAGTGACGAATTCGGCCCCTGTTTCTGGCGGTGGAATTGCGACTATGTTTTGGGCGCGTAGCTTGAATTCTCCGGGGGTGGAGGCGAATGAGACCAACTTTCCTAAAGTTAGACCCTTAACCAGAATAATGTTGGAAGCCCAACAGGGCTCGGTGACAAGCCCGAGGGACGCTGCGATAGAGATGAAGGGGGCCTAGGCAGCGGAGGTGAGTCCCTTCAAGGTGGTGATGAGGGCGGATACTTTAGCGTCACCGGTGTGGGATTGAAGAGCTCGGTTGGCTTCGACTTGCCCCATAATTCGGGGAAGCTCGAGGATGGCTTCGGTTTTGCCGTTACGTTCAACAGCGTCGATCAGGGCGGGGTCCACGGTGCCGGCGTACGCGGCGGTGAGGGTGGCAGCGAGTAGGATAAGCAACTTCATGGTGATAGCCTTAGACTGATGGAAAAATTATTGTGAATATTCGATGCAAATTGTGCATGCTTAAATTAATAATTTGCGAGGTTAGCACTCAAACACTTATTTATTTATCTATAAACCTGATTAATCATTGCCTCGTCGCGTAGTGGGGAAATTTGGAGTTTGGTGAGGGTTATGTACGCATCTGCTCCACCGGTTTAGATAATGGGTGAGTCTTCGGTACATACATGATTAAGTTATGTAACAAGTTTAATTGGTGTCGCGAAAAGGATCAAACCCCAGGCAGTTTTAGGATAATATGGTTAAAAGTATCACACTTTTAGTATTTTTTATAATGTCATAAAAAATACTATGTGCATAAAAATGTTAAGTCATTGTGGTATCTTCGCACCTGTGCAAAAAAGCGGTTCTAGTTTCTCTTACATATCTGTTTGGGATAAAATCAAACCTTTTATTTAGAAAAAACATATTTAGCTTATTTCAAATTCATTCACTTGTGTTAGTATATGAATATTCTTATATACATCTACAGTTTGACGCCAATTGCAATAAATAGTTTTGGCAATGAATGAAGAGTTGGTCATTTAGTTAAACCTATTTACAAGATAAGATGCCTTGATTCGCACGTGGCCTACTTGCAAAGAAATGTCGTGGCACCCTATGTTAATAGGGAGCTGTACAAGAAAGCCGGCCTCGTGTGGGGTGACCACGTGGCGAAAAGTCTCGTCCTCTGGGGCGATGATGACGTCACAATAACAAACTTGATTAATGCACTGCACAATGAATTATTTAATTTGGAAGGAAATAAAGTTTTACGAAGTTTGAAAAGTTATGAAATATCTGCAGAAATTAAAGAGCTTGTATCCTCAGAGATGTATGCATTCGTCGACTCAGAAAAGCTGTTCGAAACCGCGAGGTCGACGCAACCATCGCTAATCGTGGTGAGGGACGTGCAATCTGTATTTCTGGATAAGGAAGTATATTCAGAAGGTGAGGAAAGTTATCCGTAGGGTAGTTATTTGGTGAACGTCACCATTTGGTGGGGTCGGGGACGAGTTTCGGTAAAAATGAAATGTTTGTATCCAAATTTCGGTGCTTCTTTACCGTGTAAATCGTATCCCCCTTTTGTTCCCCAATGAATCTCAAACGATGAGGGCATTCATTACGAGTTACATAGCAGGACTTGCTAACGTTAGAAAAAAAATCCAATTTTGCAAAAATACATGACTTAAAAAATTATTTGGTGACTTGCGCCTCTCCACGGTTTATATTTGGTCCGAAATTTTGTTTTCAAAAAATTATTTCACTATGTAGACATGATCAACTATAATGAAAACCCTCAGTAACAATTTAAAAACAGTTATGAATGGTACATTTTTCGACCCAATTTTTTAATAAATATTGATCATGGATTTACTTATGCATTGCAGGCTTTTATTTCTCCGAAATCTGCAACAAATTAGCGACAGGGCTCAAGAAAATAGAACCTGACGACGCAGTCTTTCTCGTTCTCGTGGTCAAAAAGTTAACAAAACAGGATAGAATTACGTTGGATGAGAACGGCTTCAATAAAATCCTGCACGTCGGCAAGCCCTGGAAAGAGGAAAAAATTAAGGATGCAATTATCGCGGCCACTGCGCAGTGGGAGGTACCTCTCCAGCCTGAAATTTTGAAGCGGGTTTCGGAAAAGATTCGTAAATTGGAAGAAATTAGTAATCTAAAAATACGCCAGATTTGTACCGATGCGTTCGCGAAATGCCTGAAACGAAGGGTCAACCAATGTGCAAGATTAGATTATGAGATTGGCCAAGCTAATCCGTGTTGGATTAGTGGGATCGAGATTACTCCGACTGAACGAGATTGGGACAATGCCTTAAGTGAGGCGGCCGATAGTTTCTAAATATTTTTAGGTAAAATCTGGTACTCAGGACGGGTTTATCATCCGCAACAACAGGTTGCTCCGTTTGTATTAATTTACTTCTGGATCAGATTCGCATACATGAATTTCACTGCAAAATGTAGTAAATGACAGTGTTTCAAATCAATTTCAAAATGTAGCTTGCATTTGTTTCTTTCTCTAATTGTTGCTAAACTTTTTCATTTAAGAATCCCGTGCTGAGTACTAGGCTTAAATATAAAAACTTTCATTTGTTCCATATTTGCTTGATTCTATATTTATTAGTTATGTAGGTTACTTAAACTTGCACCGTTAGCACATATAAGTATATTGCTGCGTAAATGTTGCACGCCTGTTTGGCGTTGCATACTTATCATATCACATTGTGATAAGCCTCTCGCAAATAAAATTCCTCACAATGAACTAATTAATTAATCAAGTCGTGACAGCGATAAGATAAAGTAGACCTTATCATTGAGTTAGGTCTGATATAAGCACAAACTTGCATTCCACTCCACACCCCAACTTATCAAAATTAAAATTACGGTATTATTTGACATCGTGAATTCAATTAATTCAATTTCTCCCAAAGTTGTCAATTATGGGTGACTTAATAGAAATAAGTCCGTTGCCACTGACCCCAAAAACAATTCCACTAAAGGAATTGAGAAAATGGAACCTTTTCGACACTATCGGTGATGTCTTTTTACAAAATGTTCGTGTCGCCCATGTCCACGGAAACCATGGATTTCTCGTAACTACGGACGATAATGTGTACAAAATCTCTAGTTCCATATCACCTGCTACAGGGAGCTTAACAAATGGGTTCTTACCTTCTAAAATTGAAGCGCTTTGTGGACAAAGCGTTAAAGGTGAGAGTAGTAAACATGGTCACGAATAAAATAATTTCATACATGATAAGTACATAAATGTGTGTACAGGGTAGTTTAAATGTCTCGCTACAATGGAAAATTTTTCAATAGGAAAAATCCCTAAATCTCCATTAATTTCAAGATCTTGGATTGAGATTTTTATTAATTATTATCAAGACTGGTGGGACACTGATGAAAAATTCTTAAAATGTTGAATTTCACAGTCACAATTTCAGTAACTAATGGAAACTTACGAATTTTTCCTTTAAAAAAATTTTAATTGTAGCGTGACATTTAAACCACCCTGTACTTCTTTGGACAGAGTTCGTCATTGGAAGTGTTGATTTTGCTATAACCGAAGATGGACGTATCTTCGCGTGGGGGTATAGTATGTTTGGCGAACTCGGGACTGGAACGAATGACACATCAAATTACACTCCAACACTAATTAAATTTGACCCAAGTGTGAGAATTGTTCAACTTGCGGTGGGTGTTTATCACGCCGTCGCCTTAACAATGGATACGAGGGAGGTTTTCTCATGGCGTTACAATAAATATGGCCAATTAGGCCTGGGAAATAACACGCATCAAAACAAACCTTGTAAAATTAGCATAAATCTTCGGAACGTCAGAGTTAAACAAATTTCTTGTAGCTCATACAGCTCGTTTGCTTTGAGCGAATCGGGTGACGTAAGACCTTAATAATAAAGATAATATATAATTTGGAATTCATAATTAACTTCTTCTTTTACTAAGGTGTACTCATGGGGACGTAATCTTAATGGCGAGTTAGGGATAGGAAACAGAACACTTGAATTTGTGCCAACTAAAGTACTTGTTGACAAACCGATTACAAAGGTGACCAAATTAATGAACATTAACCTTAGAATTAGTACATATGCGTCTTTATAAAAATTATAAAATACTTCGGTAGATTGCAAATGGGAAATACCACACCCTTCTACTGGCCACATCTGGGGAAATCTATGTTTGTGGAGCTAATGACGAAGGTCAATTGGGCACAGGAAATACCACAAGTTTATCCACGCCAACCAGGATATCAGCGGATTTAGGAATTTTTGATGATATATCTTCCATGCCGGGTATTAATCAAAGTTCCGCAAGGTCTGCGGATAAAATTTTCGTTTGGGGGGAAATGGACAAAGGAATCATTTGCAGTAGCCCTAAACAATTGGTGGCGAATTTATCAAATTTTCCACACCCTCCTACACTATTTAACGAGGGGGAACAAATTATGTGCAAATCGCTGTGCGCATCGGACCACACAGAAAATGCGGTCACCATACAAGAAACGCTGGAAAGAGCGATAGTAAGAAATGGCTTTAAATTTTAAACTAGCCTCTTAAAGATTAAGTCACCCTTTTGAATGGTAAATGTACTCTGAATTCTGTACTTACAAGGGGTGTGCCAGACTTGTTCTTTCCATGGGAAAAATTATTATTTATGGATTTGCCAAACTCGGCCAAATATGCATGAGTTACATTTTTTATGTTAAAATATTTTAAAAAATGTCCCGTTTACTAGGTTTAAACGTGAAAAGATCGACGTAAGCAAGTATACATGTTGTAAAAAGTTTTAGAGAGAACAAGCTAGACACACCCATTTTAAATTAACATTTTTTAATCCAGGGTAAACTTTACTTTTATCAAGTTTAACTTGATCGAGGTTTAATACACATAGTTTACCTAATTTGAAATTTAGAGATAATTTGCTTCACAGAAGGGAAACTTTTTTTAAGCGTATATTTTGTGCCAAGCGTATTTGCTACTTTTCTGTTAAATTCATTAAATATGAATGTGACAAAATATGATGCAAGGGCGGGGTCGGGACCGATGTAGAGTTTAAAGTGGAGGGTGGCTTGATCAAGGTCCACAAGGCCATACTGACCTTGCGAAGTGCTTACTTCTCTCGAAAACTGTTCCATGATTGGAAGCAGCAAGATAGGTGCTTTATTAAATAGCATTTAAAGCCTGGATTGAATTTACAAATATCGATTTAACTTTCAGCCCAATAGAATTGAAGGATACCAAACGGGACACTTTCTACGCATTGCTTTATTACCTTTACACGGACAAAATTTATTTCTCGGATGCCGAAATAGACAAAGTTTTAGGTGCAGTATACAATACTTTGTGCATTTTCTGTAAAAAATATTCACCTTGTCTTTCGGTTTATTACAGATTTGATGAAATTGGCTGCGACGTATTGTGAGACTGGTCTCAAGACAAAATGTGAATCGGTTTTACAGAAGCAGATGGAATTGAGAAATGTCTTCACAATTTATGCGGCCGCCGAAAAGTGCAATGCGCAAGTACAATGGATTTGCATACCTACCTATATGCATAGCTTGCATTAACAATGGAACCTTTTTTCAAGCTGCAGCGGGATTGTGTAATGAGTTATATCAAAAAATCGGGTCAAAAATTAGGAATCACGTGGCGCTGATTATTTCGTTGAATGACCTCTTTAAAAAAATATTGACGGCATATTTCAATTTTTAATAAATTTTCTCTCCCTTTCCCTCCATGAGGTGAAAACCAAGGCGCTCGTGGGTACTTTGACCCCCAATAATTTTCTTCAAAGGGGCCATTCAACGGAATGAAAAGCGCCATGTGATTCCTAATTTTTGGCTTGATTTTTTAAAATATATAACTCGTTACACAATCCCGGCGTAGCTTGAATAAAGGTTCCATTGTCAGGGTTAAAAATTAATACGAAACTTTGCTTCTACAGTATCTTCGCCAAGTTGCCTTCAACTTTGTGGTAGCTAATTGGGTCGAAATATCAAACAGGGGAGAACTCGATAGAGCTGATTTAAGCAATCAAGACTTGAGGCAGTTCACGAAGGCTTGGGCGGCCAAATATAAGGATGTGAGTTTTAGCGAATATTCAAAAATTTGTACATTTTCTACTAATCACCTTTGTTTGGGTTTGGATTTATAATTCATGTATTGAAATGACTTGTGTATTTGACAAACTCTATATTTTCAATGAGTCCAAAGCATTATTGCTAGCGCGTATCGTTACATGGAATTAATTGTGATTTTCAAGGTGACGTATTTCAAGAAATGGTTATCAAACAGTAAATTCTGCTAGAAAGGACTTACCCTTACCTTTATAGTCGGAACGAACCTATTGAACCTTGTCGCAGAATAATTTCACGCTTCTACAATTTTTTCATCATGAGTTTTACGGTTTTGTTCTTGCCCAAACATTTGGTTTCAGCATAATGTTCGAGAGTAAGATTTTAACAGCGATTCTAGATTAGATGGTCATAAATTATTTTACTTATACTTTAAGAGTACGGCGTGTGTGCTTTTAAGGTAAAAGTTTGCAACTTAAATAGGGTTGCCCCGGGTAGTGGTACTACCCGGTACCCGGCTACCCGGTACTCGGCCTAAAATTTTTGCCGGGTACCCGGCTACCCGGCCGGGTACCGGGAAATATTTATATATTCAAAATAACGGGAATTTGTCTACTTTTTCTGGAATTTGCAACAGGTTTATATGTTTTACAAATTACAAGTTAAATTTCTAAAGTGCAGAATTCAGGCTTAACCTCCATACCAAATTTCAGATGAAAGTAATATTTTGTAAAAATTGGTATTGGTCATTTTCTCTATGGTTGCACTTCGCTCATACGACCCCCACAGGTCAACTAGGTAGCCTATCTTTGAACTTGTTTCCTATTTAATATCTTTGGTAATAATTTCATCTTGTCAGCCCAATGATTCGGGATAGAAAGTGGATATTTGCATAAATGAAATAATCATGTGGGACATATAAAGAGCGTACTCACGACGATACCTTATTTATCATCGCAATCATTTTGCAAACTTGCGAGGCTTAAAAACATACTTTCTTGTGGGGTATCGAATCCGCCCACAAAACAAATCTTGCGAGACTTTCGAGGTTATATCCTGCGAATCGATTAGAAAGATTGATAGCACTTCTAAATTCTCGCAAATCAACCAAAGACGTCTATTTTGATCGTTTTGTTTTGGGTGTTCGCAATTTCTCTCGCTGATGATCGTGAGAATGAGTCGAAATAATCTTATGTTAAATAATAAAAGTTATGCTTAATGTGCGAGATATGCAAATTGACTGAATGATAATTCTTTGACGTGAGTGCGCTCAAAGTAATTTTAAAATTTATATGATAATTTCCAAATAAGTGTTGGCCAAAGTTGTACACATTCTTTCCAAATATGTTTATTATTTTATACCAAGTAAAAAAATGAAATCCATCGGATTATGCATATTTTTTGTAAGGTTTGCCATCTTAAGCAAGAAAATTGAATATTTAAATTACCCGGCCGGGTATACCGGGTACTTAAGTATACCCGGCCGGGTACCGGGTACCCCAAAACAGGCCGGGTATGCCGGGTACCGGGTAACTACCCGGTACCCGGGGCAACCCTAAACTTAAATATATCTACGCCCTCGATACACATTATAGATAAATATTCAATTATGCCGTCACTTTGATTTTATGGAGACAACACGCACATATTACTCAATTAGCATAATTTTGATTGTACATTTTCAAACGTTACATGTCAAACCGTTAAAGGTTTAAACCTTTTATCCTGAAAACAGGCCCCAAAATCGACACAGAATGCAGAATCAAATAAAACTGTAAATGAGGATACAAACCCATTAAAAATTTCGCCTTGTGCTGAACCGAAAATTAAACCTGAACCAACCGTGGATAAAAAGATTGGCAGCAAGTAAGTCAATAAAAACAATTCGTCTTTTCATAAATAGTTTAAACCTAGCATGGACATGAATTTTTCTATAAGAACGACTCCCAAATAAGCCTAACAAATAAGTTTGTCTCGCTTATGATTTTTTCCAGTTTTTTTAGGCTCAGATTACTCTGATTGTACTTTTTCCATTTTTTCTACAGAATGAATGTAACCAAAGTTGAGTTGATTTTAAAGCAAAAATGGAATAAATAGAGAATTCGCTGTCCAACTGTGAGTCTGAATAGAGCGACTAATTCTAAGCGAGAAAAATGAGCTGAGAGTCGCTATTAATTTAATTCTTATAATTACATTATCCTTGTTAGATCCTGCCAGGTGTGCATGTCGGATAACGACGCCACCGGTGCGGCATGTGTACGTTGCATAGCAAAAAGTTCAAACATTGTAGAGGACTTGAACTTAAAAGGGTTATCTTCATCGGGACAGAAGCTAGCTCCTCCTTCTTCGGCGTCCCCAATTAAACTAGCACCTGCAGCAACTTCACAAGTAGAAACTCCGTTAGAAATGGAGAAGGTTTCTCCATTCCGTGGATTTAACTTTGGCTTTAATAACACTGTAGCATCAACATCGACGAGTGAGCCGAATGAGACCCGGATTCAGTACAAGGACAACAGTGTCGACAAAAAGAGTCCCGCCATCCTTGCGGTTCATCCCTCCTTTGTATTTAAACCGCCGTCTTCTTCAGGGTCAAATTTGATTGAGTCTGGAGTTGATAAAAATTTAATTGAAGTAAAACCTAGTCGTATGGCAGATACTGAACAAAAAATAGTTGCATCATTAGAGAATGTCCCAGCACCAAAGAATGCTCCATCTGTAAAACCAATAGAATCAATTGCTTCACATTCTATGCCCATTTCGGTTCCAGCTTCTTCTGTCCCAGAATCAAAGCCTGACGGATTTTTGGAAGCTTTAAAAAATGAAAGTGCTGCTGTGAAGACATCCAAGGGAAAAGAAATAAGCACAGTAATGGCACAACCTTTCGCCGTAGGGGAAAGCCTTCTTGGATTGGGAGGAAATGATACCACCGATCCTGTAACAACTGCCAACACCCCGACAGCTTCTGGGTCTTCTCTGACACCGAAGTTATGCTGTTTCGGATATGATGGTGGCAGTGGTGGTCAACGTACTGTCAAAAAAGCTATCAGAAGATATCGATAAATCATTTGCATATGCCCTTTGCAACATTGATTTACATATGTATGTATGTACACAAATGCAAATATTGAAAATCGGAAGATGAAGTCGTGAAGATAGTAAGGCGTGTTTGGAGATGAAATGAAAAAAAATAAATGAGGAATAATGAATAAATATTTATTTCCAAATTTTGAATAAATAAATAATGAATAATTTTTTTTTGTGCTTAAATCTAATAAATTCAAAATGAAGAAAAGTTGTTGACAGGTATGCTATTGATGCATAATAGTTCTTCCGAAAAACATGAGGGACAAGAAAATACCCCGTATTGCCCTATACTTACGGAACGAGTGGGTCGTATTATGTATTATCGGGAGAGCGCACCATGCGGTGACTGAAATCATTCCGGTGGTGGTCGCAACCCTGTTCATAAAAAATATTTCTTCATTTAAAATTTCTTCAATTTAAAAATAGGAAAAAATTAGTCATTCATTCTTCATTTATTCAAAATAACTATTTAAGTATTCGTTACTCATTTTTTTATACTAATTTTGTCTCAAAATCCCTTTATTAAATGTATGTATGTATGTATGTATGTATGTATATCTTTATTACTGTGTCTTTCCCAATTCATTGCATACATCGTACAAGTACAACAACAATGGTCTACCATTGGTGACACACTGGTCAATATACCATATATTTAACTATTCTAATATAAAAAACAAGTAAAGATAAATCAGCAGGTGATCATAATCATAAACAAAATACAATTCCAAGTAAAGAGGTCCAAAGTGTAATCCAGTATAAATACAGATCAGATATATTCATATCCTTATCCCACTTCATATTGCTTAAAGTTATTGATACATAAATCGTAATTATGATTAAAACAATTGATTGTGTAAATTATTTCATTATATTGACTGCGTAAGGGATTAAGAAATTTCACTAATTTGCGCATTAATTTTCCATAATTAACAAAATTATTGTCATTACTATTAGTTACAATTATCAATTTGCTCTTGAAAACAGGAACACAGTTAGGGCAGGCCCAGTTTTTAGAAAGAATATGTTGCAAAAAGATTTGTCAGAAAGTTTAAAATTGCAGTTATTTCTATGAAAGAAATTTAAACAGTATACACATTGCAATGCTCCACTATTCGCACAAGATTCAGCAAGGTCATCTTGAAAAAGTACAGTGTAGTTTGTTCCTTTGTGTATAAAGGGAGATGAGACGTCGATGATTTCCTGTCCGCAGAGGTGACAGTCTGGTCCCAAAGCTTGGTCGTCGTCCCAATATTCGAAATTAAGTAGGTTGTCGATTTCGCTGTTTTCCTCATCAGCCATCCCGCCTATCAGGACTATTGCGTTGGTTGAGGGATGCGCGAGTATTACAGCTTCATCGACGGTCATCAGTTTTGTCATATTGTCACGGGGCCCGACAAAAAAACCATACAATAATCCATAGGCGCAGCCACGGATTTTTTCCAGGGTGGGCACTTTTTTGAAAATATCATACATTTATATAGGGCTTTTAACTTTACTAGCTGGAGCTTTTGGACGATATGTGCTATTTAACCTGGTTTAACGTGGTTTAAATAGCACCCTTGCTATCTAGCGTGCTATTTATGCGGGCATATAATATAAATTATTGTCTCTCAACCTGGGCCTTTTCTGTGTTCAAATGGTGATTTTAAAATGTCATCGCCGATCATTTTTTTAAATGAAGATTTACAGTATCTAAAAATCAATAGTTTTCAATTTAAATTGCAAAGTTACGAGACTATGTTAAACTTTGATTTTTCTCTTTCATGAAATAAAATAAATCTAAAATACTAACAATGCATGTCAGACATGTTTCTCACGGATCTTCTTAAAACCAGCACTAAAAAATCATGGAACTAAACATAAACAACAGTTCAAACAGTTGGTATAACACTTCTGCAGAATTCACAGAATGGCGAAGGTTTTAAATTGCCAAAAACTCGCATTTTGACCATGCTAAACCACACGGAGGTCACCTCCGCGCGTTCCGATTTTCTCCTGCGCTTCTCTTCGCCAGGTTATCGGTTTTCACCTAGGCAAAATCGAATTTATCTATTTTCCAACAAGTTTTCGTAAGATTTTTTAAAGATTTTCTGAACGATTTTTCATCGATGGATTTGAAATAATTTTAGCACTTTGAATTTCAAAGTTTGAAATAATATTTAGAATATTTAGATTCAGATTCAATTAATTTCTTACCAGTGAAAAACTAAAATAAAAATTGGTTAAGAATAGTTCATTCTATTTTTTATTTCTTTCGCATAGCTTTTTTTAAACCCTTTCATGACAAAAAAAATTATGTCATTGTGTGATGTTCGTGCTTATCACACATATGATAATAAATAGGTTTATGAATAAAAACACGCAATGTGATTGAAACACAAAAAATCAACTATTCTGAACCTATTTCTAATGGATGTTTCCTTTAAGAAGTTAATTGAATCCAAATACTTTAAATGTGTTAAAAAAATATTTAAAATCCAACGATGCAAAATCGTTCGGAAAATCGTTGAAAAATCGGTTGAGAACTTGGTTAAGAAATTACTAAATTGAATTTTGCATGAAGTTGAAAACCGCTAATCTGGCGAAGAGAAGCACTTCGGAGAAAATCGGGACGCGGAGAGGTGAATTCCGTATAGTTTCGCATTGTGAAAATACGAGTTTTCCCCAACTTATTTAAAACCTTCGCCATTCCGTGAATTCTGCAGAAGTGCCCAAGTGTCACATCAACTGTTGTTTATGTTTTGTTCCATGATTTTTTAGTCCTGGTTTTAAGAAGATCCTTGAGAAGCATGTCTGACATTTGCATTGCAAGTCGAAATTAAATATTTCGGGCCCGTAAACTTAACATTGGACTTATGTCTTTAAGATGTGAGGAGAAACACTTGCGAACTTTACGCCAAGTAAAAATAGACCCTTCAGAAGTCTGGGGCTGATCATGCGATACGCGCGTGAAAATAAAAACAAACATTTTTAAAAGATGAGCAAACTTTCACAATTGAGGCAAAATAAGCAGAAGGATCGTGTCTACACCCCACCAGTCCATATTATTTAGAAAAAAATTCAAAAACATTAATCAGACCCACCATCCTGCTTCGGTGATTTTTTATGGGACGTAACTTGGATTTGGTCAGAAAATTGATTTTTCTTCATCTGGGGGTAAACTTTCGTGTCAAAAAATATTTTTTGAAGTTTTCCAGCGAATTGTGGAACCTCTGAGCCACCCAAACATATACAAAACTAGCGTATAAGCCCGTCTCCCGCCGGGCGAGAGATGATTAGATTATCAAAGTTTCGCCAATTAAATATTTTGTAGATATTTATTTAATAATACAATTTGACGCCAACGGAAGTGAAAGAAATTTGCAGCTGAAAGTGAAAGTGGAAAATTAAATGTCACCCACCACTTGGCTCAGTCGTCTCTTCCAGCCCAGTCTGCCAGTGGCACTGCTATTGCCACTGGCAGTTTGTCTGGCACCCACTTGGCTCTGCCATCTTTACCAGCCTAGTCCGCCATTGGCAATGATCTGCATTGGCGACCACACCCAAACGACAATCCATCAAATAACCACTCCCAGATAACCACCGTGAGGCAGCCACACCCTGATAACCACCACCAGATAACCATCATCAGAAAGCCCCCAAGATAACCAAAATCAGATAATTACTCCTAACATAACCGCTACCAGGCCGCCACGCTCCGATAACCACCACCGGGCCGCCACACCCCGATAACCACCATGCAGCAGCCACACCCCGATAACCACCATGCAGCAGCCACACCCCGATAACCACCATGCAGCAGCCACACCCCGATAACCACCACCAGATAACCACTTTCAAGACAACCACCATAAGAAAGCCCTCAAGATAACCACAATCAGATAACCACTCCTAACGTAACCACCACCAAGCCGCCACGCCCCGATAACCACCATCAGGCCGCCACATCATGTATAACCACCATAATTCATCAACGACCCGATAACCACACATTCGCAAATATATTTTTTTAAATAAAGACTTTTGAATTTTCGCGCCATTTGAAACTTGACTTTCTTCACTTTCACTTCCGTTATAGAACATTTACTTTCACTTCCGTTGCCAACAAGCATTTCCAGCTTATAATATAGATAGCCTCTGAACATTTAAGGAAAGCTCATCCTCAGTTAATGCTCATCATGCCAAAATAGTAAATGGGTGATTGAAATAAAAAATTTCTGCATCCATTTCGAACGAAGAATAAAATTCATCATCGCCGAATCTCAACCTTCTGGAATACGCTATATGGTCCAAACTCAAGCTAGATACATGTGCAAAAACACATATAGGTTTGGAGTCCGAAAAAAATATGTCGTCTAGAAGTACCACTAATATCCCTTGGAACTGCGTACCGTTATCCCTAAGGTGACACCCAGACTCCAGGCTCGCTTAATGACGTAGAAATGTTAAAAAGCAAATAGTGTTTCTTATTCGCGAATGAGTAGAATTTCATTGATTTTCAGTGATGTAATTATTTTTTCAAAATTTTATAAACTGGGCTCGCTACAGTAAGGGTTTCTTGTAAAAGTTCTTTTGCGATTACTGCTTTTGCGATTAAACCCATTTTCCCCGATTACTACGACTACCACAAAAACCTATACAAAACCCCTCGGTGTGAGTTTTCAATAGTAAATCAATAGGGGTTTTAATAACGAAACGGTTTTCGGTTATACATAAACGGTTTTCCATTCAGAACTTCGGGTTTTCAAAATCCTGAAAATTATTTAATTTTTGATCCTTTTGATATTTCATCGGAAGAGCTTGTCAGATTTATGTCGTAAAAATAAAATTCCCATGAAATTTAAGTTTCATGTTTTTTTTTGTTTCCGACGTTTATAAATATTATAACTCCTCCAAACTTTAAATTTCAGCGGATTTTAAATACATCAAGTAGTGTTTCTCAACGGGTTCGGGTTGTTATCGGGTTTCGGGTCTTTATCGGGTTCGGATTCGGATATGGTTTTCGGTATCCGTCTGTTGTCGGGTTTGGGTTCGGATTTACCTTCGGAAAATCCGAAAACCCGATAACAAATTGAACGATAAGATTTAATTGCCAATAACTTTTATAAACATTGCGAGTTGTTTATCATAACTGATGCCATTCAATTAATGGAACATTCATAAAATATGTAGCCAAATTTAAACTATTTCTGGGTCCTCCCTCTCCATGTACGCATTATGACATTATGGGATACGAATTTTGACATGGTTGAAATTGGCGACCTAATCGCATTCTTTCTTCTTTTCTTGAGTTACCTATTTTATGAGGGTTCCACAAATATTACAACAATATGTATAATAATATCTATGACTGATTAATATTAGTGGAAGAACAAAATATACGCAGTAGAAGGCTGGTTTCTTTTTTGACAAAAGATAGAAGTTATAAAATTGGAGCTCATAGTTGTGATTTGTTATTAACACAGTTTGAACAATAATTGGCAAAAAGTTAATATACAGATGAGCTTATGAAGGTATTTTATACTTATCGGGTTCTTATCGGGTATCGGGTTCGGGTTCGGATAGAACCTATCGGGTTTGGGTTCAGATTCGGATCTCTCCCCAAACATATCGGATTATCGGGTTCGGGTACATATCGGATTCGGGTAGAAGATATCGGGTTTGGGTTCGGATGAAGGATTTCGTACCCGTTGAGAAACACTAACATCAAGAAATCATTTTGAAGAAACCTGTTTTCGAATTTGTGAATTTTTTATAAAACTCGAAAGCTTTAAGGATTTTAAAAAGCCGAGGTTATGTCTGGTAAACCGATTAAAATTCGGAAATCGCGCTAAATTTTAGGGCGAAGGAGCTTGGTCGATACTTTATAGCGCATTCTGAAAACTAAAAAACATGGGTATTCTTATTTCTTGTGCTGAACAAAATAAAATTGGTTGTATTTAAATCTGAGTACTTACATACCGAAGACCTGCATTATAAGTTAAATTTGCAAGATCAGCAACCAATTATTGTGCATTGTTTCAGCTTTCCCAACTGTAGTTTTACTTCGTTACTATTTAGCCTGTCAATGCCAATAAAAATTAACTCATAATTTTGAACTCCTAATATTTGCCTCACGTCACATGTCTCATGTCTTTAAAACTCATGATTACAAATATAGTTGTAAGATAATTTCTAATATTGTCTCTTTATGATTTTTAAGTCGAGTGAGGAGGATGAATTTTGTACCTGAAAAACATTTACGTCAAAATTGTGTAAAATTATTTTACTGCATTCCGAAAATCGTGGAATAATGATTTCGAAATTCAAAACCTTGTTGCGAATGATAAAGAATTTGTAAAGGTACTAAAAAATTACACTGGAAGAATAAATTTCGGCATATTTCTAAATTAAAAGTTATGTAAGCCCAGTAAAAAACGCTGATTAAACCCTATCAGTACTTGGGAGTATTTGAGGGTGGGCATTTGCATTGAGTGCCCACCCTGGGATTTTCCAGGGTGGGCTTTGCCCACCCTGCCCACCCAGTGGCTGCGCCTATGCAATAATCAGAGAAAAGGTGAACCATAAATGAACAGATATCTAAAATAAAGGATCGGATCTCGCCTTAATAAGGCCCTTTACGTGCAACAGAGCGGCTAGGTGGCAGACAACCGCACGGTCTCAAACTCCGACCGAGCACTTGGGGGCGTAGAGGACACTCCGTGTATAAGCGGGAATCCCCTCAGAAGAAGTACGAGTGGAATAGAGAGCAGAATTTGCATCTGGAACAGTCCACTTCAGCAGGAACGGGGTGAGGCCGGCAGTTGCACAGAACGGTCAGACACGGTCGAGGTGAAAAAATTCATCTACCACTTTCTTGTTGGGGTCAATAGGGAGAGGATGACACTAATTACGGCGTTGGGGGTGTCGAAAAAACCCCAAATTTTTAAAACAAAAAATAATAGAGAGAGAGCAGAAAAGAATGTGTTGCTCTCGAGTTCACTCTTCCAACGTGAGTGGTGGATTCGCAATTTTTGGAAATCGAAATGGATTCGGTGGAAATGGATTCCGCAATATTCTCCATTTACGAATCCTTAGCATACAGTGAAAAATGAGTAATGAATTAAAATCTTAATTCATTCGACATGAATGCGAAATAAATATTCATTCATTCAAAAATTATGCACTCACTGCATATTCGCAAGTTCACTGAACAATGGGTGAGTGAACAACTTATTCATTCTCTGTGGAATAAATAAATGTAAGAAGGTAATAGAAGTTGCTTCGTAATACCTCCATTAACAACTGGGTGGCTGGTGATCTTCATCTCTTGATTTAAATGTGCATTCCGACTAATCCCATAAAGGCCGTACTGATGCGCGATGTAGTAGCTGAGTAGGAATTTGTCCATTTTGTCATGCCAAGGGTCTCTTAGGCACTGTCCGGGCTGCAGGTACTGTCGACCTTCCTACGATTCCCGGCCTTCTCCACTATTCAGAGGATACAAAATGTAACCACGTGTCAAAAAAATTATAATAAATCGTGCACGACCTGTTTAAATTGTAGTAAATTTGCTACCACATTTTGACTAACCGTAACAGCGGGATAAGGAAATGCTACAAGATGGTAGCGAATTTACTACAATTCCGTAGAAAATCGCTACCAAACCGGTGAGGTCATATATAGACACCACCCAGTAGCAATTTGCTTACATTTTATTCTGAGTGTATGTATGTATTTGATCAAATTAGGAGTATGTAAATAACTCTGTAATCTTAAGTCTCTCTAAGTTACTAAAACGTACCGGTAATGTTGAATCCATTTTTTAACTCCGCAAATTCTACCACGATTTAACCTATTCACCTGGCATTAACGGTTTGATATTATGAAATCCAAGTCTTAACTGTCGTCACCGACGAAAGCAAGACAGATACAGGGTGAAGTTAAAACCTGCAAAAAATATCGTGACCCACAGTGCAGACTTGTAAGAACTTACATACGCAAATTAAAACACATTTACATTGTCATCAAATTCCGGTACCTGTTTACTAGTCAAACCTGCCAAAACCGGCTTAAATTGTGTAAATACGTGCCAGATATTCCGACATTCATATATGTACTCCTAACTTGTGCTTATCTACAGATAAATGAATGAGAACTTAAAGAATGTCAATTACGTCGTACAATGAAGGGTTACAAAGGGTATGAACAATTTAAACATGATTTGACGTGAATACAAATATGTACCACCTACAAAGTAGGTCAGGTTAATAAATAGACATTGTGAAAAAATTGATGTAACCAAAAGACTTTGCATTTACTTAAAGTTAATTTTCATGTGAATTAATATTTGCATCGGTGTCTTATTGTTAGTTAAAGTAATAAATGCATTTTTATTACATTTTGAAGCACAGATTGCGTAAAGGGGTAGAACTTGGAAGACCCAGATTTTTATATCTTGCATGGGATAATGGCCCGAGCGAAGATTGGTTTCAATTAATCAATCAGTTCCAGTTTAAATTAAATCTAATCTATAATATGTGCATACATACCAAATAATTTAATGAATACATACAAACGATTTTTAAATGCTTCCTGGATATCATATATTTCGTATTTTGTTGGCAATTAAATAAACCATGCCCAGCAATTAAAGTACGTTTTATCTAAATCTGCAGTTTAAGAAGCATCCATACAACAATGTTGACCTGCTAGTTGTAAAGGTCTTCTTCACGTATTTTCAGCTGGTAAAGCTTCACCCAAGCAAGTTGATTTACATATTTATGTAGCTTTGTAGATTCCACCACACGTTTCTTTTTTACTTTTTAGAATAACTTGATCTTAATTTCTCAATGAAAATTAACCGATTAGCTACGCAGCGAAATAACGAACCATGAAATACATATAACAATTTAGCAGCATAAGTCAGATCATATATATTTCTGCAAAAAAATCTCAGAATTCACAACCGGCAGATATGTATGTAAGTGAACAAGAAACTTAAGGTACAATCCGGGTTCGGAAAAACCCAGGTTTTTAATGAAAAAGTAATATCCCAAGGGTTTTAGTGGGTTTTTGAGGGTTTTATAAATCTTATTGGGTTGCATTAGTTTTTATAAGTATTCATGTCGGATTGTATGCAAATTTCGTGTGTCTATATATTGCATCTATGCATGTTGGTTACACGTTTGCTTTGTATATTTGTCTTATCACGTTTTTTGTCAGACTTTCGCAAACAAAATTCTTCACTGTGACGTAAGTAATTAGTTTTGCAAGCCGTGATAGCGATAAGATAAAACGGGCCTTATCATCGAGCTATGTCTGATATCAGCACAAAAACTCGTACATTCCATTACACACTTCAATTCCTCTTCATTCAAATTATTGCATTATTTAACATCGTTAAATAAATTCGAATACAAATTGGAAAATTATGGGTGAATTAGTCGAATTGAGAACATTCCAACTTACCCAGATAACAATTCCTCTCAAGGAATTGAGAAAATGGAGACTTTTTGACACCATCGGCGACGGTTTTTTGCAAAATGTTCGTCTCGCTCATGCCTTCGTAGACCTTGGATTTCTTGTGAACACGGACGATGATGTATACGGGTTCGGAACCGGACTCAAACGATGTCTTGGTTGCGGCAGTATCACAAAGACGGCCATACCTGTCAGAATCGACCCCCTTTGTGGACAAGCCGTTAAAGGTGAGAGTAATACAGTCATAAATATGTGTTTCTGAAAATTGCAGCTCACATAAAATGTGCGTACTCCTCCTGGTAGACTTCGTCATTAGTTGGAATGAAGGAATATGTTCTTGTTTCGCAATAACCGAGGATGGACGTGTCTTCGCGTGGGGTGATAATAAGCATCGCCAACTGGGGATTGGAACGAATGACGCATTAATGTCTACCCCTTCTTTAGTTAAGTTTGACGACGGTGTGAAAATTGATAAAATTACGGTGGGATATGAGCACACTCTCGCTTTAACAAAGGACACGGGCGCGGTGTTTTCATGGGGTAGAAATAATTATGGCCAACTAGGCCTAGGAAACAACACCGATCAAAACAAACCTTGTAAAGTCACGACAAATCTTGGGAGCATTAGCGTCAAACAAATTTCTTGCAGCAGATTTAGCTCGTTCGCATTGAGCGAATCTGGAGACGTAAGATTCTAATTATAAGATAATAAATTTAAGTCAATATCTTACTTTTATATTAAGGTGTACACGTGGGGCAGTAATTCCTATGGCCAATTAGGCATAGAAAATACCACATCTATCAACGTACCAACTAAATTAATAACTGACAAACCTATAAAAAAGGTGAACAAATTAATGGATATTTATTCAAGTTTATTCGTTTAGCAAAATTGTAAAACACATTAATAGATAGCAAATGGGAGTGCACACACACTTTTACTGTCCACATCTGGGGAGATCTATGTTTCTGGTTATAACGGACATGGGCAATTGGGCACCGGCAATACCACATATTTATCCGTGCCCACCAAGTTATCTGGAGATTTAGGAATATTCGATGACATTTCTTGCACACCGTTCATTAGCCAAAGTTCCGCCAAGGCTGCGGATAGAGTTTATGTTTGGGGCCAAATCCATGACGCAATCATTTGTAGTAAGCCAACAGAAGTGGAGAATAATTTGTCAAATTTTCCACACCACCCTACCTTGTTTAAGGGGATGCGACAAAGTATGTGCAAATCCCTATGTGCATTAGACTATGCAGAGGATGCTGGCACCATCCCAGGAACGCAGATAACAGTGATAGTAAGAGAATTAATTTGTAAGCTGGTTAAATCCCAATAAGAATATGATAAAATTGAATTCAAGGACGGGGCAGGGACCGACGTGGCATTTAAAGTGGACGGGGACCTGATCAAGGCTCATAAATATGTGCTTGTCTCGCGAAGTGAATACTTCTCAAGGAAATTTTCAAACGATTGGAAGCAGCAAGAAAGGTGCCTTAGAAAATAACGATTTTATAATTGCATTTGCATTATTTACAAAGTTGGATCAATTTTTAGCCCGATTGAATTGCACGATATGAAACGGGACACTTTCTACGCATTGCTGTACTGTCTCTACACTGGAAACTTGTATTTCTCGGATGCGGAAGTTGATAAAATTTTAGGTACCGTATGAAAAATGGGTCGTCCATATATTACGTCCTGAAGAATTTTCGATTATTGCTACCACCCACCCACCAACGGAATACATTCAGGGATATCGAATTTTAACATGTAAAAGATAAGCCACCCACCCACTAAAATTTTGACGTAATATATGGCCGACCCCAAACTTTTATTAAATTATACAAGACGATCTTCAACTGGCCTTTCGTTTTTGACACAGATTTGATGAAACTGGGCGTCACGTTTTGTGAGAATGGTTTAATGAGAAAATGTGAATCAGTTTTGCAGGAGCAGATGACGTTGGAAAATGTGCTCACAATTTATGAGGCGGCTAGAGACTGCCAAGCGAAAGTAGGGTTAATTTGGATATTTAGTTATTATCAAGTACGCAAAACGTTTTAGAAATTTCTCTTCCAGAATCTGCGTGATGTCGCGTTCAATTTTGGCGTGTGTAATTGGATGGAGATATCGAATAATGGGCTACTTGACAAGGTCGACTTGAGCAAGGAAGACTTGAAGCAGTTCACGAGGGCTTGGGCAGCAAAATGTAAGGACGCAGGGGTTGGTGGAAATCGTACAGGTCGTTGGTGGAAAAAGTAAACGGTAGTAAGCACATGTTCGGAAGTGACTTCAATGAGAAATTTTATGTTAATATTCCAACAATAAACTTTTACCGAGTTATAAAATCAATTCAATGTTTATTTCTTCAAACGATGGCTGCAGCCCATGTCATTACATGAATATAATATTTTCATCTTAATGCTAATCATATATTTAAAAATTTTCGTCATATTGGGAATAATCTTTACTCCTAACGGTTGCGACACAGGCCAGGCCGGGAAAACGGAAGGGAGAACCGCGACCATCGCAACCAGGAGCTAATACCCTGGCGCATTTATTTCACAATTTTTTGGGCTATATAGAAAATCAGGGGTGAAAATATTTCGGTTTCAATTTATCATTATTCACCAAACTTGTCAAACTTTGTAATGGGGTTGAAACTGGATTAACGTTTAAAGTAATCCAAGTAAAACTGAGTGGATGACTCGCGTAGAGGTGAAATGGATTACTAAAACGATAAATCCATCCAATCCAAAATCCATTTGGATTTATCCAATCCATCCAATCCATTTTTAATTTCTTCGTAAAAAATCCATCCAATCCATAATCCATTTGGATTTATCCAATCCATCCAATCCATGCGAAATTTTGTAAGAAAAATATCCAATCCAATCCATAACTTTCAAACCATTAAAAATCCAATCCAATTCAAACCAAAAACAAAAAATCTATATTATCCAGCACTAGTTTTAAATTAAACCAATAGAATCCAGTGTAAAAACATGGATATAATATTTACAAAATCAGCAAAACTATATTTTAAAAAACACTGCCATGATATATACACCTATTATTAAATGTCGTTATATTTTTAATATAACAAAACTAGTTTATATGACCGCCAATCGACAGGCAAAAACTAGATGCCAACATTAGTGAATTTGGCTCTCCTTTCAAATGCCAATATGTTACCGACCAAACCAGCAATACACCCGCCTGCTTTAAGTTAAAAATATACGTAGATAAATACACAGATTTTAGAATATTTAGAATAACATAATGTCCTGGTTATGATTTCTATACAGAAAGTCACAGTGAAAATTCATAATTTTTCCACAACCGAAAATCCATCCAATCCAATCCAGATCTCTGATTATCCAATCCAATCCATATCCATGGATTGGATTCCAAATGGATTGGATAAAATGGATATCCATTTCACCTCTAGACTCGCGATGCATGCTCAAAGAATAATGAGTAAACTAAAACCAAACCAAAATATTGTGTAAACCTGTCAGTGCTCATGATTGGTAAGATATTATTTGCATCCAAAGACGCAAGAACGTAACCAAGTTTACTGCGCTTTTTATCCTTGGATGCAAATACAAATGTCCCCCCAACCTGAGAATTATGTTTTGCAAATTTCATTTGAATTATGTGTGTAATCGATTGACACTGTTTGATTAAAATCTGTGAGCATATGTACATACATTCGGTTAAAGAGCTCTAATGTGAGTGATATGTAGTTCTTTTAGCCTGAAAAGGGGAAAGGGTTTTCGGTTCGAGGGGATAATGGACCGTACATAAAAGATGTTATGGTTTGTTGGACCCCATTTCCACTTTTAGCTTCATTAGGCCGCTGCTACAAATATACATATATTTGACCTGCTTAACTTTGACCAATCCCCAAAATCAAGGCACATATTGTTTGTACGGCCCTAAACGCAAACATTTGAAAGGAAAATAGGGTCCAGTCCGCATCTGGATCCCGAGTCGGGATTCCCGACAAAAAGAAAGACATCCTATTTATTCCGTGGTGAATTTCAATTCACATATTTAACTTAAACTGGAGCAATTTCATAAAATTGGACATTGACAAGTATCGAATACTGGCAGGTCCCAAATAAAAAAATTTATTTAAAAATATATAAGAATACCAATTGCAAATTAAATATATGCAAAATAAGACAAAAAATTAGCCGAAATTAACAATAATACATATTGTCTAGATTTTTATAATGGAGCCTCCTCCAAAGAAAATAAACGCTCTGGAGCTCGCACTAAATAATCCGATTGTAAGTATGTACACATTACTGTTCAGCTGATATTAATAGTCTGAAAAAAATCTGAGAGGTTTTCTGGCAGATAATTGATATTTTTTTTCCAAAAAGCCAAATAACCTCTCAAAAAAATTTCTAAGGAATTGGGACTGTTAATATCGGTTCAACACCAAATTCTAAAGGCCAAATTCTAAGATTTGGCAACCAATTCGACAGAAAATGACAAACAATTCAGTTTTCTAACAATGATTCATTGTGAGAAACTTTCAGAAATTTACGTTCACTTCCGCCTCAAGCGATTTAATTCATTGGGAATGCATTAAATCACCCCAGAACTTGTTTATTTGATAAAAAATGAGCATTACAAGAAAATATATCAAAAAATTAAGCCAAAAATTAAAAAAATAAAATCGTTTTTATGGTCATATTTTGGGGATTTTAACGGTCATTTTTCATTCATATTTGGAGGTTTTATCGGTCATTCATATCCGACATCTGCACATTACTGTTCAGCCGATATTATTAGTATGAAAAGTTCTGAGACGTTTCCTGGCACATAATTGATATTATGTTCAAAAAAAATAACCTCTCAGAAAAATTTCCAAGGAATTGAGACTATTAATATCGGCTGAACAGTAGATACTTCGTAACTCGAATAATTTGTTCAAAACAATGCAAAAAATTTTACGAAATTTGAAACTGTATTTGAACCTTTTAAAACTTACAGATTTTGTCACAAATTTTGCAACAGAAATCCGCCCCGCTAAAAGCTGCCCGACACGTGTCCCATTTTTGGAATGAAATCGTCCTCTCCCTTCAAAATACGAGACTCGCGCTCTCCCTTAAGTACGAAATTTCCCCCTTTTTCGATTTCATAGACGACCGACTCGCGAAACGAATTAGCGCCAAAATTGAAATCTATCAAGAGCACGAATTACAATCCAAATTGATCCACCTTTGTGACAAGTTTTCCGACCGGGTAGAAATTTTGAAAATTATGATCAGATCCGAGAGCTCTCTACCAGCCGTTTATCAAATTTTAAAAAGTGGTTGTCCAAATTTGAAACAATTTCGAATTTTTCACACATTTGTATATTCCCATTCCGAGGAAGTTTTGTGCGTATCGCTGCAACCAAAACCGAATTTGACGCAGTTGGTGGTCAGAAGTTTGGATGCGGTGGCTCCATTTCTCACCAAATTGACGCACCTGGTTGTGCACGTGGCGCCAAATTTGCGCGAGGTCACGCTTCCCTGGGGATGCTGTCCAGAATTGGGAAACTGCAAGGATCTCGACTCCCTGACCATAGCGGTGGGTGAAAAATTCATGAACAATGAGTGATCAATTTTCTAAAAACATTTGGACGAATGAATACTGAGGGTAGTCCACATCCGTGAAAACGTTTTTCACCTTTTATATCTTTGGCGCTAGTAGAAATTTTGAATTGACATTTTTACAATTTGTTCACCTTATAGTCAGCAATATGGGTGCAAAATTTCAATTCTCTAGTGTAAAAAGCAGACCTTCAACTAACCCCACAGTAAAACAATGATGTTTTTTTGTTTCAGACATAAATTACCCGGGTAGAAGACATGGAGCAGTTGCTGATAGGCTAGAAATGCCAGGAAATAGCAAATTGTGTGAGCCCATGTCTGTAGTACACAATGCAGTTTAAATTTTGATAAAAAATAGCTGGGTAGAGTTTCAGAGTAAAAGTTATAACAGCCCCCAAACTGTCAAAATGTCGCTAATTTTTCCCAAGTACCTCCATTACACGAAATTAAACATTTGTAGTCCAAAATCTGTTTTCATTTCCATCAGTAATGTCTCCTCTAACTTCCAAAATAATAAACATAAAAACATTTCAACTATTGTGATTTATAAAATTCCATTTAACTATAAAAACAAACTTTATTGACACTTTTTTTGTACAAATCCACCTGGTATGAAATGAATTTAAAAAAATTGGGAAATTTTGAGTTAGTAAGCCACATAGATGCCAAAAATTTTCGTACCACCCACATAAAATTCCACAAACAATTCACAATTCTAGAAGGTTTTAAAAATATTCTGAAACGTAAAATTTATGCAGTTTTGGGCAGTTTTAGAATAGCACTATTTTTTCGTATGCAAATATCTCTGGCGCCATTTGGACTAGAGAATTGAAATTTTGCACCCATAATGCTGACTATAAGGTGAACAAATTGTAGAAATTTAAATTCAAAATTTCTACTAGCGCCAAAGATATTAAAGGTCAAAAACGTTTTCACGGATGTGGACTACCCTCAGTATTGCATAAATATTTATTCACATCTCAGGGAATGTATGTTACGAAATCCATCTGATAAGGCGAATTTCAGATAAAATGTACAAAACATGATTTCCGGATTGTTCCAACCCACACAGACTCCTACCCATTATTTTCTAAATCTCTCCCGAAATTATGACGGTTTCTACTAGAACTGCCAAATCCGGATACTTCGAATTCGAAAAATCCGGATTTTTCGGATTTCGAATTATCCGAAATCCGGATTTCATTTTGGACTGAATCCGGATTTCCTTAATTTAAAAACTAATTTTCATATGAACTGCAAAGATACAAATTGTTGGGAAAAGTGTAAATTAACAAACGTTTATTCATGTTATTCATCCCAGGTAGTTACTTTACTATATTCGACATCAAACTCACCTTTTTTGAAATTACACATTTTTTTAGTCCATCAACTTAAAAATATACCAAGAAACTATCATCATGATCAAAAAATTTTAAAGCATGATGAAAATTTCAAACCAGCTTAAATTTCGATTGAATATGGTAAAGAAGTATTCGAAATCTATCAAACTCATTCAAACTTCAAGGAACTTGATAATAACAATAAATAATTCAAATCCGGATTTAAATCCGGATTTGGGCCCAGACGAAACCGGATAATCCGAAATCCGGATTTGAAAATTCGGAACGGATTTGGCAGCCCTAGTTTCTACGCGCACTACATCACATTAATTGGATCCAGAAGCCCGACAACAGATTTCAAAATTATTGTTCCGTCCAAGGACTCCTGGATACATATACCGCAGGATATCTTGCGACCAGACAGACGGGTGAAGTGTTAATTGATTTTTCCAATGATTTACATCGTCCTGAGCATACGCACCACGACGCTGGAACATTAATTTTACTATAGTTCATCTATAAATTACATATCAGTAAAAGTCTCATTTTGCCCCGACCACACCCCCTGCTGGCGAGGGGGTGTGGTCGTCAATATGTCTTTACTTGTGCTACCATATGCTGAAAGCCGCATTTAAAAATATTGAACAGTTCAACAGTTGTCTTGATTTTAGTGGTTTCGATGAAACCACACCCCTCTGACTTGAAGGGGTGTGGTAGCTAGGTTAAATAATTTTTTTACGATGTAGGGTGCCATGGGGTACCATCCATGCGAAAAGAGAAAAAATAATTCCAAAAAAGGTATTGACCACACCCCCTAGAAATGTATTGCCGAAATCAATTTTCAAAAATATTGATCTATTCTGGAGATATCTTGCGGACAGGTGCCCAGTAATCTGATACATTTCCCTACCCGAAAATTTGAAACTTTCGAAATTAATTTCTCAGCTCTTTATGGCCATGGCATCAAAAGCCTCAAGGGTTAAGGTTCACTCATCCCAAAGTATCATTGGTAAAAATTTCAAGCAGATCTGTTATTAGCAACCTCGGAAGCTCCCCTCCTTAGCTTAATTAATTATTGCTTATTAATAAAATAAGCACATAACGGATTGGTTTGTAGACTGGTTGTATGTATGTATTTATGTACTGGTCAGAAAGAGCCAAAGTTCGTTCAATTTACACACGGAAAGTTTCGAGCGAGGCACTTTCTCTGATGGCACAAGGATTATAAATGACTATAAGAATAGTGTAGTAAATATTAATACCAAGGAAAAAAATATTGATACGAAAACGCAGAGAATCAGTCAGAATTGACGACATAACGGGTTGAAGTTCGTGGGTGGGGGATAATGGGTAGGAGTTTATGGGTGGGAGATAATTACGGGTAGGTATCCGTAATTATCCCCATAAACTCCTACCCATTTCCTCCTACCCGTAATTATCTCCCACCTGTAAACTCCTACCCATTAACTCCTATGATAAGAATTTACGGGTTGGGGATAATTACGGATAGGAGTTAACGGGTAGGAGTTTACGGGTGGGGGATAATTACGGGTAGGAGATAATGAGTTTATGGGTGGGGGAAAATTACAGGTAGAAGATCATGGGTATTAGGTCATGGGTGGGAGCTAAGCATATCCTACATAAAATTAATCCAATTGAATGAATGAATATATGTCCAACAGGTGGATGACATTCAACTATCTGACATCACTCGGGGGGACGATTACCTTATTGCCATTTCGCGAATGTTGAACCAACTAGCCACCCAGCTGGTCAAACTCCGCTTTTTAAGTAATGTCATCGAGTACAAAGGGAAATCTCTGTTCGGCAATTTCGATTACATACCCCCAACCAGATTCAAGTTGCCGAGAATGATGTCGAAATTACGGCTGTTTCGCAACGATCTGGTCGACATTTTTAGGTGTTCGGACGACCTCTTTGAAAGTATGTCTGCTATGGAAACTTTGCTGATTGGGGATATAAATCGACATCCAAGATTTGTAAATAAAATTTTGCGAAATGTTTGTTCCGCGAAAATGATTTGGCCAACCTTGCGGAATTTGCGGATTGTCGAGTTGCACGATCCCCAACTCTTGGAGGGATTGCAGGAGGCGTTTCCTAACTTGGTGAAGCTCACGGTGGACACACGGCACGCTGCGGACTTTCGCAGGTTAAACACCACGATGAAGTTGCCTTTCGTTCTACCGGCCTGTTTGGGATGGGAAGGGTTGAAACATTTGAATTTGGCGCTGCCAAGGTATCCAGAGAAGATTGTGGATGTTATCAAGATTCTTTTGGATTGCAAGGACTTGCTTACCCGTGAGTGTCAAATTTGTCAATTAGTAATTGTCAGGTTGTAACAAATTAAAATTTGCATACAAATAGTGTCAATTCACGACTTTAATGTCTTCAGTATTTCGTATCGCACCTGATTTACTTAGCAAACTTACGAATATCAGCAAATATTTGTGTCGTGAGAAGATTGGAAAAATATGACTCGGCAAATCTCGTAAATCTACAATAAACACATTTTTTGATATTATTTCCATGGATTGCTGCCTATTGTGAGCAGGGTTCGCTACCCCGGGTTTTTGTGGGTTGGGGTTTTTGGGGTTTTTGTGGGTTTTTCCGGCGTTTTTGTAAGATTTTGGGGATTATAAGATTATAAATTAGATTAGATTAGATTAGATTGTAAGATTATAAAATCCCTTAAATTACAACTTAAGTTAATGAGAATTAAATTTTCGGATTCAGCAGGAAAGTTTGAACATTTTATGTGCGACTTGAATTTTCAAGTATCATTACATATTCCTGGTTTATTATTGGGTTTACATGTTAAGCATTGCATTTTGACTTACAAATCCAAGTCAATGAAAACACATCAAATTTCATGCTGAGTACGAATATTGAATTAATTTTACTCTAACATATAATTTTAGGAATTTGGTCGTAACCCCGCCCCATAATCTGCAAAAACCCACAAAAACCCAAAAACCCACAAAAACCCCAAAAACCCCGGAAAAACCCACGGGGTTGGGGTTTTCTAGAAAAACCCCGGGGTTTTCCGAACCCTGATTGTGAGGATGACATTGCGAAATAATTTTACGAAATAGTTAAGAACATGTAGAATTACTGAGTAAATTTGCAAAAAGATATCTCACGGTTTTCTACCAAAATTTTTACGAAATCTCGCAAATCTGGGCAAGTTACAGAATAAATTCATATGCTGCTATGCTAAATTTGCGGGATATGCGAAGGTTGACATTATATTTAATTTTTCTACACTGATTTTTTTTGTGTCAACCTTCATTTCAGAGCTCAAAACGTTTCAAATTACGAAGTACGAGTCGTGTTCCGTGTATTCTGATCTAACAGAAGGCGAGCTCGATCTGTTCAAGGAACTTCTCAGCGCAATGAATGGAATGGAGGAGGTCGAACTTTGCCAGTTTTACGTGAGTTTTCATGTTATGATATCAGCATTAATTTAATTAATGCCAAATTAATCATTTATAAATTTTAATCATATTTGTAATTTTCTTCAGTTGAGCCAAAGGACAGTGAAAACTATGCTCGCTTTCATGAAGACGAACAAAATCTCCAGAATTAGAATAATTCAGGACGGAAAAATATTGCATGACATCGATTAATTGCAAATTGAATATTAACAAAATTTCCTCGAAATTCGGAATTAATTCCGACTTAATTAAGATTAATTTCTCGGAGAAAGATGAACCTCGAAAAACTAAAAAGTTATATCCCTCTTTACGTAAAATAATATTAGGTTTTTACGGGCTGTCGTAAAAGATTTTGCAAATTTCGAAGTGGACTCTGTCCCTTATTCGGGCTGAATGAAGTGTGTGCCGTATGTAGGTTTTATGGGCAAAATATCTTGCCAAAACATTTTTGTTTTCAGGATTTGTGTAACTATAGTTTTTTTGTATTACACAGCTTACTACCATAAATTTTAACATATATGTAGCTAAAATAAATATATTATAATTTCGAAAAGTCCTTCCCGTCAAATTTTCCGTGCCATTCCTGCACTTTGTAAGTTTACTTTTAGGTTACCATCGTAACCCCGTTTTTGAGAGTGTACTTCTGTACGAGCTCGTACGACCCAATCGTGTCAGTGCATAAGGTTTAATTTTACTAGAATTCAAAAATAATTGATTATTTGAAAACTTGAGAACATTTTTAGTCACATGTTCTAAAGATTTATTGCGTAACTAAAAGTGAGTTATTACACTCTAAGAAATTTTATTACCAGGCGGTGAACATAAATGACTCTACCGTGCTGGTAGATACTGCTATTACTGCGCAGTAACAACCCAGTTTTGGCACTAGACTAGATACTGCCTTGCCGTGGTGGAGGACGAATTGAGACTCTCAACCTAAACAGGCTGGTAGTCTTTGCTACCTCTTGGTGGAAGAAACGGTAATAGATCGTTACCATACTCCCGCTGATTGTAATACCTAATTTTAACACCAGGCGGTAATACGCGGTATTAAGAATTTATTACCAGATTTTTTAGAGTGCATGTACTTGTATAAATATGTATTTACTGATGCATAACGTGTAATAAACCTAAAAATATATGTAAAGTAAAAAAAATTCTAAATTAAGTATGTTATAAACATTTATGTATATTAGTAACAATGCCATTTACAAAGTAAGTTTAATCTTGACTATAATGATAAATACTGAAACACCTACAAATTATTGGTATAGTTACTTATCTATGTGAAAATTATTTGTTTATTACATACATATTTTCATGCATATGCATGTATTTCTGTAATTAGGATAAAATATAAAAACAAAATAACAACACAAAAGAAAAACGAAATGCCAAATTCAATTGGAAATACCATTACCATTTTACGATTACCAAAGAGACAATGTATAGAAATTTTTGTGCAAAATGGAAATAAACTGCAAAGGATGGTCTTCTCTTGCGCTAGGAATCCAAGCAGAAATGCATTAAATGGTCCTAGAAATGCGTAATCCTGTAATGGGTGGATGTACATATAGATGTATAATAAATGATCTGTTTGTGTGTTCATGTACGAATGAGCTAAGCCTGTTTGCATATACATTAACTGTGATTCATAAATTTACTGTATCTATGTACCTTACAATAAATTAGTGGTGAATTGTGAACATATAGTTTCGGTTCAAGCTGTACATCCGGTTAAGCCACGAATACGACATATGTACATATGTACATATAAAGTTGCAAGAGATTTTAACATTTTCTACTTGTCAAATTCTACATACATGCATATGTATCAAGTTTTATTGCATTTTATTGTTTTATTTTATTCCTAATGCACAGTTCAATACACTCTAATCAAAAACGAGCAAAACTTACTCAAGGTTGGATAAAAAATGGGATGACACAACCAAAACACAAAATTTAGCCAACACTGTGCAGAATTTGTTAAACGTTGGGCCAATTCTGTGGATCAACAAAAATTCAGACAACGTACCTAAAACCAAAAGACTACTGCATTCTGAATGTTATTTTAAGCATTTAGGGGCGCAGTCCTTTCTTGTACCCCGTCAAAAAGCATGCGAGTAAACCGGTAAGCCCAGGTGCGTGCATAAAGAGTGTCACCAAGAAATATGACTAGCGACGCTGTTTGACAGTATCACGAGGTAACTTAACGGGCGTGAGATACCATAACGATGGAGCAATTAAAACCAAAACTAAAATAATGTCGTTATTAGTGAAATGGCCCCTTTACGGACAAAGAGAACCACGCACGGACAAAGCTTTTGGTGTAGATTGTACTTAAATATGCACATCATGCTTGCGTTAACGGTTCGTTTAATGCTAAATTTGTACCCAACTCTACTTTTACTTTTAGTTATGTAAATCTTTACTGGAAAAAACGGCCATTTATTCCATGTCCTTACTTTTGTCGTGACATATGCAACAACTCATTTCCTGGTTGAAAATGTGAAGTTATTACAAATTGAGCCAAGGTGGGAGGTGTGAGGTGGGGCTGGTTCACTGGTAGAAGGTAGAGTAGAGAAACCAGGGTTAACCTAATTTTTTGTGGTAAGAAGTTATGAATTTATTCATAAAAATTTGGTGAATATTTAATTATACCTACATATATCTTTTTGCAACGATAGTTATCGTAATATATTTAATTTTTGAAATGTTTTGGGTTAATTTAGGTCGTTGCGAAGTGAAATTGTGAAATGTCAAATGTCAAATTTGGGCTTTAGAAGGTACACAATTTTGGACTCCAAAATTCTGCTCCAAAGTTTGGAGCAGAAATGAATTTGTTATTTATTTGAATACAGAATCATGCACATATTTAGTTGTAATATCTTGACATGTGTAATTTTAGAATGTTTTTCTCCAATGATTTATATAGGCAGCTGCTGAGCAGACTTGTGAACTTGGTACAACTCGGGTTCGGAAATTAATTGAAATTGCAGGTACGTAGATTTGAGAGGAAATTAATTCGTGTACAATTTTGCGATCTAAATTTGCAATGATCGAGTTTTTAATGTCGACAAATTTATGGTTTTATTGTTACAAGATTTTCCACCTATTTTTATTGGAAAGATTACCACCAATGATTTACACGTTCCTAAATTTGGCTTCATGTCGGACACCAGATTAAATCTTTGGTTCATGGGCTATTTATTACGGTAAGAGGATATATTTACATAAGCTAAAAATATTTTGTGAAGTTAAAAAAATATTTCGTGGCTATAATTTCGAAAATGATGAGTAATTTTGTTGTTTCTAGATTGAAATTGTAATTGAAAAAGTCATTTCTACCCAGACGACGAATGAAGAACAGTTCTAGGCGACCAAACAGGACAACTTGCACGGGGAAATAGTTTGTACGGATATTATCTAGTTCTAATTATTCAGTTGAATTATAGCATCCTTTTGCCTATGTTTTTGCATATTCTTCTTTCCTTAAAAGCAAATAGAAACGATAACACGAAAGATATAAATTTATGTATCACACCATGATAGATAAACAATTGAATAGGAAATTTTGGGAATATCTTGTGTTCGTAAAGAACTTTACAAAATATAGGGTAACCTTGCATTCATTTTATGTAAAAGCGTGGTTTAAAAATTCTTGGGTGCTTTTATACTCGATCAAGAATTTTGCAACCTTTACGTTACGAGATTTACCTTCTTTTCTAATTTTTCTCTAAGAATTTCAATGCCGCACTAAACCATCGAAATGGAGTTTAGTTAAACATGTGTACACAAATTTCTTCTTCACAGTAGTACTAAACTTCTATAAATAACAAAAGTATCTGTAGGTTTCGTTTTAAACCTAATTTAAAAGTAAAATCATTTAATTGAAATGCACATTTACGTTACACGAGTAATCATGCTTACCTAGGGTTGGGTCACCTAAGCTTACCTACATAGGTACAAAAATTATCTAAATTATCTACTAATTGTCATTAATTATAAAAAGAGTCATTGTAGATTTACATAAATTAATTAAAGTTGTAACACACTAGTAGTGTTTGCAAACTTTATAAATATGTATATATGGAGCTTGTTGCTTGAACGGATTTGCCGGAATTGAGGATCATAGTTCTGCTGTCTTGTCCTGGGTGATGCACATGCCCAAAAACTGATTGAGTGGTGATTTCGAAAGCAGTTCTGAAAGAAAGATGATCTAAAACTTGATTTATTACTTCTTTGCTGCTTGAAGTAATTAGGTCATCGCACACTGGTCCGGATTGCTTTATTTGTTTGCCAAAACCTCTAGCTCTCGAACCATTCCATTTTGTCTAATTCTGCCTTCGGGAATCGAGATATCAAATTCCAAGGGGCATGAGTAAAGCAACTTTAATTGACCACCACCCCCTCTTGGGGGTGTGGTCACAGGTCAATATTTATTTTCTCGCATTACCCCGTCAAGTGGGGTCTCATTTGAAAGGTCTAATCAAGCTCTAAACAACTACGACCATTATTGGAACATTATCGGCACACCCACTGCCAGGAGGTGTGGTCGAAATCCGAACTTGAAAGTTTTGTTTCGATAATTTTGAAGATGTATTATCATGAAATGACAATATTCTATAGTTTTATGAAGCATTTTTGCCCTCTAACTTAATTAACAAAAGAAATAGGACCAAAATTAAAAATTTCGTCATGCCTCCTCAGGGGGTCACTAATTCCTAAAATTCCCCCCACTCGAAATGAATTTTTTGGAGGGGTTTGTTTTATCATATTTCCTTCCCCAAGGAGTGGGCAAGATATTTTGAAGCGATTGTGTTATTTGGAACACTCGAAAATTTCATACGTGACAATGATTGGAGCACTCCAGATATTTTGCTTTTGGCAATTTGCAATTACATAAATTCAAATCTCTCTGGCTATTTGTAATGGTGGCAGCTGGTGGCAGCAGTTTTTGTAGATGAGATATGAGGGATTAATAATACATTCACGGTTCCTCAGAAAAGCACAGGAATAGACAGGATTTTCAACTTGAAGTTATTCCCATTTAGCCCAATGTTATGAGCCAAGTTTAGACACACGCCACGCCATAACCACTTGAATAATTCAAATGAAATTTTCCAAAATTGAACATCTATGTCAAAGGTACTGAAGACAGTACTTTGTTTTCGAATCGGTGAGCATAGGTTTTGGCCAACAAATTCAATATTCCGGACCAGCGTGCATCGTCAACGTAATCCAATAGGAATACACTAGTTATGAAGCTTTTGCTAATGTAAACGGAAGAATCACTTGTAACTTGGGACAAATTAAAGCTTGCAGCCTCGGGGACATAACCGTGCCTTTAGTCAATAGTTTTGTCTGCATTCATCTTAATTGGATAAACCCATTTTCCATCCAAGGTTCGAACGCCTTTAGGTTTCTTTACTATTTTGAAGGTTTTGTTTTTCAGTAAACTTTAAAATTCTGGATTCATGGTATCCATCCATTCCTTCTTTTGTCGGGACCATTGCTTCTGGTAATGATTTGGGTTCCTCTTTGAAAGCAGTATTAGGTGCATATGTAATATTGGAGGCGTTCTGGTGATTTCAGTTTGGTGCGATCCCGCAAGGCATGTGAATGCGAAGGCTGCTGCGGATTTATTTGTTGTGCATTATCTGCTTGTGGGGCGGGCCCATGCTCTTCTTCCTCTGTTGCTTCTGCTGGGGGTGGTTAGGTTAGGCTAACCTAACCTCACCTCATCCTCGACAGTGTTCTTCTCGTCACCTATACGTAGCTACAGAAGCATCAGCCTGTAATGCACACTGTAATTGTTGTTGTGGTGTTAGCTTTTATATTCTTCTCGTTTTTGCTCACTGCATAATTAAGCGAAAAATTAGATGTACGGCGGAATTTTTGAGTGGTATTTGAATCGTCTTCGCCGAAGCTTTTATAGTCGTCCGCCTGAGTGCAGTCTTTGTGATTTGCATCCCATAATGCTTTGCACTGTGTAAAGTTAAATATTTTTAGACAAAATTCTCCAAAGCTATTAGATCCTGTCCGAGTACTAACAGAAGGGCAAAAATTAGTACTTCGAGGAACGTGTGAGACGATTCCCGAGACGGTTTATCTATTCGGGCACCACACATAGGTATTCAAGAGGTGTTTCTGCGGGGATCTGGTTTTTATTGGCTTGGTTCGTGGGTGCCTGTGTCAGAGGGCAATTTCGCATGTGGAATTTGGTCCTGCTGTGACTTCTTGCCTAAATTCACAAAATTCCATAAAATAAAATCACAAAACCGACAGTTAAGGGTTGATTCATAAATCGTGGCACAGTTTTGCCTTTACCTCCAGATTTAACAAAGATTCAAATTTTTGTGTATGACTTGTTTCATATGATAGCCCAACCGATGTAGTATTAGGGTTTTAGTTCAAAAAGGCTGGTAAATAAACAAGAACATCGTCAGACAAAAAGAAAAACAAGTCCTACCAAATCTCTTGGTGTACTTTTACAATAACGCGGCGAAAAGTTTGCACCGAGCAATTTGTTATTGCTACAAGTCGTAAGGATATGAAATATGAAGTTAATGTATTTCCCAAAGTCAAATTCGCAAAAACTGACAGATTTGGTTAGCCTTGGACGAAAATGGAGCAATTGCAAAGCCCTCAATTTGGATTGGACCATGACCCCGTGTCTTTATTTATCAAATTGTATCAAACACCGATTAATTCCTTACATAAATGGTGATCAGGAGACTCAGTCAGATTTTGGTTATATGAAGCCACCTGCCATTACGGTTGAATTATTACCGACCACCTCAACGATAAAAAAATTTGGTTTCTGGCAAACTTGGAACATGCCAACAATTTTCTCCAGACAAGTGGGATTGAAAAATTTTAGGCTTGATGCGAAAGAGAACATTCATGACGACCGAAAGTGACGAAAATCCTGCTTTGAATTCGACTCGTCATGAGTCAAACCTGAAGATTGTGCGGAGAAAGTCAGGAAAAGCAGAAATCAACAGGATTGGAGAAACCTGTGAGAAATTTCTTCTAGAGGGTCGACGGGACCAAAGTGATTTTGGTCAATGTTGTGCATCGCATTTGTAACAATTATTAACAAAGTTGTTAGCATTTAAACTTATTGTTTAGTAATGAACGCCTTTTCAAATCGTGCCACGATTTATGAATCAATCCTTATTTTCTTCCCCGACTTGGTTAAATTTTTATTGTTTCAGTCACGATTGTTGCACTGTGAATAATGTTGCAAATTTGCAGCTGGAGAATTGTATTTATATGGGTTTAAGGAGTAAGTAAATTCCTGCTGAATAAAATAGCATTTGGCACAGGAAAATCTAACTCGCATTTGAGGAATCTGTAATTGGCAGAACTTGCTGATCTGTGCCAAATTGCTAGCTAACTAGGCAATTTTGGGCCGTTTGTTTTCTTTCGCGTTTCTGTGTTTTAGCATACCCATGGATAAACTCCAAACTTTTTTTTTCATTGTATTTATTTCTAAACGCAATTCAAGATTTTTAAAGACCACACTTTTAGCAAAGTCATGAAGAATTTGGGAAAATAGTTGTGCAAAAAGATTAATCAACCAGGTTAGTAAGATTTACCATCCTCTTACATATTTACCCAAGGTTGGACACACTTACAAAACTTTGTAGAAATTTTATCCAATTTTTTAAGAGTGCAAAGTAAGTGAAAGACATTTATCTGCTCACTTGTGACTTGCGGGTAGAAAGTCACAAGATAAAAACGAATTTAAAAGAAAAGTGCATATAGAAATCAAATCATGTATGCGACTAGACCAGATACAAATTGAACTGGAAACGTGACATTTTCCAAACTGGGTAACGCTTCATCAAACCCCTCATCAAAACTAGTCTCTATATGTGACTCTTTCTCTACAATTTAGTGGTTATTTAGTATGTACATAGCTAGCCTTGTAAATTACAATCTTTCAAAATACTTTTAATAAATTTACGCCATTAAGGTACTTGGCTTTACAAATTGGCTAAATCACCTTTAGCTTTGCAAAATACGTCATTTTGAGTATACATGGTATGATTAACATGAAGTGTATGTACAAAACTACTTATTAATTTAGCATGTTAGTTCGGTATAACCCAAGAACAAAGGGTTTTTCAAAGATTTTTGGTGATTTTATATTAACTCCACGAATGATAAAGAGGTAGCCGCTGGCAACTTGGCAGGATATTGAGATTTTCAACTGTTTAGTATGCTATGGTGTAGTGATATTACGCTTGTAATACCTTTGATAAAATTGTAACTTTACAAAGGATTATTTCGAATACGAATATTGTCTTTCGATGAATTGCTGGAATACTTAAAAAAATCAGTTATGTCTGTGTAACTTGATTTTCCAAGTTTACTTTCCTACAACAAATTAACTTATGGTGAGTATTTGAAATTTCAATAAATACGAATTTCCTGTAAATAATTTAGATTCTATTTCCTACCGGGTTGAATACTTAATGCATAGTCCACCGGGTTAGGGAATTTAGTGAAAGTGTAATATTTGAATTAAATTTTTTCGTGATTTACATACACTCGGTGGAACTGCTGATCATCCTCACCTAGTGCGCTCGGTTCCAATGGTCACCGAAAGGGGGACGGCCGACCAATACCAATCAAAATGGCATGAAATGTGCAGAAATATGTTATCAATCAGTCTATTCATCAACAACTTGTAGAAAGTTATCTAGATGCATTTTATACGACATTAACATGGAGAAATTCATAAACGGGCTCGCAACTACTGCTCATCCGCTTAAAGCAAATTCCATTTATTTTTAGATTTACCAACTTAATTTTACAATTAGTAGTTTGTGTGACCACCCTTGGCCATCAGGACTGCATTGACTCGATTTGGCATCGATTCCACTAATTTCGCTGTTGTTTCCTTCTGGATGTTGTTCCATTCTTCGTCCACAATTGAAATTAAATTTGTTCTGGAAGTCGGGTTCCTTTCAGCAACTTTTTTCTTCAAAATTGACCATAAATGTTCAATTGGATTTAAATCCGGGCTCTGTGGCGGCCATTTCATTACGTTTACCCGTTTTGTTTGCAGCCAATTCGTGACCAATTTGGACGTATGTTTGGGGTCCCCGTCTTGTTGGAAGACAAAATTCTTCCCTAGTCGCAGGCTGTTCCGAGATTTCATCAAATTTCGGTCCAAAATCCCTTGGTACACTTCTTTCGTCATAATTCCTTCAATTACTTCCATGGTTCCCACGCCTTTCCACGACATTGCACCCCAAACCATAATGGACCCACCACCATGCTTCACGGTCTTCTTGGTACAGTTACTCTTGACTCGTTCTCCTGGTTTTCTCCAGACAAAAACTTTGCCATCTGATCCAAATATGTTTATTTTGGTTTCGTCACTCGAAAGAACTTTTTTCCAATCGGATACGGACCACGTGGAGTGACTCTTCGCCCAATCCAAACGCTTCTTAATTTGGGGCTTTGTCAGCAGTGGCTTTTTGGTTGCGACTCGGCCTTTAAACCCCATATTTCGGATCCGATTTCGAATAGTGGAATCAGAAATCTTCGTACCAAACTGCTGAGCCAATTCCACATTGATTTTTCGGGCAGATAAGAAGCGATTGGAATTTGCTTTCTTCTGGATAAGTCGGTCGACTCGAGGAGTGGTAACACGACGGCGGCTATTTCCCTTCAAATCAGTAATTGTATGGTATTTCTTCCATTTCGACAGCATGGATTTGATGGTGGGAATCTTCACTTTCGTCTTGTTGCTGATTGCTGTAGGTTTCAATCCTCTCTCGTGGTAACTTATCACCAATTTCCTAATGTCGTGCGACAAGTGTTTTCCAGGCATTTTCAGCTCTGAAAAACCAAAATGACAATGAATAAAATGGTCTTCATTACTTGAATTAATAGTAATCAAGATGCACTTACCCGCATAAAAAAATGATAAATCAAGAAAATTGTTTCCACTCGAAAATTGTGTTTTTGTTGTGGCGGATGAAGACTAGTTGCGAGCCCGCTTGTGTCTTACTCTATGCTCATTCCGTGTAAAATGAGTGCAGTTAACTTTTTGGAAGTTTTTGCTTAATTGACTGATTTAGTACATATTTCTGCACGTCTGATGCTTTTTTGACATATATTGGTCGGCTATGCCCCTTTCGGTGACCATTGGAACCGAGCGCACTAGGTGAGGATGATCAGCAGTTCCACTCAGTGTATGTGTATATCTGATAAATTTATCTTCACGTAGTTACATATGTATGCTGATAATGTCTAACAATGTATAATTTGTTGATTAATTGTTTGATTTGAATAGTTGCAATAATAAAAATTGAAACATCCATAAATTTGTGCTATCCTTATTATCTGTACTTGGAGATACACATGGAAATTATTTATTACACGTGCATATTTTCTCATATAAATGTTCGAAAATATGGATTTACATAATTTACTTAATTTAGAATTCAGAGTGTATGCGCATTGTAAGTATATACATTTTTATCTTTTAAAATTTGTAACATGTTTTATAAGAGTGCACATTAACTCACATAACTGAATTTGTTTTCTTAATTTTATATCCATAATTGAAACCACGCTTCCTCCGAAGACATGCAGTATAAATACATATGTATTCCCGTCCCGCTACAAAAAATATGGCGGCTCTACAACATATCATTCTCCTGCTACTGCGACCTCTATTTGTAGACTGTATGTACATACAAATCGTATTGTGCGAAATTGACAGGTTTATACTGTTTAAATGGGTGCAGTGCGGGCTACGAAACTGAGCAGGATTTCCCATCATCTGCTCCCTTTTAATTTAAAATTTGTTAAATATTTAATTATTCTGCTACCAAATTACAAATAAAGTACTTCTAACAATACGATGACGCCAGTGGTCTCGCTCCGATTTTGACGAAACAACGATAATTATGTAACCTTACAGAAATAATTGAACACGTGTTTCGGGATTTTTCATAATGCTCAGCTTAAACGAAATTATGACGTGATCCGTGAGCGAGGATTTCCATTTCTACCGTAACGTCCGTAACATTTTTCTCGTGATGGAGAAAAATCCAGATTCATGCTTAGCGATTCCATCATAATTTCGTTTAAACTTAAAATGCGTGGGCATGAAGTGGCTTTCTCCCGATTTAAAACAAATTTTGAAAATTTTGAAAATTTTGAAAATTTTGAAAATTTTGAAAATGCAACAAACTAGAGATTTCCAAAAATTAAATTTTTTGAAAACCAGATTTTCCTTAAGTTACTCAATGTAATTCTGTGCAAAAATCTTTATGCATTTTTGAAACCGGATAAAAATTTGAAAATTTACTTTTTGCTTAAAATTTATTCCAAAATTCAGCAACAAGCGAAATAACCCTAACCGTATTTTTATTTTTTCATGAAGACGCGAGATTTCGGTTGTAGCGGAAATTGAGTCAATTAAGAAAATTCTTTTTGAGTAAATTAAGAAAAATCTGGTTTTCAAAAATTTTGATTTTTCGAAATTTCATGTATGTTGAATTTTCAAAATTTTCAAAATTTGTTTGAAATCGGTAGAAAACCACTTCATGCCCACGCATTTTAAGTTTAAACGAAATTATGATGGGATCGCTACCGATAAGCGTGAATCTGGATTTTTCTCCCTCACGAGAAAAATGTTACGGACGTTACGGTAGAAATGGAAATTCTCGCTCACGGATCACGTCATAATTTCGTTTAAGCTGAGCATTATGAAAAATCCCGAAACACGTGTTCAATTATTTGTGTAAGGTTACATAATTATCATTGTTTCGTCAAAATCGGAACGAGACCGCTGGCGTCATCGCATTGTAAGTATAAAATAACCCAATTTGCGATCTATCAAATAAAATCCATTCTTAGTAAAAAAAACTACCTCCTGGTTTTCAAGTTATAATTTCCAAAATCGAATGCAAATAGATACTAGAAAAATATGTGCAAAGGAAAGAGACGAGTTCCTGGGACCTCATTAATTAACCCACTGAATGTCAGTGACCTAATTTTAAGTGATGGTGAGGTATTTGGATCCTAAAAGGAGAAAATCCGCCATAAATTCGGAAAGTGTACATAAATTGTGTCAAATTTACGGAGCATTTTCTCCTTTCCGATGCAAATATCCAGCCAAACATGAACATTGGGAGATCATGTCTTCTGCGAAATATATTCGAATAATAAATTCATACCCTTAATTGCAAAGTTTAAAAAGACAAACAACCTGGTTCTATGTAGAAGCATTTCAAGTCTAAATTTACTGGGTAAAATTAGTGCCAACTGTGAACACGAGAATTTAATGAGCATACATAAATAAGTTATTGCAGCCTCTATATATATACGATTTATGTAGTTGAATCAAGAGAATTATGCTTCTCTGGGAATTAAAAAAACTGCAAACGGCTGAACAATGTATAAATTTACATAACTTTTTGCACAAATTTTCGCATCGCGACGTGACATTTTTTCATACGTAACTTGGTTGGAGATTTGCACACTCTATTTCGGTATAATGGGAACGGTGGAGGTTTTGTCATGGGATTGGAATGTATACGACCGGTTGACAACGGACACGAATCGATATGCAGGTTGTGATATTGTCAATGACAATTTGTCATAAACTTTTCAGTATGTTTTAATCACGATTGTGCAAATCAAGCTGCTCAATAGAAATAAAGTCAAGAGATTGTTCGCCAGGCCAGGATACCGATAAGATAAAATGGACTTTATCACTGAGTTGGATTTTATACAAAGCCCAGACTTGTACATTCATTCAATTGTTCAGAATTATAATTATTCAACATATTATGTGCAATTTTAAACTAATTATCAACTAATTTCTTAAAAAGAGGGGAATAAAAAGAAGGAAATTATGGGTGACTTGGTCGAATTGTGTACATTTCAACTGACCCAGAAAACAATACCTCTCAAGGAATTGAGAAAATGGAAGCTTTTCAACCCCATCGGCGACGGTTTTTTGCAAAATATTCGTCTCGCCCATGTCCACGACGAAGTTGGATTTCTCGTAACAGCGAACGATGATGTATACGCTATCAACATTTGCACATCACCAGGCATCAGAACGCGGGCGTCCATACCTATCAAAATAGACCCTCTTTGTCGACAAACCGTGAAAAGTGAGAATAATATTGTCGTAAGATTTGTGCTTTCGTGGAAAATGTATGTGCATGGCACTTTGGATAGAGTTCGCCATTTGGAGCAGTAAAGGTCCCTATTTCGTGCTTACTGCGGATGGGCGAGTTCTCTCGTGGGGCGATAATTATTGTGGTCACTTAGGGATTGGAACGAATGACAGATTAATACCTACTCCATCATTAGTTAAGTTTGAAGAAGGTGTAAGAATTGCTAAAATTGCGGTCGGATATGGGCACAATCTCGCTTTAACTATGGACACGTCTGAGGTTTATTCATGGGGAGCGAATGAACGTGGCCAGCTAGGCCTGGGAAATACCACGGATCAAAACCGACCTTGTAAAGTTGCTATAAATCTCCAGCACGTTAGAATCCAACAGATTTCTTGCACCTGGGGCAGCTCGTTCGCCGTGAGCGAGTCGGGAGAGGTACATATTTAAAGTTCTAACGATTTGCCTTTTTATATAATTTTAACCCTAGCAATGGATATAAATAGGGTCTAATTTTACAAAACACATCATACTGATTTAAATTAAACAAGATTAACATTTTCACCTAAGGTGTACTCATGGGGATATAATAATTATGGGGAATTAGGCATAGGAAGCACCACAGCTGTAAATGCACCAACAAAACTAATCATTGATCAACCTGTAAAGAAGGTGAGCGAAATATATACACATTTCAAAGTTCTTGCAGTATATGAATTTATTAAAATTATAAATGAGTCAACTATGTAGATTGCATGTGGGTCATACCATACCATTTTACTGACCACAACCGGGGTGATCTACTCTACCGGTTATAATGTACTAGGACAACTGGGTACTGGAATAAATAAAAATCTAACATCGCCAACCAAGATTCCAGCAACTTTGGAGATTTTTGATGACATTTGTTGCTACCCTTGGAGTCATCAAAGTTCTGCAAAATCTATGGACAGAAGTTATGTTTGGGGGGAAATCCATAAAGAAATCGTTGGTTGGAACCCTATCGAATTGGCGTCAGATTTATCAAATTTTCCACGACTTCCCCCCATGTTTAAGGGGACAGCACAAATTATGTTTAAATCGCTATGCGCAATAAACTGTGCGGCAAATCCCCCCACCATCCGAGAAACGCTACAAACGGCGATAGTAAGTTTTAGGCTAGGGTATACACATATTTGTATAGGCCACAAGGTTTACTTCGCGTATCTCAGCCCCATATGCTTCGCAATACATGTTAACGCCATATCTGCTCCTGATTTTTCGCTGAAAGAATATCTTTTTGGCCCTTTACCATTTCCTCAAGAATCGATTTGCTACAAAAGTTAAAAAAAAATACTATGTTACATGCAGCATATGGAAATGGAAATGTGTAACGAGTTGGAAACCCTACACCCATGTCTCTACAAAAATTTAGTGCAGAAGATCTAGATGATTTGTTATCAAAAAAGTTTTATTTCAACTGTTATTACATGGGAGCTATGGTTGGTCATCCGAAACTATCCGATCCGATCGGATTATCCGAGATTATCCGACCACTTACTACAGTCAAGAGCAAAACTTTACGACATATGGAAGCATACCTGGAATTTCTTACCCAACCACCCAGCAATGCTGGGAGAACACTTGGGACACTTGGGAGAACACTGGAAAAAATGCTTTGCATTTGGCCGGTAATGACGCAGCAAAAATTGAATTGCCAAACCAACTAACAAGGGACACTCACTACCTGTCGTTTGACTCAAACGGTTCGAGACCAGAGTACCCAGTATATTTTTTAGAATCTACTAGGATCCCAGATGAAGGATTCATTCATATTTCCGTGTAAAACTCATATTTGGCGTCGTGCCGTGGCGCCAAAGTCGCCAATTTTGAATGTTTTTATTTCTGAAACCGCCATAACTTTTGAAATCCTAAACGGATTTTCAAAATTTTTGGCAAAAGTCATGACAAGGAGTTCAACTTTCTTATCCCATGAAATTTTTTCCAAAATTATCGCTTTTAACTTTTCGCAAAATTTCGTAATTTTCTTAGAAATGAGGGTTCGTCGAAAAAATGCTAAAAATATAAAAGGATGGGTCAGGATGGGTGACCCATATTTATTTTTTGAAATTGCTTACAATGGAACCTCTTTTCAAGCTACACCTGAATGGACTAGCGAGTTATGTCAAAACATCAAGCCAAAAATTAAGTCACGCGACACTTATCTTTCCGTTAAATGGCCCGTTTGAAGAAAAATATTGGCGATTTTTGAGCAAATTTTCTCTTGCTTTTTCCTCCACGGGGTGAAAACCAGGGAGGAGTGCGAACTTTGACCCGGAATATTTTTCTTCAAAGGGGCCATTCAACGGGAAGATAAGTGTCACTTGACTTCTAGTTTTTGGCTTGACTTTTTGACATAAGTCCCCAGTCGATCCCGTGTAGCTTGAACAAAGGTTCCATTGTTAGTAGGAAATAATATAGAGTGGAGTGTTTATTTAGCCCGAATCAGGGTCAGAACCCGCTTCAAAATTTTTGTTAGATGACCCAACTAATCGTAAGGAGGGGAAATTCCGTACTTGCAATAGATTTCTATGCCCTTTAGACATGTGACACTGTCCCATGAGTGTACTAAAACAATGAAGTTGCTTTACCCGATGACCAAGGCCGCCACACCCACTTACACAAAGAACAAAAAAATCCGTTTTTACACGTTCAAACCTTCATAAAATCCAGTTTCTCTCGGATTAAAAAAAAATTAGCCATTATACGTCCAGAGAGTTGTTCTCTTATACCCTTATTCTCTTATAACTTTTTCAAGTTTTGATTTTTCCTACGATATGTTTTTACCTAGTCATGGAATTTATGATAAATAAATATATTTTGATGTAGGATATTATAAAACTATTATCTGGGACGACAATGGTACACGAATTTTCAAACTGAGATCAAATTAGGATTTTTGGCGAGCGTTTCTGAAAAAAAAACACCTGAGAACTTTTCTGGCAAATTATTTTGTATTGCATATTTAGCAATAGCAAAATAACCTTTCAGAAAGTTTTCAAAAACGAATTGGGACTATTAATATTGACAGAAATCGTACCAAGTACTATTCTACCAATTTCTGAACGCAGTGGAGATCATCTTGGGTCATCTGGCATGAAAATCTTACAGTTTAAAAATTTTGTATTTGTTTGTTCTACCCCAGTAGCTTTATACAAATTTAAGCCTTCTGTGTCCATTTTAGAAAATCAGTGCACGGGTGAAAAATTTAAAGGATTTTATGCATAAATTTGGCTGGGTTTTAAGCAGAGATACGGTAATATGTATGGAGCTTCTGTGAGAATGAGAAGTTTGATGTGAAGGTTAAGCTAATAAGGAACAAAAACGGACGCGATTCGATATGCGGTTGTGATATTATCATAAACTTTTCAGTATCTTTTAACCAAAATTATGCAAATTAAGCTGTTCAGTATGAAATAAAGTCAAGAGATTGTTTGTCAGGCCTGAACACCGATAAGATACAGTATAGGCAGAAATTCTTTCCACCCTCATGCTTTTTGCACTTAAAGCGTTATATTGCTCACGGAGCTTTATCGAATAAACTGCAATTTTGCACAATTGCTTACCACGATGTAAGGTTTTCGAAACCATACTTTGGATAACGGTGAAGCACAAGAAGCGAAACGGTGTAATTATATCCAAAATCCCAATTGGAAAAAAGTCTTTCCACCCTGATTAAATTTTAATGTAACAAGGTAAAAGAAGTGTCGAAACTCTCCAATTCAAGATTAATGGTGTCGAGAAATGGTTTGAGGTTTGATAGTTTGTGCTAAACAATTTTGGAACTCATAATTGACCATAAATGTTGACTAACATTTATTTTTGGTAATTTCTAACTTCAATCGGACAATTGATTCTTCTTTTTTGTCAGACAAGACTTCAATAATTTTGATACGTGCTCGGGACCACCATTCTATTTGAAAATAAAATTACTCCCAGATCGTAATTTCCTTCTGTCATCATCAAATTCGTTTCAGAATGTCGCAATAGTAGTTGGAGTCCATGATTCCTTTGATTTTATAAAAAAAATTGACCCCCTTCCAAGACTTTTACGCCCTAACCTTTCGATTTTCACCTCCATGCTTAATGGTATGTACACAGTACTCAGGTTTGTCAGCATTTTCTTGTCTTCTCCAGACCCAAGGGACCACATCTGAACCAAACAGGTTCGTACTGGTACCGTCGCTCCGAAGTATGCGTTTCTAGCCCTGAACGGTCCAATAAAGGTACTTTTTAGCTAATTTAGAATGCATGGCCATATTGGACTTTGAGAAAAATCGCATTTTCCGCGCTGCTGGGCCTTTAAATCCATGTTCCTCGATCCTATTCTTTCCAATTTGCACAGTAATTTGAAGGCTATATTCTTACCTGATTTCTAGTTGATTTTTTAAGCTGTAGCAGAAAGTTTCACTGATTCTTGAAGAGTATAGCGTCATAGATTCTATGGGTCGAATTCCGTAGTCTTTTAAAAGCTGGCTGGTTCGCCACTATCCCAAGTTTTTTGCACTTTCGGACTATTCTGGTAAATGTTTACTTCCTCATGAGCAGTTTATCAAAACTTCTTTGATGTCGAAGTCCATTATCACTAAACTTACCTACCTTTTGCCCCAAATCTGTGCTAAGATGTTTTTAAGGTAATATTAGCTAATATTGATAACAAACAATTAGTTTGGCGGTACACAAGTGTAATTTTTCAAAGAATTATTAACCATGAAGAGGGTACAGAACGATTTTGGACGATGTTTTAAAGAAATTACACCATAAGTGCAAAGAAGTCATAGAGTGGAAAGACTTTTTTCCTGTAGAAATTTTGGATATAATTACACCGTGTCGTTCCTTGTGCCCATTATCCATAGTATGGTTTCGAAAACCTTACATCGTGATAAGTAATTGTGCAAAATTTCAGTTCATTCGATAAAGCTTCTCGAGCAATATAACGCTTTAAGTGCAAAAAGCACGAGGGTGGAAAGAGTTTCTGCATATACTGTAAAACGGACCTTATCACTAAGCTACGTTTGATATAAGACCAAAACTTGTACAACCATTTGTACCACTCTAACTCCAATTGTGCAAAATTATTTTACATTTTATTTATCATCCTTAAATTAGTTAAATTTCTTAATAAGAGAGCAACCATGGGAGACTTGGTCGAATTACGTACATTTCAACTCACCCAGAAAACAATTCCTCTCAAGGAATTGAGAAAATGGAATCTTTTCAACCCCATCGGGGACGGATTTTTGCAAAATGTTCGTCTCGCACATATCGATGGGCAAGTTGGGTTCCTGGCAACTACAGACGATAATGTGTACGCCTTGGGTACCAATGCTTATGGATCCCTTTGTATCGGCAGCATAACTCGGGCCTCCATACCTGTCAAAATTGACCCTCTTTGTGGACAAACGGTTAAAGGTGAGAATAATCTGGTCGCACAATTTGTTCCTACAAAGAAATTGTATGCTCAATTAAAAGCTGCATGCTGCTTTCGATAGAGTTCGCCATTGGCTGCGGTAGAACTCACTGTTTTGCGATAACCGCGAGTTTTCGGGTGGGGCAGTAATTCATATGGGAGATTGGGGACTGGAACGGATGACACGTCAATATCTACTCCAACATTAGTTCAATTTGAAGAAGGGGTAAAAATTGCTAACATTGCGGTCGGAGGTTGGCACACTCTCGCCTTAACTATGAACACGGCTGAGGTTTTTTCATGGGTTACAACATATATGGCCAACTAGGCCTGGGGAATAACACGAATTAAAATAAACCTTGTAAAGTTACTGGAAATCTCGAGAACATTAGAATCCAACAGATGTCGTGCAACCTTTACAGCTCTTTCGCATTGAGCGAGTCGGGAGACGTAAGGTTCCAATCATAACATTACGAATTTAAATAAATAATTAACATTTATATGCATTAAGGTGTACTCGTGGGGATATAACGGTTATGGGGAATTGTGCCTCGGAAACACCACTGGTGTAAATGTACCTACTAAAATAATCATTGACAAACTTGTGAAGAAGGTGACTACAAGAATGAACAGTTATGGAAGTTTATGAAATTAAAATTATAACATAATGCAATAGATTGCAAATGGGTTACATCACACCCTTTTACTGACCACATCTGGGGAGATCTATGCTTCCGGTCATAATGCACAGAGACAATTGGGCACTGGAAACACTACAAATTTATCCACTTCAACCAAAATAGCAGAAAATTTGGGCATCTTTGATGACATTTCTTGCATGCCGTTTAGTAACCTGAGTTCGGCAAAGTCTGCGGATAAAATTTTTGTTTGGGGGGAAATCCATAAAGGAGTCACTTGTATTAATCCAACAGAACTGGAGAATTTATCAAATTTTCCGCCCCTAAATTTTATCAAATTTAAGGGGACCGCACAAATTATGCATCAATCGCTAAGTGCATCAAACTGTGCCGAAAATCCCCCCACTATCCGAGAAACTCTACAGACGGCGATAGTAAGTATTTTAATCTCTAGGCTAATTCTGATGAATTTAGTAAAAAAAAACATAGTATGTCCAACTTATTCGTAACTACGCTAAGTAGAATAAAATAAAATTTAATTCAAGGACGGAGCAGGGACCGACGTAGCGTTTAAACTTGAGGGACACCTCATCCGGGTCCACAAGCCCATACTTATTTTGCGAAGTGATTACTTTTCACGGAAATTTTCACAAGATTGGAAGCAACTAGATAAGTCGGTGCTTTGTAAATTAACGATTCAAGCCTAGTACTCAGGACGTACTTTTCATATGAAAAAGTTGAGCAAACACGGGGAAAATACATAATTTAGTAACATTTAGCACTGGGTTTTAAGAAACACTCCCATCTGGTAGACTTCATAATAAAGGTCAAGCAAATCCAGTGAAGGGTTATGGAATTTAGCCACATCCTTCTTTACGTGGGAAAAATACGTCCTGAGTACTAGCCTTAATATTGTGATTAGTCTGCTGGGAATTTACAAAAAGCAACTAAATTTTTAGCCCGATCGAATTGCAAGATATTAAACGGGAAACTTTCTACGCATTGCTGTATTACCTTTACACCGACAAGCTATATTTCTCGGATGGAGAAATTGATAAAATTTTAGGTGCAGTATACAAACTTTGTGTACATCCGCAAAAAAATTGTTCAGTTGTTTTTTTCTTTCATACAGATTTGCTAAAATTGGCTGCCATATATTGCGCTACTGGTCTAAAAGGAAAATGCGAATCGGTTTTGGCGAAGCAGATGGCGTTGGCAAATGTGCTAACAATTTATATAGCCGCCGGAAAGTGTAGCGCGCAAGTACAGTATCATTTTCATACATACTTCGCATTAAGTTTGTACAGGGTGGTTAAAATGCCATGCTACATAGAATGGAAAATTTTTGGATGGGAAAAATTCTAGAATTTCCATTAGTTACCGAAATTTTGTCTCTAAAATTAAACATTTTAAGACTTTTGTCATCAGTTTTGATGATAATTATAAAATAGCAATCTCAAATTTTTCAATTAATGGAGATTTACGGACTTTTCCCATTGACAAATTTTCCATTGTAGCGTAGTATTTAAACCACCCTGTATACAAAACGCTTGAGACACTTGTCTTGTACACTTTTTTAGAATCTGCGCGATGCTGCGTTCAACTTTGGAGTTGAAAATTGGATGACGTTATCCAAATCAGGATTACTTGACCAAGCCGACGTGAGCGGTCAAGACTTGAAGCAATTCGTGAAGGCTTGGGCGGCAAGATGTGAGGAGGCAAAGGTTGGTGAAAATTCGAATAAACCAAAGTAAATACATACACATATGGAGGTACATACCTTTAAAAAGTGAGAAACTTTATGTTAAGGTTACACTAATAAACTGTCTAAATAATAATAATTATTGCTGATCAATCACAACATCTAATTAATAAAATAACTCATTTTACTCAAATTAGAGAAGGGGAATTTTCAAAAATTTATTAATTGTGTTAAGGAACGTGCATGGTTTGGAAAGCTAAAACGCTTACCGCGCCACAAAATTAGACACATAAATTTGGCTAAATTTAAATAAATTCCTACATTTGAGTATTTTAAAATAAGTGGGAAAAGTATTTATTAAAATTATGTGCACATTTAAAAAAGCCGACAATAAATAAATGAAGTTAAATGGGACACATTTCGAATAGGTCAAAATATGTAAATAAGTTCTTCATATTCGCTCGTATTTATATAAATATTGAGGGATTTGAATTTAAGTTTTTAACCAAAATAACTACCTTATTTTGATAAGTTTACGCAGGCTTGACGTGAATTTATTATGAAGACAGTTTTTGCTACAAAATTTCCCGTCGGTGTAACCAATAGAAATATTTTATTTCAGCTTAAAAAGCAAATATCAAACATTCGAATTATTTACGAAGTTTTCTTTACGAATCAAAACCTAACTTTAATAAAAATTCGTGAGTGACATTTCCCTAGAAATGTATGCAAAACTTTAACAGGTTACAAACGTAGACGTGAGTTTGTTCTTTTTAATTTAAATGGTTTAAATTTACCGGGTAAAATTCGGAATTAGTGTCAACTATGAAGGCGAGAACTTAATGAGCATACATAGGTTATTGCAATCTCTATATGATTTATGCAGTTGAATCAACAGGAGATTTATGTCTCTCGGGGAATTGAGAAACTGGATGGTTCAACACTGTATATACATATATGCTAATTTTTTGCACAAATTTTCGCATCGCGATGTGAGATGATTATTTCATATGCAACTTTGTCGGAGATTTGCACACTCTATTTCCCTATAATGGGAACGGTGAAGGTTTTGTCATGAGATTGGAATGCATATGACCGGACACGATTATATAGGCAGCTTGTGATATTATAATAAACTCTTCAGCATGTTTTAGTCACCACTTTGCACAAAAAGCTCTTCAATATGAAATAAAGCCAAGAGATGGGTTGTCTGTGTGAACTGCGATAAGATAAAATAAACCTTATCACTGAGTTACGTTTAGCATAAGGCCAAAGCTGGTACATCCATTTGTATCATTCTAACTTGAATTGTGCAGAATTATGTTACAAATTATTTATCACGTTTAAATTAATTAAATTTCCTAAAAAGAGCGCAAGCATGGGCGACTTGGTCGAATTGCGTACATTTCAACAGACCCAGAAAACAATTCCCCTCAAGGAACTGAGAAAATGGAAACTTTTTAATACCATCGGGGACGGTTTTTTGCTAAATGTTCGTCTCGCCCATGTCCACGAAGAATTAGGATTTCTGGTGACTACAGACGATGATGTGTACGCCTTCGGTACCAGTTATAGTGGATCACTTGGTATCGGCAGCATAACACGGGCGTCCATACCTGTCAAAATTGACCCTCTTTGTGGACAAATGGTTAAAGGTAAGAAAAGTCTGGTCGCACAATTTGTGCTGCATAGAAATTGTATGCTCAATTAAAAGCTGATTGCTGCTTTGGATAGAGTTCGCCATTGGGAGCAGTCACTGTTTTGCGATAACCGCAGATGGACGAGTTTTCGCGTGGGGCGATAATTCACATGGCGAACTGGGGATTGGAACGAATGACCCATCAATATCTACTCCAACATTAGTTAAGTTTGACGAAGGGATTAAAATTGATAAAATTGCGGTTGGAGGTTCGCACACTCTCGGTTTAACTATGGACACGGCAGAGGTTTTTTCATGGGGTTGGAATGTACATGGCCAATTAGGCCTGGGCAATGCCACGCATCAAAATAAACCTTGCAAAGTTACCGGGAATCTTCAGAACATTAGAATCCAACAGATTTCGTGCAGCTTTTACAGCTGGTTCGCCTTGAGCGAGTCTGGAGACGTAAGGTTTTAATGATAGATAAATTGATAAATTTAAATTCATAATTAACATTCATATTAAGGTGTACTCGTGGGGATATAAAGGTTATGGGCAATTGTGCCTCGGAAACACCACTGGTGTAAATGTACCTACTAAAATAATCATTGACAAACCTGTGAAGAAGGTGACTACAAGAATGAACAGTTATGGAATTTTATGAAATTAAAATTATAAAATAATGCAATAGATTGCAAATGGGTTATATCACACCCTTTTACTGACCACATCTGGGGAGATCTATGCTTCCGGTTATAATGGAAGGGGACAATTGGGCACTGGAAACACTACAAATTTATCCACCCCAACCAAAATAGCAGCTACTTTGGGCATCTTTGATGACATTTCTTGCATGCCGTTTAGTAACCAGAGTTCGGCAAAGTCTGCAGACAAAATTTTTGTTTGGGGGGAAATCCATAAAGGAGTCACTTGTATTAATCCAACAGAACTGGAGAATTTATCAAATTTTCCGCCCCTAAATTTTATCAAATTTAAGGGGACCGCACAAATTATGCATCAATCGCTAAGTGCATCAAACTGTGCCGAAAATCCCCCCACTATCCGAGAAACTCTACAGACGGCGATAGTAAGTATTTTAATCTCTAGGCTAATTCTGATGAATTTAGTAAAAAAAAACATAGTATGTCCAACTTATTCGTAACTACGCTAAGTAGAATAAAATAAAATTTAATTCAAGGACGGAGCAGGGACCGACGTAGCGTTTAAACTTGAGGGACACCTCATCCGGGTCCACAAGCCCATACTTATTTTGCGAAGTGATTACTTTTCACGGAAATTTTCACAAGATTGGAAGCAACTAGATAAGTCGGTGCTTTGTAAATTAAGAAATCAAGTCTAGTGCTCAGGCCGTGCATATTTTTCATAGCAAAAAGTTGAGAAAAAAATTAAGTAATATTTAGCACTGGATTTGAAGAAATACTCCCATCTGGTACACCTCATAGTAAAATTTAAGTACCTAACTCCAGTGAAGGTGTATGTAATTTAATACGAATATGGGATATATCCTTCTTTACGCGAAAAAATCCGTCCGGTGCACTAGGCTTAATATTATATGTAATCAATTTGCTTCGAATTTACAAAAAGTAACCAAATTTTTAGCCCGATTGAATTGCAAGATATTAAACGGGACACTTTCTACGCATTGCTGTATTACCTTTACACGGACAAAATATATTTCTCGGATACCGAAATTGATAGAATTTTAGGTTTTTCATAAACGCAAAGTTTGTATCCATCCGGAAGAAAATATTCCGCTGTTTTTTTTCCTTTCACACAGATTTGCTTAAATTGGCTGACATGTATTGCGACGATGGTCTAAAGGGAAAATGTGAATCGGTTTTAGAGAAGCAGTTGTCTTTGGAGAATGTATTCACAATTTATGCCCTAGCTGGAGAGTTTAATGCGCAGGTAAAGTCAAATTTGCATATAGTATTCTCCTTGTTAAGGGTGTTGATTTAATTCGTCCCGAGTTTTCCTAAATACAGGGTTTCGATTGGTAAAACCCAAATTGACCACGGCAGCGGGAAAAAGTGGGAAAAAGGCATTTTTACCACCCACCCAAAATAGGTGGGAAATGGGTAAAATGGAAGAAATGGGAAAAACTGGTTTGGGGCAACCAGAAACAACTTCCTTAAAACTGATGATTTTCAAAATTTGACTTCATATTCGTGTTCTCCATCAAATTCTGAGAAAATAAGTTGGTAATACGGCTAATTTCGAACAATCTCTAAAATTAGCATGTGTGCATATGGGAAAAGTAGAAAAACAATCAAAATTGTTCAAAAGTGGCAGTATTACATATCAAAATTTTCAGAAATTCGTGGAGATGACGAATATGAAGTCCAATTCCGAAAATATTGATTATTAAAGAAGTTAGCTTTCCCCATACCTACCTATAAATACATGGGCAGCCATATTTTCCCATTTTGAACGGTAAAAACCGTTTTTCCCGGTTTTTACCACTTTTTCCCACCTGCCGTGGTAAAAAATCGTTTTTGACGGGAAAAACGAAACCCTGCCTAAATATATGAAAACTTGTAAGTAAACGCTACGAAAACTCTCTTTTGATGAACGTTATGACGGGATGACAAAATTTCCAAGAAAGATATTAACTTGTTTAAAAATTATGTAGTTTGAGCCCCGAAAACCATCTTCCGGACGAATTAAAGTAACACCCTTTATATGCAATACATTTAACACACTTGTCTTCGATCGATTACAGTTTTTGCTTGATTCTGCCTTCAACTTTGGCGTGGATAATTGGGTGGAGATATCGAGTAGCGCAGTGCTCGACCAAGCCACCTTAAGTGAGCAAGACTGGAAGCAGTTCGTGAAGGCTTGGGCGGCAAAATATAAGGACGCAAGGGTTGGTGAAAAGTCAAATTAACCGCGGTTACGGATTGTAACATACTGACGAGTTTTATGCGAAAGTTTCGCTAATAAATACATAACAAAAACAATAATATTTAGTGTGCTGCTCATATGGTTATTTGTGATACGTAAAACACTTAGGTATGTAGATAAATATGTACGTAAATTAGGGAAGGAGAGATTAAAAAAACATTTGTTAATTGTTGTAAATATGCATGATTTGGATAGTTAAAACTTTTACCCAAGGACAAAATCAGGAGAGAAAAATTTCAAGTGTCAATATTGGATAAGTAGTAATCTCCAACTCCAGGTGAAATCTAAACTATACATACAGACTTGGGTATACGGCAAATTTTTCATCCGGGTGTCGCATAAAAGTTGCGACGAGTGTCCACCCAAATTAATTTTTTCCCATATTTTTTCGTATGTTTCGAAACCATACCTGTTCACTGTTATTCATGAGACAGGGTATGAAAGAGCATGATAATGAATTTCCTGTGATTTGAATGAAAATGAGTGAAAGATTCAGTCATTTCAGATGAGTGACTGTGAATGAAAGGATATCTCACTCGTTTGGGGAGATCCTTAAATCGAGATTTTCTAGACCCCTTCCCCCCCTTCACATGTGTCACGTGAGCACGATATCGTTGAAGCCTTGAAGCCCCCCCCTCTCATGTCACATAATTTGTGGACCTTCCCTTTCATTTTTCACCCTATGCTTAATACCATATGGGGCGTATGTAAAAAATGAAGTCGGATGAAGTAAAATGAAATGAGTTTGAGAGAAAATGGGTGTAAATGAAAATCGTTAGTCAGAAATTGGGATGACTGAACTTTGAAAAGTTTTTTTTAACAGGTACCTATCATCAAAACATTTAAAGCCAAATGGGTTTTATTCATTCGCAGTTCATTAAAATCCTAGTACATGGACCCTACGAAATAAAGCTCGAATTCCCAGCCTGAAATACATATGTAGGTCACTGAAGAAAAGAAAGGGTTAGGGGCGATCCATGTGTTACGTCATCAAAAATTCTCGATTTTTGCACCAATCCACCCAACATTAAGATTGATGGATAGGGAATTTTGACATAGCCAGACCTAAAGCACCCACCCACTAAAATGATGACGTAATATAAGGACGTTCCCTTTTCTCACCGAGTCAAGGGACCGTGCAAAAAATATGCGATGTTTGGTTGAGTAACGTTAAGTGACACGTGCCGTCGCTATAAATATTTGATCGGCCTGTAATACAATTCCCAAATTCAAGGAACATTTTGTTTGCACGGTCCCCAACACGGAAATTTTGTCGTTGTGGAGTGAATGAAGAATATTGTCCAGCCAACATCTGAATCCAGACAAGAATAAAAACAAATATTTGGCTTAATTAATTATTAAAATAATTTTAAAATTGCGACAATTTCGTTAAGCTAAACATTGAAGAAGCAGGTTCCTACTAAAACAAAATATTCGTAAACATACTAAGTAATTGCAAGTTATATATTTCGAAAATAATAATATGCATTTGTTTATCACAAATTTTGAAATTTTGTAACAAATTTTCTGCAATAGTAGGGATTTTTTCGACCTCTGTTCACAACAATGGAGTCTCCCCCAAGGGAAATAAGCGCTCAAGAGCTTGCGCTAAATAATCCGATTACAATCGATTGTACGTATTCACATATCGAATAATTTTAAAAAAACTGGTTCAACATATTATATATGAGCGAATTTTTTGCATTGACCATTGATCGTAGTCAACTTTCTTATATTTCACAACTTAATACTTGCAATCGAACCTCTTTTCAAGCTACACCGGGATCGACTAGCGAGTTGTGTCAAAAAATCAAGCCAAAAATTACGAGTCACGTGACACTTATCTTTCCGTTGAATGGCCCCTTTGAAGAAAAATATTGGGGGTCAACGCTCGCTCTCCTACCTGGGTTTTGCCCCGCGGAGGAAAAAACAAGAGAGAATTTGGTCAAAAATTAAACTTTGCGCCAATATTTTTCTTCAAGGGGGCCATTCGACGGATAGATAAGTGTCACCTGACTCCTAATTTCTGGCTTGATTTTTTGACATATATGTCAAATCGACTGGCGAGTTATAACTCGCCAGTCGATCCCGGTGTAACTTGAAAAGAGGTGTTATTGTTTTTGTATTCTGCGAAATTCATCCAATTTCATATAAATTGTGTTCTCCATAGGCGCAGCCACGGGGTGGGCAGGGTGGGCATTAGGGTGGAAAATAGCAGGATGGGCACTCAAAGCAAATGCCTCAAAAACTCCAATATTCTTATAGGGTTTAATAAGCGTTGTTTTTACCTGGGATTAAATTTTTAATTTAGAAAAATTATTTGTTCTCCCAGTGTAAATTTTTTTGGTACCATTAGAAATTCTTTACACTCTGCATAACAAACTAAAGTGCTTTAATGCTGCATATCTTCGTCGGTTTTTAGTGTCACTCACTCAACCCATGTCAATGTCTTCAAATCCAATTTCTAAAGTCGAAATTATTTTTCAGGAAATTTATTGTGAAACATGGTAAATGAATTGGCTAATGTTTTCCCCATCGAATTGTTTATAGAACGCAAACTAACATTTAGATTCAAATATTAAAAGTTGCATTTATCTCTACCTACTAATTTTAAATTGATCGGGAACAGAAAATAGCTTACCTAAATATTTGCGATTTTTTAATGTGCGTTTTTTGTCTGTGACGGAATTTTTAAATATGGAGATTTTCTGCCAAAATCAAGAGGTTTTCAAGACTTACCAATTTTAGCCTGATTTCAAAAATTTAACAACATGTCTGTTCCGAAATGCATGGAGTAATTAGAAAAATAACTTTGCAAAATTTCCCGTTTTTGGAACTTTTAAAAGTCCGAAGTATCTAGCATAAAAATTTCGAAGTTTAAAATTTTTTGGAAGCGTATTTTTCTTAGGAAAGACCCTCTACATGCCCCTCTTAGATCTCGATGTCCTTTGGATATTTGATAGTCCTTGATGGATGAAGGATAACCCTGAAGTGGTTTGATGCCATGGCCACATTTACGCCCGCCACATCCACTCAAAAGTGCCCCAAAATCTCTTTCACTCCAGCTTTCACTTGCTCAAATCCACGCCAAAAATCAAATCTTACTCGTATTTTGAAATTTCTTTCACCATTGTACTTCCAGATAGTTGCTTTCTTATATCCAACATCAAACTCGACTTCTTGAAATTTTTAATATTGTAAAATTTAAAATTCTGAATGAGCATTGTTGTCGTAATCAACAACACAAATTATTCCTGCCTAATAAGCATCAAACAAGTTGAGTTTGATGTTGAGTATAAGAGGGCAACTATCTGGGAGTATAATGGTGAAAGAAATTTCAAAATCCGAGTAAAATTGGATTTTTGGCGTGGATTTGAGTGAGTGAAAGCTGGAGTGAAAGCGTTTTTTGGGCACCCTTGAGTGGGTGTGGCGGGAGCAAATGTGGCCGTGGCACCAAACCACTCTAGGGTTATCATTCACTCAGCTAGGGCTACTACATATGCAAAAGTCATCGAGATCTGAGAACGGCGTGTAGAGCAGTGATGGGCAACCTCACATGGCCTCGGCCTAACCGAGAAAACTCCAGGCCTCGACCTCTCAATTTCGACCTCGTCCTCACCTCGAAAATCTTGCGCCTCAGTGAGGTCGGCCTCGGCCTCTTCAATTTTCAAAGAGTAGGCCTCAGACCTCATAGGCCTCGGCCTCCCCGAGAAAGCTCTAGGCCTCGGCCTCTCCGAGAAAGCTCTAGGCCTCGGCCTCACACTTTGAACCTCAGGCCTCAGCGAGGTCGGCCTCGGCCTCTCCAATTAAAACTATGGTGAGGCCTAAGACCTCACTAGGCCTCGGCCTCACCTCGAAAATCTTAAGCCTCAGTTAGGTCGGCCTCGGCCTCTCCAATTTTCAAAATATATGCCTCAGACCTCACTGGCCTCGACCTCGCCGAAAAGTTCCCGGCCTCGGCCTCATAATTTCGGCCTCGGCCTCACGTCTTGAACCTCAGGCCTCAGCGAGGTCGGCCTCGGCTTCTCTAATTTTCAAAGAGTAGACCTCAGGCCTCACTGGCCTCGACCTCAAATTCCTTAGAGGGGCCGAGGCCGAGGCCTGAGGTCACAAAAAATGGCCTCAAAGAGGCCGAGGCCGCCCATCACTGATGTAGAGGGTCTCTCCTCCTTAGGATTAGTGAGACAAATACCTAACGGCGAAAAAAATTATTAAAAATGCGATGGTACGATGTGTAAACTTCCAATTTGGTTAATATTTTAAAATTACGTACTCCAAGTTCATAAAATAATGTTTCTTGAGAATGTTTGTGAGATAGCCGGAATTTGTCAAAATATTCGAGGTCGAAGTGGAAAAATGGACGATTTTCCCATACGTGGAATGAGTGGTCTCTTTTTACCAACAGAATGGGAGAGGAGTTTGCTTCTTCGGCTTGTAAAAATCGCCCATTTTTCAACTTTGACCTCGAATATTTCGTCAAATTCCAGCCATCACACAAACATCCTCAAGAAACGTTGATTGTATTGACTTGGACTACGTAAGTTTAAAATTTAAACCAAATCGAGGGGTTACATTCCACACCATCGCATTGTAATCCCTTATTGCGAAGTTTACATTTGATATTAATTTTAAATTCAATTTTTGGATATTATATTTGAACACTAAATTTGCTCTAAAACCGATTTTGCAAAGAATCGAAAACCGGTTTCGTAAGATTTTCTAAAATCTGATTAATTGAAGACCGATTTCGCAAAATTTTGCAAACTCCGATTAACCGAAAAACTGGCTTTTAAAATTTTCCCAAATCCGATTAACCGAAAAATCTGTTTTTAAAAATTTTCCAAAATCCGATTAATCGAAAAACCGGTTTTTAAAAATTTTCGATTTTGGACGCCCAAGTTCTAAATTTTATTGGCAGAGTTGCGTCATTAAATTGCTGCTTTTTATTCTCCGGATTAGGGATTAAGGATTAATTTCTTCAGATTGTTTGATTAGAATTAAAATTAGCCAGTTTTCAGAGATTAGTTATTTTGGAGAAACAGCTTGGATTAAGGATGAAGATTAAATACTCTGGATTAGTTTCATGATTCTAGGGATTAGTTTTCTTCAGTCTTCAAACTAAATCATAAATAATAAAATTTGTCGACCCTGGGCGTGTTTTACCCTCTTTTTATGTAAATATCTCCGCCAATCTTGCGCTTTGGCAGATAGTGCCATTGGCAAATTTCGTATTAATTAAATTTGTGATCCAATGAGTTCCAGTGATCCAGTTTTTGGTCTAAATCTAGAGGAATGCGTTGGGAGACCTCTATTGCTAGATTTCTAATTTTTTGAGACCTTGTTTATTATGATTGCATGTAAGTAATTTTTAACAAACATATTATTTAATTTTTGAAATCGGGTCAAAATTTTAAAACTTATAGCGCCTTGAAAAATTACGATCTCGGCTGAATATGTATTCAGAAAATCAACTGCAAGCGACAAAACTAAATTGAGTTGAATAAATCGCCAAAAGATATTTCCGTGAGGGAATGACTAAAAATTTGTCGAAATCGGGGGAAAGTATTCCGTAGTTAACCAAGCCAATGAGTACTATATTCAAAAACTGGTTGTTCGTGATAAAAAATTGCCTAAGGCCCTAAGAAAAATTAACCTGACAATGAATTTCGGGATATTTCTAAATTAAAACCGCTTCCTAATTAAAAACGCTCATTAAAATCTGGAAGAATACGGGAATATTTTGAATTTTTTACAATTTTTGCATAATTTAAAAATAAAATGCATATAAATGCAAAAAAATATTTAATTTCTACTTACTAAATATTTTGCACTTATTGTATTTCTATATTATGAAAGAGAAAAATCAAAATTCTACATATAGTCTCTTTATTTTGCAAACCTGAAACATTCTATCTTGAGAGCCAAAAACATCTTCATTTAAAAAAACCCTTGGAATATGACACATTTCAAAATCGATGTTTACACAGAAAATGCCAAGAATGAAGAAAGATAATTTGACTTACAGGCCTGCAAATGCAAATAGCAGATTAAATATATGTATCTCCCAAAAGTTCTGCCTAGTAAGGTTGAAAGCACTATTTAAAGGTACACTCTAAGAAACCTGGTGATAACTACCACCACGCGGTGGTCATATGTGACTCTTCCGGAATGGTGACAGCTGCAACCACCGCAAGGTGACAACTGCACCACCGCACGGTGATTGATCATCACTGAGCTGGTGATGGGCATCCACCATCCGGTGGTCTTCTGCCACCTGCCGGTAGAGTCACATATGACCACCGCGCTGGTGGTAAAATTTCTTAGAGTGTATAATATTTTTCAGAAAAGTGCCCACCCTGGAAAAAATCCGTGGCTGCGCCTATGGTGTTCTCAATTTGTTCAACTGAATGAATTCTAAATGAAGGCATATTTTTAAAACAGGTGTATGCCCTTCCACCCGCTGACATCGCTCGGAGGGACGATTACCTTATCGCAATTTCGCGAATGCTGAACCAACTAGCCGGGCAGCTGGTCAAGCTTAGCTTTTCATTTCATATGCAACAGGAAACAAGCCTATCCAACGTGCTGGGCGGTCCACACAATTTCGACACCGCAACCCAATCTAACTTCCGGTTACCGAGAATGATGTCGAAATTACAGCTGTTTCGGAACGATCTGGTCGACATTTTTCAGTGTGCGGACGACTTGTTGGAAAGTATGCCCGCTCTGGAAACTTTACTGATTGGGGGAACAATTCGAAAGGCGAGATATGTGGAGGAAATTGTGCAAAATATTTGCCATGCGAGAAAGATTTGGCCAAACTTGCGGAATTTGAGGATTATCGAGTTGCACGATCCCCAACTCTTGGAGGGATTGAAGACAGCGTTTCCGAATTTGGTCAGGCTCCAGTTGGAGACATATTACAGGACGGACTTTCGCAGGGAAGTGAGCAAGATGGAGTACCCAGAAGAGATTGGGGATGTTATCAAGATTCTTTTGGACTGCAAGGAATTATTTACTCGTGAGTGTCAGATTTATTGATTACATAAATAGCATTTTGCAAAAAGTTTATATATTCAAATAATTCCAGTATATTTATGTTAAAGGTGTTGATTTACGTCCCCGTTGAAATTACACAATTTTTTTTCATAACACCAGTATTGTCTAATGGCATTTTGAATAATGTCGAATTATGTAGACAGCAAGTTAACATAATTTTAATGCTACTTAACATAATTTTTCTACTGTCAGTAGGAAACTTCCATACTTGCCAACAACACACTTCGATGCCCTTAGCATAGGTATTAGTATGGCATGAGTGAATAAGAACCCCCAAATGGTTTGTTACCATGCAATAAATATTATTCAATAAGTTATGTAAAAGTGTTTTATGCAATTTCACATAGGACCGTTGATTTACTTTTTCATTTTAGTTGTTTTTTTAAACCTGGCAGAAATTTATGAAGATCAGTACAAACTTAGAAGAAGAGAGTGTAGGGTATGATCATGTAGGATACACAAATCGCGGAAACACTAATTAGCAATATTATATCTCTGATACAAAAATTTAGCTCGACGTTTTCACCCGTTTTGAGGTGCAAGTTTTCAAATATTGACCCGAGAAAACGGGTCGAATTAATACAATAGGATTTATCTTCTATCTATCTTATATGCTGAAAATGTCTGTCGGCAACGGAAGTGAAAGCAAAGAATGTCAAGTTTCGAATGGCGTGAAATTAAAAATAAAATAAATTAAGAAAATTAAATGTTTGGTGGTGATTATCTGTTAGTGGTTATCTGATGGTGGTTATTTTGGGTGACCCCCCTGAGGTAGGTAGGAAGCTATTGACATTTTAATGAGACCTCAGACATTTGATTTTTTGAATTTAGTTAATTTAGAATTTGCGCAAAATTCGAAAGGCTACTTCTTTACTTTCACTTTCATTGCGGAATATTTGCTTTCACTTCCGTTGTCCCCGCAATTTTTGCTCGCCCCGCGAGAGGCGGGCTTATACGCTAGTATTAAGTATCTGAATACATTGCTGCTTTGATTTTTTGTCCGAAACTGAATTTCAGAGCTGAAAACTTTGCAAATTAAGCACTACGGTCTATGGAGTAGAGCGGATTTTGATCTAACTGAAGACGAAATTGATCTGTTCAAGCAACTTCTCATTGCGATGAATGGAATGGACGAGGTCAAAATTTGCCAGGTTTACGTAAGTGTTCATTTTAAAATTATCAGAATTACTGCAAAATTGAATGTTTGTAAATTTTGCTTCCAGTTGTGCGACAAGGCAGCAGAAACTATGCTCGCTTTCATGAAGGCGATCAAAATGTCCACGTCCAGGTTTATGATAATTCAGCGCGGCACAATGTTCACATAATTATGACAGAATTAATTATCAAGTTAAACTGGTTAAATTAAATATTTATTAATTTATTCGAGTAAGAAGGATCTCGACAAAGTATAAATTTCATATATGTATGTAGCTTTCATTTGTTGAAAAAATAATCAATCAATCACTTACTTTATTAGAATTTTCTTAAGCTACATATGCGAAGTACGAAAGCAAATTTGATTTAAATTTAGGCTTAAATAAATATGTAGGTAGGACTGCAATACAGAGGCTATTTTTTCGACCCATTTTTCGATACTTTCGATATTGTGGACTTCGGTATCAACAATGTTAGATATTTAAACAGATTGTGACATAGTGTCGTGGAGTTTTAGTGAAAAATATGATAAATACTTTGAACCACATTTAAATTAATGCAAAAAGAAACAAGCAAATATGTACGAGGGGCCATTTTTATTCAGATGGCCTGACCTAGAAGGAGGGTCATTTTGCCCAACTTTTTTAGTTGGTGTGAAAGATATACCCATATGTATCTCAGACTTCATAGCTTAAAATTTCACGGTCACGGTTGACTCCAGGAGGTCGTCAGATGTGACCAAAAACCGCGAAACAGACCAAATCGCTAAAATTGATACCAGGTATGCTATGCGGATTTGGACCTTCAAAACGGAAACCCGTACTTCTTTTTGTATTTACTCACTGGAGAATAAACCTGGGTTGATTGTTCTGGTCCTAATAGTAAGCCAGAGAGCAAGCAGTGGAAGTATTCATCCATAAAGGAGAAAAGGCAAGCAGAAATTGCCATTTTGGCAATGGCCTCCGTTTTTGGGGGTCAGAAGGACTTCTGCTTCTGGACGTTGTGGCTCCGAAAACGGCGATACCTGGTGCTTATCATGCCGCGATTTCGAAAAATTAATCCAAGCCGATGTGGAGAAACGATAAAAACAAAAGTTGCGTGGCTTGCGAAAACGCTCACTACAACTTTACGGGTCACAAATCCAAAAGTTAATAGGATGCCATTTCAAGCCAAAAAACACCAAAATTATTTCATCCCCCATACAGTCTACCCCTGGCCTCTAGTGACTACTACCTATTTCGACATTCTCAAAAAAACCTCAGGGGGAGGAGATTTCGCCGATAGACCAGGTGAAATCAGCAGTTTTGACTTTTTTCGAAAACCCTTCATAAAACCGGGGTAAAGTATTTGAAATTTAGCGGACCAAGTGTGCTGACCTCGCAGGGGACCACACTAAAAAGCAGTACGGCAAGTACCCCAAATTTATTGCTCCTTCATGGTCAGGGCATCTAAATAAAAATGGCCCCTCGTATGGGCAAATAATGAATGAAAAAAGAAATACATTAAACACACAAATTTGGTTAACGTACATTTAAATATTTTAAGCTCAGTTAGGGAAGTATAAATATTGCATAATTTTAATACCTAATTTTTTAATGTGAACATTGAAATTTCCAAAAATCCAGACAATGTTGTAAATAATATGTGGACGTTCTCATACCTTGTCAAACGTGAGCATTGATAGATGTTTCCTTAAAAGGAAACATCGCAAAATTGCGAAAAATACTCACTCGTTACTCTAATAATAAAGTACGTAATATGTAATTCATGCCCTGGATTAGAAAATTTGAATGAGGAAAACGACCTGGTTCCAGAAGTGTTACAATTCAAACCTAAATTTACTGGATAAAATTCTTAATGAGTGTAAACTGTAAAAATAGATGCGATAAGTTAATTTAATGACCTAACAGGGAATTGAAAATTCGAATCGGGTCAATGCTGTACATGATAGGATTTTGAACAAATTTTCGCATCGCTATGCTAGAATTTTGTAATCCTTGGTTATAAATTTACACACTCTATTTCACTCCTACATACATATTTATACTTTAAACGGTGGATGTTTTGTCATGGGATTGGAATGCAGATGACCAGTTGCCAACGGACTCGAATCGATATGCGGCTTGTGATAATATCATAAATTTTTCGGCATGTTTTAATCCCCATTTTGCACAAAAAGCTCTTCAATATGAAATAAACTTAAGAGATTGTTTGTCAGGCTGGACAGCGATAAGATAACACGGACCTTATCACTGATTTGGGTTTGATATAAAGCCAAAACTTGTACATCCATTTGTAACATTCTAACTGCAATTGTGCAGAATTATTTTATACGTTATTTATCGCGTTTAAATTAATTAAATTTCTTAATAAGAGAGCAAGCATGGGTGACTTGGTCGAATTACGTACATTTCAACTCACCCAGAAAACAATTCCCCTCAAGGAACTGAGAAAATGGAAACTTTTTAATACCATCGGCGACGGTTTTTTGCTAAATGTTCGTCTCGCCCATGTCCACGAAGAATTAGGATTTCTGGTGACTACAGACGATGATGTGTACGCCTTCGGTACCAGTTATAGTGGATCACTTGGTATCGGCAGCATAACACGGGCGTCCATACCTGTCAAAATTGACCCTCTTTGTGGGCAAATGGTGAAAGGTAAGAATAATCAGGTCGCACAATTTGTGCCTGCGTAGAAATTGTATGGTCAATTTAAGGTGCATGCTGCTTTGGATAGAGTTCGCCATTGGGAGCAGTCACTGTTTTGCGATAACCGCAGATGGACGAGTTTTCACGTGGGGCGATAATTCAAAGGGCAGATTGGGGATTGGAACGAACGACACATCAATATCTACCCCAACATTAGTTAAGTTTGGCGAAGGGGTAAAAATTGATAAAATTTCGGCGGGAGGCAGGCACACCCTCGGTTTAACTATGGACACGGCAGAGGTTTTTTCATGGGGTTGGAATGCATGTGGCCAATTAGGCCTGGGCAATACCACGGATCAAGACAAACCTTGCAAAGTTCCCGGGAATCTTCAGAACATTAGAATCCAACAGATTTCGTGCAGCTTTTACAGCTCGTTCGCCTTGAGCGAGTCTGGAGACGTAAGGTTTTAATGATAGATAAATTGATAAATTTAAATTCATAATTAACATTCATATTAAGGTGTACTCGTGGGGACTTAATGATGATGGGGAATTGTGCTTAGGAAATACCACAAGAACAAATTTACCAACTAAAGTAACCTTTGACAAACCTGTGAAGAAGGTGACTACAAGAATGAACAGTTATGGAAGTTTATGAAATTAAAATTATAAAATAATCCAATAGATTGCAAATGGGTTATATCACACCCTTTTACTGACCACATCTGGGGAGATCTATGCTTCCGGTTATAATGGAAGGGGACAATTGGGCACTGGAAACACTACAAATTTATCCACCCCAACCAAAATAGCAGCTACTTTGGGCATCTTTGATGACATTTCTTGCATGCCGTTTAGTAACCAGAGTTCCGCAAAGTCTGCAGACAAAATTTTTATTTGGGGGGAAATCCATAAAGGAATCACTTGTAGTAATCCAACAGAACTGGAGGCGAATTTATCAAATTTTCCGCCCCTAAATTTCATCAAATTTAAGGGGACCGCACAAATTATGCATCAATCGTTATGTGCATCAAACTGTGCCGAAAATCCCCCCACCATCAGAGAAACTCTACAGACGGCGATAGTAAGTATTTTAATATCTAGGCTAATGCTTATGAATTTACTAAAGAAACATATCCAACCCATCCTTAACTATGCTAAGCAGAAAATAATAAATTTTAATTCAAGGACGGAGCAGGGACCGACGTAGCGTTTAAAGTTGAGGGACACCTCATCAGGGTCCACAAATCCATACTTATCTTGCGAAGTGATTACTTTTCACGGAAATTTTCACAAGATTGGAAGCAACTAGATAAGTCGGTGCTTTGTAAATTAACAAATCAAGTCTAGTGCTCAGGCCGTGCATATTTTTCATAGCAAAAAGTTGAGAAAAAAATTAAGTAATATTTAGCACTGGATTTGAAGAAATACTCCCATCTGGTACACCTCATAATAAAATTTAAGTACCTAACTCCAGTGAAGGTGTATGTAATTTAATACGAATATGGGATATATCCTTCTTTACGCGAAAAAATCCGTCCGGAGCACTAGCCTTAATATTATATGTAATCAATTTGCTTCGAATTTACAAAAAGTAACCAAATTTTTAGCCCGATCGAATTGCAAGATATTAAACGGGACACTTTCTACGCATTGCTGTATTACCTTTACACGGACAAAATATATTTCTCGGATGGAGAAATTGATAAAATTTTAGGTACAATATATAAAGCATTGTGTACAGGGTGGTTTAAAAGTCACGATACAATGGAAAATTTTTCAATGGGAAAACTCCTTAAATCTCCATTACTAACAAGATTTTGGATTGAGATTACTATAATTATTACCAAAACTGATGGAAAACTGATGAGGAAATTCTTAAAATGTTGAATTTTAGAGACAAAATTTCGGTAACTAATGGAAATTTACGAAGTTTTCCCATCTAAAAATTCTCCATTGTAGCTTGCAATTTTAACCACTTTGTACATCCGGAAAAAAATTATTCATGTATTTTTTTCATACAGATTTGCTAAAATTGGCTGACATGTATTGCGATACTGGTCTAAAGGGAAAATGCGAATCGGTTTTGGAGAAGCAGTTGGCGTTGCAAAATGTGTTAACAATTTATGTGGCCGCTGGAAAGTGCAGCGCACCGGTACAGTACACTCAAAACAAAAATTTGTCAAATCGACACCGCCGGTGTCAATATATGACTTAACCGCCCTGGTTACAATGTTGATTCCGAGTTATGATGATTTTGATACCGGAAATAATGTTATGACCGGACGGAAAAATGTCATAACCACTCGGAATCACAATTGTAACCAAGGCGGTTAAGTCATATATTGACACCGGCGGTGTTAATTTGACAAATTTTTGTTTTAAGTGTAACATTTCCAGACTTATTTCGTATTACGTAAGTAAGTATACAAAACGCTTGAGACACTTGTCTTGTATACTTTTTAGCATCTGCGCGATGCCGCGTTCAACTTTGGTGTTGAAAATTGGATGAAGTTATCCAACTCAGGATTACTTGACCAAGCCGAAGTAAGCAGTCAAGACTTGAAGCAATTCGTGAAGGCTTGGGGGGCAAGATGTGAGGAGGCAAGGGTTGCTGAAAATTCGGATAATCAAAAATACAGACACAAATGGCGGTACATACGTACCTTTAAAAAGTGAGAAACTTTATGTTAAGGTTACGCTAATAAATTGTAAAAATAATATTTATTGCTGATCAAAAATAACTTATGTTAAAAATGTTTTTAAACGTGTTAATTGTGGTGAGGAGCATGTATTGTTTCGACAGTTAAAACGTTTACCCGGCCTGAAAATTAGGAGCGAAAACATATCGGTGTCAAAATTTCATTGCCCCCTCTGATTTAACAAACGCTTAACTTATTTCATGATATATTTATTACAAAGTTTACATATTCTTGACGTGAGTTTACTTTGTAAATCTTTTTTTTCTGATTAATGTCTCATAGGCCTAAATTTAATGCACCACTTAATTAGCTGAAAGTTCCCACTATTTTTGGCGGTACCTCCCACTAGCTGAAATCTTCACCATGTCGGTTTTTTAGCCACCCAATTAGCTAGTGGTAGCCACTCATTTATCTGATTTCTCACTTAAAGTGATTATGCAAAAATTCTCATAAAAAGCTCAAAAATGTTGATTCCCGTCTCCAAAATCTGCGCTACTTCATCCTTTATAGCGTCCGTCATACACACCTACCCAGTACCGCTAATTGTTATGTCCAACGCATTCCGCATTAGTTGAGTTGTTTTAGAGAGTTGTACTATTTTTTATTGCAATCTCCAGGCAATTTTCTATCAGAAACCATGTTTCGAAATTTGTTGTAACTCAAGGTGGCAAAATGATAGCTCGGAAGAAACAACATGTTGCAATTTTTCAGCAACATTTTGGCGAACCTGGGTTGCTACATTAATTTATGTATGTATTGGATATAACAATAAAGTAAACTTTTTGACATTTCCTGAAAAACTTAGAAAATTAACAAATATTTTGGTGCCGGATATTATAAAACAACTTTCTGGGACTACAATTGTAGAAGAATTTGCAAAATTTGATAAAATTTTGATTTTTGGCGAGCTTCAAAGATGGTGATTTTGTTTTTGGGCCATTATGAGTGGGTGTGGGGCAGGGCAGAAATTGTAATCAAAAGGGTTTTGGTGAACTAGTGGGATCCTACAAAATCTATTTTTGGCAAGTAAGGAAGCTTTCCATCTGAGAGAGGGTTTACTAGTAATTATCCTTAGGATTAGACTGGCGGAATTTCAAAAGGACTTGACTGCACAAGCCCTAGCCTGTTACCACAACCGTGTTCAAAATTTTAAGTCAATCGGTTAAATTGTATGGTTAGATAGACGGACGATCAGACTGACACAACGGTTGTATAAGGCCTGGTTACGACTAAAGGCATGGTTACTAAAATAATTGTTATGCGCAATCAATTCTTCACTGGTCACTTTTGTCGCCACACTATGGGAAGTAAAATGATTAATGTCTGATAAGTGTAACCTACATACATATATCAACCTCTGATTTCAAGTGAAAATGCAAATATGAAAAAAACTCGAATTATTTCTAAGCTTTTGTTTACGAACGAAAAGCATAATTTTCGTAAAAATAAAATTCCTGTGTCAAATTTCCTCAGAAATGTGTGTACAAGTTATAAACTCTACGCAGTTACGAAGGTTATAAACGTTGACGTGAGTTCCTTCCTTTTAATTTAATTCGTGTGTTAATTATGCACTTCCATTCATATTATTTTAGTTTAAAAATACTTGGTATTGAATACAAATGACGGAAAATGACGCATTTTGAGTGCAGTTTTCTACGAGCCTCCGACAAGGTAAGTGCATATTAAGTAAATGATAATATTATTCTCCATCAAATTACTTTGCACCTAAGAGGAAGGGGGATATTCATAAATTACGTCATAAAATTATTCATAAAAGTTTTGGCCGAACTGCAGACAAATTTGAAAAGGGGGTGTAATGCGGGTCTGAAAATTCGGCACTTTTTCGTCACGTAATTTATGAACGTTCCCACAGAGTAAGCAATTACTTATCTGTTTAGTTGTCATTAAATTATGTTTTTTCTTTACTTGTCCTCTCCATTGTACATACGTTAGGCTGGTGTGTGTGCATTACATGGTTTTGAATCCCACTCAATCATCCACTCACCATGAAAAAAACTACCATGAATAATGCAAACTTTTAATTATTTAACTAAGTATGATAATGTGAACTATGATTCTCCACAGTTTGCCTGTAAATATGTAATGTCGTGTAAAATATTTATATCAACAAAGCCGATAAATTATGTTAGTGAAAAAAGTATGTGATGTTCCAACCCATTTCATACCAAATATGAAAATCCTGGAGCCATGAATGGATCTAAAAAATAACAAAGAAACTGTACCAAATTGATGTGCTTATTGTGATTTTATTACGTATTTTTGACAAAACCAAAGGTAAGCGGAAAAAATATGTGTACACTCTTAAAAAATAATGTTGCCATTGCGAAAATTAAATACACTTTCAAATTTATATTAATTAAACTGTACCAAATTCAGAGCAAAATTTACTCTTTGTAAAGTTTACGTTACTCTGGATTAATCCTAAGTGTAATTTACTTAATATAGAGTTCAGAGTGCATTTACATATCTAACAAGGGACACTCACGACCTGTCGTTTGAGTCCAGGGTACCCACTATGTTTTTTTAGAATCTACTAGGACCCCAGATGAAGGATTCATTCATATTTCCGTGTAAAATTCATATTTGGCGCCATGGCGTGGCGCCAAACTTAAAAATTTGCATTTTCGACCAACTTCAAACCCCCATAACTTTTGCATTTTATGTCGGATTTTCAAAATTTTATGCTTAAAATGATCACAAAAGTCGAAATTTTTGACAAAAGAATAAAAAGAAAAAAAGAAAAAAAAGAATAAAAAAAAATAAATAATTCCATGAAATCTTTAGAAAAAATTTCATGGAATAAGAAAGTTGAACTCTTTGTCATGATTTTTGCCAAAAATTTTGAAAATCCGTCCAGGATTTCAAAAATAAAAACATTCAATTTTGGCGAATTTGGCGCCACGCCACGTCGCCAAATATGAGTTTTACACGGAAATATGAATGAATCCTTCATCTGGGGTCCTAGTAGATTCTAAAAAACATAGTGGGTACCCTGGACTCAAACGACAGGTCGTGAGTGTCCCTTGTAAGTGTTAAAATAGTCACATTATTTTTAAGAGTGTGCCAAATCGTGCTGCATGGATATGAATAAATATTTATGAATCATATCAGTCATGCATTCATCCCACTCCACACCATTTATGTAACTAATGCTTGAGTCAGTCCGGTGTGGGGCCGTACGTAAAGAATGTGATCGATTCTAGGACAATCTTGACCAATTGTGCGAAGGATACGCCCCATGTTATAATTAACATGGGAAGGATAGGATTCCTTGACACAAACCCTGACATCAAAACGACCACATGCTTGCTGCACAGCCTCTGTTAACGCTTGACTTGTTCATGAAAAGACAACAGGACGGGTGAGGAAATGTGTGTGGGTGGGCAGCAGGCAAAGTTGGTCATGTGAAGGTGGGCAGTTACATAAAAATGCAAAATATTCAGACATTTCGATGCCGCACCTGCATCTCTCACCAAATTCAAGAGCACTCATCGTCTAGTGAGTGACATGACCACAACCAAAAAACAGATTCGGTTGGTATGTAGAAATTAAAAGTTAGTTGGAAATTCTTATCAAGAAGAAGAGAAACACGAAGGGTAAATACCTAATCATTATTTCTTTGTAATCTTTGCATATTATTTTGCATAATTTTATTTTATTTCTTAGTAATCTTCGTATACATACATATTATTTCTTCGTAATCTTCGCATATTATTTTTCTTCGTAAACTATTTATTTTAAGGCAGGAAGCTGGACTCGGAGATATATGTAATTATTAATCTCTCGCCAATTTTAGCGCACTGTGATTGCGAGTATTTTATTTTTGTAATTTTGTAATTGAAGGAATAACATGTACAAGAGGAGAGAATTGTCGTCGTCCTTATCACGGAATTCTTCGAGTGGGTTATCATCCAAACCGGCCACGAGAAATGCGAGTTCTTGCTCCACCTCGTCCGTCATGACCACGGCAACGAGCGGATATGGGGTACGTTCAGCAGATAATTTTTTCAATGCACTATTAAAAATAACTTTGTCAACTTTTTGAAAGGTAAATACATACACTCTGAATTAAATATTGGTAAACGGTACTAAATCCAGACTAGACTTAACTCTCATCAAGTTATCGTTCCTTACGATTTAGCAAAACCTAAATAAAAATAAGTAAAATTAACTCCATGTTAAGTAAAAAAAAATGAGAATGACAAAATCAAAAATTATATACAATTTATCCAACGTTTGTGATACATTTGTCCAAAATTGAGTAAAATTTGTACAACGTTGAGTAAATCTTGTCTTTTGGTTGTGCCATCCTATTTTTTAATGTGGAAATTTTACTAATTTTTGTTTAGAGTGTACCAACGCTAACGTCACCTAGAATTCAGAGCCAATTTATGTACTTTCGATTACGTGATTAATTGCTTATTGTAAGTGTATCTTTCGATCATTACATGGCCACAAATGTATCCAAAAATGGCTATATCGTGACCCATTCATAATTACGTATGTACATACGCAGTAGAAAAATTTTAATATTAAATACACTCTTAAAAATAATGTTACTGTTTGGAAAAGTGAATGCACTCTTAATTTTATGTTAAGTAAACGATACTACATAAATCCAAAGTAACATTAACTTGATAATTAGTAAAGTTTACTCTGAACTAAGCAAAGTGTATTAAATTCTGAATTTATCTACATTGCATTCGCATTTAAAAAAATGACATTATTTTTAAGAGTGAACTTACATAAAAAATTTAATGATTGACCCGTAAAATCTAATTGTGTCGTTAATATTGCTTTAAGTATATTTAAATAACATAAATTCTTCCAGGGTTCGACAACTTCCACGTCAAAATTTTCTGAATTTGGAGAAACCTTTTCGACCATCAGTGAAAGCAAGTCTTCTCTAAAAAGCATAAATTTTGCGATGGAGTCGTCCGCCGTGTTTAATTTTGAAGAGGAAAATTTTGAGTTTGAGACTGGTGGGAAACTTTCCGTAAACAGTATTAAAAATCAACCGCCTAGTTCGAACCAGAAGGATTTCCTCTGCTATTTTGGACCTTCGGGCAGCATTACGGAAAAATGCGAAAAGTGTGGAGTATTCATTAAGGAGAAAGTAAGGACGTTCCAAATTCTATGAAAATATTTACGTATGTATACACTCTAAATGATTTGGAGAAAAATTGTCACCCGCAGATGTCTAATAGTGCCGTACTTTTGAGTAATATTTAAAGAGATGTTTCATCATAACAGGGAAAATAGGTCAAAAAGTCAAACCAAAAAGGGAAAGGCTATACCTGTTCAAAAGTTTAGTTTTCATTCAAAAGTCAGTGATTCGGATTTCTGACTGAAGATTTTCATTCACATTCAGACATTTTCATGTAAACTCATTTCATTTTACTTCATCCGACTTCATTTCTTACTTGCCCCATGTATCACATAAGCACAGACATTGTTTTTTTTTTCTTTTAAAATTTTACATTTTTATTATCCGAATACAAATTCTTTTAAATGAATTACGTATGAATAGTTCGCATGAGAAGCACACATGAGTTTTTTAAATAACCATTTCCCCCTAGTTATTACATATGTAAATTTTTTATTTCCTTAAATTAGGTGACAAAACGCTTCCTTAATCAAGTTACCCAAAAACGGAACACTATGTAACCTACGGATGATATTTGTCACTAAATTATTTAGAGTCTGAGATTAATTATTGAGATTAATTAGATAAGAGATTTTAAACATGAAATTCAATTTTATACAGTTCGTCACCGTTGGAGATTTAGTATTTCACCCGAAATGCTTACAGTGTGCGAAATGTGGGACAGAGCTAAGATCCGGAAGTCTTTATGAGGATGATGGCAATTTTTACTGCAAAAAAGATTACTTGCAACTCTTCTCAGAAATTTGCAGTAAATGTAGCAAGCCTTTAGATGAAGAGGTAATAAAGCCAAATAAATATTTACGAATATCATTTGAAGGATTCACGGTCACTTTGGCAAAGGGTTAAATTGGCGAATATTAACGTGGTAAAACATATCATGCCACGTGTGGAGATTATCTGTAATGACACGTTTGGCGAAAATTCTAAAATTAAATTTGGTGACAAACAAGTTTCACATTTATTCACGTCAAATCACTAAAATCTAAAATACATTAATTTAAGATTATTTTATCCCTAAAGTTTTTCGCCATGACAGTGTTCGCCAAAGTAATCGTCTTCCTTCTGAATGCATATGCAATTTAGTCAAATGAAACATCCAATGTGATAATTTCGGTTTGTTAACTTTTTTACATTTGCAGTATGTCCACGTGGGTGACAAGTTGTACCATTTTAAATGCTTTACATGCAAAGTATGCCACCGTAAATTGGACGGTTACATGGAGAAGGATGGAGAATTCTATTGTGATAAAGATTACCAGGAGCGTTTCTCACCCAGGTGTGGAAAATGTAACAAAGCTTGTAAAGACAAGGTGAGAAAAGAGAATACATAATTATATTAAGTTAAGTGAGATATGTGCGGTTGGGGCAATATTGAATTTCATTTTGTTGTAGCGGTTTATTTAAATTTGTTTTTCATCCCTTAATTTTTTTCAGTTTTTAAGGACCACCGATAGAAAAGTTTTTCATCACGATTGCTTCAAATGCAACGCGTGCGGGCGTAAACTCAAGAAGCATTTTATCAGCGGGACCAAGTATTATTGTTCAACTGCTTGCGCGAATAAGCGTTGATGCAAGAAAGAAAGTGATAAAATTACCAGTAAAAATACATATAATATTTAGGGATTATAAGGATTAATTATGTATTTCCAAGTCAGCAATGTGCATGTACTAATTAACACACGAATGAATTTGTTTGCCCTAAATAAAATGCATGTCCGTATATTAATTTGCCCGATATGTATGTACATGCATACATACATAAATTATGTATTACTCTACACGTAAATTTCGAGTGTCAAACCAGAATAAATATTTTCTCCCTGTATCGTAATTTCGTTTCGGTTAGTTTTATTAGCATAATGCTTGATAAGGTTGGATACATACGATTTAAATTTTACAGAAATTGAGAATTCTGTGAAACTACAAGTCTCAAATTTCCAAAAATTATGCTGACTGGGGACGGACGTGGCGTAGTTTCTCAAAATTCACAATCTCTGCAAACGTACCAGACAGTAGTGTGTGTGAATGGAGAGTATGTAAATATTCCCCATTTCCGGACAATCAGGACCAAAATGAGGTGACAAATCAGAGAATAATTGCGCAGCAACATATTTTGTACCATATTTATCACCCTTAAATTAGTGTATCTTGTGAGATGATCCGTTGGAACTTGAGGCATTTTGAGATCCTCATTTTCTTCCAGCGTATGCATTATCTCCGATTCTGACCAAATTCATTTCAACCAACCACAAGATTCTTGGAGTTGTTGAGTTTCACGCTTATGCATTATTTCACTGCATCGTTCTCACAAAGACCTGAAAAATCCGTTGCCCATCTTAAAAACATTGTCAACCTTTTTCTCCCCGTTCTCTAATCTGCCAACGAAATAAGAATTATAAATATGCATCTACAGTATAGGCAGAAAGTCATTATACCCTCATACTTTTTGTACATAAAGCCTCATATTGTTCGAGAAGCTTGAGAGGATGAACTGCGATTTTGCACAATTACGTACTATGATGCAAGGTTTCCGGAACCATACTTTGGATAACGCAGTGGCACAAGCAACGACACGGTGGAATTATATCCAAAATTCCGTCGGGAAAGAAGTCTTTATACCCTCTGATTTTTAGGTACTTTTAATGTAATCTTTAAAAATATCCTCTTAAATCGTTCTTCACGCACCAAATTATTCGTTATTCATTGCAAAATAACATTTGTCTAATGCTTAACTAGTTTTCTGTGATCAATATTAGCTCATAATCACCAAAAAACCCCTTAGCCGCGCCATGAGACGAAAAGTCGTAGATTTTGATGATGAAAGGCTTTCACACCAAAGAATTTCCGAGTAGCTAACCATTATGGATGGTACAGTTGCCAGAATAGTCCAGAACTGCAAAAACTTTGGGATAGTATAGAACTTAACAGCTTTTTCATGGACATGGATCACAACGCCATGGACGGATAACGGCAAATTCTCCAAAAGCCAAAGACTTTATGGCAATCTTCACCAAAAATCAACTTGGAAACAAGGGAAGAATATAATCTTCGAGTTTCTGTGCGAATTCTAAAGAATAGGATCACTTATTCTGGATTTGAATAGCCAGCAACATGGATAAATCCATTTCACCGCGATGCTTATATTGCAAACACATCTAAATGACCTAAACAGTATCCCAATTAGACGGTTAAATGTTCGAAACTCCTGATATTGTACGGCGACGTCAATGTCAACCTGTTTGGTTCAAATTGGGACCAGTGGAATATGGATTTAGCAAAGTGACGCTGATAAAACCAACTACTGTACGCTATGCATTAAGGATGAGGCTGGAAATCGAATTGTTTGGGCGTGAATTTGTGGAAGGGAGTCCGAAACCTTAATACAATCGAAGTAATAATGTACTCCAACTACTACGACGTTCTGGGTTGGAATTTGATGGCAACAGGAGGAAATAACCGTTAGGAAATAATTATATTTCCAAATAGTAAGGCGATCCTAAGCACACATCAAAATTATTGAAGATTTGGTTTACAACAAAGGAGATTGAATGGTTGAATTGCCATCCATAAGCATCGGACAGCATGTTAATGCACGTTTATGGTCAATGGCGAAGCTCAAAATTTCTCAGCACACGCCATCAAACTTCAAAGCCTTGTCGACGCCAAGTAGCTTGAATTGGAGAATTTAGACACTTCTTTCACCATCCCATTTATTGGGTAGATTCGAAGTTGTGTCCTTGCCTTCCCAAAGGATTGGGGTCAGCATCCCAGATACCAATTTGACTGTTATTTAACACAGAAGACTTTGAACAAGTTTTTCATGAAAATTTAATCGGGGTATAAAGACTTTTTTCCTCTCGGAATTTTGGATATAATTTCACCGTGTCGTTGCTTGTGCCACGCCGTTATCGAAAGTATGGTTTCGGAAACCTTACATCATAGTAAGTAATTATGCAAAATTGCAGTTCATCCTCTCAAGCTTCTCAAAAAATATGAGGCTTTATGTACACAAAGTATGAGGGTATAATGACTTTCTGCCTATACTGTATGTACATACTTAAATAAATCTACACTCTTAGAAAACTATGGTATTAAAACATTACTGACCGGAGTACATATGTATGCATGTATGTGTGTACACTCAAAACAAAAATTTATAAAATGAACACTGCCGGTATCAATATATATATCCTTGAGGTGTAAGGTCCCAGTAATGGGGTGCCTCATTGAAATATAATAAATAAATAAATAAATATGACTTAACCGCATTGGTTACAATTGTGATTCCGAGTAGTAATGAAATTTTTCCGTCCGGTCATAACATTATAACTACCCGTATCAAAATCATCATAACTCGGATTAAACATTTTAACCAAGGCGGTTAAGTCATATATTGACACCGGCGGTGTTGATTTTACCAATTTTAGTTTTGAGTGTATGTATGTGACTCTATCGGCACGGTAATTACGGGAATTACCGTTCAGTAATGTTGTGGTCATGAGAACCCTTCCACTCAGGAACAAATTAATACCAATCGGGTAGGAGATTACCAAATTAAAACAAGCACGGAGTATTTATGTGATTCTATCAGATTTTTAACAATGTACCGAATGATGCAGAATTATGTAAAAGCGCATTAGCTTTTCAAATGGGGAACATTTTAAACAAATATTTTTAAGAGTGTGCACGTATTTAAGTCGTAACCCGCAAACGTTTTTGATCTGATGTCTGGAGTTTAATTTGTCACATATGTAATTCTCAGAAAGGGTGGTTTGCTTTTTGCGTTGTGAATATGCATACATCTCGAATTACTTTGTGCCTCTGCTTAAATGTAGATACGACGGGGCGTAGTCTGTCATTTGAAGTGAGTCATTTCATTCCCAATCCGACTTCATCTTCCAAGTTGACAGATGAACCCGCTGCTGATAACATCTCGAACAAACATCTTTAACTAAGGAGTCTCTGAGGAAAACTCAGTTATAAAAATTCTAATAATTTCATCCACCTTTGTGGCTAAATATGTAAGTTAAATAAGGAAACTGAACGATTAGCTGGACAATTTTAAATCCAAATTGGCATTCGGAGACAATAACTACCGTATTAATTCGTCAGAAAAAGGGGTGAGTAATACAATTTCATTTACTGCTTGGCGATTAAATATTTTATTTGGGTGTGAAATTTTGAAAAATATTGTGAAAATTTATGCTATAAAGGGAGCCACAAATTAAAACCCGAATTTGGATTTGACTCATTTGAAAAATCGCATCGTCTCCGATTTTTAACACGAAGACGGGTCTATATTTTTAAAAACGGGTTTCATCAAAAGTTCTCTAATTTTTATTCTTGACTTTCGAATGTTTCTGAAATTTTTAGAAAATTATTGCATGATTTTTGACTTTTTTCCATGTAATTTTTATTTTCATTTTCAAGGGTCGCTTAATTGTGCTGAAATCATAAATAATATTCTAAAGGACAAAATTTTTCATTTTACAGAATTGACAAAATTTTAGGGTTTTAGTTGCATCATGGCATTTAAAAGTGCAAATATTACAGCTAAGGATAAAAATAAGTCACACAGATCATGGAATTGTTTATGAAATAGTTTCATTCCATGGGCTCCATTAATGCATGGAATTTGACTCGGAATATTTACCAAGAATTTGTCAGCAGTAGATCACGTTTCACTTTATGATCTCCTTCTTGTCCTCTGTTAAATACGGACGAGAACGTTTTCTTTCTTTCTTTTCTGCGTGAGTACACTTGCACTTGATTCAATATAACATCACAAAGGGCCGTACATAAAGAATGTGATCAATTTGTGGGAAATTTTTGACTACATACTGTCCACCAGGTGTGACCTACATATTTATATTTACATATACGCCCATGTTTTAATTAACATGGAATGGATATGATGACTTGACCTCCCTTCAAATCTATCACATTCTTTCTGCACAATCCCCAAAAGTAGGTACGGATTTTGTCAAATGCAAAGTACGAACTTAGCCATTGGAAAGAAAAATGATGATGAATAAGTAATTCCAGGATCTGCGAGCTCTTAATTTTAAAGGTTTTTACAAATCTGATGAAACTTTTATATTTCTTTTGCCGAATCCGAAAATTTATTCATGTTGTTTATTCATTTGCATATGTATATTCAAATGAAAATCTAAACATTCAATTGATTTCTAATTAAAAATTAAAAATTAATAAATATTAGACTAATTTAAATATTTGAATTCAATTAGTTTTATGTAAATTATTTTGATTTTTAAAAATCGCATTATGACTTCGACTAACATATGCACACATAAATTATTTCTTTTTGCATTACAGAAAATCACCCAATTCATGGCATTGTTTTCGCCCACAAAATTTCCACCACGTGGCAAAAATGGAGTCAAATTTAGAAAACAGTGGTAAGCAAGTGAAATATTCCTTTCTGAAAATGAATCTCATTATTTCTCAATTTTTTGACACTTGCTCCAAAATTCTGCAGAAAGAAGTTAAAAATTTTAAGCTTTTATAGTTTTTAAGTAAATATTTACTTACTTAATTTAGAATTACACAACTTCGAAAAATAATCGCCGTTTTTATTCAACAATCACTGGATTTTATTTCCATGAAAGTTAATGATAATTTATATTACCACAGATTTAATGGACCCGTCACCCCCAATATCAATTTGCACCCCTTTGGAGGAACGACGTCATCACTCTTTTCGTCATCATCATCTCTGAAGCACCCTCGTCTGGATTAGTGACCTGCAAACCCCACACATTATCGAGTAACTTCAACAATAAGTAAATTCTCGTCGTCTATTTCCACATCATTTTCACCTAATCTACATACTCCATACTTACCAATACATACATAAACTGCACACGTATTTATGTATGAACATATGTACATACGTACAAATTAAGCATGAGCACCGTATTATTTAAATTGTTTGCATTTCTGAGGTCCATAATTTTCGACTTCACGTTTAAGTCAGACTAACAACTCGCCAAACTAATTACATTTATTTATTTACAGATGTATTTATTGCTAATATTTTAAAACAAAAAATCAATTTGACGTGAATATCTGTGGCGAAGTTGCCATAAAAGGGCACTATTTATTTCTGAAGTTCCATCTTCCACAAAATTTTATTCTTAATTGTTGCAAGTTTAACTTGACGATATTTTAGAAAATCTTAAAAAGTGTTATAATACGCACTAACAATGGAGGTCTCCCAACGTATGCTTCCAGATTTGGACCAAACTAGCGTCAATCGATCACAAATATAATTAGTATGAAATTTGCAAATGGAACTATCTGCCAATGCGCAGGTTTGGCGGAGATATTTGCAAAAAAAGAGGAGAAAACGCACCAAAAGGCTGGCATATTTTTCATTTTCCAAATTTCCTGTGCATTGTTTCTGCTTTGAATGCTAATATCTCCGCCAAACCTGCGCATTGGCAGATAGTTCCATTTGCAAATTTCATACTAAATATATTTGTGATCGATTGACGCTAGTTTGGTCAAAATCTGGAAGCATACGTTGGGAGACCTCCATTGTTAGTAAAATTGAGTACAATCCACGATGACACAACAGGTTATAAATACATATATCGTTTACCCCACGAACGTAAAATCAACGCAGGGTTTCACGAAAATTTTACCACGTTGGATAGAATTTAAGTTTCAGAAGGTAAATCAGTTGTGTCGTCTAAAATTTTAGTTAATCTGGAAAAAATTTTGACCAAATTTATTTTTTCTATTTAGAATGTATGGACATACGTGTGTATAAACTTTCTAGACCCTAATTATATACGTTCAAGGGAAGGAGGAATTGTTTAGTACTTTTCAAATTTAAACATGTATCTCAATTTCATTTTTCTTGATCTTGAATACTTTTGGCGAATATTGTCCTTCCCAGTTTGACAGTAATTTGACATCCGTCAAATTGAAATTATTTGTCAAAAAGTACCCTCGTAGCGACAATTGTACTTTCGTTGTGGGTTATACGATTTTAAATTGCATATTACTTACAAGAAAAATTGTCCAAGTAATTCTCTCTAATGTGACGTAATATATTTGAAAAGAGGTAAACGATCACGTTTATAATTCCGTTTCTTGACGGCTAATATGTTTTATATCAGTTACGAAGATGAGACGAAATGAAACTGCAAATGAATGATAGTTTATGCTGCTTAAATATTATTAAGGGATAGGTTATTATTCTGTCTATTCATTTCGTCCGAAAACAAAACAAAGAACGTCCGTGATGGATGTAGCCTTGGCAACGGAATTTGGACTGCTGAAAAAGTAATTACATCTTTGTTTAAGTTTCTTACTGTTAGTTTCCATCACATAAGAAGACACATAATATGTTAGGAATTTCAGTTTACAAAGGGTAAAGCACCGATTGCTGTAGTACTTGGGGTGATTGTTAGGGTTAAAACTCAATATTTTTTGTAATGAATAAGTGAGCTTTGAAATAATGCTTTAATTATTTTTCTTCCATTGTACATACATAGTCATACTGAGCAAAGTATTTCCTCCAGGTATGTAGGTTACATCCTTTCGACATGATGAATTCTCAACCAGGAACCTCTCGTGTTTCCAGCAATAGTGATTTAGTTCATGACCAGGGTTCGCTACCCCGGGTTTTTGTGGGTTGGGGTCTTTGGGGTTTTTGTGGGTTTTTGGGGTATCAAATCTCCGGAAAAACCCTAATGCTTAATGGGGTTTTTGCGGGTTTTTGTGGGTTTTTGTGGGGTTTTCCGGGGTTTTTGTAGGAGTTTGAGGCAGATTGAAACAAAATCCCTTAAACTACAACGTAGATCAATGCTAATTAACTTTTCTGCTTCATCTTGAAATTTTGAGAATTTTCATTTGCGACTTGCCAAATATCATTACATATTTCCAGGTTTACATGTCAAACATGAATTTTCGATGTAAAAGTCCAAATCAATGATAACGGTTAAAATTGCATGTTAAAATTGTTCACTAAATTAGTTTATCTCTAATATATAATTTTAGGAATTCTGGTTCAACCTGCCCCAAAATCTACAAAAACCCACAAAAACCCACAAAAACCCAAAAACCCACAAAAACCCCAAAAACCCCCGGGGTTGGGTTTTTCTACAAAAACCCCGGGGTTTTCCGAACCCTGTTCATGACTTGGGTCTTCAGCTAGGTTCAAGCCAGGCGAACATAAAAAGAACGAGGACAATGTATGCATTAGTGGATAATTAGGAGGGCATATTTCTGGAACAGTTTTGCTACATATTGCCCTTTAAGTGATAGAAAGAAGAGGACTTAAATTCCAGAATGATGAGAAACAGGGAATAGAACGATTTTAAGAGTTTGAGATTTCTACGCATGGTAATTTAGCGTACTGTTATTCTGACTGAAATATGGCCAGTTTCAATGTAAGAATTATGAGTTTCATGCATCGACGAATTTAATTGAGGACGGCTTTCAGTTGGTTTTCGCGCAAAAGTAACACAATTTATATCAATGTTAAATTAATTGCAAACGCTTACCGCAATCGTGAAGGAGATTAGCTACGAGGAACATTTCGTTGATATCGGATAGGCTGTCAAGGATATAGTGAGGCCTGCCCACGAGGGCCTGCAGGGATTTTAAAGTACGATCAATTGTGGGGTGCGTCTCGGCATTCATTGCGCTCCTAGTTGCAACTGATAAGATTATTTTATCAGATAATGCAAAAAGAATGAAGCACTTCATATGACATTTGTTACTTTGGTCTTTAAAAGTACGCGTGTTTAAGTGTACATTTATTTAAATAAATTCGAAATAAATATTACTTGATGAATTTATCCCTCTTGAAAACTGTAATTTTTTGAAAGAAGGGTTAAGATGCGTAATTCAAAAAATATTTTCCATTGGGTTGAGATAAGCACGGCATGACGAGTTGTACTTTGATTGTAGAAAAGATATGCGGCACCAGGAACGTGGTAGAATCCACCGATCAATTTTGTCAGACCTAGTACATTTGAACAGTTTTTCTTGAAATTTCGAGGCAGTTTTAGGCGGGTAGAAACGATTTCTTAAACCCGTGCAGGATTTATCAGGCTGGAATGTAGAACAGATTGCTTGTGCGAATAAGAGGTTTGATTATCTGTATAACTACACTCAGCTAGAAGTATGATAATAAAATCTCTCATTTTTTAATCTTTTAGTATCATGGTTGCTGCCGATGATACTGTTATTACGTGGGGGCCTTCGCTGAATTCTCGATTACAACTTCAAGTTCAACTTCAGGAAAATATTCACCTTTGGCAGGACATTTATTTTAGATATTGCATTATATATTTGCATTAAAGTGTGCGTGTGGGTTTTGTTTATTTAATGAAGGATCATGCAGGAAGGATGGAGATTAATACCAACAAATTTTGACAAAAGCTGCAAAGATGTGAAAGTGAAAACAAATTTTACTTAATTTATATCGAATATATGTAACATTAGTCATTTTTATTTCCCATTGGAGCCATATCATTTTGCTACTATCCGACAAACAACCGGTGCGGTGGTAGTAACAATCTCATCTTAAGTAGACTTCTACAACGGTCCTTCTTTAAAGGCTATGTGGTTTTTCAATACCTTAAATCAATCTGCAAGACGTTGTGTGTACTTATGTTGTTAAAGAGTTGTAATGGTCACTTGGATCCCAGGACGATGCAAAGGTCAAATGTAACAGGTTTTGTTATTAACCTCAGTTTGGTCGGTCTTCAGTAATTCATAACTTGTTTGGGGTCGTGTTATAATTCTTGTAATTTTTCATTCAAATTTAGTTTATGAAAACCGTCCTGAAAGTTTGAGCCATAGTGGCCTCATTCTCTCAGTTCCAATGTATTCTCTAAAATCGGTCCTCCTATGTGCTGCAATTTGGCCGCCGCCTACGTGCAAGACAAGTGCCGCCGACAAAAATGCAGGATAGCCGCCGCCGCCCGCAACCAAAATCCTAAAGTTCCCCAAAATCTCAAATTTCGCAAAAAATGTCAAATTTCACCAAATTTCAAATTTCTCCAAATTCTCAAATTTCGCAAAAAATGTCAAATTTCACCAAATTTCAAATTTCTCCAAATTCTCAAATTTCGCGAAGAGCCCCATTTTCCCAACATGGAGGTATATGCCAATATTGGCATATGCCAACACATGCCAAGGCTCCATATACCAACAACTCATTTCCCTTAAATTATCGAATTTCACCAAATCTGAAAAATTGAATTGTTTTGTTTTTTAAATTTATTAATTGATATTCGCAAAATATTTTTAAAGACTAAAAGGAATGCAAATTTAATATAATTAATGCACAATTACGGTAGCCATGCAACGTAACCCATTCGAGCATGCATTTTGATGGGGTCATGTGATATGGTATGGAGGTCAAGATTACTATAAAAGTTCCAAAGAGTTCATGAAAAACGAATCAGTTTGGAACCAATATGCACGCTGCATGATAGTAAATTAGTGAAGTACCAACTGCCTGGAAAGTAGAATTAATATGAAGCGAAACATTGTGGTTCAATGGGTGAATGTATCAGAAAGGGTTTTAATTGACTCCATTTTCTGGTGCTCATTTAACTCAAATTGATATTGAAAATTAATTATATTTAATCAAATTTTTTTCATCTGCGTTAAATGTCTAAATATCACTTAATACCATCGTCGGGGAAAGAACGGAACACACCTTACGGTTTTCGAGAGCTTCACAAGCCTCGTTATCTATTTTTACCGATTTACAGATAGTGTAATGACGAAAATTATTGAAACTTGACCCTACAATGTTTTAATAGCTTAGTGGTCTCGTCTGTACATGAAATAAGCAGAGTATGCAAAAAGGCGCCTTTTTGGGAAAAAGTTCATGCCTTTTTGCCGGTTTGCCCGTTTCAATGCCGAATTGCCGTTTTGCGTGCCTGAACCATTTTACAAATTTTTCTATGGACAAAAAAGTGTGACAACAATGTAATTGGCTTTACATTTCGGTTGTTCTAAATGTTACCAACCTTACAGTTCTGCACAATTAATCCACAACATTACTTCCTTATATACGCAGTCATGGTCATGATAATTTAGAGTATTTGTGAATAATTATACACCTCAAGATGTGCATAATTTTTTTTGTGGTGTCGACTATCATCCAAATCGGATTAATAGTGAATTATGAAAGTGAAAGTGAATTGCGAATTGTGAAAGATTAAAACTAACTAATCATGGGATCGTATTATCACATTGCCCCGATTTTACCAAAAAGGCAAAAAGGCATTTCGGGCAATCGGGCATGGCCAAAATTCACGTGCCTAATAGGCAAAAAGGCATTTTAGGCACGGCATGCCTTTTTGCCCTTGCACACTCTGGAAATAAGGAGGGGAAAGCAATTCCAACCATTGAAAAAACTCGCGACGCGTTTCGCAATTTATTTTTGCTTCATCAGGCTACAAAATTAAAATTAAATTACAAAATTCCCTTAAATGCAAGTTAAGAAATATAAAATGCTGCTAGGAATTTAAATGACCATGTTTTATGTTACAATTATTTTTCTTGTAGTTTTTAGTTAAACAGTGAGTGTGGTTAACGTGATGAATGGATTTACACTGAGTTTGGTTTAGAATTGCAGAACGTCCACAAGATCCTAGTTCCCATGGTTCCCGTATTGTTTAAGGTTTCGTCGAAACTGTTTCTAAGGGTGAAGTCTGAAGGACGCACAAACATCATGTTAATGAAAGTCGCAATTTAGAAAGAAAGTAGTGGGGATAAAAACGAGTTAGATTAAATTGAGTTCAATATCTTTTTCACTGTCAATTATTATCTGTCCGAATTCGTTCTGTGTTTCTTAGAACCTTGCTATTGGCGCCTTGCTGTGGATTTGTCAATTGGAAAATGCTATCAAGCTTAAATGACAGGTTGATATCGCGTGGTTGGTTGGTTATTTATCACTGAGTGATTATCACTCAGTGATATGACATCGGGGAACAGGAAGAAACAATTATAATTCGCATCGCTGGATTGATTTATTTTTTGACGATTCTCACCCACTTTTCGCGACGGGGTAACATAATCTAGATCAACATTTCTTAAAAACGGGTTTCAAAAGCTTACATCTATTATGAGGAACATAAGTCGAGATATGCACCTTGTAGACATTCTGAAATATATTTAAAGGTTAGGTTTTCCATGAGCAGCATTTTCCTTGCAACTGTATCTTAACATGCCCCCCCGGGGAACGGTCCGCAATGCCTATGAATAAATTTAGGTCTTCACATAAATATATCTTGCTTTTAGATTTCTTCATTCTTGAAAATTGTAATTTATTGCGGGAAAAGTTAAGCGTGTCGCTAACTTGATTCGGAAGGTACATGGAAGACGAGGCTGCGTATGGGGTTCAACTTTCAATAATTTTTAAATCAGTCTGTTAAAAGTTCTGTGCACTTATTGCAGAATTCTGCTCTGTTAATCGGATCACTGGACGATAACAGGCTATTACAAACGTAATAGGTATTTTTATTGTTTGGCTGTCCATCATTAATTCATAACTAACTTGGGCTAGTTGTAAAGTTGTTCAAGTTTCTCATTCAAATTTGGTTCGAATTTAATAAAGATTTTCTGCTACTTAAGCTATAGTGGGGCGCATGATTTCAGCTCGGATTTATTCTCTAACAACAGCTTCGCATAGTTCTTCTTATACGTAAACGAAGGGTTTTCGTGTGCGTTTTTTTCTGTCTCATAAGGGTTTTCTTATTAATTCATGAGTAATGTGAATGATGATGCGTTGCCGAGAATGGAATGAAAATTAAGACGCAATTTCATATCTGATGGTTGGTTGAAATTTTACTTGTGGAAGCTTGCATATGCCTGATCCTAATGGGTCGCATGAGGTTTGATTAATCTCCGAAACTGGGTAAATTGTCCCTGATAGGTTCTCCCAACGATGAACCAGAAGGGAGGCCCAGGTCGCAGGTATATTCTTCCCATTGATATGCTATTGGTTTATATTCAAGGAAGGCAAACTTCGACTTATTTGGTTAGACATGTTGGAACGGAGGGTTTGACAATGCCTCCATAGATCGGGTGAGAATTTTTTCAATATCTTTATCCGCGAAAATGCCATTTATCAACATTTTTTCTAGTTACATTCCTAAAAAGCTAACCGACTTGGAAAGTCTGATTTTGACAAGCAACAACATGAGAAATGAGGCGACCGGTGTAACCTTTTTATCTTTCAATGTCGATCGACATGGAGCCCTAGTGCTCATTGAGAGCTTTACCCGATGATTCGGCCGATTTTTGAAGTTCAAGTATGCGAGGAATATCGAGTCGTGCCAAGTTGGCGTTGTGTTTTCACGAAGGTGGTCGTCATGAAGCACGCTGTACAAAAGTGAAAACAATTAATTAAAAAAGGAATATAAAATCTACTGATCCAGCTTTTAATATGGCCAGACCCAATTGACATGTACATATCTATAATTTTATCCTGACCTGAAGTAACGCCGATTCTATTTTTTTGAAAATGACTATATTATCGAAGCTTGCACCGCTTCTGGAGCCACTATACCACATTATAACCCACTCGGTTAAACCGAGTAGGAACAAAAAATAAAATCAAGAAATGTACCGCCTTTCAAATAAAATCCTTCCTAAAATTATGAATTATTAAACGCCAGAAGTATTATTAACTAGAAGCCTTTTTCCACTCCGCCACAAAAAAAATTGCCAAAAAGTGACAACAAATTACGGCATTTCGTTTAATTTTCTTCCTCCTCTTTTTCCTTCGTCTTTTTAAAATTCTTTTACACTTCATACTTCTACATCTTCATATATCGTTATTCGTACTTCATTTCTTCCTTATTGTTTATCCTTCTACTTGTGCTCTATAATTCTTACATTTCTATTAATTTTAATGTCCTCCATAGGGATTTTTTACCCTCACTCCAAGTTATTATCGTTATTCGTTATAGTGTTCATTTCGTACAAATACAATTGTATTTTAATTGTAGAGAAAACATTAAGATTACCATTCACATATTTTGCTAAAGAAAGAAAGGCATAAAAATAGACAGTGAACTATGAAAACCTTTTAGGATTAGCGAGTAAAATAGCGACTTCTTTGTGACCATCATCGTTATACTCAAGTTTCGTGAGACATAATTTTACTGTTACCTAGCATTTACTATTTCAGCTGGTGTGGATTAAATTTTGATAGGTAATAAATACGTTTACCGAGCATTTCAGTTAGTCGAGTTAGGGTAAGCACTAAATAGCCAGTGAGTTATTTCATGCCCAATGATGAATTTCATTTATAGTATCATAGCATGGCGTCTGGACTACAAGAGGCTTGAAATTAGGATTAAAATGATTAATTATTAAAGTTAAAAGTTAGTCGAGTAATCATATTGGGTAGGTTAGGCCAGGAACTAGAAGCCCAATGTTATGGATTTAGACATGTATTAGGAGACGAGAGAGATGTGCATACAAGGACGGCTTTATTAATAATAATAAGTGGTAGCATAATACATGACATTTTGTATAGGACTACCTACGTATGCATATACCTAACGCTACCCTCTTACAGAAGACTTTTTCTCCTGAAAAAGGGTAGTGACGTTAATTAAACTACCAGTGACTAGTGACGAGGATTTAACTACGATTAACGAAGCATACTAGTCCGAGCACTCCGCACAAAGGAACTGGCGGAAATGTGTAATAACGTCCGCCATAATTCTACTCCACAACACAACGAGGTAGCGGCGAATAAAATTTTTCTAAATTTTGAAAATTTTGAAAAACTAATTAATAAAATTGTGTTCGAAAATACAATCAAAGTGCTACATGTCGGCTTCAGCAAAAATTATTTCAGGAAGTGGATTTACAACCAATATAGTAAGAACTAGATACAGATATATTTTTTTAACGTTTTGAAAATTTTGTGAATTATTTTAGAAATTAATTGCTAAAACTATGAAATTGGTTTAAAATAATTTTTAATTTTGCACTTTGCATAAGACTATGTACTTGTTGCACTTTGTTATTGCTAGTTTCCATAGAAGAGGATAATATGCTAGGAATGTCGATTGACTCAGGATGAACCAAAGTTTACTGTAATATACTGAGTTATTGTGCCGGTTAAATGTCAGTAGTTTTGGTAATAAAAAACTGAACTTTAGAATATTTGGGCATACTAATCCATGCAGTCTGATTGATCGATTGATTGATAAAGATTTATTAGACCCTATAGGGCATGGAGCACGAGAAGATTTTCACGCAACAAGTGAGAAATAATATTAATTATATTAACCAGATCATAAAGATATATACAGCTATTCTCGTCTAATTTATCTAAGTATGGTCATTTCGAACGCATTACGATGTTTCGAGCTGCATGGAATCCATCTAATTAACCCTTCCATGGAGAATTTAGGCACTCATGTTTGGGGCCGCCAATATTTTACTTCATTGCCTTCCGACAGCGACATGAGCTTAATGCCATGAACAATTTGGTCATGTCGGCATTTGTCCACCTAAAACTAACGGTTTCTTGTATAACCAGACCTTCAAATACATTTATGTACTGGAAACACTCACCTGTGGTTCGGAAGACAAGTGTCTCCCACTCAACCTGGTTGAACTTCTGCACGAGTGGCCTTTCCAGCCCTGCAGTTAGAATCGCCACTCGGTCAACCTCAGTGGGGAGCGCGATGTGAAGAAAAATTGTGAATCTCCTGCTGTAGTTTATCAATCCGGTAATTTAGCGCAAACAAAATGTTACCTAAAGCAGAAAAGGAAACTACTTAAGTCCATCATTATTCAATTTACCACACTGCTTCTTCAATGATCCCTTGAGTTTTTGTGGCCGTGAGTATAATCACAGCTTTCCTAGGAGATTCCTGATTGTGATTCATAACTATTCATTTGCTGTGTTTGGCCACATCAAACGCCACTTTACGTCTTCTTTTTCCATCCGCAACATACCTACGCAACATACCCAAGATCTTAAATCAGAGCATTTAATCGCCATGAATCGAAGTTTGATCGAGTTGGCAATAGCCTCGCACATGAGTGTTTTCCTTGCAAAACAAATAATGCAAAAGTATAAAGATAGGCACTGTTTATAGATATGCACTTTAACAAGAATGTACTTCACTAGCTAGTTCCGAGTGGAGTATAGAGCAGTACTCCAGAAGGTAGTGTAGCGTCCTCATCGATAGAATTGAACCTTAATTTCTGAGGGAGGATTACATTAGCATGAATTTCTTTCTTAAGAAAGTTACACTTTATTAAAATTATTTGTCTCCTGTAAAGATGCAATAGCAAGCCTTATAGTTTTTACTCTTCTTGCAAACTACGAATTTGGTCTACTGCATCGTAACAGCCTTGGAAATTCTTTACATAAGCTTAATGCAGATAAATTTCTAGTCAAACTCGCAATGTTGTGAGGCTCATCACACCTTTTACTCCATCTCATATCTAGGTTAGGATCCAGCAATCGTTCTTTCTCTGTCTCTTGGCTTCATCAAACGCCTCCTACAAACCCTGTAATACTTCAAATAAAAAATACGCAGACATTAAATTTGCATAATCAATGCTGGTAAATGTGTGAAATTCATATTGTGCACTGTTATGTTGGATGTACATTGTCGCAACAGAAATGCAGGAACATGTCGTATTTTAAACAACTATTTCAAGCCCTTTTTCACCTGAATTTCTTAGTTTCCATATAGGGCGAAGCAAATATGCGAGGAATGCAAGTTGACCCAGGATAAACCATAGCTTATTGTAAGATTTCGATTGTACTTTCTACGTATTTCATGATTCATGAATTCTCCGAATTGCTTCGAAAACGGTTAGTTGGTTAATGAGGAACATTTCGTAAATTTCGAAAGGCTGTAAAGGATATAGTGAGACGGGGCCTGCCGGCCTACCCGCGAGGCAAGGGGGCCTGCAGGCAGCTTACATAAAGTAAGTTATAGAGTCAAAAAATTCATTGACACCTGTCCCACTTTTCAATGGGAGACAACGTCTCGAAATGTCTATGTGTATACGTAAACATGTCTTTAAGAATTTTTCATTTTTGAAAATTGTTATTTTTAAAATGAAAGATCAAGGGTGCGGCTACCCTGCTGGCGTTTACAACGTTCACGTGATTTTAGCGATTGATCGCATAATCTAGCTTCGAACAGATTGATTGCAAAAGCAAACACCAATCGTGAAGGTGAACGGATTTATATTTCAGTAGCAAACTATTTCAACTTGTGATTGTCCTGAAAGGCTCGTGAAACTACAACTCGACGATTCATATTAACGCTGTGCACGGATGTGTATTTTATAACAATACACAGCCTTGTTTATAATTTTCATGCCGAGTTAAAATTGATGTATCTTAACTCGATAGGATTAGTTTTACTAGTGTAATCACTGGCAGCTATGCATAATAAGAATATAAGGACTGACTCGGGTTTGAAAGTGGCGTAAAGTGGTAAATTTTCGAAGAGGTTTAGATCACTGTGGAATCTTACCCTCGTTTGACAGGGTATCAAAATATAGAATTTCTTAATAATTTTGTCTGCACAAAGAGAAACACTGCTATGTACAGCTGTACATGTGTTTTTCCATCTTTCCATCCATTTAGCCGGTACATCGTCTTGTTCCACATAGTCTATTTCGGATTCTTCCTCTGTAGTTGTATCCCCCTCTTGTTCCTGTTGATAGAAATAAAAGGAAATATCATATATAACATATACTAATTCTATGTGCACATTGTTACGAATAGAATAAGGTGCATCATTGTTACGAAATGGCTGACTGACAACAATTAACAGGCGCTCCATAATTGCGTCTGTAATTCCATCTTCTTTCCGGGCGCGTTTTATGTCACCATAAATAATATACGTATATATATTTTTAAGCCAAGTTTATGGTGATAAATTTGTATACAACGCGGCACTCGATTAACACCGTATCGCTTGACGGACGTGATCTGCCCATGTTTCAGTTTTATAATTTAAACAGAATTGTGGCACCAGGTGCTTTACATCCTTTGCTCTGTAAGTTGTGTTTTTCGACGTAATATAAGCCTTCACATCCTGCCAAACCTCCTCAATGGGGTTAAAGTGGCCTAAGATGAAACAGTAAAAATCGAGATATCAATATAATATTACTAGAGACAGGGCAAAGTAACTTACAGTAAGTAGTACGGCGGAATTTTTAAGGGGATGTGACACATGTGCTTCGCCAATCGATCTATTATTTGCTCATCTCCGCTCCGTTGGTATTGCTTGAACATGTCCATCAACTCCATTCTTAAGTATTCCTCAGAGGTTACCTCGTGTCCTAAGGCATCCATTAAATTCGCCAGTTTCGCCTTCCTGACGTTGCTTTTAGGGAGATGATCTTTGATGATCCCATGAAAAGAAGCATTATCATAGCTAATTATGTGAGGGATTCCACGTAACCGGAGCAATTTTTTGAACAATTTTTTGTGGTAATATTCGTCGATGGTTTCAGAGTTTGAGTTACATTATAGTGCACCATTGACACAGGAAATTTGCTCTGTGTTCCACTGTGTGTGGATGTTCCATGATAAACTCTCGATCATCAATTCGCCCATATGTAAATCCTTTATTTTTTTTAGGACCCTCTTGAAATTACTCAGGCTTCAAGTGAATTATGGGTTTCTTCTGTCAACAATGCCACGAATTACTTGTCATTGCTCGTTCCCCACCACTTTACAGTTTCTTCTAATTCCTCAACGTCGTAATATTCAGTCAGCCGTGAACGCTGCGATAGAGTAATAAATAGCATTTGTACAAAAAAACAATAACAGAGATTCACAACTTATTGTTTAAATTTGAAAAAAACAAGAAAGGCTTCTAAATGTTTCAAATAAACTAGCAATAGACACTATCAAAATGCCATGTCCAATATACACAATGGCGCACCCGTGAGAAGATGAATGAGAACAGGAGGTTGATGGTCTTTTTCATTGGACGCGGTTAAATACTCCAAAGGATTCCACAGTAGTTTCCAAGTCCTCTGCCTGGATTGGGTTTGGTTTGGACATTTTTTCGTACGGTGCTTATCAAATTTGCGGTATATGTCGCCTCCAAGATTATGTTAAGAAAATTGTGTCCAGATTGCCTCCCCAGTTCAATTATAATTTTAATAGGTGAAATATTAATTACGAGTCAGCTTGCCCATCGTAGTTTAGAGAGCTAGTTTAGAGAACCAGAACAAATGATAGTCAACGCAGAATATATATTATCTTAGGTGTTTTCATTTTCTCCACGTCACGAATCATACACCTCGATAAAATTGTTTTGTTGATATATGGGCTTCTTCATCTAGGTTACAACTTGCTGGGTTCACCTTTACGTCTGATTTCAAGTTCGTAATGGACAATGCCACATACTTTCTGGCTGTCATATTTTTTTCTAATTTGTCGCGCTATTTATTAGTTATGTAGGACGATCGTAGTATATGTACATATTTATGACATGTATAATCGTATTATGCATGCAAATAGATTATTTAGATTCAAGTTTGATGCAAATAATTATTATCTCTTGTTATCTTGATTCTCTGTGACCCGTTTTTGTGCTATGAATTGTGTTTGTAGCTATGGATTGGACAAGTGGTAAAATTGTTCAAGTTACTCATTCACTAATGGTTCGAATTTTATGAACAAGTTTATGAAACTTTAATGAAAAGTGTAGCGCATAATTTCAATTCGATTTATTCCCGAAATAGGTTCGCATAGTTCTTGTGTATTCACTTGTGTGAATACTGGAATCTTGCCGATAATGTCGTGTAAATTTTTGGAATAAATGTTTGGTAATGATTGCCTTATTTCATGCGAGTAATAGATTATGAAGATTATGAAGCTGTTCAACTTTAATGACTAGTTTGTTCCTTTTCGGTCCGTCATGAAACAACGAAATGCTATGATTGAGTCAAAAATCGTTCACGTCATTCGATTTACTTTCAGACGAGTTTCCCTTAGTTTTCGCAATGAGGTAGCAATCTACTTAAATCAGTGAAACGTAAAAAAATGATAACAAATGCTCAACGCAATCACAAAGCAAATTAGTTACGATGTGTTGCAAACGCTTAGGGCAGTAATATGGGGCATAAGTGGGGATGTTTACGTTGTCGACGAGCTGCATTTTCTTCGAGACTGATAACATTTTCTAACGTAAAGAAGTAACAATGAAATTCTCTGATAGCTCCCACGTTTGGCTAGACTTAAGTGGCAGATGGATATTTAGTTGTTGATAGGTCATTTATATCAGCCGGGAACAGACCGTGACTGAAGCAATCGTTTTTCCTGTCGCTAGGCTGATTCCGTTTAGGACGACTGTCACCTGCTATTTCGCGACGACGTAGCACAACATAAATCGGTTAATACTAAAAAAAACAGGATACAAAAGCTTACGGCAAACATGAGGAACATAATTGAGGATGTACCGAAAGATGTGTCAAGGATATCTGCTATTTCCGTGAGCAGCGTAATCTTGTTTCCGATTGATCACATTGTCTCATGTAATAGACTCAAAGAAATATTTTGATACCCCATTTATTGCTTTAATCATATTTCCGTTTTGAAAACTGTGGTTTTTCTAGATAACGGTCTTGTTAAGTACATCAGTCTTGCTTTCTCACATGACGGCATCATAGGTCCGGTTGATGTAGGCCTTCAGAGATTCCTTATTCAATGCTTAAGTTGCACCTGAAGGTATGTCAAGCACATGTCAACAACGAAACGCTGGGGTTGCCAATTTGGGGAATACTTTCGGACATCCGCAACGAATTGTAGCAAAAAGTTTACCACAGTGGGAACATCTCCTTTTGTTGAAATTGCTTCCATTACGGGAAACAAAATTGTATTTTCTTAAAGGGACGGTTAAGCGTGCCTCTAGCTTGACCAAACTCCAGTTACGACGGTTTTCACCTGATTTTGGTGGCTAGGAGGCACAATCTATTTCCATGTTGCGAACAAATTGATTGCAAATGCTTACGGCAAGCATTAAGTAGATAAGAGCGGATGCATATTTCGTATGCATTCTGAAAACTGTGTCACGGTGTCTGGCTTTTCCTTGAGCAGCATTTTCTTTGCTACTGATAACCTTTCTTTTACTGGTAAAGAATGAAAATGTTGAATTAAGAAAACCTCTTGAGGTTAAAGGAACGACTTTTTGTTACGACCATTTAAATTCAGGCGAGTTTATTAGTAGTATAATGATATGCTTACGTATGTATGTATGTAAGGCTTAATTGAACATGTTATGCGTAACTATGGCATTCTAAACTATAGTTTCGCACTAGCAATGCCAATGAACCTCTTAAAAAAATAAAAACTCATGCATATTTTTAATAGAAATCATTTGGCATGTTTCAGTCTTCACGCAGGGACAAAGTCAAGATAAGTCTGTGCTTATAGATTTTTACCGGGATGTGTTGCTTCCCTTTTTGATAGTTATAGTTTTTTAAGAGGAAAGTTAAGATGAATGATTATAAAATTATGATTCGGCCACATTTATGCACATGCATATTTGCGTTTAGAAACTCATAGGCACAACCATGGTACACATTTGTGGTTATTACTATCTCCTCGAAATCCATAGTAATCAAGTGTTAGGCAGCGTCCACTTCCATTTTCGTCATCTTCCGGAAGTCACGGTCCTTCATGTACAATTTTACACCCCTCACCTCTCTGTGAAAGTTGATAAAAACTTCCCGAATATTGATGGCGATGAAATATTAAACCAATCCATTCTTCTGACATCCAATCATTTGTTTTTTTTAGATTTTTGTAGTAATATGAAATACTATGAATGCATGATTTTATTTTCTTTATGAAAAGCAAGTTTAGCGAATTCGAATTTGACGACATTCAATAAAATCTTCAATAGTGCAACCAAGAGTAAAATTTAACATGGTACAACGGCTTGTCTAAAATACACGGAACAAAATAAAATTTGATGGAAAATAAAAACGGATGGAAAATTCTACAAGGTTGGGTCGAATTTAAGTTTCAGATGCCAAATTTCAAATAATCAATTCTGCCATCTAAAATTTTAGTCACCTTGACTAAATTATGGATACATTTACTATTTTCTTTATTTGGGGTTTCAGTGCGCAACAATATGGTTCGTCTTACAGAATCACAGTGCAATGTAATGTATTTGTGAATGAGTAAACGGTTTGAAGTCTTTTCCCGGGGATAATAACATCATGATTACACATGATCAAATCTAATTGTTCCGATAAAACAACTTTTAGCAAATGTAAATTTTTGTCTGCTCATTCAGAAATGTTACCCGTCTTACTGCAAGCATGTGCTTTATCGCGATGCATACACCTTCAAGACAAAAGTCGTACAGTTTATGTGCTTTAGTCATTGTGACGAGACCAGGTATGGTTTTTATGCGAATCAACATTGGCGAAAATAAGATACGTATGTACGTCAGTCGTTTTATTAGAAAATACATCAGGGAATATGAATCCCAAAAGAATTGTGACTTGGGAATCCCCCCATTTTCCACAGACATGCTTGCAAGAAATTAACAAGATAAATTTTAGCATGATTTAAAAAAAAGTTATACATGAAAGGAATCAACTGAAAAGGGGTGTATAAAGATAATTACAGAAACACATAGATACTGAGTTATCCATACACTCACCCCATAGATAAAGGAAATCATTTTTTTCAAGGTCCATGCATAGTGGCCAGTTTTGAACTTCAGCCTTGTCAGGAGGATGATGAAAGGCGATACGTAATTAACAAAATTCCCTGTTTTTACAAAGTGAGGAATTACCAGCTCAATATTTCAAAAGGATGGATAAGCAAATTGATTGAAGCAAATTGATTGAAGTTGCAATTGAGAAAGAAAACCGAAGGGATACAAAGAGTTGGACGAAGGTGAAGTCAATTTCTTCTGCTTTTTCATTAATTATCTGTTAATTGCTTCCTCATTCCTTCAATTCCAGTTCCTGCATGTTTTCCTGACACTTGTTATTGATACGCTTTTGTAGATTTTGTCACTTTGAAAATGCGATGAAAGCAGCTCATTGATGTCGGGGTTGATTGGTTATTTATCACTAGTAAGTTTATCAACTTGGAGCATGCCGTAGCTGAGGCAATTTGTTATCGTTTCAAATTCAAATTATGCCGACTTTACCGTATTTTTCGCCACGACCAAGATTGTAACACAATCTTTGGTCAATATTTTCAAAACTGGTTGCAACCGCTTACGGCAATCATGGGGCGATTATGTTAGTGCGTATGTGTAGCTTGTGGGCGTGTACACAAAAATCACATCGCTTGCAAATTATTCACTAATTTTATGGGTGTCGTTTCCCCCAAGTTAGCCTGATAAAATTCTTGCAGTAAATGCTGCTTTGTCCACTTATTAGAAGTCTGTTCTAAAGTGGTCACAATTGCTGCAGCCGTAGCACAAAAAATATGTGACTAGTTAACTTCTCGTGAACTGTATGATGTAAGAATGCAAGTAGAGCAGAGTGAAACCTCTTAACATTTTATTGCAAATTTATGAACTTAGCAGTCAATAGTCATTAGTAATGAAACAAAACCAAATTCCAAATGAAATTAATCATTGACTAAGCAGTACAATCAAATAAGCAATTATCAACAACAATTCCGTCAAACTTACATTCCGATTGATATGATCAAAAATAAATTTCAACAAAGCGTACTTAAAATACAGTATGCAAAATGTAAGATGATTTTATTCTAATTTTACCAAACGATGCCGAAATTGCAAAATAAGTAAAGCACAATGCAATAACACATTGATACCAAGTTGCTATCATTTCCTGTGGCAACTGCATGGGCGGATCTATCGGATTTGCAAAATGCTTGTATCCACGTACATTCATTGGTTTTTGAGCACGGGTATCCGGGGTTCAGTGCAATCTATAAAATATACGCGTTAACTTGTGTACATAAGTTGGATGCAAATGAGCAACGCAAAAGAAATTTGCCACTGAGAGGAAGGTCTGTAACACCGCCAACGTCCAGTCGAGTCGCAAATTTTGTTGAATACACGTTCTTCCACTTCCCATGGTCCCTTAATCAGGACCATGTTATGCAATTTTGCATCTTGCTATTTTGCATTTAATTTGACAATTACATGTTGTCACTTTGGTTCTGAAAAGTCAAAGTGTTTAAATATATATGTACGTACATATAATTAAACAGATCTGGACTTTACACAATATGTAGATTTTCTTGCATTAGTAATTTTTCCTTTTTTAAAATGTACCTTTTTAAAGGAAAGATCTCGCACAAGAACGAGCACACTTATAATAAACTCATGGAACTCTAGTGCATGGTCTGGCGGTGGAGTAATTGTAAAAACTCAACGCCTAACCCAGCAGCAACATTCTCTCCTAGGTTCGAAAGTTCTGTTTCTGGCAGTACTGATCTGGTTCGTTGGAGCTTGATATTTGATAAAACCGTGTTAATGGGTTAATCACTAGCGATTTCTGATCTTGTACTTTTAGTACTTAGTGATAATGATGATAATGACAATTTAGATTTATGATAATAATGTAGATTTATGATAATAGGAACATAACGTCCACTATTCAAGGTTGATTAGCCGAAATAATGTCTAGTTGAATAATGTCTCAAAGTTCATGCTAGTCAAATGATATTCCATGTATTAGATTTGTTGAGACAGGAACCCCCATTTGCAACTAGTTCAGCCTCCGAAATATTATCTTCCTCATTGATTTGATGTTGATAGGTCGGTTGACAAACTTCCTCACTATCCTCTAAATCTGTCGTCATTATTCTCTCAAAAATATGGTAACACCTATTTATTGATGCTTACGCCGTTTTCATTGTTTCTTGTGCAGTTTTTCCTAAATCATTCAGCATTCTGGCTGATGTAGGGTAAATTACCATCGGGTAAAATGCACGAATCGTTAATTCGGTAACAAGAAATATTAATAGATCGCTGATGGATCCGTATTAACGATAAAAGGAGTGGTGACAGGTGGAGGTTCCTCGTCGTCAAATTCAACATTTTAAATGCGGTTACCGCTTGAATCGGTAACTTTTGACCCATTGATCATGACGTACAAATTAAGGTGACAATACCGTGAATTCATTTCATCTATTCATCAGAACGGTACGAATATAAGATACCATTACGTACATCATCTGATAAAATATTTCCATTTTTTACGGAATCAAGATGATCCATATGAAGTGAATACTATCTTTGCTTGCAATTAATAAGTTGGTTCCTGATATTAATCCTCTTATGCTCATGTGGGAGTGTTTACGTGCGCTGGTTTTCATGCATTTCCAGTGGATTCGTCTGCTGAAGAACTGCTTGAAGTCGCTGGACACTTTAATGGTGAAACCACCACTTTCTTAAACGGCGACAAAAATTCCAAATTTTTAACCTCCAAGCCAATTCGACTTGCATGAATTAGTGGATTGACTGTTGTCCACGTATGCAGCATCAACCTTAGTCTATGCTTCTTCAGATATTGTGCCAATGTCACAAATTGTGGCTAGATGCTTTTGACATGCTGTGGGATTGTTGGCTATTGCGTTGCCCATCATTTGTTGAGTGACTTGATATTCCTCTACTCAGTCTTGGTCCACTTGGTGAATTGGTCTTTGTTTAACCTTGTCGTAGTCTGCCAATGGTGCCATAAATGGAGTAGGAATATACTCGATATTTTGACATTAAGACTCATGGAGAGATAATTGTCGACAATATTTTCATCTATATTTCTGTTTCCTTGTTCAATATCAGCAAGATTTGACCCTCTTTCTGTAATATTCCGGTACCAGCAGTCGTCACTGGATAAGTTTCCATCATTTTGGCATGCTCAATCTGTGTAATTGTGTTTCCTATCTTAATTTTTTATCGGAATCGTCGTTATTCTCCGAGGAAGTCAATACGGACGAGGAATCAGCATCCAAGTATTACGCAGTTCTGAATAAATGGACTGTAAATATGCCCACCGGGTTGTGTGTGCCCTTCGTCCGTATTTTTGGTTTAAGACTTTAAGATTTTATTTTTGGGTTTTAGCCGAATTTCTTGAAGAATTTGAGCTTGAAATTGGTCTGAGTCATTTCTTGCAGGAACTGCATTGGGCCCCCGTTCAACAGGACACGAGAATAATTGGCATAAATTGCCTCGAACTATATAGCGAGCCTTCTGTGTCGATATCAAGGTGATTTGGCGGGTTATTGATTTCGTTGCTTATGTCATTTGTTTCCGGTGCTACAGAATTTTAGAACTCTTATTTAGAACTCGTATTCGAAACTTTTATTGTCGTACTTTTTCCTTCCTAAAAAATATTACGGCCCTCGACCCAATCTGCATATTTAGGTTTTTAAACTCATGAGAGTTGGTTTAGGTCTTGGATAATTATATACATATGTATCTATGCATCTTAATACATCACACTAATTATATTGGGCAATCAAGTATGTTTACTTAAATTATTATAAAACGTTTGAAAAAGAACTTTTGCAGAAGCATGTTAATTTTTACAATTCGAGTACTGCTGAAGCAAGTCAACGCAGATGATTATCTCCTGTGACATTGGGTTGAGATAAGCACGGAATGAAGAGTTGCACTTTGATTGCAAAAAAATATTCAGCACCAGGAACGTTTCTATTGTATCCGTAGACCAATTTTGGCACACCTAGTAAAGATTTGTGGTAATTGGGAGAGTATTGCTGGAAAACTAGACCTTCAGCAGTTGTACCGATTTTTATCTGCAATTTAGTATTATTCAATGCCTGGGCCCTATTTCACCAGCGCTCCGCACTCCATACTCCACACAAAAGATTGTGGATTTGTGGAGTGGAGCGTTTCACAAAAGCAGTATTTTGTGAAGTGCGGAGTGTAAATTCCGGAGTCAAATTTTGGGGATTGCGGAGTGAAATTTGAGCTTCCCCGTTTCACCAAATTTTACTCCGCGAAAGGTCATCGCTCGAAACTCTGCACTCTACATATTTTTTTGCAAAGTGCTCGGACACTCTGCAATTGGCTTTTCAGCCCGAGTCAGGGCTTATGTACCCGTCATGTCCGTTATTCTGTCCGTCGGTTACTGCCGTAAAACTAATCCGGTCGCGACTTGAAATGTTGCACAAATGTAGTGTGGGTCAAATGAGGAGTTAAGTTCGAAGATGGGCGAAATCGGTCAAGTGGTTGACCGGTGGGGGTCATATAGGTGGGTGGGGTAATATGCACCAAAAATTTCCAAATTGTCGTAGAAAGCCAAAATTTGGCATAGATCTTGCTAATGGGTTCCAGCGGAAGAACGTGAACTGAAATTGGAAATATTTTTGCCTGGAGGGACCCTATGAGGTGACCCAAATCGATTTTATTAAATCGTCATATCGAGCTGTAAGTTTGTACAGAAGTTGCTAATGGCTCCTAATTGAAGTGAAATTGGGAAAATTTATAGGTGGAGTGAACCTACGGGGTAACCCATATCGATTTTCAGAAATTGTCTTAAAACGATGAGATTCAGCACGATGATACTTCATGGCGTCTCATGAAAGAATACGAAATTAAATTATTCGCGAAATTATACGAAATTAACCACGTGTAACCAGAGTGACCCATACTAGTTTTTATAGGTTGCTACTTTCAGCTGAAATTTCGTATGGAGGCCAAAAATGACTTAGAAAATAAAACTTTAAAAGTTCAAAATTTCAAAGAAGCCAACCTCACTTGTTCACGGGGAAAGATTTCTAAATACTATTTAAAATTGTGTGCCAAATACAATACAGAATATTTTACAAACAATTGACAGGGTCAGCACAATTCGGACAAAAATTTAGAAGAGGACTGTATCCCTGACTCGGGCTATATCAAGTCTGCGCTGTAGGTTTTTGAAATCCTAGCATCGAGCTGAAATTTGTTACATAGCCAATTAATGGAAGAATGTGAATTTTTATAAATTGGAAAAATCAATTTAAGTTTTGAAATTTTTGAAATGCATATTAAATTTCATGCAAAAAAGTCGGATTGAGTGATAACCACAACTTGGCCTGACTCGGGCTATATCAAGTCTGCACTGTAGGTTTTCTGTTTGATCATGTTCAACACAGAGAGTTTATGAGATTTTGCAACTCTGGGAGGCTATGATAAATAAATGATGAAATATATTAGTATATCTATAATCCTATATTTTTTAAATTAAATTAACCTACCATATTATCACTTGAATCGACGATCACGGATAGGGAACAATAAATTTATGAGGGTGTCAGTCGTGTGAGAAGTAGAGGATGAAACGTAACATTGAGAAAATTAACAGCTTCTGAACTTTGGCTGAATGAACTCCGCATTTTCACTCCGCAAACCTTAATTTTTGTGGAGCGAAAGTTCTCGGAGTAGGTCGCCACTGTGAAACGCTCCCACTCTGCACTCTACAAATTTTGTAAAGTGCGGAGTGCGGAATCTGGAGTGCAGAGTAGGGTGTGGTGAAATAGGGCCCTGATGCTTCTTCGAGAATGCAAATGGATGAGTCAGAGGTACACACCTGTGGTAATCCAGAAGCCTCATTTCTGCACCAGCCAGTGCGGAAGTGAGACCCGTGAAATAAAAGCTCAACCAAGAGAGAAAATGTCTGCTAATAGCAGCTCCTACTACAAGGAGCTCGCTCATCAACTAAAGCAAGCATGTTATTCCTTACTAATAACAACTTTAAGTGCAACTTCAAGAAAATATTCACATTTGGGAGGACATTTATTTTTGATATTGAAATAAATATTTGCATTAAAGTGTGTGCGTCTGTGGGTTTCATTTATTTAATGAAGGGTCATGAATGATGTGTGGAGATTAATACCAACAAATTTTAACAACAAAAATGTGAAAGTGAAAGTAAATTTTACTTAATTTATATCGAATATATTTAACATTAGTAATTTTTTATTTATCAGATGAGCCACATCATTTTGCTCCTCGCTGAGAAACAACGAATGCGTTAGTTGTATGTAACAACCTCATCGAAGGTAGACTTCTTCAACCGTCCTCCTTCACTCCATGTGGTATGAGGAGAAGGATATGTGTGGAATTTAAGTCGCTTTGCAATACATACATAATACTTGGCATAATACATGGCTTCATCAAATGCGTCCTACAAACCATGTAATACTTCACCTAATTACTTAGTACGCAGACATTAAATTTGAATAATCAGTGCTAGTAATCAGTCCAGTAGTATTACCATAAGCTTGTCTTACAGCAGCCTGGTTTGAATCCAGTGAGTCGCCCTTTGGTGTTATGATACAGCTTTGTCTGCTCGACCGAAATTTCCTTCTTTGTCACTTCGGCTAGGATATCCAACATGCATAACATCGTACATAAGAATTATAAAATTTTATAAAATAAGATTCAACCAAGTTTGTGTCAACGTGTCTGCATTTTTTGCGGTGTGTGTCTCGTTGTTCTTCTACCGTTCCAACGTCTGTTTTTGGAGGATTAATCTATGCGAGTGTGGTTAAGGGGTGCAAGTGGCTGAAATTTTAATTTAGAGGGGGGATCTCCAAACTCATCTGTTACTAGATCACTATCAAGCGCGAGAGAATCAAGTATTAACCCGGAGCATCAATGTCTCGAGTCGTCATTATCAATTACTTTTATCGTTTTACCACTTCGAATACTTTTTATAGATAGTTTCTCCAGTTCTACAACAAATAAATTACAAATTAATGGAATAGCAGAATCTCGATGAAGGATTGCTTTAGCAATTTACGATTTAGTGTGACCCGTTTTTATGAATTCATGTTTACAGCAACTGTGTACATTTAAATTTCATCAATTGTTTTATCTTATTTTTCCACTTCCATCTTCTTTTGGTCATGACTAACCGCTGGATGGTACTGGTTCGAGAATACAAATGAGTCGAAGGTGCATACATTATATGAAACAGGAGGATGTTTGTGGAATTCAACTTTGTGTGTACAAATGTAGTAATAGAGTTGTCTATGGTCATGTGGATCACGGGAGGACACCAAGGACAAATGTAAGCAGTTTTGGTAATATCTCAGTTTGGTCGTTTTTCATTAATCCATAACTTGGTAACTTGGTAAAAGTTTTCAATTTTACCATTCGAATTTGGTACCATTTTTTATGGAAAAAGTCCGGAAACTTTAAACCATTTTTGGACGCATGATCTCAGTTCCGGTCGATTTTCCAAAAACAACTTTAGGCCATAAGTCTTTTAAAATTTTCTTAATCAAGTTCTTAATCAAGTTCTTTTCAATTCAAGCAAAATAACCGACTTCACGTGCGTTCTTCTGCCTTTCAGCTCTAAAGGTTCGATATGTTTTACTAAACTGGTTCCTGTGTTATCACCGGAAATGCTTCGAATAACTGTCTCGTAATGATGGTCTTATTTTATTCAGGCGAGGAGTACTGACCCACTAAAGTTGTACCCCATAAGGAAGTTCATTTAAGTGTGATAATATGCATACTATAAGCAGAAATTTATCAAATTTCGAAGAGACTTTGTACACGTTTCATGATTCATGTGACTCTCCAAATTGTTTCGAGTACAGGTAGTGAGTTAACTAAATAATGTCCAGAGATTTAGGTCTGTCAATTTAAGTTTTGGGTCCTTTTCTCTCTTGTTTATTATCTGTGCGAGTTCCTTTCAACTTTTCAGTGTACATATTTAATTTTCTGGAAACAATAACCGTTTCTCCGTGAAACTTGTGTTTGGATTATTCAACAGATCAAGCTATGAAAAAGTTATAATTGAAACACCGAAACCTAGATTTGCATTTAACTTGCTTCAATTTCATTTTTATTGCAAATGGAAGTATAATTGTTACCTGTTAAGTTTTTGGCAACAATATGTGCAAGATCTTTGGACTACTTCGAGCTAGAATAAAACCAACATTTTGTTGTAAAGATTTATAATGATGAGAGAGTACTACAGTATAGATATGCATACATCAGAGAGTAACCTGTAACTTAGTTTCTGTACTTCTTGCGATAGCACTGCAATGGCAATAATTAAATATAAATATATCGCCGTTGGTTTCACGTTTTCCAGTCCTTCGTAAGCCAGGAATATTCCGTAATTAAAGCAGTAATTGTTTAAATCCGCTTTCGCATTCCGTTTCTGCCGCCTTTCCCTTAGATTTGGGGGAAGGTAACACAACAAAACTATCTCCACATTTCGAAAAAATGTATTAAACATACCTCTTATGTATACTTCAGAGATGATGTATGTATTATGGACATACTGAGAGATGTGCAGATATGTGTGGGTATGCCAAATTCCAAACAAATTTCTTTCTAAGGTTAGGTGTGTTCGCAGGTAGTTCAATAAGAAATAAAATAATTTGACATTTTCACGTTTTCATAGTTAAAAGGCAAAGTCCTGAAAAGTTTATCCGTCTACTTGTACATTAACATTTTTTGAAAACTTTTGAAAGGACCAGAGTAAATGAAAAGTTGCAGCGTAAGACTACATTTATTGCCGTATAGAAACAGTAAAACGTGGTCTCAGTAATGCATAGCTTCGAAATTCGAACATAAAAACATGAGTATTTTTCGTGTCCGCTTATTTCATACATCTTTACGTAACTTGGCCTAGCAAAAGTAAGACTAGGTAAGATTAGAATGTTTATTGCTGCCTTTTTTGGGGGCTACAGGTCCATCAACGTACATGAAAGAAAAATAAGAAAACCCTACTTAGGAGGACAACCCTTCACCGACAGAATCACCGATTTTGATGCCCTTTGGATATGTTGTAGTCCTAGGTGCGTCTAGCAAAAGTGAAGACGGATTTCATTCAATGGCCCCATTTGCGCCCGTCACACCCACTCAGAGGTGCGAAAAACACGAAAAATACCCTGTTTTCGTTCATGCAAAAAATCACCAAAAATCCAATTTTGATCGGATTTTCATAATTTAATCGTTTTTATGATCTTGGATAGTTGCTTTATCATATCCAATAGCAAACTCAATTTTTTCAATTTTTTAAGTATTTTCGAAAATTTCCTGACCAAGATTTCCCTTCGAAAAAATCAAAATTTCAAAGAAATTGAGTTAGCTATTGGATATGATAAAGCAACTATCTAAGATCACAAAAACGCTAAAATTATGAAAATCCGATCAAAACTAGATTTTTAGTGATTTTTTGAATGAACGAAAACAGGGTATTTTTCGTGTTTTTGGCACCTTTGAGTGGGTGTGGCGGGGGGCCATGGGGCAAATGGGGCCATTGAATGAAATCCTTCTTCACTTTTGCTAGACTCACCTATGACTACAACATATCCAAAGGGCATCAAAATCGGTGATTCTGTCGGTGAAGGGTGGTCCTCCTTAGTGATACCTAAAATTACGAATCAGGGCTATTAACCCAATCGTAACAATAGTTATACTTATAAACTTCTGTAGTAGATAATTGATAGGTCGATAGGTTTTGCACATATTGTTTATCATTAAACATAGAATTAAGCATGGGCCACTATCACCATACTCTATCCACGTTGTCAGACTTATTTTTGAAATAAGGATCCATAGAAAAAAAGCTTACAGATGTGGTTTTACTCTAATTTATTGGGCTTGATATCACTCTAGGTCTTTTTATCATGCTGCGAGAAATACATATTCAGAGCCTCTTTCACTAGTTCGTCGCGATCGCTCTGGTGGGGTCCCACGTAGCTTATGAAAAGCTCCAAATTCTTTTGAGTTATGTTTCTTTGCTACTAGACATTGTTAGCTATGCTGTCCATCGATTTATAAATTGCCTTGCAATGTACACGCCTGATGGCGCTGAGGAAAAAATCAAAAATGTAAATCTAGTAGGACTTCCGCAAATTTTGTTAAATACACGTGTTTCCACTTCCCATGGTGCTTTAATCCGTGTTATGAAATTGTGCATCCTGCTCTACACGATAAGTAATCGGCTAAACTGGTTCCTTAAATTATGGACCGTGCTAAAATTCTAGACTGCTGATGCGATAAGTTTTCTATGTATGTAGGATAACTAACCTCCACTGCTTTCGGGTTTCGGGCATTCTCGACGAATTAATCTATTGACCGTCGTTCCAAGTCATCCATCGTTCTCATAGTTTCAAATTGTTCGGTTTGTATTGCATTATTTTGTATGCAACAAACTTTTTTTGTTGACATGTGAGCCTCTTCTTTTAGGCAAGTTGCTAGGTTCACATTTACATACGTCTGATTTCAAGTTCGCAATAGACAATGTCACCAACTTTCTAGCTGTTTTGCCTAATGTGTGGAGCTATTAATTTTCTAAGTACCATAAATGTAGAACGAGCGTAGTATACATATAATAATAATAATAATTTGTTCTTGAAAAATCTTACCAGGCTCATGAACCATAGAATTACAGGTTATTACAACAAGATTTTAAATAGTGAATCCGAGTAAGTAAGCCACAATAATCTAATTAATATTCTTATCAATATATGTAGTGGTCACATCTTCATATCATCTTAATAGTTTTTAATAGTTGGCCGTGTTAGTGGTTACCGAGATAGTTATCCTCCTGCAGTATCATTCGTCGCAATCTTGCGCGTCGTATATGTATTTATAACATGTGTAATCGTATCATGCATGTAAATAGCGTGCAGGATTTTTCATATTCAAATTTTATGCAGATAATTCTATCATTGCCTCTTATTATTTTCTGTGACCCTTTTTTGGGCTATAAATTGTGTTTGTAGCAATGGTTTGGACAAGTGGTAAAAAGTTTTTCATTAGTACATATTTGGTTCTAATTTAATGTAAAATATTATGAAGCGTTGAGGAAAAGTGGGGCGCATAATTTTAGTTCGATTTGTTCCCTAAGAACAGGCTCACATAGTTCTGTCTTTAAAATGTTTTCAGACAATTCGAGAAAAGAATCGATTTTGCGTGCATTTTTCCCCATGTCTTCTTGAAAGTTTCGATATGTTTTATCAGTGTGTCCATTTTCCGCTTACTTGTGGGGAATGCTGGAATCTTGCCGCAGATACCGTATAAACTTTTGGAACAAATGTTTAGTAATGATTTCTCACTTTATTCCTGCAATGAGTGGATGACAAGGAACTTTGGAACACATCATAATTATGAGGTTATTGAAATCTGGTGACTGGTTTATTCCTTTTGGGTCCTTCATGAAACAATGAAATGTTATCAGTGAGGCAACAATCGTTCATTTGATCTACTTTCTGACAACTTCCCTTTAGTTTGCACGACGAGGTAGAAATTTAAACGTATAAACATATATGTATATTGCACATTCCTTCGTATGGTGTTCAATTTATTAAAATTCAAATACGGTAAGCTTCAACTTTTAGCGTTAGACATACCTGGGCGAAATTTGACACTGACAACAGCAATGGTAACTGCTGTCAAGGAAGCCGTTGGCTCGAGTTAAAATTATGGAACACTGGAAATACTGACGTTGCTGGTGTCGCGAAGTAGATTTGTCAAAGAATCGATCGATGTTGACAGTTTGTCCACCATTTTCCGGAAAACATGGCCCTCCATGTACAGTTTTGCTTCTCTAACCTCTCCGTGAAAGTTGATAAAACTTTCTTGAAGACGGATAGTGTTGAAATATTCAAAGTATAAATAATCAGTTGTGCCATCTAAAATTTTAGTCTACCTTGAGTGCATACATTTTCAACAAATTTACTTATGTACGTAGAGCTCGCTTTATGGGTCAGTTTAAAATTGAATCCAAATTACGATCAATTGAAGGCCAACAGGTTTGAACCGCCTTCAAAGTGTGAACAATAAGTCCATTTAGAGTTGGTAAAGACTGAAGAGAAACAACTATTTTTGACTTTGTTTCACTTTAGTATTGTTTCTATATCGCATAAGAAGGCAACTATGTTAGGAATTTCGGTTGAAAAGGGGTAAATCAGAGTTTGTTGTAGTATGTGGGGAGACTGTAAATGTTAAATCTCAGTATTTTTTTGTAATGAATGACTGAGCTTAATAATCGCGCGTTAGCATTGTTCTCATAGCATTTATATGCATAATAAGGAAATTATTACCTCCAAGTAGGTTACATCGTCCCAACATAACAGGATCGAGCAGGAACATAGGCGCTGGACGTGCCATCATAGCAAAATTTTTGCTCATTGAACAAGAATACAGCGGTGTAATGGTCGTCATAATGAACAGAATATGCAAAGAAAACGTACTTTATCCGCTAAATTGTATTTGAGTTAGGAGTCATAAATATGGTTATTACAGTAGTCATTTATAGCTCATCGGGACGATAGTTTGGTTGGAGCAAGGGAAAATCAAAAGCAAAAGGACAATGTAAAGTGAATAATTAGTCAGGGATATTTTTGGAACCGTTATGCTACACATTGCCCCTTACGCCTTAGAAAGAAAAATAATACGGTGATGGCTGACAAACAAGTAATGTCCCAAACCCATTACATGTAATCACGTAATGGGTTTGGGATTTCTATTGAAATTTTGTGTACTGTTATTTCCTGACTGGAAATTGGTATAGTTTGGACGAAAGAATTATGAGTTTCGAGAAGCAACATGTCGTTGATTGAGTTTTAGCGACGAAGTAAAATAATTTATCTCAATGTCTCGTATGAGGTGTATAGGTTATGAAGACAACTTCAACTCATATTCCATAGCATCCTTGGTTTCGTTTGGTCAGTATTTGGCAATTGGGAACCAAGCTGCAAAAATTGTTATAGAAATAAATAGGTTAAACACATAGGTTACATATGACTAGTTAGCTAAATTTAATTTACATGTTTGCATAAAACTTGTGAATTTTCCTCTGAATAATGTCCCAGTTGAAATCGTCAATTTGCAAATTTGCATAACAACGGGGGTTTTCGAGAATGTGTCTTACATACCTGGAGTTGATAATTCCCCTGACTCAATCAGTTGTTTCTTAATAACCCCAACAGTCTTTCGTGTAACATTCAGCATCGTTGCTGCAGTGGCATCAGGAATCATTCCTTTGCCATTTTCCCATAGAGTCGGGTTGATTTTAGCATTTTGACAAAATGCCCTGGTCTTGAAAGTTTTTTCCCTGAACGAAAATTGATGGTTCTTGACCATATCTCAGGTACTCTAATCCTCATTCATCAAAAATAAATAGGCAATTCTACTTGCTTCCTGCAAGCACCTTTCAGAATAAGAGTGGCTTGAATGTATGATAAGATCATTTTGTTCATCTAGATTTGTACGCGTATTTGGCAGAAAAAAATTCCGCTATCGCCTTTCCCTGTGAAGGGTTAGCGACATAGAATTTTCGAACGAATAATGGGATAGTTTTTCATTTATGTCAGGGGATCAGGTGGACGTAGATCCAATTTTCTTAGATTTCTGCTCGAGAAAAGCCAATTTAACGCTTGTTGGATCGAACTTGTTCTCTAAGTCATCCATTGTTCTCATAATTTTTAATGTTCGGTTTCAATAGCATTGTTTTCTATGCAACAAGTCCACCCAGTCCGACTTCAGGACTTGCAAATGCACCAATAACCATCATTCCGAGGACAATGGCAACCCTGCGTCCTGGTTGAATTTTTTGAGCACACTTGAGTGCTCGAGTTCGTGCGGCATAATTTGTGACTAACGAGTTAATTTAATTTAATTCCTACTCAAGGGATATTTATTCGACGGCTTGGAAAATATCTGTGTCTCACAAAAATTACAAATAAAGATGCAACATTTTTTGGTACTGGGCTAATCAAATTTGCAGTATATTTATGTAGCCTCCAAAATTATGTTATGCAATTATGTTAGAATCTAATCAAATAAGACTGAACAATTTTTTGTCCTCAATCCGGGAAGTTGCAGATGTTGCAGGCTTTAACTTGTACTTTTTAGCTGGCGGGGATATAAATTTTGGAATATTTTTACCGAAGGGGTAAGATAGTCGAGCAATCATGAAGGGAAGTAGAGAGCCAATGGTAAAATTTGTGTGAAATTATAGACTCAGGTATGCCAAGATTTTACGCAATTTCACGTATGTTATCATAGTGTACACCGGCAGGGCTAAGTTCTTGTCAGACAGCACTGATCTGGACATCGCTTGATATCTGCTAACAATTTGTTCATAGGTAAGTCACCAAACAATTAAGGAACTAGTGTATTTAATACTTGACTTCTACATAACTTGAGGAAGTTAGCATATGCCTGATTCCAAAGTATCGCATGAAGTTTCATCAATCTTAGAAACGGGGTAAATTGTCTCTGATGTGTCCTCCTTGATCATTCCACTGATAAGCAAATGAATTATATTCAAAGTTGAGAAATTCTGACTTCTCGGGTTAGAAAAACCATGGCGACATTTGATCAGAATAACAGAATTGCTAACAATGCTGATACTGAAGCCATCAACACATTATGTACATGTAATATTCAGGTTCGGTTTTGCATTCTGGTTCCATATTGTGTCCTCAATGATTCAAACCTTTTGTCCTGATATAATAGTGATCGAAATCTATTAATTTTTCAATGCATTTAGCATTCAGTTCACCATCTGGCAAGTTTGAGTTGTATCTGAATATTGCTAAGATCTCATTCTATGAAAGTTTTTTCATTACATGTTATGTAATAAAAATGGGTGCTGTAAATTATTAGTACGATCATGGTTTGATACATCGTAGTTCCATGCTTCACCCACGTGACCATATTCGGTAAAAACTCTGGATAGGACTTCAGCGACTCAATTATGTGGGTGATTTGGTACGTGTAGTCTGGGGGAGGGAGCGGTGTCAGTTGTATATTAGTTCTCAAACCCTTTAAATAGTGTCATTATTTCTAATTTCAATAAATTTTTCCCTAAAACACATGGCCGCCACCACGCGATTTGGTATTTCCGAAAGTGGCTAAATGCATATGACAGACTAAACCCTTTCTTTCGACGTTCGCATTTCCGAAAACACATTCACAATTTCTGGTGCCGGCAGAACAAAATACTTTCATCCACGTACATTAATTGATTTTATAGCACAGGTCTCCGGGGTTCAGTGCAATCTATAAAATATCTGTTTACGCGTTAATTTGAGTACATAAGTTGGATGCAAATCATGTACTCAATAGAAATCTACTTTCATAATGAAGGAATGCGAAATAGGTGGTAATATCCCGGACCGTTATTTCATCGCGGAATGAGATAGCATAAGTTGAGGTAGTCCATCTATACGGCGTTACGAAACCAAGTAAAAAATTTGCCTTATTTCTAAAGAGATTATTGTTACTTCTGCAGTTATCTAAGAGAATCAAATCCGTACGTACCACAGGGAATAATAACAATTTTGTTGGTTCGATTAACTTTAGTTACATACATTTTGTTCAAACTAACTAACGTTCGATTTGCTACGAACTATTTTTCTTCCTGCCTTTCTTCCTCGTTTCTTTTTGGACATGCAACTTTACTTCTTTCCATGTATGGCACTATGAGATGGTTTTCCCGAGCGCCACATTTTTTGTGACTGATAGCATTTAAATTTGGTAGAGAAGAAAATGGAAAACGGTGACACTCTACCAATTTCTCTAAGGGGGACAAGGTCCCGAAATGTCAATGTGTATGTTTATATCTGTACATAAACATTAGCGTTTTTATTATCTCATTAACAATTTTTGCCTTTTTGAAAATTGTAATTTTTTAAAGGATAAGCGCGCCGGTAGCCTGATTGCATTTATCACATTCACCTGATTTTCCCGGTTTAATAGCAAAATCAAGCTGAATGCTTAGAACAAAATGAGTCTAAAGGCTTAATAAAATCATGAATCAGATCAGAGCGGGTGTCCATATATTTCGTACATACATTTGTAGACTGGTGCCAGTGACACGCACGTTTTTCCATGAGAAACCATTTTTTACGATTGATAGCATTCTCTCAGGTAATGCAATCATGTAAGGGATTCGAGTTTTCAGTGGAAAACAAAGTTCTAAAAAGTTTACCTGTTTACATGCATACGTATTTAGACACTCTAAATAAAATCATTACCAAATCATTACCAAAATGCACACGTATATGACTCTGCAGAAACGGTAATAATAACCACCAGCTGGTAAAGAAATTAATTGAATCCGGAGTGGTAATAAAGAACACTTTTTGGGATAAAATTAATACCATGATGTATGACAGATGTACTACAATTTGTAGTAAAATGCTTACCGCCTGGTAATAAACCATACCACTTTGTACACGGTGTGCTATTCATACTGGTATTAATGCTTTGTTTTACGTATACCCCATTATTACCAAATGTTGTGCAGATTCCCACCGAAAAGAATAGATTTTTTGCTCTTCTTTACAATCATCTTTCAATCAATTAAATTTATTGTAAAACAGTTTTGAAACATACTTACATAATTATTAACTTTAAGTACAATGAAAACTATTGAGTTACATACATACACATGTATACATATGTATTTACATGAAATTTAAATCTGCTCGGATTTCCAACTTAAATTTGTGTCTCACTGAAAAAATAAACGCATAAAATTATTATTAACTCTTTCCTATTATGATGGTTTTCGATCACCATCTTAATAAGGCGCCTACATATGATAATTTGATACTTACCTGTTTCTAAAAAGTCTATATAATTTCGAGAAGTTTTTATCAGTTTTTTTTCCACGGGCAGCACTGGACACTGGATTAATTTCCAGGGATGGGCAATCCCAGGATTACTTTAATCAGATTAGGTAATCAGATTACATTGAATGTAATCCGTAATCCAGTAATCCACGAAAAATTAACATTTTAAAGTAATCCGTAGTCCGTAATCCTAACTAGGTCTTGAAATTATGTGTAATCCGTAATCCTCAATTTACGAGATTAGAAAATGTAATCAGATTACGGATTACTTTGTTGGATTACTTTGCTCCTGTAAACAGCGTGACAGCTCCATCTTGCAACTTCTCCAGAGTCTGAGTCACTTGCTGAACTTGAGTGCTTAAACTACCTTCTTGATTCTTAGCTGTCAAGTCTCAAAATTGGTCTATGTAAGTTGAACGGGATAGGAAGAGCCCTCTAATGGTATGTATAGTTTGACGTGGTGAATGACGTGTCACCTTTCTCATTTTTTACTTTATGAAACTGGGCTGTTCCTTTTCCAACTCATTCCAGAAGTAGCAACCTGTGAATCAAGGTGTGTAATTGGCTTGTATGTGAATGTCTAAATTTCCTAATAATTCGAAATAGTAAAGATTGGATATTTTGTGACATATTTAACTCATTGTGTTCTAGCTTGTTTATTTGAGTTCCTCATAAAGTCAGTCAGTCAGGGCAATAGGTCATATTTAAAAGTCACCGTCCAGTGCACAGTATTTAGAGATTTCCCCGTCCAGTGGGCGGATCCCAAATCTCACAGTAGCAGAGGTGCAAAGTTTAGAGAATTTGGGAACAATTAAGAGGGGTTTATTTACTATAACACATTTTTGTCTGCCCTAAGAAACCGACTGCAGGATGAACCATTCAAAGCTCTTGCTTTTTAAACTAATCGTCATCATTATGAAATATAAGTGTGACGCTGTTCAGAATAATCCTTTGCAAACGAAATGTAACAAACGGGTGGAGCGAGACGGTCACGCGGTCATGGCATGCCAAAACTATGTCTAGATTTTATTTTTGAAATCCCCGCCTAAAACCACGTCTCAAAGTATCAAGACAAAAATTCGACATTTTCGACTATGGCGTCGACGCGGTCACTCAAAACATGGTCATGTCACGTCAAAACTATGAAGATGTATGTAATCCTCGCCCGAAACTACGTCTAAAACGGCAAAAAAATTCGACACGTTTGACCCGTGGCGCCGTGACCTTATGACCTACAATTCCCATTTTCAAACTCATCCGTTCCTGAAAAATTAGAAACCTGTTGGCGAAAACCGTATGTTGAAATTCGAAACCGTTGTAATGTTACATATCGTGGATACAGACCGGCGGACAACACTTTTTTCCATAAAGGGATTTCGCTTCTCGTCACCCCTTAATACATAAATATAGATTTTTGTAATCCAGATAATAATCCGTAATCTGATTACTGTAATCCGTAATCCGTAATCCACGTCATTAATTTTTCCCAGTAATCCAACAAGTAATCCACATTATTTCAGGAACGAAGTAATCCCAATCCAGTAATCCGATGATAATTTTTAAATGAATTAATCTGTAATCCGTAATCCATTGAAATTGTTGGGATTGCCCATCCCTGTTAATTTCGCCATGTTGACTTGAGTTGAGCTAAGCGGAAACTAAAACTAACAAATGCGCCACTGTTTAGCGTCTCACAATTAACACCAAATTTATTAAAATTCTTACCTCCATGGTAATAAACTACACCGAAATGTAGATCGCATTAGCACCACAATGGAAAAAATTTGTAGTGCACTTTACTAAAATTATGGTAAAGAGCGTTATCAACATTTGTGGGATATAATTACCGGCTCGTGGGAGTTTGTTACCAAAATTATAAAGATAAATTAGAACATTGCGGTGGAGGGCCAGTTACCTGTTTGGTATTGATACGGTAATAACCCCGTATAATTTTTGTAGTTCGCGTAATTACCAAGAACTCGGTAAAGACGCTTATTAAGAATTCTTCACCAAGTTGCTAAGAGTGGATCTTTACACAAATATTTCTTGGTTTAAGAATTGTTCCTTTTTGAAAATTGTAATTTTTTAAGGGGAAGTTAAAACACATGGTTAAAAAACTACATATTTATGATTCCAGTAGGTTAATTTGCGTTTACAAACTCATTGGTACAACCAAGGTGCATATTAGTTGGTATTACTATCTCCTCAAAATCACGAGTAATCAAGTGTTTGGCAGCGTCGACTTTCATTTTCGATATTCTTCCGGAAGACACGGGCCTTCGTGTACCGTTGTACACGTCACTCACTCGGGTGGCGTCCATAGTATGAAAAGCTCATCCACGACTCCCAGTGATTGTTCCTGATGTTCTTTTTCCTTGCACGAGGTTAAATACTCCAAAAGATTCCTAGTTTAATAATACGAAGTGATTCCCAAGTCCTCTCCCTGGATTGGTTTGAATAAAAAGGTTACATGAAATTTCATTCCACAACAGCAATATTCTTTTTGTTGAGCAAATGGCTGGTTTTTTTCTTGTCCGACTAATAATATGGCTATCGCCCATTCATGAAAGAGCACAGGATGCCTGTATGTATCCCGAAGTCGTTGGGAAATAACGTCACCACGAATGTTCTTTCTTCCATAAACCTTGAAGTTTCGTAATTAAAAAGTTCAAATTCCTGTGAGCTATATTTCTTTGGTCCTTATTTTTAGCCACGCTCCCCATGGATTGACAAATGCCTCGCAATGTGCATGCATCATGGAACTGAGAAGAAGATCTGTAACATCGCCAACGTCGAATCTGTTCGCAAATTTTGTTGAATACGCGTTCTTCCATTTCTCATGGTCCCTTAATCAAAATCATGTATGCAATTTTCCATCTTGCTTTTTTAGAAATTTAAATATACATATATTTCATCAGGTCTGAAATTTAGTACATGTTTACTTGCTTTTATAATTTTTCCTTTTCATGGTCTTGCGAGTAGTTAATTGTAAAAAATCAAATCACAAACTGAACAAGCAGCGACATTCTCGCCTAGGTTCCAAAGTTCTTGTAGGACAGTACTGATCTGGTGAGCTGGAAATTGATATCTAGTAAAACCGCGTTAATTTCAGATCTTGTACTTTTAGTACGTAACTAGGTGTGTTCTTGCTTGTGGTACATAGTTTGCATATGCTTGATCCCATGGGGTCGCATGAAGTTTGGTCAATCTAAGAAAAGAGTAAATTGTCCTTGATATGTCCTTCCTGACAACTAATCCCGAGGAGATGTCAAGGTCGCATGTGAATTAGTTCAATTTATAAGCAAGTAATTTGTATTGAAATACGGTAAATTCTGACTTCCCGGGTTAGAAATACCCAGGCCATATTTGATACGAGCAATGGTAACTGCGGACAAGGAGGGTTTCAAAATTCCTCCGTAAATATATCAGATGAGCATTTTTGTGTAGTGTTGTCCATGAGTACGTGGAAATTAATTTGGAGGTCAATCCTTCAAAATTTTCCCCCAACGGTCGCGTTTAATTCCTAACGAGCATGACAAGTCTCTGTTTGACAAGCAATAACACTAGAACAATTCGAAACTAGAAAATTATGTGTAACTGGAAACTTTTTTTTCAAACCCTACAAAAGAAAATCTAGTATAAAAGTAACAATGAATGCAAGCTTTTATTTTAACTTTATAGCATTCATATTAGGAGGGTTGATTGTTTTTGTTATTTTTATTTGGAAGGTGATCAAATACAAATTTATCAAATACAAATTTCAGTTAGGGTCTAATATATATCGGAAATCTACGTCCCAATTTCAAATTCGAACGACAAATTGCCTCTTATAGGTCGGAAAGATGAATCCAGATGGGATTCCCAGTTCACACGTGTATCCACCCCATTGGTATGCAATTGATTTGTTTCAAAGACGGTAAATTCTGGCTGCTCGGGTTAAACATGCCCGGGCGACCCTTGATACGGATAACAGCTAAGCGGTCTATGCGGGTTGACAATTTCTCAATATACCGGATAAGAGTCATCTGAATTATTAAGATGTGCTAGAGACTATATAAATCTTTTACCAGAAAAAACTAGTACAGACGTGACAAAAAGTCTAGGTGATTCTTCTTATTCTATGTCACTCATGTTAGGAGAGTTCATTACATCTGTTGTTTTTATTTGGAATGTAATCAAATAAAGTTTTCTCGATGCAGTCTATAATTTACATATATAGGAAATCCAAATACGTATCAAATTCAGTTTCGTACGATCAATTTGAGACATTTTTATTACATTTAATTTTTGCTTGAACAGACATTTACAGTTTGCTGCACATAGTATGTAATAACGAATGAAAAGAAATCATAATACAAAAAACGATTATAATTATGCTGAGGCACTGCATAGCTTATGGGTCCCGCAGAAGAAATGGGACGCGTTACATAATTCACTCGCGTGTTGAATTTTTGCTTGACCCTATAAAAGACAATAATTGTCCTGATTGTATTCATGTTTGAGAGTTTTGTCTTCAATGTCCGAAAAAAGAAGACGTGGTCAATGGAAACCCAACCACTTTAGTTACCTCCACCGACCAACTGAAGCACGCCAAACCTTAAAATCCGAAATTATTTATGGGATCCAATATAGTGGAGTTGCTACTTCATGATACTAAAGTTGTAATCTGTGAAAAGCGTCGTTTAAGTTTGTTAATATATTATAAGCAGAAATTTCGTGGATTTGGTACACTTTTCATTATTCATGTAATTATCGAAATCGCTTCGAGTGTAGATAGTTAGTTACAAGCGATTTAAATAGAGGGACGGTTAAACAATTTAAGTTCAGGGACCCTTTCTCTATGTCCAAGTTCCTTTCACCTTTTCAGTACACATGTATAATTTGCTGGAAATCATTACATACCGTCTCTGCATGAAGTTTGGCATTTGAGTTATTCAACAGGACAAGCTGGGGAAAATTTACATATATGTATAACTTAATTAGAAAAGCAGAATCAAGATTTTCTTTTTCGTTCTTCTTTTGATTTTCTTCCATTGTATTTTTATGAGGATGGAAAGTGTAATTGCTAGCTTATGATTGTTTTGCCGACAATTTGCGCAGGAATTTTGGGTTGCTTCGAGCTGGAATAAAATTAAGATTTGGTTGTAAAGTTGCAACCAAATAATGATGAGAGAGTAAGTATCTGGGCATCAGAAAGTAACCTGTAACTTCAGTTACTGTACTTCCTGGCATATGATTGAAATGATAGGATTTTGAAATAGGGTGGTTTGTTTGACCCTTTTCAGTCGATACATAAATTTGGATTCGGCACAAATGCCTTCCGCTATTCTTATAGGTTGATTAGCTGAAATCAAGTCTCCCAGCACATGCTTCAATTACGTGTTCCACTGCTGTGTTAAGATTGCCTTAATTCATTTTCTTAATTGTTTTACTCTTTCTTCGTCATATCCAATATTGTCCAATATCCGGATCTCTGAGTTCTGTAGATTAAGATCAGCCAAATAATAATATGCCCCTTGACATGTTGTGAATAAAATTCTGGTTGGATTGTTGGCTATTGCTTTGCTCATCATTTATTAAGTGAAGTGATATTCTACAACTCTGTCCTTATCTACTTGGTGATCTGGTCTTTGTTTAGCTTGCTTTTTTATTCATTCTCAATCTGTGCAATGGAGCTTCCTATCTAAATTTAATGATCAGAAGCATCGTTATTGTACGAGGCAGGAAAGACGGACGACGTATTAGAATCCAAGTATTATGCGGTTCTGAATAAAGGGATAGTAAATATGCTCACCGGGTTGTATGTGCCCTTCGTCCGTATTTTTGGTTTAATTTTTAGCCGAATTTCTTTAAGAATTTGAGCTTGAAATTGGTCTGAGTCATTTCTTGAAGGAAGTGCATTTGGCCCTCGTTCACTAGTACACCTTCCATAGAATTATCGGCATAAATGGCCTCGAAATGTATAGCGAGCCTTCTATGTCGATATCAAGGTGATTCGGCGGATTGTTAATTTCGTTGCTTCTGCCATTTTTTTCCGGGGCAACAGACTAATTCCCGAGTAATTTCTTGAGGAATTTTAGAACTCTTATTTAGAAATCGTATTAGGAACTCTTATTGTCGTACTTTTACCTTTTTGAAAATTGTATTTTTTTTAAGGGAAAAGTTGAAACGCATGGGTAAAAATATAATGAACACCTCGACCAAATCTGCATATTTACATTTTTAAACTCATGAGGGTTGGTCTAGGTATTGCATAATTTTATAACTCGTCTGGCTACATAAGTTAAATATGGCAATGGAAACGAGAAAACCTTTGTCAGTGAGACTTTAAACAGTGTTTCTTTTTGTGCGCACGAAATTATTTTTATGCATGCATGGTGCATAAAAATGCATAAAAACGCATAAAAATGCACAAAAATGCACGAAAATGTGTAAAAATGCATAATAATCAATTAAATGCAATTTATGCAGGGAATTTCATATTTTCAAGAAATAATATATTTTGCTGCCCTATAAAATGGGGGTAAGATTTAGTTATCCACCTGGTTTGAAACTTTACCTCACTTTCTAGCATGATTCAGGGCTTACCCATGTATTGAAAATGGAAAATAGTTTTACACTAAAATACTTAAACGATGAGGAAAATATCGTATAGTAACACAGAGACTTCTCAATTAATCGGATATTTCAAAAAGTTGAAGTATTCTAATATTATTCGCACGTAAATTATTTTCGTGCATTTTCGTGCATTTTCATGCACTTTTCCGGATTTTTAGTGGGTGTTATTAAACGTTTAAAAACATTTTCGTGCACTAATTTCGTGCAGGTGTTATTTAACAGCAGAAACACTGACTTTAAACAACTAGTAATTTATTTGTATCAAATTATTTAATAAATCTGGGTCACTAATGCTAAAATACTTTTCTATTACGAAATACATTACATATTTATATCGATGATGAATCATTAATCTCGATGATCTTAATAAATACAAACAACACTTGATAATTATTATTCTATGTATTAAATATTAATTTGATGTATGTATGTATAAAGCTATCACGGGTTGTTATCATTTAAATAAATCTGTCGTGTTCACTGCTTCCTAATTTTATGATTAAAATATACTTTAAAGTAGTAAATAGTTAAAGTTAGTAAATATGTCAAATAATGTAAATATAAAAACTTTTTCTTTTAGGAGTATGAATGTATGTATCTTTATAGGGACAAACTTATCATTAGGTATTAAATATTTTAAATATTTGTTATAATCGATGTGTCACAGAATAAATTATTCAAATATTTTAAATAGAATATGTCGTATTTAGTATTAATGCAACGTATGCAGGTATGCATTTAATATCATAAAATTATTGAGGTAAATAAATTGTTGCTGAAAAATGTTTTTGCTTGCAATGCGATGGTGTGAGGTGGTTATCGCCGATATCCACCGGACTAATTTTAAATTATTCACGCTCAAAAATTAGTGGACCGTATTTTTTCGTTTTCCTGAATGGGAATGTTTACGCACTTATCGGAATCTAAAAAAAAATCAGCTAAAATTCGGATTTTTAAAACCGCTGTAACTTTTCGAATTTTAACCCGATTTCAAAAATTAAACCCAAGTTTTGGTCAGAATTGCATCCCTGAAAATATAAAATTTCATTTTTAAAAATTATAAAAGTTTGATATTTTCATGCTATTTCTTAATTTATAGAAACCGAAAAAAACGATAATTTTTTGAAAATTAAAAGTTTTTTAAAAATGATTTTTTTTATTTTCAGGGATGTAATTCTGACCAAAACTTAGGTTTATTTTTTGAAATCGGGTTAAAATTCGAAAAGTTACAGTGTTTTTAAAAATCCTGATTTTGGCTGAATTTTTTTTTGAAAATTCCACGAAGGACGTAAACATGCCCATTCAGAAAAACGAAAAAATTCGGGTCCACTTATTTTTGAGCGTGAACAATTTAAAATTAGTCCGGTGGATATCGGCGATAACCACCTCACAAGTCCTCATTGTTATTAATTGTCAAAATTGACTATTGGGGAGGGTCCCTTGGTAGTTCTTGAGATACAAGCCAAAACTAGCGAATTTTGATGATGACAATATTACTTTTAAAAAATATTTCGTATTTTCATCAAATCGAAACTAGATTTTGTCGATTTTACAAAACCGCATCCACATCAGTTTCACTATCATAGTCCTTGCTCCACATTCAATATTGAATGCACGAAAGTAAAGACACGATTAGTCAAACAAATTTACCAACCCATCAACTTAAGAAACACATATTGCACCAATTTGATTTATAGCCATTAAATTCATAGCCATCGATTTACGTTAGTTTGGTCCAAATCAGTCAAATACGTTGGGAGACCCTCATTGTAAGTACATAACAGAATCTCAATTATGTAGAAATTATTTTCATTGTTGTCATCTCACCATTTTACTCAATAATCGAAAGGTTTCCATAACTTATACAAAAGCTTCCAATGAGCCCAAATTCCGGAGGATATCATGATTTTTATACGTTCGTCTGCATAACTTCTCCTCACCGCAAACATCATCCATCCTGTTAACGCAGTGAAGAAGGAGTCTCCCTCTCCACTAACAAACGCTATCTTTTTGCTATTGTCATTCAAAAAAGTTGTCATTCTCGCAATATTCTCCATTGTACCATCAGCGCAATTTTGCCACAACGTGACAATCTTCCTACGACCCCGTAAGTGTCCCCGTCATCATATTCTACCGGCTGAATAGGAAAATTGTGCAATGAAGATTTATCGAAGAATGGCTGATCTTTGATGGGATTTAAGTCAGCGTCCACTCCCATATGATCCAACAGCTTCTCAAGCAAACGATTTGCCGTTCTCCGATACTTTACATGACGTTGGTATTCGACACCCTGTTCTGCTATATCCCTTAATCGTGTAAGAAGTTCCATGTAGAAAAATCTATATGGAATATCGCCTATACGGGGGATCATATCCTTATCATCGTCGCTCAGAAGGAAAATAGGAATCAAAACTTGAATCCCTTCGACATCCAGTAGAGTCTCCCACGGGGATCTGTACTTCGTGGGAATGATCATTTCTAAGGTGAACCAAGTTTTGTACCAATTGGTTAAGATCGTTCCTACCAAAATAATCCAAATGGCGACGATGACATGAAGACCGATCAAGTAGTGTTTCTCCCGTCGGAATGTAACTTCATAAATTATTCGGGATAGTAGTACCGAATTTTCTAAGGTTATTCCAACCACAAGAAATATCCCATCTGAAATAACCTTTGTACGCAGTGCGGTCAAAATTATCACCACTGTAGCAAAACTAGTTGCAAGGAATATCCAGATTTTCTCATCGAAGGGACTGGTAAGCGCGGTGGCTATATCGAAGCTTGATCTAACGTTATAAAACGATAGAAAACTGTAAGATTTAACCTCATCAATGATAAACGAGTACCCCTTCACACCCCCAACCTGGTGAAATCGTGTTATCGGAGAGATGAAATGGAGTGGTGTTATATTTCGTAAATCGTGTACTAACAAGTCTTGCAAAATAAAGAATTCGAGCAAACTATTCAAGCTGGTTAGATCCGCTATTCTGCGATACCCATTGTATGTATTGGTGGGGTGACGATCCTGCCATTGTTGGACAGGACCGTCAGCTGCGCAAGCACTAAGGCTTATTGCAGTCTCCCCGTATACACCACTTTACTGTGCTAACTCATGACTCTCACGATTTACAGATCTAACTTGACCTACAAACCGCCCTGATCTGATTATGAATTGAATTAGATCGGGCAGAGACATAGTCACTATTTGCTCTGGTGGCAACTCATGCCTCCCAAAGAGTTCTGACCTTAGGGCACAATACTTGTCGCAGGACCCAAGAAAATGAAATACAGTCTCAGGGCCACGGCCACATAGGCACATGGCCTCATCAACTAATCCCATTGTTCTGAGGTGCCCGTTTAAAGTACAGTGCCCGGTTAAGGTTTGTATTACTGATCGGAGATTCTTCCGATTTAGGGTTAAAAGCTTACTGCTAAGCCCCGATGAAGGGGCAGAGAGAAAAGCTTTAGAAGTTAAACAACCCTTGCTGCTTTCCCAAGATTTGGTATGCTGCAATCTTGCCCAGTTTACAATGCTGGAGATTACAGTGCTTCTGGATAGAGGAATAGAGGGCTGCGGGCCAAGGTACCCAGTAAGAGTACCTTCCTTGGCCAACAGGTCAGCCACTTCATTTCCTTCAAATCCATAGTGAGAAGGGATCTAATGAAGTGTTACCTTCTTAGTCTCCCCAATATGATTAAGCATCTCAATAGCCTCAGCAGTCAGTGATGAAACTGGCCATGGGCTAGTGAGCGCTTTGATGGCACCCTGACTGTCAATGAAGAAGTCAACGGTGCTATAGTTATGAGTATTGTCGGTCAACGTTTCAGAAGCCCTGATAATACCCATAATTTCTGCTTGGAAAACTGTGGGTGCCCATCCCAGAGGAATTGAGCACCTCACAGCTTCCTGAGCAAGATTGTTGTATTTGAAGTAGTAAGCCGCACCCGAACACTCACCCATCCGTGAACCGTCAGTAAAACAGTTCACGTCGGAGGCATTCATGGGCACGCTACCATCTTCCCAATCTTTCACCGAGCAGATAGAGGTTTCGAAGTTCCTCTCTGCTGGCGGATTAACAAGTTTCTCACACGGCATCTGGAATTCATCAATACCAGACGCCATGATTTCGACAAACTTGTTATGCTTTAACGCCCTCGTACGATCAACCCCGGCCCATTTTTTCCATTGGCCGTGGTGAGCGAGGCGATGGTACGTTCGTAGTGCAACTTGCTGAACCCGGATGTCCACTGGGACAAGTCCCAGTAGACACTCCAGGGCTGCAGTAGGAGTGCTAGACATTACACCGGTTGTACCAAGCATGGCACACCTCTGTACTCTTTGCAACTGGGCCATGTGGGACTTCACCTTTGTGGCCGGAGCCCACAAGAGTGACCCATATTCCATGGCCGGGCGAATTATGGATTTGTAGATCCAATTTGTAATTTTGGGGGAAAGACCCCAAGTTTTACCAATGGCCCTCCTGCACTGGGCCAGGGCACGCATACCTTTTAGTGCCCTAGCCCTGCACAGTGGGCCCCAGTTCAACTTGTGATCCAATAAGCCCCCAAGATATCTTACCGGTTTTTGATAAGGGATGGGAATACCATCCAACTTAATCACAGGAGCAATGAATTTGTATTTCTTAGTGAATAGTACCAGGGCAAGCTTATCATTGACTGACAAGCTCACCTCTTTGCACCAATCACTAACAAGATTTACTGCTCTCTGCACATGACTCCCCACTGTACCGAGGTCAATGCCCCGTCCCACTGTTGTGAGATCGTCGGCAAAGCCCTGTGAGTACAGTTGAGGGAACCGATGATGCAGTTTTTCCAGAATTTCACTTACGACCAGATCCCAGAGAAGCGGTGAGAGGACACCCCCTTGAGGGCACCCTCTCTCCACCACCCTCCCAATCTCGTAAGTAGAATCAGTTACCCAAGTGGTTCGTGTCCGAAGCATATATCGAACACATACTTCGTTGACGCCAAACCTCCTAAGGCCACGGATAATGGTATCAGATCTAACCTCATTAAAAGCGCCCTTAACATCCAACATCACTGCAATACAGTACTCGCCAGAGTCAAGGGCCCCCTCAACAAGGCTAACGATCTGATGAAGGGCAGCCTCCGTGGAAACGCCCTTCATATAGGCATACTGACTGTCTCTGCAGCCTATCAACAAGATCAGGCGTGCGGACCCAGCCATCTACCAGTTTCTCAAGTGTTTTGAGCAGGAAAGATGTTAAGCAGATGGGCCTCCAAGCGGACGCCCGTTCGTAACTCTCCTTTCCTGGCTTTGGTAAGAATACCACTCTGGACTCTCTCCACTTCAGAGGTGTATAGCCAAAGGTCAGGCACCCCCTCATGAGAGGAACCAAATACGGAATTAACTCGGCTAACCCATGCTGTAAAAGGGCTGGAAAGATACTATCCTTTCCAGCCGCTTTTAGTGGGCCAAACGAGTTAATTATGTTACTGATTTTTGAAGATGTAATCATCAGATTTATAGATTCATCATCTACTTTACTATGATCAGGTTCCCATGGAACCCGTTGAGGGTCCCTCGGGAACGACTGGTCCAATAATAATTCATAGGTCTCAGAAAGGGTCCTGGTGTAAACACCATCACCCTTGTCCAGTGATCCCAGTTTGATTGTGCCATCGTTGCGAAGGATGCGCGAGAGTCGGGCAGCAACAGGTGCCTCCTCGACACTCTCACAAAACCTTCTCCACGAGGCAGTTTTCCTCCTCCTCATTTCGTAGGAGTAGTAGTTACGAGCAGCTTTGTATTCCGCCCATGCCTCCTCTCCTCCGAAGCGGGCAACCCGATAAAGCCTGCGAGCCTCCTTCCGAAGAGAAGTCAGCTCACGGCTCCACCAAGGTACCCTCTTCCTCCTGGATTTGAGTACTTTTTCAGGGCAGGCCACATCGTATGATTTATGGATAAAGTTACTGACCCTACTAGCGCTCGCCTCAATCTCCTCCGTAGATGACATTGGGCACGCCCTAGCAGGGTCAAGTTCCGTTAGTCCTTTTAATACTGATTTGTATAGATCCCACCTTGTTCTCTTCCTGTCCCTATAGATGATAGGGTCAGGTGGACCAAGGCTTAGGCTGGTCCGAATATACCTGTGGTCAGAGCAACTTTCGTTGTCGTCGACCCACCAGGCCTTTATCCGGTCCAGCAAATGGGAGGATACAAATGTAACATCTAACACTTCTTTCTTATTCGATACAACAAAGGTGGCTCTGTGTCCCCTATTAATGGGGTGCAGATCCACCTGTGCAATGTAATCCAATAGTTGTGCACCTCTGCTGTTGATATTGGTGCTACCCCACATGGTGTGGTGTGCGTTGGTATCACTCCCTATCACCAGAGGTAGACCGTTGGTCTCACAGTATGAGACCAACTGACGCATCTCCTCTGGGGGGCATGCATAGTTTCTATCCATGTATGCTGAGGATATCACTACCTCTCCAATACCCCCCCACTGGGTACGGATGGCTGTGACATCTCTACAGCATAAGTCAAGCAAGGGCCACACTTTGATGTCCCTACTTGTAATAATACATGATCTGCTGGAGTGGGCATCCCGACAAAAATAATGTAGGTTGCCACAACCCCCCAGACCTCGTATTTTGCCTTTATACCAGTACGGTTCTTGTATTAGGCATATGTATGTCTGCAACTCTGCTAGGGTACGACATAGAGAAGTCGTACCCTTTTTTGAGTGTTGCAAGTTAATTTGCACCAAGTTCACACTTTTGGTTGTCATATTAAAAGATGACAACCCGGTTCGAAGAGATGTTGATGAGTGTGATGGTGTAATATTAGTGATGTTAGTGTTAGTCATTGTGAGTGAGGGTTATGACGCGAAGTTAATTTTGAGGGGGTGTTTCAGTTACCCGAAACACCAACTCATCAAAATAATAATTAAATTCGGCGGGCGGTTTTAAGGCCGCCACGCCAGATTTAGGAATACGACCTTGACCTGACCTTATAGAATGGGTCATCCTCCATGTGGTCGTGTCCATGCCCTGGTTGAGTCGAGAGATGGTGGGGAAGAGTACCTTGGCCAAAGGTGGTGTCGCCTCCCTGACCCAAAAACTCACTTTTGCTTCCGCTTCCGGTGGTTTGGGGTCACTGGTGGCGAATTTCCCCCCTTCAAGCTTGTCCACCTCCGCTTCAGCCCAAAGTTTGGTGGTGGGGTCACGGCATGTGAGAACCATGCCCCCACCCCGGATCACAAGTCCACCAAACTTGAGCAGGGTTGTCGCTGCTGCCGCATCGATGGCAGAGCGAAGTCCTACCTGGATGGCCTCTTGGTCTTTTTTAGAAAGAGGGCGGTGAGGGTCATCTTTATAAGTGATGACCACTTCACTACCCTCAATCACGACCTCCCGGTAGGTAGAGGGCCTCTTCTTCTCCCTCGGATTGTTGGAGGTTGGGGTCTCCCTGCCTCTCTTGTTGTTGGTGGTAGTGGAGGAAGAAGACCCAGCGTTTTTTTTGAGTGTGGGGTCAATTTCGTGAAGATTGACCCTCTTCACTCTGTCCCCCCCCTCCGAGTGGGGTAAAGGGGAAAACCCTGCTTCCAGTCGCAGCGGCGCTGGTGGCAGTTGTTGTAGTAGTGGTTGGAGCCGTGATGTTGGTGGTGGTTGTGGCGGTGGCAGTGACGTCATCGTTGGATTTGGGGGCAGAAGGCACACCCCCAGCCCGCAGCTCCTTCGCGCGCCGCCTCCTCGCCCTCCTCTTCCCCGTACGGTTGTTGGCACTGGTGGCGATTTGGGGTGGTGGCAATGGTCCTTCTCCATCGCCCCCCATCTCCATCGCCTCCCCCTGGCCTCCACTCACTGCATCCGAAGAGGGGAGATGCGCCTCATCAGAGAGGAGTGACTCCTCAACCTCGGAGGGGAGATGCGCCTCATCAGAGAGGAGTGACTCCTCAACCTCGGAGGGGAGAAGTAAATCTCCCTCTTCGCCCTCAGGTTTGAGGATCTCCTCCTCCATCTCCTCCTCTCCTGCTGATTTCCTGGAGAGAGAGGTGAGTAAAATAATGTAGAACAGCCATAAGCCCACAAAATTTGGGCTTATGGCTGTCCATATAATTAAAATTATATAATTAATATAAATATATGGGTTGCAAAAGGGAGGAGGTCGGAGGTGAGGACTTTCTCCACACATTTCGTGTGGAGAAAGCTCTCTCTCGCTCTCACTCTCCCTCCCCCACAACCCAATACTTTCCTGGGAGCAGGCACTTCCTCCCATGTCAGGGTGGGTGTAGCACACTTCACTCACCTTGACATGGTGTCCAAAATTGGTGAATTTTATTGTTTGTAAAATAACAAAAAACTGGGCAGAATTTCCAGATGCTGCTCCTTTGAGCTTCGCGGTGTTTGCTGCGATACCCATTACGGGAAACATCAATTTGACCAGCATAGTATTGACCATGGAGTATACCTGGCATCAATTGCAAACGCGAAAACCAAAAATATTTGTTTAGTTTGGACACATATTCGATTATTATTCTCAACTTATATATACAATCGAACGGCAAACAATCTATCGTGTACCAGGCTTCAGAGGGTTCAATGCCAACGGGGGGTACCTCAATGTGATACATGTTATAATAATGCATCCGTAGCAGGGGATCACTTTCCATTAATTCGTTGAGATCCACTATTACTATTTCGCGTAAGCCGATATCTTGTAAAATAAATAACCTTTTAAGATACGCTTGAACCTCAAATCTCATGGTTGTCATCCAAATGAAATATTGAAAAGGCCAATTGGCATCCACAAAGCAAGGTACATGAAGGAAAGGACGATTGTGAGGAAAATATCCACTGGGAGAATGCCAAATGTTGCCCAACAATGTTTCACATGATTTCGTCGCCTTTGAAGAGCAAATTTGCGAACAATCCTGTTATCGATCCCCCATTGGCTAAACCCCTTGTACTCTAGTAAGGCAATTGGTCCAGTCGTGGGCCTGTTGAGGGAACTCCAAGCGAAGTTTTTTGCAGTGAAAATCATTGTCGTACAGTTTTCAAATGGTTTAAGATACTCAGCAGCTTTATCAGGCATAAGGACTTGATAATTTTGTAGTATTGGATTCACCAAGCCTGACGTTCTTACGATGTGTAGAAAGATTGGGACAAACAGACGACTAGAACTGTGGAACGACATTAAAGAAATCTTCGGCTAATCCAAATTTGTGTACTACAAGCAAATATGTTTCTGTGGTTTTGCTACAACCCAATTATTTACATACATCAGAATTTAACGATAGCATACGGAATTGGAAAAACGATGTGGTCAGTTCCAGTACTGCGTGCACCAACCCTCATATCGTACATGGATTTGCCAAATCTATTGGGAAAAACCTTACAGCGGAAGTTACCAAATAAACCTAAGTCCGATTTGGGAAGCTATCTTACATTATAAGCTGGAAATGTTTGTCTGCAACGGAAGTGGAAGTAATTTTCCGTGACGGAAGTAAAAATGGAGAAAGTTTCACTTCCCTCGCCAACAGGCATTTCTAGCTAATTTTATAGTAACAAATGATTCGCTGGAATTATTAACAATCCTACTTAATTTTCACGAAAATCAAATAAGCCCGTCGCCCGACGGGGGACGGGCTTATACGCTAGTTAGAAATAATGAAGATAAATTTAATTTCATAAGTTGTTTTTCCCTTTTACCAGCTATCATGTGGAAAGTTGTTTTTAAGAAGTTGGCAGCAGAAACCAATTTAAACTCTAGAAAAACAGGAAACTTGTTTAGTGTGGGCGGAAGATAATGTGAGTACAGTACATAATAATTTTGTTTTAACTCGTGTTTCGATTTATAACCACTTTATCCAAACCTATCAGCATGCATCCCTACCTCCATAACATTTAACTATCGTATTCCATGAAATTATTCCATGAATAATCGTATTCCATGAATTTTTTTCCAAAATTATCACTTTTAACTTTTCGTATAATTTCGAAATTTTCATATAAATTTTCATAAATTAATAAATAAATTTTCATAAATTTTTCATATAAATAATAAATTTTCGGGGGTTCGTCGAAAAAATGCTAAAAATATATCATTGTTGTATTTTGATTTTTTCTCTAAAATTTCGACTTTTGTGATCATTTTAAGCATACAATTTTGAAAATCCGATATAAACTGTGGCGGTTTGAAATTGGTCGAAAATTCAAAATTTTAAGTTTGACGCTACGCCATGGCGCCAAATATGACTTTTACACGGGAATATTAGTGGATCCTTTATCTATGTATGGTCCTAGCAGATTCTAAAAAACATAGTGAGTACCGACTATCACCTCGAAAGTATCCCTAGTCAGATGAGATTTAGTATTAATGACCCATGCAAAAATTGACCCAAACCCTAACTTTTTTCCTTATTCATGCACACATATACATATGTATATTTACAGGAATTTATTATGATCTTTATACATATTGACCTGGTTAAACTAATGCATGAAATAGACATTAGCTGAATCATGTTAACAATCGAAAACATTCCATATTATGCCGTACCAATTTCAAAATTAAAAAGTATATATTTAAAAGATTTAGGTTTTACAATTGAAAAATGATTAACTTTTAACAATACTTTGCATTCAAATATATATACATAAATGAGCAAGAAGAATAATTTAGACGGCGCGACGGCTAGATTTGTATCTGAAAACCGTTAAACTACAATCGAGGGCGTTTACCACTGGAGGTAACATAGTTCTATTAGGTATTTGCATATTATAACAATTCATATATGCATATATACGCTTTACCAGGCAACCAGTGTAATATTACAGACTTATGTATGTACATATGTATTACCTGAATGAGCCTCGGAACAAGAAAATATGAACTGCGTGATATCTCTCTTATCTAAATTGAGCATGATAATTTCACCTTTAAAAGATGTCCACTAACGTCGCGGACTGATGTAATAAAGTGCTCAGAACTTTATACACAGTTAATGCAATTTCAAAAAAATTGCATATGTTTACTGCCAAAGTGTTTGGATTGCCACACAGTTAAAATTTTAATGATTCAATTCCGCTATCTGCTACAGATTGTATTTTCTTCTTCTGCGCAAAGACTGCACCTACTTCCAGGCTGATTTTCTTCCAACTGTTCTTAAATTTTCGTAAGGTGTCTGGCGTTTCTGAAAGCTTAGAATATTTGGACTTAGTCAGCGCTAAGAATTTCTCAATTGGTCGCAGTTAAGGAAAATTTGGTGGGTTTCCATTTTTTGGCACAAATTCAATTTTTTTCAGATGTCGGTACTCTGTGACCTTTTTGGCGTCAAGGGAAGTTGCGAGGTCAGGCCAAAGCAAAACTTTATTTTTTAATGATCTTTGGTAATAAACGATTCCAATCCCCCTTAAATGCATGACTTAAGATAAACCTCCTGGTTTACAGTACCCTCCAAAATGACGGGATCGGAAACATGACCAATGCTAGACATGCGTTGCCAAATTCTTCATTTTTTTGGGAATTGGTATTTCTTTTGGACTTTGTCTTCATATTTTACTTCATAAGGGTTGGAACTATGGAAGAAATGCGTTCCTGGAAGATTTGAAGGGTCGGCTGTGACGTGGGGCTCATTGTCCATGATGACCACGTTTCCCCGAATCTTCTTCAACAATTTCTTGCAGAACGCATGAATCCTCTCCTGTTGCGTTTGTTTGTAATTCGGTGCTGGTTTTTTGCCCTTGCTGTAATCCCCAGTTTACGGACTTCGATTTTGCTCAGATAGCTTTTTGAAATCTTGGCCTTACTTGCCGCGGTAGCCGCTGTCGTTGATGGATAATTTTTGAAGATTTTTTTTATCCAATTTTTGACTTTTGTCGTCGCTAGCTTTACAGGTTGACCAATTGGGACTTTGAATTTGCGTTCATTGGATTCCTCGTACGTTTTTATGTACCTAGTACATAGTCCTTTGAATGAGGAATACCTTCTTGCTTGAAAAATTGTCAAGTGATTTTAGAAACATAGTTTGCTCGATTTTTGTGAAACTCAATCACTCTTTTTTCAACTCTTGCCTTGTGTTTATGCGAAATTAAACTGTCAAAATTACCATATTCCGATTTTCCCCGAGATGTAAAGTTCCACGTGACTCGCCTTAACATTGCATGGTGGGCCAGATTTAATAAATTTTGGCCAAAAATATGTATGAGCCGAATTTGAACAAATAAAAATTAGATTTTGGTGTGCAACAATAACATAAACCATATATTATATGAGGAAATTTTTAATAGCCACCTGCCACACCCCCAGTGGGTGTGGCCCTCGGCGACTTTTCGATTTTAATGAAACCATGTCATATGATATATCATTTTTCTCAGCTGGACCAGGGGGTTTCGACGGAATACCTAAAATTGGGAAGCCGCACCCCCAGTGTGTGTGGTTCTCAGAAAACTTTCGAGTTTAATAAAACCATGCCATGTGTTATATCATTTTTCTTAGTTATACAAGGGGGTTTTGACGGTATACCTAAAATCAGCGTTCAATGACTTTTCGATTTTAATTAAACCATGTCATGTCGTGTAATAAATCATTTCTCTTAACTAAATGAGGGGACTTTAACAAAATAATTAGAATTGCATTACGTAAATTAAGAAAAACCCACGTTCAAAAAATTTAGTTTTTCACAATTCCTTGTTGCCTTATTCAAAATTCTGAAACAGCATATAAAGTTTTAAATTTTTAGAAGCGTATTTTTGTAATCTTATTTTTAGTAGTTTTTGAAAAAAAATGTCTTAGGTCTATCGTTTTTGATATAGCGTTAAAATTGCAAAACATACAACTTTTTGACAAATTTAAATTTGAGCTTAAAATGCACTCAAAACCGCCACAACCGGAAACACGAGCCTTCATGGAAACGCAAAAATACAGGTGGTGCTATTTCGGTCTGGGAGAAATTTAATATCGGAGAAAACAACTTTAAGTCGCTGAGCGCCATACCCATTGGGGGCATGGTTTCAAAATTCTAATAATTCTGTCGAGATCCTATATTACAGAAGAGCTGACAAAATTCTATAAAACGTGACACGGCTTCTTTAAAATTGAAAAAAATCGCAGAGGATCACACCCACTAGGGGTGTGGTTTTTAAATTTTAATTATTCTGTCGAGATCCTCTCGAGCTGAGAAACATGACATAACACATCGCTTGGTTTTATTGAAATCGAAAATTTTCTGAGCACCGCACCCACTAGGGGAGCGGTTTCCCAACTTTAGGCATTCCGTAGAAACCCACTTGTCGAGCTGAGAAAATGATATATCACATGACATGGTTCCGTTAAAATCGAAAAATCGCCGAGGGCCACACCCACTGGGGGTGTGGCACATGATCAATTGAACATTGCTCGTAGTTCCCTCGGTTTCGAGGTATTTATTTCGATTTACAGTTAGATTTTTAGTCTTAGAAATTTGGGCGGTATTCATTAATTATATTTTACAATTTCTTTGAACTTTAATTTCGAGGGGGTGTGGTCGAATTTAAAAAATCTGGAAATATGTATTTCGCCCATTGACATCAGACTTCCAAAACAGTCAAAAATTTGAAAATCGGTCGACAATTGGAAAAGTAATCCGAATTTCAACTGTCACTGTTGTTAAGCATGACAAGATCGGCCATTAAGCCTCTCAGCAAGAAATGTTTAATTTAAATTCCTCTACTATAGAGGGTGTGGTTTTACATCCAAAATACTTTCCTCCACCCACCGCAGTTTGCTGGGAAAGTCCAATGACTGAGGATACTGAAAGCATACTTGAGTACAAATAATTCAACTTAAATTTGACTTTTTTAACTTTAATGACTAAAAGTGGGTGTGGTTGGAATAAAGCTTGATGGTCGCAGCTGGTCGCAGCAGTGTATCATCCGATTCCCAATTCGAAAATTTGGGTATGAGGAAATATGGGTATAGGAAGTTTCGGTCTGCAGAAATTTTGGTCTCAGAAATATAGGTAGCGGTATATTTGGGTATGCAGAATTTTGGGTATGGGAAATTTGGGTATGACAAAAAAATACTTTTCAATAATTACTCTTCGAAAAATGTTGTGGCCCTTAAAAGGGCCGATTATTAAGGGGTGAAAACCCCTTTATGGAAATGTCTTGTCCGTCCGTCTGTATATCCATGATAACTTTAGAATGGTTTCGTAGTTCGATATGCGGTTTTCGCAATCGTGTTTCCAATTTTTAGGGACGGGATGACTTCGAAGATGGGCGATGTAGGTCGTAAGGTCACGGCGCCACGGTGATGACGCCAACGGTCCAAGGTGTTGAATTTTTTGTTTTGACCGTTTTAGACGTATATTTGGACGGGAATTTCAGAAATCGCCATCATTTCGACGTGCGACTACCCCGTGACAGTGTGGGCGGTGTCGAATGTCAAAAAATGATTTTTGTCATGTGGGGTGTGTATTGAAAGGCATGGTCGTGTAAGTTATAATTACGCAGGTGGGGTGTAAAAACGGGACAAAATGAGACGAAGCGTGATGTGAGACAATGACGGGAAAGTGCTGAAAGACGTTGTGGGCGTGCCACAAAGACAATTCCGGTGTTTTCACCCCTTTGCTACATTTCGTTTGCAACGGTTTATTTACAAAGTAATTACATGAGCTACATCCTGGAGGTTAAAAACTCGTTTGAATTCAAAGATTCCCGAAAATTTGGGTATGGAAATTTCTGCTTCCTGCTAATTTTTGTCATACCCAAATTTTCCATACCTAAAATTCTGCATACCCAAATATACCGCTACCCATACTTCCGAGACCAAAATTTCTGCAGACCGAAAATTCCGACACCCATATTTCCTTATACCCAAATTTCCATACCCAAATTTCTGAGACCCAAATTTCCAGACCCAAATTTCCGTACACCGTATCATCCCACCACTATTACCTAATTAATGGCGCCAATAGTTAGTCATAGATGCACGGGAATGGGCGGGAATGTAAGAAGATGTAAAATCCCTATCTCCGTAATGTATTATGCAGATCTTAACGGCTTCGTTTATCCGATTGGCTTGAACCTGTACCTTAATATTTTACACCAAGGTCAAGTTGGTATACTAGTTAAGCCAAACAGCGGCACTGCCTTAACGGCCACTTTTTTAAATTCCTGGCTCACTGTGAATTGTAGAGATCAAAGTATCATATATTTAACATTATTTGCAAGGTCGGAATCCATCGGGAGGACATTAAATTTTCCCCTTTAGACTTGCCAGCTTTTGGGAGCAATTGAATATTTTTGGTAGCTTTGTAAACTTGATAAATTTAAAAAATACAGTTTGTAACTTATTTAATGATACGATCGCATTATCTTTATATCGAGATGATTTCGTAATTTAAAAATTTGAAACTCCGTCCAAAAATTCCTCGTCAATTTTCTCGTCGTTGATTTTTAATGCCACACACAGGTCAAAGGTCACGATTATTTTTTCGACAAAATTTGAGGGGTCGAAGAAAAAACTTTGTGGATAATTTTTGTTTGAACTTTGCAATATTTTTTATCAGATGCGGCATGCGTTTTGAAGAAAAACGAGCTTTGGTCCGACCGTGTACGATTTTTTTGACGCTCATAGGAATTTTTCGCCAATGAAAGGTTTGAGGTCTAAAATTGCCACCATGGCGAAAAATCGAAAACGGAAATATGCGTTTTCATACAGATAGGCTGGATATGCAAACGTATATTTTGGTTTTCGATTTTTTGCCACGGTGGCGATTTCACTCTAGTGACCGTAATACTTGACCTCTTGAGTTCAAACTTGGCACACAAACTCACAATCACATTCCCCTGGGTGGTTCTCAAGGATTTTGACCTAGGTCCCTTGAGTGACCTTCCAGAAATTACCAAACTTGTTGCATAATATTTGGTTTTTACACTCTAGTGACCGTAATAGTTGACCTTTCGAGGTCATATTTGGCACACACACTCATAACCATATTCCCTAGGGCGGTTTTCAAGGAGTTTGAGCTAGATGACTTCAGTGACCCCACAGAGGTCATTCACGTTTTACGACATCTGCGGGGTCACTGAAGTGACCTAGGTCAAAGTTCTTGAAATCCACCCTGGGGAATATGATAAGTAGTGTGTGTGCAGAGTTTGAGATCAAAACGTCGAAAAGTACGGTGACTACATAGAGTGCAAAAACGTTCCAACGTCATAAAACTTCAATGACCTCTGTGGGGTCACTGTAGTGACCTAGCTCAAACTCCTTGAAAACCGCCCTAGGGAATATGGTTGCGAGACCGTGTGCCAAATAAGACCTCAAGAGGTCAAAAAGTACAGTTACCAGAGTGTAAAAACCAAATATTATGCTAAAGTTTTATGATTTCTGGAGGGTCACGCTGGTGACCTAGGTCAATATCCTTGAAAACCACCCTGGGGAATATGATTGTGAGTGTGTGTGCCAAATATGACCTCGAAAGGCCAACTATTACAGTCACTAGAGTGTAAAAACCAAATATTATGCAACAAGTTTGGTAATTTCTGGAAGGTCACTCAAGGGACCTAGGTCAAAATCCTTGAGAACCACCCAGGGGAATGTGATTGTGAGTGTGTGTGCCAAGTTTGAACTCAAGAGGTCAAGTATTACGGTCACTAGAGTGTAACCATACTAACCCTGTTGGTAATACCTTATTCACCAAGCAATCGGAAATAATTTATTACCGGATTTTTTAGAGTGGATATACAAAAAAGCAAACATTTTTTAACCTCTCTCCTGCTTAATTCACATTTTATTGCAGAAATAAGTATTTGTGAATGTTATTTAATCATTTTGGAACAAGGGTCGCATTAGGGTCTTATGGTACTTCAACCCATTTGCGTACTTTACATCGTATCTTCCTCTACACATATTTACGTAGCCATGTACGTATTTTTTGTACAGGTCGGCTGACTCGCAACTCAGGCCTTTGCAACAGTCCGTGTCCCATTCGCATTTCCGATAATCAATCCTTTTGCAAGTACGTTCCCCAATGTAGAGAAAATCCGGCCGGTGGCTCTCCTCCGTGGAATAGAAGCAAAAGCCGTCCTCCGATCTCCAGTCTTCGAACGAGGCCACGGCACAGTGTTTGTATAGCTTCGGTTGGCCCGCCTTGTGCGGTGGGTCGCGGCAATTTTCGGCACTGATGCGTGGCCCACCTTCTGGTTGATCCGGCTGTGCAAACAAAGATCAGGATGATTAATTATCAGATATACTTTTACTGTATATGAAAGATATATATATATATATGAAAGATAAGATATATATGAAAAGGGTTATTTTTAATCCACCAGACTTTTAATTGAAATCACATAACTAAATATATTGAAATCGCATAACTTGAATTTCCAGTGCTTTAATTCAATTTAAAAACTGTAAAATTGAAATCTGCCAGACTTTTCTGAATCATACATTTTATTCAATTTGGAAGATTTGCCTTTAGAAATCTTAGAAAAACATGAGCTATTTCTTTGAATTTTTGTATAAACAAATTCTGTCAACAAGTAGGCGGCCTACCGGCCTTAGCAGGGCAGACCCTGAAGGCTCAATATCCCAACAGGAACGGTCATGGCGTCCTCTCTCTGACGTTGAAACCATTCCAAATTATTGCAATTCCTAGACCGTGGGAAACAACGGTCCCCAGCACCCCTTCTCACTTTTAAAGGAACTAGTTTCCGGTTAATACTCCAGTTAACCTACATAGTTTGTTTAAAGTTGGAACGAGGTCATATGTCGGTGTAGAGCATTATTTTGGAATCTAACGAGAATCTCATATGCTTGAGGCTTACCATTATGTAGCTCACCAGTGGACTCGTTTTCTAAAAGTATTTTCATTTTTCATTGATTGATTCAACTACATATGTACATTATTTGTACTTGGGAATCGTGGAGCTTAGGCCCCATACTTTTGGTTAACAAATTTTGTTTCGAACATTCTTAGAAATCCAATATCCAAATAAAATCAAGTATTCATTACCAGGCTATCATAAATGTATGATTCTACCAAAGTGGTATTGATAAGTAATACGGTGTAACACATAACAGTTCGTTATTAAAGTTTTACCATGTCGGTAGGAAATTATCACAGACCGGTATGATTTTAATACCAAGCGGTAGCAACTTTATAATACCGAGAAATCAATACCAGCACAAGTATACCAGATTTCTGACAGTGAAGTGGTTGCAAAATTCCTTGGTGTCTCCGATTTCTACTACTGTGCACTCCTAGATTATGATTGTATGGTTTACCACTGATTAGAAGAGCAAGGGATACCTGAACAGTAACTATTTTGATAGATTTTTACATATAAATGAATTCATAAGTTATGAAATTCCGTGTCTGATGGATTCAGTTATAGAGGTTGTTTTAAGGCATATAAAGTACTGGAAATTCAAGTTATGGAATTTCAATATATTTAGTTATGTGATTTCAATTAAAAGTCTGGCCCATTAAATGAGACCCTATATGAAAATGACATTACCGAAAATTCAATTCATTCGTTCATTCATTCATTCAATGAATTCATTCGTTCATTCATTCATTCAATGAATTCATTCGTTCATTCATTCATTCAATGAATTCATTCGTTCATTCATTCATTCAATGAATTCATTAGTTATTAGAATTGAATTATTCAGCTGCCCTGTTTCAAATTCTTGAAACAGTAAATAGATTCTTTTTATACTGTAATACACGAGATATTGCCTCAATTTACCCCCAAGAGTATAGGTTGTTTCCAAAAGGAAAACCCCGGGGTTTTCGTTACCCTGGATGTGCCAGGGAAGTTCGTCTCAGACATGTTTTAAATGTCGGATAAATTTTGATCATTAACAAATTGATCAATTCTCTGTTACGTAAATTAGTAAAAAGTCTGATAAATGCCTGAGAAAGTCATTGAAAAATGACTTCCTATTTATCTATTTAAATGACTTTCTATATACCTCACATTTATGTACAAGTACATATGTATATTTCAGATATTGAGAAAAAAATAAACGTTTGACAAGTAAGATAGATTATCATTTTTTTAAATTGACTCGGCACAAGTGCATCCTTGCTTTACAGTTTTAAAATGAATTAAACTTAAATACCTCAGGGGCGTATGATGACGACAAAGTTATTAGAATGGCAATCACAAAAATGTGGCTCATCATGCTCTTCATGGTAGACAAAGTTCGTGCGTTCCACAAGGAAGGAATTTGAAGTTGGAATTTGCGAATCTATGTAAAGAAAAATAAAAATTTGGGCTTTAATTTGCCCGGAATTACGCTTACATATCTTGTACAATTCGTTTTAAAATTCTGTATGCTGGCGAGAGGATGATAAGGCCTTCTCCGAGATAAACTGAAGTACACTCTAAGAAATTGGGTGACAGGCGTTATCACCATGCGAGTGGAGATAGCAAGGATCACCGTAATGGTGATAAACCTATCACCGAAATTTGTCACCATTGGTAGTGACAACCGCTACCACCGTACGATGGTAGTAGTCTCTCTGCACGTGGCTCAGAGTACGTGGCGGTGAGTTTGTCATACTCCACGCATCAGACACAAATAAAGGAGCGGAGTTTTAATTGTAAAATTACTCCGTGTTTCAAAGTTTAGGAGGAAACAAATAATACCGTCCCCAAATATTGGTGCATTTATTGACACGGTAAGAAAAACAAATTTTTATTTTTAAGTTAAAATTTAGCTAATTTTAGTTAATTTTGTTTTGTTACTAGTTGGAGAAAAATTCGGACGTGGAGACCTCGATTCGCCTGGATGACGATGACGGGACAAAAATTAACGAAGTAATGTTTCCATAAAATTTAGTTGCTTTTTTGCAGCTGTAAATACACATGTATGTACATCATTAATTAATGTATATTTTTTTTAATTGGTCCGCCAACTGTAATCGATCCGAGGTCACCGGTTGTACTTCAAAAATATCGTCGATAGTACAACAGCATATGTACTTGCAAATGCAAAAATTGGGACAAAGCTCTTCCAACTGAAAGGTAAAACAATAAACGCTGATTTTTTTAACAATCTAAATCAGTGTTGATTAATTTCAAACTTTAATTAATTTCCATCAGTGTCCTACATGTCGTTACTGGAAATTTCGCAACTTTAATTGCTGGTGCCACAATGGTGAGAGGTTTTACATACATATATATTTATACATAAGTATTAATTATCTGTTTAAATACTTGAATAAACTAATAAATTATGAAAAATGTGACATTGTTGTAATAAGTAGCGAAATTATTTTAAATTACTCATTACCAGACAGTGACAAGGAGAGCATAATATGGTGGTAGCATATCACCGCGCGGCCGCGCGGTGACAAAAAATGCAGATCTTTGTACCACCATCCGGTAGACGTCTACCACCACGATGGTGATGGCACTTTCTATCACCGCGTGGTGGTAGGTAACCACCATTGCGGTAGAGTCACATATAGTCACCGCTCGGTGATAGAATGGTGGTAAAATTTCTTAGAGTGTATGAAATAAATCCGTATTGTGTATTTCATTTAGCTTCCAATTAATTATCCACAGGAAATATTAAACTTTAATGTGTTCCGTCCCGGCTACAAGGGGCCATCAATAAATTACGTCAGAAAAAATTCTAATAAAAGATTTTAGCACCCACCCACCCAGTGTATATATTAAAGAATAGGCATTTTTAACTTTGGAAGGATAGAAAGACCACTAAAATGAAAACGTAATACATACATGGACACGTTCCCAAATTTGGACAGTTAAGTCACAAATTCTACGTTTATTGTTCTCTTTAATGTGTTGGCCCCAGTCATATTTAAATCGATTTAAACAACACAATTCGTCAAATTTTCTATGTATACCCTTCATTAAAAATTATAACTTCCTCTAATTAAAATGCTGGCGTAAGAGCATTGTTGTAATTTGATTAAAGTTACATATGTAAATCATTAGTAAAGTATGTAAGTTGACGACACCATCCATTCCAACGTTTGACGAAGGCGTTAAGCTGGAACGATCCAAGTTTCACCCTAAACTGCCGTGCTTCACGTCTCATCATCAGGATAACTAATTTCGTTTCCCATTTTCATTTATACTACCCAAACTGGATCATTCTTAAATACAAAGGGTGCACCACTTGGAAATACTTAGCTAACCAAAATAATTAAATATTTTAAAGATAACTTTCACCATTAAAAAGTAGTGCACTTTTAAGAATACCGTAAAACCTCTATTTATAGCCCTATTCTAATTATAGCCGGTCTCCAAATATACCCGGGTCTAGAGACCAAGATTTCTAAATTTTAGCCGGGTTTCTAATTATAGCCTGGTCCCCAATTATGACCGGGTCTCTAATTTTGTCCGCTGTGTCCCCGTTCATAGCTCATTCAAGAAAAATGTTGCACATTATTCTAATCAACGAATAAGTTAATCTATTAATTTTTACCTATTAATTTCAAGTTATTAATGGATATAATCATGACAGAAAATTTAAAAAAAAACTGCTAAACCTCGTTTAAAGATGTAGATTTGAAGTAAATGGGTTACTGATCATAATCTTGCTAAATAAGAAAACTCAAATTGAGTCAACATAATCATGTAACATCTAAAAATGTCTAAAATTTTGGGCGGAACAAATTTTAGCCGGGTCTCTAATTATGGCCGGTCTCTAATTGTAGCCGGGTCCGCGACCCTCAGTTTTGGATTTTAGCCCCGGCTATAAATAGAGTATTTACGGTACATACATACATAATTATTTTACCCTTGTGATAACTAAATCTTCTTCTGAATACCACAGGTTATCATGCATATTTGGATAAAATTGGGGTATTTTTCATGTGGATTTAATCATATATAGTCAACTTTTTACGTAGATGAGTATGAAAATCATCATCGCCACAGCGGTTGCAATAATCTTCGTGTTGTTCTCGGACGGGCGGCGGTTCTACCACAAATGGTCGCAGACATGTCTCGACGCAGAAGAATTCGTGTATGCGACTGGGCCATATCTGACTTTGAGGGAATGCAGACACGAGGATCCATACCAACAATGGGACTGGTTTCCGAACTCAACCATTGAAAATCAGGCTACAAAATTGTGCATTGCCGCCGTACCAGGGAAGGCGGGCAAACTAAATATGGAATCGTGTCAAAATGTCCCACGCCAAAAATGGGAAGCTTATGGTCAGTTGAATAATACGCTTCGAAGTTTGAAGACGACGGAGTGTCTGAAACGGAAAAATGGGACCCGAGCTTCCCCAGCAGAGTGCGAGTGGACGGCAGCCATGGCGTTCGAGTGGGCTGACTAAGATTTTTTAGGACGGGTTGAAATTTTCAATAGAAAGTTTCAAGGGATTTTGTGAATTAATAAAAACTTGGGAAAGGAGAAAATTTAAATAGTATTTGTTTTTAATTTTTTTTTGGAACTGGATTCAGGAATAAATCAATTCAAAATCAATCAGCATAACTATCTTGTTACGCATTACTTGTAGTTATTGCTTTGCCAATTTAAATTGAAGTCTTCAATTTGAAGATATATTCGCACATTTGAATTAAGCAATGGTCAATTGTCGCAGTTTAGTTATAAAAATTTATATCTGTTTCTTGACTTCAGTATATTCCCTACTTGAATGCAATTACACATCACGCCGCGCGCGAACATAAATAAATACATACATCCCAGGCTGCACCAACCGAGAAAATCACATGTATTATTGGTGTCCCCGGTGTCAATTTCGTGTTTGGGGCATTATTCGTGTAAATATTTTTTTAAACACGTTCGTAACACGTATTACAAAAACGACTTTCAAACGGATTCTTTATCACCAATTTTCTCGTTCATAACACATGTACAACCCGAGAATTACAACAACCCGAAACTCGTGTTTTCGAACACCAGAAATTCACGAGAATTTCTAGTGTTGTTGGTCACAGAAACCTAAATGCTGCTCTCTCCGTTGTAAAGAAAGAGGGACAATTCTTTAGTTCGAGATGAGTAATGGAGAAAGCACGATCAAGAAAAATATTCCGAAAAGTAAGGCAAGGAAATTCGGATTTTGCATTAATTTCAGAAAGTGCAGAAAAAATAATACCGCTGCCCTCGTCATCCTTGCCAGAGGCACACACACAGAGTTCACCATCACCCGAATATTTGATTTTTGAAGCAGATGACATCTCGGATTATTCTGACAATAATTTATCCACGCAGTCAAATCTAAGTGATAGTGATTCTGAACAGTCTAATACGGAAAGTAGTGCAAGTGATTTAAGGGGGTGGGCACTAAAGCATAACATTACATTCTCTGCTTTAGGAGATCTGCTGGAAATTTTGAATCGACATCCTAATTTTGATTTACCGAAAGATCCTAGAACACTTTTATGCACTCCAAGATCGACTACAATTGAAAAGGTGGAGCCTGGCGAATACGTACATTTTGAGTGGATTTCATCCGTCGAAAAGTTAATTCAAGTTCCAACAGCAGACTATATTAAAATTCAAATTAATATTGACGGAATCCCCCTCTATAAAAGCAGCACAAGACAATTCTGGCCCATTTTAGCGAAAATTGTAGAATATAATCAGGTCGTTGTAATTGGAATTTATTCTGGTTTTGGAAAACCTACAAATATTAATAATTTTTTGAGACAGTTTGTCAACGAATTCAACACCATAGAGCAATCTTCGAATTTAAAACTTAAAATATCTGCAATTGCGTGTGACGTCCCAGCAAGATCATTTATTTTGGGGACAAAGTGTCATAATGGTTATAGTTCTTGTGGAAAGTGTGACATAAAGGGTGAATATTTGGATAATAGAGTTACCTTTCCATCAGGAAATTATAATTTAAGAAATAACGAAAATTTCCGATCAAAATTAGATACGGCACATCATAATCAAGCCTCAATAATAGAATTACTACTCATTCATTTAGTAGAAGATGTGCCAGTCGATTTTATGCATCTTGTGTGCCTGGGAGTGACCAGAAAATTACTATTTTTATGGGTGAAAGGAAAAAAATGTCCAGGTCGTCTGCGTCCTCACCAAGTTGACCAATTATCCACTAATTTGCTAAAAATCAAAACCTCAATACCAAAAGAATTTTCAAGAAAACCACGTCCAATTAGAGATCTCGAACACTGGAAAGCAACTGAATACAGACAGTTTATTTTATATACTGGCCCCACAGTTTTGAAGAAAATCCTTGCTCCTCAATTTTACCAGCATTTTTTGTGTTTCCACGTAGCCATCACGATTCTTGCAAATCCTAACACTTATCTGAGTAAAAATAATTATGCACAAGAGCTACTAATATATTTCGTTAATAACTTTGGTGAATTATATGGGAAAAAGTATAACAGTCATAATCTTCATAATTTACTACATTTATCCCGGGATTGCATTCGACACGGTCCCCTTGACCAATTTAGTGCCTTCCCGTTTGAAAATAAGTTACAACAAATAAAGAGATTGGTGAGATCTCCATCTCTCCCCTTGCAACAAGTTTACCGGCGGTTAGTTGAAAGAGAAAAAATAGACCTGTCCTCTTTCAAGCAGCCAGTTTGTCAAGTATCGTTTTTCCAAGTCGACATTAATTCACCCGAGTGTTTCAAAGTGTGTAAGTTTGCAAATTTCGAATTATCCAACAAATTAGGGAACAATTTTTGCAAACTAAAAGATGGAACTATAATTAAAATTCACCATTTTGTTAGAGGATCACCTTCAGAATTATTTGGACAGAAGTTTAAAAAACGTGAAGATTTTTTTCAATCTCCTTGTCCTTCTTCTTTAATTGGTGTTCAACTTATCTCCGACTTGAGTGCAGTACGAAGATTTAATATTAATTTAATCGAATCAAAATGTGTAGTACTTCCATTTGAGACTGAATTTATATGCTATCCCTTGATTCACAGTGAAATTCAGTGACTTTTTACAATGCCGTACTCTATAGTTCATTTTGTTGAAACTGACGAGGTAGAAATTATCCCAATCAATTGGCTGTCAGCAAGTAAAAATAAATGCTGGTGGCCGCCGTACAAATCTTCAGAACGCCAATCGAAGGCCGTCATGAATGGGGACACGCCAAATCAGCAAGTTTGGTTATCGTTTGACGTAAAAGTTTTAGGCGGAGGCAAAATATTTGGTGAGTCTTTTTTATTGCATACATTGATAAAGTTATTTATAAGAAAGAAAAATGCTGTTTATTTGTTTGTTAAGGTTCTTATAATCAAGCAAAAAATAATGTTGGAAAAGCATTGGAAGAAACTGATCCGGAATTTGAGAGCGACTTGGAAGTAACTGGTCGAGGGCAACGACACAAGAAAACTGTTCATCTACCATCGCCCGGCGACTCCGATAGTGAAGAAGAACCGCCCAAAATGAAGCAAAATCGTTCTGTTCCCACGAAGACAATACCGCCACCACCACAATATTTTAGTAAGTTAAAATCGCGCATTTTTTATATTCCATTGCACCAAAAAAGTAGTATAATAAATAATACTGTTTATCCAGGTTTAGTGGGAGAGGGCTTTCAATCAGAAAAGGAAGACGGCCACGAATCAAATTTACCAGGACCGAGTGACCCCCCATCGCCAACTAATTCACAGCAATACCAAGGCACACTCTCTAGCGAGCAAGTTTTATCTAGCTCTCACGAATTGGAAAGCCGTTCGATTCCTCAGGCAGAGGACATTGATACAACTTTCGGCAGAGATAATGGCACGTCACCAAACGCAGGAAATTTAGGTAGGTGTGTGACAATTTATGTAATGTCTCAGTAATAAATAACTTGTATTTTACAGAATTCCAAAAGTGGATGGTACGTCAAATGAATGTGATGAAAGCCCAACTGCGACAACTACAGGAAAGCGTAGACGTTTTAGTGAGCAATTACAATTGGGGGACCAAGACGGGTGGTCAAAACGAAAAGTTTCCAGTGGGTTTATTACCAGTGGATGATGAGTCTGACTTGAAGAAACTCGAGGATTTCGCCAAGGCATCAAGAATCACATTGGTAAAATATTTATCAAATAATATTGCGAATTACCATGTGGCGTAATATAAGTATTATAATATAAGTAATAATATAAGTATTTATATAAGTATTATTCATGTTGCTATTTTTAACTATGCATATATTAATTGTTGCAACTTTGACAGATTACAGAACTGCAGAAAGGCATACGTGCGACCAAGGATGTAAAGATTGCTACACAGCGGATACTAGCCAAGTTGCTGACAGATAAGTATGCATCGTCATACAACTGGATTGGTTCAAGAGGACCGAAGTCACCTTTTTCAAAATCATGGATGAAGCACATTATATATGGTAAATTAGTTGTATGTGAATTAATTAAATATATAATGCGCTCCTTTAAATTAAATTCACCAATGAAATTGCTGTTTTCAGAGGCAATTCAAGGACTGGAAAACTTGGGCAACGCTGACGACGACGAGATTTGGGAAGCAATTAAAAATTGGCTCAAAAATTCCAACAAGCGTATTGAATCGGATAGGTAGGACAAAATGCAATATTATTTGTACCTATTTATAAAACTTTCATAATTTTTACTTTATTTAATTAGGAAAAAGTTGGAGAAGTCCAATGCAGCTCTTCCATTAAGAAATACTGGACCAGAATCAGACAATTGATTTTTTTCACAATTTTTTATTGTTATTTGGATTTAAAACTTTATGTAATGTTAATGGTCAGTAATAAATCATAATTCCCGCATCTAATTTGCAAATAAATCTCGTGTTCTGAACGTATAATTTCACTTTTTAATACGTGTTTTTTTTGGGGTTATTCTCGTGATTTGGTCGCGAAACTCGTTCCTTCAACACGTGTTTAGAACGAATAAGATACGTTAAAAATCGCGACACTTTCACCCAGTTGAGCACCAAATCTATACCAGTCTCCCACGTCGCTAACACGAAAACTGGGGTCGCCAGATTCGTTAAAAATTGGTGATAATCTCGTGATTGTGCAGCCTGGGATATATGTATTTATTTGCATATTTGCATATATGCAAAGAGTAATTAGCTACGCCAGTTTTTAAAATGGTAACCCTTTTAGGTATGCATGCTGTAAAAATATTTCTGTTTTTATGCCGCCGGTGTTATAAATACGGAAGAAATAAGTAGTTCTCATCATACATGCAATAACTGTGGAAATCTAATAACTTCATTCACCTTTGTGGTTAAATAATTTCAATAAGGAAACCTCACGATTATTTTTAAACGTATACGCAATTTTAAATCCAAATTGGCATACGGGCACAATAACTACTGTATTAACTCATCAGAAAAGTAAGTGAGTCATACATCTAATTTAATTTTCAGCTTTCGGATTTATTTATTCTACTTGGTTAAGAAATTTTAAAAAATAAAATACTGATAAAATTTAAACTATCTAGGTATAGTGATACAAATGAAAATTCGAATCTCGCCAGACACAAAAGCTTGATTTCGATCTGACACGTTTAAAGAATTGAACCGCCTCCGATTTTAGGGAAGATAGGGTCAATATTTTTCAAAACGGGTTTCACCAGCAGTTTTCTAATTTTTATTCCTGAATTCATGAGTGTCTCTGAAATTCTTAGAAAATTATTTTATGATTCTGGACCTTTTTCTGTCTGAATTTTTAATTTTGTCTTAGTGACTCGAAATGATGCTGAAATTATTAAGGATACATATACTAAAAGACAGAACATTTTAGAATATAGGTATATGTACCAATCTACTGAGCCAAATACATGTATTCATCAACTTTGAAGACGTACGTAAGCTTGTTGTATCAGTGTTCTATATTATTTGTATTGCAACTATTTACATATCTACATTATTTTATCTGGTTACTTTAATGTTTCGTGACTATAACAAATACATAACTAGTTTTAAAAAGTAGTTCTCTTTAAATTTGTCACGAACAGTAGCGCATAAGGCATTCGTATGTATTTATGTAAGATGAATTTTTTAACACTGCTCATGTAAAAAATTGATTAACAAAGTTTGTGAGTTACTGTTTTATAACGGAATATTCATATCGGGTTTCAAGTCATGACTTGTTTTATTTATTTATTTGTTTTTAGCCCGAATCCAACTTCAGGAGCATTTCGTGCCTGCAGCGTTAAGTAAATATATGTAAATGATTCATGATTAGGCATTGAATGCCACACTAGATGTTTATTTGACTATTTAAGAATATGAATATGTGGCCAAGGTTTAGAGAAGCTTCGAGAAGAAGCCAGCATCATCAAACTTTTTCTGCGCAGCAAGGACGCGGAGGAGTTAGTCTACAGTTTGAATAGTGAAGGTCTCGTTCATCAGTTCTCAGTCGGACAATATTTCCGAAATAGTTTGTAGCGAACTGATAGGTTTAGAGTGATTGTTAGATTTATATTGCTACGGTTTTAAGCGAGTTAATAAAAGTGTTTTATGAAATTTTTATAAAACACCAAATTTACTTACCACTTCAACAATTCCCGTGCGACATAGTGTGCAGCGCAACTTCAGCATACGTAATTCACTTTACCCTGTTTAGTTGACCATATTTGATGCCTGCCAGAAAGCACGCATGAATGCATCCGGTTGTCCTAATGTATAGCATTTGTTCGTGTCCCCGAGTTAAAAAATTAGTTACAATGTATATTTCCAACTTGGCCAAATATATAAATATTTTCGCTTCTTGCACCATAAATCTGTTTAACTACCGAAATATCGATATCCCCCAAACATCTGCGCCAATCTGGACAACCAGATTTACAACAGTTGAGACTTGTCCCGATGAACCTATGCTGGATGGTTGGAGGATGGACTACAAAATATTTTTACTTGATCCTGGCTTACAAAATACAACATTTCCTAGCTGCACTGATTCCGATGATTTGAATAGCGTTCCACCCCCATTCCGTAAAAATACGGGTCTCCAAAAAGCGTGGAATTGTTTGACCCGGTTTTATATTTTCCCACCCGATAAAAACCTTGGAATCTTGCATCCATCCAACTACGAGGAGAATTTCGCAAAGAAAACTTGGCACGTGCTATTTGACTTCGACTACGAAGTTCCCCGCGTTGGATATCACATTTTTGTCCAGAACAAAAGTGGCAAAGTTAATTTTGCAGAAATTGAAACGCTGAGGGTTTTTTTCAATAGGGACGGATTGAACATTTTCCTTCTTCTTGTTAAGGAACAACATAAAATATTCCAGACAATGATTTGTTGCCGCTACTGCTACCTATATTTCAAAATGTGCTACCCATTCGGTGAACTGGGCGACGTCGCAACAATGCGACAAGTTGAAGAAGGAGTTACTTTTTTTAATAAAATTAACAGCGCAGCCAACATCTGCGTTTGGGGCATCCCCAATAATCCGAAAATACTGCGAAATCCAAAACTTCACGAGGTTGGCAGAAATTTAGGTAATGTGGATTATGTCCTGCTTCACATTGTGGCACAAAACACCACATTGTCCTGCGCTACAGACAGTCCGCCAACCACAGAATTCTGCGAAACTTTGCCAAATTTAGTAATCAATACCTCCTCTTTCGTGCTACATTATGGGTGTTACAGTACTCATAGCTATCCCCTCATTAATGCTAACTCTGAGCGAGACATCATACTAACCAGACGAATAGAGCAGTTCGGATTTCTCGCATGTTCCCCTCGCCGCCAACCTCAAACTAGCTTAGCGGCTTTGCTCGGCGTTTACAAAATTGAGGTGTGGGTATCCGTCCTGGTCACCATGACCGTGGCCAGTCTCTTCATTTTATTTACTACCAAAGAGGAAAATTATATTTCTACCTTATTCACCACATTATCCATCGGCTATACCATGCTCCTCGAACAAGGGGCAGGTTTAGACAAAAATCTCAAGAAGCAGCGTTCCCTTTACTTTATCTTTGGTCCTTGGATCCTCATGTCACTCATAATCACAAACTCTACCCGGGGTGACAACGTGACGAACATCTTAGCACCATTGAGGGTTACCCCGTATGAAAATTTTTCACAACTTTTTCACGCCAAATTCAAGTTTATGGATCGCGTTGAATTATTTTGGATCGCAAGTAACGACCACGTTTATATGCCAGGGTATGGAACTGCCTTGGCAAAAGCCACATGGACAGTGCAAACGTCCGGAAGTGTTATAAGCTGGAAGGTATTGGACAGGTTACGAAAATATAATGTAGTCTCATTAATTGATCAAAAACAAAACTACAGGAACTTGTGGAGGCATCACGAAGTTTTTCTACAAAACGGGACACTTACTGAATTCCACTGTGCTGGAGACTTATTGGCCTTTCTCGGGTGGATGAAGTACCTTCAAGTGGCGAAAGCGTTTTTAGAGGATAACCACCCCGGACCGGAGTATAGTTTGGGGAAAGAATTCATTGCGGAACAGAGTTTTGGATGGAAAATGGAGAGAGTTGTGGATCCTAGAATTATGATGAGGGTGAGAGGATTGATTACCTCAGGGATTTCTGGTAGATGGATATTCTATGAGCAAATGGGGAAGAGTCGAAATTTTTCACCAAGTGCTATTTATCGTGCTCCAATCGGTATTAATTTGAAGGGAAATATGCGAGAATTATTTACAACATTTCTAATTTTTACAGCAGCTGCGGGGATTGCATTTCTTTGTGAAAGAATGTATAATGGGGTCAAGAGCTTGAGACAATATGGAATTAGGAAAGCCTTTCTGGGTTTAATTTTACAGGTTAACAAGCGAGTCAGGTATGTTTTGAAACCTTCGTTACGGATAAAAATTCCTTTACGTTCATTTAAAAATAAATCAAAAATTAAACCTATGCCCAGGGTACGGGAATGCTTATTGTTAAATATCCGAAATAAAACATTATGGCTGCGTAAGCTAATTAAATATTAAAATATTATTAAACATAATATTACTCACAACGTTTAAATTACATAATTTATACGTAAGTATTACTACGAAATATACTCGATGTTTAATTATTAGTATAAGCACAGCGGGTAATTAAAAGTTGGTGGTATAATAAATTTAGGTGAGTATTAAATAAATTCATGCAAATTAATCTACGCTATACAAAGGGTGGGGTCCCTATTCGTGGGAAATTTCAAACTCCCGGGGTGACAAAAGCACAAAAAAATTTAGTTTGTACCCTTTGATGGACAATTCGATCAACTCGGTCTATATATGAGTTCTTGCACTTGGAAATTATGAAAATAAGTCCACCCTGTTCATTTGGAATTTAGGTACGCTGAAAAACTTTCCCAGGTCTCTTCTCACTAGAAATTTAATGAAAAAGGTTCAAGGTTCGTGATATGAAAATTTTTTAGCCTCAACTTATAGAATAACAATTTGATTTTTGACTTTGAGTCCATCCTTGCATACCCTACAACTGTAACCATTCTTCTTAAAATTTCTCCAAAAGTGGAATTTATATCAGCGTACAATATATGTTTTCTGTCATCTTAAATAAAATTCTGCAGAAATTCGTTACACCCTGTGAATATAGGATATTAAACAATTTAATCCCTCCTCTTATAGTATTTAGAATTATTTCAGCAGCTTCCTCATCCTTCAAGAATTCATACGTATCCTGAATATTTGACATTGCGCATTCAAACGCGAAAGTACCAACCAAGGAGTCATGTGCTGGGCTGAGGTGAAAGTTTTCAAGTGTAAATTCGGAAAATGTTCTGAAAATCGAGGCAAACATATAAAGTGCATCCCATATGTAAAGTGCAGATGGAAAAATGGCCCTCATTTTGTTGTAATCCAATTTATTTCAAAGAATGCAATTTTATGCAAAAGTCCATGACTTGTGCGTGTTGCTTTTAGCCTTAACACAATTTCCCAGCCCATTGTAACCTAGACATATCAGGTTCTTCCGAGCTCCGCCAAAGAGTCGTTTTCCCGACTTTTCTTCAATGTCCTTCGTGATTCTCGTCGAAACGTTTGAAACCCACGAGCAGTTGTAATCTTTTTCTCTCGATGGGAATTTGTTCTTCGAAAATTGGCCCAGAAATTTTCGATACAACGCGTTTGAGGTACTTTTGGAACGTTGTTTAATTTTCTTGTATCTCATCCAATGTATTCGGGGGTATCAATAATCAGAATTTTCTTTTGAAATATTGCCTTTGGCTTCAGTCTATCTTCGTATTTTATATCTGCTGGAGTAGTTGCATGAAAATATGTGCGATCGGGAGCATCACCAGGGTCAATGGTCACTTAGATTTCATCAGCAATAACCACTAGGACCACTAGGTGTCATGGTCCTCTCCTTGCTTTTTCGTCCCGAAAAAGGATGACGACGCAACCTGACCTCTCAAAGATTTACGGTAGACTACAGGTCCCTTAACCGTATTACCAAAAAGATCCAGTGGCCACACACTCGCATTGATGATATTTTTCAGTCCCTACGTGGCAAGAAATATTTCACCAGTCTCGACTTTACCTGAGGCTACTACCAGGTACCTATGACTCCTGAAGCGCAGGAGAAAGCAACTTTTGTGACCCGTGAGGGTACCTTTGCCCCCACCGTTCTTCCATTTGGGGTCTCAAATGGCCCCGCCCGATTCGCCGAGCTCCTCGATGAAGTACTTTCCGGCCTTAAGGGTGAAGTTTGCCAGAATTTTTTTGACGACATAGTTTCCGCTGGAGCAACCGAAGAAGAAGCATTGGAAAAATTACGATTAATTTTTGAACGAATTGCCGCCGAAGGGCTCACTCTTAAGCCATATAAATGTGACTTTCTCCAAGACGAAATAAATTTACTCGGTTTTTCTCTTTCCGCAATGGGGACAAAACCCGATGAGAAGAAATTACGTGGTGTGTCCCAGCTAACACCCCCAACCACCGGACACAAAGTGAAGAAACTAGTAGCATTCTTCAGTTATTTTCGCAAATATATACCAAATTTTTCCCGCATTGTCCACCCGTTACAATGTTTATCAACCATCCGAGGGAAAATTACGTGGACTGAAGAGCACCAAGCTGCCTTCGACACGGTCATTGCACGACTGTTGTCACGACCAGTACTAAGATTATTTGACCCTGCCCTTCCTACCCTGTTAGAAACCGACGCCTCTTCTTATGGACTAGGAGCCGGACTTTTCCAATTCTATGAGGGCGAGAAACATCCGGTAGCATTTATCTCACGAACTCTTTCCGCGGCTGAGAAACGCTATCCCTCAGTCATGTTGGAACTCACAGCCATCTGTTGGGCCCTGAAACGCCTGCGACCCCTCATTTATGGTGTCCCCCTTTCCATCGCCACAGGCTGCCACGGGATTTGCTGGCTTCTCCAAGGGTCAAAAAAAGAGCTCAACTCTCGACTGTCAAGTATGGTTGTTTGTCTAATGGATTATACAATAGTTGAAATTCGCCATGTGAGTGGCAAGAAACATCAAGATTTTCAACCAAATCGTGATGAACTTGATGACCTCCCTATTCTGACGTCACACAAGGTAACGACCCTGAACTAGCCATAATTATCAACAAACTGAAATTAGGACAAGATACAAAAATCAATGAGCATTTCACACTAAAAGATGACGTACTATTTAAACGTGATAACCAATATAACCGTCTAACCCTGGTTATTCCGTCAAAACTCATTCCTTCCGTCCTAGATGAGTGTCACGACAGCCCATTTTCCGGACACATGGGGTTTACAAAAACGTACGACAGAATCAAGCAGCGATATTGGTTTCCTGGTATGCGTCGTCAAATAATGCGATATGTAGCCACCTGTTCCAAATGCCAGTTTCGGAAATCACCCAGATCTAAACCCAATGGACTTTTCCAATGCATAAAAGTGCCAAAAAATGCTTTTCAACGTGTTCAAATAGACGTGGCTGGCCCATTTCCTGCCAGTAAATCCAACAAAAAATACATCATTACCGCATCATGTTACTTGACCAAATGGCTCGAAACTGAAGCTGTCAAATCTGCTCAAACTGAGGACATTATCAACTTTTTGGTGAAACTAATATGCCGCCACGGTGTGCCTGCTATCCTCCAATCTGATAAAGGTACAATTTTTACCTCTAATTTATTATCGCAACTTTCTTCCGCCTTGGGCATTAAGCACTTGCTCTCCACCGCCTCCCATCCGCAAAGTCAAGGTCAAGTAGAACGAAGCCATGCAGTTCTAAATGACTGTATTCAAATTTATCTAACCGATTCTCTCAAATCACACTCTGATTGGGACACATGGCTGCCTCATATTACATTTGCCATTAATTCCTCCAAGCACATCACGACTGGTTTTAGCCCGTTCGAATTACTCTACGGCCGTGAGGTGGTCCTTCCCACGGAATCCGCATTTATTGCTGAGGAATACATTAGTTTGGAGAAATTCCTTTCTCACATAAGATCTGCTCGGACACTTGCGTGGGACCGAATCCAACACTCTCAAGAGGTTGCAAAATTTTATTATGACAAAAAACGCAAGCATATTGAATTTCCTATAGGCAGTCAGGTTCTCTGCCGTAAGTACATCCAAAAGAAGGGTCTCGCTGCTAAATTAATGCAGTATTGGTTCGGCCCGTACATGATTAAGCGAAAACTTTCTGACGTTAATTACATAATTTCCGCTACGATGTCTAATGGTCGTGTTATCACGGAGACCGCCCATGTTGAGAAACTGAAACTATGCAACTCTAGGACGACTGATGAGACCACCGTCAGCACATTCTCCCCTTCTGCTCTGGACATTTCCCACGATGCAAGTACAGACCCTCCTCAGAGTGCAGACCACCAAGATAATGCTGACTATGCTGACGAGGAAGTTTTATCTTCTCTAGACCCACCACATTCCTCCCGATCCTCACCTGGCTCTTCGACTCCAACCCCCAGTACACACTGACCTCGCAACAAGCTCAGTTGCCCACAAATAATTTTCTCTTCGACTCTGATTTCCCTCAACTCTCTCCACAAGCACATACATACGAATCTACGCTGTCGCAATCTACGCCACCGGTTCTTTCACCAGTTTTCCCACATAACAAACAACCAACACCTGCACACCAATACAATCTTCGTTCACGAAAGAAAGTTACATTTCAAGAGGGATCATGAATCCTTTGTGCCTACTTTGTGTTGCACTTGTTTCTGGTGCTCGCCTGACTAGTGCGAAAGACCAACTTTCAACAACAATTACGCGACTTTCAACTGGAATTTTGACAACGAATGTCAAAATTATTCCCTATGAATCTACCGTTCCTCTGATTTACGAAATGGATCTCCCTGACCTCGACCAATGGACCCGCCTCTTGACACCGCTTAACGACACAGACATCGGCCAAATTTTGAATGCCACCCACTCTCTTGCACTTCGACTCCTCCCAATTTTCCCGTCCCCCAGTTCAACGCGTCACCGCCGTTCCATAGAAATCATTGGCGACTTTTATAATTGGTGCTGTGGCGTGGCCCAACAAAAAACTGTCGACCGCATGCAGCTTAACGAGCACCACCTTGATAATTTCACCCTACAACTTCAATCGGCCCTTACAGCAGAGCATTCCTTCACAGTTGAGTCCACTAAAATTTTTAACAAAGATTTTCAGGCCCTCGAGAAAGCCCTTAGCGAAACCGACCGAGTAGTTCACAATGAGTTACGCGATATCGCCAATGAAGAAGAGAGACTAGAATCCAAAGCCCAGGATGACCACCATTCCCTTTTTGCCCTGGCCGTCGCCCAATTTCAGACAGTACTGAACCAAAACTGGATCCAGACCCTTAGCGACTGCAGGCAGTCACTACTCCCACCCTTTATTGTTAGCCCGAAGATGCTGCGACGCGACCTACGAGTCCTGCAACGGAAGATACTTCAACATAACAGAGAGCTAAGCATCCCCTCCAACGACTTGGAGGACGTTTTTCGCTATCCCGTAGCGACTTGTTTGTTTAGTCCGAACAAAGTGGTTGCGACTGTTCGCATCCCCCTAGTGAGCCTGAATACGACGTACGAAATGAAACGAATCCAATCCCTGCCTTTTTTATTCAACGATGACGTCTGTCAAGTGAAAATCGATGTGAATTACGTTGCCCTGTCCAAACATCGTATTATCCTTATCACGCCGACCATATCACTCAACTGTGACCCGACAACAAATGCTCTCTGCTTGCTCCCACGTTTTGATCCTCCTGTTATTCCTGAGCGTAATTGCATTCGAGCCCTCCTAAAAAGTGCCCCCATCTCAGAAATCAACCAAAACTGCCACCTCTCATGCACTAAGCTGTACCACCCACTAATTCTGCAGTTGGGACCAGCCAGCTTCGGAATCATTGCCCCTAATTCCACCATCAAATTATATCCAACTTCACGAAGCACCCACAAGAATATTACCGCCCCGACAATTGGCCTTTTGGAAGTACAACTCTCTTGCTCCAGCCGACTCTACGTGGACTCTATTCTGGTGACGCCCGACTTGTCTCCGAACCCAGTGGGATCCGTCTTACCATCATCTTGTTCCCGCCCCCTTCACCAAATTACGCACCCCCATCATCACCAATGCTACTCACTTTGCTGCCCTGGACGAGATTATCAACCAAGAATGGCATGAATCAATTCCTCACACAAACTATTCCGCGCCACCACTTCCTGCCACCCATCACGTGCCCTTGGAAATTCATGCAGCCGCCTACGTGTCATACAGTTCTTCAATTATTTTATTTTTGATTGTAATTATTGTAATTTGGATCACTTATAAATTGTTCTGTGTTCCAGTCCCCCTAATTCCTGGAGTCCACGCCTACCCTGTCCTTGAAAGTCACGTCGGATGTCCTTACTGTCCTTTCCTCCTCATTTTAATCCTGATTGGCCTAACCATTTTACGCCATCTTTCTAAATTAGCTAATCGCACCAATCCAAATCCCCGACTTATCTACGCTACTCCACCTACCGAGCCACTGCCGACACGTCACGACGCCCACGAGATGTCAACCTTGCCCAGTGCTCCGCCCCAAACTACGGTCCACCAGTTCGATGCCTTCGGAAATTATAACTAAGTTCATTCATTATTATTCATTCACAAAAAAACCATAGATTTCTTATTATTAATATCAACCAATATTTCTGTATCACGATTTATTCATTTGAGTAATAATTTTGCTTCAATATTTGTAGTTCTGCTTACCGGGAGTGAGGCAGTCGGTGGATGACGTCACCCAGCAATTTCCAAGTTTCCAGTAATTTTTCCAAGTTCTCGAGACCACCCACCCCACCCACAGCCACACCCCCGGTGACCTTTGACCTCTGAGGAAGGCCCTTAAATCCCCCTTCCCCCCAGCCTTAAGGGTCCTCCCCCCAAGGGGTACCCTTAGATGTTATCAAACCCGGAATCTGCAATTTATCAACATAAAAATTAGTTTTATAGTCATTTTACTGCTTGTCGATACTAGATATACATTTATTTTTAACCAATTTCATGATTTTCACAATTTATTTGTACATAATTCCCAAAATTTCCAAAAAATGTATATATGTATTTAGTACTTACCTTTGCTGTGAATCCGCTTCCTGACATAATTTTTGATGTGGCAGATATGTAGCACTTTATTTTATCAATTGGATTGAATTTTAGAACAATTTTATTAATTAGTTCCTCAAAATTTTATAAATTTAGTGACTTTTCCTCGCCTTTGCCTCGTTGTGTAGTTGTGTAGAATAATGGCGGACGTTATTCCGCCTCTCCTTTGTCCCGAGTGATCGTACTCGTCACTCGTATGCTTTGTTCAGTTTAGTAAATTCGTCGTAATCACTCGTAGTTAAGTTAGCGTCACTACTCTTTTTCAGGAGAAAAAGTCTCCTGCAAGAGGGTAGTGTTAGGTACATACATAGTGTTAGGTAATCTATGCAAAATGCAATGTAATAATGCAACCACGATTATTATTAATAAAGCCTTCCTAAACTACACATCTCTCCTCTCTCATCTCTCCTCTAAATGCATACATAACAATAAACAAGATTTTTTGATGAAATCTGTTATAAGTTTTCATAAACTACATGAAATTACCTAAAAGATGAGTTATCTCTGATCAATTTTTTCCCGCCCGTACCCTGAAAATCAATGGCCGACCGAGCTGCACTTTACATATGGGATGCACTTTATGTATGAGCGAACAAGGAGAAACTTTGAAATCTATATTAAAGGTAACGAAAAAACAAATTGAAAGTTTTGTAGCCATCTTTCTTGCTCTTGGTCGCTTCTAAATTTGCTTTAAGTTGGCAAAAAATTATCAGTCCATGCAAAATGCTTTTCCTCAAGAATAATTGTTAGCATAATAGTATAAATAGATTTATAATCAACCAAGAAGTCAAACTTTTCCTTCCACCCTCTCAAGTAATAATCTGAATTTTGCAGGCATATTTTGTGCATCCCCAGAATACAATTTATAAAGCTTAAGTAATGAAGTTATCATACACTTGAACTTTGACTAATGTTGCAGTTTTAAACTGTTGGCACTGCCTACTTTCACATAAAGACGCTTGGCTAGGTGCTGCCCATAAAATGTCTTTTTGGTGCATGAGGGTGATCATGATTATCCATAATTAATATATAATTATTTAATATTATACTTTATTATTATAATTTTTTAATATTTTATTTAATATATAATTAATTCTAGAAGGTGAAAGTTTTATAGATTTTTCACAATCATCACAAAACAACCTAATCGGCATCTTCTTCTTCAATTACGCCGAGATGAATTCGGGTGTTGTAAGTTTAAATCCATTTCTAAACTTTGGATTTTCAAAACGAGACAGGGTGACAGATCATTATCTTCAATTATAAGATCCTGCAGCCTTCCAACTCTTGCCAGACCAAAGAAGCTATAGCAACAATACATATTAACATTGATGCACTTAAAATGATTTTGATTATCCAAAAAACTGCTTTGCGTTATGTAAACTCCCAGTCCATCGTAGATGAATAGGTCAAAGTGTTTAGCCGATCCCTCCTGTGGGCTGGTCACAAGAACTGATTTCAACTTCAGAATTGGTTTGTAGCAGGAAGACACTAGATTTTTATGAGATAACGTTCACACATCGCATTTTCAGAGAAAACGCGGAAATTCTATTTTCCTGTGAGGTAGAGAGGAGGCTATTAGCTGGAGTCTCCACCTTAACAGAACACTTAAACTCTTAGATTAAATAAAATAAAATAAAATAAAATAAACTTAAATTTAATTTTTATGAGCGTGTTATTAATTTCTTTTATCATTGAACTGGAGACCTTATATCCATTATGTGGTAATTATGGAGCTCGGCGGGGTTCGAACATTTTGTAGGATTCTTAAAGAATATATAAAAAATTTAATAAAAAATAAAAAGAATGACAGAAATGCTAGAGAATCACCACATTAATGTAGTTCTCAAAAATGCGTAGTATGCAATATAAGTAGTATTCAAAAATATTGAGTATGTAAATGTAATAAATAGTAAAATAATAAACAACAAGAAATAGAAAAGTAATTTTATGATACATTTTCATTGATTCTTCATATCTGCTTTATCAATTGAATGACTATATAACCAGCATTGGACCATTCGTTTATTTCATTTGAAATGATTCGTGCACGTGAAATCATTTCACTTAATTTATTCTCAATATGAATGACTGCTTATATAAAATACTTACCACTCGTCCTCGTCCGTGTTTGAATCCATGGTTAACGTAACGCAGTCGCCATAATCAATGGTTATGGTGAGTGCTTTACGTTGGTGTGGCGTAAATAGTGGCCGTTGTTCGGCGACAGTTTCATCTGTTTGTGGGATGTTATCCAATTCTGGGGGGATTTGGGGGTGGAGTTGAAATTTTCGTTCAATTTACTTTTCATTCGCGAAATTATGACGGCTTTAAATGGTGGCGGCTTGCAACCTTTACCAGGCCTTAGTCATTCCGATCTTGTACAGGTCCATTATTCTTAGTGAGGCAAATACCTAACAACGAAAAAATTACTAAGTATGCAGTTAATATCGTTAAAAAAACTGACATTGTACGATATCTCAGCCATTTCTCAACCGATTTGGATGAAATTTTGCACAGATCATTTTGAGACAATTTAAAAAAGTTTATCGATTCGACTTAGCGAATTTTTGATTTTCAGCCGACTTATTATCAAAAATGTACCCTTAGAAACACATTTATATTTATAGTTAATTACTGGCATATCTCAGCGGAAATCCAATTGCACAAATTTTAGAGCAAATTTTTGTGCAAATTTTAAGGGTAGAATGATCCAAATTGGTTTATAAATGACAAAGTTTTTCCTATGAGAGGTGCAAAAAACTGATGAATAAAATAGCAACACCATTGACAACAAACCATCCAAAAAACTATTAATTACAAGTATTAAATAAACAAAGTCCCAAAAAGATGGAAATTTTGGTGAGGCTAATTCTCTTCCGGAAAATATATTTAATATCTGTAGTTGTACCAAGCCTCACTAAGATTCCCATCTTTTTGGGACCGTTGCTTGTATGCTTTGGCGATGTGCTTTCAGCTAGTGCTAATGAAACTTGTGAAATGAAAGAAAATCAGACAGACTGAGGTAAATGCAGGTGACTTTCTAATTATAATTTTGTCTGAATTTATTTATACTCTTGCTCAAACCAAGTATTACAAAAATACAGACAAGACATGGAAACCAATTCCAACGCCGAAACAACGCTCTTCTCATAACGTTAAACAGTCCTTTAAAGGATTCGCATGCATAACTGAATTCGCCTGTCATGACTTCAGGTTCACTAAAATCAGTTGCCGTTTTGCTAATCCAGTAAAGTGTCCGACCCACGACGTTGGACGATGTTCCTTTTTTGTAATAGAAATCAGATTGGCACTGGTAAAATAAATAGGAAATAATTCTGTTAAGTAAGGTTACGTCATAGCAGATCCTTTTTAAATGATGGAGAAGGGATATAGCCAGCTTGTCTGTGAATGCACCAGAATTTGGCTCAGCATTAATTACTGGCTGAATTGTGCCTGCAGCTTTGGGCTCCATAATATCCAGGTTTCTCAAAGTTAACCTGGTGGGTGTTGTAGCAGTGGTTGTAGGTAAGATTGGTTAATTTGTAGATTTAATTTATTTGGTCGTCTCTTGTTGCGTTGGGTTGACGATGAAGGCATCTATCTCTAAAGGTGGTACAGAAAGGGGTGGAGCATTTTGAAGTAGTGCGTGAAGCATTTTTGCAGTAGTGGTTGGAAAAGTTGCAACTGGATCCATTTTCAAGATCATTGCAAGGCTGGGTTCCAACTAGAGCTGTGCACGGGCTCGATCTTTAAAACCCAGCCCGCCCAGAACCCTACTGGAAGAAACCCGGCACGCCCGGCCCTACTGGGTTTTTCTGGGCAAAAAGCCCGGCCCGCTCAAAACCCTACTGGAAAAAGCCCAGCCCACCCGGCCCTACAGGGTTTTCTGATAAAAAGCCCGGCCCGCCCAAAACCCTATAGGGTAGGGCTTTTTTAGGGTAAACCCACCAATATGCAGTTCTGCACGTATTTATCCTTAAAAACCACTATTCATTTGCCAAGGCTTTCGGAGACTCGATTAGACATGTACACTAATTGTGTTAACAAAAAATGCAATGTCGGACAAATCTAACGCTTATTATCATCGATATTTAGTAAATTTGTGTTATTTTAGTTTAAACAAAAATTGAGCTAAGTCCTTGTATTTAATAGGACTGTATTTATAATTTTGCTTAATATCACTGATGTGATTTACAGTTGAGATTTATTTATTCATAAAATTGGATCGTGTAATAAAACAGCCAGTGAAAACAATTCCATATCATTACAGATAAACAATTCCGCTTTAGCTGGGGCTATATAAAACCATGAAGTTTTGTCTCAAATTACCATATTGTACTTTATCAGTAGGGTAAATTAAAAAGCCCGAAGCCCAACAAAAAAGCCTAGCCCGCCCAAAACCCTACTGGAAAAAGCCCGACCCGCCCGGCCCTACTGGATTATCCTGGGCAAAAAACCCGGCCCACCCAAAACCCTATAGGATAGGGTAGGGTAGGGTTTTTTAGGGTAAACCCGACCCTACGCACAGCTCTAGTTCCAACGGCACCCTGGTATAGGTCAGATTCTAATGGGATATGTCTAAAAAATTAATGGTAAATACTTTTCCATAAAAGTGTATTATTTACATGCATCCAGTACGTACCTCGATATAGCAAGGTTGGTTGGCAACGTTCGGAGTCTCGAATGCAAGTTTTGATACGAAGACAAAGAAGCTCTCTCTTTCCAATGCACAGTAGCTGTAATTCTCGAGTGATTAAAAAACACATTGTGGAATACGTACACACTCACTACAGTAGTCAATGTCTGCACAATTCGATGTTTGCCAATGTACCAAATTTGGTAATATTGCTAGTAAATCAAGATTTATGAAAATCTCCATTTTAGCAATCAGAGTTTATGGTGGACTCTTCAAATTAATAGTAACGACAGATTTCATTCGTAGCGAAACAACACCCTTTAATTTATAAAAATATGTAGTGAAGGAGAAAATTTACATTGGCCTCCCTTTTTTTAACTTTTACAAAATTGATTGATAGATAAATAGATGATAAATAAACCGTTACAACGAATGTAACCAAGGGGTGAAAGAACTGTTTCATACGTTAAAATGAATTTCCTGTTAAATTGACATATATATTCCCTATAACCTTTAGATGACCTCTGAGGTCAAAATGTAGGTCACCATTGATTTCAACGTTGAAAAATAGTTAAAAATCATGTGTCACATGCCAAAACTGAAATGTGACACTTTTCGTCACTTTTCGTCGGTGTGACGACGTCATCGTCACAGGTGACGTCCAATCGCAAAATGACATGAATATTCGAATTCTTCATTGAAAAGAGTTAAAAATGATGTGTCACATGTCAAAACTGACACGTGACACTTTTTCGTCACTTTTCGTCACTGTGACGACGTCATCGTCACAGGGGACGATGTCACAGTGTCCATCTTCGAACTCGTCCTGTCCCTTGACGTTAGGAGTTAACGTTCAAAATTTCAAGTCTTTATGTCGTTTCGTTCAAAAGTTATCGGACCAACGGACAGACAGACGGACAGACAGACGGACATAACGATCTTATAAAGGGCTTTCACCCCTTAATAAATAGAGAAACTAGCATATTTTTTGTTGGGACTCTCTGCACTTTTGTAGTGACAGTGGTCAGTGAATTTAAATTTAGGAAATATATTTATACATTTAAATTAAGCCGTGGCCAATTACCACAGGCTGGTTATAGATAAGACAGGATCAGATAAGATTTAAGATAAGTTTTTTGCAATCCTTGTAAAGGCCACCTCGGGCCCATGAAGGAACAATAAACAGTCACGATGGTATGTAAATTGATAAAATTAATAAATAGTTTTTGTATATTGCGCGCGTTTGATTTGGAATTGCGCTACGAATAGTAATTAAAAAATGGAACAATCAAATAAAAATACAGTTTGGTTATAGAAAGATATATATATATTTATCGAGCATACTTAAATACCATTAAATTTTGAGGACGTAGACACAACAAACTTCGAATAAAGTAATTAAAACAAGTACAATAGTGTATGTATGCATAATTAGTTAATTAGCTAAACCTAATTTTAAGATAATAAACTGTAGTTATTTGTTTTATGTACAATATTCCTATGTCTAAGTAGCCGAGTTAAAAAAAATAAAAAAAATGATAATACAGTGGAAAATAATTACATTCTTTTAGAATTTGATACCTAATTCCGAAAATCAAACTATTTTTTACCTAACTTCAGCTTGCCTAACTTCTGCTTAGCATTTGACAAAACCAGTAAGATATGCCTTAACAATAAAATGAAAGGGATATTTGGGCATATTGTATCGGTGCATCCTTATTATCTTAACAAATATACAAATCTGGCCTGTCGGGGTTAATTAATAATCATTTCCAATACATTGTACATATAGCAGAATAAATTGTGCGATAGAAAATCTCCTTGGCAATTTTCAGCGTAGTATTATCGGAACTTGGAAGATTGTTGTTCCATGACGTTCTTTTTTTAAATTGCAAAATTATGTCGGTCAAGCCAAGGATCAGAGGTTTTTTTACATAAAAGTTGACAGCCATGATTGTGCATAGATCTTACTGAATCGTCGGCTTCGTTAGTAATGATGCAAATGAATGCAGGATTTTCGCCTTTTATACCGGTCCAGATAATATAGAAATAAAATAGATTCACACCGGGACAAATAAATTTCCCATTCCATGCCAAATTGAGATTTATGGATCAGTAAATTCCCTCATATTTTGGAGTTCCCAAAAAACTTGGAAACGCTGGCAGAAATAACATGATGTGTTCATGTTAATTTTTGCAAAGGAACTTTTAATCATTGATAAGACCCATGGCTTATCTATGTATTACATACATGCATGCAAAATAGATTAAAGTTAAGCTCTCTTGCGGAATTTGTGTATTGCGTAATTTGCGTTGATAAGTGTAATAATAATTATGTAACTATTACAGATTTATCTTAATAAAGTACACATTCAATATTCGTATACGTTCGCACTGGAAATATACGTTCCATGTGTAAGGGGTCGGAAAGTCGAATATCGGGTGTGTTAGATATATTTATCCATGGAAAAGATCTGGATTAAATTTTATCCTCGTTTTAAAAAAAATTTTTAGCACATTATGTTCAGGGATGGGCAATCCCAGGATTACTTCAATTAGATTAAATAATTAGATTACTTTGAATGTAATCCAGTAATCCACGGAAAGTATGCAAATTAAAGCAATCCGTTGACCGTAATCTTCATTAGTTCTGGAAATCACGTGTAATCCGTAAGCTCATATTTTAGAAAGCTAGTCATCATGATCGATTGTAAATTTGACGTTATTCAGGATAAATACAGATTTTGTAGTCCATATTATTATCTGGATTATCGTTACTCTGATTACTGTAATCCGTAATCTCCTCAAGAATTTTGAAATGAGGACAGAATTTAATCCAGATTAGGTATATATAAATATAACATTGAATGTCTACTTACTTTAATACGATAAATCTGTAAGAGTTACATAATTATTATTATAATACTTCTCTCCACTTATCAAAGCAAATTGCGCAATGCACAAATTCCGCAAGAGAGCTTAATCTTTAATCTCTTCTGCATGCATGTAATACATAGATAAGCCACCCGTCTTATCAATGGGGAAAAGTCCCTTTGCCAAAATTAGCACGATCACATCATTCTAATTCTGTCAACTTTTTCCAACGTTTTTGGGAACTCCGAAATATGAGGGAATTTACTGATCCACTAATCTCAATTCCTCACGGACTGGGAAATTTATTTGTCACGGTGTCCATCTATTTATGTTACGTGGACAGGTATAAAAGGAGAAAATTCTGTCCTCATTTGCATCATCACTACCCAACCCGACGATCCAGTAAGATCTTCCATCATGAAGTTCCTCCTCATTCTCTCAACCAGCCTGGCACTCGCCTTCGCCGGCACTGTGGACCCAGACCTTCAAACCGCCGTGGATAAAGGGCAAACCACCTCCGCCATTCTCGCACTTCCCCAAATCATGGCGCAAGTCGAATCCAACCCTGCGCTCCTGTCCCTTTCCGGGGATTCCAAAGTCACCGCCCTCGTCGCCTCTTTGCAAGGACTAACATCCGCCGCTCAAGCCCCTTTTGTCTCTATTGCGTCCTCCCTGGGCCTTCAGATTCAACAATTTTGGTCCTCCAACATTATCCACGTTAAGGGCCTTACACCAGAGAAATTGGCTCAACTCGCCGCAACCCCGGGGGAATTTGAGATCCGAAAGGAACACGTGGTCTCCATCTTCCCCTCCATCGAAGTACATCCCGCCGAAGTGAACCAGGGTCCCAACCAGTGGGGCGTGGTGAAAATTAGGGCCCCCGATGTGTGGAGTACCACCCGCGGAGAGGGCGTCGTCGTCGCTATTATCGACACTGGAGTAAATCTCGGTCACGTCGCGCTCGCCGATTCCTACGCCGGCGGTTGGCTCGACCCCCACCATTCCACCCCCGGACCGACGGACGTCCAAGGCCACGGATCCCATTGTGCTGGGACCGTACTCGGAACCCAGAACGGCGTTGGGGTTGCACCGGCCGCTAAATGGATTGCATGTCGAGGTTTGAACAATACCGGGAATGGGACCGAGGTAGAACTCACGGCTTGTGCGGAATTCATGCTAACAACAAATCCAAGGCCACATATCATTTCCAATTCCTGGGGGGGAAGGGGAGGCTCAACATTTTTCAATACGCAAGTCTCAGCATGGCGCGCGGCGGGAATGATTCCAATTTTCGCGCTGGGTAACTCTGGTCCATTATGTAGAACGGCGGGGTCTCCAGGTGATCAGCCCAATCTGATCTCGGTAGGAAACACGAACGACCAAGATGGTATGAACTTTCTATCTTCGAGAGGCCCTAGCATCGCGGGGCTAACGAAACCGGAAGTGTCAGCGCCAGGAACGCAGATCCTTTCTTGCGGAACGGGGACATCAAATTATGTCACCATGTCGGGAACTTCAATGGTAAAATTCATAAATACTTATTCTTGTAAGTAATTAGTTACAAGTTTATCATCTTTGACAGGCTTGCCCCCACGTGGCTGGGGCAACTGCCCTCCTCCTCTCGGCCAACCCTACATGGGGTTTTGACGAGGTTTACGCGGCCCTAACGACCACTGCGGCCAGGCCAACTTTGACGAATGCCGACCGAAACTGTGGTCTTCCCGGACCTGACGATTTTCCTAATAATGCGTTTGGTAAGACAAAATAAAACTTTTATCAAAGAGCTAGATCGCTAAGTTCATATTATGTCATAATTAAGGTCACGGGCGCATTGATGTCGTCGCCGCACTGGGAAAATAAATTAATTCGGTGTAATTACATTTTTATGTTTATTGAATTAAAAGTTTCAATAAAACATTTAAGATGCATTAAAAATTTGTATAATTACAATTGCATTATTTGCGTCAATTAAGCCTATTTAGTGGTGGCGGAAACAGAGACATAGACAGTCAGCAAAATCATACACTCAAAACAAAACGGTGTCAATACATATATGACTTAACCGCTTTGGTTACAATTGTGCTTCCGAGTAGTAATGAATTTTTTCCGTCCGGTAATAACATTATAACTACCGGTATCAAAATCGTCATAACTCGGAATCACAATTGTAACCAAGGCGGTTAAGTCATATATTGACACCGGCGGTGTTGATTCGACAAATTTTTATTTTGAGTGTACGAAAAAAAGTTTATTGGTTTTAATTTTCACCAAAAAACTTTGTTATCCAGGCTGTCCCCGAAACCCGGGTATTCAGGAATGGAGGGCAAATGCTATGTTTCGGTAATATTGGCCTTCTCCGTGCTGGCGTCCTGGGTGACCATGATGCACATAGTTTGTGACCTAAAGAAGTTTGAAGACACCTTGAAACTGTCCCCGAATCCAGACCAGTTTCACCAAATATTTGCATTTCTTAAAGTTTCCGAGTATTTCGTCATGACGTCTTATCTCACAGCTATTGGCGTCTTGTTGCTGATAATTTACAATGATTGCGCTACACCGGGTGAAGGGCAAGATGAGATTGATAACAACTTTTTTGAACGTACCCAAAGAACAATGAGGGCACTATTCCTTGTTGCGTTGCATCCTTAGTACATATTCTTCTTATCTTTAAATAAGGTACATACGACGTTATGTACGAGATTTTTTAATATTTTACATAGGAATTTGACTTTTAAGAGTATAAACTTGTTAGGTAGGTTGATGTTTTAAATAAAATAGGGTTATGCTACCGTTTCAAATCAAGATACAAATTTGGCCGTTACACAATTTATTAATCGATTCATTCATTTGAAGACTTCCATTTTGATAGCGAATTATAACACTTGCCTGACGAGCAAGATTATCACTTCGTCAAGCTTAACTTTGCAATAATAAGTGGGCCAATTTAGCAGGGAACATTATACTATTCAGTGAGGGATCGAGTTTATCTGGCTGGCAATTGAAAGTTGACAATGTGTGCCATATATCTGCCAAATTTTTAACTTCATGGCCGCTAACAATCGTCGCATTAGGCACAAACGTGGATGCGTACTTTTCAAAAATAAATTTAATCGTTTTTCATTTTAAAGGGGTCAGTATGATGGTTTTTTCTTGTGGTGCGTATTTGAAGTTGATATTTTCGGATTCGCCATACTTTTTTATGTATGTCCTAATTTTTGCACGACCACACCTCCCTCTGTTGAAATTTACTCAAACCTTCTTCGAGGCTTTGTCGCTCAGATTTTGGTACTTACAAAAAACTCGTTTCCCGACTTCCTGGCTTTGAAGTTGCGTACGAAATTTGTTTTTCAAAGAAAGCTTATGAAATTTTGAGGACACGTGGTCAGATATATTTGACGTATCATACAAAAATTTGAGATTTCAAGAATCTTTTTTTGACCATTTTTAGGTCAAAGTTCCCCATCGCCACTATATAGTATGGGATCTCTATTTATAATGTATGGAGCATATCGATGGAATCTATTCTATTATTGTAGAATTATCTATTGTAAATATAAGTAAATTATTTTTGAAGTGAGATTTAGACATCAAGATTGCCATACATTTTAGAACCTGAATATAAACACGTATTCTCAAAGATTTGTTTTACTCATTTACATACGTTCCTGACTTGCATTATAGGTCGAATTTGTCCTTCTTTGGTATTCAAGTTTACCACTTTTTGGGACCTTGTTTATTAAGAGTGCAGCTGTTCAATTTATTTGAATTTGAATTTATCCAAATTCAATTGGCATGACGTTCTCCATCACACTCCGAGAATTAGAATACTTTGTCCACACAATTTATGCAGGCCTACATCCGGATGTGGGCCCTTAGGATGCTTCCTAGAAGTTGTAAACAATAAAGGCAGATGCATATACGTTCTACTGAGGTCATCTTTTTTACTTTTCTTAGTTTCTCTTCAAACTTTGGTGAAATCATAAGTTCTAACTCGTGGAGAATTTTTTGACGAATAAATTCGCAAAAAAGGGAAGATAATAAACCTTTCTAAAACTTACTTGGGTAAAGAATGTCACTATTCTTACACGGTTAGAGTTCCAGGTATTCGGTTGTTACTTAAATCACGGATCAAGTAGACTTAAAAGGAAGAACAATACATTCAACTTTTAAAGACCAAGATACGCACATTTGTGTGCTTTTTGGTTACCGTTAAGGACAAAATGCAACCACATAATCAATATATACATATATACATAGTTTAATTATCTTAGCGATGAATTATGTATGCACGTTTGTGTCATGCATTCATTATCCCGACAACAAAATTTATACAAAATAGCAAGATTTCTTCTCTATTTTATCGCAACCTCGATGCTAAAAAAATTATTAATTTTTAAGTCCTCTTTTCCTTTTTTAAGTTTTCCCAAAACCGCCCAAGGTTAAAATGTGGATTTTTTTTATTATTTATCATTAAAAAAAGCCATGAACTAAGAAACTATTTAAAAAATTGTAGTGTAAAAAGCAGGGAGGGACAGTAATATTGTTATGAAATCAGTGTCAAATCTAATAGAAATTTTACATAAAAAATCATCCGTATGAAAAAGGTTACTTGGGTATTTCTTGGATATCTTTAATTCCTTAAAAAAGTAGTGTAATTTGTATTCAAATTTGTTCCACAGATTGTCCCCGAACCCGGGTAGTTAGGAATGGAGACGAAATTCCATCTATTGCTAGTTTTGGCCTTTTGTGGTTTTGCGACTTGGGGGACCTTGTACTGCATAATGCTACAGCTGTGGACCTTTGAAGCCGCCTTGGACCTCACCGAGGATGAGGAGCAGTTATGCAGAACGTTTACTTGGATTAAAATTTCCCAGTACTTCGTCGTGACAGTGTATCTCGCAGTTGTGGGCCCAATCTTGATGAAGATTTATAATATTTGGGATACACCTGGTACAGGGCAAGGTAAGAATGAAACCGACTTATCCAAGGAACATTGCCTACATATTTATATGTGTGACACATGTTAAAGGGGAAGTAAAAAAATCGTAATATTTGCATTACATAATTTATGAACGGCCCCTTACTCGTGGAAAAATCTTACAACAATTCTGCAAATATAGAACATTTTGAATCTAAGAGTTGGGCTAAAATGAGGGTATTCATTATTTAGTATTCCTCAATAATTTAAGCTGCTTACGAGATTTTTGAAGCGGAGTAAGATTTTGTCGAAAAAAATTACGTTACGATTTTTACGAAACTTTAATCCTTGTTTTTTCTTCGTAAACTATTTTATTGTGCTAACAATAGCAACGAACAATGAGTATCCTCAACCTTATAGCAAATATTGTTATTATTCCAATGATGCAAGTCTACATTCTAAAAAATAAAAAGGGTATTGAATATCCGTATTAATTATTTCCTATCATCCTTAGCACCGTAAAATATGTAGTTTAACAAGATAAAACAAGGGATCAGGTTTCATAAAAATTTCAAGCATGGTAACGTGAATTTCCACGACAAAATTTTACAAAGTCCTCTCACAAAAATTGTTTACGACATAAACAATATCAAGGATACGAAGAAATGATGAATACCCTCAACCTAACTTATTTAAAAAGTATGTAAGTGCACTCTGACCTCGAAATTAAAGATTAGTACTTCATATAGAATTTAGACTACATGCACTTTCCAAATGGGCAAATTTATTTTTCGTAAATTTAAAAATGTATTTATTTCCAAACTTCTCCCCACCACTTCCCCCGCCAAAGTAGATCCGACCGAAACAGACAATCCGAACAGGATCCGCACCATTTTAACCGAGAAACAGCTACATACATTGCGCACCTGTTACAACGCGGACCCGCGACCGGATGGTACCAGAACCCATTTTTTCAACTAAACAATTACTTAATTTCATTTCAAAGTAAAAATGCCATGATCTACAGGTTTGATGAAGGCACAATTAGTGGAAATGACTGGCCTAAGTGAACGACTAATTCGAATTTGGTTTCAGAATAAAAGGTTGGCACGAAAACGGGTTAATATTGATTTCTCATAGTAGATAAATAATAATTAGTATCATTGAATCTAATTGATTTCTGTTCAGGGGTAAGGACAAAAAGACGCAAATTCTTTTGAACAGACGGACCCAGGCTGAAGAAAAGGTGTGTTTTTAATTTATTTTAATTTATTTATATACTTTACTAAGTTATTCATTAAGTAATTGGCAGACCTGGCCAAATTATTAATTGACAATTACTTCATTCAAGAAATGTAATTGTAATTTGTAATTGAACTAAATGTAATTGATAATTTGTAATTTGTAATTGCACATTTAGGCATGATGTAATTGTAATTCAATTACCTCTTCAATTACAATTACTAAATAGTAAATCACCATCTATCGTGAGTAGAACAAATCAGAATTCAGAGTATTTGTTCAATTTGTCGTACTTTCATACTTGAACATTTCACTGCCTTTCACTTTTTGGATTAAAATAAATATTCTTTCGCATTCGCAAATTTTTTAAATACATTAGAATTCATTACTAGGGTGTATTTTCATGCATAATAATTTCATATATGCATGAAAGTAAACAAGTGCTACTAATTACGCAATTGAATTATAAGACAAATTACTATAATTATAATTGAGATTTTTTAAGTCAACATGTATCATTTAATATTCAAATAGTTTCAATACTGGTTCACTTTGGTTGAATAATATGCATACTGATAAATGCTTTTACTAGAAAAATTTGCCTTGTAAATTATTTTTTCTAGGTGGAAATTTTGATGTAAAGGCATTTACATTGTTAAAAGCGAACAAGTATTGAAATTATTTGACTATTAAATGATGAATTTTCATTTAAAGAATATCAAATGTAATTGTAATTTGTGATATAATTCAATTACGTAGTTTGTAATTTGTAATTGTAATTGAGGCGAATTTTTGTTTAGAGAAGTAATTGTAATTTGTAATTAGTAATTGAGTTTTCCTGAGTAATTGTAATTTGTAATTGTAATTGAAGCAATGTTGTGATTTAATTGTAATTTGTAATTTGACTTCCAAGTAATTTGGCCATCTCTGGCAATTGGATTATTCATTGAAGCCAGTCTAGAAGAAAAAAAAGATTTTGCAAAACTAAGAATGCGATTACGGTCGCTCCGATTTTGATTAAACAAGGATAATTATGTAGCCTTAGATAAATAGTTCGCCACGTTTTTCAGGAATTTTCATCATGTTCACCTTAGGCTAAATTATAATAAAAGACATAAGCTAGAATTTACATTTCTCTCGTGAAAGCTAGGAAAATGAAAAATCTCACTTACGGATCCCCTCATAATTTCGTTCGAACTGAGAATGAGCATTACGAAATATTCTAACCCACGAGTTTAATGATTTATCCAAGGCTACATAATTATCGTGATTTAACAATAACCGGAGCGAGACTGCTGGTGTCATTGCATTTTTTTTACCAAAATGTATTCGAAAAATGGTAAATTTTCACTACTTTTTATCCCCCAATTTTATCTTCCATCCCTCACACACATGGTTTCTTATGTGGCTTGAAATTTATGTATCCTCGTTTGTTGAGATGCTAATGGCACTTGGTTTAAGTTTATCTGCGAAATCGACTAATTTGATGGCCGTGATAACTTAAAATTTGAAATCCTTCCCATTTCTTAACGATAATATTAAACGATTATACCAATTATTTTATTAGTTGGTACATCTGTACATATTTATTTTGTCATAGAAAATTCAGAATTTAACTGGAGCTGAAACCAGTGAGAGCGAAGCCAAAGCTGATCTCGAACAAAGTGAGGATTTCGTGCCATGGCATCAACGAGACATGCACAGCTGGATTTGGCCGAAATAAATCCTAATCTCATTCCCATTCATTTACTCAAATATTATCCATTGCGTGATGGTAAAATGGATCCATTTTACTCGAGTGTCAAGTTTCGAGTTGGTAGATGCTACTGGGTTTAGAATCTGTCAAATCTAAATTCCTAATACAATTAAATAGATAATTCATTATTTCACATTCAGTTTGACTAAATGTGAAAAACCTAATATAAATATACATACTTACATATTTAGATATCTTGTCAACTTCAAGCGTTTAAATTTTGGGGTTATTTGATTTTAACGCTGTGTAATCCTTTCCAGTTTTTGCGTAATGAAACTCCTATTATGTATCCTATTTATGAACAAGAATTTCATCGGATTGACTTTATAAATTTTTACGAACAGCATCTGTCAGACGGTAGACGAAATTATTTCAATGCGCATAAATATGTAAGGAATTTATTTCCTTAACAGTGTTATAATCTATAATGCGAATTTAATCAAGAATGGACACCCACATAGAAAAGTTTCATAAATTCGACGTAAAAGATTAATTCAAGAACCGGAACAAATTCTAATATGAACAAGAATATTTAGGATATTATTTGCTTTTCAGGTTTCGAATACTCGCGAACAAAGTGTGTTGAATATTATATGTATTAAATTTAATATACAGGATATGTATTTAGTCTAGATTAAATATACAGTATTTAATATGTTCATATTGTATTGCATATTATACTTTAAAATTCCAATCGATGTGGTGTTGTTATCGATTTCCAAGTGAATAAAGTAAATTATTTAAAAGAGTTGGACAGGTGAATATTTTAACATTCGAGAGGATAGTTTATGTTTTTGGCTCATAAATATCATTTTTCGAATATTTTAACACAACCATACATACACGAAAATGGGAAACTAAATTTTTTTACCAAATCAAAAACAACTTGAACAATTGACTTATGTATAATTTCATTGGGAACATTGATAAATTTAACCTGTAAAATTTCGATATCATCTGGACTTACCATGATTTGAAGGAATGTTGCACTTAAGTACTTTCCACAATTTTATCATCACACAAACAATTCGATACATCGTCAATGTTTAAAAAAAGAGTTAAGAATCAATCGTCAAAGTTGTATTTATTTTAATAAAACCTTCAATAGTTTCCATTTTTGTGCTTGGTTGTTTTAAAAGGTTCGAATAATTTTGTGCCGAAGCCAAAAACACGCAATAAAATGGTTTTTTTATGATTCACAAGAATGTCAAATGAAATATTTAGGACCTGTCCAACATATTTAAATTATTCAGTTAAATATTCTTGGAAATCAAACTCATCCGATAATATGATATCGACCGCACTCTTAAACATAATGCTATCCATTTGAAAAATTATTGCACTATAATTTCTGTGGTAATAAAGCCATGTATACTACAACATGAGTAAGCCGTTCTCCTTAATAAGTGGACGCCACATACTTTGGATTATATATATATGCATATTTTGCTTTATCTAGAATTACTTAGAACGAAAGAGTAACTCAATTTTAGACTGTGCATCTGCAACACGCTATTATTCTTGCATAATCTGACGTTTCATGTTTAGTATTAATCCAGAATTTTTCATATAGTTACATGTTTTCATACCAGTCCGTCAACGGATGCAAGAATCACCAACTAAAAGTTAAAAGTATATACAACTCCAAAACCCAACTTAAACGTGATATTAAAAGTACTGGTCGACACACAAATTCCGAGGACTATATTAGTTTCGAAACCTAGATTTTTTTGCGATAATCCCACCCAGCTAACATAAGGTTTAATCGTAAACATTTGTCGCTACACAATATTGAAATGGGGAAGCTACTTGTTGTTATTTTCCAAGCAATAAAATTGCTCGGAGCAACTCACACAGACAATGATTTGGCCGGCATTCCTATCACTAATTTAGAATCATACTTAGATATATTTCAACCTTGCGTCGTTCATTTAATTAATTACAATTACAATCACATTGAGTCCACTTCAACCCCAATAATATTATCCCGGCATGAACCAGTGCCTTACAATTATTTATCTGCGCGTAATGCACACGAGATACCGCCATCTTATTTTTTCCTAACAATCAACGGCTCCACACCTTTCAGATATCAGGAAAAAGGTGCAACTCAATCTGCAATGGACGGCAAACCGTCATTCCCCATAATATTTAAAACCCAACAAAAGAACTGGAATTGTCTCACAAGACTTTACTTATTCCCAAACTCACTAAAGTGGGAGTACCCCGAACTAGTTGAGGAAACATTTGCTAAATCTGGAAGGAAATGATCCTACACATTAAATTCTTATCCAAGGAAGGGATACCACATCCTTGTAAAACTGATGGGCGGTTTCTCTACAAATGTTTTCGAGTCCGCCTGGAATCTAGAAATGAATAATTTACTTAAGAATAACGACATGATCGACCTTATCGTCCTAAACTGCAAAACGATATCTTCGCACGATATCTTCGCTGATCAAGTTGAAGCCACAAGAATAACAGGAATAATTGTAGTGGAATTATTGCTTTGCTGTAGACATTGTAATCCATCTGTTAGAATATTTGTAACGTATAGCGGTGATTCATTTGTTCCTAGCTTTACTAGTTTAGTTGATGTTGTCGAGACACAATTTAACAGAATTCATAATCGGGCAGATATTTATATCCACATACCCCGCTCACCATATACTCCCGGATTTCCTAAGATTAGAGCAGTTTTAAACCATGAAAGATTATCGGCAATCAGTTCGATTGATTATATCGTTCAGCTTTGTAAGGCTACCGTGAGTGATTTCATATTATCCATCTTACTAAAGGAGGTAAACGCGAGTGTCAAGTATATTTCAAGCGCCAATTTACCGGATAGTATTTTTGCAAACCTACGTGCATCAGTGGATACTGAATGCACAGAGGACTATAGAATTGCTAAGAGAATTGACAAATACAGTTTCATTTCCTGTGGGAGAAATTACAATATCAAAATTTCCCTCTTGAAATTCTTTCTTGCATTTGATGTAACAACTTGGACAGCAATTTTGATTGGAAACACTTTGGTTGGGGTATTTTTATTTCTTTGTGCTGAAAAAGTTTCGTATTTCGAAGTATTTTTTGTGTTTCAACTGCAAATTAAGCAAGGTTGTAATATATTGAGTCGTTTAAGTTTAAAACTAAAAATTGCAACTGCTGGGATAGTTCTAGGTTCCATGGTGCTTGCGAACGCATTTAAAGGTGATAACGTTAAAAACATTGTTGCTACTGCTTCAAGTAAATCATATTTGTATTTTGACCAAATATTAGATGATAAGACAAATCGTAAAATATATACCCAATTGATTAAAGTAAGAGTTCCAACCCCTGCCTGGGTTCTGGAGTTTAATTCGCTCCTATTCGGGCAGGGTATTCCGATCTGGCTTTTAATGGGTTTTAACGGGTTGTAAATGAATAAAACCCACTGGGTTTTACCATGTTAAGTGGGTTTTATTTGGGTTTTAATGGGTTTTATTGGGTTTTAATCGAGTTTTACCTTAAAACTATATTCTAAAAGTTAAATATATCTCCTATACGTTAGAAGACGTTATCTCAATTCATTCTAAAGCAGTTTATTTCATTACTATCATAATATATGAAAATTCGGAACAAAGCAACAATTGACTCCATTCTTTAGCATCACAGATTTCAAGTGTTGTAAAACACAAATAATTTCCGAATAGATACAAATTCCGAAATAATTTTTGTTAAATTATTACTTAAAACTATCAAAACCCAATAAAACCCATTTAAACCCAATAAAACCCAATAAAACCCAAATAAAACCCAATTAACATGGTAAAACCCATTAAAACCCATGGGTTTTATAATTTTTTATTAAAACCCTGGGTTTTTCCGAACCCTGTTTCGGGTCGCTCGGCCCAACCACTACACTTGCATCAGACATCTCGGTAAAAAGTTATGATGCGGCAATTTCCACCTTGAGGAATGGAGGTGTGAGCCGCGATTATGAATTTCTAGACCAGATAAGTAAATCAACGGATGGATCGTGCCCAAATGTAGCACGTTTGGGATGGATTGCGAAACTGGAAGAAATTAAAGTAAAGCTAAAAACTTTGCACAATTTACGGAGTGACTGGACAATTGGTAGAGAATATCTATTCACGAAAATTTATGGTTGGAAATTTTATCATGTTTCAGATAAAAGAGTGTCAAAAAGAATTCAAGATATTGTCCAGTTTGGATTTTTAGATAAATTTATCTGGTATGAAAATATGACGAGATGGTATACAAACAGGAATAAAATAATCCATCATCGAAACCAAGGAGATGTCACAAGATAAATCATTGCATGTTGTTGATGACACAAACGAAGTTAAAGGGATAAAATTAGATTCTAATCTTAAAAGTATTTTTATATATTTTGCAGTTACAAATATATCACTTTTCTCAATAATTCTGGTGGAAAATATTTACTATAATTCTACTTATATCTGGAATCTGATAATGGTTGTATTGCATCCAGCTATCCGACGGATTTTCAAATCCATATCGTCATTCAAAATATTTAGGTGAATGAACTTCAAGCCATGTTTGAAGGATAATCAGCTACAATGCCGGTTAGTTGCTGGGGGACAACATCGATAACAGTACGTATTAACTTATAATTTATGGACCTTACATACATACATACATACATAGCGTACTATGTATATACATATTGCAGCCCATTTATTATAATTATATGTAAATTATCAAGTGCAATGTGGAAAGTCTTGTGCAATTATATATAAGGAGGCCTATTAGTTAATAAACATGTTGTGCATGAAGGATGAACGTATTTAAAAGTGCGATTTTGCTAACCATATTTATCCGGTAACGGATAATCCGAATCCGGATTTTAAACTTTGGAAAGAATTTGATTGCCTTGCAAGAGAGTAAATTGTACAATGAAACAAATACACTAAAATATATATCATGCATTTCAATTATTACGGTGTACACAGTTTGTGGAGGTGAGTCGAGTTTGGAGTTTTTTCGGGCTACCCCCAGCCCGCTCAGGCCCAAAGGGCTTTGGGCGAGCCGGGCTTAACTTTAATGTTGTAAGTTAAAAAATATAATCACTTTAAGGAAACATTTTTAAAAATCGGCCCATAATTTATTCATCCATTCATCTACTTGATGATTTTCGTAATGATATCGAATTAAAATATACTTGTCTGACGAGCAAGATTATCACCTCGTTAACCTTAACTGTGCAATAATGAGTGGGCCAATTTATCAACAAATATTTGAGGTCAAAGTTGAAACTATGGACGATTCTTACCAGCCAGAAGTAACCCCCCCCCCCTTTGTTTTCGAAGACAATAATCGCCCTTTTTCAACTTTGACCTAAAATATTTTGACACAATCCGATCATCGCAAAAACCGGTTCAAAAACTGATTGTTTTTATTGACATGGAATTTAAAAATTTCAACCAAATCGGAGAGTTATACTTCACACGATCGCATTGTTACTTACAATTGTTACTTAGAATTGCAAGATTACGAAAAGCGAGCGAAGGTGGTGGTCGATACCTGAAACCTTTCGCTACCTGAAAATTGTCATTTTAAGAATAGGGAGCATACACAAAGAATTCCGGCCGGATCCACAACTTATTTAATACGCAGTGACTCTCGTACAAGCATATGAAAATATATATGTATGTATTTCATCTCCCAAAAATTTTGGAAATATTTACTTTATCCACACAATTTATGCAGGTCCTCATCTGCACAAACAATAAAGGAAGATGAGCAATGTAGGATTACAAGATTGTAGCAAATGCTAAAATCACACTAACAATGGAGGTATCTCGACGTTTGCTCACATATGTGGACCAAAGTAGTGTCAACCTATCAGAATTGAATACAATTTGCAAATGTTATTATCTGCCAATCCGCGGAGATATTTGCATCCGCATATGAAGTAATGCCTTGCAAATTTAGGAAGTGTAAAATTAGTCAATTCTGCGCCGATTTCATGAAAATATTTCCGCCAAACCTGCACATTGACGGATAGTGCCATTTGTAAATTTGATAGGTAATTAACAGGTTTGTGATCGGCTGAAACTACCTTGGTCCAAATTTAGGGAGCAAGATTTCCAGTGTTACAAAAACGAGACAAAATTAGCTTCTTTCCGAGAAACTACATATGCCATACAATAACAGCTTATCGAAGTTAAGGATATTCAGGAATTATTCTACGATTTACACACTTAATTAGGAATTCACATAATATGAATCATATTGCATGTACATAAATATTTTCAAGAATTTATTATTGATTTCCAAGAGTACATACCTATGTATTAAAGTAATGAATTATTTAAGAAGGATTGGTTTTATTGCATTTGTTTGGCTAATAAATATTCGAATATTTTAAAATAGCTCCAAGCTAAAATCGGATACTAATTTTTTTATAAATCAAACACTACTTGAAAAATTGACCTCTAGTTTCCTTTGGAACATAGATTTCTTTGTATTAAGTAAAAAATCTCGAAATTACTTTGCTTTAGTACGAGTCATTGGGGTATTACATCTAATCCAAGTTGTCTCTGTTTTAAAATATTTGGTTTCTCGTTTTTAGTGTGGGCATGTTTTAAAATATTCGAATCCTAGTGTACATAAGCCAAAGACACGCAATAAAATAGCCTCCTTTAGATGCTCTAGAATGTCTAATGGAATATGTAGGACCTGGGCAACGCATTTAAATTATTCAGTTAAAAACCCTTAGAAATCAAGCCAACAAATAATATTGACCACACTCTTAAACAAAGTGTTGCCCTTTTGAAAACTAAATGCGCTCTTAATTCTATATACAAATTATACCAAGTTAAGGGTAAACTGTTCTCCTTTACAAACTAAAGTTACTCCGGATTTAATAATCTTTCCTCTGTGTATACACAGAGGAATATATAGGTATATATTCCCTAAAAATAATTGTTGGGTGACGATTCCCCGTACCTTTTTGAGATTGGCGCTCCTCAAATTTGTCAGATATTTGTGATTTTAGGGACCTTTGCAACTATAAAAAATTCTAATGTTCTTCATTTGTGGGAGGTTAATTTGAGATAATTCAAATTTTCTTCAGATTTTTATCCAATTTATGAAAAATGCAAGAAAAATCTTGAGTTCCAGGGAATCGTAACATTTGTCGAGTAGGGTACCGGGGAACCGACACCCACTAAATCCTGCGACAAGTGGGTTGCGTTTCCCTGTAACTTGCATAACTAAAAAGACCAGGGAATCGGAACTTTTGGGTGACGTTTCCCAGGTACTAAATTCCAATTCCCCGGCACTTGAACCAGACTGACGGAGATCGATAAGAGTACTATTTTCTTTGATCCCACGTTTCTCTTCAACCCCAGCAAGCAGCTCCTGGTCGTATGTAACCTCGTATGTCATCTATTAAACAAAATATAATTCGTCAAACATGGTACAAGGGGCCAAGGGATATGATCATGATGAAGGGTGCCTTTAACCTTTTGTCGTGGTGTGTGCCATACTTCCAGAGTTTTAATAGGACATGACGTTGCCCTTAAGCCTGTGTGAAATTGACCCATCATTCCTTCCTTGCGGGCTACTTAACCCTGCCAAATTGTGCTGACACGACTTTGAGGTTAATACCATTCGAAGGACACGAAAAGTGAGTGAAGCATGAAGTAACTTTTTTCAGCACCTGAAAAAGGTACTTTACACAATAGGGACAAGGCACAAAGGGTGTAACATGTACCTTGAAGACATGTTTCCCAAAAATTGTAAATACTTTCTCCACAAAATTTATGCAGGCCCCCCTCTGCCGATTGGCAAACAATGAAGGCAGATATATGTACATTGTGGTGAATTTGTGTATCTATCTCAGTTTCTGTCCAAGCTTTGATAGACTCTTGAGCACTAAGATTGTGGGGACGTTTTTAGCAAATAAATTCACAAAAAAGAAGGTAAGATAATAATTGAGATTTAGAAATATTACACATGTATAGTACTTGGGTAAGGAATGTCATTATTCCGACACGGGTAGATTTCTAAGAATCAGATTGTTAGTTAAATTACCATAAAATTAATGACGATGGGCGACCTGTTCAAATTTTGTTTTCATTCAAAAGTCAGTCATCCAAATTTCCGACTGAAGGATATCATTCATATTCCGTCATTTTCTTGGAAACTCATTTCAATTAAATTTTTCCCACTTCGCCCCATGTATTAAACAGAAGGTGAAAATGAAAGGAGTGAAAAATCATTTCATTCACAATCATTCATCTGAAATGACCGAATCTTTCAGTTATACTCATTCAAATGACAGAAAACTAATTTTGATTCACTGTCGTGCACTATCATAGTCAGTCAAATGAATGAAAGGGGACAGGTATGCGTCTTACAAGCGAGATGCACACAATTATGCAGCATGTTACTTTCCGTTGAGGGGAGAGTCCACAAATGCATCTACCTTATAATTGTATCACCTTGGGAATGAATTCATACCTGTTCAAAAACACCTTTTGTATTCAAAAGTCAGTCATCCCCATTTCTGATTGAAAAGTTTCACTCCTATTCAGTCAAGTTCTTTCAAACTTACTTCATTTCACTTCATCGGTTCTTCATTCCCTCCATGGATGAAGCATACATTTGGTATGGACGACGTGAGAAATTCCTTTATTCACAAACATTCATCTGAAATAACGGAATCTTTCAGCCATTTTCATTCACGCAACAGGGAATTCATTTTAATTCATTTTCATAATCACTCAAATGAATGAAGGTGAACAGGTATGCATGAATTACAAACAACCCCGTCTCCTGCATAAATTACCCGTTCCCCAAGATTTGTACATTTATACCTTTACGTTTCATAAAAAGTGGTTCAAATTTATTCTCCAGGTTCCAGGTACCCGAAACCCGAAATGCCAATTTTCGCTAGAGCTGGTCCTTCTCGCTGTGGCGACTTTCGCTGCCATAAAGTACGTAATTCGCGAGCTGGGGACCCTTGAAGCCGTCATCTCCGCGAGGCAGCAGCAGCCTTGGATCGTATTCACCATCTTGAAGTACTGCTATATGACTGCAGGTCCCACAATTATTGGAGCAATCTTGATGATGATTTGTGATATTTGGGCTACACCGGGCATGAGGCTAAATAAGATTGACGACGCCTTCTTAGTTCGCTCTGCGTAGATGGGACATATTGAGTTTCTTTGTCTACTAATGAGTTTTTTTGCACCAAGGCATCCTAGTTAAATAGGATAGGAATACAATGGAATAAATACAATAGAATAGAATAGGTAGAATATAAATATAGATTACACTCTTAGAAATTGGGTTACTATTATAACCAAACTGTAAACATATGTGACGCTACCGCCGTGGATATAAATTTGTAGATTTAATTTTTGTTCAAATTTTTCTTGATTGAAAGATTTTTTGAAAAAATAAATACATTATCTCAATATCGTTTTAAGTCATGGTTGGGTTGGATCTGAGGGGGTTACATTTTTCAAAATGCTTGCCTCCACCGTCACTGGTACATAACTACATATATAACTAGTAGTTATTAACTACATATTTACATGCATAACACCGGACATTTCCATGTAGACTGTAACGAAAAATGTGGTTCTCATCAAACAAACTATCGCAATATCCAAATCTGGTAGGAAATTATTAAGAAATCAATACCACCACGTATATAGAATGTGTCCTAACCGATAAAATATTCAGAACCCGGTGTCACTCAAATAAATGACACATGATCCTTTCGTTTTCTTTTGGGTCCCTTACAGCTTTTCCGTAGGTGGTCGCTCCACCTCACAATGCGATGGTGTGAAGCGTAACCCTCCGATTTGGTTGAAATTTCGAAATTATGTGATCCATGTCAAAACAAGCAACGTTTCTTCATGCAGTTTGTGCTGTGTTCAAAATTTGTCAAAATAATTGAGGTCAAAGTTGAGAAACGGGCGAATTTTACCAGGCGGAGGAAGCAAACTCAGCTTCCATTCTCTTCGCGTACTAAAAATTTCACATTTTTCAACTTTAACCTAAAATATTTTGACAAATTCTGACTATCGCACAAACTGCGTGAAGAAACGTTGGTTGTATTGACATGGACCACATAATTTCGAAATTTCAACCAAATCGGAGGGTTACACTTCATACCATCGCATTGTCAGTACTGCATTAGTATTACATACGTACATATCACATTATTTGGATTATTTATTAATAGATCAGGAACAATTCATTGATTTATAATCATTAATTCTTTACTAATTCTATAAGCTGGTGAACTGTGCAAGATTGGTGGACGGTAACACTGAGGTTAATAGCATTGCAAAGATATGTACAAACATGTTGCGAAGCCTGGGGGTCCTAGTGAACTACCTGAAAAAGGTACTTTTCAAAACACGGGGCACCCACAAAGGATTCCGGATCCCCAAACTATGTATTAACGTATGAAAATATCTCCAAACAAAATTGAAAATTCTTTGTCCACATCATTTATGTAGGTCCCCATCTGCAGGGTTACATATGTACAAATAAGAAAGACAGATGTACATATATACTACACATGTGTATAAATTGTAGTGAATTTATCTCCTCAGTTTATGTTCAAACTTTGGTACATAGAAATATGAAGATTTTCAGGAAATTTTCCATAAATAAATAAGTAAAAATAAATTTACAAAAAAAGTAAGACATATGTTCTTTTCGAAACTTTATTTATACAATGAACGTAACCATTCACACGAGTTCCATGCACGGATCAGATTGTTAAGTAAATCAAGGAGCAAATACATACGTACGTAAAATTAACCACAACACAAAATTACAAGCGAGATACACACATTTGCATAATATTTTATTTTTCGTTACGGATCAGGTAAGCAAATGCGTCTAGAAGAATAGATAATTATCACCCGACACCAAAACTGCTGTAAAACCATCAATTTTTATGAAATATAGTTTATAACATTGATCGTCTTGCGGAAATTTAAACAACGAAAAGTCCAATGATTTTTCTCGTCAAAAACTGGGAACCATGTAGCTGAAATAAATCTAGTCTTTTATACTAAGAAATCATGAAAATGAACGAATGTCTAACTTTATTCTCTAGGTTATCCCTGTAACCCGGAAACTTAGGAATGGAGAACAAGTTCCATATTTCCGTAATTCTGGCCTTCTTGTTCCTGGCAAGTTGGGTGGCCATGATGCACATACTTCTTGAGCTGAGGACGTTTAAAGACGATTTGAACCTTTCTGAGAATCCGGAGCAGTTCCGTGAAATTTTTACATTGCTTAGAATTTACGAGTATTTGATTATTACGAATTATCTCACAGCCATGGGCATAATTTTAATAACCGTTTACCAAATTTGGACTGAACCTGGTGCTGGGCAAGATGAGATGGACGACAACTTATTTGAACGTATCCAACAAACAATGAGGACAATATTCATCCTTTCATCGCATCCTTAGTACATATATTCTTCGTATTGTAAAATAACACTTATGAACGAGATTTTATGACATTTTACTTGACAATTTTACTTTTAAGAGTCTGCACTTGTTATGTAGATTAATGTTTCAAAGATGTAAATATAAATATACTTGTTTCAAGTAAAAATATGAATTTTGCTAATACATAATTTCTGTATTCATCCACTCATTCATTTGACGACTTGCATGGCTTAACATCGACTTTCAGTACTTGTCTTTTTAAATTTTTTGTATTTTTAAAATTTAAAATTCTGAATGAGCATTGTTGCATTAATCAACAAAGCAAATTATGGCTGCAAAATAATCATCAAAAAAGTTGAGTTTGATATTGGAAATAAGAAAGCAACTATCTGGGAGTACAATGGTGAAAGAAATTTCAAAATCGGAGTAAAATTGGATTTTTGGCGTGGATTTGAATGAGTGAAAGCTGGAGTGAAGGCAATTTTTGGGCACCTTTGAGTGGGTGTGGCGGCCGCAAACGTGGCCATGGAATCAAACCACTTCAGGGTTGTTGTACATTCATGGGACACTACAACATATCCAAAGGACATCGAGATCCGGGAGTTGATAGTACACAACCTCCCCTCCTAAGCAGACTTACCCCTCTGCATAATAAAAAAAATAGCTGCACATACATTTCCAATTTTTTTTTTCTAAAAATTTTTAAAAGAATGCAGTCCGTTATTTCCGCCGTTCTGGGTGTGACATATCTCACCACAGGGATGAACGGACAGACCGACGTTATCACTGGAGCAATTGGTTGGGTAAGGTTGCAAACGTGTGATTTATTTAAAAATAGATTTAACACTAACCAAAAATCCCTTGCTTCTAGGGGTTCCAGTCCCGGGATTTTTCGGGATTTTATTCCCGGGAATTCCCGGGAAACGGGATCCCGAAATCCCGGGATTTGAAGAACTGAAATCCCGGGATTTCGGGATTTTTCAATTTGTCATTCAGAATTGAAAATTACTTATAATTCATTATTTTAATAGCGGTTTTACATAATTTTAGGTTATATGATTAGTAAGAAAAAGTCTCGATGAGCACAACCAGGCAAGATTGATCCTGAACTCGAAAATTTAAATTTTAAGCAATATTAGTGGCCACATCTAACTCGTACATTTATCTAAATTTCAAAATCTGCAAGTAACATTTGTAATACAAGATGAAACCATAAATTTTCTAATCTCGATGTCAAATTATAACTTGAAGGAACAAATAAACCTTATTTTCGGTATAACTATAGAATCTGAAATCAGTTGTGATCAAAAATGCTATCATGTTAGAAGTAATATAAGGCTGCATGAAGGGCATTTTGAACGTGGTACATATACTTATTTAAATTTGAAATTTTTGAATTGCCAACTTCCTTGCCTAATTGAAGTTTCTGAATATTAATTTTAATGCAATTTAGGCAAATTAATATTGATATTTGATAAACGTGAATTTATGCATTTCGGGTTAACACGCTGGCAAATCCTTGATTAATTAGTTAAGTTTTCTGGAATGAAATTATCGAACTCTTTCCTCACAGCTCTCCAAAATAGTGAACGGAAATTGGGCTTCCACAATACATCGAATCTTTAAATTTGCCATAGCAGGCAAAACAATATAATCACTAATTTGTATTTCTATCGTACATATGTATGTATTTTTAAAATACTATTTTGTGTAGGCCAGAAAATAGCGTACTGTATGTATACTTATGCAGGCACAGATCCCAAAAACACAGAAGTAGGTATTATAAATATGCCCAGTCTCGGTACTTTTTAGAGCCATGTACCTTTTTGTATACCCGAATTTGACTAATTTCAAGTTATAAGGTTATATTTAAATTTCGGGAAAAATTCCCGGGATTTCCCGGGATTTTTCACGGCTAAAACCGGGATTCCCGATTCCCGGGATTTAAAAAATCGTCCGGGATTGGGATCCCTACTTGCTTCCAGTGTCTTCGTGGAAACTACGATTGGAACTGCGGCCATGTGTTGGATTCCGTGTTCGGATTGCATGGCAAGGTCGGCGTTTGTGTGAGGCATCCTATCCCCACTACGGAGGGCACGCATTTTTGCGAATGCTGGGATAAGGTAAATAATTACACTGAAAATGCAAGTCTTTTACGTGTAAAACTCACAATGGAGTTCTCCCTACGTATGCTCACAGATTTGGACCAAACTAGCGTCAATCGATCACAAATATGATTAGTGTGAAATTTGCAAATGGAACTATCTGCCAATACGCAGGTTTGGCGGAGATATTTGCATCCAAAGCGGGAAAAATGCGCCGGAAATTTGGAAAATGAAAAATTTGCCTCCCTTGGGGCTGCATTTTCTCCTCTTTTTATGCAAATATCTCCGCCAAATTTGAGCATTGGGAGGTAGCGTCATTTGCAAATTTCATACTAATTATATTTGCGATCGATTGACGCTAGTTTGGTCCAAATCGGTGAGCATACGTTGGGAGACCTCCATTGTCAGATCTCAATGGGACATATTTTATTTGATTCACCACAAAAAATAAGCATACCCGTACATATTTTCGCATTTTTTCTAATGCGCTGATTTGAGCGCTTAGCGCGAATTTTAAACTGTTTTCCACCAGTAAAAGCCTGGGTTTTTAAAAATCCCGTAAATTTTCGAATTTTAGAGCGAATCCAATAATTGGAAACCATGTCGGTTTAGAATGATTTAACTGACTTAGGAAAATTCCAAATGTCTTCATATTTGAATTTCAGAATTTTTTGTCAGTTTTGAAATATCTTAAACTCTTTCAAATTTTTAAATTTTCAAAGATTTTTTGTTCACCGCTGATAATACAGCGGTGAACTTAAACATAATGGCGCGAACTAGGTTTGGATAATCTCAGATCCCCTCCCCCTGTAACATAGATAATTACAATTACGTTGAAAGAAATATTTATGTATAAGACCCCGGTGCGCAGATAATGTCCGGGCGCGATGTATGTACATAAGGTCAACCTCCACAAACTTGAATCGCACTCGGCAATATTTAATATACTTTTCAGCGTAAAACCAATGGAACAATTGCCAGAAATTGAAAAATCTCAAAATTTCAGTATAAATACAGACAACCGCAATCTCCCAATTGCCATGATTTTTAATTTTTTTTTAGCTTTTTTTGTTATAAATTAGTTTGTCTGGTACCTACGTATCTAATTTTTTTAAAAATTAAACTGTCTTCTGAAGTGTACCAGAAACGTGGATTGTTCCTCTCTCGAATACACCTGTGACCGGATCAGCCCCCCAAGGATAGATTTCCCCAAGTGTAGCACGTCAAACAGCACTTGTGGTTGTTTTCACAGAAAGGTAAGAAATATTTACACTCTTGGAAATGGGGTGAAGATTATAACCACAAAGTAAACTTATATATGTGACTCTACCACCGTGATTTTAAATTTGTCACCGGGTTTTTGCCAGTTTCACCAACCTAGTTGGTACATATTAAATTGTCACCAGATCTAATAAATTTATAACCGAATGGTGACGAATTCATAGCCACGGCAGTAGAGTCATACACGTTTACTTTTTGGTTATAATCATAACCCCATTTCTAAGAGTGTACACAATTTTCACCTGTGAAAATACAATAGATTTTGGTTCACAGTGTTCTATCGACGATGACTGTGAGGATCTTCAAGGGAAATGCGGGATCGATGGGAAACCACCGAATGCAAAATGTATTTCTACGAGTTGTGAGTGTACGAATTAAATTAGCCAAATAATATTCAATCGTGTTCAAATTTTTATTGGTTTTTCACATAATTGAATGATATAACAAATAAATACATATATGTATCTATAAAATATTGCTCTATCAAAAAACCAGAATTGCGGCGAATCGAATTCTAGGGATTTAGAAATAATATCAAAATATCTCTGCCTGGAAAAATTTAAGTCTGGATTTGACATCGAGCTCACGGGTTTCATAGAACTCGGGGTAAAAACTGACACGGTACTACATAAAACTCAGAATGAATTTAGTTCTTGAAGGGTAGGACTCTCCACGAGTTTGAGACAACTCATTTGGCTCATAAGTTAAAGGGTTAGAGTGGAATTTGAGTTGAGACTATAACTCGACTTATTCCCCAATGAGAGGACAAGAATGAGTTTGAGTTACGGAAAATGGGTTAGGGTGCACTCATTCTACATACGTTGCCAGTTTGATCATTTAGAGATTTTTACATTGATTAAACTATTTTAAAAATATATTTTTCAGCGTTTAGTTGAGTTAGAGTCGACAATTTTTCTTTTCGAGTTGATTTGGTTTAACCCTCAACTCTTCAGTTAAACCTAACCCATTGGCAGTCCTACTAAAGGGTCACGTTATCTTTAAGCGAGAATATCTGGATTACGATTGAATCTGCAACATAAACAATTTTTTTAATTTAGTCGAGTGCCTTTCTACCTCTGTACGAACGAATATTCACACGTGTCAGGGATAAACCTTCCTGCAGATGGTTTATATAAACCAACAACTCCTCAACGAAGTTTGTTCACGAGTATTGCATTTCTAAAACCTCTATACATGTTTCAACGTTTAAATTTCTTGGATAAATTCCTGCCAAACAGTATAGGTTTCAATTATAACCGTTTCATGCCACTCAATCTTGAACAAGCCAAATTATTTATCATTTTATTCCAAACAATAACCCCTCCATGTCGCGCAGCTCATATTGACAATGATTCGACCAGAATACCTCTCACCAACCTGGACATATATTTAAACATGTTTCAACCCTAGGAAATTTTCTCTTGGTTTTTCCTCCAAGACCCAAAAAGCAAGGCGCTCGTGTGAACTTTGACTTCTAATATTTTTATTCAAAAAAGACATTCAACATAAAGATAAGGGTTATGTGGTTTCTAATTTTTAGCTTGATTTTTTGACATAACTCGCTAATAGATTCCGGTGTAGCTTGAATATGGTTCCATTGTTAGTGTAAAATAGTCAAATTAAGGTATTTCTAAGAAGCGTAACATAATGATTAAGAACGCGGTCGATATTGTGTTATTACTTGATTTCCAAGAGTATATATATTTGACTGAATTATTTAATAGAGTTGGACAGGTCTTGAATATTTCACTGGAGATTGGGGTGGATCATACATATATAAGAAGGATATTTTATTGCGTATGTATACAGCTGCTCATATACTTTACTCATGCCTGCAAATAATGATTTATATATGAATTAATATTTTAAAAAGCCCCATACAAAAATGGGAAACTAAATGTTTTGACAAATCAAGCAATTCATTCAATTTCGGGAAGATGGTGTCTTCGAGGAAATAGAGATCAAAAGTTCGAAAGAGATTTTGTAACCTGTTTTGAATATTTTATTTAATAACTACGTTACTTTAAAAAATCAGTCTGATCGTGTAATATGAGTTGAGTCATAAATATTTGAGTTGAGACGAATTTATGTAACTTGAACTGAATTAGAGTTCTACGATTTTTCTTAAGTTGAGTTGAGTTAACCATCAACTTAGCTAAATTTATCTCATTGGCAGTCCTACCAAAGGGTAAGGGTATCTTTAAGAGAGTGTATCGGGAACACGATTTTGTATCTGGAACAAAAACAATTTTTTTCATTTACTGAAGTGTTTTTCTCTCATTGTACGAAGGAATATGCACACGTGTCAAGTATAAACCCACCTTCAAAAGGTTTTTAGAAATCAACAACTCAACATGACTGGTTTGTTCAAGTTGTTGCATTTTTCAAACCTCTGGCACATTTCACTTATTTTAGAGGTTAAATTTCTTGGATAATTTCCTGCCAGACAAAATGCCACTACATTTTGAAAAAGCGAAATTATTTTTCCTTCTATTCCAAACAATGAACCCTGTCTGTGGAGCATCTCATTTTGACAATGATTTTACTACAATACCTTTCACTAACTTGGACTTATATTTAAATATCTTTCAACCTTGCGTCGTCCATTTAATTAATAACAATTACACTCATGTTCAATCCATCTCAACCCCAGTAATCTTATCTCGGCATGAACCTGTACGTTACGATTTTATCCAGATCAAGAGTGCCTCCAATGATGAACAGTTTCATTTCTTCCTAGCAATTAACGGCTCCACACCTTTCAAATATCAGGAAAAAGATGCAAGTCATTCTGAAATGGAAGGCAAACCCTCATGTCCCATAATATTTAAAACACAACAAAAGAATTGGAATTGTTTCACAAGATTTTATTTATTCCCAAATTCACCCACTTGGGAGTATCCCAAGCTTGATGAGGAAACATTTGCAACTTATGGTAGGACATATCCACTCGGGCTCAACTCATATCCGAGGAGGGGATACCAAATCCTGGTAAAATTGAACGACATGTGGTCTACAAATATTTTACAGTCTAGATGGAATTCAAGAATGAATGATTTCCTTAAATACAACGACATGTTGGACCTTATCATCCTAAACTGCAATACAATTTATTCTAAAACTGACAAATTTAAGACGACCGAAATAACTGGAATCGCTGTAATTGAATTATTGATGTGTTGTAAATACTGTAATCCATCTGGAAGAATATTTGTAAAGTATGGCGAAGATTCATTCGTTCCTAGCTTAGCAAGTTTGAATGATGTGATCGAGACCAAATTTAATAGAATACAAAATCGGGCAAATGTCAATGTCCACATGCCACACAGAATATATCAACCAAAATTACCCAGGCTTGTACCAGTTTTAAAGTTTGTAAGATTATCAGCCATCACTGCAACAGACAATATTGTTTTGCCTGGTCAGGCCACTATGAGTGATTTCATCTTGTCAATTTTACTAAAGGAGGTTAATGCCACTGCGCGTTATGTTCATGTAATTGGTAATGTAGTTGATACAGCTGGACGACCATTTGTGGATACTGCGTCCAAAGATGGCTACCGAATTGCCAGGAGTGTCGATAAGTATAGTTTTGTTTCCTGTGGGAGGGATTACAACATAAAAATTTCTCTGTTGAAATTATTTTTTGCATTTGATGCAGCAAGTTGGCTAGCAATTTTAATTTCAAACATTTTGGTTGGTCTATTTATATTTCTTTGCACAGACAATGCTTCACATTTCCATATATTTTTCGCATTTCAACTACAAATTGAGCAAGGTTCTAACAGGCTGGGTGGCTTAAGCGTAAAACTAATAATTGCAACTACTGGGATAGTTTTAGGGTCCATGGTGCTCACAAACGCATTTAGAGGCGATAACGTGAAAAATATTGTTGCTACGGCTTCAAGAAAACCGTTTTTGTATTTTGACCAAGTACTAGATAAGAAAAAGTATAAAATATTTAGTCATTCGATTGAAGTCAAAGCCCGGACTCCACTGAGATTAATTGAGTTTTCTGCACTCGCACAAGGTTTTCTCGGCACAACGACAGCGCTTGCGTCGGACGTCTCAGTAAAAAGGTACAACGCTATCCTGTCTAGATTGACGAATCGAGTTGTAGGCTATTCTAGAGATTTAGATCACACAATCGGTAAGTCAATAGATGGAACTTGCCCTACTGTTGCTATTCTCGGATTTGTTAGGACACTGGAAGATGTTAAAGTAACGCTAGAGGCTAAGCATACTCACCGAAACGAGTGGACAATTGGGCGAGAATACTTATTCATGCAAATCAGTGGCTGGAAATTTTTCAATGTTTTAGATTCAAGAGTGTCAAAACGAATTCAAGATATTCTCCAGTTTGGTTTCTTTACCAAATTTCTCTGGTATGAGAATATGACGAGATGGTATTCACACAGGAATAAAATAACCAATCAACGAAACCTGGCCAGGCATACGTCACAAAATAAATCACTACATGTTATGGGTGACGATACTGACGGAACTGACGAAGTGACAGGAATAAAATTGGATACTAACCTTAGAAGTATTTTCATATATTTTTCAATTTCAAATGCGTCTTTTTTCTTAATACTTTTGGTCGAACTTATTCATTATAATAAAGCTCACATCGATGTAGTACTGGTTATTTCGTATCTAGTCAAGCGAAGGATTTTCAAAATTATTTCGTTCTTCAAAAGGTTTAGGTTACTATGCTTCAAGCCCTGTTTATTGCACATTCGAGCTCCGCCAGAAACAGACCATATCGTATGTGGCGGAGTTCGATAGACTATGGAGTCGATTATTTATGAGGTATGGACCCGATCGAATCTATCATATCATTGTAGAATTACATATTGCAAATATAAATAAATCATTAAACTGAATTCGTTTGTTGATGCAAGTGAGATTTCCACATTAAGATTTTTATATTTTAATATTCACATTCCGCTCAGGAGACCTTCTCATACATGTATGTAAATAAGCTTGATTTGAAGCATTGCACGTCATAATGTGTATGTATTATAACTATAGAACACTATGGGATGAATTTATATAATTGAGCATAATTTAAAATTGTGCTCATTTTTAATTAAATTCAATCTCAGTATATGTACTCTCACAAATTTCTCTTATTGCTGTGCACCCCAGATTTGCATTTTTTCTCAAACTTACCCTCACTCATTACCTGCGGTAGCAAGCGAACTCACTAGATTTACAAATGAATGCATGGGATAACACAAGGAATATGAGTAAACATTTGTACCCATTCTGGAATTGTTCAAGTTGTTTTAGTTACTTTAATATCAATCAATTATCTCGCTAAATAAAGTCAGTAGAAATTATTCTTCACTTTACAAAATGTACCAAGTATAACCTGATTGCAGAGTTTTAAGTTGGGACCTTTGAACTCATCATAAAACTCGAACTTCTTCTTGTTCAAGTATCTCATTTCTTAATGGGTCGGGTTATACCCTCAACTCAAACTCACTAACTCATAGGTCAAATGACTTACCTCGAACTCATAGGCGGTCCTACATCTAAATAGTCATCAATTCATTGGGCATGCTTTTTGCAAGGTCTCACAAACGTGTGGGGATTGGGTAAACTTGTAGTAATCCTGTTGAAAATTATTACCAAATAAATACTGCGTTCCGAGTATATATATTACATAACATATTTATACCTGATTCAACCAAATTATTAAGAGTGGAGCTATGTATGTATGTATATGACATAAATATATACATTATATATCACACTAAATTTGAGCCATCATTTCTTCCTTAATAAGTGCATGAGCCGCCGAACTGTGCCACATTCTGGGGACAACATCATTGAGGTTAATACTTAGCATTGCAAGGATATAAGAATACTGATAGAAGCCGGAGGGTCGGTAGGAACTTTTCACTACCTGAAAAAGATCCTTTTCAGAATGGGAGGCATGCACAAAGGATTCCGGATCCTCAACTAGTTTAATACGGAATTTGACCTTTGCACAAGAATATAATAATGCCGAGTTCCTTAGAATGCTTTACCCACACAATTTATGCAGGTCCCCATCTTCAGGGTTATAAACAATAAGGGCAGATGCACGTCAGTTCTAGTGAGTTCATCTTTTTTTACTTTTCTTAGTTTCTCCGCAAACTTTGGTGAAATCATGAAGTTTTTAACTAGTGGAGAATATTTTTTGACCAATAAATTTGCAAAAAAGGTGAGATAATACATAAACATTTCGAAAACATACATTGTAAAGAATGTCATTATTCTTACACGGTTAGAGTTCCAGGTATTCGGTTGTCACTTCAATCACGGATCAAGTACACATAAAACTAATGACAAGATTTAAATTTTTAAAACCAATATACGCACATTTTTTTGCCATTGTGTTTACCGTTTAGGACAAAAGGTAAAAATATAATCAATAGATACGTACATTGTTTAACCACTTCGCCCCTATAACGACTATGTGGCGTATTTGACCTTTACGCCGAGTACGACCATGTGGCGTAAGTTCCCTTGGCACCGGAATACGACGATGTGTCGTATTGACCCTTGACAACGGATACGACTATGTGGCGTATTTTCCGTTCACACCGGCCTACGACTATGTGTTGTATCCGGAAAAAATTAGGTCATTGCCTCTCCAAGCAAAGCAAAGCAAGAGTTATGAGTCAACAACCCGCCCTTTAGGCGGGAAGATAAATTGTCTCTTAGGAAATAACATTAGAAAGGGATGCAAAATAAATTTATAGCCAAGTGGCTATATCTAGCCAACACGCCGAGTTGTGAAAACTGTTTTTTGCAGGGAAATTTCGACACCGATTTATTTCAACAACGCTTTACGATAAGATTAGAGAAATTGTTTTGCTCGCATTTAGCACAAACGGGCGTTTTGGGCGAGAAAACTAAAAGTTTGATGAATTGCATCATTGCATGGATTTAATTAATACCACAAATAATCTTGCCGGTAGGGTAAACTACGTCAAAATTAATGATTACGTATCGGGTGCCGCTGAAATATCTTTTGGGCGGGAAAATTAAAAATTGAGAGATTGCCAGGAATTAGTAGAATTTAATTTTCCCGCTTAAAATTGATTTCTATTCACCAGATGCGTCATAGTCTATTTTCGAGCAATTTCCTCTCACGGGATAATTATTCATTGTCATTGCTGTCTATTTAAAGTCATTGTAAGGATTTTTGGTTTTCCCGCCCAAAATCGGCTCCTAAGGTGCTTTAGGCGCTATAATCAATATTTGCGAGTTTACGTACTATTATGCAAGTATTACTCCATGCTTGTCTAACTTTTCATGCAATTACAATCATTTTTAAAATTCGGCGTGTTGGCTATTTTCGGCTATAAACATTGGTGGTTCGCCGCAACTCAAAAATGCAAATTACAACTCAAAATCCCTTCTTGAAAGGTTATTAACATCAATTTTCATAAAAAAGTGTCCAGAATAATTCCGGTGGGAACACCATTTTTTAATTCATAGCCCAGGAATTAACGTCATGCAGTAGATAAAAATTTCGGGGTCAAGGGAGGTAAAAATTCGCGGTTACTAGGGGTGAAAGGTATGAAAAAACTCATCTCCTAGGGTTGAAGTGGTGAATTACCTTGGGGACGAATTATACACGTTTGTCCCCTCCAGTCATTATCCCGACACCTAAATTTATGCAAAATTGCTGGGTTTATTTATTGCTGGGGAAAACTCGATGCTAAAGAATTTATTAATTTTGCTCCTCAAGTTCTTGCCAATACCGACCAATGTTAAAAAGTACAGATGATCTTTAAACTTTCATAAAAAAACTCTAAACTAACAATGCAAGTCTTTACGTATACAACTCTGATCTGGTTGGGACCAATTTTATTTTGTTCGCCACAAAAAATAAGCATACCCATATTTTTTCATTTTTCATAATGCCCTAATTTGAGCGCGAGGCGCGAATTTTAAAACATTTTTCAGCCAAAACCTCGGTTTTTAAGAATTCTGTAAATTTTCGAATTTCAGCGCGAATCCAAAAATTCCAAAACATGTCTCTTCAGAATGACTTACTTGACTTATGAAAAATCCACATGCGTTATTTTTCGAAAAATTAAAAATTTGAAAGAGTTGATAATTTTAATGGATTTCAAAAACTGGCAAAAAATTTGAAATTCAAATTTCCAGACAATTGGATTATTCGTAAGTCAGGTAAGTCATTCTGAAGAGACATGTTTTCGAATTTTTGGATTCGCGCTAAAATTCGAAAATTTATAGAATTTTAAAAAACCGAGGTTTTGGCTGAAAAATGTTTCAAAATTCGCGCCTCGCGCTCAAATTAGCGCATTATGAAAAATGAAAAAATACGGGTATGCTTATTTTTTGTGGTGAACAAAATAAAATTGGTCCCAACCGATCTGAGTTGTACACGTAAAAGACTTACATTGTAAGACACTGTTTGAAAAACACATAGTATCAAAAGCAGGAAATTTTACAGTAGTTATGAAATCAGTCCCATATCCAATACAAATTTTATGGAAAAAATATAAACTGTTGCTTGGTCTATAGACTTCTAATTTCCATAAAGTCTAGTGAAATTTGTATCAAAATTTGTTCCCCAGGTTGTTCCGAAACCCGGGAAGTTAGGAATGGAGACGAATTCGCTAGACTTGGCTGTCTGCATTGTGTCGATTTTGGGGACCTTGTACTGCATAATGCCACAGCTGAGGACGTTTAAAGCCGCCTTGAACCTTACGGCGGATCAGGAGCAGTTATGCAAAACTTTTACCTGGATTACAATTTCTGAGTACGTCGCAATGGCAGTATATATCGCAGTTGTGAGCGCAATATTGATGAAGATTTGCAGTCTTTGGGCTACACCTGGTACAGGGCAAGGTAAGATTGTACCCAACTTATCAGACGAACAATGTCTACATATGTGACACATGTTAAAAGATGAGTCTAAACAATCGTAGTTTTTGCGTTACATAATTTATGAACGGCGACTTGCTCGTGTATGTACAAAACCTACAACAAATCTGCAAATATGGAATACTTCTCACCTATGTAACAGTTAGACTAAAATGAGAGCATTCATTATTTAGTATTCAAAGCATGGTAAAATAAACCGTCATAAACGCACATAAGGAAGTAGCTTCAGTCTACTTCATCCCAACCGCTCCCATGACATCGCGGGAATACTTAATTTCGCTGCTTAATTTCGCTGCTTAATTTATAGATTCAATTTTTGAAAAATCTCATTTTGCCCCGACCACACCCCTTGGCGCCAAGGGGGTGTGGCACAACTAGGGAACATTTAATTTTGCTCTGTTGCATCTGTAGGTTTAATTGCACCAAAAATCTCATATTGCCCCCGACCACTCCCCCTGGCGCCAGTGGGGGTGGTCCGGTCAACCCCAAAAGTTGATAGGATCCTCTCCCTGGGGTCATATGTATAATGTCGAAAACCGATTTCGATTACCTGGATCCGTTCTCCCGTTATCCTGATGACAGACAGACGGACAGACGGACAAAGTCTTCGCATAAAGTAGCTGAAGCTACTTAATAACTTACGACACCTATGCACGAGATATTATCAAAACCAGGTTTCAAAGGCTACGGTTTTTAAGAAGCTTGCCTTCTCGTATTGTCTTCATAAACGATTTTACGATGTTAAGGATACGGACAAAGAACGAATACCCTCAATTTTGTGTATAACAAAGGTTATTATTACTCCAATAATTCGTATCTAACTAAATAAATTAAAAAATATATTTAATGGGGGTATTAATTACTTCTTCGTATATATCCTTAATATGTATGTATCGTAAAATAATTGATGAAGGTAAAACAAGGGGTCAGACTTCGTAAATAGATAATTGTGAAAAACGTGCACTTTGAACTCCAGATTAAATCCCAGTATAGTTTACCTCATATAGAATTCAGACTTCATGTACTTTCTAAACCTTATTTTTCGTAAACTACAGAATTTATTTTTTATTTCCAGACTTGTCCCCACCCAAAAAAGTTCCCAAGCTACGAGAACTAGGTTCAACCGAGCCAGGCAAACCGGCCAGAATCCGCACCCTTTTAAGCGAGAAACAAGTTCACACATTGCGCACCTGTTACGCCGCTAACCCGCGACCAGACGGTACACAAATATATTTTTAACGCGATTCAACTAAACCATTATATAATTTCATTTTTGAGTAAAAATGACATGATTTACAGCTTTGATGAAGGCACAATTGGTGGAAATGACTGGCCTAAGTGAACGTATAATTCGAATTTGGTTTCAGAACAAAAGGTTCAGAATAAAAGACGGGTTATTGAAATTTTGATTTTTCACAGTAATTATTAGGATCACTGAATCTAATTAATTTCTGTTCAGGGGTAAGGATAAGAAGAAGCATATTCTTCTGAAGAGAAAGACCCAGGCCGAAGAAAAGGTGCGTTTTTTTTTATTTAGGACTGAGGAGGGGAGCTTCACCACCTGCCCTTCTCGGATCTCGATGCCCTTTGGATATGTTGTAGGGTCCCATGAGTGAACAACAACCCTGAAGTGGTTTGACTCCATGGCCACATTTGCGCCCGCCACACCCACTCAAAGGTGCCAAAAACAGGAAAAAAAACATGTTTTCATGTGCTTCAAATGTCACCAAAAATCCAATTTTGCTTGGATTTTGATAAAATTTACATTTTTGTGATCCAAGATACTTGGGTGATCATACCCAGTAGATATCTCAACTTTTTTGAAATTTTGAATTTTTTCGACTAATCGTCAGCTCGAAAATTTCGAAAATTTCAAAAAAGTTGAGATTGCTATTGGATATTATCACACAAGTATCTGGGATCACAAAAATGTAACATTTATCAAAATCCGAGCAAAATTGGATTTTTGGTGGATTTTTGAAGTTGGTAACTTTTGTAGTTTTCATCCCTTTGAGTGGGTGTGGCGGGCGCAAATGTGGCCATGGAGTGAAACCACTTCAGGGTTTTAGTACACTCATGGGACCCTACCACATATCCAAAGGGCATCGAGATCTGAGAAGGGCAGGTGGTGAAGCTCTCCTCCTGAGTTTAACCCTGTCGGTGAAATGTCGTAAGGATAACTTTGAAATTTTGAAATGTTTTCCATTTCTTAACAACAATATCAAACGAGCATTTCAATCAATTTGAGTAAAGTCTATACATAAGATCGTACATATGAATTTATATTTTCTCAAAAAAATTAAGGATCTAATTGGAGCTGGAATTGTAACTGAGACCGGGGCCAGGGACGATCTCGAACAAAGTGAGCGTTTCGTAACATGGACGGACGAGAAACCGACAGCTGAATTTGGCCGAAACAAATCCTAATCTCAATCTCATTATTTCACTTAAACTCAAATAATGGTTCTTGAATAACGATAAAATTGACTCTTACGCCTAGAATTGGCTGATACTACATATTTCTAGTTACTTTTGCACTTAAGACATTACTAACTAAATCTATGCACAATTTAAATTTTGGGGGTATTTAATTTTGTTAACGCTGTGTAGTTCTTCCCAATCTTTGTATGTATAATGCAACTCTAATTACGGTGTTTAAGCAAGAAGAGTTCTTCAAATGGTGTGCATACATAATGAAACTTTGCGAAACGAAAGTTATAAACATCTCTCATACATATGTACGTAAACCAAATTATTTCAATTCGCATACATACATATGTAGGTAGGCAATTTACTTTGAAGTAAATTAACATTAATGAATATTAATTTTATATCTGTAATACCACATAATGCGAATTAACTCAACATTAGACACCCTCAAAGGTTTCATTTGATATCAAAAATAAATCTTGGAGACGATACAAATTCTAATATTGACAGGGAGATTTTAAATATTATTGTTTCTTCATTAGTTTTGAACAAAGTGTGTTGAATTTATTGTTAATAACCTAATAAAACGAATTACAATCCCTGATTCTTACTTTTAGGTTAGGCGGAAATATTTGCATCTGAACTGAAGAAAATGCCAGTAAATTTGGAAAGTGTAACGTTTGTCAACTTTGGGGCAGTTTAGTTCACTTGTTATGGAAATATCCAAGCTAAACCTAAGCATTGGTAGGCATTGTCATTCGCAAATATCAAACTAACCAAGTTTGTGATTGGTTGACACTTCTTCGATCCAGGCCTACGTTGGTACACTTCCATTGTTAGTAAACAAATTAAGTTTCTTTGTTACAAACTATGCCATCTATATAATAACAGCTTATCAAAGTTACCTATGCTCAGGATTTAATGTACATACAGTTTACCGAATACAGAATTCATATATATTGCTTGTCGTTTTCAAAAAGGGAGAAATATTTTTAAGATTCCGGTTCATGTCATGTAGCCATATTGTCGTTGATTTCTAAGGGTACTGAAATGAATTATTTAAAAGACTTGGATAGTTCATGCAAATTTCACTGGGTAGTACAAGATAGTACAAGTAGATAGTATTTTATTGCGTGTTTTGGGCTCAAAATTATTCAAATATTTTAATACAGTTTCACACATACACGGGAAACTAAATTTGTTTACTAAATCAAACACAACTTGAACAAAGGACATCTAATTTTTTTGAACATAATTTTATATTACGTATAAAATTTCGATATCACCTCGATTAACTATGAGTTGTATAAGTGTTATATATATACTCCGTACTAGTTTTAGTCAAATATTTGATTCCACATTTTTGGGTGGGGCTGTTTTAAAATATTCGAATAATTGTGTACATAAGCCAAAGACAGGCAATCAAATAGCCTTCTTATGATCCACTAGAATGTCAAGTGAAATATTCAGGACCAGTGCAACTCATTTAAATTATTCAGTTGGATACATATTCTTGCAAATCAAGCCAGTCCATGATATAATACCGACCATACTCTTAAACATAATGCTAACAATTTGAAAAGTAAATGCACTCTCAATTCTATGTTACATACATATTTATGTACATAATTATACAGAATCTAGAGCAAATCATAGTCCTTAGCAGATTAAAGTTCTCTGGTTTTAACATACTTCGCTCTCTCGATGTAAGTACATATGCATATAAAATTCTCGAAAGGGTAACATAATTTTTAAGAGTGTCCCTCTGCAACATTATTGCCAAATTTCAAACCTTCGTCCTGTTGATCTACGTCTGTTTCACATAAATTAAATTCTTTCTCAGACCAAAAAACAGAGGATGAATTAGAAATAGAAACTACAGTATGTAACTTATTTAATGCTACGATTTTCAATTTCAAATTCAACTTCAATTTTCCCAAGAACAGGTAGATATTTAAAAATTGTTTTCATACCAATTATTCACCATATATTGGACTATATTGAGGCAAATTTTCAGAGGAATGGAGATAAAACTGTTGAATCCACAAATATTTTAATGTCAAAATATTGCAAATTGCTTACGAACGCCTTTAAAGGTGATAACGTCAAAAATATTGTTGCAACTACTTCAAGCAAACCGTATTTGTATTTTGACAAAATATTAGATGATAAGAAAAATCGTAAAATATATTCGGAATGGATTGAACTCCAACATCCAAATCCTATGAGGCTTCTGGAAATTGGTGCACTCCAATTCGGGAAGCTCGGCCCCACCACCACAGTTGCGTCAGAAATGTCTGTGAAAAGTTATAATGCGGCAATTTCCAAATTGATGGATGGAGGTGTGAGCCCTGATGATAATTTTTTTTGATGAGATAAGTAAATCATCGGTTGGCTCTTGCCCAAATGTAGCAATTTTGGGATGGATTCAGGCACTGGAAAACATTAAAGTAAAGCTAAAAACTGCACAAGCTACGAATTGAGTGGACAATTGGGAGGGAATATTTATTTACGCGAAGTTATGCTTGGAAATTTTATCATGTTTTAGATAAAAGAGTGGCAAAACGAATTCAGGATATTGTCCAGTTTGGATTTTTAGACAAATTTATCTGGTATGAAAATATGACGAGATGGTATACAAACAGGAATAAAATAATCTATCATCGAAACCTAGCAAAGGAGATGTCACAAAATAAATCCCTACAAGATATAGATGATACTGATAGCTTAAACAAAGTAACAGGAATAAAATTAGATTCTAATCTTAGAAGCATTTTTATATATTTTGCAGTTACGAATATGTCACTTTTCTCAATACTTCTGGTGGAAGGTACTTGCTACAATGCTACTTATATCTGGAATCTGATATTGATTGTATTGCATCGAGTAATTCCACGGATTTTCAAATTTATATCGTCACTCAAGAGACTTAAGTTAATATGCTTCAAGCCATGTTTGAAGCACAATCGGCAACAATGCCGTTCAGTTCCAGGGGGACAACATAAATAAGAGTATGTATCTTATAATTTATGGATCTTATATTAACATGTACATAGCCTATTATATACATACATATTGCAGCCCACTTATTATAAATACATGTAAATTATTAAGTATAATTGAGAAAGTCTTATGTAATTAGAGATAAGGCTTATTATTTAATAAACATATTGTACATGAAGGAGGAAAACAATTAAAAGTGTGATTTTAATGTCCATATCTATCCGACAACAGAAAACCGAGATACGGATGAAACTTTGGAAAGGATTTGACAGCCCTGCATGATAGTAAATTATTAAATGAACCAAAGTAACTCAAATATACTCCACATATTTCAATTGTTACTATATACACGATTTGCAGAGGTTAGTCGGTTTTGGGCTTTTTCCGGAGTAGCCCGAGCCCGCTACAATATACTTGTCTGAGGAGCAAGATAACAGTGTAACATGATAACAATTTTCTGCTAATAACATATTTGAATAAAACTAAGTAGCACATGAATCTGTATGTGTAAAATTAATACAATGTGAAACTGCTTACAGGCCAGATACACACATTTTTCCAGTGTTTTAGTTTCCGTCGGGGATGAATTAGACATATTTGCGTACTGCATAAATTTCGCCGAGACAAAAATTCCTCATAATTAGCCGAATTTATTTTCCATAAATTTAGTGGAAACCTAACTCACAAAAAAAGTCGATTTTAAAAATATTTATCTTCTCACATTTGGGAATTTTCTTTAAAACCTAGATTTTTCGTTTTCATTCACCAAAATTGGAAACCCTACAGCCGAAGTAAGTATTCAAAGTTTAATTGGTTATGCGCAATTATGTACCAAATCGGAATCATACATAAGAGAAATTTTGATTTACAAAATAAACAGTATGATAAAATTTTATTGGCTGTAATTTTCACATGGACATGAATGACAATATTTATTCTCCAGGTTGTCCCCGAAACTTGGGTATTCAGGAATGGAGCGAAATTACCATGTTTCGCTGGTATCGCATTTCGCGACCTGGGCGACCATGATGCACATACTACTTTGCCTGAGGACGTTTTCCGCCGCCTTGATATTTACCACGAATCAGTACAGAATTTGCGAAATGTTTGCATTTATCATAGTTTTCCAGTGCATCATCACGGGCAAGTAACTCATAGCTATTTGCGCATTCTTGATGGACATTTTCAAAGTTTTGGCTCCACCGGGTGCTTGGCAAGATGAGATGGAGGACAACTTATTTGAAAGATCTCGAACGAAAAATGAGGCTACTGTCCGTTATTTCTTCGCATCCTTAGTACAGATATTTTTCTTATCGTGAAATACCTTTTACGAGATTTTATAACGTTTTACTTTGCACTGCTACCTCATTCATTCATTTGACGACTTCTAAATATGCATGTTGATATCGAATCTGAGGATGAGTATATACTTGTCTGACGATCTACATCATCACCAGACTGCATTGGGAACGTCCATATATTACGTCATCATTGTAGGGGCTGGGTGGTTTAGGTCTTCGTATCTTTCCCATGTTAAACTTATGTATCCCTTGATGTATTCGTTGGGTGGGTGGGTACTAAAATCGAGACTTCTTGATGACGTACTATAAATATGGATGACCCCATTGTGAGTGCATAATGCTTATTTTTTAAATATATAAATATTTACTTATTTACTCCAAGACAAAGGTCAGAATCGCAATACCATTTGTTTTTACTTGTAATAGGCTTACTTGCAAACACAGAGTGTTGAATATTAAAACTATTAAATTTTATAATATGTACATACGTAAAGCCTATGTATTAATCGAGATTTGAATTGACTTTTTACCTAGTTATCTTGATCAATACTCTGAATTTTGCATAATAGCTCGAATGTATTAACTTTTCAAGAGGGTAGCAATATTTTTGAGAGAATTTGGTAGATCTTCTTTCCTTCTTGACTAGCAAGAATATTAAAGTGAATTATTTAGAAGACTTGGACATTTCATTAATATTTCACTGGGGATGCGCATGGATCGTGAGAAGCATATTTTATTGCGTGTTTTTTGTTCATATTCATAATTAATCGTAAATTTTGGGTAAGCCGTACACAAATGTATGTTTTTTACCAAATCATACCCAACGTGGAGAATTGTCTTCTAATTTCTTTAGAAACATTGATAAATTTGAATTGCAAAATTTAGATATCGTCCTGAATTACACTGAGTTGTAAATTAGAGTATTATATTTTAAGTAGTTTGCACAAGTACGTAAGAAATATTTAATGCAAGTGTATCATCCAATAAACAATTATTTATTTCGATACATCCTCAATGTTCCCAAAGAAGCAGGAAATAAGTCTTCTTTGTTTTAGGAAAACATTTGGTTTCCCCTTTTTGTGTAGAGTTGTTTTGAAAAACTCGAATAATGGTGTATGTACGTATCTATACATATCTTAGGATCGTGAAAATGGATCTGCCTAAAGGCAGCCCTAAAGAATCAACAAACTAACCACATACGTCAGTTAGTATGGCACTTCTGCAGAATTCCCGGCATGCCGAAGGACTTAAGGTGAGAAAAATGCGCATTTTAAACGGATGTTAGATTTTTGAGAATTTTTTGTACTGCAACACGAGGCATTGCATGAAACAAGGGAGAAGCAAATGATGGTATTCTACATAGTATTATTATTGGAACGAATTTTAGCTAACAACAACAATTGGCGAAATAACAAATTTAAATTTTGCCGGGCTAGTCAAACTTGTGATAGGTTGAGGTTCTAATAAGTTAAAATAGAACTGATAAGGTCACAAGGTCAAATTACGCAATATTTTGGCACCTCAAATCAGGGTTGCAGAAATCTCATCTCACTGAGATATAAAGAGAAATAGTGAGACATGGGAAATATGTGAAATAGTGAGATTTATGAGCCATGCACTAGCGCCACATAGCGGACGAGGTCATGAAGTACAAGTTTATCTCATTATTTTTCATATTTCTCACTCAGCCCCAAGTGAGATGAGTGATATATATCATTAAATCTCACTATATCTCACTCAGTGATATATATCACTTGTAACCCTGCCTCAAATGTTAACCTTTAATATGTATTATTCCATGAATGAGTTCCTCCTTGGCATTCTCCAGTGCAACACGTATCTCTCTCTCGCTCTGCATCTGGATCTCCTTCCATCTGGGTCGCGGGTGTGCCAGGGCCAGTTAAGTGTGTCCTAAGGCCCCTACGCCACGTGAGCCTCGTCCACTCACACCCCCCACCTGGGTGCCTAGTGACACCCCCTGCCACACCCGTCCCAGCAACGACAAGCTGAGCCATCAGGCGAAGATGGATCTCGTCGGACCCTGTGCACTGGAGGATCTACGCCTTGGAGGACTCCCCCAGGTGAGACCTTTGAGTGTTATATTGGGGTGGTGAGCATGTGGGGGTGGTCGACTGAAGAGTGGGTGTGCGCGGTGCTGGTGGGGGCGGCTGGGGTAGGTCTACGGGGTTCCCATGACCTGGTCATGTGCTGCGGTGGGAGGGGTTAGTTTGTGGAGAGTTTCATGGCCCCTTTATGGGGTCACTTAGGCCGAACCCTGATGGGTCATTGGTTAGTTTGTGGTCCATGGACGCTCCGCTCCAGCCCAGAACCCGTTGTGTCCCCGCCAGCACGTCGCCTACTCATTTGGATGTCACCATTTTTCCCCATATGTAAATCGCCTATAATCTCTGTCACTCTTTGGTTGAGCCTGGGTTTTTCAGGTAGTCAGGGCCGAATGGTGATCTGGGCATCCTTCCCAGATCAGGTAGAGGTTTTCCAGACCGACCACCACAGTCTGGTTTTCCCTCTACTCCCCTGACTACTATCTCAATTATTATAATCTAAAAATTTGACTAACTATGTAATTATGACTTGCAAGAGCTACTGGCTATTTCTGCAATAAAGATACATACATGTATTATTCCATGAACACGCATCAGCATTTGAACCCTATTAAAATTATATCGTACGTTCTATTAATTTAAGTCATACATATAAAACCGCAATTTTTCAACTAAAATACTTACTAATGAAGAAACTTAAATTTTGTCGCTGTTGAGTTTGTAAAAATTTTGATCTGCATATAAATACATATTATGAGTTAGATAAAATGTTGTTTTACATACTGTTTAAGTCTAATGATGTTGGTATGACTAATCATGTGGCCATTGCCAAATAAGGATTTTAACCACGAACATTATACTAATTTAGTTAAATTACCGATTAATTCTTCGAGTTTGTAAGCAGTACAAGATGATTTATCATTTTGAACCCATAATAGGATGCATCCCTATTTGACCATTTGTGTTATCCTGCACGTGCCCATTAATCAGTCCGCTGTCAAGTTATGAATATGTAACAATTAGACGACGAAATATGCATCATGCTTATATAAATACCCGCAAACATACCTATACTTACATATGTACATATGGCTCGAACAATGATCTTACATATAGGCATTCATTTATAATAAAATAACATGCAGCTGCTACCGCCAATTTCGAACAAAACATCTTACGCAAGATAATTATGACTCACTTAAATGATCACTTGGATAAAATTTATACAATAACAATGTTGTGAATTGTTTAACCACAATTGACAACAGTAATAAGTGTATTACGCGTGGCATTAAATAATTTTGCATACGTCAATCCAAAAATTTAATAGACATTATTTCTTACAAATTTTGTGTCCGCATTCTGCGATATAAAAAGCAATCGCATCTCAATGTTCCTCATTAAAAAAGCTTACCAGCGCAATTCACTCAAGAATGGCAAGACTCAGCGTTTTAACACTTTTCCTCGTGGTGGCTGTTTTCTCGGCAATCTCACTTGCAGATAAACCCGACTGGGTGGCTTTTAAGGTTCGAGCATTGAATATGGAAACAAGAAAAATTATATTATTGACAAATTATAAATTCTCAAAAACGTAGAAACAACATAAAAAGGAGTATAAGTCCGCCGAAAAAGAAGCAAAAGCAAAGGCAAAGTTCGACAAGAATGCGGCCCGTGTGGATGAACATAACAAAAAATTCGAAAGAGGAGAAGTCCAATACAATATTGGTAATAATTGCCCCAAACAATTTCATCATGTTCCATGTTTCAGAAATGTCAGGTTTTATTATTAGGTTATATTTATTAATGCAGCAATCAATGAATTTGCGGACCAAGATGCTGCCGAGTTCCATCAAACTCACCACGGTCTAAGACCAGAGTTACGACGAAATCATTCCAGTCGTTCGGTTCCTCATGAGCGGTATGCCCGGCAGTTGCCACCAGCATCGTTGGATTATAGGTCAACGAATAAAGTTTCCGCCGTCAGGAACCAAGGTAGGAATAAGTAAATATGAGCCTGCTGGTAGCGATATTCTTGAAAGTGAACAAAACCCACATCTCTTGCATCCTGAATCAGTTTATGCCAATTCCAAGAATAGTATTAAGTTACTATTGCGTTCGTAATTTGTGTCAAACTATGCAAGTTATCAATTGGTAATATGATTTGTTGAGCTTGTGGTGCAGAGAATATCTGAGAGGGTACGCATTGTATTGCATTGCAAGTTTATTAGTAATAATTGATTGTACTATTTCAGCAAACTGCGGCAGCTGTTGGGCTTTCGCTAGTGTAAAGCAGATTACAATTTATTATTCCATGCAACAATTATAGACAATTAAATACATGTAAGTATTTATATTTTAGCTCGCTGCTGTTGAAAGTCAAGTCTTAATTGCTGCCCGTTCATCTGTCTTATTGAGCGAACAGCAGCTGGTGGACTGTGATAGTAAGTCAAAGAATCGGAAACTAGCCTTTAATGTGTTACCGCCGCTGGCCTGGCTATCTCTATTAATGAGTAGTCTGGTCATCCCGCAAAGTACAAGTCATAGAATGTGTACTATTTAGCCACATTATGAGAATTGTAATTTTAATTAATTGCATTAATTACTTTGTTATTGCTGACATTAATATTTATGTGCTTCAGTCTGGGACAGTGGTTGCGGAGGCGGTTGGCCGACAAATACATTCCAGTGGTTGCAATATTACGGCGGCAGTAAAACAGATGCTGCGTATCCGTATACATCTGGTTGCTGCAATTCGGCTGGAACATGTAGTGGGGCTAATGCTCCAGTAGTCCAAAAAGTCTCTGGGTTCCAGGAGTTGAGCATGCCCGCCCCTGATGCAACTATTAAATCCTACCTAGCGGCCCATGGACCGGTAGTTACAAAAGCAACAACTAAGTTAACATCCTTGTGAAAAATATCGTGTTTCTTAAACAGTTGGCAATTGCGGTGTCCGGTGAACCCTGGGATCCATTATATGCGGGCGGATATATGTCCTGCCCGGCCGGCCAGGCAATGGATCACGCTGTTTTGCTTGTTGGGTAAGTAATAAATATAACCCGAAATGACGGAAAATCTATATAATTTTACTCTGCAGATATGGAGTCAACACAGCAGGGAAGAACTACTGGATTGTTAAAAACTCCTGGGGTACTGGATGGGGAGATAAAGGATTTGCTTACATTTTGTCTGGTCAGGCTAACAACGTTGATTGCGGAATTAGTCAGTACCTTGCCACTTATCCCATCATCGTTTAAAATGACGCAAACAATGGAAAACAAAATTACTAAACTATTTGTGCTTTGACCTCTCAAATTACATAATTACTTTTATTTGAAATAAAGTATAATTAATGCAACATAGTCAATACCCTGTCCATAATCATCATAGCTGTTTTTGCTCTCTCTTTACTCTTTTGTGGGCGACTGCTTCTACTGCATGCTCTCTGGTTTACTATCAGTGCCATAAAAATGAACTTGTGGTCATCACCCAGTGACTAAACGCAAAAAGATGTACTGGTGTCCGTTTTGAAAGTCTCTATCTACGTGCCAAAGTTACGCTCAATTTTAGCGATTTGGTTTGTTTCGCTGTTTTTGGTCACATGCAAACACCTTCTTGAGTCGGCCGTGACCGTGAATTCTCAAAGCGAAGAAATCTGAGGTACGTATTACCTAATCCTGCCCCTCAACAAAAAAGGAGGGCAAAATGACACTCCTTCAAGGTCAGTCCACCTACATAAATAAAAATGACCCTAGTATACATTGGGATTTATGTCTACCTGGCTCTAACGTTTTTGTTGCATTTTGCCCAAGTGCAAGAAATTATACGTATAAAAAACATTTCCTAAACGTGCTTTTCTGCCGATTGAAAGACTAATCATTTAATCATTAATCATTAGAATTGATTAATCATTTCTGCCGATTGATCATTACCATCTTATTAATTGATTAATGATTTAAAAAACACTGGAATAATATTGATATTCCCGACATGAGTTAATTTGAGCATCATCTCCTGTCACGTGACCAGTGGGGGGGGGGTAGCGAAATTATCACCACCGGTCACCAAGGGGGGGGAGGGGGTCAAAATTGTCCAAAAATCGATCACGTGATTTATGGACGCTCCCTTGTCCGTTTTCACCGTCGCCACTGCCATCGCAATGTCCATCGTGAAGAATGAATATGTCGCATTCATCAACGACCTACTTGGTCAGATCGAACAGTTGGAAACGGTGGGTTGTCTCCTGCATAAATTTCGAAATTTAGTCAAGCGTTGACCATGAGTCGTGAAGGAGGTATAGATGAGTCCGGTTTAAATCCAGTATATGTAAATAATTCCCAAATTGTGCAAAATAGCGTTTTTAAGCATTTTTGGATACATTTGCGATGGAATGGAGCTAACAGACAATTAAGCAAATATTTAACGTCTTCGTTATTGAATCAAGCTGCAAAATGCTGAGCTGTATATTTATGACTTGCAGGCACGATGCACGATAGCCAAAAATTATTAATTTACATTTTTTAAATTTGTCTGGGATTTTTACTTTTACAGATTAAGTTTATCTGGGAGCCCAAAACTATAATGAATTTGAGACTATTTTCAACTCATTTACAACGCAGCATCAACACTGGAACTTACACAAATTGATTAATTCAATCTTAAAATAACTTATGTACAGCTTTTCCAAAACGTGGAAACCAATTCGACAAGCTGAACGCGATTTTATCCATGTTTGTCCTCGTTGCTGCCACCTTGCCTTATTTTCACGGCATATTTCAAGCCTACATGACCGTCAAGGCCAAGTTTTCCCATCTCGTATACATCTCAGGGAATTCGACTTGTCAGCTTTCCTCTTTTCCTTGCAAATTCCTAACCATCACAATCCTTGGAACCTTTATGCATTCATCGCTCTACACGAGACAGCCTGTCTGGTTGGTTGAGTAATTAATGGCGCCATAGTTTTAAACATGCTGCTCAGCTCGCTAAATAATTTATCTCGGATACATACACTACCCAACCAGACATGTGATCCGAACGTATCAAAGCTTTAACATATTGGGGAAGATCTACGAGAAACTAATTTCCGCGCTGGTCGCCTCGCTCCTGTTCTCGTTCGGGTTTGGATTTACGGTCACGTGCAATTTCATCACGGTTTGAATGTTCGACGTGGTTCCGATGCCGTTCTATCTCTTTTTTGCGATTGGATCGCTCGCGGCGATGGTGGGAATCGGAATCCTGCTCCCGTTTGGGATTGCGTGCTATGAAACTAGTAGTAAATTGTTGGCCGGGTGGGGGACGCGGGGTCGAATGCGACTCGAGGTGAAAATGGTGAAAGGGTTGAGACCCATTGGGGTAAGGCTGGGATCTGGCGAATTTAGTTTCTTCGTGCTGAGAAAATCTACGACATCTACGTATTACGAGGCCGTAATGAGTTGCACGATTAATGCGTTAGTGACATAATGATACATATGTATGTAGGTGGAATAAAGTATACTAATGTTTTTTGAGACGATCATTTACATATTATTTAAATATTCCATTGTATGTGATAGAATGAAATAAATGAATTTTAACCTTAATGCATTTGTACTTGGATTACATACTTCTGTTGTCAGAAGTCTGGGATATTACTAGTCGTGCAGATATTTACATACTTCGCGAAGTCTTGTTGACAATTAATTGTTGTTCGAAAGAAAACCTAGTTTAAACGCAGGTCACGTGCCCTCACTCGGTCAGTTTATTTAATTCCCGAATTTTATAATTGAGGACTTTTTTTGCTATGAACCCCCTGAAACATTTGTATTTAAATTTTGATAAAATGTAACATTAGCTTGTGAAGTACGTCCAAACAATGCCAAAAAGGCGTGTGAAAAAAATTCGTATGTCAAGGGTCCTTCTGAAGGACCCATTATATCTTTTACACATATCCCTTCATTGTGGGACAACCAAAGGTCGTAAAAATATGGGATTTCGATATTTTTTATCCAAATGCGATTGTCTAAAACGAACTTCAGTAAGGAGTCGCTACGTGACCTTTTTGACCTAAAGTTTGACCTCTATAAAAACTAAGTTTTACTGTTTATTAGCGTGCCAATTTTATCGCACTACATGTAAATTTAAAAGTAAATTTAATTTATTTTTCACAATTTTGTGAAAAATAGCTCGATTTTAAGGTACATAACTTGAAGAATAACTAGTCTCATGGCCGCATTGTCGCGAGTGTTTATTCGTGAAACAGTTTCGAGCTTGGTTATGTTTTAAAAATTAGTTTCTACCAAATTTTCTATGTATGTAGATATTCAGGACCCATCATAAAATGCATAAAATTGTGGCCCGTTAAATTCCGGCATTTGTAATGTTCAAGCAGATGTATCGAAACTTATTTATGACTTTTTAATCCGTACGTACATATCTACCATTCAGTCTCATTTCAAACAATTACTCATCCTCATGAATGTTCGTTGCAAATAAAAATGTATCGGGATAACCATGCACAAATGTAAATATCGTCGTTGAAGCTGCCAAAGGAGCTAAATCCATTTTGTGTTAAATGCCAAAGGAACCTTCTCAATGTTAAGTTAGGTAGAGAAGGCTCCTTTGGCATTTAACACAAAATGGATTTAGCTCCTTTGGCATTTAACACAAAATGGATTTAGCTCCTTTGGCAGCTTCAACGACGATATGGAAACCTAAAAATTACAAAATAACCGGAATGATCTAGTCACGAAATGCCACGACTCTAATGTTCTCATTATTCCAAGAATATTAATATCCGCCAAATAATCCATCAGTCTAGGCTTTCGTAACTTGGTCATTTCCGACATCCAATTTAACTTGGCACGCATATCCTGTCGGCCCAGAATGCAAGCAATCTTAGTCAACACTCTCTAGTTTTAGCGTTTAATTTCCAATTCTAATAAAATACAAACTTGGAAGAATTCTATATATACAAAATTCCTTCTGGATACATATTTTTCAAATTTTTACAATTCAAAATACTTGCAAAGAGTACAAATCATGATTTCAAAATTTTTTCTACTCATGATTCTCCTACAATCGTCTTCATCGCACCATGCAGTATTTGGTTTGGCACGTTTAATCGATCAGATTTCGCTCCGATATGAACTACATTTTCGAACGTGTGTCGCCTCCAAGGAACTGGAACCTTACCTAACTTCCTGTCATGTTAAAACAATCCAATCATATTTTGGAAACTGTACTCAAACCTTGGAATCGTCCCTTGGCTCGAGAGAATCCCAATTTTTTAAAGAAACGCGAAAATTGTCACCAAATTTAAAGCTGTTTTTCTTGTTTCCTTCACAGTCAATTGACAGTTTACACTATTTAATTACACGTTCCGGTTACGGAATGGATTCAAGTTTTAGAGTCCTATTTTACGTCTTGGTTGAAAAATTCGACAACTTTTTTGATGCGTTTAACGACCCGAATGACATTCCTGAACCGAGATTTATGTGTCCGCTAGTATTTTTAGAGGCGACGAAGGGTCACATAAAATCGGGACACATTTTGTGTTACACGTGTCATGAGAAGAACAGGTTTTCGCGTGTTGATATGATCAATGATCCCGCCAGGCTGATTGATCTCCATGTCAGGCTAAATTCTAACGGCCATGCGGGAACAATAAAAGTTCATCAGCTTTCCGAGAAGATACCAACGCCGAAAGAAATCCAAGAAAACCCGAGATTGACAATCTGTGAGAAATATTTTAGTTCAGAGCCACAATGCGGGATTGGATTTTTCTTGATTCTATGGCTGGCAATGGAAAAATTGAATATTTCAAGGGCGGATGGTAAAAGTCTTCGAACAAGTGCATATCCAAAATTTATTTTGTATTTATTAAGAGGTAAATAATTAATATATTTCAGATGCCCCATCATGCTCTCCGTACGAACACTCTCCCTGGACAGCGCTTTTACTCTGCTGGGGAACTGAAGAAATGGATGGCGTGGACGATCTGTCAGATTACAGGCACTCCCTCATGGCCGGTTTCAACCAGAGAAGGTTACATTCGTTTTACTGCGTTCAGAAGGAGACATTCACAGCCCCAACATGGACCTGGTTCGTCACCCCGTTCGACTGGGAGATTTGGTTCCTTCTCGCAACGTCAATTGTTTTACTTGGCCTTGTCCGCCAATCTATCCGGGCATCCATCGAGATTCTTCTCTACTTTATTTACGAACCTATCGGAAAACTAGATCGTTTCAGTATTTACACATTTCCCTCTCTTATTTTCATCTCGTTTCTTTCTTATCACTATGAATCCTTCATAACAACACAGATCACGGCACCGCGACACATACTAATCTACGAAACTACGAAAGACCTGGAACACGCGGGGTATAAAATGGTTATCCCGCATTTATGGTCTTTCCCTTTAGCGGCTTATTTTGGGGGAAAGCAATACAAAAAAATTATGGGGAGAGAACTCACCACAGATGATGTTCATATCGACAGCTCAATCGATGTTTTCTTCAGCACGTTGAAGTACGCCTGGTTTGATAGAATGGCAACGTACCAAGGATATATTCACATTCAGGACGAGATTTTTAACAAGCTGGGAAAGGCGGAGGTAAAAGTTCGTACTGATAAAGTTTCCTGTTTTGTTACGGAGGAGGTCTTCGTGACATTATCGATTCGGATGTTGATGTACGGTCCTTTAGCAGGGGCCAAGTCGCTAGAAAGAATTTTGGTCTCACATGGGGAAAGCTGGATTTGGAATAGGTGGATTAACATGAAATGGACAGATTTCGTGAGACGATTGAGCAAAGAGAGGTTTGAGGTCGATTATATAAAGGAATCACAACGAGTTGAGGGGCTTAAATTATCCGAGTCCATAGGATTAATATTCATTGTACATCCGGTGGCTTTATTCGTGGCAATGATTATTTATATGGGCGAAGATTATCTAAGGTTTCTGGGAATTTTGAAGGATTTTTGTAGGAGGGGGAAGCAATCGCTGGCGAAATTATGGTCAAGCATGAAATACAGGTTATGCGTGAGGGTACTTTATTGAGGACCTTATCGTAGAATTTCAACTCAATCCCGCTGTTAAACCATGGTCACCTAATTTATGAAAGAAGTTTAAGAAGTATCACTGTACATAAGCCTCCAATACTCAAACGTAATTTATTGTTGAGTTACTATGCTCACGCTTTTACTTGTGTTGAATCGAATAATTTTTTCCCCAGTTATAAATTCAATTTTTATCGATACAAAATGTCACGCTCCATTAGAGTGGAGTACAGGTGGATTAGCAGCCCAATGTATTTAGCATAGGCCGTTGAGAAACGCGGGGAAACCCTGTCTACAATCAAGATATTTATAATTATATTATCAGTAATTCGTAAGAAAAATATTCCAATTTTTATGGAGTTACGCTGAAGAGAAATATTCTATATATTCAACGGTGCCGTTAGCATAGTTAAGCTATGTATATTTTTATTGGTACATAACTTGCACATGCAAATAATCAAATAAATATCAGAAAAGTTAAGATCCAAAAGTGGGAAATACATATTGTTCGCACTTACAAGTTTCAGTGTTGCTTTGTCAACCTTAGTAGCAACTATGGTTTACAGTTCTCTACATCTTCTGAGGTCCATCGGATTCAGAAAGGTTTACTTTGACTCCCTCGGAAAAAATTGTTGATTCCTAGAAAATTTGACGCTTCGAAACGTACCCAGACATATTGCGAGGGTTGATTTTGCATGCTAATGTTTGGCTTTTTGAGGCTTGTTTCTCCGTGAGACGCACTTTTATTCACCACTCACCTGTGGTGCTTTATTCGGCATTCCTTCCTATGTTGTCGTAATATTTACCCATGCGATGGCTGGGGTGCGGGTGTACGAAAAAACGTATAAACTCTGACAAGTTTCACTTTCCTATTTTTAACTAATCCTAATCTTTTCTCAACAATTTTTTAGCCAACCTACAAGTAACCTTAAACTCCGTCAAATTATCTACAAAATATGGAAAAGATGAATGTTTATAAATAACGGTGGCTCTGCGATACTCTTTTGTATGGCGGAGTAAAAAGAAGAGAAGGGTGTTTCGAGTCGAGTTGAGAATAGGGCTGTAAATTGAGGCCGGATATTAAGGATGTGACCGTGTGTTTAGTGCTATTTGTTTGGACACTATTAACACTTAATTTTAGGAACACATCCGACCCTTACATTTGACGTGCCTTCATGCGCAATCCGTTATTTGAATCACATACGTTTTGCACGGTCCCAAACATAATCCAACCGACACGAAAAAAGGGTTAGCTTGAATATGAATGTGAAACTTTCAACATCTGATCACATCAAGAGAAAAACAAGAATAATACAGATTTACATATTTCTAACCATATTTGAATTAAATTGATATAAATTCATGATGTCGAGAAGCGCCCAATATTGTCAAATTTGAATACCGGTAAGCGTATAAATTGCTAAATTCAATTATTAGAGAATTATGCATTTTCATATTGTGTACAAAAAGCTAAACATTTTATTAATGCGCAATACATTTTTTTAGATTTTCGTTGAAAACAATTTAATAATGGAATCACCACCAGCGGGGATAAACGTTCGAGAGCTCGCATTAAATAATCCGCTGGTACGTCGTATGGGCATGCACACTCTTAAAAATATGTTATCCATTTAAGAGTAAATGAACTATGGACTCCATATTAAGTAAGGTATACATACTGTTAGAAATACGGTAAACTTAGTCACACAGGTCCGTGATTTCTCGGTATCAAAGTTGCAACCGCTTGGTATTAACATTATACCGGTCCGTTAAAATTCGATACCAATATTGTAAAACATTCATACCGGGTTATTATTAAATGGTATTATTTACCTATCAGTACAACGTTGGCTGAGTCATATCTATATGAATGCCGCCTGGCATCAATTTTTTACGGACCGGTATAATTTTGACACCGGGAAATCTATACCTGCGTGACTATACCGAAATTGGAACAGTGTAATATACATAGAATTCAGAGCGCATTTGTACTTTTCTGAAGGGTGGCATTATTTGTAAAATTGCATTTTTATGTATGTTCTTGTTAATAACAAAAATTGCAAAAATTAATTGATTGATTAATTGATTAAGTTTTTATTAAGGGTGTCGAACAAGCGTCAGTACAGCTACTGACGCTTATGATTATATATTTGGTTATTATTTATTAAGTAGCTTCAGCTACATACTTTATGCCAAGACTTTGTCCGTCCGTCTGTCCGTCCGTTCGTCAGCAGGATAACGGGAGAACGGATTGAGATAATCGAAATCGGTTTTAACCATCATACATAAGACCCCAGGGGGGGGATCCTATCAACTTTTTGGGACAATCCTCCGACCACACCCCTTGGCGCCAGGGGGTGTGGTCGGGGTAAAATAAGATTTTTAGTGATTTGATTATTTAGTAATTTGATCTATAGATGAAATAGAGTGAAATTAAGTGATACCGAGTCGTGCCACACTCCGTCGGCGTGAGGGTTAGAGGTGAGCCAAATGCTCGGTTGAGCCGAGCTTGCTCGGGCTCGGCTCGGCTCAACTGAGCTTGAGCGAGCCGAGCTTTTATCTGAACCGAGCTTAAGCGAGCCGAGCTTTTTCGAGCTTTTTCTGAGTCGAGCTTGAGCGAGCCGAGCTTTTTCTGAACCGAGCTTGAGCGAGCCGAGCTTTTTCGAGCTTTCCCTGAGTCGAGCTCAAGCGAGCCGAGCTTTTGCAAAAGCTCGTTATTTTCTAAAATTTCAAGTGGGGTGAAGTGAGAAACTTGTATACATGTAGTTTAAACATGCTTTTTGTCTCTTCTCAATAATATTCCAACTGTTTTCACAAAAGTGAATCACATTGGGTATAAAATGTATGCCTCAACTGCAAACCTTTGGTTAGACAATTTATTATTGGGTTGATGTTAATCATTAATTGAAGTCAAATTGCTAGATATCGAGCAGGAAATCAAAAGTTCTACATTTTTGGGTATTGTTGCTTTAATAAAACTAAATATTAATTCAAAATTTAGTATGTATGCATCAAAATATGTCACAAGAGATGTTAAATTCAGCCGAATTTGATCGTGCTCGACTCGGATCAACCGAGCCGAGCTTTTTCGAGCTTTTCCTGAGTCGAGCTTGAGCGAGCCGAGCTTTTTTTGAGTCGAGCTCGAGCGAGCCGAGCTTTTACGAGCTTTTCCTTAGTCGAGCTTGAGCGAGCCGAGCTTTTTTCGAGTCGAGCTCGAGCGAGCCGAACTTTTTCGAGCTTTTCCTTAGTCGAGCTTGAGCGAGCCGAGCTTTTTTCGAGTCGAGCTTGAGCGAGCCGAGCTTTTGAAAATCGCTGCTCGACTCACCTCTAGTGAGGGTGTGTGGTCGGGGCAAAATGAGATTTTCACTGAAATTGAATTTCTGGATAAAATTAAGTGAAATTGAATGTTTTCGCAATGTCGTGGGAGTGCTTGGAGTGAAGTGGTCTGAAGCTACTTCCTTATGTGCGTTTACGACGGTTTATTATTATTTATTATTTATAATTATTTATTACATTTAAATTAAAATATTTACCAATTTAAAAATTGTACTTTCAGATTTTGTCACAAATCCTAAAACAGAGCTCAACCCGATTGAAAACTGCACGACTCGTCTCCCAATTTTGAAATGAAATCGTCCTATCCCTTCAGAATACGAGACTCGCGTTACCCCTAAATTACGAAGTTTTCCCCTTTTTCAACTTATCCGATGACCGACTCGCGAAACGAATTAGCGCCACACGTTACAACAATAAGGACGCACTACGAGAATTCCCCGCTAAACTAATCCACCTTTGTGACAAGTTTACCGATAGGGTAGAAATTTTGGAAATTTTCATAGACTGTGAAAACTGTCTGCCACCCGTGTACCAAGTTTTGAAAAATTGTTGCCCAAATTTGAAACAGTTTCGAATTTTGTGCACATTTCCAACGTCAAATTGGCTCCGTCTATCGCCCAGCGACGAAGAAATGTTGAGCGTACCGCTTCAACGAAAAGGTAATTTGGCCCTGTTCACGCTCAGTTCGAAGCCGGTTATTCCATTTCTTACGAGACTGGCTCAGCTGGTTGTGGACTCGGCGGCCAATTTGCGCGAGGTCACGCTTCCCTGTGGATACTGTCCGGATTTGGGGAACTGCAAGAATCTCGACTCTCTGACCATAGCGGTGGGTGAATGAATACATACCTGTTCACAGTCATTCATTTATTTTTTTTCATTCAAAAGTCAGTCATCCCGATTTAGGTATGACTCAAGATTCTCATTCACCTTCACTCATTTCCTTTAAAATTCATGTCGTTTCACTTCTTAGGATTTCATTTCTTACTTCGCCCCATGTGTGCATTAAGCAGAGAGTGAAAAATGAAAGTGATGAAAAATCCGTTCATTCAAAGTCATTCATTCATATGAAATGACAATCTTTCAGTCATTTTCATTCAATTGAAAGGAAATTCATTCTCTTTCACTACTATTTATTCACTATCATAATCAGTTAAATGAATAAAACTGAAATTCACTTTCATTCATTTGACATTTCATTCATTCACTTACAATTGAAGTAGGTTTGAATTTTGTAACAGGTCGACGACCCTGAAAACTTTACACATTAGTACATACAGTGGGAATTATACAAGGCACGATTTAACTGAGGCTGACATCGAACTGTTTAAGGAACTCCTCTATACGATGGGTGGAATGGATCAGGTCAAAATTTGCAATCTTTTCGTGAGTTAATACTACATTCATTAGAAAATAGATACATATGTATGCAGATTACTGTAGATGAAGTTCTAACCCTGCAGACTTATTACACCGCTTTGTAGCATTAATTTCACGACGTCACCGGTCAAAAAAATTTTTTCCTCCAAACTGGTCCAAAATAAAAGTCTAGCATGGGAATAGTATAGAAAAATTATTTTTAGCGTTCTATGACCCCTGGGTCATGAATTAAGGGCCCCTGAAGGGTCAAATAGCGTTCCCTGATAACCCCATGCAAATGGGGTGTCAAATTAATCCCCTGGACCAGGGGAACCAGAAAAATATTTTTATAAATTTTTATGACCCTTGAGTCGTGAACTAGGAACCCTTGAAGGGTTAAATATCATTCCCTCACAACTAAAGGCAAGTGGGGTATCAAATTAATCCCCTGGACAAGGGGAACCCAAAAAATATTTTTCTGGATTTTTTTGACCCTCAGGTCAAGAGTTAAGGGCCCCCGAAGGGTCAAAATAGTAACCATGGTAACCCCATGCAAGTGGGGTATCAAATTAATCCCCTGGCAAAGGGCAAGCATAAAAATATTTTCCTGAATTTTTTTGACCTATAGGTCAAGAGTTAAGGGTCCCTGAAGGGTCAACATAGTAACCATGGTAACTAAGGTAAATGGGGTATCAAATTAATCCCCTGGACCAGGGGAATCAGAAAAATATTTTTTGGTTTTTGTGACGTATAGGTCAAGAGTTAAGGGCCCCTGAAGGGTCAAATAATAACTTATTGTATTTTACTAAACGGGACATTATTTTAAAGTTTTCAGTTTTGCAAGAATGTTAAGTAGAGAGGGGTAGGCATATTTTTGAAAATTTGGTACAAATTTAATGAATAATAATTCTTAACACTATGTACAAATCGGATTCACTATTTATAATATTTATTATGTATTGAATCCATTGAAGTTAAAATCTAGGTTGATTCTGGTGGGAAGGTTAATCTCCTCCTAGAAGTTGCACATTCTTCTTCAGGCAAGTCTTCTTCTTCCCCAGCCTGTGAGTATTCAATATCATTGTGTATTTGCATTCGGAATCTATCAACTACTTCGTCAACATCGTCAGGGTCCTCATCTTCGTCGTCAGACACATCATCTGCTGCTGTAATCTGTATATTATGTATAAGTTATGTATTTTTTTACTAATAGTTTACTGTCACCAAGAACTCACTCGAATGGGGTTGGCTGAAGCTACACGTGTTTGGAAGTCATCAAGGAAGTCATCAAAATGTCCATCATTTTTCCAATACTCGTCCTCCAATCTATTTACAATAATAATGTAGAAATTGCGAATTATTCCCATAATAGCGAATCTTGGTTTTACGAACCGGTGCACATGTTTGATGTGTTTCTGCCATTGTTCCTTTGTGTATGTTGTCATAATTCTCTCAGCCTCAGCTTGTGCAAACTCAGCGGTCCCCTGTGTGTTTGCAGCCCTAACTGCGTGCTTGATGTCTTTCCACACGTACTCAATTGGGTTCAAGTCGCTAAAAATAGTTATTACATGAATATTCTTATTACCGTTACCTATGATTACCAGTTCTTACCAGTTATATGGGGGTAATCTGGAAAATACGTAAATACAGTGTTTAAATAAATATTACAAATTATTAGTAAATTACCCATGAATAGAAAATAACTTTACCGGACAACAGTGTTTCCATATTTCAATGCCTCCTTATCCACAATGTAATATTCATTTCCGTTTTTAAGGTCTTGAACCATTTTCCATAATTCAGGTCGTCTCATTTGCTTTACAGGTTTTAGTTTCAGCTTTTCAGGGCCCTCTAAATTATCATTCAGCCAGTCGTATAGCTCTTGTTTTCGGGATGTAGATTTTGGGGCTTCCTTGGTGCTGTGATACGGAGCTGACAAATTTAAATAAATGAAATTCAAATTAAAATGGAATTTACAAATACAAATTATTGGATGATATTACCGTTATCAATAACAATTATGCATGGACCATAATTATCTTTTATCTTTTGATTAAGATCCTTCCACCAAGCCATGTAAGCGACACCGTTAACGTTTGCGTGGTAATCCATCTGGACTTTCTTCTTTGATACTGGATATACCTTCATAGCGCCAGGTACGAATCCATCCTCTCCACCTGTGAAGATAATTATTATTTTGAAATAATTTCCTATTTAATGTGGATAGTTGAACTGCACCTGCATGCATCACAATGATACGTGGTCCTCTAGAAATTTTCGGGTTTTGGAAGGTGTATAAAGCCGCTTCATGAAATGACTTTGGTGAATTAATAACCCAGCCTTTTCCAGTTCTAGCATAACTATCGACCCACGTTTCATCTGAATAAATATAATGCATTAATAATTATATTAAATTAAATTAAAACATTTTTGATATTTAATCAGCCAAACCTGTGTAGACAACACATTTTGGGTTCTCGGACTGACGATTTTTAATCATTACGGACAGATATTCATATCGCTTCTGCACGATGTCTGATCTCATGAGGATAACTGCTCGCTTATCAACAGTTTTGAATCTAAATCCTAATTGCTTAATGAGTTTTCTTAACGTCCACTTGGAACATTTGAACGCTGTAGGAGTTTCTCCTCGGGCTATCCGACCATCTTCTTCTTCCTTGACTTCCTCCATCAGTTTTGTGTATACGTTATGCATTGTTGGTGCTTGATTATTAGCATAGAATTGATGAATGATTCGTTTAACGTGCTCAGTTCGGAAGTCGTCAAACTGATCCATCACTGGCGTTGGTCTAATACGTTTCTTACCAGGTGTTTTTATACTATTCGTTTTGTAATTCTCCATTGTCTGATAAACTGTTCTCTCTCCAATTCCTAGAATCTGGCTAGTTTTGGTGACAGAGTTTCCTGTTAGTATTTCACACTGTACCTGGTTACTGTCAAAGAATACTTTGGCGTTGACAATTAACTTTTGAGCTGTCGCCTGTAGTGAAACACCAAGTAGTTGGAATGGGAGTTTAGTATTTGGTTGTTTACAGTCGTTTTTCGCTTTCGGTGTTGCTTTCTTAATTTCAAAGGCTAATTGTTGCATAGGAAAACTCGTAGGACTGCACCTCGAAAGACTAAGGTAAGGTTTGGTTCCATCATTCCGTCTAGGAACATCAGATAAAGGAATTCGCATTTCACCTTCCCCCAATACCTGTTCTTTAGCTCTGAGAAGGGAATAGAAATATCCACACTCAGAATCCGGACAAGGAGGACCAACAATTAGGACATCTTGAATGAACTCGTTTATAAGGTTCATCTTTTCGTCGTTTATGGGGGTTGGGAGATAGCCTACCGTGTCACTGCCGGGTGGAACATTTTGGATTAGTGAAAAAGATTGAACTGCTTGATGAAATTGCCCTTGATTGTGTCCGAAGTGAAGTAAAATTATGCAGTACGTCAATGACTCGGCAGGTAAGATTCCTTCGAGATGGTCACTAGTAATCTGGCTGTCAGAAAACAACATATCTGGTGCAACTTGTTTCGATCCGAGGACAAAGTAGAAATTTTTTATTTTGCGTTGCGTAGTTTGTTTCTCTTGTATGATTGAGAAGATCTTGTTCTGGAAAGATGCGTACATTACTTGGTGGATAGTCATCCCGCCCACAAGGATTATTTCAACGAATCCGTTAAGTGAATTAGTTTTTGGAGGACGAGCGCCTTTTGGGAAAATACGAACATGTTCAATAAACGAAATCTGGTTATCATCATTCTTGGTTGCAAATTCGTTCAAAATCATCCTACATCCCCCTTTGTAAGGGGCCGTTGGGTAAATGTCTGTTCCCACACATGTATCTTCACCTTCTGTACTCTTGGATGCATACTCTGTATTTGAAGTGTCCATTGGTGATTCACCGCCAGGAGCTGACCCTTCCCCTAACTCTTCACGTTGTCCACAGTGCCCACGTTCATCATCTCCATCACCATCCTCCTGTATTGATCAGAACAAAAACGTACATGAGCTTGTTACTACAATAACAATTTCACGATGTCCCCCACAACATCCGCGGTCGCTGCTATTTATAAATATGTTGCAATATTTCTCACAAGTGCGTCTGCATTGGTGTCCATTTCATCCACATTTGAGCATGGCATGACGAGGGAATTCATGTCAGACTGTTTTTGCTAAAAGTGATAAACTTGTATGAAATGCGTCTGTGCTCTCAGAGAATAAATCGATGAATCTGAGCTAGCATTAATAGTGCAAAAATATAATCTTACATCGATATGCGGTGGATTTACATTAGTTTCTGGATCCACCGTGTAGCAGCTCCCTAGCCAAATATTTTGCAGAATACTTATCCACTTTGACTCCTGAGCTTGGCCTTCCCAGATGGCACGAGCAGTTGTTAGTGTTCCTGCTGAAGTTTTATCGTACACCGTTTCATGTGCAAAATGCAAAGTTAAACTGGGATAAAATCCTGCTGGGTAGAAATATAAGAAGGATGTATAGGACCCTCCAATTTGACTTTCGAAATATTTTTTGGCACTCATTGCGGCCGCAAAAAGTGGGAACAGATCTTTTCGATGTAATTGCACAGTAGTTAGAAGTGCCTCGTCTGCCTCTGATGGTAGAACCCCTAGCAAATAATCGACGTCATGTTTGCGGCATGCTGCATCTGTGAATAATATCAACACAAAAATTATAAAATTAATTTTCACAAATTTGACTTGGTTAGTGTATGAGCATAAATTGGGCAACAATTACCAACAGCATTTATTGGGCCACCGAGATCATCCTGCTTCTCAATATCGGTGGCAGGCCCGCAATATCTTAATTAATACCAATAATAAAATTATGTTAATAAAGAATCATTTCATAAAGATTCCAATCGCAACTTCAAAAATAAAAAAACTCATCCAAAATAACCAATTACCTATATCCAGGGAGATTGAAAGGTAATCCGCTTGGCGCCTTTTTAACTTTAGCTTTCTCCAAGGAAAGTATAATACCACGTGGGCGTCGGAGAGATCCAGGATGGAAAAATGCATCTTGACGAAGATGAAAGCAAAATGGCAATTTACCTTCGTTGGTAGGAATAAACGTGTGCTTTCTGGCAAAGAAGGCTGAATGCAGGAGACTTGTGTAGTTGAACCTGATGCATGATATTTGGTTGCACAGAATTAGAACTGTGCATGCAGAAGGAAGAGGAGTAGTGCCTTGAATAGCTTTAGTTACTGCTTGCTTGGTGGTACAGTTCTTCGTTTCAGCCGCTATATTACAATAAGTGTCACTAATTTTTTCCTGAGTTAAGTCGGATAGTTTATTGGATGGAAATGTGTGGTTGGCGTTTGAAATTGTGATGTTATTTAGTAGATAACGGCTGGCATCCACGAAACTTTTAAAATAAAAAGTTACATAGCTTTCCCTTCCCCATATCCGTATCTTTTTATTTTCATACTCTACTTCTTCAATTTTGATAGTGTCACTGAAGAACATAACAGTTTCATTAATTTCCATACACATCGTTTGATTACATATCAGAAATCCACTGCAATTGGATGGTAATGTCTCCTTGAACCAGATAACCAATCCACCCAGGTTATCCGTCTCATCACACACAACTTTAACCTGTTTATCTATTTCTATTTTATCGACATTCGCGCAACTTTTACCACAAACACAATGAACTATATATAACACATACAGTGTTCCATAAATTAAGTTATGCAACGTCATCTTCAATTTTAAAAATTAATAATTGAGCGGATACCAGTAAGTACAAACTCCAAAACTTAAATTTCAAAATGTCGACTGGAGAAGCCAGCAAGGATAAGGGGTCTCCCATCACCTCATATATTTATAATGCATCAGTTTTTAGGGGATATTCATCACCCCAACCATTAACCCAATCCTTCCCCAAACAAGATGGTGCATAAAGATATGTATATGAGAAAGGGACCAGTTTATACAAACATAAGTATGCTGCCTGAGACAGGCTATGAAGCCTGGTTACCATGGTTACTATGTTGACCCTTCAGGGACCCTTAATTCTTGACCTATAGGTCAAAAAAATTCAGGAAAATATTTTTATGCTTGCCCTTTGCCAGGGGATTAATTTGATACCCCACTTGCATGGGGTTACCATGGTTACTATTTTGACCCTTCGGGGGCCCTTAACTCTTGACCTGAGGGTCAAAAAAATCCAGAAAAATATTTTTTGGGGTCCCCTTGTCCAGGGGATTAATTTGATACCCCACTTGCCTTTAGTTGTGAGGGAATGATATTTAACCCTTCAAGGGTTCCTAGTTCACGACTCAAGGGTCATAAAAATTTATAAAAATATTTTTCTGGTTCCCCTGGTCCAGGGGATTAATTTGACACCCCATTTGCATGGGGTTATCAGGGAACGCTATTTGACCCTTCAGGGGCCCTTAATTCATGACCCAGGGGTCATAGAACGCTAAAAATAATTTTTCTATACTATTCCCATGCTAGACTTTTATTTTGGACCAGTTTGGAGGAAAAAATTTTTTTGACCGGTGACGTCGTGAAATTAATGCTACAAAGCGGTGTAATAAGTCTGCAGGGTTAGAACTTCATCCACAGTAAATCCAACTTGAATTAATCCCAACTACATACATATTTAAGTTAGCCATATTAAAATTAGTCATATTTAAATTAGATTAATTTCTCCTATATTTTTTCAGTTGACTGAAGAGCCAGCAAAAACAATGGTCGATTTTATGCAGACGAATAACATATCGGAGACCAGATTTAGGATAATTCAAAGCGACGTGAAGATTCATGACAGCGATTAGTTACAATTACTAACCTCAACAAATTTTCTTATATTTTAGAATTTTCACACTGTTAGATATCCGATATTGTCACGCAGGTATTGATTTCTTGGTATTAAAGTTATTCCAATCCGTAAAGTTTGATACCGGTATTGTTAAACTTTAATACCGGTATTGTTAAACTTTAATACCGGTATTGTTAAACTTTAATACCGGGTTGTTACTACACGGTATTATTTATCAATGCCACGTTGGTAGAGTTATGTATGAAAACCGCGTGGTATTATTTTAATACCGGATTTCTAAGAGTGTAATTTATTTATTTTTCTTAATAATTTTAATACAAGTTGTTCATTATAATCCCACTGATACCGTTTGCCTTGAATTAATTATTGATACCGTAGTTAACTGTTATGTGTGTAAGTATTATGTGCTTGATGTAATGTAATCCACCTTTTGTACTGACATGAGCCTCTTTGTTTATATATATTTACCCAGGAATTGCCACCCATGCTTCATTTAATCATTAACAAATTAAGTAAAAACGTTATATTCCTCCTTTAATTTGCGAAACGCTGGACAACAAAAAACTTTTTGGTCCTTCTTCATTCTTCTGCTCATTGATCATTCTTTTGCTCGTTTTTTTCATAAACATGGCTGGCTAAAAAATTCTAATGACACATTCCGAAAGAGATTTCCCGAATCAACACATGTGTGAAATACTCGACTTCGCGAGGGACTCCCGGTCAGTTTTTTCTGGAGAATTAAAGATTTCTGCTGGAGTATCACTGCAGTCTGCACGTACATATAAATTCCTCGCATTCGATAAATTATGTATTATCATAACCGATTTAGAATCTACATGTAAAGTTAGAAATTAATGACTCATTTAACGCTCAGCTTCTTATCAAATATCCTAATAAATGTTTATTACGAAGAAACGAATATTTAACTACAAACCCTATGCATAAATATTACACAAACAATTGCACTACTCCTGTCAAGAAATCAGATGCATATGTATGTAACTACATATGTATAATACTTTTTTGTTGACAACGTAACCAGAAATGCTAATTTCCGGCTAATAATAAATAAATCGAACCGGTAATAACCTACATAATTGTCATTGTAGACGTTCAATTTGATTCTACACGTATATATTTCCTGCATTTCCATAGTTTAGACGAAACCAATTATACCGTGACGTACCTACATATTTATCAGTGTTTTTTTAGTCCTTACACATTTTCCACATTTCCTCTGCCACATTGCAAGAAATGGAAGGTGCACGAAACGCATGTAGCCCACAAGAATTTCAAGAAATCCGCGTAACCTAAACGCTTAGCCTTTGTAGTGTTACACATAATTAATTAAAGGGATTGTTCCTTAGATGACATTCATTTCAAGAAAATATGTGTACCTGTAAGAAACACTTTCCCGCAGCTGGGTAATTTCCAGACACACACTGGTAACTATCTACTTTAGTGGAATAAATGATGTTATTACTGCTTGTTATTACTGCAAAATCCTAATCCATGTATACATATAATCAAGATTTGCTAGGGGAAAAAATTTGACATTTCATTTCCAATCTAGTCCAGTAATGAGCAAACTTAAGACGATTCCCCAAACAGAAGTTTACATAAAAAATGTCTACACCACCTTTTCTAAAATTGTCCTAAGAAAGTAAAAAAACACACGAACTATGATTCCAAAATTAGTAAAAATTATTTTCGTCATTATAAATATTTCGCCAACGTCATCGTCATCCCTACAATTCCATGAGACACGTTTAATTTCACAGATTTCACTCCGATATGAGCTAAATTTTCGAACTTGTGGTCCCACTGAGGACCTGGAATCTTACCTGCTTTCCGGTCATGTTAAAATAATCCAATCGTATTTTGGCAATTGTACTCAAACCTTGGAATCATCCCTGGGCTCGAGAGAACCTCAATTTTTTAGAGCAAGACGAAAATTGTCACCCAATCATAAATTGTTTTTCCTGTTTCCTTCTAAATCCATCGACAGCTTACACTACCTTATCACACGTTCCGGATATGGAACTGATTCAAGTTTCAGAGTCCTATTTTACGTCGTAGTTAAAGAATTGCACTACTTTTTTGACGCATTTCTTGATCTGAATGACATTCCGGAACCAAGATTTATTTGTCCTCTAGTATTTTTGGAGATGACTAGGGAATACATAAAATCTGGACATATTTTGTGCTACATGTGTCCCGAGATAAGCAGATTTTTCCGCGTTGAGTTGACCAATGATCCCGGCAGACTGATTGAACTTCATGTGAGGCTAAATTCTAACGGAAATGCAGGAGCGATACAAGTTCACCAGCTAACTGAGAAAATTTCTACGCCCAAACAAATTCAGGAAAATTCAAGGCTTGCAAAGTGTGAAATATATTTTAGCTCAGAGCCAAAATGTTCCCACGGATTTTACGTTATTTTACAGATTGCGATGGAGAAATTAAATATTACCAGGGCGGAAGGTAAGAGTTTTTGATAATTTCCCAGCTAGTGTAAATCACAGATTTTTTTAAGATATTTAGTAATTTCACTTGTTCATTGTGTATAAGGGACCTAACATTTGTGTTAGTTCTGTAATTTTCACACGCTTATGTAAGCGATTTGCAGACACTTTAATTTATTCGCCAATTGATATTTCCATGCTTATGTATAGTAGTAAAAAGCTCTGGTGTAAAACTTTGACTTTGGAGTTAGCATGCAAGTTTGAGGAATTCGGACGATGAAGTAACTTAACGACGTCAAATGACAAGGCAAATTTGCAATAACAGATGATGCCATAACTTTACTACGTCAGGCAATGAGATAATTGTACTTTGTCAGATGATGCCATAACTTTACTACGTCAGGCAATGAGATAATTGTACTTTGTCAGAGGATGCCATAACGTTACTACGTCAGGCAATGAGATAATTGTACTTTGTGAGATGATGGCATAGCTTTGCTACGTCAGACAATGAGATAATTGTACTTTGTCAGATGATGGCATAACTTTACTACGTCAGGCAATGAGATAATTGTACTTTGTCAGATGATGCCATAACTTTACTACGTCAGGCAATGAGATAATTGTACTTTGTCAGATGATGCCATAACTTTACTACGTCAGGCAATGAGATAATTGTACTGTCAGATGATGGCATAACTTTACTACGTCAGACGATGAGGTAATTGTACTGTCAGATGATGGCATGACTTTACAACGTCAGACGATGAGGTAATTGTACTGTCAGATGATGGCATAACTTTACTACGTCAGACGATAAGGAAATTTTAGTCAATCCCATCATATGTGCAATAAGGTTGCCCTGTTTTCTGAAGACAAGGCGAGTTTACAATGTCAAACAATTTCAGACAGGGAGACAAACATACATACTAAGTCTGCGTACGAAAACCGTTGTTTCAATAGATTTTGGGCACTCAAATACGATGCGTTAAGCATATGATCATCCACTATCAGCACAAAACCCAAAATTATATATTACAAATGCTGCACGGCTATCTATTTTTTATGCAGTATTTATATAATCATTACGCATTGAATAGTGCACCAATAATACCAAAGCGCTATTTCTTATATATTCTAGACGTTAAATCGTGCTCTCCATACGAGGACTCTACCTGGACAGCTCTCTTACTTTGCTGGGGAACATTGGAAATGGGTGCCGTGGACGAACTTTCGGACTACAACCCTGTCCTCATAGCTGGTTTCAACCAGCGGAGGTTACACCCATTCTACTGCGTACAGAAAGCGACCTTCACCGCACCAAAGTGGATCTGGTTCGTGACCCCGTTCGACTGGGAGATTTGGGTCCTTCTCGCAACGTCCCTAGTTTTATTTGGCCTTATCCGTCAATCTGTGCGGGCAGCCTTCGAAATTCTATTCTACTTTTTCTACGAACCTATCAGACAAATTGACCGATGCGGAATGTACACACTGCCCAGTCTTATCTTCATCTCATTCCTTTCTTATCACTACGAGTCCTTCATAACCACAGATATTACCGCTCCACTCCACATTCTAATATACAAAACTACGAAAGACTTGGAGCTCGCTGGGTATAAAATGGTTATCCCGAATTTAGGGTCTTTCCCACTGGGGGCTTTTTTGGTGGGGAAGCAATACAAAAAAATCATGGGGAAAGAGATCACCACAGACGATATACTTGTCGATCATGAAATTAATATTTATTTCAGTACCTTGAAATACGCATGGTTCGATAGAATTGCAACGTACCAGGGATATATTCACATTCAGGACGAGATTTTCACCAAGTTGGGAAAAGCAGAGGTAAAAGTTCGTACTGATAAGGTTTCCTGTTTTGTGACGGAGGAGGTCTTCGAGAACTTATCGACTCGGTTATTGGTGTACGGCCCGTTAGCGGGGGCTAAATTGGTCAATAGAATTTTAGTCTCGCATGGGGAAAGTTGGATTTGGAATAGGTGGATTAACATGAAGTGGACCGATTTCGTGAGACGGTTGAACAAGGAGAGGTTTCAGGTAGATTATGTAGAGGAATCTCAACGGGTACAGGGGCTTAAATTATCAGAGTCGATTGGGTTAATATTCATCGTGCATGCTGTGGTTTTATGTGTTGCAATAATTATTTATTTGGGAGAAGACTACGGAAGAATTGTGGGAATGTTGGTTCATTTTTTGGGGAGGGGGAAGGAATTAATGGTCAAATTATGGCCAAACCTAAAATACAGGATGATACTGAAGTTAGGAGATTTGGTAGTACCGTTTCAGACCAAATAATAAATGCTAAGTGTCGGGGTTTTCTGTCAATCTGGAAGAACCTTCAGATATGGGAAAATGGTGTTATACTGTATGACTTATATTTATGCACAGTTTTATATTTCGATTATGGCAAAGTTGCAATTTATTTGGAAAACTTTGATTTTCGTCAAGTCCCTACTGCATACGTGGAGTGAACTTAACCGGATGCATCCGGTTAAGAATAGATAAGGGTTACCTACCATCCGGATGGTAGGTAACCCTTATCTATTCTTATTTCAAAATTTATTAATGAATTTGTTCCTCTATTTTCTAAAATATGTATGTATCTATGTATTGTCGCTATGACATTGAATAAACACTGTCACATGTCACAGACTTTAAATTAAACTGAATAACTCTAATATGTAAAGGCTTAATTATTTCGACAATAATAAATTTGTCAAGCATAACGTATCAAAATTTGTGTCACCGCATTAATTAATTGCACTTGACTAACTAATCTAGTTAAACCAAAATTAGACTTTCCATTACAATGGGGGTGATAAATAAGTAAATAAATAAATGGTGATCAATCACCACGCTAACTAGCTCTATAATATTTCACCTTATCCGAAATCTATAAAGGCTTATCTTATCCCAGTATATGTAAATAAGTGAGATGTGTGGTGCATGCATATACAAAAATAAATTGCTGAAGTTATAATGAAAATATTTACAATACATCCTTAAATTTTCCAGAACACAATGTCATACACTTAAATTAAGCCAGATTTCTCTTATAATTGTGCAGAAAATATCCCATGAGTTATTAATTAACTGATTACACTAAAATTTAGAATGTTTTTTAAATTTCTGTGTTTTGTATAAGTTAACACTACAGTTCGCTTTTATTTTTGATAAATTGGGTTTTTCTGGATATTTATATGAACACAGGGTGTGGTAGTGTCATTCTATAAATAAGCAGTCGGCTTCATATTTACCTACATGTCCCAAATATTTCAGTGGTTGACACCAATCCACAATCTTTGTGATGGGCTGGTCATCAGCAGAATTTATTCCATTCTTCTTTTTCCCAATTATTTACGCTTATACAATTGGGCTCGTACATACGTGTTATCTTACTTATCAATTTGCAACTTGTATGTTTTGGACAAGAGTGTCGTGCCCACTTTAACCTTTCTCGTACCATATGTATGCCAATTATTCACACATGCGCAGCTAATTAGTAGAATTTTATATATTTATCAACGACCCATGATTACACTCTTAGAAACTTCGTATTGAAAAAAAACCTCACGGTATTGATACGTGACTCTACCGCTTTGGTATTAAACGGTTATATCGGTAAATAACCGGTATTGAAATTATACCTCATAGTAGTAATTTTAATACTAATTGGTATTAAATTTTTTATCACATAGTATTATTTCAATACCGGATCAATACCACGCGGTAGAGTCACGTATCAATACCAACGGTTATTGATTTTTTTAAGAGTGTAGATATTTGGCTTGGGCATAGAATGGAAATATAATATTTGAAATATCTGTATTACAAATTCTGTAACACATAACTTGTTCCGTGGGACTAAATAATCACCACCCAGAAGGACACTACAGTCTAAACAAAAAATAAGTAAAATTGATTCCAGGTTAAGTAAAAAAGAGGATTGCACAGCTAAAAGATAACATTTATGTATAGTGTGTGTTTTGGTAGCGTGGAGGTTAAACTTGATATCACTCGATATTCTTGTCCAATTAATTTTGTGTCTGAATAACTAATACCTACTTATTAAACAAAGATCGGTATGCATTTATCTCTTTGATTAAACTTACACGACCCGACTGATTAATTGTTTCACGCGGTATGCAAATGCGGTGAGAGTGGTCTGTCTTACATACATATCGGACTAAACTGAAATGTATGTATTGTCTTACCAAATAAAATCTGTACTTATCTTAACACTTTGTAGTTAATTTGCCAGTAACGAACCGACTTTTGTCCGTTTACCAGCCCATTTGTCAAGTCAGGAATTTACAGGCTTGCATAGACGGGGTTTAATTTTGATTCTCAAGATGGACAAAAGTACCCAAATTTACGCCGCAACCGCTGGTAAGTTTTACTGTATGTGACCCCCTAAAACAACGCTTCCACACTCACTAATATCCACACACAAAAAAAACAACGCTTCTTCGTCTTCTTCTTCTCTATCCCAACCCAACACTATTCCCAATTTCAAAATGGCATCTCTCCTCTTCTCCCTCTACTAAATCCAAACACTAAAATTTTCCCCATTTCTCTTCACTCTCTCCTATTTCTGTCTCTTTCCGTTTTTTCTCTCCTCTCTCTCTAGTTTTCCGAACCTTACCATCCCAGAAAGGAGGGCGTATCGACCCATCGTAGAGAGAGATTCTCCAACACCTGTTGAACTTTTATCCCCACTGACCAAGTGTTTTATTTTAAGCTTTTTATAAAATTTATAACTTTGTTAAAAAAATCATAGAGAACTGAACAAGATATAAAATGTTCCCATTGAGCTATCGATTACAAAATAAAGCCTTTAAGGAAAAAATCACAGGAAGAGTTGAGAAGTGGACTTTTTTGTCTTGTGACCTTTAAGCTTTTTCACATTTTTCAAAAACAGGGACGGTACCCCATGACAATTCCGGGTATTACCTTGCAAATTTTGAAGGTGTTATCATGGCCAATGTGCGAAGTAGATGGAACTCTTTTTCTACCGTACAATTTAATTTTCTCCCCATTGTATATGTATATGCATAGTATGTCCACGTCTGACGATTTGTTTCCAAATTATTATTATCATTGCCAAAAGTGTACCCTTTTTATGTATAACTTTTGGATCGATTAATTACTTTTTTGAAACTGCCGACTTTACTAAGTATTACCTAACGATGAAATATATTTCTTCTTCAGCCACGCTCGGAGCATTTGGTTTGGGAACCGTGTTAGCATGGACGAGTCCAGGTTTGCCCAGCATGAGGAAGGATTCAGATGACTTTCGTGACATCAGCACAGGGACAGAGTCTTGGATCGGCGCAATCCTATGCGTGAGCATCAACATAAGAATGCGATATTAAATACCACTCAAAACAAAAATTTGTTAAGTTAACACCACCGGTGTTAATATATTACTTAACCGCCTTGGTTGCAATTGTGATTCCGAGTGGTAATGACATTATAACTACCCGTATTAAAATCATCACAACTCGGATACAACATTTTAACCAAGGCGGTTAAGTAATATATTGCCACCGGCAGTGTTGATTTGACAAATTTTTGTTTTGAGTTTAGAAGAAGAAGCGTCCCCACAAACAAAGTGTCAAGTTTGTCCATTTTTTTCAACCAGTTGGAATATTAATTTTAGTTATGTAAGCCATCATAAAAATTGGCAAAGTTAGTAAGCTTTCCAAAAACGCAAACCAAATTGAATTATATATTTTTGTCAAAAATTGAGCCAAAAGTTCAGAGGATGTTGAAAAATTTGTTTACGAAAAAGTGTTTTTCCTAGATCGGAAAAAGGCTCGTGACGACTTTATCCTTCAGGGGACAAAATTCGTTCAGGCATCATTTAGCCTCCTTCTGGTGCATATCTACTTTTAAAGATGTGTGTAACTGGATTGACAGATGTCTCTAACGCTTACGCCCATAAAAATACACTAAATTTCAGGCTGAATCAGAAAATGTAATTGTTATTGGTTTAAGTTATAGTTTTAACAATCTTGTTTCAATCTGCCCCAAAATCTTCGAAAAACCATGAAAAAACACCACAAAAACCTGCAAATACATCTTAGGTTTTTCTGCAAATTTAATACCCCAATCCGGGGTAGCGTACCCTGCTTCGTAAGACACGGCGCATCGCTGATCTACCCGTCTAATAATTCATCAATCAATTTTATTTAACAGGCGGGCGCGTTTTTTTCCGCACCGGTTGTTGGCGTCTTAATGGACACAATTGGTCGAAAACCAACAATGATGATTCTTTCCCTTCCCTTCCTCCTCGGCTGGCTGCTCATGGGCTTTGCTACAAATTTGGCTATGATGCTCGTCGGTCGGTTCATTACAGGTAAATAAAGTTACTAATTACTTACTCTTCGCGATCTTTTGTATAAACTCTAAAAAACATTGTGCTATACTTAAATACCCCCCGGGTAAGGAAAACCCCGGGGTTTTGCCATTGAAAACCCATACTAGGGTTGCCGCGGGTAGCGAAAATGCTACCCGTTACCCGACCCGCAACCCGCTGCCCAACTACCCGTACCCGCACGGATACCCGTTACTCGCTACCCGTTATGAAAATTAATTTAAAAACTAGCCAACCTTCAGAATAAATTTGTTTTAACCAATTATTTGTTCATTTGGGTTGATAAGTAGTTTTAGATGCAAAAAATTCATGCCATAATTTGCTAGATGTCATTAGTTGTTCCTGAAACCAAAATGTTTGGCTTACAAGGGAACCGTTTGCAAGCTACACCAGGATCTACTAGCTAATTATATCAAAAAAAGTCAAGCCAAAAATTAGGAATTTACATGACACTGATATTTCCGGTGAGTGACCCCTTTGAAGAAAACTATTGGGGGGGGGCAGAGTTCAAAGTCCACCATGTTATCTTCCAGTGGAGGAAAAAGAACGTGGAGGAAAAAGAACGTAACGTGGTTCCTAATTTTTGGCTTGAATTTTTGGTATAACATGCTCCATAATCTTTGTGTATGTAGCTTGGAAAAAGGTTCCATTGTTGGTTTGATTTTTTTTAAATTTTATTTTAAATGAAGTTTTCATTTAAAAATAAAATTTTCGCCTTGAATCGGATTGAGGTTTGAAACAAACATATCGTCAGTCTTACATAAATAAATACACACAAATACAAGTCCAAGTCCAAGTACTGATATTTTAGATCCACAAATTATACTTGAGAAACAATAATTTCTGGACGCGAAAAGTATTTGAGGCTGTTGTAGAATTCTGCTGCTACCGAAAAGTCACGATCGCTATAAGCGCATGTTGATGGAAAATGACAAATTTTGAATTTCATAAATACTAAAATCATACTTCTGTAAATGTAAGGCGTGCGATGACTTCTGACTTCGTCTGTGAGCCAGTTTATGGCCGGAATCGAATAAAAACTGAACTACCCGTACCCGTGCGGGTAGTTCTCACTACCCGCAGGTAACAAGTACCCGCAAAAATCGTGCGGGTATGCGTATGCGGGTAACGGGTACCCGACCCGTTCCCCGCGGCAACCCTAGCCCATACCCCGGGGTTTTACCTGGGCTAAGCGGGTAGTCGCGGTTTTGGGGCAAACTGAGTCAATACCTCATGTATTACGTTATGAAAACAATCTACTTTCAACAATTTTCTCACAAACCAGTTTATTAATTACATTTCAATATCTAATTAATTGATACAATTCTCAGTAACGTGCTGTTATCATATATTGTGATCTTTTTTTAATTCGAAACCCCGACTACCCTGGGTATTGCTCATTTTGTCTACCCCAAAACCCATCCAAACCCGCAATACCCCAATACCTCAAAATCTCGGGGTAGCATACCTCAGACTGCGTAAAAAAGTGGATGACTCCACAGTTGGACAAAATTTGTCAAACCGTTATACAAAATTTATCCTACGGTTAAGCATATTTTATCAAAAATGTTGTGTCATCCTCGTTTACACTACATAAATCTTGGGCAAATTTAGTAAAACTTTTATTTAAAGGGTATAAATTATCAAACTGTTAAATATTTTAATCCAAACTAAGCAGAGTTTTGATGAATAGGATTTTGTGGTGGCGGGTTCTCCCTCGTGGCTCCAGTGTACATTGCAGAAACTGCGCAACCCGAGATACGTGGCGCTTTGGGTTCTGGCTTTCAGCTCATGGTTGTCCTTGGAATTTTCGTTGTGTATGGTTTGATAAAATATTGCCCGCCATAGGCTTTATCGCTATGTAAAAAAAATCCCGAATTTAAAAATTCAACCTTAGGTTAAGTAATGGGGCCCGTTAGACCCACCCCAAAAATTTAGCTTGCTTAGAATTCCACTTGATCAAGCGAGAGCGATTTAAATCTGGGTTTCCGCCCAACAATTTGAGCAAGATTTTGCCCGAACCTTAAACATTAGAACAATACCAGACCAAAAATAAAATAAGAGGCACTAACTACCCTAGAATCTCGCAGGTTTATTTTATATCCTCCAATGAAAATACATATGATGTATTCCAATCAAAATTAATAATTTCGCCAATCATTACATGCTCATTAATTTTTTTTGGCAACAATTTTCATTAAAATTTCCAACAAAATAATTAGCTCTTCATATTTGAGTCGCAATAATTAAAATATTAATTGAATCTCGCTTATCCATATTTCCGCTGGCATATAATGGCATATTATATACATACATGTTCACATTCATTCATTTAATGATGAATCAATAAATTATTTATTCAATATTCAAAAATTGAATGAACATTGAATGAATATTTTATTCTGATTTTTAATAAATGAATATTCAATGAATATCTATTCAATTCGTGTGAATGAATAATGGATGAATTTTTTTCATCATTCATTTTTTGCTAGATGCTTAATACATATATAGGGAACGTTGAGAAGTTCATCTAGTCTTCTGAATTTTGAATAAAATGAATAATGAAGGAAGGGTGAATAATGAATAAATGTTGAATAATTGATGAATATTTTTTTTACAAATTATGAATAAGGAAGGAATAATTTTTTTCAAGGCTTTCAATGAATGAACTTTAAATGAATGAATATTGTTTGAACATGTATGATTATATGATAATCTTCTCTGTGAAATTTCTAACCAAGCCAAGTTCTTTAGATGTGACCGATGGACCATAACATATAATTTCTGATAAACAATGCAAATATGATTTTTAGAAATGTGCTCGGGAAATTGGCCGATTTTCAGTGGATTTCCTTTATCTGCGGAGTAATCCCTCTCGCCTTCCTAGTTGCCATTTTGTTCGTGCAGGAATCACCCCGATACTTGTTGATGAAGAAGAAGGAGGCAGAAGCGAACAAGGCTCTTAGTTGGTTTAGGAGGAAAACTTCATCCCAAAAAGTCGAGGAGGAGCTGAGCATCGTTAGTACCCCATGAACTTATGATGTGTGCATAAAAATTAGCCCCTATTTTTTTATGAAGAAATGGGTCTCCGTTATAATTATAAAATACAATTGTTAGTAATATCCAAATTTTACGTAAATTTGTCACTTGGCGTATTATAGATTCAAGCCGGTGTGACCGAAGCCCTTACGAACAAGGCTAAGCTGAGTGATTTAAAACTGCCGTTCAATCTTCGCCCTGCCCTGATAATGTTTGCCTTAATGTTCTTCCAACAGTTGTCAGGTCAGTAAGTAGCCAAAGGTAAAAAATTGAAGAAACTAAAAAGTTAAAACAAGTTTTATCATATTTAAGGTATCAACGCTGTGATTTTCTACACCTCGACTATTTTTTCCGATGCCGGGTCGGACATGGATCCCTTGGATTCGGCCATAATCGTGAATGGAATGCAGATCGTAGCCACGTTGGCAGCCGTCTTTCTGGTGGATAGACTAGGGCGGAAAATTCTGCTCACGGGTTCAGCCGCAACCATGTGCGTCTCTCTGGTCTTGTTGGGTTTGTTCTTTCTTCTGAAGGAGAAAAATAAGGCTGACAGCATTGGTTGGCTCCCACTGGCGTCCCTGATAATCTATGTAAGTTTAACTGGCTTTCAAACAAAATTAAATTAACCATACTCTTAAAGCGATGGATTTTACCTTAAGAAATAATTTGTTTCGCCCCTTAAATCGTTTAAATTAGTCCCAATTGCAGCTCTCCCAGGGTAATTTGTGAATTCCCATGTATGGCCGCAAGATAATTATGTTTTAATCCAGCTCAGGCCACTATTTGTACAAATAACCTTAATCTAATTGTAGTAACAGTGTTCAGAGAGATTTTGTCACGTTTGAGACAAAAGAATTTGATGGATATTATACTATGTATATTCCCACAATATTCAATTTATTACCATCGTCTCCTACAAATCGTATCAGAATTGCGCTTTTCAAGAAAATAGTATTTCAAAGTTAAAATCTACCTCTGAAATATAAATGTCTCAATTTTTTTCATAAATATTTACAATTTTCTATAGGGTAAATCCGGAGTGTGATAGTAATTCGTATTTACATGTAGGCGGCCTCATAAAACCACCCAACATTGTTGCGAATTTTCATAATTGGGCTATGTATGTACATGTACTGAATAAATAATTAAAATTTTACTCACAGATTTCAGCATTTAGTATGGGATTCGGCCCACTTCCTTGGATGATGTTAGGTGAATTGCTTCCTGCCAAATCAAAAGGTAGATGACAACATTTTAAGAAGGATCCAACACTTCTGTCGAATTTGGTTTAAAGAAGTTTTAATTAAAATGCAAATATTTACACTGTCACATTTAATCATTTTACCTCCTAAAACTTATAAATAGGCTTGGTCGCCACGATGGCCACCATGTTCAACTGGTTTCTTTCCTTCATTGTCACCAAGTTTTACTCCGATTTGCTAGCAGAAGTCGGTGCGGTAAGTTGGTAATTGTTGTTATGAACGACATACTTTTAAAAATAATATTACCCTCTTGAAAAGTATGAAACTGTAGTCTGAACTCTATATACGCATGTTAAATATGGTATAGCTTTTGTATTCCTCACTATTCGTTTTATATTCCGGGCAACTTCGGGCTCATAATGGAGCAATTTTACAGAATCAGAAATAGAATTTTAACACTATTTTTAAAATAAAATTGTATCAGTAACGTAGCAATGTGTAGCTTGAGGTATGGCTGGATTCCATCGGTTAAATTTTTAAATTAGCAATAACTTGTTTGATAGTAAATAAGTTATTAGAATTTTATATTATGTAAATTACACCACGTCAAGTTCGAGTTTTAGGCATTATCGCGATTACGTTGATTTTTTGATTTGATTTGATTTATTACAATGAGATCCCCCAATTCTGGGATCTTACATCTCAAGGGATCATAGTCATATTGTTGTTCTGGATTTAGTATAGTTTACTTAAAATAGAATTCAGGCTATACTTATTTTTCTAAAGGGTGACTTCATCTTTTTAAGGGTGTAATAAGATTGATAATCTTTTCTTGCTACTAGCCCGCCTGTTACTGGGGGTTTGCCGCCGTATGTGCTGTGGGGATAGCATTTGTCATCATTTTCGTCCCTGAGACTAAAGGCAAAACATTGGATGAGATCCAGGAACATTTCGGGGCGCCTCCTGTCCTGCCAATCGGAGAGGATGCGAGAAAGTAGTTTGCACTTGAGAGAGATATTGTATGATTTTAAAACGTGCCAAAATAAACTAAGGGTCCTATTTAATTGATCATAATTTAATCGTTTTTGCGACTATAGTTAATACTTTTTTCCCGAATACTTGCTCTCATGAGAAAATCATAAAATCCGAATTGACCATGACAGAGAAAAATCTTGTCTTTCGAGAAACTCAAGCTATGGTGGCAACCAAAAGCTTCAAATTTATTTTTTTTTTCAAAAATTGTTGAAATTTTTAAAGTTTATAAAACAGCAATTTTAAAGTAATCTTAGCGTTTATTATCAGTGACGATTTATCACTTCTGGGAAATTCGGGTACGAATGCAGAACAAAATACTATATTTTGGGTAGAAGACATATTTCTGTAAAAACACTTACACACCTATTACATCTGGAGTGGTATCAAATTATGAACATTCCCCATAAAGAAATTCAACTAAAATATTTGGAAACAAGAAGCCACCGTGATTATGTACTTACTATGTTGCGAAACTACGAACATTAAAAGAAGAGTACAATTTTTGAAAATTTCTCAAACATTAGCTCTCCTCAGTGACCTCGAAGGGCGATGTCGCAACGTAAAATTCACGATTAATTTAACCTCATCTGTACGGTGAAGAATCAATCGTAATTTTCCGATCACCTGAGCTCTAGCGAGGTCACTGAAGAAAAGTGATGGTTGACAAATTTTCAAAAATTGTACTCTTCTTTTAATGTTCGCACCATATTGTATGTATATTTTACAAACTTATTCTAAGGTGAGGCAAGATTAGACTATGCTTCCATGTGGTACGAACCAAACTTGGTCGGAGATTTCCTACACCCTTACTTGAGGTTTCCAGCTAATTCGCAAGATTTACAAAGGATTAGGACGAGACAATATATAATATAAAGGGTGTTAATAAAGTCCGATCCCATGCATTTTTTGGAGCGTGGTTGTTACAAATTCAGCTGGAACTTTTGAACCAGTGAAGTTATTTATTTCAAATTTTTACCATGGGAGGAACAACTAAACGTGTAAGTCATGAGCATCTTAGAGTTGAGATACAAACATTGCATCAGCAGGGGCTTAAACCTACAGAAATTGTGCAAAAATTGGGCTGCAGCCGCAGAACTGTTTGGAAATGGAAGAATAAAAATTTTGTCCACGACAAAAAGCGACCAGGGCGACCCAGAAAGGTGTCACCTACCACAAAAAGAATGATTAAAAACAGACTTTGCAAGAAAACCGGTAGTTCATTACGTAATTGAGCAAGGGAGTTAAATGACTCAAAACGCTATAAAGAGAAGAAGAAGCAAATTAACTGTGTGACCGTGCAAAAATTTGTGAAAACTACGAAGTGGGGTCACACAGCTTACAAACTAACCAAAAAAACCTCTCATGTCACAAAAATATATCGATGACCGTCTGAAATTTGAAGAACTCCTTCAGAAAAGTGGCCATTTGAGTGAAAAAAGACTTGGTGAAGAATTGCGCAGTCACATCCTTTGGACTGACGAATCTATTATTGAACTATATCCAAAATTGAACCAACAAAATGTTCGTTACAGGACAGAAAACAAATCGGATGTACCATCAAGAGCGATCCCAAAATTCGGGCTTAAAGTTATGGTAGCGGGTGGATTTTGTGCACGTTGCGTGACCCCTCTACATATCATACCAAAAGGCCAATCAGTCAATGCAAAGCATTATATGGAAAAAATATTACCTATCTATTTCGATAGCATGGGGAACAAGGAAATATTTCCGAATGAAAGAAAAATAGTTTTCATGCAGGATGGTGCTATAGCCCATACAGCAAAAGCGAGTTTGAGTCTCATCAAGACGCAAGTTTCAACGGTCTGGAGCAAGGGGGTGTGGGCCGCTAACGGCCCAGATTTGAATCCCCTGAAGAACCAGTGGTCCATACTTAAGGAAAATGTATACAAAGAGCCACAACCCCGGACGAGGGAAGAGCTAGTAAAAAAAAGTTCAAGATGTATGGAATTCGATTTCCAGAGGCACATTGGAAAAATTAGCACAGAGCCTTAAACAAAGAGTTGAGGGCATGGTTAAAGTAAATGGTAACAAGACCAAATACTAAGGTAAATATGTCGAACATTTTTTGTAAGTATCACGGGTAGTTTTTTTTTATACTAGCCTTCACTTTTTTACAGGAAAAATGGGATCGGACTTTATTAACACCCTGTAGTACTTAATAATAATAATAATATCTAATAATAATAAACGGGTTTTATCGCCAGCCCAGCCTATTGGCTAATAAAGCACTAATTCTACATGATGCAATTTATATAACTGAAGTTATTAATTTATAATTCTTTATCTTGAGTCGTATATCATATAACGCAGATTAAAATAATAATAGTTATGTTATAAAGCATATCGTTTAATTTGGTAGGAATGTTAGATAATGGGTTAGTTTAAGTAATAAAACAGCGAGTAAATAGTATCAATATTGCGACTAATTTGTAACGAATATATTGCAGTGAGACTTAAGGTTGTGGAAGTTCAAATTCTTGGATTGTTAGAAAATGGGTTAATTAGCTTAAAAAAGCGGGTACACACATAGACTACTTATAGGTGAAGGAGCACCTGATTAGCAGATTTAGACGCATTAGCGAGATTCAGGGTATTCCTACCTGGGTTTTAATGGGTTGTGTTTTAATTGGTTTTAATGGGTTTTAATGGGTTGTAAATGAATAAAACCCAAAGGGTTTAACCGTGGTAAATGGGTTTTATTTGAGTTTTATTTCCCTAGCAGCTCAACCCGAGAATTCCGCGTGTTAAATTGGTGTAAAATCGTGTGCATTAGGTGTCCGTGTCACACTGGTGTAACTTTTTTGGTAATACTCGTGTTTTTCTCAGCTACAAAATACCAAAATCTAAACAATTCATGAAACACGTGTATATACCACATTAAAACACGAGTATCGAATACGTGTATTTTTAGCGTCGACTTTGAATAAATACTCGTGATTTACACGTTGTAAATTGGTGTATTCTTACGATGACCCAATGCATCTGTCGCGGCTAAACTTAATAAATGCAGGATTACTAACATGTCATTAAAATGGAATTCATTTTTTATTTAAGTTAAATATTTCTAAAAATGAAAAAATCTCGAAATAGACAAGTACAAAGAAACATAAGCGGTGTCATAAGTGATTATAATTTAGTTGTTAAAACTCTGCACCCACCAATATCGCCAGACTTTGCTGACCATCCGGCGACTGAGGATAAAGTTTCATCGTTGGTCGTAGTTGACAATGAAGATCAAGTTGAAAGTGACAGTGATTTTAGCGTAGCGTCACCGTTAAGTGATAACACAGGTGAAAGTGACGAAAGTGATGGTGAAGCAGTTACTAATTTTAAGGCTGAATTAAGAAGTTGGACAATAACTCACAACACCACCGCGACCGCAACGACTGATTTGTTAAAACTTCTGCATCGTCATCATTGTTTCAAATATTTACCCCTCGATTGCAGGACGCTACTTCAAACTCCAAGGACAACAACTATTATTGATATTCCTCCAGGAAAATACTGCTCGTTTGATTGGATCACATCGATCCGTAAAATAATATTACACAATGGCCAGAGTAGTGCAAAAGTGAAACTTCAAATAAACATTGACGGAATACCTTTATATCACAGTTCATCACATCAATTTTGGCCAATTTTAGGCGCAATAAATGAAAATGTATTCGTCATTGGCATTTATTCTGGACAGGGGAAACCAAATTCAGTGAATGAGTTTTTGTCGCCATTTCTTCAGCAGTTGCAAGAATTGCCTAGACCTATATTAATTAATGGCGTTCAATATGAAGTAAAGTTGAGTGCCTTAATTTGTGATGCACCAGCGCGTGCATTTGTGCTCGGAACAAAGTGTCACACTGGGTACAGTTCATGTGGAAGCTGTACTATAAAAGGTTTTTATTATCAAAACCGCGTAATATTTCCGTATGATAGACACCCAGAAAGAACAAATATAACACATCGTGAAAAAAGTGATCCTCAGCATCATAATGAATACTCATTTATGGAAAAAACTGATTTAGATTTAGTTAAGGGCTCGCCTGGTGAATACATGCATTTAGTATGTCTAGGAATTGTGCGTAAGATTCTTCATTTGCTGACAAAAGGAAAAAAATGTCCTGCCAGATTACGGCCAAATCAGATTGAAGAAATTTCAGAAAAACTAGTTAAACTAAAAAAGTACATTCCTCACGAATTTGCTCGCAAACCTCGCAAATTAAAAGATTTAGATCATTGGAAAGCAACCGAATTTCGCCAATTCATCTTATACACGGGACCAGTAGTTTTGAAACAGACAATTTCGAAACCATTATATCAACATTTTCTTTCCCTTCATGTTGCAATAACAATTCTGGCTGATAAAACACTTCATGTCACTCATAATAATTATGCGAATGAGTTGCTACACTATTTTGTTAAGTATTTTGATATGCTTTATGGCCGTGAAAACATGTCATTTAATGTCCACGGACTTTTGCACTTAGCGAATGATTGCATTAATCACGGTCAACTTGACAAATTTAGTGCCTTTAAATTCGAAAATAAATTGCAAGATATTAAAAAGCTGGTGCGATCTACGAATTGCCCCTTGCAGCAGGTGCACAGAAGACTGCTAGAGAGGGAAGACCAAACCCACCACCACGTCAACTCCACTCCACTCCATCCATTTCTCTACTCTGCCTGGTCTTATCATAACTCTCACTTTGATATTAATTGCTCCGTTTTTTACAAGAAATTTCAACACCAGGTGTTTAAATTAAATGCTGGAGGACCTGGTGATAGTGCTTGTGAGATAGGCGACGGCGCTGTTATTATTATAAATACTTTTCTACAGGGAGAGACAGGAGAATTTTTCCTTGGACGACGATTTCAAAACAAAATTAATTTTTACAAAACTCCTTGTGAATCATCTACCATAAATATTTATTTATTATCAAGACTTGGACCAGTCGAGTGCATTAAAATTTCTGAAATCGTCAAAAAAGTGATTTTGTTGCCGTACGGTGAAGAATATTTTGGTGCGCCCCTTATTCATTTATCTGAATCATCATGAGCGAACATTTTGTGCTACTCAAATTTTTGGAGACGGAGGAAATTGAAGTAGTCACTAGTGCGTGGTTATGTAAAAATAATACTCAGTGCGTCTGGCTCAATTACAAAAATCCTGGCAGAATTGTGAAAGCTGTTGGCCTACATATGCCCCCCGAGTCAAACTGGTCAACCCATGATGTCAAGCTACTTGGTGGTGGACACAAATTTGGTGAGCTATTTAAGCTTTCAAGTTTCATTTAAGATTGATTAATTCTTTTTTATTGAGACTTTTTTTATTACGCAGTCACTTATCATGAGGCGGTGAAGAAGCTTCCCAAAGTAATGGACCAGTCCGACGCAGAGGTTGGGAGTGGCGATGGTAAAATTCGAATTCGTCAAGAGGCGCCCAATACATATGAGAGCTCGGAAAGTGAAGGGGATGACTGTCACTCTACACTGCCACCGCCTCCTGCGCCTAATGATAACTTAAGTAAGAACCGTTATGAGATAATAATTAATAATAATTACAGAATTGTTTCATATTAGGTGACTGTATATTTACACATTCCATTAATTATTTTAAAATAATGTTTCAGTGAAAAATGTGAAGTCACTCTTGATTACGCCGGCAGCTAAGAAAGTCACAACTAAAGGACAATCAATTCCTAAAATAAAGCCCAGTAAAATTAGAGAGTCCAGTAAGATCCCGTTTAAATTGTGTTTAGGTGGGTTACACTGGCAAAGTTTATTTCTCAGCATTTATTTACCTTCCATTAATTAATAATGCTATTACGTTTCAGTTACGGAAAACGGATCATCTTTGCCCGGAGTATCAGAAACTGGAAATCCGGAACCGGACATGGATATTCCTGGATGTTCAGCTTCCACCGAAATGGTTCACTTCCTCGGCGTTATGAATGAAAACGAGCCAGTAACTGCACCACCAGTTCCAGAGGGAGACGCAACAAATACATCCCAGTCCTCATGTGAAGACGAAATTTCACTTTCTGGTAGGGAAGTAGCAATAAAAATTTCTGCATAGTTAGCTAACACTGTCTTTGTTTGCGCAGGAAATCAATTTCAGAGTTGGGTGGTCAGAAATGTGGCCATTTTAAAAGCGCAAAATCGTAACATCCAGGAGACACTTGACGCGATATTGCTTAACTTAGATGGAAAGAGAAAGCCGATGATGAAGAAAGATGACGAAAGATGAAGTTCGGCACGAAATTCCACTGAAGAATATGGTCGATGTTAGTAATGCTGCTAATTTTTATGCAGTCCCAAGTAACCGGGAATCACTGGTAAATAATCCTAATCCATTCGTTGCGTCTAAAAATATGTAATGTACAGTTAAATAATTTGCACAATCTAAATGCTAAATTTCAGATTGTAAAATTAACTAAGAGAAAAGTAAGCAATATCGGAAGTTGCACACGCCGGGTGTTATCAAGACTTTGTGCGGACGAATTGATGCAGCATTACAACTGGATTGGGTCCAGGGGTAGCAAAATCGCGTTTTGTGATGCGTGGATGAGACACATTGTATTTGGTAAATTTTCTCTGACTGTAAATATACACGAAATTTTAGTTTAATGGAAGTATATTTTTTTAGATGCGGTTCGTGCGAGTTTACCATTAAAGCTTGTCACCGATGACGAGATGGAAACCACAATTAAAGAATATTTGAAAGGTGCACCTAAAAGATTGAAGAAGAATAATCCGAAGTAACTACACATTACATAGTTATGTTAAATCTAAACTTAATAATTCATTGATAATATATTTAAATAGTGATGGAACACTCCCAAGGGGCGACTCTGAACCCGATGATCAACCAAATGAGTAATTCTTGGACTATTGGATTGTTTTGTTATTTATTTTAATCATAAAGCAATTTAAGTTAAAATAAAGCTGATTTATATAATTTAAATGGTGTAATTGTTGGGTTTATTTAGCATAAAATACGTGTATGGAGAATTTGCAACCACGAAAATTACACGAGATAGTATCTAATTTTATACGTGAATTAAACGAGTTTTCCACGTGTTAGTTTATGGTTTCGTTACGTTTATAACGCGAGTTTTAAACGAGTTTTACACCCCAATTTGGCGACAATTACCCCCAAAATTCACCAACTTTTACACCAAATCAACACGAGTTTATCACGAGATTCGGTGTCCGAAAATAGGTGTTTTTCCCGTGTAATTCTCGAGTTTGTGCTACTAGGGTTGGGTTTTAATGGGTTTTAATTGAGTTTTATCTTCAAGCTACATTCTAAAAGTGGAATATCTCTCCCATACGTTACAAGCCGTTATCTCAACTCACCTGAGCAGTTTATTTCATTATTATCATAATTTGTGAAAATACTTTATGAAAATATAAACAAATTATATAATTTCGGAAGCGATACAAATTCCAATATGGACAAAGGAATTTGTATATGATTGGAATTGAATTTGCAATAATAGCGAATTATTTTTGTTAAATTACTACTTAAAACCTAATAAACCCAATAAAACCCATTAAAACTCAAATAAAACCCACTTAAAATGTCAAACCCATTAAAACCTATGGGTTTTATTACTTTTTGAATAAAACCCTAGGTTTTTCCGAACCCTGGCGAGATTGTATTAATTGTACATATTCTATGCCACTGATTGATCTGATCGGATTTTTGAACCGATCCGATCCGACGGACTAGGATGGGATCGAATTTTTTCTCCGGAGAGGATTACCCATTTTATTAAAAATGGAAACCCCAGAGGATTGATGGAGTTATTTGGTTCAAAGGGCGTGGCAATATGTTTTTTATATAATTACGCAGTCGGTTACATATATATTTACCTGTCATACCTGTCCCAAATATTTTAGTTGTGGACACCAATCCACAATCTTGATGATGGACTGGTCACCGACAGAATTTATCCCATTGTTCTTTTTTATAATTATGTATGCTTATACAATTGAGCTCGTATGTTATCTTGCTTATCAATCGTCAGCTTGTATTTATATGTTTGGCAAGAGTGACGCAGTCGTTTTAACTATTCTCGTACCATATGTATGCCAATATTATTTATGCCACCGGTGTCACATTTTTTATCTCGTGACTACTGAGTTGTTTTTCAATATTAAAGAAACTTACCTAAAATTTACAATTATAAAAATTTATGTACCAAAATGTCCCAAGAATTTATTATTGTTGGGTATTCTAGAATACGTTTTATCGCCGAATGATGTATGTATTAACGACCGGTGAGAATTTAGCCCCATGGAAATAACGCAGCTTTAGCTAAAAAAACCATTATCAATACGTAGAGCAGGGAAACGTAATTTAGCACCGGAATCCTCAATCAAAGGGTACTAGCGACATATAATTTGCAGGGTATGCTACCCTGTTTTTTTTGGGTTTTTGTTGGTTTTAGGTATCAAATCTAGGAAAACCCTAATGCCAATTGGAAGTTTCTTGTAAGATTTTTGGTACGGATTAAAACAGAATTATTTCAACTCCAGTTCATATCAGTGTTAATTAAATTTTCGGATTCAGCTTGAAATTTTGAGTATTTAATGTTTGACTCGAATTTTCAAGTATATATCAATAACATGCATAGAATTTTTGGTTTGCTATTTAATTTACTAGGTAAGCGTGGCCGTTTGACTGGAAAGATCAAGTGACATGCTTAAAACTGAAATGCTTAAAATAATAGCTTATCAATTCATTCTGAATTTGAATATTGAAATAGTTTTACTCCGATATATTATTTTAAGCAGTTTGTCCCAACTTGTCCAAAAACTGACAAAACCACAAAAACAAAAACAAACCGAAAAAACCTACCAAAACCCTGGAATAACCTACATGGGATGGGTTTTTTTCTAGACAAATCCCCGGGTTTCCCGTACCCTGCAAATTGACAATGTTATATCGGGGATTTAAACTAATACGATGGTTTCTATATTATCGTAACATGAAGGTTAAATTTAATATCGCTCCATATTCCTGGCCAATTAATTTTATGTCTGAATAACTAATACCTACTTATTAAAAAAATGTTTGGTATGCATTTATCTCTTGGATTAAACTTACACGTCCCAACTGATTAATTATTTCACGCGAAATGCCAATGCGACGAGAATGGGCTGGCTTATCAGGCTAAACTGATATGTTAAGTCTGATAAGCATTGTTTAACCGAATAAAATACGTACTTATGCAAATACTTTGTAATTAATTTTCCAGTGACGAGCCGACTTTTGTCCTTTAAACAAGTTATTGTCTGGTCAAGAAGTTATAGGTTTGCTTGTACTGGGATTAATTTTGACCGTCAGGATGGACAAAAGCACCCAACTTTATGCCGCAATGGCTGGTAAGCTTTGCGGCTAAATTGTTTTTTAGCGTTTTTGCAAATTAAATTTTAATCGATTGACCAATGAAGATTTATTTGGAATTATTGTCCCAAAAATTACAACTCTCTTAATTACTAACGTTTATGTAATTGTCAAATTTATTCGGTACCAATTGATGGAAATTATCTATTTTAGTTAATCGATGGTAACATGGTTAAGTTGCCAGTTCCATAATCGAAATCTAAATTTTAACTACACGAATTATCTTGATCTACAAAATTAGAGTTAGTATTGGTAAATCCGACCCGACAATAGAGAGATTGCGAATTAATTATTTTCACACAATATTTTCGCGCAAATAGAAACTAATCATTAGTGTCAATGAAAAACTTAATATCCGATCCGTCGAATCGTCTCAGATTTTTTATAAGGCGGTTTTTTTATCCGATCCGATTTGCTGAACGGGTCATGTCACGATAATCTGGCCGGATAACCCGATCGAATCGATTACTAGCACTAATTAAATTCTATTATTAATTGTTACCTGATAATGATTATATGTTTGAATTAACATATTTTCTTTCAGCTACGATCGGAGCGTTTGGTTTGGGAACCGTGTTGGCATGGACAAGCCCGGGTTTGCCAAGCCTGGAAAAGGATTCGGATGACTTTAAGGATATGTCTGACGAAACAAAATCTTGGATCGGTTCAATCTTAAATGTAATCACCACCGTTACACGTTTAACTATTTAATTGGGGGATCTCAGACACGAAAAAATCGCCGCTGTGAATTTCGCTTAGTTTCTCGCTTATGGCAGAAATTATGACAATTACAAAATTTTGCTCCGACCGGAGCTAACCGACCTTAACCCCAGTTACTAGTTGAGTTTGTGCTCGCTTGACCCATGAGCTCGCTTATTAAGCGAAATTCTAAGCGACGATTTATTCGATGTCTTAGGCCCCCTTGGAAATATTTATCAATTTATGCGCTCAGTCATATACTTTATTCTATTGAACAGTTGGGCGCGCTACTTTCTGCGCCTGTTGTGGGTTTCTTGATGGACAGAATTGGTCGAAAACACACCATGATGCTTCTCTCGCTCCCCTTCGTGCTGGGCTGGCTTCTCATCGGCTTTGCTACAAATCTTGCTATGATCCTTGCTGGTCGGTTTATTACAGGTATGCAAACTTACCCGTACATACGCGTACGTAAAAATTTGGTTAAGGGGCCATCCATAAATTATGTAACGCGAAAGGGGGATAGGGTGAATAAGGCTCTAATGATATCAGGCTTATATAAGTATGTGACACATGCTGAAAGGGGGGGGGGCAAGGTCTAGAAAATCTATATTTTTGCCTTACATAATTTATGGACGAACCCAAACATTTGTCACTTTCAGTATGATCTTATGGATTGAAATTTTTAAGTAGGGCATCCAAAACCGGTTTTAAATTCTCCATCAACCACATTTTTTTAAAGTATTGTGTTCATAAAGTGAATTGCTGTAGAAGTACGCCAATATTATTAATTTTTCCTTCCAGTAATAATTATTTTTTCCGAAATTTTTTTACCCTGAATGAATGCCTAAATTTGGTTACACTTTAAACTTTACATCACAAGTTTCGTAAAATTTTAATCGGTTTCATAAAAGGGTTTAAAGCTAGATCTGTAGAAAACCGGGTTCAATCAATTTTTGAAAAACTAAAAATCTCAAAATTCCCCTGGTTTGGATGCCCTATTCTCAACCTACATACGTAATATTTTACAAAAAATACATAAACCCCTTATTTAATAGGATTTTGTGGTGGCGGGTTCTCTCTCGTTGCCCCGGTGTACATTGGAGAAACCGCGGAAGATAGTATCCGCGGAGCTTTGGGTTCTTGCTTCCAATTGCTGCTGGTTATTGGAATTCTTGTCGTGTATGTTACATCTGAATATTTTACTTCATTTTCTCCGCCATAGCCGTTTATTTAAAAACTCCTGACAAGTTCATTGCGCTGGAGGTTGCAAATGTTGTTAAAAAAGCACTCTAGACAGGGTATGCTAACAATGCGATGGTGTGAGGTGGTTATCGCCGATACCGACCGGACTAATTTTAACTTGTGCACGCTCAAAAATAAGTGGACCAATATTTTTGTGTTTTCCAGAATAGGCATGATTACGTCCGTGGCGGAATTTAAAAAAAAATCAGTCAAAATTCGGATTTCTAAAAAGGTTGTAACTTTTCGAATTTTGGCCCGATTTCAAAAATTAAGCGCAATTTTTTTTACAGAATCACTTCCATGAAATTATAAAAATTAATTTTGAAAAAACTTTTAATTAATAAAAAATTTAGCATTAAAACAATTTTTAGTATTTTAAAAAATTGAGAAATGGCATCATCATTAAAATATTTTAAATGCCTTATCAATTATGTGTTTTGGTGCATATAATTTTTAGCAATTGCCTCGGTCTTCTGGTCGATTATCAGTGGATTTCTTTTATCTGCGGAGTCTTCCCTCTTGTCTTCCTGGTCGCCATTTTTTTCGTTCAGGACTCACCCCGCTATCTACTTATGAAGGGCAAGGAGGCCGAAGCGAGCAAGGCGCTCTGTTGGTTCAGAAGGAAAACGTCACCCCAAGAAGTTGAGGACGAGATGAGCATTGTGAGTAAATCTTATTTAAAACTTACATTGGTAATAATTAAAACCGAAATTTCGAAACACATATGTAAATTGATTTTGTTGACAATTTGCACAATTTGCACAGTTGATTTTTGTGAATGTTATGATACTAATAATTTGGCACTACATACTCCGCCCCTTACTCGAATAGGCACCAGTACCAAGTGTGTATGATGCACTCTAGCTAAGTACGTTGTGAAAGGGATGCAGTGCCAGAACTATAAACTTACGGGCCCTTGCAGGCCCAAAAATCATAATCGTCGCTGTCCCATTGACAATATTTATTCAAATAATGAATTTTAGTAGTTTTAAAAAATTCCCAGATATCCACTCCGTAACTTTGTAATCAAGTTTGTACTGTTTTTAAAGTCATAAAATTTCATTACCTTATTAAGTATTGTTAATTAAGCCAGACACAGTGCCTCCAGCGTAGATTATTAGTTTTGGGCCGGCAGGGGCTTAAATTTATTGATCCGGCACTGCCCCCCTGGCTGCGTTTCGCAACGTAGCTAGATTGCACCATACACCCTTGACCAGAACCCGTTATCAATTTTAAAAATCGGGTTTAAAGTCCTAATTAAGCTAATCTGTCTTTCACTTTTGCACATAGATTCAAGCCGGTGTGACCGAAGCCCTAACGAACAAGGCTAAGCTGAGTGATTTAAAATTGCCGCAAAATCTTCGCCCTGCCTTGATTATGTTTGCCTTAATGTTTTTCCAACAGTTATCAGGTCAGTACCGATAGAAAAAGCAAAGCATAGAATGAACTTCGAAGTAAGTAAGCTAAAGGACGTTTCATCCTATTTAAGGTATCAACGCTGTGATTTTCTACACCTCGGATATTTTTGAGGCTGCCGGGTCCGACTTGCCTGCCTTGGAGTCAGCCATAATCGTAACGGGAATTCAGGTCTTTGCCACGTTGGGTGCCGTTTTTGTGGTGGATAAACTAGGCCGGAAAATTCTGCTCATAGCGTCAGCCTCAGTCATGTGCGTGTCACTGGTGGCCTTGGGCTTGTTCTTTATGCTCCAGAGCCATAGCTTGGACAATGGTATTGGTTGGCTTCCACTCGTCTCCCTCATGATTTTTGTAAGTTCAATACCTTTTTTTGTGAATTTTTTAGTACAACTACCCTCCGGAAATGTTATATTCTCCCCCTTAAATTGTTGAAATCAGCCCAGATTTATATTATCCCTAAAGTTCATTAAGCTTTAATCTTGCACTATTTATTTCTACTAATGGAATGAATTAAATTTTTGTCAGCATGATTTTTTCATTTGTTGGAACAGCTAGCTTTCTGGATACCGTTGCAGATTTACATAATGTGTATTGTTTATTTAAGTAATTAAATATATATGTACAGATTACAGCATTTAGCATTGGATTCGGTCCACTTCCTTGGATGATGTTGGGTGAACTACTTCCTGCAAAAACGAAAGGTTAATGACCACACATGTTTGTATGCAATACAAAGGCACTTGTATAAACTTTTTCATTCGGCTTTAATTAAAATGGAAAAGTTTATAAAAATGACGAGGTTGTTACTCATTAATTATTAGGACTGGTGGCATCGATGGCTACCATGTTCAACTGGTTTCTGTCCTTTATTGTGACCAAATTTTACGCCAATCTGCTAAAGGCAGTCGGAGCGGTAAGTTTGTAATCTTAGTTTCTTACAAAATTGAGATAGCGTAAGAGTAGTGTGAGTTTTGGTGGGAATTGTGATTGCAAATACATATGTCCACAATCAAAATTACCATCACAATTGCAGAACATTACTCCAGCTTAACCCTTCCAATAAAGGTATTGTAAGATCGTGAATCATTTTTGTTACTAGCCCGCCTGCTACTGGGGATTTGCCGGTGTTTGCGCGGTGGGAACAGCATTTATCATCATTTTCGTCCCGGAAACTAAGGGCAAAAGTATGGATGAGATCCAGGAACATTTCGGAGCTCCTCCTGTCTTGAAAGGTGGAAAGGATGAGAGAAAGTAATTCAAATTACGAAATGTTGCGTCGGTGTTACAGGATTTGTTATTTGAAAATGTGATGCAATAAACAAGTCTTACTAAAATAGTCCAGGATTGTTTTTTATTATTGTATGACTACATGCATTTTGCAACCTTGTTTTAAGGTGAGGTTTGTATAAAAGTCCAGGGTCTTGCGTATGTACACAGCATTAATTACTGGCATTAAATGGCTAGTGACCTTGGATATACGGGTATACATCGTTACAAAATTTTTGTAAACCTGTTTTTATAAAACTTACCCTGTAGAGAGTTTGAAAGAGTTTCAAAGAGTTCAAAGTGGCTCACCGAAAACATGATATTGGCTTTGAACCTTTCGTTTTTTTTTAAATTACTACCCTTATGTAAAAAAGGTGATAAACTCGTTAAAAATACTTTAAAAAATCCATCCATCTTAAAAAATGTGTCAAACAAAATGCTGCGGATTAAATATATTATACATATTTAACGATAAAAGTTATTGGATCTAAGCTTATCAATCCGGTCCTGGAAAACTAGGACCAAGACCAGACCGAACTTTTGCTATTGGTTGCGGTTCGGCGCGAGACCGAACAAGAGTTTTCGGTTCGGTTCCAGTCGGGGACCAGACCAATGTAGAACACTAGTTATTACAACATATGCGATAGTGATAAAAATGGCGATCATTTTATCAAAATTTTATTTCTAATCTACATACATGTGTATCAATACAAATGTAAGTATGTACAAAATGGTCGAATACAGATAATCCGAATGTTTTCATATACAATTAGGTTTTATACACAATTACGAAAGTAAAAAAAAATTGGTATCATAAGCTTGGCGAAGACAACCGAACGCATGCATATGTCCAGCAGGATATCGATGTTTTTACAGTAAATACATAAACTTATACTTAATTGAGCATAATTTGATATCATTCTTTTGCTTGTATTGTTTTCTTACACGTGTGCATATGTAATGTGTTTGCGTTATAACCACCTCGATCTGACGAGATATTGATTTTCTTTGCGATTGGCGATGCACACCAGTAAATAAATTCTTATCCCTGACGTTAATAAAGGTAATTACTAAACCATGAAATTCAGCAAGAAGGAGTTTCTTAAGGAGCAAATAGAGGTAATTGGCTTGGTTTATCGTAAGATAGGTTTTCATTAAAAATTTCAAATTACTCAAGATATGCAAGTGTTAAGCTGATAAATGATATGTAGATTATTGGTAGCCAACATAAACATATCCTAGCAGCAAGAACATTTGAATCAGTGCTCGTCTCGTAATTAAACACGTTGCAAATATCCACAAATCCTTGTATATATTTCCGCTTTAAATAAGGTTCATGTAAAATGGCAATAGCGAAATATAGCGTTCGTCTTCTTCTAATTGTGGCACAAATTTTTACATCCATCAGTGTATTACACTGATGGATGTAAAAATTTGTCAATTATAGCAAGACTTAAAGTCTTGCTATAATTGACAAAACACACGACAATGTTGCACTTGACGACATCCGTATTAAGGTAGCGGACTATTTTGTCCCATTTGAAAATTGCACAAAAATGGTCTACACCCAGGGCAAATTTTCCTGGGGAACCAAGGGGCCAACACATGGACCAGTTATGTTGCTTGATTACGATGCCAGGATCAGCTTGGTGACAGGAGATATTATTCAGAATAAATTTTCTCTTTTGCGAAGGCGTAATTCGGCTCCACATTGTTGGGCTACATTGACAATCCTACCGGAAAAAGCTAGCTTGCTTGATGGGAACCGGCATTATACCCTTAGAAGGCAGCCATCCTTCATATACAGCTCTTGGCTTTCAAATGACTTCATCATGCTGACAGGAGCAAAGCAAGACGTGGAAATTTATCTTAGGAGGATCAATGTTTTAGCTAGTCTCTATTGCACTGAAGTTATCCTAGTAGATATGACCGGCGGAGGTAATTTTTTATTACGATTTGATTACCACAACTTGTACCACATTAAGAAACCCGTCACAGGGATGGAGGACTCTGCAGCTTGGTACCATGCGGATTGCTTCGACCAGTTGGCACAACTTGGTAAACATGTGTCACACCTGAACAAGTATTTTTGGACCGCAATAGGTCCGTTTGGCAAAAATATTCTGCGTGACTTGTTTGATCAAATTAATACCCGGGACCCATCTCGCCATTACTATCAGCGTTTAGCGAATTTGACCTCGTTTCACGGATTTCTCTCCTTTCTGATCCTACAGGACACGTTGATTTCTGATTTTGAAAATTCCACGCCATTCTGCAATGTTCGACCGATGTACATAATGGGTTTTGCAAGACTGGGAGGCTCTGGGTTTGTATTGAATGACGTTCTGTGGGCGTAATGCGTGGCGCCGTGGGCTCGGTAAGGGGATATGGGCGAGTCTCATCGAGTAACGGACGTCAGGGTCCACGGGGGACGGATGTGACACGCCTCTGGTCACGGACACCTTCACACGCCACAGGGGGTAGCCAAGATGGAGCGACGACGGGCACGGGGAGGATGAATCGGATTGTCTCTCGCTTAGCACTGTCACACCGACAAAATTATGTCTCTTTCTTTCACTACGGAAACTTTTTATGCACGATAATTCAACTAAACTGCCAGATAGTTTTTCCGACTCACAAAGAATTATTATTATGGTTCATGTGCTCCAAATTAGACCGACTGTTCAATACCCAACAAAATATAGCTTGACAATAGTTTTTCGGATTTATTTAACACCAAATTTCAAATGATAACTTGTGGAATAATGTATGAAATGGGAAACTTGTATGTAGAATATAATTTTCAAAATGGCAGCCACGCTGAAAGCGTGGTGCCAGAAAATGTGGAGAGAAGAGTTGTGGAGGTGTTCACACTCGGAACCCTCGGGTCGGTCTGTCTGGAGACGGAGAGAGATCTTCCTTTTTCTGTCTTGCTCGGCCACGGTGACTTCCGTGTGCCGAGTGGTAGGATCGTCGGGTGGGGGATATCCAATCCCTACAGTTCAAAAGTTTAGCTTTGTATCGTGTTACGGAATAAGAGGAAATTCCGTAATGTTAACAGCACTAAGCAGCCCATTTGATGTGACAATTTGGGCATGTGTGGGGATATGTTTTATAATGGTGGTCTTAATTTTGACCTCAATACCCAGAAGAAATATTACAGATGCAGTGTTTCTTATCATTAGGATGTCCTTAGAGTACTCGGCTTCGTGGTCAGCCTATGGCATTAGATTTCGCCAAAAGGGATATTCCATTTGCGGAGTTGATACTCTTGTTGCATTATGGATCATTTTGATAGGAACAATTTTGACGGGTTGGTACAAAACTTGGTTCACATTTATCCAATCCATGCGAAATTTTGTAAAAAAAATATCCAATCCAATCCATAACTTTCAAACCATTAAAAATCCAATCCAATTCAAACCAAAAACAAAAAATCTATATTATCCAGCACTAGTTTTAAATTAAACCAATAGAATCCAGTGTAAAAACATGGATATAATATTTACAAAATCAGCAAAACTATATTTTAAAAAACACTGCCATGATATATACACCTATTATTAAATGTCGTTATATTTTTAATATAACAAAACTAGTTTATATGACCGCCAATCGACAGGCAAAAACTAGATGCCAACATTAGTGAATTTGGCTCTCCTTTCAAATGCCAATATGTTACCGACCAAACCAGCAATACACCCGCCTGCTTTAAGTTAAAAATATACGTAGATAAATACACAGATTTTAGAATATTTAGAATAACATAATGTCCTGGTTATGATTTCTATACAGAAAGTCACAGTGAAAATTCATAATTTTTCCACAACCGAAAATCCATCCAATCCAATCCAGATCTCTGATTATCCAATCCAATCCATATCCATGGATTGGATTCCAAATGGATTGGATAAAATGGATATCCATTTCACCTCTAGACTCGCGATGCATGCTCAAAGAATAATGAGTAAACTAAAACCAAACCAAAATATTGTGTAAACCTGTCAGTGCTCATGATTGGTAAGATATTATTTGCATCCAAAGACGCAAGAACGTAACCAAGTTTACTGCGCTTTTTATCCTTGGATGCAAATACAAATGTCCCCCCAACCTGAGAATTATGTTTTGCAAATTTCATTTGAATTATGTGTGTAATCGATTGACACTGTTTGATTAAAATCTGTGAGCATATGTACATACATTCGGTTAAAGAGCTCTAATGTGAGTGATATGTAGTTCTTTTAGCCTGAAAAGGGGAAAGGGTTTTCGGTTCGAGGGGATAATGGACCGTACATAAAAGATGTTATGGTTTGTTGGACCCCATTTCCACTTTTAGCTTCATTAGGCCGCTGCTACAAATATACATATATTTGACGTGCTTAACTTTGACCAATCCCCAAAATCAAGGCACATATTGTTTGTACGGCCCTAAACGCAAACATTTGAAAGGAAAATAGGGTCCAGTCCGCATCTGGATCCCGAGTCGGGATTCCCGGCAAAAAGAAAGACATCCTATTTATTCCGTGGTGAATTTCAATTCACATATTTAACTTAAACTGGAGCAATTTCATAAAATTGGACATTGACAAGTTTCGAATACTGGCAGGTCCCAAATAAAAAAATATATTTAAAAATATATAAGAATACCAATTGCAAATTAAATATATGCAAAATAAGACAAAAAATTAGCCGAAATTAACAATAATACATATTGTCTAGATTTTTATAATGGAGCCTCCTCCAAAGAAAATAAACGCTCTGGAGCTCGCACTAAATAATCCGATTGTAAGTATGTACACATTACTGTTCAGCTGATATTAATAGTCTGAAAAAAATCTGAGAGGTTTTCTGGCAGATAATTGATATTTTTTTTTCAAAAAGCCAAATAACCTCTCAAAAAAATTTCTAAGGAATTGAGACTGTTAATATCGGTTCAACAGTAGATACTTCTTAACTCGAATAATTTGTTCAAACCAATCCCAAAATTTTTACGAAATTTGAAACTCTATTCTTTTAAAACTTACAGATTTTGTCACAAATTTTGCAACAGAAATCCGCCCCGCTAAAAGCGGCCCGACACGTGTCCCATTTTTGGAATAAAATCGTCCTTTCCCTTCAAAATACTAGATTCGCGCTCTCCCTTAAGTACGAAATTTCCCCCTTTTTCGATTTCATAGACGACCGACTCGCGAAACGAATTAGCGCCAAAATTGAAATCTATCAAGAGCACGAACTCCAATCCAAATTGATCCACCTTTGTGACAAGTTTTCCGACCGGGTAGAAATTTTGAAAATTATGATCAGATCCGAGAGCTCTCTACCAGCCGTTTATCAAGTTTTAAAAAATGGTTGTCCAAATTTGAAACAATTTCGAATTTTTCACACATTTGAATATCCCCATTCCGAGGAAGTTTTGTGCGTATCACTGCAACCAAAACCGAATTTGACCCATATGCTCGAATATTTCGAAGGTTTCCTTAAACAATTAGGCTCTAAACATAACTACTTACGTATCAAAGCAATTTGACAAGGTTGGCACCATTAGGTTAATGATAGCAACGGATGTTTGTACATACTATGATTTATCTGTCCGGCAGGATATCGACGTTTAAGCAGGAAAGTGGTACTTAATTGAGCATAATTTTATTTCCTTGTTTTTCTCGAATTGTTTCCAAACACGCGTACATATTTAAATTATTTGCCTCATAACCACTTAGGCCAGACAGGATATTGATTTTACTTTGGGATTGACTATCCACATCAGTAAGTTCTTAGTGCATACTGTTCCAAAAGCTATTGCTGAACTTCGAAATCCTGTCGGAATTTCTTGTTGCATAATAACACAAAAATAATCGGACTGGTTAGCATTGGGGGTTCTCATTGATCGTACGAATTATCAAAGACAATCGTTAGGCTGACAGATTATCGGTAGCCAACATGAACAGTAATATGAACAGCAATAACATTACAGAACATATTTAGATAGATCAATTATCACTTTGTAATTAAACACATAACAAACATTCACGCCTCCACATAGATAATTCTGTTGAACTGGTCTGTTCGTGTAATGGCGAAATTTTCAGCTCATCATTTTGTAATTTTGGCACAAATTCTTACACGCAGTTTGACACAAACCCGTGTTGGTGGTACCACAATTGACGTGACCAACAATAATGCTACACTCGACATCATCCGCGATAATTTAACAGACTATTTACTCGCGTTCGAGAACTGTACGACAATGGTCTTCACGCTGGGCAAATTATCCTGGGGAACCAAGAGGCCTACACACGGACCAGTTATGTTGCTTGATTACGATGACAGGATCAGCTTGGTGACAGGAGAGGTTATCCAGAATAAATTTTCCCTTGTGCGAAGACGCATTCCGGCGCCGCATTGCTGGGCCACTTTTACCATTCTACCAGAGAAAGCTGGGTTGTTTGAGAAGAACGAATATTACACCTTTATAATTCTTCCCATCTTCATATACACGTCCTGGCCTTTGAATTACTTCATTATGATGACAGGTGCAAAGCAAGACGTGGAAATTTACTTTAGAAGGGGCAATGTCTTAGCTTATCTCCGTCGCACTGAAGTTATACTAGTAGATGTTACTATAGAAGATAATTCATTGTTACGGTTGGGTTACCTCAATTTGTACCATCAGCCGACACGCACTACAGGGATGGAACACTCGGAAGCATGGTACCATATCCATTGTGCACCAGCGGATTGTTTCGACCAGTTGGCCGTACTGGGTAAAAATACGTCCATGTTAAACAAATATTTTTGGACTACAACCGGTATGCTTGGTCAAAACATTCTGAGTAACGTATTTGGTGAAATTGGTATTTCGGGAATGCGCGGTTCTCGCTATGGCTATCAATGGTTAGCGAATTTGACGTCGTTTCACGGATTTCTCTCCTTTGTTATATTACAAGATACACTGGTTTCTGGTTTGGTAAACTTGACGCCATTGCACAATATTGATCCGATGCAAATAATGGCTTTCTGGAGGTTCGCAGGAGTTAGTTTTGTGATGAATAATGTTCAAAAGTTTAGCTTTGTATCATGTTACGGAATAAAGGGGAATTCCTTAATGTTAGCGGCGCTAAGTACCCCATTTGATGTGACAATTTGGGCATGCATATCGATATGTTTTAGCATAGTGGTGTTAATTTTGACCTCACTACTTCGAAGGCATATTTCGGATGCAATGCTTCTGCTTATAGGCATATCCTTGGAAAACTCGGCTTCGTTATCAGTCTACGAGACTAGATTTCGGCAAAAGAGATATCCCATTTCCGGAGTTTGTACTCTTGTCGCGTTATGGACTATTTTCATAGGAACAATTTTGACGAATTGGTACAAAACCTGGTTCACGATGGATTTGATTGTTCCAGCGGGTTACAAATCCCCCTGGACAAGCATAATGGACGTTGAGGGAATTAAAATCCTTATGCCATTTGATCTCCTAGCCGGCAATGTTTTTGATAGGGTACCTCCTGTGGATTATTTTTGTTATAAATTGTTCTACATCCAGATCCTTATTTATTGCGATAATATTCGTAAGCTGCAGGTGAACAACTGGAAAACAGCAAAAAGTTTATTTAATAGGCTAAAACCACATTTTGGGATGGATGATAATTTAATGCAGGTACGGAATGCAACGTTTTCACCAAAGGGTAGTTTAAGTGAACCTTACGACAAAAATGCGTTACTTGATTACCCTATCCAACCAGTAGAATACGATGAGCGGGATAGTTACGGAGTGATAAAAAGTTTGAAGACTTGTGAAAAGGTAGCGTTAATGGACACCAAGGAGAATATCGCGGCAATTACAATGTTTTTGAACGATTATCAAGCAAAGGTGACATACGTCAAAGGAGATGGACACTCCTTCTTCACGGCAGTTAGGGGTTGGGTTTTACCTCCGGTACGAAGTAATTATGTGGAGAAACGCCTAACTGCATTTGTGTCTTCCGGAATTTTGACACACTTGAAAATCTTGCACAACTTGTGGAAACCGAAAAAGTTACTGGGGCACTATGCAAACTGGACCGGTTCGAAATTCGAGGCGGTTTCACGACTGGATTTTAGTTCTAAGGTCACAACGGGTTTTTATGTCTGTGGGATTGGTTTATTAATGTGTATCGTACTACTACTTGCAGAAATTATGAAGTATAAATATAGCCCCAAGGTTAATTGCTGGTTGTTCACAAATTTTGGAAATGCAATTGATGAATAGATTCCTAATATATTCCACCCTGTTGTATTATACTTTTCTATGTTTGTATTTGTTGATATATGCTGGGACATGTACATACATATGTACAATACTTACAATGGGAAGGCAAACAATGCTCAACCCAAATTATTGTCCAACAATTAATTAATTTATAAAATTTTCAAATTTTTTATGTATTTATTGCTGGAAAGCTGTATGTGTGGAATCAGAATACGTATCTACGTACATACATACCTACATACATACATACACTCTAAACAAAGTTGTAGAAAATTTCTACAAGGTTGTGTAAAATTTTGTCCAAGGTTGAGTAAAAAAGAGGATGACACAACCGTTGGTTAAATTTTACTCAACTTCGTTGAGTAACTTTTGCTCAGCAAGTTGTGGAATTTTTACTCAGCAAGTTGTGGAATTTTTACTCAGCAAGTTGTGGAATTTTAACTCAACAAGTTGTTGAATTTTTACTCAACTTGCAGTTAAAAAATCATCAATAAGTGATTAAAATTTACTCTTTGGTTGACCAAAGGTTGCTTTTTATGCTGATTAAAATACATTCTTTACCTTCTTAAAATTCATTATTTATTATTATTGTACTCGTTTTACATTTTATAAATTCTACATAAGTACAAAACAATTAATTATCATAAAGATACTGGGATATTACTTCCAAATACTAATTATGTACATACATACATACATACATACATACAAGTATAATTTTTAGAGATAATCTGACGAAGCCCTTATCTATTTACTAACCTCTCTGGTTGTAATTAATTTAAATGTGTGGGCAACTGATGAAATCATTTCAGCAACCGTGTTCTTATGGTAAACCAGCGGCACCGTCCAGCAAATTAAAAAAACTGTCGTCGTCATCGTTCCCTGCAAAAAAAAATAAGCACAAAAAAATATTTTATTTTATAACTATAGTTAAAAAAATAAATAAAAATCACCTTACCTTTTAACTTATCTGCAGATTGGACTCCACCGGTTATTTTAAGAGATTTTTCAAGTCGTCGGGCCATTTTAAATATTGACTAATGATGATCGAATAAATTTACTGCTGCTTCTTTTTAAACTTGCTGTAACCAACTGACAGCGTTCGTGTGGCTGATAAATAGGCGAAGTTGATTTTACTCAACGCGTTGAGTAAAAATTAATCAACGTGTTGAGTAAAAGTTAGTCAACTTGTTGTGCATTTATCGCCCAACATTGATTAATTTTATATTTAATCAGAAAAAAAGTCAAATTTTGTTCAATGTTGAGTAAAACTTGCTTTACACAACTTTATTGTGTAAATTTTACGCTTTAGAAGTATAAATTTTGTCCAACGTTGACAAAAATTTGATCAACTTCATTTTACTCAACCAGCTTTGCTCAACTTTGTTTAGAGTGTATATAAGTTGTTACATGACTATAAACATTACAGTTAAATAATGGTACATCGAAAAATAAATGTTCTGGAATGTGTCCCCAAGCACATTTCCCCATTGACGGAATTCTTATATTACGCGGATTTCACAATTATCATAATCATTTTTCTAGAAAATACATATATTTTCCCTAACTTGTTTACCCCTTCCTTTCGTAAAATGTAACACTACAATGTAACCGACAAACAGAGCGTGACAGTGTAATTCGCAATTTCCCAATAATATCTCGCCCTTACTTCTTTATCCACTTTATACACGTTAAATCCTAGTAGTCCTCCGTATAACGTGACGACCCTTACACTGGCCAACTTTCTCTTAAAATACTTAATATCGTTAACCTCGCATTCCATTTATCTCTCAAAATTTTACCTTTCTCGTGGACGTGTACAATTAGAGTTATCATTATCTTAGTTACTACCAGCATAACAGCAGCTATGGTAATTATTGTGAAATAAATAAAACTTGGCAACTTATCATACATCTTCAGACTTACAAAATTACAACAGACCCCACTCAAAAATGGGATCAACATGCAAGTATTATTGTCGAGCTGCTCACTTCATAAACAGATTGCAAAATTATGTGCAAAATTTCATTCCAACGGAGGATTTCATTAAAGCGGATACAACGCCAGTGCATAAAAATTTTATCCAGATGTAAAATGCAGTCAACTATCAATCGTGTACCAATTGTGAGGATAGGAATTAGACCCGAAATAAATCTAGACGCTTCGAATATTGTTACAGAAAGTAATATAAAACTAACCACTCTTATAGTCAGATAAATCAAAAAGTTACGATTTGCCGCAGACATTAAGGTGATTTTTAAATGGAACTGTGCAATTGGATCAGCATCAAAATAAACGAGGAACGGAACTACGAAAAAAGGAAATGCTGAGTAGTAATGGACAAAAAAGGTGAGATCTCTCGTCCTTTTTGAAGTTATTTTTTTCCTTGATGAGATGAGAACGAGAACTAAAAAATAAAACAACAAATTAGTGTTCCGTGATACACGAGTTTTGAATTTAAATTGTTGTGTCTCAACTTTCCCTTGAGCCATGTCTGTAGTTATTCAAATGGCGATTCATCTCCGTTCTGTTTTTTCAAGGTAATGCTTCTAAAAATCGATAATTTTAGATTTGCAAAGCTAAGAGGTTAGAATTTTCAGTTTTTCGTCCAGAAGAATATCAAAATAAAATATTCACAAAAAAAATAAAGCGTAGCAAACGCGTAGCCTACCTTGAACTCGAACACGCTCACCGTACATTTAATTTCACCGTATATCTTTTTTGTTATTGACTAATTTTCAGTCAAAGATCTCATTTTGCCCCACATCACGCCCTTAGGATCGTAAGGGGTTTGATTTCACAAGTTGATACCATCTTACTCCTAGAATTATGTGTACATATTTTTGATCACACAAACCAATCTCCATTACCTCGATCCGTCCTCCGTTATCTTGCCGACAAACAGGCGGACGGACAGATATGCGGATAAAGTGTTGGCATAAAGAAGATGAAGCTACTCAATGAGTACAAGCTACATGGTATATATTTTGTCATGAAAGATAAAAATCCAAATTCTAACCTCATCGCATTGTGAACCCAAAATTTACCTATATTTCTTGGAGCAATAGAGTGATGATTTTAAGAAAACGTATGTATTTAGATGAACAACTTTAAACATCGCGATTTGAATTCACGAAGGAAGGGAAAGCTGAGACACGAAAATTCAAATTTGAAACGCGCATACGAAAGTACGTTAAACAATATGTAAACTGTCAGGAACAATTATCCGACATGTTTTTCCAAAGATTTGACATCTGGTATAATTGGTAAGATAGCAATTTGAAATTTTGCGTGGTTATAGACAATCGCATTTGTGGGAATTTGGGAACCCTGTTTTGAAACAGTGCAGACAAGGTCAAAGGTTATGATTTTTTTACCCCAATCCCAAAAGGTCACCTACCTCAAAGAAATTTTTTATTTTTTTAATTTTTATAAAAGAGGGGCAACTCATCATAAACACTTTGATTTGCATATCATATCGCCTCTGTCAAATTTTTTCAACGCCATAGTGATTTTTTGAAAAGTTATAACATTTATGGGACAAAATTTCACAACTACACTTTTCAAAAAATTTCACTGTGTTGTTGATAAAATCGAGGCTATATGATGTGCATATCAAAATGCTTGCGATGAGTTGCCCCTCTTTTATAAAAAATAATAAAAAAACAAGGCAAAAATTTCTTTGAGGTAGGTGACCTTTTGGGTTTGAGGTAAAAAAAAATCATAACCTTTGACCTTTGACTCTGCACTGTTTCAAATTGTTATCTCACCAATTGTACGTGATATACATAGCTTTGGAAAAACCTACCGGATAATTGTTCCGGGCAGTGTATGTATATAGAGTGTTAACATGATGTAATTATACAATTCGGACCTGCCTTTAAACCTCGATCCAAACGGATTAATGCGTTATACGCGGCAACCGGATCCTGCACAATGTTTAGTAAAACTAATTGCATCAGAAATATCAGTACTAACCAAATGTTTATCGCGATTAGTAAAATCGCAGGAATGAAGGACAAGGTAATATAACCAAATATGTGGCTTAGAAACAGAAGCAGAGAAATAAATATGTTTACTGCCATGCAACAAATAACGGCTGCCCAGATATATAATTTTTTAGAGAAATAATAATACACTAGTTTCTTCCGTTTTGGATCCCATTCGAGTGGAAAATTCCAAAGACTCGCCTGCTTAGCTTGCCAAATATGCATCGAGTTCCACATTCCTTTCGTTACAACCATTCTGACCTATGTAAACTCCTTTTCTCCAAAAAACGAAATATTTATTTATGTCTGCCTGCAATCAAATTTTCCTATCTCGTGCAAAGCTTTGAAATAAATGTTGCTTGAATATTGATGAAAAATTTGAAACTAGATTTAGAATTGGGAATTTGGAACGTAGATTTTGGAAAAATTAATAAAAACGTTGAAATTTATATTAAATTTGCATTTATAAGCGTATATACTCCACTCATCAATTCCATTTCACAAATGGGGGAGTAATGTTGTGTAAACGAAAATATTCTTTAATGCCGTGTTATGAACTAAGAACTATTTTGGCGTTGACATTATTCTTCATTTTTTGTAGATTTAGGGCGACAGCCGTACAACACGTCGTCAAATAGGTGGTTGGTGGTTGCATATTTAAATATCCTGCTCTTACAAAACTTAACATGAAGTAGATATGCAAGTGGTGGATATTTCTTCACCACTATGATATGTTACGATGATATCTGTACATTTCCCTAACATTGCAGAATAAGGAGCATTATACAAGATAAATATTTTCTTGGATATGGAACAACGGTTTGAAAACACGGCTTTTCATTCATTCCTACATATGCAAATTTTAGTTTATTTAGCTCGCTTGAACTAAATTATTCAAATTTGAAAGGTCAACTGCCATCATTAAACATAATTTTAGTCTTCTACTATATTCTACATTTGTGCAAGAAAAATAAGAAATATGGAATCTTCATAAATATTTAAGTATGATTGATTTATAACCGATATTTCTCCCCGGATCTTGTGTTCTCTGAATTGTTGAAAATTATGGATTGACCACCTGTATAACTGCTAAATATGTATGTAAGAATATTCTACTTTACTCGTAAGAATAAAAACACAAAAGTATCAAATTATTTATTTATAATAAATATATCCAATTTTGAAGGTGCATGTCACATACGAAAGTACATATTTATTAGCATACCTGTTCAAAAAACTTCAGTCATACCAATTTCTGAGTGAAGATTCCCCCTCACATTCGGTCAATGTCTCTCGATCTAATTTCATTCACTTCATCATTGAGTGAGAAATCCCTTCATTCATAGTCATTCATCTTAAATAGCTGAATCTTTCACTCATTTTCATTCAAGTCACAGGAAACAAATTTTCATTCACTATCATTATCTATTATAATCAGTCACGTGAATGAAAGTGAACTGGTATGCATACTAGTGCAGTTTTAAATTTGAAAAGTTATTCGATTTCTTTGTTTAATCGGTAAATTTCATGTAACATCCCAGATAACAGGTCGCTATGAATTCGCTTAGAGAATTCGCAGAGAATGTCGCGTTAAAACAGAGAACTCGAATTCTCTCAGATTTCGTTGTTATTCTCGTATCGAATTCGCATCGAATTCGGTAATTATTCGTATCTAAATTCGATATTACGCTCATTTCAGAATTCGTAATGAATTAGACTCGAATTCTCAGAGAATTCTTCTATCGAATTCGAAACGACTTCACTATGAATTCTTAAACGAATTCGCTGTTATTGTAGTGAGGAATTCTCCCCGATTTCGATAGGAATTCTTCTTACAGGAATAGGAGACTATAAACTGTTCGCCTTGAATCTCGAATTCGTAAATAATTCTTAGAGAATTCACTGTGATTTCTCTCTTTCACGCTGTTATTGTATTTTTAAGTAATTTTAGCTGCCACATTCAAATCGTTCCTCATGGGAAGGAGACGACTTTTTCAGTTGAGTGCTCGCTACAAAAGAAGACTTCTAAAAACACTATTATAGTGATACTAATAGTGACCTAGTCCAGGCCGAAAGGGAAAACATTTATTCAGAACAAGTGTTCGAGGAAGATCTGGAAGAAATTGAAGTCGGAAGTAAGTTCAGCTGAAACTAAAGAACGTCCGGGAATGAATGGGAATGGTCTGAAAATGTGGTCATAAAATCACAATGAGTTATCGGAATATTTAAACTTTTTGCATATGTATAATACCAAATACGTACCTACATAATTTAATTAATAGCTAAGGCCGCCACACCCCCGTTGGCGACTAGTTCGATTTTCTTGCGAAGATTTTTCATTAAATTTTTTCCCGAAGTTTTTGCCACTTCCGAGGTGATTTTCTTCCATCGTCCTTTGAATTTTCGAAAGGTGTCAGGCACATCTTGAAGCCGGGAGTATACTGACTTAGAACGTGCCCAGAATTTTTCGATTGGACGGAGTTGGGGTACATTAGGTGGGTTGATATCTTTTGGTACGAAATCAATATTTTTCTTTCTGAGGTACTCGGTCACTTTCTTTGCATAGTGACAAGTGGCGAGGTCAGGCCAAAACAAAACTTTATCATTTTTGTGAAACCTATTAATAAATGCTTCCAATCCAGCCTTGACGCAATTTTTCAGATAAATATCTTGATTGATATTCCCTTCGAGAACTACCGGGTCTGATACATGTCCGTGACTGGAGATGCATTGCCAAATGCAATATTTCTTTGGAAATTTGTCTTTTTTTCGTACTTTTTCTTCATAAGCCACTTCAGAGGGATCCGAGCTATGAAAAAAATGACGCCCTGGAAGATTTGAAGGGTCAACCGGAACATACGTTTCGTCATCCAGGATCACTACTTTTCCACGCATTTTCTTCAACAATTTTTGACAGCAATCCTTGATCCGACTTTCTTGTACGGGCTTGTAATTTGGTGCAGGTTTTTTGGTCCTTGCTTTGATTCCTAATTTATGGACCTTAATTTCCCCCAGGTAGCTTTTGGAAATTTTGACTTTCCTGGCAGCTACAGCTACTGACGTTGATGGCTTGGTTTTGAAAATTTTTTCAATTCTATTTTTCACTCGAGTGGTCGCTAGCTTCGCCGGACGACCAGCTGGCTTCTTGAATTGCACATTTTCGGAATCCTTGAACTTTTTTATGTAGGAATACACATTTGAACTTGGAATTCCTTCCTGCTTAAAAAAGTTCCAGGTCACCTTGGAGTCTCGGTTGGCTGTCGTGTTGTAGAACTCCATCACTCGTTTTGCTAACAGCTCCCTTTCAAACAAGCTTCTTCTACCCTTATCCATTTTTGAAATTTAAGAGTGATATACCAAATTGACCCTAATGAAGTGGGCTTTCAGAAATTTAAATTATTATAGTTCGCGGGTTTATTGATTTGTCAATATACTCGCTAGAGCGCGCATTCCCATTCATTCCCGGACGTTCTTTAATTTGCGTTTTTGACGATAAGTTACTTATTTTGGCGTAACCTTAAATTCGCGTCTGTATAATGGCTTCAAAACGCGAATATAAAGATTTATTTTATCACGAAACTGGGAAATTGTACCCGAAATAACTTTCCAAAAATTTTAAAACTTTACTATGCAAATATATTTAATTTCCAAAATTTGTGGGTGGAAATCTTTTTTAATTAAAGAATTGATATCTTAATCTTCAAAATGCTAAATTTAAATTACAAAGATTGAAAAACGCGGAAGTGTTAAAACCCCCGAATAATTCTGAGCAATGTCTTGAAGTAATGCGACATAATCAAAACGAACTTGCAGCTTTATAAAAATAGGTGAAATTTGATTAGACGTTAAAAATGAGAATGCTTTTGTCAAAATCGGGGATGTTATAATTTTAGCTTAAAAAGTGCTTTCCATTTTTTACCTTTGACGTTATCAGTGGTCCCTTGTCCTACATCTACCTACGTGCACAGAAACAGACCGGGAGACATAACGCTAACGCATAACGCTTATGTGCATATAAGGGTTTAAAACTATGACATGTAGAAACACATAAAAGATTGCGCACATCTATTTTTTACCCGACTGCGTTTTTTTCGAGCGAAAAAGAACGAGATAGCTCTTTAAAAGCTCTTAGACAACTTTTTAGCATTTGGCGCCGCCGCCGGCAAAAAACCGGCGCGGCGCGCCGCCGTCGCCGATGGCAACATCGGCGTCGACCTCTGGGGGGTGTCTTTGCAAAGCCCTTCTCAATTCCTATTCCCAATGCACATGTCAGACATGTTTCGCATGGATTTTTTTGAAACTAGCACTAAAATATCAAGGAACTAAACACAAACAATAGTTAGCATGACACTTGAGCACTTCTGCAGAATTCGCGAGATAGCGAACGTTCTAAGTTGGCGAAAACGCGTATTTTCACCATGCGAAACTATATACGGGGTTCACCTATCCGAGTTCCGAGTTCACCTATGTCCTGCGCTTTTCTTCGCCAGGTAGGGATCCCAATCCCGGACGATTTTTAAAATCCTGGGAATCGGGAATCCCGGTTTTGGCCGTGAAAAATCCCGGGAAATCTCGGGAATTTTTCCCGAAATTTAAATATTACCTTATAACTTGGGTCAAGTCAAATTTGGGTATACAAAAAGGTACATCAGGTACATGACTCTAAAAAGCATATTTATAACACCTACTTCTGTGTTTTTGGGATCTGTGCAGCAGAAGTACTTGTATAAAGTATGCCATATTCTGGCCTACTCAAAATAGTATTTTGAAAATACATACATATGTACTATAGAAATACAAATTAGTGATTATATTGTTTTGCCTGCTATGGTAAATTAAAAAATTCGATGTAATGCGGAAGCCCAATTTTCGTCCACTAGTTTGGAGAGGTGTGAAGAAAGAGTTTGATAATTTCATCCCAGAAAACTTAAATAATTAATCAAGGATTTGCCAGCATGTTAATTCGAAATGCATAAATTTACGTTTATCAAATATCAATATTAATTGGCCTAAACTGCATTAAAATTAATGTTGAAAAACTTCAATTGGACATGGAACTTCGTAATTCAAAAATTTCAAATTTAAATAAGTATATGAGCTAGCACGTTCAAAATGCCTTTCATGCACCCTTAAATTCATGCACTAAAATTCGAAATCACTTCTAGCATGTTAGCATTTTTGATCATAACTGATTTTAGATTCTATGTATAATTATACCGAAAATAAGGGTTATTTGTTCCTTCAACTTATAATCTGACATCAAGATTATAAAATTTTAAGTTCCATCTTGTGTTACAAATGTTACTTGCAAATTATGAAATTTGGATAAACGTACGAGTTAGATAAATGTGGCCACTAATATTGTTTAAAATTTAAATTTTCGAGTTCCGGATCAATTTTGACTGATTATGCTCATCGAAGCTTTTTCTTACTAATCATATAACCGAAAATTATGTAAAACTGGTATTAAAATTGTAAATTATAAGTAATTTTCAATTCTGAATGGCAAATTGAAAAATACCGAAATTTCAGTTCTTCAAATCCCGGGAATTCCCGGGAATAATATCCCGAAAAATCCCGGGACTGGAACCCCTATCGCCAGGTCTTCGGTTTTCACCTTCCTCAAATAATTGAATTTATTAATTTCCGACCCAGTTCTCATTAGATATGTTATTCTTGGATTTTATATAATTTTTTAACCCTTTGTAATATTAAAAAGAAAAAGTTGTTATCAGTGGAATTTGGATGGAACAGTTGGATAAAAATAGCGGATTCGATTTCACTTTAAATTCACATTGCATATTTTTATTTATAAACTTATTTGATCATAAAAAATATACCAAGTTTCCTATTTGTGATAAGGGAATTATCACACGTCGTCAAGGATTTTTGCCATGCAAATCTTTAAAGACACGAAGCTCGAAAGAAATAAAAACATCGAATCCGTTATTCTGAACAAATTTTGAAAAATAATTTCCACTTATAATAAGTTAGTTGAATCCATTTTAAATATTAAAAAGTGTTAACAAATTATGTAAAAGCCAAATATTAAATATCTTGGTTGGGAAATTAATAAATTCAATGTTGAATGAAATGTGAAAACCGATGACCTGGAGAAAAGAAGCGCAAGAGAAAATCGGAAAGCGGAGAGGTCAACTCCATATAGTTTCGCATGGTGAAAATACGCGTTTTTGCCAACTTAAAACCTTCGCTATCTCGCGAATTCTGCAGAAGTGCTCAAATGGGGTGTAGTTCGAAAGCTCTCTTTAAATCGGGTTTGCAATACTGATAATTGTTTAGAGAAATATGCATCCGAGGGTAATTGTTGCTAAGTTGGCTTTCCCACTGGACGGGAAGGTACCGAATTTCGCTGTCTCTTCCCGACCCGAAGATTAACCGATATTGAATTGTTGGGACGACACGGGATGGATGCCACCCCGGCCCCAGTCCAGTGCCTAGACTTGTTCCGACGGGACAGGACGACATATGTCGAAGCTGGGTGTGCCCACACTATCTTAAGGTTATTCGGAATAGTATAAAGTATGTCGAGAGCTTTTAAATGACACCCCGCTTGATGGTTCAACGCAATAAACCATTACCGGACATTGACCACACCCGCCAAAGGGCGTGGCTTTCTACGAACGTTGCATATTCTATACACGTTTGAAACCTCATACGACAATCACCAGAAGCAGAACTCGAAAAAATTCAGTTATTCTAAAATTATAGATTTTTGCAAGCAGACCTGGTGATTAGCACCTGTGTACCTCATTATAAGTTTATGGGGGGATTATTTTACCATGTTGCCTTGCCCAAAGGAGTGAGTGAGATATTTCTAAGTTACTTATTATGTTATTTGGAGCACAGAAATTTTACCCATCGTCATGATTGCAGCAAAATAGCCATTTTGCTTATGCCAATTTGCTTTTGCATAAATTCACATATCTTTGTCTATTTGCAAAAGGGGCAAAAAGGGGCAAGGATTTTTGTAGATGAGATATAAGGGTTAATGCGTAATGCGTACTAATTTTTTAGGAGGGATTTGTTTTACCATGTTCCCTTCCCCTAGGAATGGGCAAGATATTTCGAAGCGATTGTGTTAGTTGGAACACTCAAAAATTTAATACATGGCAATGATTTGAGCACTCCAGACATTTTGTTTTTTCAATTTGCCTTTGCATAAACTCAAATTTCTCTGTCAATTTACAAAAGGGGCAAAAAGGGGCAGCCGTTTTTGTAGATGAGATATAAGGGTTTAATATCACATTAACGGTTTCTTGAAACACCACAGGACTCGACAGGATTTTCAACTTGAAGTTTTTCCCATTTAGCCCAATGTTATAGGGCAAGTTTAGGCATGTGCCACGCCATAACCACTGGGACAATTCAAATGAAACTTTCCACAATTGAACATCTATGTCAAAGGTACTACGCAGGGTAACTTATTTTCGAATCGGTGAGAATAGGTTTTGGCCAAGAAATGCAATATTCCGGACCAGCGTGCGGTATGCGTAAATATGATTGGGGCAAAAAAGTACTCATCGGGACGATTTAGATCAACAGCCTTTATTTAAAAGGAGAACACGCCAACCTAGGAATAATAGATCTTGATGAGCTTTGGATTTGTCAATAGTAGTTCCCTGTGAGAGTATAAAAAATGTGAAGCGGTTTGATGCCATGTGGACTTATTTGCGACCTCCGCACCCTTTTCAAGAGACGACAAATACTTATATTGTATTAATAAAGTCACCACAAAATATGTAATTTTGCTCAAGTTTCTTACTTATTAACAAACAACAAATATTTTGGGTCCAATATTTATTTCAAAAATGCAACACAAGCGTTTGGGAAATATTCTACTGTCCTCTTGTGCTTGAATAAGTTGTCGGATATTCAATTATTTCGAAAATATTTTTCTAATTGCCGTTGCCTAATTGTGTAACGTCCAACTTTAAGTTCCCGTTTCAAAAGTAAGTGCGACGAAATATTTCCCATAAATTGAAACTTATCTTGTTTGTTTAACACGTTTAAATATTACTCATTTCTGAATCATAATTTGCGACATGTTCACAACTTAATAGACGTCAAGCTGAAATGGAGTAAGTAAATACCGCCATGAATTTTTAATAAGCTGTGCACATTCTGTCATAAGTTTATCGGTTAAAATAGCTGAAAATGAAAACCATGTAAGCTTATTATTTACCCTCAAGCTTAAAACATTAATGGAAACATTGTTCAAGTTCAGTGAAAGCGATTTTCAAATGGACATAAACGAAAAGATTATTTTCAATTACCTACATTAAAGTCAAGCCTAATTTTAGCAGGAAGGCTGTTTATTCTCCAGATCGCACAACAATTTTACTTCGAAAACAAGGAAGGTGACATGTTAGCAAATATTCTGATGACATTACCAATTCTCTATTGTCCAATGCTAGTACGTAGTTGGAGAAGCTATAGGGTGAAAATATCTATTGTCTAATTAAGGTAGCATTTAAGGTAGAATTAATATATTGTCTACTTATTAAGAAACTATCTAACGCTAAGGATAAAACGTTGTTGCAGCATTTCGAATTAATAAGTCCTGCTTCTCACCTTTAGTTTTCGTCTAGTTTCGACAGAAGATATAGAAACGTTAGATCGTTCGTTAAATATTTTTATACCCAGATCATTTTTCAACTTGAAAGAATTATCGACGTTCTAAAACGTTGTAGGAAAGTATTTTTTTCCAATTCTGATTCCAACAAAGTATTCAAGAATTTCAAGTGTGACTTCCGCTACTTCCCGCTAAATACGAACCATGGCGTTCCATTCTGTCCTTCCAATAGTAAATCTTCAGGTCAAGTTTTTATCAAAATTTGGCGTCCAGCTTATCCACTTCAACCCAAAGAAGAATCAATTCGCCTCCACTTCCTCAACTTTTCGTAACCAAATCAAAAAATGGATCGTTCCCATCACCGTCTGGATCATATTTCTGAATGGGTGCCACGCAATTTTTTTCCGGGAAGATGTATCCAAAAAATTCGTGGAGCTGTTTACCTTGGCGGCAGCTACGGGAAATGTGGCCGTATGGAAAGTTCTGGGTCATCCAGACCCCTTCGTTTCCTGCATGAATATGATGCTTGACTTCGAGAAAAATGGGACCCATCGGTTGGGTAAGTTTTAAGTTTAAATAAACCGTTACAACGTATGTATCCAAGCGGTGAATGTAGCGTATCTTACACACGACAAAATGCACATCATATTATTTTGCCACGTCGAGAATCTCTTACACGTGCTCTTTACATTTGTCATATGCATACGCAATTTAACATTTAATAACCTTTCGACACTTTTGAGGTGAAAGTGGAGTTAGCTTCTGGGTTAAATTGCCTACTAAATTGGAATACGCAGAGAGTTTAACCTTTGCTGACCCTTCATGAAATTTCCTGACCTTTGTAGAAGGGTGTGACCTACAGTGTCCATTTTCGTTCAAGTCTATATATCTTTTTGTTCGAAATTTTGTCGTTGCAAGGGACACAAAGACGGGCATAACGGTCTCATAAAGGGCTTTCATCCTTTAATAAATGGTTTTTAGGCTTCTTACTCCTGCATGACGATGTGTTCTTATCCAGCTGGAAATTGGGTGTACGCGTCTGTGGTTGGTCAGCCCTATCCATTTCAGCCTTCGTGCCATTTGGTATGATGCTGATATGCTTTTACGACCCAAGTCTCCCGCCATTTCTGGGATCGGTGCTTCCACTCTGGAATGAACACACCAATCTGGCCACGAAATTCGTCCATATTGCGGTAAATTTGTGGCAAACCTGGGCTATTTATTGTTTCGGATTCACATTCTGTCTAACAGTTGGACAAATCTTGTTCGGAACTCTGCTCAGCGTTACAATGAACATCACCGCCTTGATAAGGTCAGCATCAAATCACTTTACATTCATTCATTCATTGTTCACTCATTTTTAAAAAGATTAAGGCTGATTTGACATCGAAATAATATCTAACGAATACTGAATACAGACTTATATAAATATTTGTGAATGCATCAATCATGCATGAAAAATCTTCTCCAATTGATAAATTGAATGAATTTTGGTATGAAGAAATATATTATTTTTTGAACATTGTTATTACGACTTTGTATGTTCAATTTTGTTGTTAATTTAATATTCGATAATTCATTCAATTCAATTCAATCTTTATTCAAGTGACATTAAACCCCGATTTATTGGAACAATTACTAAGGAATTAAAGATGCCTATTATTTACATGTCTTTCGTATTTCAGGTCACTCAAACATCACGCGACAAAAATCACAATTGTGCAGGTCAACTTCTTCCAGCAAGTCGAGATCCTAGTGTCTCACCTGAATCTCTGTTTCCGACCAGCCGTCCTTCCCGGCATTCTACTTTATGCCGTATCCGTCAACATATTCTGCATCTATCTGACCGTGTCTACCAAGTTTGATATCCAGGAACACGTGGGGAATGCAATCTTCCCCTTTATGGCGATCGAGACGGCTGTCGCCCTCCTCGGGTTTGGACTTGTCGCGGGCTTGGCGAATAAGCGATCAACCGCTTGTACCCAAAATATGAAACGCACCGTCACACGCACTGATGTCGTTCTGAAGAAAATTGTGAACGGTTTGGCCCCAATTAAGGTCAGGTTTGGAAATAATTTCATCGAAGTTACAACTCCGCTGGTAACAACGGCTTTCTGCGCTAAATCGACGGTGCGGTTGCTCTTACTAGATTAATTATATACAATTTTAAGAAAATGGTGTAGTCACATTCTTGCACTAACGGCAATGACGGCATTGATTTGATGATAACTTCTCTACTGGTTAGTAATACTTTGATTCTGCGTGGTGAGTTTTCAGTTTTCAATACCACAACGGTGTATATTATTCGCTACACGGAAGTACCCATTGTCACGTGTTCGTAAACATAAACGCAGAATTTTTGTACCGAACAGACCGTCTCTTTGACTTAACTTTATTCGAGTAACGTAACCCGTTAAAATGTATTTATGTAGTTCAGTTAGTACATATGTGCTACAGAAACATGAATACTAAATATTATAATATGTAATATTCTGCGGATAATATATTTGCAACTCAATTCTCTGCGAATACAATTCTATACTTAACTGAAGAAAGATATTACATGAATACTAAAATGACTACCATGAATAAAATTGCATAGTATATACATATGTTTAAGGTTTGAACAGTAAATATTTATGCACCGGAGAGAGACTGGGATTCGAACATGAATTATAATCAATTGGTTCCACCATGCCGTAACATTTTAACTAATAATCGAAAGAACCGTTTTATTATTTCATGATACCAAAGTTAGATACTATTTATTCAAAATTCATACGGTTTAAAAGAATAGTTACTAACATACATATGAAAATAGTTACATTTTGCAAATAATGCTCCTTATCCATACATATTTAGTTATACTTACAAGGGACACTCACGACCTGTCGTTTGAGTCGAGGGTACCCACTATGTTTTTTAGAATCTACTAGGACCCCAGATGAAGGATTCATTCATATTTCCGTGTAAAACTTATATTTGGCGCCATGGCGTGGCGCCAAATTCGCCAAATTTGAAGGTTTTTCATTTTAAAACCGCCGTAACTTTTGAAATCCTGGACGGATTTTCAAAATTTTTGGCAAAAATCATGACAAGGAGTTCAACTTTCGTATTCTATGAAATTTTTTCCAAAATTATCGCTTTTAACTTTTCGCAAAATTTCGAAATTTCGGATTCGTCAAAACAATGCTAAAAAATATCTCAAAAATTAAAATTTTTTATTTTTATTTTTTCTCTAAAATTTCGACTTTTCTGATCATTTTAAGCATAAAATTTTAAAAATCCGACATAAACTGCAAAAGTTATGGGGGTTTGAAATTGGTCGAAAATGCAAATTTTTAAGTTTGGCGCCACGCCATTGGGCCAAATATGAGTTTTACACGGAAATATGAATGAATCCTTCATCAGGGGTCCTAGTAGATTCTAAAAAACATAGTGGGTACCCTGGACTCAAACGACAGGTCGTGAGTGTCCCTTGTTAGCTGTTTTTGTCATACGTTTCCAAACAACATTGTAAATAAAACTTGAAATATGTACAATGAATCGTGCAATAAGTGCGATAAGCAGATTATGACTATACGAATATGATACTAAAGATGTAGTGATCTTTTGAAATTCTTGTTTTTTTCAGGGTGAACTTTCTTTAGCTCTTAATCAAGAAATTCACTATTTTTGTTTCCTGCAATGTTTCGCATTGATTGGAAATGTACAGGTGTGTTTATTGTTCGTTTGGCTTATTCGATTATTACTCATTTCTGCTTCCCTGCCTTTCGACATATTTCCACTTTAATAAATAACAAGCAAGATTGGACCAAATATCTAAATATTGTTCTGAATGTTTAATTAGCCGATCACATCCAGTTGTAACACGGTAGTTCTTCTGCTTATCTAAATATTAAAACTACATATTTGGGGAACTTGATTAACCTCAGGGTAAATACATTTATGGAAACATTGTTTAAATCCGGTATTAAAATATATATCAGCCAAAAGCTGATTTCTAACACAGTTAATCATAATCCAACAGGACGTTTACTTACTCTCTTGGCAAAACAGCAAACACCCAACGTTGCTAAATACCTCTGTTTTGACCAATGCTAAATTTACAAAGCGTGAAAATCATTTGGAAAGCTATACATATATTTAAGCAAATTGTTTAATCTAGGCGCAAAACATTAATTGAAATATGGTTTGCATTTTGTGACAGCGAAATCAAACTGGATGAACATAAGACAAAACATTATTTGGATTAGAATTTAAATAGAGCTCGCATTCAAGCAGGGCTTTTATTTACTCGCTAGGAAGCAAGAACATGCCACTTCGCAAACATCGATTGCTTTTATGCAAATATTCTCATGACTGTTACCAATGTTACGAGGTAGTTACACAGGCTAGTTGTGCAACATTATGTTTGAACCTCACTTCTCTCTGACGGTGTCCATATCAAATAGGTAAGCTTCGGCAGCTGGATTTTAGATTTTGGAATTTCCGTAAAAAATGCATCACAGGGTCTGAGATTAGTGTAATAGAAGAAAAATTATGAAAAAATTTGCCCCCAACCATCCGCTATGGTCATTTTTGTGAGTTTGGGGAGGGGTCCCTAGTACAGAGATTTCTTCGTCATCTTTTGGGTTAGCAAGCTGAAATTTCAGATTCTACACCATCTTGAGTGTCTCTAGGCGGCATTTTTCGGCGTTAAGGTCTCATGTCGAAAATGACCTTAAAACAGGTCATCTACCGATAGCTCGATTTTCCCACGTTGTTATATATGGAACGTCAAGTCTCACACAGCCCCATGAATGGGGTATCGTTGGAAAGGTCTGGACAAGTAGAGTAAGAATATATATACTTTGTGGTGTCTAGGAGCACCCCCTGATGTTTTAAAGATAGATGAGGTTTTTGAGTTTTTGCCGGTATTTTGCTATGTTAACTGTCAACCTACGCCTGTGTTAAATGTTGTATACCAAAATTCGTAACATTCTTTGATTTTTGGAAAATCAGGGGGTGGTCCTAGACCCCACAAAGTATATATATTCTTACTCTACTTGTCCAGACCTTTCTCACGATACCCCATTTATGGGGCTATGTGAGACTTGACGTTCCATATATAACAACGTGGGAAACTCGAGCTATCGGTAGATGACCTGTTTTAAGGTCATTTTCGACATGAGACCTTAACGCCGGAAAATGCCGCTTAGAGACACTCAAGATGGTGTAGAATCTGAAATTTCAGCTTGCTAACCCAAAAGATGACGAAGAAATCTCTGTACTACGGACCCCTCCCCAAACTCACAAAAATGACCATAGCGGATGGTTGGGGGCAACTTTTTTCATAATTTTTCTTCTATTACACTAATCTCATACCCTGTGATGCATTTTTTACGGTAATTCCAAAACCTAAAATCCAGCTGCCGAAGCTTACCTATTTGGTATGGACACCGTCCTCTTCTATTCTAGACACGAACCAAAGGTCACTAAAAATTTTGGGTGTCCCTTCGTAACTGAAGTTTTCTAATTGCAAGAATTGCCGACATGAAACGTGTAGGAAAGTCTTTGTCAAACTATGGTGCTGGCCTTAGAATTAAAGCCATTCCTTGCTAAGATGTATTGGCATACCATATAATTTAAATACGATTGAATATGATTGATTTCACGACCACAACCTTAATTTAAACTTGAGTTTCATTTTCGAACCTTGGACTAACTTTGGAATGTATGTAGTACCAAAAAGATTCGATATTTCCATACTTAAAAGACAATTGAAGTTCAAGAAGGAATTTGACGTGGACAAAACAGAGGTGACGGTTGTTCCCAAATTGCAAGATTATTCCATTTTCAGTAGCTGTATTGTAAATATTTGTACATACAGTCATTCAAAGTTTTGACCATGTATCATACCGAGTATCTCCCACTTCTGAAGCTACACTTGCGAGTGTGCAAATTCGTAAAATGCATTCCATTCGAATATGACGAAAAATTGGGCATAATTATCCGAACCCGAAATAAGATACGGATTCGCATGTTCAAATTCCAAAGCATCTTTTCACTGCTCTACACAATTGCAACATTTCTGCATGTCTGCTTCGGTCGATTAACTTTAACAGATAAATTCCAAGGATCGGTATTTTTAATCTTGGACATGCTGCTGACAGCCACACGATGGAACTATTCGCTTGATCCATCTCCGGGACAAATCGTCAACGTCTTCATCAATTTTGAAAAAGAAATATTGAAAGGTCCCATTTAATTATTAACTACGGCCGAGTACTTCACTTATTTTCTGATTACTTTGCAGGTCACCCGAACCCACCAACCTCGCTGGGAACAGAATTAATGAGGATCGTCATACCATTGGCGACAATCTCGCTTACGGCAGTTCCAGTACTTGAACTCCTATTGTTACTATTTGTCCCATGCACACCACCCTTCCTCCTGTCAATGTACCCTAATTGCAAGGAATGCAGTGCTAACGTGGACGTCATAAAATTCTGGATACAACTGTTCGAGTCATGGATGCAGTGGCATATGGCCCTATCTGGGGGAACATGGGTGATCTTCATTCTACTTATCGGCGTCGTCTGCATCGTTACCTACATTCGCGTCCTAAGCAGGTCAGGTTCTTATGGTATTACTAAATAATAGGTTTATGTCTACTTTTCTTTTCGAATTATATATAGTGAAATTTCAAGGATACAACAAACTCAAGATATGGATGCCTGTATTCGCCTCTACAAATGTATTCAAATGTTAGAGAAATCATTCAACGATTTCCTCATGGCCAGGATAGTACCAGCAATGCTTTCATGTTCCCCAGGAGTTCAATTAATTGTGCAATATGTTTGCATCAATCATCACAACGACATACCCATGCCAGGATTTTTGGTATTTCCAATAATTGGATGGAATGGTGGGATAACTAATGTCCTTGTTTATTCGACCTTCTACTAATTTCACAAATTTGTGTCGCATTCCCAACAACACACCCGGACTAACAATGGAGGTCTCCCAACGTATGCTCACAGCTTTGGACGAAACTAGCGTCAATCGATCATAAATATAATTAGTATGAAATTTGCAAATGGAACTATCTGCCAATGCTCAAGTTTAGCGGAGATATTTGCATAACAAGTGGAGAAAACGCATCCCCAAGGCTGGCAAATTTTTCATTTTCCAAATTTGCTGCGCATTTTTCCCACTTTGGATGCAAATATCTCCGCCAAACCAGCGCATTGGCAGATAGTTCCATTTGCAAATTTCATATTAATTATATTTGTGATCGATTGACGCTAGTTTCGTCCAAAGCTGTGAGCATGGGAGACCTCCATTGTAAGTAATTAAATCAACAGCCTTTACTATTATTTAACAGGGATGCTCACCCAGAGATGGACTGGAATGTGACGGACAACGATGACGAATCTTCCCGTGTCGGTGACTCTTCTTCGAACGACGAATCTTCGTCGGGCGATGAATCCTCTGAGAGCGACGAATCTTTTGCGGGTGACGAATTTTTTGCAAGGAGGGGCAATTGCCAGGTGTTTTTTTTCCTCATATTACCCGTCAGTGTCGAGTGTTTAATTGGCAAAATGTTTAAACTCAAACATTTCATAAGGGTGTATATCGATACGTTGACAAGCCTGATTAGGATTGTGTTTAAAATATTTAAAAGCTTTATATGGACAACATTTCGCTTGGGAATTGCACATGCCCGGTATTCAGGCTGGTTTAGAGGTGTCGCCACAATGGAAATTTTGCAGAGTTAAGCGATCCTCCTGCAGGATTTGAAATTGAGATTTTCATCCTTCATTATTAGCTCACCCTGCGTAGCATGAGAGCTATTGAATTCCTCTTGTCCGTCTGTCTGTCTGTCCGTCTGTCTGTTCACGAGTTTTTTGTATCAATTGATGCTAATTAATAAGTCCCACGACCATTTTAACCCTACATAGTCCGACCATAAGTTCCCGCGAATGCATTTCCGGTGATAAAGCCCAAAGTATTAGAGCTATCTGATAGAAATTTTTGTGGATGAACAAGGTATTAATCTTGTTTAGAAATCATAACTTCGTTTTCACAATTTCCTCCACGGGCTTGTACACAAGACATAAGTCGTGGCAAAAACTGCTAGATCGCGGCACGCACGGATTTCCAGGGAAAAGCGCCAGATCTTCAGTAAGTGCGACCTCAGCCCTTCCACACTTGGGTGAAATTTAGAGCATACTTGTACCTATAATTTTCACCACCAGTCATAATTTAGGGGATTAAGGTCTGCAGATACTGAGCACCGTTCTACGGATGAAAAAAAGTCATGAAAATTCGTCTGAAGCCAGTTTTGGACAATTTTGCACCTTGCGCAGGAACAGGGTCTTGTTGAAAGGTCCAATGTTGGTTTTTGGAGGGTCCAGGGTTCAGGTTATTAACGTTTGGCTTTAGGACACTCTGAAAATAATTCTTGGCTTCAACTTGTACCCTTTGCGATAAAAAACAGAGATTTCATTTCTCCAGCCAACTTGCTCCCATGCACACCACGGTGATGACTTCGTATTGACTTCCGCATACTTAAACGGATGTCAGACTTCTGTACAACAAATATCTGGCCTTTTTTTCTATTAAATTTTTTGCCAACGGTGAAAAGTCTGAAATACTTTTTGCACGAAAATTGGCGCGTACCACGATCAACCTGTGGCCGTCACGAGTTATGTCTTGTCTAATTGCCCGTGGACGAAATCTTGACAAAGAAGTTATGATTTCTAAACAATATTAATACCTTGTTAATCCATAAAAATTTCGAACAGACAGCTCTAATACTTTGGGATTTATTACCGGAAATGCATTCACGACAACTTATGACCCCACTATGTATGTAAGAATTATTAATTATTAATTTACAATTGCGTACAAGTGAAATTTTCTACTTTTATAAAACAATTTTAGATTTACTTAAGATTATGTAACAAAAATATATGTACACATTTAAGAGACAAGAAGATGATAGGAGACAGGCACTGCCTTAGTTTCTATCTTGACGCCCAATAAAAGTAATGGCCTGTCAAGAAGACGTCGTTTCAATATATATTTAATCTGATTCGTACTTGACTATTATATGTAAACCTAGATAATAATATATGTAGGTTTAACGTTGGAATTTTCGAACCGCAGACTACTTCACCACGAAATATTGATTAAAATTGAGGATAGGGTCTGTTCTGAACCCCATAAAAGTGTCAGGGTCACAAAAAAATTTCTGACCCGGGAATGATACAGTTTGTCAATTAATTTCGTGCGTATTTTTGATGGAGCTTTCTCTTTCGTGATCAATTTTTCATGGTCACAGGAGGAATATATTTTCAAGTCAAATACATGTTTTCTACTTAAAATTTATCTGGCTTTTCAATGGAATAAGAATAAATTTTAAATTTTTTAAAACTAACCTAGTATAGTCGTCTACTCTACTATCACTTTTTAAGTTGAGACTATGTAGTAAACTGGAATAAATTCAAGTGTTTTATTAAAACAATTAGTTATTTCACTTCCAAATGGATGGGTAAAAAAGGCCTTATGCATAACAGCTGAACAACTTTTGTCAATAATAAATAAGATAACATGGTCTGATTTTAAAACCTGAATCTAAAATTACTCCGACAGTCGGAATCTCATTTGGACAGTACATGCAAATGTACGTTTACTGATAATTATTTGAGTCACCAATTTTGTACATTTTATGCAACAATTTCATCCAGTTCTGCGATATTGATGCAATCAGAGTGTGCAAGGGCAAAAAGGCTTGCCGTGCCTAAAATTCCTTTTTGCCTGTTAGGCACATGAATTTTGGTCATGCCCGATTGCCCGAAATGCCTTTTTGGTAAAATCGGGGCAATGTGATAATATAATCGCTTGCTTTGTTGTAATGTTCCTTAATTCACAGGATTTATCGACATGTGAACAATTAAGGTATATTTATTAAGCTGAGTTACTTAGATGATTGCCGACACCACTCACTAAACAAATTATACAGATCTTCATGTGTATAAATATTCATAAACACTCGTAATAATCATTAGTGCGTAAGTAAATAATCTTGTGGAGTAGTTGTGGAGAAGTGCAAGATTAGTAACGATTTAAAAAAATCAAAATGTAAAGCATAATACATTGTTACCACACCTTCTTGTTTGTAGTAAAATTTGTAAAATGATCTAGGCAATGTCGAAAGAAACATTCGGAAAAAGGCAAAATTAAGGTTTGAGTCAAGGGTACTCGCCATGCTTTTTTGAATCTACTATGAAGGATCCATTCATATTTCCATGTTAAAACTTATATTCGACGCCGTGCTGTGACGCCAAACTCGCCAATTTTAATTTTTTAATTTTGAAACCGTCATAACTTTTCAAATCCTGGACGGATTTTAATAATTTTGGATTAAAATCATAACAAGGAGTTCAACTTTCGTATGTAATGAAATTTGTCAAAAATTTGAGTGTTTCAATCAAAAACTCGAAAAAATCGTAAAAACATCTTTAAAAAATTAACAAAATTTGATCTACGATTTTTTCCCTAAAATTTCCAATTTTTTGAACATTGTAAGCACAGAATTTTGAAAATCCGACAGAAACTGCGAAAATTGTGGAGGTATGAAGTTGGTCGAAAATGCAGATTTTTAAATTTGGCGCCACGCCATTGGGCCAAATATGAGTTTTACACGGAAATATGAATGAATCCTTCATCAGGGGTCCTAGTAGATTCTAAAAAACATAGTGGGTACCCTGGACTCAAACGACAGGTCGTGAGTGTCCATTGTTAGCTAAATTTCCTTAGGACCAATGGTCAACATAACCCTACATACATATTTCATACACAGACACTTGGGAACGTCTGTACATACGTTATAAAAAAAAACGCCGATCTAAAAATCACCCATCCATCCACACCTTCCTTATCATACTCAATATAAACTCAACAGGAGTAAGATGGGTGTCTCAGAACCATACATATCTTCTCCCACCCTCCTTTTTGATGACGTAATATCTGGATACCCTTTCGGTTTAGCCCAGTTTTTTGTGTAAACTATTGAAATTTAAGATTTCCATTTTAAGATTTACATTTCTCTCGATACTTTGACACCCTTCTTCAAAACTGTTGGAATAACGATGACCTTGCTGGGGGTAATGTATATAATTGAGATGGTCTATAGTGCAGGCAGGTGGGTGAAGAATACGGATGCTTTTTGTAAAACATCTGCACGTGTTCGATTTATCAGGTTGTGTCAGAATTTTGGGTATATTTAAGTGAAGCGAAAGATCTGAGGGGGAAGGGTTAGCATAATAATAACATTTATAATTAATTACACTCGTTGAAATGCTAATTTTCAAGGACAATGTTTGAAATATGAAATTAATCTATATCTGGTATGTACCATAGCTCGCAGGGGACCATGGTCCCCGGGACCAATATGGTCCCTCGAGGGACCATTTGGTCCAAAAATCCAAAAATTTTTCTAAATCCAAAAGTCCAAAAATGGTCCCTGGTCCCGGAGCTGGTCCCGGACCAGCACATCGCTGGTCCCTGCTACCATTTTTTTCGATGGTCCCCCGGGGACCAGGGACCAGGGACCATGAGCTGGGGGACCAGGGACCATTTAGGGGACCATGGTCCCTGGTCCCCAAATGAGAGTTTAACATGGTGGTCCCTGGTCCCTCAGGGGACCAGGGACCAGGGACCATTTTTTTCGATGGTCCCTCTTGGACCAGGGACCATTTTTTTCGATGGTCCCCCGGGGACCAGGGACCAAGGACCATGAGCTGGGGGACTAGGGACCATTTAGGGGATCATGGTCCCTGGTCCCCAAATGAGAGTTTAACATGGTGGTCCCTGGTCCCTAGGGGGACCAGGGACCAGGGACCAATTTTTTGGATGGTCCCCCGGGGACCAGGGACCAGGGACCATTTTTTTCGATGGTCCCTCGTGGACCAGGGACCATTTCTTTCGATGGTCCCTCGGGGACCAGGGACCAGGGACCATTTTTTTCGATGGTCCCTCGGGGACCAGGGACCAGGGACCATTTATTTCGATGGTCCCTCGGGGACCAGGGACCATTTATTTCGATGGTCCCTCGGGGACCAGGGACCAGGGACCATGGGGTGGGGGACCAGGGACCAGGGTCCAGGGACCAATTTATTGCGAGCTATGGTATGTACACACAAAAAAAACAGCCACTTGAATATGTAAATCCATTAGCAAGAAGTGTGCGGGTACGCAAAACACTGTATAGCTTAATTATATAAGTGAAACCTGATAAATATATCTACTCTAATAAATATTACAGTTTGTTGAAACGTTGGGAACGCAAAGGAAAGATGAGTGTCACGCGACTGCTAATTTTTGGCTTGATTTTTTGACATAGCTCGATAGTCGATACCTGTGAAGCTTGAAAAAAGGTCCCGTCCCATTGGTAGTGCGAAAATTGTGGGCAAGGATTCTCACAAATTTCTTTCCTGGGGAAAATAAATTCCAGCTTTTTCCTTAAAAATGCAACCCAACCCAGCAGGATGTAATTAACGAAATTTTTTACATATAAGAAGTTAAAGGTAACGAAAGAGTCAACTACTTTTTTTTTTTTGTTCAAAATAACTTAATTCAAACCTTTCCAAGAAACAAACCTAACGGTGAGATTTCTAAAAAGAGAGGTATGCGCATTCATAAACCTGTATTAGGGGCTGTTGATGACTCTTCTGATGACGACGAATCCCCTGAGATTAACCCATTTTCTGAGCGCGGCGGATTTTTTCAAATCAACCATTTGGACTACCAACTAACCGATTTTTTGCTGATTATCCTCACTGCCGGGTACATCTGTTTGTTTGACATCAATTTATAGGAGCCTGCAAATCGACGAATCTGTTCTTATGAGCAATTTGGTTAAAATGTTCTCGTGTTTTGTGTGCCAAGCCAGTTCACTTACAAATCCTGCTTAGCTTCTGTAACCAAAGGGAGGTTCAAATCTCTCGCTAAAATCGCAAAATTTTTAAGGGGGAAAGCCAATAAATATCGTCTTCAAAGGATTTGGAATTGAGATTTTTATTGATTATCTAACTTTAACATGAAAACGGATTTAAAATTACAACATAATGACGAACTTCTGAAATGATGAATTTCAGCGGTAAAATTTCAGTAACTAATGGAAATGAAAAAGTTTTTCGTATTATAATATTTTCCAGTCTGGCGAGATATTTAAACCACCCTTTATATCTGTGAACGATATGATTACACCATTACAAAAATATTTAATCCATGGCTTGTTTTCTAGTAAACAAAGAGGCTAACAATATCGACGTAAATATTATGTTTTATATAATTTGATTGATCGGCGTTGGAGGACATATTTTTAAAATTGAGTTTATTGACAAGCTTTCGGCACATACAGATACCTTCATCCGGTCATAAATTGGGGACAAATCATAAATGGCAAAGTACGTATATATATATTTTTTTGGGATTAATGAAGTGCAGTTTTGGTGATTATGGCGATTGATAATTTAAAAAAGTGACGAGTGTTGAGCACCATATAGGGTTGATATGCATTCCTTGAGAGTTATTCATTTTTTCTTCTGTGCTGCGTATGCATAATGCTTCCTTAAACTTCCGGAAATAGCGTCTTTTCTCCTTCATAATTAATATTATGTTTTAATTAAAATTTAATATTTCGAGCTGAAAATAAATATGTTCGCATTGTTACGAATCAGCTTGATAACCTCGTCCAAAATCTATCATCTAAATTTATTCAGAAATAGAAATAATGATAGCCAGAAGTTTTATGTACATATAAATTATGCAGACCCTGGGAACGTCCATACATATGTGTATTACGTCATCACAAAAACGGAGATTTTAAGGAAAAAGGGTATTTCCATTTTTCACGTGAACAATAATAATTTGTCCATCAAAAGTATTAAGTGTTTCTAATCATTCCGATACATACAAATTGACCATGAAATAAATGCTAAAATTAAATTCAAACTTGATGGAAATATATATATAAAGTCAAACCTAAATTCAGAAATTTTGTTTCTATCCATAATCATTCCTTCACATGTACATAACTTCTGATCTTGAAATGTATATTTTCCTTACTGTTTCATAATTCATACAAATACAGGCAAATTAGCGATATCTACGCGTACTCATACACGCTAAATAAATTTGATTGAAATTTACTCAAAGACATGTAAAATTTGCGATGACACAACTGGTTGTGTCAAATTCACCTAATGAAAGTTAAAATTTATCCAACATAGTAGAAATTTCGCACCATTTTGAGTAAATTTTTGCACAAGTTGTGTCATCGCAAATTTTACTCAGAGTGTACATAACCACATACACATCATTGATATCTAACTCCTCACTCGTTTTAATGCTAAAATTCTGACATATGTAAGTATAATCAGCTTGACACAAATGCCAGTATGCCCACATCTGACGTGAAACCTGTATGCATCCGAATTTTTGCATGCATGTGTATGCAAAAATTAAGTATGTAAATTATTACTCACTCCAGCAGCCTTGTCGGGAGAAGATAAGATAAGCTTTGAACAAATAATGGCTCATATCGCAGTTTTCATTTGTACATTACTCGGTTAACTTCACGTCACGGTTAACTTCACATCGCACCCAAACTTTTAGTATCCATTCCATCCAATCAGGACTTTGAGTATTTAATAAGTTCAGTTTAATTTAAATTTAGTTAAAGAAGAAGAGAAATGTCATTCCGTTACAGAGTAAAGTCGAGATTGCTACGACCTCAGTCGAGCTTCTTAAAGGACACGCCGGGATCAATTTCAATCGACCTTTCCACGCATGCGGAAGCCGAAGGTATGTCCATACGACCAGTAATGCGATTTTGTGAAGCGTAACCATCAGATTTGGTTGAAATTTTAAAATTATGTCGGCCAAGTCAATACAGCCCATGTTTCATGAGGAAGTTTGTGCGACGGTTGGAATTTGTCATAATATTTGAGGTCAAAGTTGAGAAACGTCCGTTTTTCCCACGTGGATGAAGCAAACTCAACGTCTGTTGTTTTCCCGTGCTAAAAATCGCATATTTTTGACAAATTCATCGCACAAACTGCCTCAAGAAACGTGGGGTGTATTGACTTGGACCACATAATTTTAAAATTGCAACTAAATCAAAGGGTTACACCTCACACTATCGCATTGTAAAAATAGTTTGCCTGTATCAAATTATAACCACTTATTAGACACTTTTCGCAAGCTCACCTGTGTAAAAAAAACATTTATTTCGTTCAAACTAAATAATGTTTCAATTTTTTCCAAATTGGAAAAAATAGGGTGGTCCCATCCAATCCGATAATATCCGATAATATCCGATCCGTCGGATGGATCGGATATTTTTATCCGACTATTTGCTACAACATGGTCGGATAATATCCGATCCGACCCGACGGATCGGATTGGGTCGGATCGGTTACATCTTATAGTAAGTGGTCGGATAATCTCGGATAATCCGGGATCGGATCGGATGACCAACCCTAGGAAAAAATTAGTAATTCCTTATTCAATTGTTCAGTTTGAACATAAAGTCTTTTACCGATTCATTTTTCTATTCTCTCTTTTAAATTGAACTTGTCGGATGTATTTTTTTCAATGTATGTATGGGTACAGCACGTACATATTTATTAACCATAGCTTCACAAAGGAATACATAATTACATAACTCTTCGCGAATACGACAGGAATATTTATTCACAATTCAGTTAGTTTACATGCACAATAAGAGAAAAAATTACTATTTGCGAAAGCGTCTAATAACCATTAATTGCACTATTAAATATTAAATAAGTGCATACACAGAATGAAAATGCACAGATCCAAGGGCACAAAGTGAACCGGGATCCATCGCAAATGAAGAAGAAGAAGAAGTTGTTCAATTCCCACTCTTCAGAAATGTCAGCCTGAAAAAGAAAATTCCGCCCAATAGAGCTAGCACAATTCGCCGAAATGGTTAGCACTACCTCATTCATCCGTAAATTGTAGATATCATTTTATTTTACTTAGTCGTGAATTTGTCAAAATCCATTCATATCACTTCAGATTCTTCACTAGCTTCACCAACTGAGCTTGATCCACCAAAATGGGAAGAGGCCGGAGAAGAACCACTTTCCGACAGTGAACTCAACATCGACAGTACGAACACTTTATGCATTCTCGATGTTGAGAAAATTAGCGTGCATCGATCACAAATAAAATTAGTATGAATTTTTTGCAAAATACGATTTCCCGGTATTTTTATCCTAAGTGTAAAAAAACCGCAGTAAATTTTGAAAGTGTTAAATTTGCCAACTTTTTGGCACGTTTACTCGTTTTGATACAAGTATTTTAGTAAATCCTGCGCGTTGGGAGCATAGCTCGCAAAAAATTGGTCCCTGGTCCCTAGTGTTCTCAATGGTCCGGTTCGGTCCGGTCCAGTGCAGGATCAGGACCGGACCGAAGACCGATAAGCTTGGACCGAAACCGGACCGATATTTTTTGACAGGACCGGGACCGGACCGGGACCGGACCGAGTCTTATCGGTCGGTCCCGGTCGGACCGATAAGATTTCGCTTTCAATATTAGACAAACCTTACGGATTTTACAAGTTACTTCAGAACACGTTAGTTGCTTCACAGAAAAATTTAAGTTTACATTTAATTTTCAAAATTTATTTTAACGTCGTAAAATTCGAAGTTCTTATTAGAATTTTATTTTTTTGATAGATTTAAAGATAGTGACAAGTTTTCACAAGTACAGATTATGAGGGTCACCAAATTTTCAGTAGTGTGCCATTACTAGTGTCTCACCTACTGTCTTTTATCTGATTGAGTAAAAGAAATTTTGTTATTCCCTGCGGCGCAATATAAAATTTAATGACCCACATGAACTTTTTGAACCTGACCATTGAATAAATACTCTTTACGTTAAACGATGACTAAAAATGGGACAAATTTTAAAACGATTTGTGAAAAATTTGGAAATTTACAGAGATTAATCTCAGAATGAATCGCACGCTAAGTTAAATCTAAGCTTACATCTGTTACAAATATTGGTTGGCGAATCTACCATAAATTTTGGTAAATAAATAACAATTATCCCCAACCTTGCAAAAAAAATTAGATAGATGAAAGTGGTCGGCATGTGTGCGACCGACAAGAGTGAAAGCAAGTAAACAACGTCATAAACTGTAGCAAACGCAATGTAGCAGTAGGGTGAAACATTTGAGAAAGGGCAAGCTGGCTTGGCTTATTTCATACTTATTTCTGTTAATTTTAACGTTTCAAAGATGAAGTACACACATTTGCGTACTGCATAAAACTAAAAAAAAATTCTAAAAAATCTGAGTATTTGTTTGGCAATTTTGTGGCAAATTAGATGGTTAATAGTCGATTGTTTAAAATCATCCCAAATTATGGAATTTTCTCTATACCGGTACTTGGAAACTGGTTGAAATAAACATACCGTCTTTTGTAGGAAATCATGAAGATTTTCATTGGTTGCTATTCGGTGTAATTAAAAAATCAACATCGTACCCAAGGAAATTTTACACAAAAATCATTGATACGAAAGAGGTTAATAAGCTAATTCAAAAGCCAGATATAATAGATATATGTGGTCATAAAATTAAAGCGCTATGTTGTAGCCGTTTCACATTTTCTCCAAAAGTTATCGTCCGAAGGTTATCGGTCCGGTCCTAAACAGTCAGGACCGAGACCGGACCGAAATTTTTTATCGGTCCTGGTCCGGTCTAAGCCCTAGACCACGACCGGACCGAACCGGAGTTATCGGTCCGGTCCGGTCCGTGGACCGGACCATTGAGAACACTACTGGTCCCTGGTCCCCCACCCCATGGTCCCTGGTCCCTGGTCCCCCACCCCATGGTCCCTGGTCCCTGGTCCCCCACCCCATGGTCCCTGATCCCTGGTCCCCGAGGGACCATCTAAAAAAATGGTCCCTGGTCCCTGGTCCCCGAGGTACCATCTAAAAAAATGGTCCCTGGTCCCTGGTCCCCGGGGGACCATAGAAAAAAATGGTCCCTGGTCCCTGGTCCCCGGGGGACCATCGAAAAAAATGGTCCCTGGTCCCTGGTCCCCGGGGGACCATCGAAAAAAATGGTCCCTGGTCCCTGATCCCCGGGGGACCATCGAAAAATATTTTGAAAATTTCATAGTAATTAAATTTGTCATCGAATTGAAATTATTTTTCTCAAAAATAAGAGACCACAAACACTGGGTGAATACCTCCTCCTACTGTTCAGCCGATATTAATAGTCTCAATTCCTTGGAAATTTTTCTGAGAGGTTATTTGGCGTTTTGAAAATAATATCTATTATCTGCCAGGAAACTTCTCAGATTTTTTTCAGACTATTAATATTGGCTGAACAAATTTTAAAAATTTGTCAACATATTTTCCCAGTTGAGCTTGACTTCGGCTGGATCTTCGGTTGGATGGAGCGCATCGTCTGGCTCACCATGTTCATCTCGGTCGGTTGGGCCATCTTCTACAACTTCGAGCGAGCCACCAGTGAAGTCTGCTACATCCATGGCGACGAGCACTACCCCTTCAACATCCTCCCCTCCCTGTCTCGGGCCATGAGCTCGTTTCGCGTCGGCAAATTCATCTGGACCGCCATTATGGCCGGCGTCTTCGTGGCACGCCTTTTATCAAACCATTTCCTCCATCGCCTCTACGAAACCTGGTATTTCGACAATTGGTTCAACAAAATCTACCTGAACGTCGCTTATCTGCTGGATACCCTGGAAATTATCAGTCTCGTCATGATTCCCGCTTTTTCCCTGGACTGCGACCCGGGCGAGCACTCCGTGTTTTTCCGGGTTTTTATTGTGCTCACCTTTGCGGCCGAGTTGTTACAGTATTTTACCAAGTTTTTAAAGAGAAAAGTAGGAATTGTCCTGCATTCCAAGGATGTGAATAATTATTATAGGCAGATTGGGGTATTGATCATTCTCCAAATGGTGTTTATTGCTTGCATGGTGACGGGCTACATGTTGCACGATAAGCTTTGTGGGGACCTTATGTGGTCCATATTTACGGTGTCGGAGTATGTAACAGTTGTTATCAATGTCAGGTTTAAACGGGATACGGTACTGTTTGTCAAATAAATAGGGAATAGTCTACTAAATATACATAAATTGATAGGAACTAGAAGCGAAAATCAGCTCGAGTTCAAATAAACGTCAATTTTACATAACATGGTTTAGAATACTCATACATACCTACCGACAAACGGCACTGAGAAAAAGAAAATCAATTCCACACCTCCTCGTGAATCAGATAACTCCACAAATACGATTTTCATTTGATTCTCAAAAATGATGAAACCCTATGTTGATAAATTTTGCATTTTCATGGTTTCGATACCCCATTTTACTTCTTTAGCCCACCAAAATCTGCAACTTTCTCCAGACGTCTGGATAATTTTAGTAAAATCATCAGTGATAAGTTGCCCAGAAAGTGATAAAGTAAACGCAATTCTGGCCAATGTCAAGCGTCACGATTACCTGACGTTGTTTCTGTTTGAACGTCTTTCCAATTCAAGTAATAATTCTCAACAATTCGCATTTCCTCCTGAAATAATTTGGACGCGTTATTTAAATCCAGAAAATAATTTGCGGTTGCACGTGTACTTTTCTGAAGGGGAAGAATTTGATTTAAAGTCGTGGTTAATCGGAGCTCAATTAAATATTATTTATCTGCATCAAAGTCTACTGGAGAATTACAGACGTTCTTTCAACGTGCTAATGGAAACTGATGTTGCAACTAACATATTGGTTGCTACATGCAGGTTAGATAAAAACTCAGAAAATAAGATAATGTGTTTCAAAACTTCGTCTTCCACGCAACACGACACGATTTTATTACAAATTGGTTGTGTCCACCATAAAAAATAATTTACCCCTTTGCAACGTAATGCATCTTGGATTCTAAATTAAGTAAATAATAATAAATGGTATTTTTCTGAATTGCAAAACGAGTCCTCTACGTTCCTCCCATTTTCCACTATTCTAACCACAAATTTTATCTCAAGGAGTGAACCGATAACTCGATTACCCCTTCTCAAACAAGATGCAATAACAAGTAATGATCTTCTCGAAGTATTCAGCCAACAGGGGAAAAATTTTCAACGGCAAAAACTTCTTTTCCGTACCGTCCATGGCGTAAAATTCCTCAACTTTGGCGAACTCTGTGAAACCTACCCAACCTTCACTTCAAGAACCGAATGCATCCCAACTTTCCCGCTGTTATTCGCGCTCACCGCCGCGCTCAATGCGACCCTCACGTTGCGCTCGATTCTCACCGAGGCCGATAAACAGCTCGACTACAACCTTCCGGAACTTTACTTAAGACGCGTCTCCAGCCAAGGAGAGCCTGCCACCAGTATTTCACAGGAAAAGCCACCTTCCTTCTATTTCATCGAATACACTGACACCGTATGTATGTCTTGTGTCACGCATACCTGTTCGCATTCATTTATTTAATAGACAATGAATAAATTATTCATTCATTATTCAATAAATTCATGAGTAATTGGTAATTAATTTTTTCAAAATTTTTGAATGGATAATTGAATAAACAATTTCATATTCATGAAGCATGAATGAATAGCTTTCTTCATTATTCACTTTTTACGCCATGCTTTATACATAACGTGCATTGCCAAACCCGCTTAATAGTACGAATTTTGGGGAAAATGGATAGGAAACGAATAATGACTGAATATTTATTGTCAAACTTTGTATCAATGAATAATGAATGAATAATTTTTAAGTCGAAGAATATTTTTGGACAGGTACTCCCCGTCTATTGTATGCCCAACGCTGCCGTGGAGTTTAAAAGTTCTGCAAATTTCTTCTTAGCTATCGACCTCTTGAGCGGGTTACTCATTTTATTTGCGTCATTCTGTTATGCCGTTGTTCAACTCGAATCTCCCGCCATTTTCCACCTAGTTCGCGCCATCCTTCATCAATTCCATTCAAATTTACGAAACTCCGGTGTCAAAGCGTGCCTCACCCTGCTCACGTGTCTTTGCTGCATGAGCATCAGCGCGTTTTTTGAAGGCGGGATAATCAGCGGGCTCGTCTCACCCGAAAAACCGGTCGTCATCGATTCCTTAACCCGACTTCATACCGTCGGTTATACAACGCTATACACCGGAAACTCCGGGGAGATGGACAACGTGGACAAAAAGTTTGAAAAGACCGCCACAATGGAGTCAAATTATTCGACCAAAAATGGTGGGATCGACTTTAGGCTTTTCTTCTTCAAAAACAGTGTTGATTCAATAGCCAATTTTGTCCGAACTTCGGGTCATTCGGTGAAAATGACGAGTTCCGGGGCGGTCCTCATTGAAGGCGAGATGGTGCCGAGTTACGTAAACTATATGGGCAGAAAGTACCCTAATCTAACCTGCTTCGGCGTGGTTGGCGAGCACGTGGATAAGTTAAGCGGGAACGGACCGATGCCTAATGTCGCGTTCAGATGGGAGGGGAGATATCGAGGAGCTAGAAGGGTTCGTAACATATTGGAAAGATTTGTGTCCGCGGGCCTGGGAACGTTTTACCGGGAGTTTCTCAACTTTCGGATGAAGCTGGCAAATGTGGAGTTCGACAATGGGGAAGATGAGACGAAAGCTGATGGCGGGAACAAATCTGAATTTGTAACGTTAAGAGGCACAAGTCAAGTTTTTAAGGTGTGCGGCATCTTCTGGTCAATTTCTCTGGTAGTTTTTGTATGCGAGACAATTAGTCTACGAATCAAGATGCTAGCAAGTAATTCATAATTTAATGAAATGAAAAATTTATGTATGTTCCAAATTTTGTTTTATTAATCTATCCTTACGTATGGATTCATGCCATAGCCGTACTATTCAAAATTTCGTACATTAAACAATATTTAATAAACTAAATTTGTAAGTACATATGTATCCTTTTATTTTATTAAATTCTAAAAGCCGTAGAAATTGTCTTCAGAATATTATTCAGCAGTGTTTCAAGTTTATAGTAATTTTTAGTAATTTCATAGTAGTGCAGTATTTTTATGTCTTAACTAAACTAGTGAAGCACAGAGGCGTTCCTTGGATTGGGACGGCCTGGAGCACATATTGAGTCCGGCCTTTTCAAAAATTGTGTAAAATATCTAGTCATGACGACATTGTATGTATCTTGCTTCAAAGTTTGTCGTAAAATTAAGTGCCATCTAGCCCTCTATATCCATCTTTCAGACCGCAGAGTAAATTTTACATGAAAAAAATGTTCGGCTCATTTTAATTTCTTTATCACTGATTGTAATTATAACTTGTAACGCAGCTCATTAAGTTCCAATTTTTTGTGATAATTCCATTGGGTCCCTTACGATCAGTACTGGAACCTAGAAAAAAGGTACCGAGGGAGATCCATAGTTTAACGTTTGCAGGAGTATGTATGACTAACCACAATAAGATGCAATAATTCGGGGACCATAAGATGTTATGGTCGTAGTACGGAAGGAAGAATTCATTGATTCAAATATGGTGTGTCCTATATTAAGTTGGAAGATGACATATGACCTGTGGAATTCGACCTGATTAAAAGATTTTTATAAAGCCTTCGGGGTAGTGTAGGTGGGAATCATACCAACCAGTTTTTGTCCCGGGGGATTTTTTTACTCCATTCTTGGCCCCCAATCAGAATTTCCGCAGCAACCCCCGAATTAGTGATTTTCACTGGTTTAAATTGTCGCCTGACGTGACTCGAAAAATACGTCGCAGTACTTCAAAACGGAAAGATGTCCCAAAACGACAATCACCCTTTATATTTCGAAGTATAAGGATGACAAAAGGTGAAATTCGGAAAACATTCTGGCCCACCTCTGGTCACAGCCACTCATCAAAATGTAAAAGCCATCAAAATACTCATCACAACAACTCTTCCCTGTAAATTTTCCTCGCCACTTGGAAGCTGTAAATTTTAAAAAGTTTGTTGCGCAGCCTTAAAGTTCGGAAATTGTGGAGTACAGAAAAAAATAAGCAAAGTTTCCCGAAGTACGATAAAGACCAAAAAATCACTGTCCACAAATTTTGCCAAAAAATCTACGTCGGCCCCGGTCTATTAGAGACTTCGGGAAACACATCATTTCACGCAGGCAGACCAGCGAATGTGGATTATCGACGGAAGTTGTTCAGGACAACTTAATTCTTTTAAAATTCGTAGTTAATCATGGCACGGTTAACATTGGCAAACATACCCTTGAAACAGAAAACCCTCCAAATGTCCCTATTTGTGAGAAATCGAAAAGATTTGCGCCTTGTGCAAAAGAAGACACTCTAACCTTCGCCTTAAGGCGAAAAAGCAGGAAACATTCGAACGTTAACGGCAAAAAATCAAGAAGAACATTTCTCAAGCGAGTGAAAATCGCAAATTCGAGGGTTGTTGCGGAGAGTCGAATTGGTGGCCAAGAATGGAGTAAAAAAAATCTCCCGGGACAAAAACTGGTTGGTATGATCCCACCTACACTACCCCGAAGGATTTATAAAAATATTTTAACCAGGTCGAATTCCACAGCTCATATGTCATCTTCCAACTTAATATGGGGCACACCATACAGAGAGTCCAGCACGTTGCTGAAAACGTATTTGACCTTGAATAACCCCTGAACGGTTTGTCGTAGTGGGTCAAAATTTTGAACACAGGAGCATGTTATCCTCAGATAGTTGTGTGCAAAAATTCAACTCTCTACTTTCAAAAATGCCTCCCCCACAGCCGCCAGAAGTCGAGACAGTCATTTCAATTTGTTCCAGAAAAAATCTCACCCGTGTTTGCAAAAAATTTTATTTGAATTTTCTGTTGAGGAATAGGAGTGAGATATGGGTGACAATTGACGAAGCACTATTTTCCCTACAAGTCACTAATTGGGTTTGAAGAGCTTACTACACGACAAATGCCGAAAAAAATTCACGAAATTTGGTGCTTCCCCGTGAGGAGAACTTTTGTAAACAGTTTATGGTTATGTGTGCAATGTCCTGTCGTGGTGCCCTCCCACTGATCAAAGTCCCCCAAAAAGTGAACGTATCTGTAAAGTATGATGTGGACCGTGTATTGAAACCACTTTTAGAATTACATTTTCCTAAATTGCACGGTAAATAAATAAATATGGCGATTTTTTATGATGACGCAGCGTCTTCCCAGACGGCAAAGTTAACCCAAGATAATGCAAAGGACCTTGAAGCTAGATTAGGAATAAAAATCATTTCGAATAGTGAAATACCTGTACAATCCCCCAATGTAAGTCAAATTGACTACTTTGAGTTCGGATACTTGAAAATTAAAATGTTTCTGCTGGGACCGAATTTTTTAGACGGAGTTTGGAAAGAGTTGAAATGACTGTCTCGACTTCTGGCGGCTGTGGGGGAGGCATTTTTGAAAGTAGAGAGTTGAATTTTTGCACACAACTATCTGAGGATAACATGCTCCTGTGTTCAAAATTTTGACCCGCTACGACAAACCGTTCCGGGGTTATTCAAGGTCAAATACGTTTTCAGCAACGTGCTGGACTCTCTGTATGTAAATGTCGAAACAAGAGGCAGGGTCTGCCCATTGCATTAAATTTAGATATGTTCAAATTTTCAGAAAGAAAGTGTTCAAATCTAGCATTCAATTGCATATACTTATGTATAAGAGAATCCCTCAAAATCACAAAAGATTTTACACACGTAGCGGAGAGAGAATGGCGGAAACTAGTGTCCTTCGAGAAACGACAATTATATTCGTCTTGCACAATGACCACAATTTTTCAGGGCGACTAGTCTTCCTCCTGAACTCAAATGTTTTACATAATACGACAATTGTCTTCGCTCGAATCAAAGAATTAAAGCTTAGTACTTAGAACGGAATCTTGACGCGAAGCGGCAGATTCTTCGATTTAAATTAAATTACTCCTTCACATGACTTCGGATTCCACTACAATGTGAACCAAACGGGAGTGTTTCTTCAAAGCAACTGTCAACTGTAAAGCATTGCCCAAGTTCCCTTGCCAAGTTTCGCCAAAAATCCGTCCTAAGTACTAAATAGGTTAAAGCTCTAACTAAATTCCGTCCAATTAACCTGAAATCATGCGCTAGCCCCTTTCAGATTGGGCCTCTATAATCGGAAGTTTTTCAAACATCGGTTTTGCGATTATTCGGATTTTTCAAATTGTCGTAAAACCGGTGTTCCATTAATTGAGGTTTGGGAAATCGTAGGAAGCCGGTGTTCGATTCCTTGCGCAAACCGGACCGGTTTAACCGATTTAAAACCGATTTTAAAAATCGGTTTTATTGCAAATTGTAAAAAGTTGACAAATATAATAATCAAGGAATGCAAAATTAAAATTAAATGTAAACTTAATACGGGATTACAGCACAACTACATAAATCTTATTTGAACAATTCAAAACAGAAAACATTAGCTCTTAAAAAGGCTTATCTTGGTAAACACCGAAAACCGGTGTTGAAGTTTTAAAAAAGTAGTTTTTCCGAAAATTGTGAAACCGGTTTTTCACAAAACCGGTTGTTGGAAAATTGTAAAACCAGTTTTCCGTTAAATTGAAAACCGATTTTAACATCTTCTATTGGAAAAGCCAATTCTGGATTCCCTACTTGCAAACCCCTCGAGACTCATTTGATAATCACGGAGTTCAATCTAGAGCTGCCAAATTTGGATACTTCGAATTCGAAAAATCAGGATTTTTCGAATGATTCGAAATCCGGTTTTCACTTCAGAAATGAATTCAGATTTCTGTAATTTAGAAACTTATTTTCACGTGCACTGCAAAAATATTTAATGCTGGGAAAAGTGCAAATAAAAAAAGTTTGTTCACGTTATTCATCCCAGGTAGTTATTTTACCACTAGCCTATAAGCCCGTCCTAAAGACGGGCCACATGAAACTATTTAACGCTGCTAAGGAATTTTGTCGACTTGCTAAGCAATTTTCTTGAAGTTGTTACGGAAGTTTTTTATGTTGCTAGGGAACTTTTTAAAGTTGCTAGGGAAATTTGTTTATGTTGCTAAGGAAATTTTTTTATGTTCCTAAGGAAATTTGTTTATGCTGGTAAGGAAATTTTTTTACGTTGCTAAGGTAATTCTTTTATGTTGCCAAGGAAATTTTTTTAACGTTGCTAAGGTAATTTTTTGAAGGTTGCTAAGGAAATTTTTTGTATGTTCCTAAGGAATTTTTCTATGTTGCTATGGAAATTTTTTTATGCTGCTAGGGAATTTTTTTATGTTGCTAGGGAAATTTTTTTATGTTGTTAGGGCAATTTTTTAACCTTGCTAAGGAAAATTTTTTATGTTGCCGAGGAAATTTTTTAACGTTGCTAGGGAAATTTTTTAACGTTGCTAGGGAAATTTTTTAACGTTGCTGAGGAAATTTTTTTATGTTGCCAAGGAAATTTTTATATGTTGCTAAGGAAATTTTTTTAACATTGCTAAGGAAATTTTTTAACGTTGCTAAGGAAATTTTTTTTGTTGCCAAGTAATTTTTTTGTGTTGCTAAGGAATTTTTTTTATGTTGCTAAGGAAGTTTTTTTAAGTTCTAATCATAATCATAATCATAATCATAATTATAATCATAATTATAATCATAATTATAATCATAATCATAATTATAATAATAATCATAATCATAATCATAATCATAATCATAATCATAATTCGTATCTGTTCCCTGATTGCTGGAGCAGGAAAACCAACAGCCAATCAGAATGCAGGAATGTCACGGAAAATTTCACGGGACGGACTTTTCGCAATTATAATATAGATATTCGATATCGAACTCACCATTTTCGAAATTTTACATTGTTTTTAGTCCATCAACTTAAAAGTATAGACGATTTCCATGAGCTATCGCCGGTAAAAAACATCTTATTTTTTTTATCGGTGTTTTAGCTCAAAAACCTGTTCACCGGGATTGAACTACTTGATTTAATCAGTTTTTAAAATTCCCATGACCCCCTTCGTGTAATGGCATGGGCGAAAGCACTACCTTTTTTGACAAAACTGGTCAACTTTCTCCCTTCGTTGTGAAGCAACCAAAAGGCCCACTGCGGGCAAACTTCGCACGGATAATCCTCAGGGCATGCTTAAAGGTCTTTCTGAAGCGCTAGGCTCTACTCGTACTCCATGACCTGAAAGTGACATGAGGTCAACGTACAAAGTTGGCTTATTTATCACCATTCTTGAAATTGCTCCCCCTAATTTTATAGAGACCGAGAAGCATTATTTATTTTCGGTTTTCCAGGTATACAGACGTTAACACTGGAGCAGATTGAGGGATAACACAGCAAAAGTCCGACGAAAACTCAATAATACTCATCGCACTCTAAATAATCGGGGAGTGGTCCCAGACCCCACAAAGTATATATATTCTGAATCCTCCCGCCAAGACCTTTCCAATGGTACCCCACTTATGGGGTTATGTGAGACTTGACCTACCGACCTTTTCTATCAGCACGCAAAATTTGTTGACCTTGGAAAAAATTGAAAATTTTTTGACGAATCTGAAAATACAGTCCATTCTGATCAGTTTTTAGCAAATATGAAGAAAATCTATCCAAAATTGAAGAAATTAGAGCAATTTCAAGAATGGTGATAAATAAGCCAACTTTGTACGTTGACCTCATGTCACTTTCAGGTCATGGAGTACGAGTAGAGCCTAGCGCTTCAGAAAGACCTTTAAGCATGCCCTGAGGATTATCCGTGCGAAGTTTGCCCGCAGTGGGCCTTTTGGTTGCTTCACAACGAAGGGAGAAAGTTGACCAGTTTTGTCAAAAAAGGTAGTGCTTTCGCCCATGCCATTACACGAAGGGGGTCATGGGAATTTTAAAAACTGATTAAATCAAGTAGTTCAATCCCGGTGAACAGGTTTTTGAGCTAAAACACCGATAAAAAAAATAAGATGTTTTTTACCGGCGATAGCTCATGGAAATCGTCTATACCAAGCAACTAATTACAGGGTCAAAAATTTTTAAACCATAATGAAAATTTCAAAAAAGCTTAATTTAGATTGAATATGATAATGCAAGTACTTGGTATCTATCAAACTAGTTGAAATATCAATAAAGTTGCTATATAATAACAATAAATAATTCAAATCCGGATTTAAGTCCGAATTTGGGCCCAGACGAAACCGGATTTGAAAATTAGGAACGAATTTGGCAGCCCTAGTTCAATCTCATGTCTTGAAATCAAATGTTACATGAGATTATGAATTCTTAAAAATACGTCTGAAATTGTAATCCTTTATTTTGTATGACACATATCAAAGTTGTCATTGGCTAATGGTCTATGCATTAAGAGCAGATTCGGGTTTAAAATTGTTAAATTGTTGATTAGCATAAGAACATCCGGAACATCCATACACTTTTCAGCACTTAATATGCATTTATCTTTCGGCGTGTGATAGGACAATTATATCTAGTGTATAGGACGTTCCGGTACGGCCCTTCGGGCCGTACGGCCTGGAGCCAGCGCTCCACCTAGAAGCATCGTCGGTACGGGCCTGGTGAAGCCTTTGGTTACGGTAACTGTAAGATAATTGGTTACAACAATTATATAATTAGATAATTAAGATAATAAGTTTCGTAAAAATTAAAATATCTAAATTGTTCCGAAAATACATACGTGTTGAAAGTTGTTTTGAGTATCTTATTCTTAAATAAATAAATAAATACAGGTATGATAATTCACACATAGCTTTTTATTACTAGAAAATCGATCAACGTTTTCTTAAATACCATATATCATGTCAACCGACATTCTAAATATGTCAGACGAATCGTAATTCAAAATTGTATTAGCTTCCGACGATTCCATACATCGTCCAACAATCGGCCGATTGTCCATTAATAAAAAATAATCCACTCAAAGATGCATTAAATAACATACATAAAACAAAAATTTCAACCCAAAAACCCCAGTACACTTAAGTACTTATAATCATTTAAAAAAGTTAAATAAATAAAAACAATTATTTGGTTAATGAAAATTAATTACTGAACAACCAGTCTTTTGAATACTTGTAGTATACATGACACAAATTAACGATTTTCTACCCATCCCTTGCTTTGGTATTGTTCGTGCAAAAATAAAGACAAAAAAATCTGAGAGGTTACCAGGCGAACGCGCAAAATATTATTTAGAAACAATTAAGAACTTTTGCCAATTTTAAAGAAAAATCAGTATTATTAATAGGCTTACATTCCAATTTCTTACATTTCGCTTAAGCTGACATTAATCAGAATAGCCCTCAACCGTGTCACAAATTTTATGAACGTTCCTTTTAACTTAATCTTTGGTAACTTTTGCACCTTCTCCAACAACCACTTCATCCAACTCGATCATATCGGGATTTTCCTCATCTCCACTCCCACCTTGTTTCACTTCTTCATCCGATGGCTTTTTCACTTTAAATTCTATTCCGAACACGTCCTCAATGCTTGGGTGGGTCCCTTCTCCTTCCGTTAAGGCATCGAAATTAATTGTGTCCACGTTTTCAATGGCGCCATCTGCCGCCGCGTCGAGGAGGCGGTTCTGGTCTTCCGGCTGGTCGGGAATTGGCGTCATCTTTTTTGAGGAATGACTCGTTTTTAGCAAATTGTGAGAGGAGGCGGAGGCATGAAGGGCTGGGTCGGATGGTGGCACGACGGCGGCGTTCTTTTCTGAGACGATAACGTTGCTGGTGGACCCTTCGAAAGGGGACTCTTTGTAGGCTTCGGAGGCTACTGTGTGAGGCAACTCGGGTGGCACGATTTCGTCCCAGTACTGGTCTTTTAGTAGCTCTGGGATTTCTTTATGCATCCCGTCCACGATTAGGTAGCCAACCTGGGAGTTTATGAAAGGAATAAAATAAAGATTAGTGGGGAGTTCCATTTAACACTTTAGTAAAACATTTATCTGCGTAACAACTTTAAGGGGAGTTACACAATTTAAACCAAACATGTATCTGCATGAATAGAGTTCCTAAATTAATAAGCTGCCTTAACCCTCGCGATAAAAATTCGAGATCCCAAAATTCAAAGGTTCCTGATCGAGTTTCAACAGGCAATACATAAGCTTGGTAAATTTAATTTAGTAAACTAAATTTTACAAACTCTCAGAAAATAAAAATATGCTCTTGACCTCAGAAAGTTTATACAACTTGCTACGATAATTTTCCTTAGAGATATGAGTGCAATTTTCAAAGTAAGATTTCCTAAGTTTACGCAAGATACGGATTTTACAAGTTTACAAAGGATTGTGTGAATTGCCACATTTAACCATGTTTAAAGAATACTTTTGTGTTACTAAAGTCTGACAAAAAATCAAACCCTTCGCCATATCCAACACATAATTGCAATTGCAATACATACATATATTAATATATTTATATATGTAGTGACAGCAATTAAACAAAGCAATACAATTTTTACCTGCAAGTTCCTGTCCACAAACCAATTAAGCTCAAAGTCGTCATCATCATCACCAAACGGATTAAGCAGAGACTCCGCCGTTTTCAGCCATCCCATATAAAAGAGAAACTGCAATATGGTAAAAAACGGGAGAAAGATATCCAACTCGTTCCACTTGTCTTCCGTCTCCGCTGAGGAACTATTTTTAATCGCTCCTTCTCGATTAAACAGCCACTGCCGCCCCATCAAACAGCTCAAAAAATATGAATAAACCGCCAGCGTGACGACCTGTGTATAAACAAGGGGGACACTTATCCAATCATAGCTTATCAACATGTTCAACTGATCCTTTAATTTTGTCAGCTCCGTCAGTAAAATGTTTGCTACTGAATCGTTCTTGATTTTATTTTCGGCACGTGCCCTCGTCACAATTCCCGCCGCCCAGACGAGCGGGATCCAATTAGTTTGGTATTTTTTGTGCAGGGAGGCGGAGAGATCTTGGATTATTTCTTTTTCATTGGGCAGCAGAAGCCCACCTTCGACGAGATGGTCCATTGTTGGGAAACGTTTCTTGACACGGGGACAAATTAGGATGAAACATTGGACAATGGTTAGGTTTGCGTAGCGGATAAGGGTTCGCCGAAGGAGGCGGTCCTTCTCCCGGTTGCCGCGAATATTTGCGTTGATCCAGATCGCGAGGGTGTCAATCCAGGGAATATTTTTAAACTGTTCCCACCAACGGCCGACAACCAACGAGACGTAGAAACCTATAAACGGAAAGATAACGTTTATTTTGCGAAAATTGGAGAAATATGTAAATGGATGCCGGAGTAATGGTGTAAGTTGCTTTCAAATTTAGTTGACAATACAAAAAATACATAAAATTTACACATTGCATTAATTGCAATTTTTCAATGGGAATTTTTTGCAGCAGTGTGTATGTATTGCATACTTACGATTAATTTGTAGTTCAGAACAAACAGATTGTTACTACTTATTTTTAAGAGTGCACGTCTATAAATTTGCATAACCTTAGTTGTTTACATACGTCGGTACAAACACAAAGTAATCAATTAATACCAACCCAGCACAAACGAGATTGGGATAAGGCTTCCATGCTTATCGCAGTAGTAGCTCACTTTCTCAAACATATCTTGTTGATGGGGTGTTAACAAGAACCGATAAGTCATCGTGAGGGATAAGTATAAACCCAAGAAAATTAACAAATCACGCCACACAAGTTTGTAAATGGAACCACGCCACTTGCACAACAGTTTTAGAAAGCACCCAAATTGTAAGGCAGACGAATGGACGGACGATGTATAAGTCACCGTCATTTTTAAATGGGATTATTTAACAGTTAATTTTTATGTACATAAATTTATTAAACACATTTGACTATTTTTTGACCGGATGTATTATGAATGTTTCGATGACACTTCGAGTAACTTCAAGTTATAACATGCATAACAAGATCACATGTAAAGTTAACTTGTGTGTAAATTTATTTGAACGGTTTTAAAAGAATGGATTATTAGTGATGTCTTATTTTAGCCACGTAACCATGAGTTTTAACGTAACAAGATGAAATATAAAGTGTTTTTTTTATTGTTGGACTACTTTTTTTTAAAAGAGTGAACTTTTTTAATTTTTGGCTTTGCTGTTAGAGTTTTAAAGTAACAATTTTACATATTAAGTTAGTTTTTATGTAAATTTATTACACCATTTCTTAAACAACGAATTATGAATGATGTTTCGTTTTGGCTACGTAACTATGCGCTTTAACGTAGCAAGATCACATGTGAAAGTGAAAAGAAGCCAGACTTGAGTTTGTGACTGTATCGATCATACTTACGGTAGGTGCATACCAACGTGCATATAAGATTACTTTTGTCGGGTGGACAAAAAAATCGCTCCAGGCCGGTTAATCTCCAAAGTGGACGAGTAGGTATGTAATCGCATGTTTATTTTGGCATGGAAATGCGTGTCATGCAGACGTGAAATATTGTAATTTTTTTTATCTTTTACATACTCTGATTTACACACACACAGCAGTGATTGCAAGCTGGTCTTGTAATGTATTAAAATTCTGCTAAACATGCAGATAAATGTAATGTTAGGAAAATGGTATGAATCTATTAGATATTCATCACAGGAGTGAATATTTATATGTACAGGGTATGTACAGGGTTTCGATTGGTAAAAACCAAATTCACAAGGGCGGCGGGAAAAGTGGGAAAAAGGCATTTTTACCACCCACCCAAAATGGGTGGGAAATGGGAAAAATGGAAGAAATGGGAAAAACTATGGTTTTGGGGCAATCCGAAGCAACTTCTTTAAAACTTAAGATTTCCAAAATTTGACTTTATATTCGTATTCTCCATCAAATTCTGAGAAAATTAGTCGGTAATACGGTTCAATTCGAACAATCTCTAAAATTAACATGTATTCATATGGGAAAATTGGAAAAATAATTAAAAATGATCAAAATTTTCAGAAATTCGTGGAGATGACGAATATGAAGTCCAATTCCGAAAATATTGATTATTAAAGAAGTTAGCTTTCCCCATAACTAAATACATGGGCAGCCATATTTCCCATTTTGGACGGTAAAAACCGTTTGTCCCGGTTTTTACCAGTTTTTCCCACCTGCCATGGTAAAAAATCGTTTTTGACGGGAAAAACGAAACCCTGGGTATGTATGTATGACAGGTAGAAAATGGTATTCATAGCAGTGCAGCATGTAAGACAGGCTTTATTGTAATGAGATGACAAATACCTAGAAAAGCTTATCCAACAATAATTGATCCTGTTGGCATGTGGGGCAGAATTTATGAAAATAGTATGTATTACAGAAAACCACGTTTTGAAACAATATATATCCTGCATTTATTCCGGAATTTCGTGGGCCGCATGCCGATGTTTACATAGATTACAACAGGAAATAATTTAAACTTCATGGTCGGTTTCACTACAAGTGTATGTTGTGATTTTGCCGAAATTCCCAACATTCTAGGGAAACTTTTTTTTCTACTAATGATAGGTTGAAGTTCGGATAGACGGTACTTAGCTTACTAGATGTGTACATATGTTTACATACGGTTGAATTGTGCGTTTTGAAAGCGTTTTGAAATAAATATGTATGTAAGTAGTGACGTGATAAAGCAATTAAAAACCAAAAATTTATTCATATGCGTATTTAGCTTTTATCCCCACCACGGTGATGGGAATGTAATACTTTGTTATTTCTGATATTTCTATGAATATTTGTTACCATTATTATTCAAATGGCAAATAATGCCATCCTTCCGACACGTATGTATGCCTACGTAGATATGTATATGTAATTAGTTATGAATCTGTACATGACTCCATCTTTAACTCTCCACTAATAAATACTCTCCTCTGTCTCCTCTCACTGTGTACCACTTATTTATGTATAATCATATATACATAACATTGGTGGACCGTCGAGTACTTTCTTTCGCTCCTCCCACTCACAATGGATTTTAAAATTTTCAAAATTCTTCGCAAGACATATTACCTACCAAATTTGCTACGACTGCGACGACTAAGAAGCTTGACCACCGCCCCTTAGAGCATTGTCATTTTGCTTCCGATAGGGAAACTTCCCAAATCTCTCTTCTCAAAACCTTGTGTAAACTGTGTGATTTTCCTGTGAAACTTTTTTTGTGAATTTTCGTCATCTGGTCTGCAAATTGGATTATCCTCCCGGATGCTATCAGGTCTGTAAATTGGTTCTAAACCACCCTGAAAATCTTCCCCCATTCTTAAAATTTCCAAATCTCCAGTCCAAAATTTACATTTCATAATTCGAGCAAATATGCAAAATTTAAAATTCCGTTATTTGTTTTAAACACGTCAAAAAAAATATATGCAAAATTGTCCTTCAAAATTGTTAAAAAATCGTAAAAATATTGTAAAAAAATTCCGTTTAATTTCTGAAAAATTTTCATCAAAATTCGTTCAAAATTTGCAAAACTTTTGCATATTATATAAAAAAACAGTCATTTTTATTCATTTCGTCTGGAAAAGTGTCCCAATTTTTTATCAAATGTTGTTGCAAAAATGTAATCTGATTCACCTTGTCTCAAAATTCTGCTGAACTTTTATGCTCGATCTGCGTTGTCACCACTTTCCCAGGCTGAGAATGAAATATCACGCCTTGAGATTAATGTTTGTAATGAGCAACGTCCACATATTATTTGCGTGTTCAAGTATGGAAATCCACATTGTACATAGTTCCCCTTTTTTAACGAGTCACGGTTATGGGTCACCCACACAAAACCCTGCGTCTTCGAGTTGTCCGGTTATGGGTCACCCAGAGAAAACCCTCACAAGTCTGCGTATTTATGTATCTCCGATGTCCCGATGGACCACATACCACGACCATAAAAATGTATTTTTCTTTGTTCATCGTTTTGTCCCAATCTGCAAGTTTTATATGAGTCAACCACCACCACGCCTGAGATGACACAATTCCACCACCGATTGCGAGCCATACCATCTTCTCAAGTTCCAGCCCTGCAAAATTACTGCGTCATTCGATATGTGTATTAAATTGTTCAGTGTTATTCATGCAAAATCTTTGTTCATGTTTGTTTTCCGGAGTCATTTCATATTTAATTTTTCCATGAATTTTACCTATGTCTCCAACCCTCAAAATTTCTAATTCAAATTGTGACTACTGAAATTTTTAGTTTGCAAATCTACACACTCTTTCAGACTATTTTTCAGGAGAAAAATTTTTTCGTGAGAGGGTAGTGTTAGGTATATGTATGCCTACGTAGATATGTATATGTAATTAGTTATGAATCTGTACATGACTCCATCTTTAACTCTCCACTAATAAATACTCTCCTCTGTCTCCTCTCACTGTGTACCACTTATTTATGTATAATCATATATACATAACAACGTCTTATCCCATGTGCACTGGCGGTTCGTCGGGTTCGATAAATCCAAACCCCTTCTCATCATTGAACCATTTTACCGTATCTGCTAGTCTTAAATTGTAGTTAGGAAACCCCCCCTGGTTGAAATAATTGGGCCTTCCCAACCCCCTCCACGTCCAGAGTATGGCGAGCTGAAACAGTTTATCGACACACGTTAATTTCAAAAAGAGGCGATTAAGATAATCCGAAATTATTAAATTGAGGAGGGAGCATGCATATATTATGTCATGAAAAATGTGATTGGGTGATTTTAGGTTGCTTATCGTACTTAAGTGCAGCTTAACATGAGTAGGATAGCAAAGGGGTGTAAAAATCGGTTTTTTAGAACGCAATATGTGCATGTTCCCGGACACGGGGCAACACTGAAAATATTTAAGGATGCGCTTATAGGAAAAGCACATCCGAAACGGACTCCTTAAAAAATAAGAAATACACTTCTGAAAAGTAACTGCAATCAGAGCCAACTTTGTTATTTTTACAAGAATGACATGCACGACATATTTTTAAGAGGCCTGGCCGATAGGGGAAAAATGCTGGGTTTTGATTTACAATAATATTTAAAACACGGTAATCTCACCATCCGCCGAATATCATGAAAGGCATCTGCCTGGATCTCCGGGTACGTTCAATTCCCACGTTTATAATTTCGGACTTTAGTCCGACTTCAATAGGATTTTGATGTTGTAACTTGTCCAGGAAAATATTATCATTTAATTTTTCTTAGCTTTCCCTATGAGCAAAATTTGTCACCGTTGATGTCCGTGTTGTCAGAGTGAGAGGGGTGGCCTGCTCACCAAGCGGATAGGAGGATACACTTCCCGACAAAATGTAGGTTAGGGCGAGTACCTAGAAATTGAATAAAATATATCTATATTATAATTTCGAAAAGTCCGTCCCGTGAAATTTTCCGTGACATCCCAGCATTCTGATTGGTTGCCGGCTTGCTGGCTCCACCAATCACAGCACGGCTACAATTTGAGTTACAACATGTGGTACAACATTTGGTACAACATTTGGTACAATATGTGGTACAACAATTGGTACAACAATTGGTACAACAATAGGTACAACAATTGGTACAACAATAGGTACAACAATAGGTACAACAATTGGTACAACAATTGGTACAACAATATGTTCAACAATAGGTACAACAATTGGTACAACAATTGGTACAACAATATGTACAACAATAGGTACAACAATTGGTACAACAATTGGTACAACAATTGGTACAACAATTGGTACAACAATTGGTACAACAATTGGTACAACAATTGGTACAACAATTGATACAACAATTGGTACAACAATTGGTACAACAATTGATACAACAATTGGTACAACAATTGATACAACAATTCGTACAAGGTAGGGTACAAGTTTGGGTACATCTTCAGTTACAATTTCGAAAAACTTAAAACGTTAGACACAATCCTTAGCAACGTTAAAAAAATTCCTTAGCAACGATCAAAAAATTCCTTAGCAACGATAAAAAATTCCTTAACAACATTAAAAAATTCCTTAGCAACGTTAGAAAAATTCCTTAGAAACGTTAAAAAACTCCTTTGCAACGTTAAAAATATTCCTTAGCAACGTTAAAAACTTCCTTAGCAACGATAAAAAAATTCCTTAGCAACGATAAAAAATTCCTTAGCAACGTTAAAAAAATTCCTTAGAAACGTTAAAAAAAAGTCCTTAGCAACGTTAAAAAATTCCTTACCAACGTTAAAAAAATTCCGTATAAGGCCGGCAACCAATCAGAATGCAGGATTGTCGTAGAATATTGAACGAGACTTTTTGCAGGTTTAATATATTTAGATGTAGTATGTTTCTTCTGGAATTATAATTTCGATACAGATTAATACATCACATTATATAATGCTTGCATCTAATGATTTACGTTTGTTGGCTTAAAACTTTAATGGTGGACCGTCTTTAAGACGGGCTTATAGGCTAGTTTTACATAATTCTCAAAATTCAAATAAATTTGGAAGAATTTATTTTAATTACAAATTTGTAAGTTTAAAATTTTAAACAATTTCTTCATAAGAAAATCTCACCATTATCTTTAGATGACTCATTTCAAAACTTTTGCGTGAACAACCTGTCGGTCATGCAGGGATAAAGCTTCTGTCGAAAAATATATTAGCTCCGTTTCCTTTTATACGTTTCTTCTGTTGACAAGGAGAGTAATAATGAAACTCGTTTCATTACTTTGTTTCTAAACTTTGGGTCGATAAGTCAACTATGTTAAATTTTGCGGATTTGGAATGCGATTTATGTAGGTTAGAAAAACAAAACGTGTACATTAATCAGTAGCAGTTCCCAATCCAATTAAATAAGCTTGGCCCTTTCTTTACCTTTACCGATTATTTTATCTTACTGGGGATACGACTCACAATTATTTTAAAATCTCATCAACAATGTTGCTTAAAAAGGTCATATAACCAGATTCGCCGTGTTGAGTTAACTAGTATAAACATGTTATAAGTGCAAAATAGATATAGATTTAAGACCACCACACTTATTATGTAAACCAGTTCTCTTCTGTCTTGTTAACGTCAGGAAGGCATTGTTTACCTCAACAGCGGTATGGGTTACAACTCCCTTTCTTGAACTTGTAGTTTGGTTGGCAGCAAGTTGAAAAAATGCATGCGTAAATCTGGGAATAAGTGACTTCTAGTTAATGATCTGCCTACAAATTGTGTTGAGGATGAGACAAATGAGTGTGTAAACAATCGAAATAAAATATTGCAGCAGATTGCTATATTTCGATTAGACATGCACCGAGTACTCGGCAGGTTTTGGCCGTGTTCTCACTACTCGGACTCGGCCGAGTATTTTTGCGTGCTCGGCCTAGTATTTGTTAAATTTTTGTATGCATCCAGTATCACTTTACCTGGCACTTATACCCCGCCGTTCAAATTATCCATCATGTGATTTTTGCAATCAAAATCAAATTTACTCGAAAAATACACCCATGGAATTTGTTAATTCTATCCGGTAATCAACTTTAATCGCAATGTTGGCACATGAGGAATAATCAGTAGCTTCCCGTGATTCCGTCCACCAGTTCTTAAAATAAAGGTACTGGTAATTAAATATTATGGAAACAATAATTTTTTTGATGATCTTTTTGACAATTTGCTCGGCAAACGAGCGGAAACGAGTACTCGGCAAAAAAAATATAGCCGAGTACTCGGTGCTTGGCCGAGTTGACTTTTTCGGTACTCGGTGCATGTCTAATTTAAAAAAATTGTAATCAGATTTAAAAAAAAAGGTTTAGACGTACAAGACTCTGTATATGTACACACCTACAACTTTACTGTATTGGTTATATAACACAGAACTACCGGTGTTAAATAAATATGTAACCACGCTCATGAAAACGCTAGCTGTACATATGTACGCAAAATGAGCGTAATTAGAAAAGTTTTTCCAACAATAATTGGTCGTGTTAGCATGTGGGGCATTTATGAAAATATTGTGCCTTATAGAAAACCACGTTCTGAAAGAATTTCCTGCATTTATTCAGAAATTGCGTGGGCCACATGCCGAAGTTTACAACGGGAAATAATTTAAAGTTCATGGTCTGTTTCACTACAAGTTTTTGTTTTGATTTTGCAGATATTTACGATACTCCAGGTAAACTTTTTGTTTAACTAATGATAGGTTTAAGTTCCGAAAGACGGTATCTAGCTTACTAAATGTGTATGTAAATGTAAGTACGGTCGATTTTATTAAATTTTGTCAAAAATGTTTAAAGAAAGTTTGAGTTAATTGGATTTTCTACTAAAAAATGTACGAAGTATAGTTTTAGGGGTTTTGCCTGATAAGCTTTGAACTTAATGGTACCGAAATAATTAGTTCACATTGTAAATAAAAGAATTTAGCAGGCTCATGAATTTTCTCCAACTGTGTGACGTGGCTATTTTCTACTAAATTAGGAATCTCATCTCTGCGGGATTATTTTTTGCAGAAATTAACGGTCACCTGAATGAAATTAGGGTAAACTGCAATAAATATTTGCTTGTACACTGGTATTATTGTATTACCATAAATCGGTATCCAAACAAAATTATCTACGAGATTTTTTTAAAATTAAGGTACCAGAAGAAGAAAGTCCCCTAGAAACGGGTTGGGTTTGCCACCAATGTCTGCGTAATTTATCTGGGCACAATTTAAGCACAAAACCATAATTTTAGGATAATCGGTTCATGAGTTGCTAATTTTTGAACGAAACTAAATCGTTGGTCGGTTGCAGTAAAATTTTCAGACTAGCATTAACCTGATCAAGTTAGTGTTGCATTTAAAAAAATATCTAATTATTTTACTCCAACGTTGCTTCAAGGGTAAAATTTTCAAAATTACATAAACTGTCGAAATCGGGGGGACAAACCCAACCCGTTTCTAGGGGACTTTCTTCTTCTGGTACCTTAAAGCTAAAAGAAGGGAAATTTTGAATTTGAACCCATCCCAAAGACTTTCATATTTATTTGGGGAACTGCTTATATTGTAACCTATGTAATATGGCAGATAAAGGTGTACTATATTTACTCTTATGTGCTATTGGGAATTGTACGATTGTAGCAATAATTTCGGTTGAAAATCGCATTACCAAAATGCACGTGGCCCCACTTAAAGTTGAACTCGGAGACTATTTGACACCCTTTGAGAACTGCACGGCCATAGTAATGATGCCGGAAAACAGGACAATTAGATTTTCAAAATTGAGCAAGAATCCGATCGTTTTAACCAACAAGACTTGTGACGATACTGCAAAATTTGAATTATTATTTTCCATCCAAAGGCGCCGAAATCCATCAAGACATTGCTGGGCATTGTTTGCAGTATACCCAGAAGCTGATTACCTGATAACGTACGAACAAGATCGCAACAATCGCGCATTTATCAGGGAAACAGTGAATCATCAATACTTGATATTGTTAACGAGTTTCAAATCCGCAATTCAACATAGCCTGAAAAACAATTTGCGATTTTTAATGGAAATTGGGCGACGTGAAGTAATAGTTGTGGACATTTTACTTGACGGCCAGGGCACTCTGAGACCAGTTCCATATGACGGGCGACTTCGGCTTGAGTATCACAATGTAAATCATGACCCAAATATACTAATGGACGATGGGAAGCCCTCGATACCCTGGTATCCAATAGAATGTTTAAATTATGATCGAGCCGATTGCTTCGAAAAGGTGACAAGTATTGGTAAAGCTACAGCAAATTTAAATAAACACCTTTTAGAAATAAGGGAAGCCATTAGTTTTGACCCTTCAAAGAAACCAATAGTTTGTCATATTCCCGTCAAATCCCGTCAAATATATCAAAAGCTGTCTGATTCCAGAAGGTTTACTGAATTTATTGGACATTTGCTAGTAAGTGACAGTTGTCACAATGCTTCTGCCCGCTACACAACTCCGGTCATTAGCAACGTTGCCACGCAATTAAGCTTTACGACGCCAATTATCGAAAGCGTTCGAGACTATGGCTTCATTTCTTGTTATATGGTGAAGCCAGACACATTTATTCTAAGTGCCTTATCAGATCCTTTTGACATGGAAACATGGATTTCGTTATGCGTGGGGTTCACAGTTTTTGTAGCCATATTGACGATATTGCCGGGTCAGCTGGGTTGGGCTGGAATGTTATTCGCAACTGGAATATGTCTCGAAAATTCAGTGCTGGATGGAGAGAATCTGTTTCGGTCGAGATTTCCAAGTAAATCCGACATTCAGGGGGTTCGAATCTTAATTGCAGTTTGGGTTGTATTGACTGGCACGACGCTGACGAATTGGTATAAGACCTCATTCACAATGGATATGATTGTCCCAGTTAAATATGATCCACCTTGGGATACATTTCTGGATATTGAAGGTGCGCAAGTCCTTATGCCGTTCGACCTTTTGGACGAAACTGGTTTGCTTGCCATCGGATACTTTGGAAAATTCCGACACCTGACTTTCCTGAATCATGTACTCCTTAGAGTCGACCCATTTGTTAACTATCAGGGGAACTACAGCGTATTTAAAGGGTATGCAAGAATGGCACAACTTTTGAAGGGTATAATACCCTTGTTCGAGTTTAGCATACCGGCTCTACAAGCTCAAGGGACTACCCTTAAGGCCTATACCACGAAACAAGAGTCGATGTACCTTAACATATCACAGCAACAATCACCAATTAAACCAATTGATTATAATGAAACGGATCGACTAGTGAAGACATTAGCGACCTGTGTAAAGGTAGCGTTTCTCGACACTAAGGAAAATATTGCGTCGATACTCCCTTTTCTGAATGATAATCAATACAACGTGAAATATCTTCACGGAGAAGATTCGTTTTTCAGAGTAACTCGTGGCTGGGAAATATTTCCAATCCGGGAAAATTATGCCGAGAAGCGCCTCAAGATTTTGCTATCGTCCGGAATATATCTCCACTGGAAATCTTGGTTTAGATTGGTTAAACCTCCCAAATTGTTTCATCACTATGCAAATTGGACGTATCCAAGATTTGATAAGGGATCACAATTAGATTATAATTCAAAAATTGTGACAGGGTTCTATGCTTCTGGAATTTGTTTAGTAGGTTGTATACTGTGCTTTGCGTTTGAAGTATGGATTGTTTCCAGGGTCAAAGTATTAACAAAATTGAAATTGAGTTTGAACTCGACATCGGAAAAGTTGTTGAACAGATAGAAAGTACATGCATACAAAATCCACCTGTGTATGCGTACACCTTAGTTTAGTTTAGTTTAGTTGTCCTTTATTCGTGTGTCAATAAATATCAGTTAAATAAAACTGGTTTACAATTCATGACACTATAAGCTAATTCTCTGAATAAGCATGTATATAACTAGTATTATAATAAATAGATTTACATTAAAGTAAACAGTTTGGGATTAAATTTGGATTAATTGTCCATTAGAATAAAAACAGAAACCCAATCGATTGAGAGGTCCACATTATCAATGTTAAGTCACCAGGTAAGGTGACGACTTACTTAACCCATTCCATATCGCTCAAAATTATTTATACAAAAATCATACTTATATTTAAAACATTCGATTGTATAATGCATTTCATCAAAGTGATTTCTCAAAGGATTTAAAATTTTTACCAATTTACGCATTAATTTTTTATAATTATCTTATTTCTTCATCAAAACGGTATCCAATTTACTTATGAAATCGGGGGCACAATTAGGACACGCCCAGTCTTTAGATAAAAAGAGATTACAAAAAGACATATCGGAACATGTAATATTGCATTTATTTTTATGGAAAAAGTTTAAACAGTATACGCATTGAAGTATTCCACTATCGTCAGGAGATCCAGCGAGGTCATCTTGAAGAAGGACGGTGTATTTGATTCCTTTGTATGTAAACGGGAAAGCTATTTCAACTATCACTTTTCCACAAAGGTGACGATCAGGACCAAAAGCTTCATCGTCGTCCCAATGTTCGAAATCCAGTAAGTCATAAATTTCGCTGTTTTCCTCATGAGCCATCCCGCCGGTCAAGACTATTGAATTGGTTGTCTGATACGCGAGCATTACATCTTCGTCGACGGACATCATTTTTGTCATGTTGTGACAGTAGCCGACAACAAAAACCCACACAATAGCAGGGAAATGGTGAACCATAAATGGACAGATATTTAAAATAAAGGATCTCGCCTTAAGAAGGCACTTTAAGTGCAACAGAGCGCCCGCATACAACCGCACGGTCTCAAACTCCGACCGAGCACTTGAGGGCGTAGAAGACGCTCCGTAATTAAGTGGAATCCCCTCAGAAGAAGTGCGAGTAGCCCAGGATGAGTGCGAGTGGAATACAGAATACAGAATCTGGAAAATTCCACTTCTGCAGGAACGGGGGGAGGCCTTTTGTTGTAGAATTTAAAAGTAAGGTGAAAAACTTCATCTACCACTGTCTTCTTGTGGTCTATAAGAAGGTGATGACACAAATTTCAGAGTTGAGGCTGTCGCAAAAACTTCAAATTTTTAAAAACAAAAAATAATAGAGAGAGGGCAGTGGAGAATTTGTTGCTCTCGTCCGGCTGATGATGACGCATGCACCTTCACAAGAGATTCGAGTCCAAACATATTACATTTATAAATATCGTCGAGTTCTAATTCCACAAGCCTTTAAAAACCTTTTTAATTCATTTGTCAAATGATAAATAGGAATTATACATGGGACACCAAAAATTAAAATGATAAGGAAATCAGTAAATTATTAAATATTTAGAAAATATGCATTTTATTATCATACAAACATTCTACGATATGCAATAATCATTTGTCTTTATTGCATATTTGCCACTGCATGATCTTCCCGCAATTTTGTTCACTTCTCCGAATCTTTGGCGGGTGTTAAGTTATACACGTTTAAGCATGTTCCTGTACATTAATTTCACCATCCCGTCCAGAATGGTGGAATTGCGAATCGTGCCCCTCCTACGTTGTATTTTCCAAAAACAGCCTGATGGCATTTGGCACTGCCCAAATCACAGGAAACAAGGCCCTTCTCACAGTTCGTATTCCCCTCGCAGCCATCGAGATAGTCCTTACATCGAGGGTTAGTCCGACACCATTCCAGACTTTCTGGAACTTGTCGGAAGCCGAAGTTCAAAGGCCCACCCCAGCCGCCTCCTTTACCTGGAGCAACAGGCGAGCTGAAAAAAATTTGCAAAAACACGTCTCAAAAATTTCGCTTACAATGAAACCTATTCCAAGCTACGCCAGGATTTTTAAGCGAGTTAAACTCCGTTTCACGAAAGATGATTTTACCGCGAAACGAAAAGAACACGGTATTCTCATGCTTCTTACGGTGGCAGTGAAATCATCCATCGAGTTTATATCCAACCAAAAAATCAATCACATGGTGCTTCCGTGTGCTTTGCATGGCCCCAAGAAAGAAAATACTTGGGACATAAATAGTTCCATTTTTTAGTAAATTTTCTGCTCCACCATTTGTGACCTTTGGCCAAAATTTTTTTTCCACAAATGCATAAGTGCCGTGTGATTCATAATTTTCATCCAGGTTTTTTTTATATAATTCACTAAAAATCCAGGTGTAGCTTGGAGTCTCCAAATTATTTGGAGTGGACGTTCATTAGAAAATCAGTTGGCAGTGAAATGCCATAACTTTTTTATTAGTAAAACGTACGGGGCAGCATATGAATTTAGGTCAGAAACATGTTATGTTTCTGACCACCAAAAATTCAACCACAAAAAATTACCCTGGTGAAAACTAGGTTTCATGCGTTTTACCGTACTTTAGCTTTAATATGTCACGTGACCGCGAGGGGGGGTAATGCATTAATCATCATTGGTCACCAAGTGGGGGAGGCGGTAAAAATTGTCCAAAAATCGATCACGTGATTTATAGACGCTCCCTAATCCGTCGCCTTATTGCGTCCGATTTGATCGGATCGGGTATATTGTCAAATAAAAAAACCGATCGGATAATTTTTTTTCAATTCTTAAAAACGCTTTTGGGTATTATAATAATAATAGGAAACTTACCATCCGCCGTATATGATGAAAGGCATCTGCCTAGATTTCCGGTTACTTTGAACATTTGCATTTTCGGATTTTAGCCCGATTGCTAAGGATTTATTTTAACGTTGCTAAGATAATTTTTTAACGTTCCTAAGAAAGTTTTTTAACGTTGCTAAAGAATTTTTTAACGTTGCTAACAAAATTTTTTAACGTTACGAAGGAAATTTTTTAACGTTACGTCATAACAGAAATCATAACAGAAATCATAACCGAAATCATAACCGTAATCATAACCGAAACGATAACCGAAATCATAACCGAAATGATAACCGAAACGATAACCGAAATCATAACCGAAATGATAACCAAAATCATAACCGAAATCATAACCGAAATCATAACCGAAATCATAACCGAAATCATAACCGAAATCATAACAGAAATCATAACCGTAATCATAACCGAAATGATAACCAAAATCATAACCGAAATCATAACCGAAATCATAACCTAAATCATAACAGAAATCATAACCGAAATCATAACAGAAATCATAACCGAAATCATAACCGTAACCATAACCTAAATCATAACCTAAATCATAACCTAAATCATAACCGAAATCATAACCTAAATCATAACCTAAATCATAACCGAAATCATAACCAAAATCATAACCAAAATCATAACCTAAATCATAACCTAAATCATAACCGTAATCATAACCGAAATCATAACCGTAACCATAACCGAAATCATAACCGAAATCACAACCGTAACCATAACCGAAATCATAACCGAAATCAGAAATCTTATCTGTGCTGTGATTGGTGGAGCCAGGAAGCCGACAACCAATCAGAATGCAGGAATGTCACGGAAAATTTCACGGGACGGACTTTTCGAAATTATAATATAGATTACAATTATTTCTAATATCAACTTAACCAATTTAACAAACAGAAATCAAGTTTAAATGCCGATAAGAAATTATTATCCACTTTTTACATATGGTTCCCGCGCTGTTACATATATATTATTCATTTTTATATTTATGTACAAGGCACATAAATATGTATATGCAGGATAATTCGATGCATTTACATATGCCACCTTATGGATTAAATGAATAAAAAAAATTTGAAAGTTATAGCATCTACGCTACTTTTTTGTAGCAGGTTTGCTTTTTCTCCTCATCAGATGCAAATAGCTCTCCACACCCTTAGCATGGGCAGATTGTGTCTATGTAAATGTCAGACCCATTAATTTTGTCGTAAGTTATTGGCACGAGTGTTCACACGCAAAAATGGGTATTTTAATCTGGTCGCACTAAAATAATGGTGGGACTTACGCACAAAATAATATAAATATAGATATGGATAGACAGTAATGTTAGTATTAGATAGGTATGTAGATATTACGCTTTAATTGAATCATGTTCAAGGTTCCATTTAATTAAAAAAATAAAATGTAGAACAACTCCCCTAGAAATTAATTCAGAAGGTTGACTAACAATGCGATGGCGTGAAGTGTAACCCTCCGAATTGACTGAAATTTCGAAATTACGTTGTGCATGTCAATACAACCAACGTTTCTTCAGGCAGATTGTGCGATGGTCAGAATTTGGCAAATTATTTTAGGGCAAAGTTGAAAAATATGCGAATTTTTTCACAGAAAGAGAATGGAAGTTGAGTTCGCTTTCTCCGCCTGGTAAAATTCGCCCGTTTTTCAACTTTGAACTCAAATATTTTGGCAAATTCTGACAATCGCAAAAACCGCCTCAAGAAACGTTGGTTGTATTGACATGGACCACGTAATTTCAAAATTTTAACCAAATCTAGGGGTTACACTTCACACCATCGCATTGTAAGTAGGTTTTACTAACTTTAAGGTCAATAAAATTTAATTATAGGCTTCATCCTGGGTAATATTTTACACATGCATGATCCTAACTGTCCCGATTGTCATCTATATTATAAGCTGGAAATGTTTGTCTGCAACGGAAGTGAAAGTAAATGTTCCGCAACGGAAGTGAAAGTGGAGAAAGTCAAGTTTCGAATGGCGCGAAAATTCAAAATAAATTCAAAATTTAAAAATTAAAAGTCAGATTTTGGGGGTTTTCTGATGGTGGTTATCTGGGAATGGTTGTCTGATGGTTATCTGGGAGTCGTTGTCTGATGGTTATCTGGGAGTGGTTGTCTGATGGTTATCTGGGAGTGGTTGTCTGATGGTTATCTGGGAGTGGTTGTCTGATGGTTATCTGGAGTGGTTGTCTGATGGTTATCTGGGAGTGGTTATCGTGGGAGTGGTTTCCTGATGGTGGTTATGTTGGTGGTTATGTAAAAATCAAGGGTGCTTATCTTATAGTTGACATATTTGTTGTCGTGACCACATTACTTTAAAGTAAAATAAAGTAAAGTAAAAGTGAAGTGGAAGTCAGTTACGAGTATGCTGAGTTGGCCACTTTACTTTAAACTAAAGTAAAGTAAAAGTGAGGTGGAAGTCAGTTACGAGTATGCTGGGTTGGCCACTTTACTTTAAACTAAAGTAAAGTAAAGTTAAAGTGTGGTGGAAGTCAGTTACGAGTATGCTGGGTTGGCCACTTTACTTTAAACTAAAGTAAAGTAAAGTGAAAGTGAAGTGGAAGTCAGTCACGGGTATGCTGGGTTGGCCACTTTACTTTAAACTAAAGTAAAGTAAAGTGAAAGTGAAGTGGAAGTCAGTTACGAGTATGCTGGGTTGGCCACTTTACTTTAAACTAAAGTAAAGTAAAGTGAAAGTGAAGTGGAAGTCAGTCACGGGTATGCTGGGTTGGCCACTTTACTTTAAACTAAAGTAAAGTAAAGTTAAAGTGAGGTGGAAGTCAGTTACGAGTATGCTGGGTTGGCCACTTTACTTTAAACTAAAGTAAAGTAAAGTGAAAGTGAAGTGGAAGTCAGTCACGGGTATGCTGGGTTGGCCACTTTAATTTAAAGTAAAGTAAAGTTAAAGTGAAGTGGAAGGTGGTAACGGGTTGGTCACTTTAAAGTAAAGTAAAGAGTGAAGTGTAACAGTTATGTATACCCGTGGCTGACTTCTAATTCACTTCCAGGGCACTTCGCAGTGAAGTAGCCAAGACAACCAGCTCAAGATACCTACCATGACACATTTAATTTTGTTTAATTCACTAATTTCCAGAGACATTTCATTTAGCTTATTTTGAATTTACGCGTCATTCGAAAGTATCTTTACTATCACTTTCGCTGAGGAACATTTACTTTTACTTCGTTGCCGGCAGACATTTGCAGCTAATAATTCTCGCTGGCCCGGCGGGAGACGGGCTTATTCGCTAGTACATACATATTACATTATTGAATTAATAGTTAATTAGCAAGTCGGTTACTCATTTATGCACAACACACTTTGCATAAATGAAATTCCTGCATAAATTAAACATGCATAAAAAAATCCCTCTCTCCACAAACTTCGATTGCCCTTCTAATAAGCTTGACGTTACTTGACAAGTATGAATACGTCTTCTTGACCCGTAAAAGGCGGGGATAAGCTTTACACAAGCGGAAAAATGAGACATATTTCTTTAAACTGGGTACACCAACGCTTGTAACTTTAAGACCGGCTAAGTAATCAGGCCATTTGATATTAAGTCTTCGTGTCCTCTTTTCCATGTTGAAATTTGCCTGCAGCCCGTCTAAAATTTCGCCAAAATTGTGCGCCAGGACGACCTGTTCGTAGTACCGGTTCACCGTCTGTTCCGAAACATATGTAGCTGCACTACGAACTGCGATTTCGTACGATTCAAGCGTGTCTGTGGGCTGAAATGGAATTTTGTTCGGTTTGTGCTGCATTTCTTGGGGTGAAAGGGTGCTGAAAGGGGACTTGAAATCCCGGATAAGTTCCTGAATGTAATAAAAAAACAAGGTATGTACAACCGGAGTTATCAACAGTGAGGAAATATATGTAAACGGTGTTGATTTAATTCGTCCCGCTGGTTTTATGGTAACCAAACACACACAAACAAACATTCATTCCGAGCACCCGGAGGAAGAGCATCTCTCCTCGCTCTTCTCTCCGGTCTTGTAAATTGCTTGAAGAAGGTTCCTGGCTACCTTTGAAAAGTCACGTTGTGTAACAACCAACTGTAGACTTTGTCGTGATTCCCCGACATTGTTACCCCCTAGGACCCCACTGTCCCCTGACCTCAACTAACCTAGGCCTTCCAAGTTGTGTCAAACATCATCTCACCTCATCATCGTCATCTACTTTGGATTCAGGACCAGCACCAGGTTAAGTTTTTAAGGTTTTAAGTTTCTAAATTAGACTTAAGTTAGCATTAATTTTTATTACTTTTAAATGGCTCCAACGTCATTAAAAAAAGTCAGTAGAAACTCTAAAGCTATATGTAAAAAATCAGTTAGTAACAAAAAATCCAAAAGCTCATGTGTTGTTTGCTTAAAGTCAGACCGCAGAAAATTAGGCTTATTCTGTAGCTCATGCGGATTATATTATCATAAGGTCTGTATTAATATTAATCATAGTGAATATTCATTCCTTATCGACTCGGATGAATTTAAATGTAGCTCATGTAAATTTTTAGATTTTACGCATTCATCTCGTGGTTTTCATATCTCAAACGACTGTAATGCATGTCTGAAAACTCATAAAACTAAGATAATAATCACGTGCATATTTTGTGGAAAGCAATACCACCGTGCTTGTATTATAAATCATACGACTACTGTTAAAAGAAATTAAAAGGGGAAGCTGGCAGTGTATGTCTTGCATTTTTCCGATTAGTCAAATTGAAGACAATGACCCGGACGACTTTTACACTGGAAATAGTTTGTCTGACCATATTAGTTTATCCATTCCCTATAATATTCCCAGCTTACCAAAAGGTCTTAAAATTATTCACTTAAATGTAAATGGTCTTTACAGTAAAATTGACCAACTTCAATATTTGCTTAATTACTTAGGAGCTGATATTTGTTTAATAGCAGAGACACATTTAAATTTGGACGAAGATTACCCTGGTCTTGATATTCCTGGATATCGGTTTGTAAGACAAGACAGGGAAAGATTTTGGGGAGGATTGCTTGTATTCTATAAAGAACAGCTCTCCATAACCGTACTTGACACTCCACCATTTACATACGAAACAGAATCTCTAGCCCTAGTTCTAAAACTCCCTTTCTCAAGTCCATTTCTTATCTCATGTATATATAGACGACCAGACAGTAAAAATCTGGCATGCTTTTTCCCAGAATTGAATCTCTTTTTGTCCAAAATCTCTGACTACTCGTCAATATATAAGGAATCGTACATATTTGAGGGTTTTAACATTGATCTCTTAGTTAAATCTTCAATTGGACAAAAATTGATTGGGGGATTACAAGAGTATGGGTATTGTCAACTAATAACTGAACCTACCCATCACACTAAAAATTCACATACACTCATTGATCACATTTACTCTAACTCAGTTGAATTCTCTTTAAAATCAGGAGTTTTCACTTCTGGTATCTCTAATCATGATATTATTTATTTAGTTAGAAAAAGGCAACGACAATTCTACCATGTAAAAACAATTCGTAGCCGAAATTTTAAACAATTCGATGGGGAAGCATTCTCCAAGGACATCCGAACTTTTCCTTGGCATAACTTTTTTCCCCTAAAGACAATTGACGATCAAGTAAACTTTGTTGAATCCTCACTTTCTTCCATTTTAAATTGTCATGCACCTTCGGTTACAAAAACTATTCGAGCCAAACGCTCGGCTTGGTTAAGTGAGGACGTTAAAAAGCAAATGCGTGCTCGTGATAATTTAAAGAGACAATTTAACCAATCTAAATGCCCAGTACTTTTCAAAAAGTACCAGGCACTGAGAAATGCAATAAACATTGCGTGTAGGAAAAATAAACAACGACATTTTCACGACCTTTTCAACAAATCTAACGAATCCAAAGACTTATGGTTTGCATACAAGCAACTCACAAGTACAAACTATAAGTCCACAAAAATTGACCAATTACAAGTGGACGACGAACTAACTAATTGTCCTAAAAAAATCTGTAAAGCCATTGCCGAATCTGTAATTATTAAACCGGAGACTTTGGACAACCTTGACATCCCTCAGTTACCTTCGTCTGAGGAAATTACTCCCATTTTTCCACTTGAAGTAAACAAAACCATTCGTAAAATGAAACCAAAAAAGTCCCCTGGCATATCTGACATCCCCACCCGCATTATAAAAAAATTCCCTGATGAACTTTCTCCCATACTTTCAGCTCTATTTAATAATAGTTTACACATGGGGAGGTTTCCATCTCAATGGAAAACAGCTTTAGTCACTCCACTCTTTAAAGTTGGGGGCACAAAAACGGATCCGAACCGTCCGATATCAGTTCTACCGTTTTTCAGTAAGGTTTATGAACACATATTAACATTTAGAATCACAACAATATGCACGAAAAAAAAACTTATTTCAGAATCACAATTTGGGTTCAGAAGTAAGCACTCTACGTTCCATGCACTAACTCATTTGACTCAAAAAATTTATGACACACTTGAAAAACGCAATTACACACTAGTTTTATATTTTGACTTGGTTCGTGCTTTTGATTCGATATCCCACAAGCTTTTAATTGATAAATTGCGTCACATTTATCATTTCCCAGAATACCTTATAGTCATAATTTCGGATTACCTGAAAAACAGACACATTAAAATTAAACTAGGGAACTTTATATCTGACTCTTTCCCTATATATGCATCTGTCCCCCAAGGGTCAAAAATTGGACCAATTCTATTTAATTTATATGTAAACGACGGCGTTGACCAACTTGAAGGTCACAAGGATGTATTTGCTGATGATATTTCGTCATTAGTGTCCCATAAAAACTTTGACACACTTCAAAAAATAGCAATTGAAAGGATTGAAATCCTGCATGCATGGTGTAACTTAAACTGCATGAAAATAAACTGGACTAAGTCCCATTTTATGATTTTTAGAAATAGTCGCACGAAAAAATACCCCATTTGGATTCAATAAAAACGGTAAATTTTGAAATAACCAGGGTCTCTGAATTTAAATATTTAGGGGTCTGGTTAGATGAGGAGTTAAGGTTCGACGTGCATGCAGATAAAATTATTAACAAAATTACACCTCGTATTCATTATCTGCTGAAACTCAAAAGGAAAATTCCTACCGATAAGTTTCATCTAATCTTCAACGCAATTGTAATGTCTTGTCTTGAATATGGTATTCAAATATGGGCTGGATCTTCCAGTACCACTTTAACACGCGTCCAAAAAGTCGTAAATAACTGTCTCAGATCTTGGGTTTCTCCACGTATTATTAACATAAATGTATTATATGAAATGTTAAATTTACTTAAGTTAGATGAGTACCCAAACTACTATCTTTCCCTTTTTGCTAAAAGTTTTACAAATGATTATAAAATATATATTCCTAAATTACTTCAAAATTTTGTTACTATTCATGGATCGGTTCATGAAACAAGGTCCACAAATTGTTTCGTTATTCCACCACACAAAACTGTGCTCTTTGAAAAAAGTGTTAAATATAGGTTAATAAAATTTTGGAATGAACTACCAAATGAAATTAAAGATGAAAAAAATCTTGATGTCTTCAAACTCAAGTTGACGGCGTATATTTTAAAAAGGAGATGTTAATCTTAAGCTTGAAATTAAATATACTACTAATTAAGTATTTAGTTAAATGTCAATGGTTGGAAATCAGCATGTTATCACGTTGTTACCTTTTGACAATAAAGACTTATTATTATTATAAACATATACGCAGACACAAACTTGCGAAAACGACAAAAGAACAGAGTTAAGGGCATGATTTGTATACATTGTGGAAAGACTATATTTTATAAAAAAAAATGATCTCAAAGTTCTCATCATTTTTGAGGGTCAAATATTTAAAGAGAAATTGGAACGAATTAAATCAAAACCCTTTATATTGATGTTAATTAGACAGTTTAAGTCAAAGTTATTGGGAGCAATGGGCCCACATTTGAGAAATTTGATATGGGGAAAATAAAAATAGTACATCGGAAAACAACAATTTTTAGACCACCCACTGGCCAACCCGTTCATAATTTTACTCGTGCCAAGCTGAAGACGGGTAAGGTACATACATGCGGCGCAAAACCGCCATCTCAAATTTTTGATTACGTAATGTATGCATGATCCCTCACAAGGCTTGTAGACTAATAGTCGACGACTATCGTATAGTGTTAGGTAAATAAGTACAAAACCATATTTTTCAAAACCGAATTTTAAAACAAGAAATATCTTTTCGACCAACTATGAACTTCAGAATAAACAGACAGACAAAATGACAATGATGGTCGATACGCCCACTTTTAATGAACTTAGGGTAAAATGCATACCTTCATCTTCTCACGAGTAACGTGACGATTTTCGACAATAGCAGGAGCTACCTGTGCACATTATCATGACGTAATCGTAAATTATCAATGTCGTAAGTTCTTATTTAACATTAAATCCATTTACCTTTGGGATTTCGTCTTTTTCTTTATCGTCATCTTCATCTTCACTACGATAGTCGTTAGCATCAGGCTAGAATTTAATATAAAGCACAAATAGGTACGTGGTGTGCATAAAATTTCTAAAGCATGAAAAATTAGCTAAAATTGAAGTAGAAAACTAATACGAAATTATTTGCTATCAAATTTACCTCAGTATCTTCAACTTTTAACCTTTTATGGTTTGGGACGAACGTGTCATCGGTGTCATCGTTTCCGTCATCAGTTGGCTCCACTTTTACGGAAAATTCTTCTTCGTCAATGCCTCGTTCGGTTAAAAATGCGTTCTCAAGGTGACCGATGTCATCTCGAAAGGTGGACAATTCTAGAATATGGGCAACATTCAGTAACAACGCAGAATGGAGGTCTCCCAGCGTATGTTGACTGGTTTTGACTATTAAATAAATAGTGTCAATCAGTCCCAAATCTAAATAATATAAAACTTGAAGAAGACTCAAATTCCTAATGGGAACGTTTGGTAGAGATATTTGCATCCGAAGAGGAGAAAAGGTCGACAAGTTTTACACTGTCCAAATTCCCTATGTGTTTTTTCCTCTTCAGATGCAAATAAGTATCCCTACCAAAAATTTGATTTTGATTTGAACAAATTTCATATTCAACAAATTACGATGGAATCACTGGCGGAAATAGGGGTACGCAGGGTACGTCCCACGTATCGGCCCCCGCCAGACGACGGCCCCCGGCCTTCGAAGGGTCGGGGCCGTACATATATTACAAAGTCGGAGGCCCGCCAGCCGACGTTGTAATATACGTACTACTCAAATTCTTTTAAAAATAAATACAATAATTTCCAGAGAAACTCAACTGTGTGATAACCACTGTGGGATGATAATAGAGCTGTGCATGGGCCCGATTTTTAAAAACCTACTCCGAGCAAATTTGCGGGGCCTTTTAAGATGGAATCTTGGTAGTTAATGGCAACACATTTGGGTGGAAAACACCCCCACCGGCCAGCCACTTGATCGATCATGCCCATCTACGAACTCATCCTTCATTTTTACCCGAAGATGAAGCATGCAAAATTTCAATTCGATAGCTTTTGTTTAACGGGAGTTATCCTGCCTAAAGACGGACGGACAGACGGACGGACATCTTGACAAATCTATAAGGCCATCTTAAAAGGCCTAAAACCCAGCCCGCCCAAAACCCTACTGGAAAAATCCCTAACCGCCCGGCCCGACTGGATTTTTCTGGGCAAAAAAACCCGGCCCGTCCAAAACCTTATAGGGTAGGGTCGGTTAGGGGTTTTTAGGGTAAAACCGACCCTATACACAGCTGTAGATAATAATGCTATAATATTATTAATGCTTCAGAAATATGGGACACGAGAATTGTTTTTTCTAAAATGCACCAAATAATTATTTTTCCATAAAATTGGCATGAAATAATTTCCACTAATCCCCAATTTTTATAACAACTATTCTCCCAAATTGTTTTTATAAAATGCTATAAAACAAACGAAATATTTTTAATTTTTACAATTTTCTGAAATTATGTATATATTTCTAATTTGTACAAACTTTTTATAATATGCAAATTGTTTAAATTACTGTGTTCAATTATTTTTAATTGTGCACATCCTGTTTCTAGATTCTCTGATTTTTGAAAATTTGTAATTTGTGTCAAAATTTGTTTTTAGAAATTATGAAAATTTCCCTTGGCATGGAGTAACGATTTTTTTTAATTACTTGTAAAAAATTTGAAATTGTGCAAATTATTTGAAATTTCAACATTTGGAAAATTATCTAAAATCCGACAATCGAATTTACATTAAGATCAGTTTTATACACTCGAATTCCGGTTTTGCGAAACAAATGGTTTTAGGCTTATCGCAAACACTTTTTTTTGCAAAACCTGGATTTAATAATTTATTAAATTAGTAAATTTTTAATTTTTTTAAAATTAAATGTTATATTAATGAAATGTTAATTGCTATATTAATATTAAATGTGCTACGACCACACACTATGTCGGAGCTAATAATTAATATTTCTCACTGTTGGGATAAGACTTTGTGGTTCTGAATTATCTTAGATATTGCTAACTTTGGAATCCCAAATTTATACACTTAACTGGCCCTGGCACACCCGCGACCCAGATGGAAGGAGATCCAGATGCAGAGCGAGAGAGAGATACGTGTTGCACTGGAGAATGCCAAGGAGGACCGTGGAGGAAAGTAAATCTTGCAAAATTTGTCCTGTCCCGGTTTTGGCGTGTTTGGAAAGTAATTGCTCTTCAGACATATCTAAGTATTTTATGGAAATATGAAATTCAAGCTTCAGAATTATTTCTTATGGGGAATGAAAATTACTGCGTCATATATGGAAATTTCCTTATTGTAAACTAGCGTATTAGCCCGTCTCTCGCCGGGCGCGAGGCAGAATTAAAAGCTGTGAATGTCTGTCGGCAAAGGACGTGAAAGTAAAGAAAGTCACGTGGCACGTAAATGATACGTAAATTCAACATAAATTAAATTCAGAAAATTAAATGTCTCATGGTAGTTGTCTTGGGTGGTTAACATTTAATTATTTAATCAGACTTTTAATTATTTTGTAGTTAGTTTTTTTTTAATTTTTGTGCCACTCGAAACTTAACTTTCTCCACTTTCACTTCCGTTTCGGAAAATTACTTTCACTTCCGTTGCAGACAAACATTTCCAGCTTATAATATAGATGACTTGGAATAATATCCTTACCTTGCAATCGTACTTATAATTTGACGTTATTGAAATTCCAACTAAATTAATAATACTACACACTCACAAAAAGGAAACTGCAAACTTTGCAACTGTAGAAAAAATCAAATTTGTTGTGGTTATTGAAATTCTTAAAATATTGAAACTTTCTAGCGTAAAACTAAATATACAAATACTTTGTAGGGTTAACGAAGGGTTCGTGGATTTCATTATTTTCCACGCATCGCTATTACAAAGGATTGTTGTCTTGTTAAATTTAGCCGGAATGGAATGCGACCCTTTCTCATGGCTGATTATTTTACCCATGCGGGGCCATGCATAAATTACGTAGCGCAAGAGGGGGGGGGGTGGGTGGCCTAAGGCTACAAAAATTATATAGTGCTTATGTTACGTAGGGGGGTAGGGGGAGTCTAGAAAATCTGGACTTTTGCCTTACCTATTTAATTTATGGATCGCCCCTTCTTAGACAAGGATATCGTCGTCACTTGTTTGACTATTGTTGAAATATGCATTATTTACAACTCTTCCCGCATCAATAGTTATATCCAGCCCGGGTAAAAATAAAACATGCTTCTTGTAGATAATAGCACACCCGTTCATATTTGCTGCTCGATTTATGTGTGATTTTAAACGTGGCTATTGAAAATCTGAATGAATCCGAAGGACAAGTAAATAATTGATTTACAGGAACTTTGCCTGTATCTATCAGACGAGCTAAATATTTACCTCCGCTGAAAAAACTGAACACGGTAAACCAATTTTTGTGTAAAAGTTATGAAACACGTATTGAATTTACATTTTGTGTAAAATTCTAAAGAAACTTGTCGTGTTAAGTAAATGCTGGATTATAATTTCATGTGAAGAACTGAAATCTCTCACTGCAGGTTACATTACATAAAAAAGTTAGTGCTGAAAACTTAATCGCAAGAACAGCAAGAACTAAGAACCTGTTTCAATAGGATCGGCTAAAATCGGTGGAAAAATTACAAATAAAGGTTTTCTTAAGCAAGAATTAAATTTGTGCCAATCTGAATGAAAATTTTCACGTATGGAGGTCAATTTTTCTTATTCGAGGCACAATCCTAATCAGACCTTCGGTACTTTGTACTAATCATCCCCTAAATTTAAATTCTTCCTTTTAATTTTTTTCTAATTTTCCTAAATTTGTGCCATGCTCCCAAACAAATAATCATTTCCAATTAAGTCACCACCATTTATAAACAAGCTCTCTATTTCACATATTTGCTAACTAAATATTAAACTTACATAGATGGATCACCACAAAAGGGAGGAATGTCCCAAATGTTGGAAAACGTTCAAGGATAAGATAATATTGACCCGGCACATGATAACACACGATTCCAACATTTCTGTGAAATGCAAGGTAAGCGTTTAGAATTTAATTAAGAAGTTTTAAAATTTCAAATAACCACAAACTCAAATATTTCTCGGCCCAGATTTGCGGGATTCGCAAAGATTCGCACGACCGCAACATTTGAAACGGCACATGGTAAGAAACCTGAGTGTGGGAAAATATCTATTTATGTATATCTAAAAGCATCGATACTCAGAATAGAGTAAACGTGTCAATCGACCAAAAATTACATGCAAACTCATAAAATCCTTTCCACGTTACTTGACTCCACCACATGGAGTACATTAGCCGAATGATTTTATTATTTGACACGAATTTATTTTATTTTGGCATTTACATTATTCATTTTCGTATGATTATTACGACGCCAAAATAAAAATAACTGGTAGCAAACAAACGTACCTGTCAGACTTAGGAAATTCGTGGTTTCTGTAAATTTCGTATTAGTGGAAATTGTGATAGATTGAAACCATCAGAGCGCTTACAAGGGACACTCACGACCTGTCGTTTGAGTCCAGGGTACCCACTATGTTTTTTAGAATCTACTAGGACCCCACATGAAGGATTCATTCATATTTCCGTGTAAAACTCATATTTGGCGACGTGGCGTGGCGCCAAATTCGTCAAATTTGATGGTTTTTCATTTTAAAACCGCCATAAGTTTTGAAATCCTGGACGGATTTTCAAAATTTTTGGCAAAAATCATGACAAGGAGTTCAAATTTCGTATTCTATGAAATTTTTTCCAAAATTATCGCTTTTAACTTTTCGCAAAATTTCGAAATTTCGGATTCGTCGAAAAAATGCTAAAAATATCTCAAAAATTAAAATTTTTGTATTTTTATTTTTTTCTCTAAAATTTCGACTTTTCTGATCATTTTAAGCATAAACTTTTAAAAATCCGACATAAACTGCAAAAGTTATGGGGGTTTGAAATTGGTCGAAAATGCAAATTTTTAAGTTTAGCGATACGCCATTGGGCCAAATATGAGTTTTACACGGAAATATGAATGAATCCTTCATCAGGGGTCCTAGTAGATTCTAAAAAACATAGTGGGCACCCTGGACTCAAACGACAGGTCGTGAGTGTCCCTTGTTAGATGCTCATACGCTTTTAATATCAGGATTTTTGTACATGTTTGCCTTGCAGAAGTCGCATCTTGAAAAATCTGCTCGAGAAAGTTTCACGTGTCGCGATTGTCCCGCCGCTTTCTTGACTGCACGTGGATTACAGCAACACATTCGGAGTTATCATGAAGACCGGAGGGATTATCTGTGCCCACATTGTCTCCAGAGATTCGGAACTCGGGGCGAAATGAAGCGTCACGTGGAGGCGCGACATCCCACGGGCAAGGAGGCGATCCATTCTTGCGACCAGTGCGAGTACACGACTCACACGAAGCATTATTTCATGAAACACATGCGCCGACACGTGGCTAGAAACCAAAGCAAAGCATGCTACTTTTGCGGAAAGGTTTTCATTCAATTTCGTTTTCTGGACAAACACTATGGAATTCATACGCTAGAAAAGTGAGAATGAATCATGTTTCTGGGTTTAATTAGAGTTGTTAATCTGCATAAGTATGTATATATGTAATTCATGTATTGGTATTTAGATATTGGGGATAGAACTATTCAATCATTGATCGTTACATAGATTAAATTCTAAAAAATAAATTTTTTATTCGTTATTAATTATTAATTCCTGCTGCATTATTTTATGAATTTTACCTAAAATTCGCCTAATCATGTGCATGGATTGATCAGTATAACTCATTAATCTTACACTTTAGACTTTTACAAAATCAACAATCCTTACGCATAGCCCCTTAAGAAAAGATAATACGTAATGTAAAAATCGTAGCTTAATCCCAAAAAGGCGCTTCTGGTGAATTTGACATTTTTAGAAGACGACGGAGCTCTCCATCAGGGAAAAATGCCCCGTGAGGACTGGAGGCATCAAATTCTGCGTGGCCCTCCGACCTGCTAGTTTTCACGACCCGGGCAGCCCGAATTGTATGGTCACACGCATGAAATCGGTCTCCTACCCGGAACACGTGCTGGAACATGGCAAGGTTCGGAAACATGCGGGTGAATCTTGTAACTTGGACGGAATCGCAATCCTCCGTTGTTAAGGAGACGCTCAAAATCTTGATTTGCAGGATTTCCAGGCTTTTCCCATTTTCGTCACAGTTTGAGATTAGATACTCCCAAAATTCGGGGACGACCAGAGAGCTAACCAGGATTTGGAGCTGGGTCACCAATGGCGTGGAAAGTTTGAGTCGATTGCCCTGCAATTTATTAGTTGAGCCAATTTAGATCTCCGTTATAAAGGGTGGTGATTTATTTCGTCCCGATTTATCCTGTCAATAATTGAAAATTTGCGTATCAGACGTGGTGAAAACTGTGTGTTAAGTTTTTTATAAGAGACATATTGCCAGTTAATTAATCATTCGTTTAATTATTTTCCTTTGACGTTAATTTACATACGCAAATTTGTGTCATACTAAAAAAAACAATCGGGACGAGTTAAATTAACACCCTTTACATACATAAATTTGGTCATTATCATATTTACATATTTACCAAGAATAAGTTCTTGAGAGAAAACACATCCAACATTTCCAGAGCAAATCCCTCAATTTCATTCGGCCTTTGTCGAATGGTAGAAGTTAACCTTAAGGAAAAGTCGGGGCAGATCGATCTTCTGTTCGAGAAGGGCCCGTTCCTCTCGGTTAAACCAAATCAGGTCCAGTAACTCACAGATTCGCAGATTCGGAATGATGCCGCAACATCTGCCCTACTTGGCGGACAGTGTCGTCATTCTTTTGGTAGATTCGGACCAGGAGGAATTTCAAAGGTCTGGGGAAAGCCGCGAATGCACGGACCATTTCCTCCGTGACGAGGTAATCGGCCCGAATTCCTTGCAAATTTGGGCAAGGGTGTGCTCCTTTAGGTGGTGAAGGGGCAGTCAAACATTTCGATTCTTTGGTGAGGTCTTCATCTACCATGAAAAGTCCGAACCATCCTTCAAAGTCGAGAAATTGGAGGGATGGAAATAACTGGATTAGATAAGCGTAAGACGCAGACTGCAAGGATTTGACTCCGTCCCCCTGTTACAATTGTTAAGCGATAGTTAGATAAAATAGTCACGTGCGTTACTTTACAAAATGGGAGAAACCTGGTTGGTAGAGTCGTATTGGTTTGTTTCTAACAATGGAGGTCTCCCAACGTATGCTCACAGATTTTGACCAAACTAGCGCCAATCGATCGGAAATATAATGAGTATGAGATTTGCAAAATGGAACTATCCGTCAATGCGCAAGTTTGGCCAAGATATTTGCATTCAAGGCAGGAAAAATGTGCATAAAATTTGGAAAATGGAAAACTTGCCAGCCTTGGGGGTGCATTTTCCCATCTTTTTATGCAAATGTCTCCGTTAAACTTGAACATTGGAAGACAGTTCCATTTGCAAAATTCATACTAATTGAATTTGTGATCGATTGACACTAGTTTCGTCCTAATTTGTGAACATACGTTGGGAGACTCCTATTGTAAGTGACAAAATTTAAAAAAAACGAAGGTTTGTACTAGGAAAAACCCACTTTAGGTTAAAGTATAGGAAGTTGTATGTATCCAAAATCTATGAAATTGGTGTGATTAGAGATATTTGAATTTAAACAAAAACCGTGGAACCGGAGTAAGGTGAGATTACAAAATCTATGAGTTAGGGAGCTTTTAAATGGGTACATTTATTTATAACTTACATCATCTACCCGATGCACTCTTAGTCCCAGCGTGGTTATTCCGGACGGGATGTCACCCTTCGAAACGGACTGGACCCCTTCGTCCGTAAAATTCACGATGTCGAAGCAAAATCTCCTCAGATTCTGCATATGGCATAGAACTCCACCAAGTAATTTGGCATCGGCTTCATCCCTTAACATGATTTCGAGTCGCAATTCCACAACCAAGGGTCCAACTGAAGGGGTGATTTGGAACGATGAAACCAACCCTTGACCGATTTCGGGGTCATTCCGTTGCTCGTAGTGTTCCTTAAAGTGTATACATATTTATTTAGTGTTGTAAATGGCTTAAAAAGGCTAAAATGCCAACTTGTGCAAATTTGACTATTTAAACATTTTTTTACCCTTAAGTATTTTGGATAAAATTGTACCAATTTCCATTGAACATACATTCATATAGAAGATGTGGAGTAATAAGAATGCATAAGCCACGTTGAAAAGCCAGAACCAATAATAGAGGACGGCGTGGTTTTCGACCCCTCCCACCCAGCGCCAGCCAATCAGAAATTTTTTAAATTAAATAATATTAATTATGTGTTGGTTTAATTTTCAACTTAATCAGTCCAACTTAAGCAAAAATGCAGTAAATTGTACAGGTTGGACGCCAAAATCGAAACAAATGTATATTTGTGATTCTTTAAGAAGCTGAAAAAACTGAGAGGTTATGGTGAAAAAGCGTGAAAACCTCGCCGTCGTCTCTTATTGGCTCTCAACGTGGCTTACTCATCCTTATGGAGTTAAACCTTCTAGGTCTCCTTTAGGAGGCTTATCTACTTTTCTCTGACCAATTTCAAGCAATTGCGAAATTTTAACTTTTTAATTTTTAGACAGAGCCTTTAGGTAACGAGCTGTAATCAGATTTCTACCAATCCGGCCCAAAATCGGCTAATTCAATTTTTGTGTTTCGCCGTAATGTACCTATACCACTGCACTTCAATAAAATTCAATTTTGCACAAGTCTGTGACCATTTATTCGTAGTGTATGCATATAAAACCATTTCCTTCATTCACATCTCATCGATAAGCCTACCTTCATGAGTGTTTCATAGTTGTCGGGATCCTCTGGGCGGGATTGGTACCCAGCGCCGTAGCGACGGTGGAGAGACATGGAGAGGTACTCTCCAGGCCGTACGGCCCTTCGGGCCGTACGGCGTCCATCGGTTGTACACTAGATAAAAAGACCATCCATATCTAACTATTCCGCAATTCGACTCAAGCATTCATTATTCTTCCCTCAAGAGTTCAGTGGCATTATATAACTTTATAGAATATCGCCGTTGCAAATTCCGAAACAGAAGTAATATTACTGCTGTAAAAGATTGGAAATAGGGCAATATGTAACAAATACCGACATTTTAAATAATTTATTGGGTTTAAGATGGTCTAAGAAAGCTTGGGCTTTTATAAAAATTGTATAATATGCATTTCATACATTTTAAATTTGCTATGATTACCAGATCATGTAGGGGAAGGGCCACCCGAGAAGGCTCCAACCAATACATAAAAAGGGAAACAACCTTTATCATAACTTGCTCGCATATTTTTATTTTTATCGTTTTTATGGGATTCTTTTAATATGCATCATTAGTGGCTAATCATGTCCTACATATGTAAGTTGCCACCGATGACATGCCAGGCAACTTGAATTCAAATAAAAACAACCATTAAAAATGTCCCGTTTGTTAGCTGCAACATTGTAATTTGTATTTCAGGTAATGTAAAGCATTTGTTGAGTTAGGAATTCAAATTTAATTGAAATGCTACAATCACAACAAAGTTGTGACATTTTCGTTTTTGCACCAAATTTAGCATTTCAGTGATTCATACATATGGATGTAAGTATGTAATGGAAACTATTTTCATGACTCCAGTGCTTGGCTAAATACTTTTCCACTGCCTGTTTGGGAAGGACGGTGTGAGATGCAGCAAGTCAATTATCGATCATAAGAAATAGTCTCAGATTGGACGACTCAGTTTTGGAATGGTGGAAAATCACTCCATTCTATCGCATGTTTCTTGCAATAAATCTAATTTTGTAATTGTAGTTGTTTTTGCAATAATTACTATAATTAAATTAGACCATTAATTAAATTTAAAATGGGTCGACCGAAGGAGGAAAATTTCAAACCAGTAGCTGTAAGAAAGGAGGACAGTGGAGCAGAAAAAATCAGGAAACGGAAACTTAAAGAAGAAGAAAATGGACGACTGTCTTCTTCAATGGCAAAATTCACTAAAAAATGTCTCCCTATATCAACTTCCATGTCAATTACGGATTCAGGTAATTTTTAGCAGTGCACAAAACACAAATTTATGTATGTAAATGATGTTGATTTTCGTTAGTTATATTGGAAAATCAAGGGTTAAATTAATTTAATGTGCCTACTACGCTACAATTTTAATTATCCTTTGTAGTTTATATGTATTTTAGGGTAAATTTGATTTATAAATATGTACATATTGTCTCCTGTTTGTAGGCGTAAGCTCGTCGGCTGAATTACCTCTTGACAATTTGGAACAACCGGACAATGTGAAGTCATCCACTGAGAAAACTGATGATTTGTCGTTAGAAGAAATTGCATGCTCGGAAATAACTTCAAATCCTAACAATAATGGTAACCATTGCATATAATATCTTCATGTCTAGGACATAGGAACTACTAATTTATTTGATTTCCTTTAGATGCAAAACAATCCGAAATACCGACCGAAATATTATTTGACTCCGCCGATCCCAGTACTTGGCCACATCCACTTTCCGCAATTCAGAAGGACATACTTCTTAAGAGTAGAAGGTCACTACTTGTCGGGCCCCGATTTCGATCTCCTTTGGATATGTTGTAATACTATATGAGTGTAGAAAAAGTGAAGGAGGGTTAGACTCCATGAGCCCATTTACGCCCGCCACACCCCCTCAAAGGCGCCCAAACCCCCGGAGTTGCCGCACTAAATTCATCGCCAAAAATCGAGTTTTGGTCAGATTTTCAAAAAAATTACATTTTTGTGATCCCAGATAGTTGCTCTATCATATCCAATAGCAAACTCAACTTTTTTGGAATTTCGAATTTTTTCAATACCTACCCTTAGAAAATCTTCGAAAATATTGAAAATTTCAAAAAAGTTGAGTTTGCTATTGGATATGATAGAGCAACTATCTGGGATCACAAAAATGTAAATTTTTTGAAAATCTGACCAAAACTCGATTTTTGGCGATGATTTTAGTGCGGCAACTCTGGGGGTTTGGGCGCCTTTGAGGGGGTGTGGCGGGCGTAAATGGGCTCATGGAGTCTAACCCTCCTTCACTTTTTCTACACACATGTAGTACTACAACATATCTAAAGGAGATCGAAATCGGGGCCCGACAAGTAGTGACCTTCTACTCATTAGTGGGCTTCCTATCCAAAAGCGATTACAAATGTACCCAAAAAACGGACAAGTCAGTTTCAATGATAATCATTATTTCAAGACTAACATTTCTGACAACAGCATTAACTCTGCAAGGGACTGGCTTATGTATAGTGAGAGTACAAACAGTTTATTTTGCTACCCGTGCTGCTTATTTTCATCGAGCCAGAATTCTCTAAACTCGTCATCGACATTTGTGAAACATGGTATTAATGTTGTTGGATTCAATGATTTTGCCCCTCAATCCCGTGGTATTCAAGCACACGAAGAATCCCAGCACCATTTTCAAGCAGTGATACTATGGAAAACATACAGAAAACTTGCAGATTCAAATAAGCAAATTTCAAGAAGCTTGCAAGCCCAATCTGCCATGGAAATTGGATTTTGGAAAGAAGTCTTAAATTACTTGATGCCATAATTTTCCTATCCAAAAATAACCTTGCCCTGCGTGGAACAACAACAGATATTAACAGTAAAGATTGTGGCAATTTCCTCTCACTCGTGAAATTATTGAGCAAGTACCATCCTCCATTAGCACTACATATTGAAAGATTGAAGAAGGGGAAAACTAATTACATGTCACCTCAAATTCAAAATGAATTTATTGACCTCTCAGCAAAACTTGTACGAACGAAAATTTTGGAGAAAATCAAGGAAAGAAAATATTTCTCGATAATGTTTGACTCAACGCCGGACACGTCTCACAAGGAGCAAATTAGCCAAATAATTCGATCGGTTTCCTTTAATGAAGATGGGTGCAAAATCGAGGAAGATTTTATTGACTTCATCAACTTTGACGGAAAAACTGGAATTCTACTTGCTGAGATGATTCTAAATAAGCTTAAATCTGATAATCTTGAAATTCAAAATTGCCGTGGACAGGGCTACGACAATGGAGCCAATATGAGTGGAAAATATCGGGGCGTCCAGGCCAGAATTCACGAAATTAACCCACTTGCAAGTTTTATCCCTTGTGCTGCACATTCCCTTAACCTTGTTGGACAGCACGCTGCTAGTAGTTTTCTTGCCGGGAAACTGATTCTGGGGCAGATTCAAAATCTATTCACATTTTTCTCAGCTTCCACATCCCGATGGGCAACATTAAAAAAGCATGTCAAAAAATCGCTGAAGGGTCAGTCAACAACCCGTTGGGCAGCCAGAGCTATCGCAGTGTCCACACTTTTAGATGAGTTCAAAGGAGTTATAATTGCTCTGGAGGAATTAATCAACTCAGACGAGTCAAATATTCAAACGGTAGCTGACGCTAGTTCCAATTTGACTCAAATTTGTACGTTCAAATTTATATTGGGACTGAATATCTGGGCATCGATTCTTTCGCGAATTAATGAGGCTAACATTGCAATACAATCAGAAACTACTTCATTGGATCAGGCCACAAAACACATCGCAGGCGTTGTTGCTTATCTAGAAGAATTCAAACTAACGGGATTTGAATCATCCGTTTCGAAGTCAGAAATAATAGCTGAAGAAAATGGAATAAATCAAGATTCTGGATTTGATTACAGAAAAAATCGTGGCAATAAACCAGCTAGGTTCCGAATCGAGGAGAGTTAGTCACTTCAACAACCAAGTAACCTTGAGAAATTTAAGATTGATTTCTTTAACAATATACTCGACAAGACCTCTGAGGAATTTCAGACTAGATTTAAAACTATGGCAGAAACTTTGCACGATTTTAATTTTTTATGGGGAGATCGATTAGCTAACGACGGAACGGAACAAAAATTAAAATGTACAAAGGATCTTGCAATGAAATATGAAATAGACTTGGATATTACGGGTTTCGAAAATGAAATTAAACATCTAAAGTCAGCTATTGAACCATTCTTGGATCCCAAAGACAAGAAATTAGGTTCTACAACTCCGCTAGAGATTTTAAATATTCTAACGTGCAATGGGCTACAACCACTTTTTATTAATTGTCGCACTGCACTTCGGATTTTCCTGACCCTCCCAGTGACTGTGGCGTCCAACGAACGATCGTTTTCGAAGTTGAAGATAATTAAAAATTATTCAAGATCATCGATGGGCCAAACACGACTCAGCAATTTGGCCATATTATCAATTGAAAAAGAATATACAGAAAAAATTTCGTTCGAACAAGTAATCCATGACTTTGCGGTGACAAAATGCAGAAAAGTTAACATTAATCCATAAATTTTGTATTTCAAAATTTATAATTAACACCTGGGTTTTGTTAAATTACAAGCATTAGTTGTGCATAACACGTAAATTAGTATAATTAATTTTAAAATACTTTGTATTTGAAGGAAAACCTGTGCTAAAAACCGGTGTAGCTTAATTTCAACTGAAAACTGAAATAAAAAATTATGTATGAAAACCCTAATTTAATTTTTTTCATGCGCTACATTAGGCCGTACCGCGACAAAGCTCTCCAGGCCGGACGAAACGTCGCTACGGGCCTGTTGGTACCAAGGGGATGGAAGTGGGGAAATAAAAAAGGTGCAGGAAAAACGATGGGTCCTTAGGAATGGGAATAATTCTTCCGTTTTTTGGAATCCATGAGAAGTTTGGAGATCAATTTTGACCTCGGGGAACATACGGCCAGCTTCATACGCCCAAAATGGACAAACGAGGCAACACATTTTCAAGGAGGACAGGGTAAGGAAGGAAAATACGCGTTCCAGCAGCTAGAAAGGAGAAAGAGTGAATTACATAAATATGTATGTGGGTTGCAAATTTCTGGGGAAGTTGCAAAATTATGAAAAATCGTTTAAAAAAAAAAGTTTTCCAACTAGATGAAGCACCTTCAATTATAGAATGGTATTATTATCAACTCTTTTGCATAAATGACAAAAATGCATTAAAATTATTTGCAATTTTCACGTCATTTCTGAGTAATTTAAAACCTACAGTGCAGCTTTGCTTAGCCCGAGCCAGGGTGGGTACAACTAGAATTTGTTTACCAATCTTTACGCCAAAATTCAGCTTAATTGAGTGATTTTGCAAAATCAGTATGGGTCACCCCACCGGGTTCCTCTGGGTCAAAATTTTCAAAATTGTACATCATAAACTCCCATTATAAGCTGCTATCGACTTCCATACCAAATTTCAGCTTAATTGGACGATTTTGAAAAATCAGTTTGAGTGACCCCATAGGGTCCCTCCAGATAAAAATTTTCGCAAATTCACTTCATATCTTTTCATTAGAAGCCATTAGTTACATATTTACCAAATTTCAGCTTTCTACAACAATTTTGAAAATTTGATGCATAATAACCCCACCACCCATATGGCCCCCACCGGCCAACCACTTGACCGATTCGGCTCATCTTCGAACTTGATTTGTCTTTTGGGTAGATATAGATGTGGTAAAAATTTCAAGTCGATCGGTTGAGTTTGAAGAGAGTTATCGCGAAGACAGACGGACGGACGGACAGACAGACAGACATAACGGGTACATAAGCCCTTGCTCGGGCTAAAAATGCAAAAAATAAACACTTTCAAATTAAGTAGACGCGTAAAAGTTAAAGATAACCACCTCACACCTCTCCATTGTAGGTGCCTTTACTATTCAAAAAGGGAACCTTCTTGTTAAGGATGTACCGGACAAAAACTTTTAAAATAAATAATAATGAATAAATATGTAACGGAGTAATTTACGTATTTTGCCAACCTGGTGATTGTATAGGACTTGATGCTCGGCGAGCGTATCCTCCACATGATCGTCTTCGGTTTCCTTGGCGTCGGGCATGGAATTTAGTGCCAAACTTTTGAATCCTCTCTCACCCTCCTTCTTTAATTGCTGAGGATTAATTTGTATTGAACTGGTAAAGGTAAAAATAAGTGCATAAGCGAATGAATGTTCGCTTTCACAAATATGTATGTACGCGATTTTTTCAACACAAGACACAGACTGGCAGCTGGATTGGATCAATAGGGAATTTTCCGGGAAGTATTGTCAGAGAAAGTTAGACAGTCAGTTATGCGTGTACATATGTACTAAAAGAGAAAGCCCAAAAACCCGGATTCTTTAGGAGATGTTTTGTTCTATCTGCTCCTGTACAAGTAAATATGTACACTTGAAATGAAATGGTTAAGGTTTTAGATATCCTCGGTAGTTAATTATTTAGCGTTTATTCAGGATCTAACAAGTTCATTTGTGCATATATATGTCAATATTTATGTATTATTTTTTAATTCGGTCATTTTTGTTTCTCAATGAGAAACAAAAGTGCTAAGGATTTTGAAATGAGTGCTGTAATTTTTCATTGCACAATTTATCAAGATGACACGCCAAGAAACAAAAGTCATCCCGATTTAAATTTTTTAATACATATGTATACAAATCCATAATCTATATTATAAGCTGGAAATGTCTCTTGGCAACGGAGGTGAAAGTAATTTTCCGTGACGGAATTTTCCGTGACGGAAGTGAAAGTGGAGAAAGCTAAGTTTCAAATGGCGCGAAAATTCAAATTAAATTCTTTATTTAAAAACATAAATTACCTAGATAACCAGTCTGACAACCACCCCCAGATAATCACTGTCTGACAACCACCTCCAGATAACCACTGTTTGACAACCACCCCCAGATAACCACTGTCTGACAACCACCTCCAGATAACCCTGTCTAACAACCACCCCCAGATAACCACTCTCTGAAAACCACCCCCAGATAACCACTGTCGTACAACCACCCCCAGATAACCACTGTCTGAAAACCACCCCCAGATAACCAGTGTTTGACAACCACCCCCAGATAACCACTCTCTGAAAACCACCCCCAGATAACCACTGTCTGACAACCACCCCCAGATAACCACTGTTTGACAACCACCCCCAGATAACCACTGTTTGACAACCACCCCAGATAACCACTGTTTGACAACCACCTCCAGATAACCACTACAAATCTATGAAGTGAGCACATGTGCTCACTTCACAGATTTGTGCAAATGGTGACGAGACAAAAGTGTGAAGTGATCACCTGTGATCTCTTCACACTTTTTGACGGTGGTGACGAGACACAAAGGTGTGAAGTGATCACAGGTGATCAGTTCACACTTTTGTGTGAACTGGTGACGAGACACAGTGTGATTTTGCTTAAAAATTAAAATTTCAAAAATTTTAATTTAAAACCAAATTATTTTTCATTTACAACCCCACACACATAAACACTGTCTGACAACCCCCAGATAACCACCCATGATAACCACTCTCAGATAACAGCCAGTGCAGTGCATACCACTGCACTAACAGTTCCGTGCAGTGTTCACATGTTTGCACTGCACAAGATTGTCGTTTCATGTCAAGCGCTGTTTGTGCAGTATGCACATGTTTGCGCTACATCGGCGTGTCACGATGCACTGTTTGCGCAGTCGCTCTGTGTCGCCCCATGTCGCCCCGGGGTTGATATACGCATAGACCAAGTACCCACAATTCACCACGAGAGACATTTAATTCATTCTAAAACACGAACTACGAATTTGTTTTTTGTTTACTACTGTTTGTCCAAGAATGGAGTCTATCCCTTCAACTTCTGCATCTCGAATGCGGAAGCACAGAGCATCGCTATCGGTTGAAGATCTGGAAAAACGAAGAGCAGCAGATCGATTACGAAAATCCCGTAAAAAAGACGAGGCCAACCGTCAGGTGATTCTGACAACTAACCAATTGGATCATATTGGCAACGGTAAAACGGTGTTAAAATAATTTATTTATAGTTTGCATTATGCAATTCATTAAAGTGTAGCTACATTGATTACAGATATCGAGATTGTAGATGCCCATGAAACTTCTACTTCGGATGTAGAAATTATCTCTGCCGACGAAGAAACTTCTAATGGTACGCGCTAAAGAATTGCACCCGTTAATTAATTTGACATTTATTGTTTTTGTGTTATGTGCTTGCAGACGTCGAAGTAGAAAATTCGCCTCGAATGCCGTTGTCATCAACTGAACGGTCCAGGATTCACAGAGCAGGTGCGTCGGCAGTTGTAATAGAACAAAGACGCAGGTCGGAAAGGATAAGAGGCCAACAAAATCGTGGAGCAGAGACTGAAGAAGAAAAAGCGGTAAGAAGAGCGAAGGATGCTGAGCGGCATAGACATGTTCGCTTACGCCAGGAAAATGCAGACCCACCAGAAATACAATCTTTGGATACCTTGAACGAAATTTCGATTGACGAGCATTACTGTGGGCAAATGAGTTTAATTTGCGCATCTTGCAGCTCTAGAAATTTTCGTGCCGAAGTTACTTCGAATGACACTTCTTTTACCAAGTGTTGTCAAAAAGGGAAAGTCGGCTTACCCCCAGTCAAAACAACTGACTTCCTGGAAACTTTAATGAAAGGCGAGCATGAGAAAAGTAAAAACTTGAGCACCATGGAGTATATTCGATCATTCAACAGCTCCCTTGCTTTTGCATCCGTCGGTGCTAATATAGCAAGTCCACCTGGTCATGGCCCGTACTGTTTCAGGATTCATGGCCAAATTTACCATCGTGCTGGTACTCTACATCCTGAAGAAGGCCAACCACGAAAGTTTGCTCAGCTTTATATACTGGATTCGGGTTTTGCTGCTGAACAGCGTTTGTCCCTAAGCGAAAATTCAAAGTGCTCCCACGACTTAATGAAAGAGTTAAGTAGTTTCATGGCTGCAAGTAATGCAAGGGCAACGAAAATGCTCTATGAAGTTGAGATTGAGGCAGAGGAGGAGGCCAGGCGACAAAACCAACCAAAAAGCATTCTCTTCATGGCCATCGTCCAGACAAAGGAAAGCGATATCAGACGTTATAATGCTCCAAGAGCCAATGAAGTAGCAATCATATTCCAAGGTGATGATGGTGAGCCTCCACTTGATCGAGATCTATTAATTCACCTGAGAAAAGATCACTCCAACCTTCAGCCCCATCCACAAGGAGGATTAGTGTCTTAGACCCCCTATTGGACGCTATGACGTATCCTCTTCTGCATCCATTCGGAGATCCAGGTTGGTCGCCTGAGCTGAAGCACATCAGCGGCAACAATAAAAGAGTGTCTCAAATGGAATACTACGGCTATCGTTTCGCTGTCCGGAATTCATTCAATCCATTTCTAAGCGCTGGGAAGCTTATGCAGCAATATTTCGTGGACGCTTATGTCAAGACAGAAGGAAATCGTCTCAATTTTATCAAGATGAATCAGTCGAAGCTGAGAGCGGAAACGTACAAATGTCTTGCTGATTATCTCCAATCAAATGCGGGTGGTATTTACCCGGGGAAGGCTATCATTTTACCATCATCGTTTCAAGGCAGTCCAAGAAATATGCAGCAACATTATCAAGATGCAATGGCCATTGTTCGAAGATATGGGAAACCCGACCTCTTTGTTACCATGACTTGCAATCCGAAATGGAAGGAGATTCAGGAAAATTTGGAACCCAATCAAAGGGCAGAAAACCGCCCGGACTTGGTTTCTCGAGTGTTCCATATCAAATTGAGTGAGCTGTTAGATGATATCGGAAAGCGCCATGCTCTTGGGAAGCAAAAGGCAAAAATTCACGTCATCGAATTTCAAAAACGAGGCCTTCCCCACGCTCACATTTTAATAATTTTGAGGCATGAGGATAAACCATCGACTGATGATAAAATTGACAAGTTAGTGTGCGCGGAAATTCCAGATCCAGTGTGTCATCCAAAACTTCATGCTATGGTTACCCACCATATGATTCACGGCCCTTGCGGGAGCCACAATATGCGCAGCCCATGCATGGACGGTGAGAGCTGTACCAAGGACTTTCCGAAGAACTTTTCGCCCGAAACAATCGCCAGTATTGGAGGCTACCTGAGATACAGAAGAAGGGAAAATGGGGTCACCGCAACGGTGGGACAAAAAACCATCAACAACCAATGGGTCGTCCCTTATAATCCTTCTCTGCTGCTTAAATACAACTGCCACATCAACATAGAAGTTTGTGCTACAATTAAAAGTGTAAAATATTTATTCAAGTACGTGTACAAAGGGCATGACTGTGCAAATGTTGAGATTCGTGAGAATGCTAATCAACACGATGAAGTGAAGTCCTTTCTTGATGCTAGATATGTCAGTCCTCCAGAAGCTGCGTGGCGGTTGTTCGGGTACCGAATGCACCAGCAAACACACACGGTTTGCAGACTGCAAGTCCATCTCCCTAACGAGCAGATGATTGTTTTTCAAAAAGACAGTATATCATCAGCTGTTAGGAACGCCGCAGCTACAGACACAACTCTCACAGCTTGGTTTAAGTTGAATCAGGTTGACGCGGATGCAAGAAATTTCTTCTATTTTGAAATCCCGGAGCATTATATCTTTGAAAACTTGGCGACCCAGGACGTGAATGCAATTAAAAAGAAAATCTGGAGAAAAAGGAGGAACCGCCGTGGTGAAAAAACCATCGGCCGAATGTATACGGTCAGCTTCTCAGAAACCGAGCGTTATTGCCTACGAATGCTTCTCCGCCACAAGAAAGGTGTTACGTCATTTGAGGATTTAAGAACAATCAATGGAACCATCCACAATAACTTTCAACAAGCTGCTGCTGCTATGGGATTATTAGATAGTGACGAAATATGGGAAGACCCCTTGGACGATGCGGTGATACCTGGAATGCCATATCAATTGCGCCAGTTGTTTGCCCTAATATGCATTTTTGCCTGCCCAATGAATATTGTTTCTCTTTGGGAAAAGTATAAAGTCTCATTGATGGAAGACTTTTCTCACCGCCACAGCCATCCAGAAGACTGTCAGCATTGTATGAACTTGGCTCTTCGTGACATCCAAGAGACCCTTGCGATTCATGGAAAATTCTGTAATGACTTTGGCCTCCCGAAACCAAGACCAGTCGGCTTAGGGGCACCCATCACCTTTAATCCTTTGGAGCAAGAGTTGCTTGGGTTGGAAATGTCCCGTAACTTAAATGCTGAACAACTCGCGGCCTTCAAGTTAATTTGTGACTCCATAGTTGACCCTGCAGAGAAATCTAAGTGCTATTTTATTGATGGGCCCGGTGGGAGTGGAAAAACTGATTTGTATAAGACTTTGATCAGCACATTGCGAGGGGACAACAAGATCGTTCTTTTAACAGCTTCCACTGGCATTGCTGCGAATCTCTTACCAAATGGGCGAACTTATCACTCTCAATACAAACTGCCTGTCCCATTGGTAGAAAATTCTGTATCATCAATGCGCCTTACCTCTGCTGATGCTAGACAAATAAAAGCAGCAGATTTGTTAATTTGGGACGAGTCGACCATGGCTCCCAAGTACGCATTATCAGGTATAGATCGCCTTCTTAAAGAAATCACGAAGAAGGATATTCCTTTCGGTGGAAAAGTCTTGCTGGTTGGTGGCGATTTTCGACAAACACTTCCAGTGGTGCTCAAAGGATCAAGATCAGCAATTGTCGAAAGTTCCATTAAATTCAGCAATCACTGGGATAAATTTGCTAAGCTGACCTTGGTCCAGAATGGTAGGTCCGTTGACCCCGAATATAGCGAATGGCTGCTGAAGTTGGGAAATGGCGAGCTGCTAAACTCGGACAATCTTCCCGACGATTTTGTGGAAATTCCTCCGGCAATGATTGCTGACAAGTCCATCGTCCAAGAAATCTTTGGTGAAAAACTAGGGACTTTTGAGGACGTCATGAATGTGTCCAACCGTGCAATACTGTGTCCCAAAAATGAGGATGCCCATAAGATCAATCGGGAAGTTTTGGATATCCTAGAAGGCGAGGAAGCGTCATATCTAAGTGTGGACTCCATTGAAGATGGGACAGAACAAGACGCCGTTTTTTATCCGACGGAATTTTTGAATGGCCTCCACCCTTCAGGCATGCCACCTCATATCTTACGACTCAAGGTTGGTGCTGTAATCATGTTATTGAGGAATCTAAACACCAAGCGTGGGCTATGCAATGGCACTCGCCTCATTGTAACAAAACTGCAAGTGAACTTAATCACTGCCCAAGTCTTAACTGGTTCTGCCGCCGGCCAATCAGTATTTATCCCAAGGATTCAACTAGCCCCTATAAACCCTGAAATACCGTTTGTCCTCCGACGGCGGCAATTTCCTGTGAATCTTGCATTTGCTGTGACCATCAACAAGTCTCAAGGCCAGACAATGGATTTGGTTGGAATTTATTTACCCGAACCCGTTTTTAGCCATGGCCAACTTTACGTCGCTTTTTCAAGAGTTCGTCGTTCCTGTGACGTGAAAGTTGTAATTGTGGATGGCGTAAAACAAGGGAAGTTAGTTAGAGGTGTTGACAAAGTATTTACCAGAAATGTTGTTGATAAGGAGGTGTTAGGTTAGATATTTAGTTATTATTCCATTTCTGTAGTGTTTTAATGAATTGACTCAAACAATAAACCGGACAATTTACGAATTTCAATTTTCAAAATTCATACATAATATTGTGACGCATTCTTTATTGCCCCGCATAAACAGCATAGCATGAAAATTTGTTTGAAGATTTCTTTTTAATCTTTAATTTTCGAAGTGCTGTAAATTTATTTCACTTCCGTCGACATCAGAGCGTTTCAGAATAAAAAATTCATTGCGTGGTTAAACGCTTGCCCGGCGGGAGACGGGCTTATACGCTAGTGCTTATCATATGTAAGTTTAGACCTTCCTTCATTTAAAAATTCTCCAAAAATGGAAACACATTATTGATTTCAATATAGGTTTATTAATTGATTTCAAATTTAATTCGTGTGTATATTCTTATTCAAAATATGTAGTTGGCGACATGAAGTTACAAATGTGTATATTTAAGTAACATTTAAATATATTACATGTTAGGTAAGATAAGATATGAAATTGCTTAAAATATACTTTCATATTTACCTAATAAGTAGAATGAATACATATAATTACATTTTTAGCATAAATCTATTCAGACCAACTTTTGTATAAATATTTAATTAGTATCCAAAGCTAATAAGACGAAATAACCAAACCAAGAATATAAATTTAACCTCATGTTCGCCATGATGACTAATCAAATTTAACACCTTGTGATAGCCAATTCTAATCCAACCAATTAAGAATTTATACTATGACGACTACATAACTTCATTATTTCAGTAGTTGTATATTATTTAATTCATTATGAAAAATAACTAAATTTAATTACCAAACTTAATTACACACTAAATCAATTTGATTAAAACCCACTCAAGGTGGTTGTGTAAAATTTATACTATGAAAGTTAAAATTTATCCAAGGCTGTAGAATTTGGGTAAATTTTACCTTTATCGTGTAAATTATACAAAGCCAGTTATATCATCGCAAAATAACAAATTCTCTGTCAAAACTTCGTAGAAATTATAGTGTTTTTCTACATGTTTTTTGCTTTTTGAAAAAATATTAAAATAGCAAGTTTACTAACGGATTTCTCGAAGTTGATTCATGTTGTCATTATGCAAAATTTAAATTAATTTTGTTAATTAATTTAAATAAAAATTTAATTTAAATTATGTCTATTTAAATTGGTCTTTTAATGTCATAATTAAGGTTTATTACAACATAAAAGGTTTACACATAAAAAAGTTTAATTTTGTTATGAATCGTGCATTTTTGTAGTCATTAAACACCAAGGTATGTACATAGATAAAGCATGTATGAATATTTGGAGTCAATTAAAAGGCTTACTCTAATTGATGTGGCGGCAAATTTGAAACATTAAAGGTGATTTTGCCTGATTGGGACATCTAAATTATTAGGCTTAATTAATTATTACAACTAAAACTGGCGTATTGCCCAAAAACCAACTTATTAGTCGAACTTCTTTTGGTTTAACTTTCATTTTGCGTTTCATACATACATGTGTTTATATATTTAGTTTTCGTACCACACTATCTGCTCTTTGTGTTTAGTTACTTGATTTTTAGTGCTGGTTTGAAGCACATTTTGAAGAAATAGGTCTCCATGTGCATTGTTGTAGAAAAGGGGGATGCGAGCGCCCAAGGGGCGAGCTTCTTGGTGCGCCATCTTTCTTTTCGCGATTAAGTATTTTGGCAAGATCGGGGCTTCGTCCTGCCATTCATTGATAAATTTTGAGAGTTGGCTGGTTGATACGAAGTGGGAAATATCCGGCTAAATATTGAAGCTTGCTTTGGATTATGTATGGTTTTTGGGATGAATGCACTAACATGTATTTATTTGCTGCTCATTATCTTTATGTACTAATTATCGAGTGTTCATAAATATCCGGTGGAAAATCCCTCTTTAATGATTAGTTTCTAACTACGTCCTCTCATTATAAATGTGGGGGAAGTTATTCTTCCAACCCAACCTTCTATGTCGAATGGTCAAAGCTTTAGTAACTCCATTCCCCTCACATCTAGCAGTCACTAGCAAAAGCCCATTTGCATCAAGTGCCATTGTGACATCCACCCTTTGAAATTTACCTGTCGTTGGGATACCAGCGAGAATAAATTTCCCCAGTAAACTATTATTTACTGCGTTCATATCTTCACCCTCATAAATGCTAACTTCCACTTCTGTCTTTTTATTACCTAAAGCCATATAACTTTTAGTGTTTTCATTCGGATATTTAGAATTCTTCGGAAATACGATGGAGAAAACACCATTAAGTTTAATCCCAATCGACATTGGAGTGACATCATGTATCGTGGTCCTGACTGATTCGTAGCCGTGGCTGGCGCCTGCTCTGATGGCCGCCCCTATTACAACTGCTTCGTCAGGATTCAGCCTCCCGTTCAACGGCTTTCCATCAAAAAAATCTTGCAGCATTCTTTGAATCTTTGGTATCCGAGTACTGCCACCAATAAGAACAACATCGTCAATGTCAGATTTTGTCAAATTTCCGTCCATTAAAGCTCTCCCGACAAAGCTGATGCATCTCCTAAACAAAGTAGCATTCATAGCGTTGAATTCGTCCACTGTAACTTTGACGTTTAAGTCAAGGCTTGTTGTACCCTGCACTATGAGACCATCCAGTGCGACCATTGTAGAGGAACATACAGATAAGGCAATTTTTGTTTTTTCACATTCATTACGTAGTCTTCGTAATCGACGATTGTATTGTTCTTTAACAGGTGGATCGGTGGAATACATTCCATCGAAAAAGTCCACGTTTGGGTTTGTTGCATTGAATTTAGTCATACAATAGTCCATCAATTTGGTATCGATATCTTTCCCTCCGAAGTGATTATCTCCTCCAGTTACAAGCACAGTAACGTCAGATTCATGGATCGAAATTATGGACACATCAAGTGTTCCACCACCAAAGTCAAAGATCAGTATTTTCTTTTCCTCTCCTAGAGTGATGTCTCGACTATATGCTACTGCAGCTGCGGTAGGTTCGGTCAAAAGTTCTATAACGTTTAATCCAGCTGCAATTCCGGCATCCTTCGTAGCTTGTTTTTGTGCGTCTTTAAAATACGCGGGGACCGTGATAACAGCACTAGTGACTGTCTTGCCTAATTTTGCTTCTGCATCTTCCTTCAGCTTAGTAAGTAACTTGGCTGATATTGTGTCCGGTGCATAGACATTTCCATCAACTTCTACTACTGCTGTCCCTGAGGTGTCGCTAGCGACTGTGAAAGGCCAGCCTTTCATGTCTTCTTGAACATTGGGGTCGTTATATGATCTTCCAACGAGGCGTTTTGCATCAAAGATAGTAGAACTTGGGTAAATTAAAGCCTGACTTTTTGCTACTTCCCCAACAACGTCTTCGGCCCCAAGTCTAATGTAACACGGCGTAGTTGGACTATTCTGTGAATTGTTTAATACTCTAACTTTTCCGTCCGGCTCGCAAATGGCAACAGAGGAATAAGAGGTTCCCAAATCAATCCCAATGGCGACTTGTTGTGCTGGTGGCTGCATGGAATTGGTATTCTTCCGGAAGTCTGCAAAAGGCGTGAGCTCCACTTTCATCATTTCTTTGACCAATGTCGTCACTGGGACCGTTTTCTTGTCTTCGAATGACTTGATTAGATCCATCCCTTTGTCCAAAGTTCCATTCTGCCTGCTTAAGAAATTGCAAAGTTAAATTTCAAGTGGTTTTTTTTCCTGCTATCGCCCCCTCAAACATTTTTTTAAATTTTTAATTTTGACAATTGCAGAGGTCAATATATAGATACCAGGGCTGTTCAATTACCAGTGGAAGTAATTAATTCTTAATTACTCCGTCTGCGAAAATTGGAATTACACTCTTAGAAATCCAGTATTAAAATAATACCAGGTGGTATTCATATATGACTCTACCAACGTGGTATTGATAAATAATACCGTGTGGTAATAACCCGGTATTAAAGTTTTACAATATCGGTATCAAATTTTTACTCACCGGTATAATTTTAATACCAAGCGGTAGCAACTTTAATACCGAGAAATCAATACCTGCGTGACTATACCGGATTTCTAACAGTGTAAGTACTAATTACAAATACTTCTTTGTCCAGTAATTGGACTTAATTATCAATTACAATTACTTTGCAAGCATGTAATTGATTTTCAATTACCAATTACTTATTAGTAATTGGAAGTCAATTACTTAATTACTAATTACTTAATATTCATACTTGAAATTCATTAAACGCTATTTAAAGGTTAACTTTCGACCAAAAATTCATTTCCGAATAGGATAAAACTTTTATAAATATCTCGGTACAACAAACAGTTCATCTATATGATTCAAAAGTTTAAAATTGCTGTGGATCTTTACTCCAGATAGATAATGGCTTTTCTTCCCACAATTACGACACTAAAATTCTTAATCCTTACATTTCAATCTATTGTATTTTACCTGACCCTGACTAACGAGATTGTTTAGGTAATTTTTGCAGTCCATGGAATTTTTGCAGCTAGTTGAAACAATTCTAATATAAAATTGTAATAAGCTTGAAGTCCAAAAGCTGAATGGGAATAATGACCAAAGTGTTCGCAACAAAAGATATTTACATAATTCGAGTTCTCGGGAGAGGTAGACTTGTCGTATTTCATTCTAAATTAAGTAATTGATCAAAGTAATTGAGTATTCAATTACTAATTACTACTTGGCCAGGTAATTAAGTACTTCCAATTTTAATTACTCCAGGTCCTCCAAGTACTAAAGTACTTAATTACTTTGACAAATACCAGAGTAATTGAAACCAATTACCAATTACTAATTACTTCAAGCTCGGTAATTATATCCCGTTTACTCGAAGATTGGTCTTTTCCTTTTAACACGTTAAGTTAGAGCAGGTCTGGATGAGTTATTTACCCATCCTCCCCCCAAGCAGCCCATATAGCACAGCGGTCTTCGCGGCAAGCCTCCAAGTTTTGGGTTCGTGGGTTCGAACCCCGGTCGGGGCATTTATCCTTGTTTGCATTTTTCTTGTTTTTGTAGACCGTTTTTTTTATTGGGGGTTTCATAACTTTGACGTATGATGACCTGGTGACTGTGTGCACCGAAGCCGAATTATCCTAATATTTTACATCAGTTAATTTTATTTTGGCGTTCGAATTATTAAATTTGGATAGTTGAATGATTTTCACGCCAAGCTAAAATAAAGTGGTGTTAAATAATAGGATAAGTCGGCTGATTCGGGTAATATAATCGAAGTGAATTAGCCGAGTCATCCGAAGTATCCTATTATTTAATACCACTTTATTTTAGCTTGGCGTGAAAATCATTCAACTATCCAAATTTAATAATTCGAACGCCAGAATAAAATGAACTGATGTAAAATATTAGGATAATTCGGCTTCGGTGCACACAGTCACCAGGTCATCATACGTCAAAGTTATGAAACCCCCAATAAAAAAAACGGTCGACAAAAACAAGAAAAATGCAAACAAGGATAAATGCCCCGACCGGGGTTCGAAAGCACGAACCCAAAAATTGGAGGCTTGCCGCAAAGACCACTGTGCTATATGGGCTGCTTGGGGGGAGGATGGGTAAATAACTCCTCCAGACCTGCTCTAACTTAACGTGTTAAAAGGAAAAGACCAATCTTTGAGTAAACGGGATATAAGTAAGTAAGGTTGCCGCGGGTAGTTGCACTACCCGGCCGGGTACTACCCGGCCAATATTTACCAATTACCCGAACCCGGCCGGGTACCCGCCCCGGCTTTCCCATAAATCATGCGAGCTATAGTATAGTTTTAACAAAAAATGATTGCGACGATCTTCTTATTAACTAATGGAAGGGCAATTAATGTAACAATTTAAGTTTAGTGCGAATTTGAGATGATTTAGTTTACAAAATTTATAAAGGAAACAGTCAGCATGGCATAATTATTGTCTGCATGATCTTCTTCAATTTTTGATACATGTATTTCAGTTCTTTAACCGTAGAGTCTACAGCGTTTCCCAATTATAGGATACGCTGATTCTTGATATCCTGACATTTCAACCCCAAATCAAGCTTGCTTTTAAGGAAGTCTTTGGTTCTACTATTAAAGCTCTACAACATATCAAAAATAGTGGAAAAGTCAGAAAATTGTACCGACGAGAATTTTGTCTAATCCTTTATGATAGTAATACAAATATTTTAAGGAGACTTCGACAAATTAATTATTTAAACGGAGAAATGGTATAAAAATACAAAAATATGCCCAGAAAACGTAATAAATAAAATTGAAATTACCCGGTCGGGTAATTCTTAATACCCGGCTCAGCCGGGTACCCGGCATTTTTTCGCAAAATGGCCGGGTAGCAGGGTAGCAGGGTACCCGACCCGGTACCCGCGGCAACCTTATAAGTAAGTAATTAAGTACAAAAGTAATTAAGTACCACAGCCCTGATAGATACAATGAAAGGCAAAAATGTTTACTAAAAAATGCGCTCTGCAAGGACACCCTTATCTCAACTTTTACACGTATGTACATATCCCTTCATTGTGAGCCAAGCAATAGTCGCATTGACATGATATCTGGGTATTTGCTATACAAATAACATTATCCAAGGCGTGCATACATATTTTTACGAGACGCAGATCCGCGACGCCTTTGACCATAAACTTGAAATATAATGACGAATAAATTGACATCATAATCGATTGGAGAATTTTAATTTTTGAAAAAGTTAAAATTTAAGGTCAAAAATGTCACGTTTCGGCTTCTTACTAGAATTCACCTTAGACAAGATTATTGGGATAATAAGTACCCGACTTTCACGTCAGCTCGACTTTTGTTTGGCTGATAATGAGGAGATATGTTTAAAAGTTCACACTTGCTAGTTTGTGGTTCGCCGAACCACTAGCGGTTCGGAAGTCCCGAACCGACCCGAACCCCCAGCCGAACCTGGTTCGGTTAGTGGTTCGGTTCGGGGATTTTTTCTTATTTTACTGGTTCGGTTCGGTTCGGTTCGGGAAATTAAAAAAAATTATGGTTCGGTTCGGTTCGATTTCCCAAACTAGCAAGTGTGTAAAAGTTCCAACAAGTCCCAAACAGGCATCTTTGACGAGTGATTTTTTTGGTAACAATTCTTCGCATTTTATTTACCCATGGCACTAAAACTAAAAATTATCAAAATAAAAATACAACTGTTTGAGGTGTTCTACCGGAGAAAAAGTCATCTCAATAAATAATTCGGTTCGAATAAAGCAGACATCTTACATTGAGTCCTGGTCTATTAAGCTGTCGGTGACCTCCTTCATACTCTTCAGCCTATCTTCAACCTTACGTTTCGTCATTTGAATAATTAATAGGGCGACGTCTGGAAAAGCGGCATTATTTTTAACTAAATCCTCTTCTTTATCGTTCACGAGGCGATCAAAAAAGGGTCTCCTATGGCCGAATGGAATCAGTTGGACAACCTCCCAAATCACGAGTCCCAAGGAAAACAAGTCAGCTTGTTTGTCGTATTTTTTCGTAAAGGCCTCTGGCGCCATGTAGTCCCTGGTCCCAACCCCACTTGTCAAATTACTGGTTTTGCTCTCGGTCGTATCAATATTTCGACAATGACCAAAATCTCCTATTTTAACCGGTAGTACGAATCCCGCCTTGCAGAACATTACATTTTCTGGTTTAAAGTCGCGGTGAATAATTTCGTTATCGTGTAAATATTCCAAACCGGACGCAAGATTTTTTATGATGGTGGATTGAACTGTAATAAGTTGGCTGTTATCAGGATGTGCTAAATTTAGCCAGCTTCGTAAGTTTTCGCCACATAATTCCATTTGAATTCGAATTACGAAAATTTCTTTGTCTCGTCTTGCTTTGCCGATAAATGTATCCTTAAGTGCTTGTTGTCCTTTGGTGGGCAGACTTTTATCCGGGAATATGGTTTCTAGTTGGGCCAGGGAAAAGTTACCTTCGTCGACTGACAGCGTTTTCACAATGTTGGCGTGGTCTGCAAGTCGTAAGGAAATGGTACACTCACGAGAAATTTGGGTCATACTTTTAGTATCTTCAGGTTCGTTAGATGGAAATATAAACTTCACGGCTGTGGCGGTCTGTGATATGTCGACGGCTTTCATGACGAGGCCAAATGTGCCATGACCCAGGCAGGTTTGATAAAACGATATCTTGTTCTTAGGCGGTGAAGATGAAGAAGCCATATTAGGGATAAGAACAAACCCAAAAGGAAATATTGTGAATAATGCAGTGAAGCAGTAACTTGAGTAGGTCGGAGAGTCAAATAAATGATGCTTAAGTGGCAGTCATATTATCCGGACCACGTAAGAGCAGGACAGAGAGCAGACAAATGTGCAGTAGAAACCGCTTACCGCCCGTAAGAAATACATGGGAGGAGGTTGGCGGTGGTGCACCACAGGCCTCCAATGTATTTCTTACGGGCGGTAAGCGGTTTCTACTGCACATTTGTCAGATTTTGTGCTGGTCTTATGAGGACCGAATAATACCATACCAAATTTATAAACGGGCTGATACCAAAACCCCTGAGATAAGGGAGATAACTCAATATGTTGGGGTTAGACTCGCAGAGAATTTGCTGAACGAGTCCAGTGCAGATAAGTAAGGGTTTGATTATAAGCTTACTTCATCCAATTTAAGTTGGATATGCATGTACATATATATGTAAATGTGTACGTGTGTGTGCATTTACACAAGAGAATTTGATCAGTTTGTTGAATATTTTAGATATGGTATACATACATACGTAAGTGAGGACCCCGTCTCATTTTGCAATAGCCAATCAAGCCCGGATGCAAACGAATGTGTATAAAACATACTGTTCAAAAATATGTACGTTAATACGTGAGTAATCTATATACCTAATTTTCACTACGGGTCACCCGTATTTAAATAGTTAAATGCATATTTAAACAAATGCATAATGTTTATCTGATAAACATCAAAAATATTTTTGATTTATGTAAATACAGGTTATTAATTTATTTAAAATTTAAATCATTCTCAAATTTTTATTCATAATATGTAGTTGATGTGATGACATGAAGGTATGTATATATTTAAGTACCATTTAAATATATTGCATAATATTAGGTAAGATAAGATATTAAATTGTTGACGTGTGGACGTTCAAATTTAATAATTAGAATAAATACATAATTATAAATATAATTAAAGTTTTAGCCTAATTCAATTCAGACAAATTTACAAATTTTTACATTTTTTTTAAACTATTTAATTATTATCCAAACTCCATTATACATATAACGCAACCAAGAATATGAATTAAACCTCATGTTGCTCTATGGTGAAAGTGCATATTTCAAACTCAAACCTAATGAATAGTCATTGATAATTATGTAAACATGTATAACCTGACTAATTAAGGATTTATACTATGATAGACAATTTCATTATATGAAATTGTGTACATCATTTCATTTATAATGATAAATAAATGAGTTTGATTAATTATGTAGTTACGTACTCTCTAATTACTCGATTAAAACCTACTCAAAAGTTGAGTAAAATATACAGTGAAACAACTTGTGTAAGCTTCATCCTATTAAAATTAATCCAAAGTTGTAGAATGTTCAGTAAATTTTACAGAGGACGTTGTGTCATTGCAAATTTTACTCAACTTTATTTAGAGTGTAATAATAAGTTAAATTACCAGATTATCCTCAAAATTACGTCAAATGTAATTTACCCTCACCACCGACCAAATGCAGGATAAAGATTGGTACATACAACATGGACGCACAATATGTAGGCGTCACAGAAGATGCTTTAGTCATTAATGTTTCGACAATATGTCACAATGTGGTAGGTTTGTATTGGCATCCTATCCACGTTTGACAGTAAAACGTTTTAAGTCAGTCAGAAGGATTTTGCCCTAAATTACTAATTTATTTACTATAATCCTCCCAACCCTTTGTATACTCTGTACGCCTCGCTTCACGGTAATCCTCGTCAAAAATACATACTTGACGGGATACTTGATCTAGCGTGGCTGCATCTGCCGTACTTCACTCGAATGCATGACGTAGGAACCCAGTATGCGCTGCCTAATCACCCCATTAATGGGTACATATATGAGGACTTTGTCCAAGCTTTTCTGCTTGTCATATACATCTAACTGTACTCGGCCGTCCAAAAATTCATGATTGCTGATTAGACTGCGGTCACCGCGGTCTAATAAGACTGGATACGGGTCGACCGGTGTCCCGCAGAGGGAGCAATTCACGCGGAGAAACGTTAAGCAGTGCCTCAAGCTGGGCATCGTTTTAAATTTCAATTAGATCAGGGGCACATGGGTAATCAACATTGTCAGATCATGCACGAATTAATGCACCACATGCTTCCGTCAGTATCGATACCCTCTGAACAAAAAGGAGCAAATTCCAGCGTGGAAAATTTCACACCTACCACGGTCAAATGTTCCACCCACCACCAGACTAACTTCACCCCCATCAAGCGATCCGTTAGCTACATAGATACACGGATCGATTATCCCTTAACTTTGACGGATTCGCCTTTATCAATTGTTAATTATATTAGTCGCCAACATCGCCGCTTTTTACGGCTTACTTTTCGTCCTGCCTCATTGGAAAAAGATGCAGTTAATATTGTTTTAAAACAATTACCAGAAAATTCTCGCCCTCCGTTGTTGAGCGTTTTTCCTTTTAATATTGAACCCACAACGTTTCTTGCTTTATTAACCGTAATGACTCAAGCCATCAGTGAACAATTGGAGGTAGATTTACATGGTCGGACCTGCAGGAGTGGGAACGGCGGTCGAACCAGGTGTAACATTACGACGACCTCCCCTGTTCCCCTGATGGATGACGAAGATAATATTATTTCCTGAATTTTTTTAAATTCTCATTAATTCATTAAAGAGAAATTCTTGCCCATAAAATTACTACGTATATGAATTGATATTTTATATCCATAACTTTTCGTAATACATTTTCAAAATATATTTAACAACTAATTTTGTCTCTTATTAATTAATTAGCACAAAACAATTGTTATCGTATGGTATTACCACAACCATTATAAATCAGTAATATTTCAAAATTTTGATGGAACTCTTGTCTCATTCAAAATTTGTAATTTTTGTTTACATCGGTCACAAATAGGCCAGGATTTAACAGAGGTTAGCTTCTATTAAATCCAAAATTATTAACCCCATATTTGGCCTTTTGGCACTTCCACTAAAAAGTAGGTACCTAACATTATTTGTAACCTGTTGACGATATTTTAACAGTTTCAACTTAAATATAGTCACTTCTAGGGTTGCCGCGGGTAGCGAAAATGCTACCCGTTACCCGACCCGTTACCTGCAGCACAACTACCCGTACCCGCACGGGTACCCGTGCGGGTACCCGTTGCCCGTTACCCATTATGAGAATTAAGTGAAAAACTAAACAACTTCCTAAATAAATTTTATTTAATCAATTATTTGCTTATTTGGGTTATTCAGTAGTTTGAGATAGCGCTGTGCAAGTAACGAATGCCGTAATTTGCTAGATTTCATTCGATTTTTCTGAAACCAAACTTTTTGGTTTACAATGGAACATTTTTCAAGCTATACCGGAATTTCTTAGCGAATTATATAAAACAATCAAGCCAAAAATTAGGAATTATCGCTTATCTTTCCGTTGAATAACACCGTTTAAAGAAAACTATTGGGGGATTGGAAGTCTACCATGTTGTCGTCCAGTCAAGGAAAAAAGATGCAAACATTTACTTAAAAATTGAACTTTGCCGCCAATACTTTGTCGCAAAGTAGACATTGAACGGATAGTATCACGCGATAGTATCACGCGATTCCTAATTTTTGGCTTGACTTTTTGATATATTCATTAGACAATCTTGGTGTAGCTTGGAAAAAGGTTCACTTTTTAGTTTGATTTTTTAAAATTTTGATTTAAATGAAGTTTCCATTGAAAAAAATCATCTACGAATAAAACTTTTGGCTTTAATCGGATTGAGATGATTTTTCATCACAACAAATTAAAATATCATCAGTCTTACATAAATACACACAAATACAACACAAATTAGTTCTTATATTTTAGAGCTGGCAGATTATGCTTGAGAAACAATAATTTTTCCGCATTTCCGGGACTTGAAAAACATTTGAGGTTGTCATTGGCTTCCAAAAAGACACCCTCACCATAAACGCTAGTTGCTTGCAAATGGCGAATGACAAATTATGAAATAAATAAACCGTTACAACGCATGTAACCAAGGGGTGAAAGGAGTGTCATACGTCAATGTGAATATCAAATTGTCTTATTTGTGTCAAATTTAACAGTTGATAACCCTTATGTGACCTTTTTATGACCTCTCAGGTCAAAATGGAGGTCACCAATGAATTCGGGGTTAAATTTCAGTTGAAATTGAAATAGATATGTCCTATGACCTTTACATGACCTCTGAGGTCAAAATGGAGGTCACCATTGAATTTGACATTGAAAAATAGTTAAAAATGACGTGTCACATGTCAAAACTGACAAGTGACACTTTTTCGTCACTTTTCGTCACTGTGACGATGTCATCGTCACAGGTGACGTCCAACCGCAAAATGAGCTGAATTTTCGAATTCCTCATTGAAAAATAGTTAAAAATGATGTGTCACATGTCAAAACTGACACGTGACACTTTTTCGTCACTTTTCGTCACTGTGACGACGTCATCGCCACAGGTGACGATGTCACAGTGTCCATCTTCGAACTCGTCCTGTCCATTGACGTTAGGAGTTTACGTTCAAAATTTCAAGTGTCTATGTCTTTTCGTTCAAAAGTTATCGGAGCTACGGACAGACAGACGGACGGACGGACGGACGGACAGACAGACGGACATAACGATCTTATAAAGGGCTTTCACCCCTTAATAATAAATTGACGCTTTGTTGGTAAATGGACTAATTTGCTGTTAACTTTCTTTGTGAACTGGATTATGTGGAAAATTAAATAAAAACTGAACTACCCGTTACCCGTGCGGTTAGTTCCAGCTACCCGCAGATAACGGGTACCCGCAAGAATCGTGCGGGTATGCGGGTAACGGGTACCCGACCCGTTACCCGCGGCAACCCTAGTCACTTCATATTTTTGGAACATACAACAAAAATTTGGTACCCACAAATTTGTCACAATACCCGAAATTACGCATCATAATAATGACGTAATTGAGAACTCCACACACACCACTGAGCTGTCGTGTGCAAATAATATTATTAGCCAACTTCCACCCGGATAAAAAGAGCAACACGGGCAGTTGGAGAGAGATTGTATGGGAGATCAGGAGGAGAGAACAGCGACGACTGAGTCGGATAATTAAGGCTTAGCTTGTAAACTAGCTTTAGATAGGTTTAGATTAAAAGTAGTCTATTTGGTGAAAGCATTGAATAAATGAATTGACTAAATAGACAAACCAGTGTTACAAAGTGAACCTTATTACCCAGACCCTAAAGGTCTGCAACACAAGTGGTGCCTCTTCGGTTTTCCAGCGACCACCCCACACTTAGTTAATACATATTTCAGTCTAAAATAAATAACAAAAATTCAACTCGTTGTTGCTCTCCCACCACCACCGCAACTTGTGCAATTATTTCGTCGCATCGTTCTGCCAACTTACCGACTTTCGACTACCATAAGTGTACAAGTGCCAACGTCAATAATTTGTTGGATCGTTCTGCAAAAATTCGCATGTTCGGACAACACCAAGTGTAGAAGTGTCACAGTGACAATAATCATCACCGAATTTTTCTCGTCCCCCTGTGACAGGATTACGTTGCTGAGGATCGACTCCTAATAATTGGTCAGAGTGTTATAAAATTTTTATCCAATGGCTACTCTTTTGCATTTGTTACACCTTAACCAGCCTATTTTATCTGAATCTCCGTTATCCATTTTAGCATTTAGATATTTTCCAACAATTCACCTGCTATCGTCAGAATTGCATAACCTCAGCGGATTTGGAGGCTCAAGCTGTAATGATAATTTTAGAACAACTAACTGCTTTGCAACCACACCCCTTCTTACATTTTTTACCTCTTAGCGAAACTCCCCTAACTTTTCTTGAGCTACTTACTCGAGTCTATATATCTCACGCCGATAGCTTTCCTGTTTTTTTTTCGTCAGCATGATGTTAATAATGCAGGGTTCGCCCGGATTTTCATCCCAGAAATTTTTGTTTTCATTTAATAACTAGGGTTTGTTATGCTATCCAAAACGTGCATGCAGGTCTAAATCATAAATAATTCTCCCTCCTCTCAAATAATTGGACCATTTATTCCATTCAAATTACCAAAACTGGTTCGGTTTGCGTCATGGTAATACCTACTTGTTTTCTTTCACAACCGTCTTGACTAATATTTGCTATTTTGAGCTTCACCAAAAATTTTGGCTCGAGTAACAAATTGTCCTTGGCTACTCGAGTGGTAAAAATTTTTTATTTCCCTTATGTCCCATTTTGGGCACGTCATCTTTTAATCGTTTGCAGAGTTTGGTTTTCGCGTACCTAGTTGAAATTCTCACCCGGCGGTGGCTGCGCTATTTGGGGTGCAAAATTTCAGGGCCTGCAAATTTGTTTGGCAGGTGTTCAAATCAGTGCTTAGTTATCTTCTAATTTAAAAAGAAAATAAAAATATTTCTGACTTCTTCTAACCATATCAGGACATCGGGCATTTTGCCAGGTTTAAAATAATATTGATGCAGTAGTTACGGCACTGTGACTTCTTATAAATACAACTTTAGTAGAGTTTTACCCTCTTTCCGCGACCCCGGACTTCTTCATCTCTGCTCTTGAGCTCCAACCATAAGAACTCTTCACATCACACTTCTGGCCTAAAACCAGGCTGATGATGTATGAACATAATTTTTTGTGTCACCCTTAATGTTAACTTTGGGGTATAAATTTTTTGGGAATTTTTGACCCCACTCCGAACCCTTTAGCTTCAAAATTGACGGAGTTCCAATTTTTATTTCATGCCCGGCAAGGGTAATTGTCCAAAAGCTTCCCTTTGTCTCATATGCATAGTTTACATACACGGTGCTGTTATATCCACGTCTCATCCACGTCATTGGACAATATGCATGTCCGACTCGTCAGACACAACTTGTACCAACTTTCACTCATTTTAGGGGAATTCGTTCGCAAACCAAAGGGAAAAAATTAGTGCATTCAATTCAGGATCCTCTTTTGATCGAAAGACAACTTCAGCGTCCTAGTCGATTGGCTTCTGGCCTTCGCTCCCTTTTTTGAATAGCCACTCCCACTACCAGCAGCGAGCCTATTCAGGTTTGGGTGGGTGTAGTCTCTTCGCCGGTTGAAAGGATGAGACTTCTGCTTTCCTCCGAGAAATGGTGCAAATAATGTGTGCACAACAAATGACGATCTCTTTAATGCAACGCCAATTTATTGTCACAATTTAACTCACTAATTATTACACCAATTGTCCACTATTAGGACCACTGTCTCAGCAGTAAGTCTGCTCTGTTCCTATTCTAAACTACGACTCTTTTCTACCTCTTGTTAACCTTTACTCAAATCCAAGGTTAATTGTTCATTGCCTTTCTTTCTCTTGCCAACTCACCACCAACGCGAATCAAAAATAGTGGGGCGACTTAAGACACAAAAAAGAGAGATTTTCATGCATGAAAAGCTTATATTACGCAAAACCCTTCAAGGGTGGTTTTCTGTGCCCACCGCGGGTAATCCAAGTGAGTCAAGTACCAGTTGGTCATCAGGTCAGTCCAACGAATTATTTCCTTCATTAAAAACTAGCCTTCCTCCCATTACCGACCCACTACTCCCTACAGGGGAAGTACATAGCCCTGTACCGCCAATTCGAAAAGGTCGACGGAAATTAACTTTGGGTCCTTCAGTTCAGCCTTCCGCCCCACCAGAGTGGGTAAATCCACCTGAATATTCGACATTACCCACCTCTCGGGATTTTTCTTCTTCTGTGGCGCATCCTTTTCAATTTCAAGTACCCACTTTTTCCCGGAACAATTCTGTAGAATTTACATCTAAACCACTCCCTTCAAAGAAAAAACAACCTTTCTTAGTTACACTTCCAGAAGAGGTTTTATTTAACCCAGAGGAGGAAGAGGCTTTCCTTAACCCTGCGGAGGAAGAGGCTCCTCAACCTGTAGCCAATCCTGCACCTTATTTCCCCTTTTGTCCTGACATTCATTTTAAAGTAATAGAAATCAAGTCAACCGATCTTGCTGAGCCTCCACAGCTTGTCGAAACTGAACAAGTGATTAAACGCGAGTTTATCTTCAATACACCTTTACGAACTCCATCTTCATCTCGACGACAAATTACAGGCAGCAAAGGTTCGGTTAAAAAGGAAGTTAAGGTAGACCCAAGCCCTGCAGACTCGCCGGTCAGTCGGCCTGAAAGTAGTCGGCCTGTTCATCGGCCATCACTTGGTTTATTTGAGCAAGCCTTCAAGACCCTTAAGGAGCATACTTGGTGGAAACCACCTCCTGTTACTAGCACAGTAGTCCAACCCGCTTCTCCAATTACTTGGCATACTCCGACATCTTCAAAGGCCTCAGGCACTAAGTCCACTTCAAAGGCATCAGGCTTTAAGTCCCCTTCAAAGGCGTCAGGCTCTACGTCCCCTTCTAAGGCAACAACTCCCCCACCGCGTCCGCCTACTCCACCACCGCGTCCACTTACACCACCCCCACTCATAGTATCAAAAATTTTTGCTAAAAAGAAACGTACTACTATAGCCATTCCAGCCACAATGACCAACCCTACACACTACCTTCCACCATTTTCCCAAATTGATGTGCAGTTTGATGGTCGTACATCAATCAAGGAGTTCCTCCAAAGATACGAACTGTTAGCTATTTCGTACGGCTGGTCCGAGGCGGACAAATTAAGATTTTTCCCGTAATACCTTCGTGACGGGGCGAAGGCGTGGTATGACATGTATCGCCACGCACAGGCTAAACTTTTAACAAAAACCTACATGGATGTCGACTTAGTATGGGCCAATCTCAAAACTGAGATAGAAGCTGCCTACGCTATAACTGAAACACAGGAAAACATAGCATTGCGGCTCAAAGAGGTCACTTATCAGAAGTGTGGATCCGCCCTTAGCTATGTATATGCAGTTTTATCCCTGTTACAAAGAATGGATGCTGGAATGACCGTAGAAAAGCGAATTAAGTATCTACTAAAGGGTCTACCCCCTGACCTTGCGGTAAAAGTTTATGACCAACGGCCGAAGACCGATATGGAGGTAAAAGATATCCTCCTCCACCATGAAAAATTTCTGGCGATGTATCCCCAAAAATCAAATCAACTTCAAAAAGATGTAGCCGGTTCAAATTGGCCAGAATTAGAAAACACATTAAAGAATCTACAACTCCAATCGGAAAATACCTACATGGCAAAGTCAAACCCTACTGACTTTTCACCAAACCGAAATGGTTCGTTCATGACACCCAACCGAAGCGGTTATTTCAATACACCCAACCGTAGCGGTTTTGATTCACCAAACCCTACTGGTTACTTCAATTAACCCAGCCGGAGTGGTTATACACCAAACCGAAATGGTCAAAACACATCACCAAACCCAAATGGTTACCAAAATACCCCAAATTCATACAACCCACAATTGGCTATCAATGCATACTCAGCTTCTCATGAACCTTCGACGGGAGGAGAAGGAACTGGTAGGTATTTCACTCGACGGGGAGATAAACCATATTCAATCCCTAACCCAAATGTCATAACCGCTAACCCTGATGGTGATCAGTCACTGTTTAAATTCATCAGGCAATATCGCGATGAACAAGGCAGGCCAATATGCTGGCGATGTGGCGAAAATGGTCACGATAAATTAGATTGTCCTCAACGAAAACGATTAATGGCAAGGGCAAAGAATCTGATGGGCACTCAAAGTGGCAAGCCCCAGGAAAACTAGGTCTACCCATGGTAAACGAGGATACCATGGGTCCTTTAACTGAACACCTCGGTTATTATAATTTAGCTACTATAGATCCCTTCTTAGCCTTTATTAAGCTAAAAATTAAAATAAAAAATTCACCTGACTTAGAAATTTCTACATTAATCGACACTGGAAGCTCCATTTCAGTTTGTTCACCTGAAATGGCAACGAGATTTAAAATCATGCCCTGCAACTCTTTTAAAATAATAGGAGTAACAGGAGCTAACACCATAAATCAATTTATCCGAATCGAAATTCAATTATCAAATAAGATTATTACTCATAAGGTTTTTCTGGCCCCAAATTTGACCAGATCCTTAATTCTAGGGAATGATCTACTACATATTCAGAAATGTTTAATAAACAAAAGGAAGTCAAGATATGCACACAAAGTTTTCTTCTCTACTTATCTGAAAACGAACTAGCTAGTGATAAAATCACAACAAATGAATTAAATCATATAAATTTAACAGACAATGAGGAAATGGAAATCCCTGAAATTCCAGTTGTTGTCACAGAAACAATTATTTTAAACTCTCCTGGATATGCATCTCTTCCAGTGACTGTAGACTTACAACAAATATTTCAACCTTCTTCAAATTTTGTTTTGAATGGGATCCAAACTTCTTAAACGCACACAGTGTTTACGGCCCCGGATTTGTAGTTAAACCAGAAGAACTAACAAATATAATTTTGACATCTTTGGGTCCTCCAGTAACTCCAGTTTAATAAAAACACACGAGTTGGTTATCTTTCTCCAGCTCAAGAAATATTCTACTTTGAACCAAATCATTCACACTCACCTTTAAAACACAATAATAGACCAAGTCATATGACTCAAGCACAACTTGATCAAATAAAATTAGCCTCAGATCTTGATCCAGCACAAATCACAGAACTTAAAAACTTAATCTCGGAATACGCTGATATTTTTTGCTGGGACAGTGTGAATCTGTCCGACTTGGGGCGTTACAACGGACCGTTTGAAAAAGACTCCGATGGGGTTCGTTTGTTTGTTAAAGATCATAGCCCTATTTTTCAAAAACATTATAATATGTCAATGTTTGAACGCAAATTTCTTCAGAAACATATGCACAAACATAACCAAGAATGGGGTTATTATTTACCCAGTGTTATATTTGCCATAAATAAAGCAATTAACGAATCCACCAAATTATCCCCTTATTTTTTATTAATGGGAAGACATCCCCGATTGCCTGGCGAATTAGGACTTTCACTTCCGAATTTCCCAGATACTTATTTAGATGATCTTAATAGAGCACGAGAAGCAGTGCGTAATCAATTATTATTGGCTCAAGAATCCTCACGAGCATCCTTTGAAAAACGTCATAAGATTCAAACTTTCAATCCAGGCGATTTTGTAATGTTGTTCTATCCCAATTTACATAAGGATCAATCGAAAAAACTATCACCCCAATTTAGAGGCCCGTATCGAATTTTAGAAAAGAAAACTGATCAAAACTATAGAATAGCACAGCTTGAACCCCCCTTCGCTACAGATATTGTCCATCTTAAAAGATTACGATCAATCTCAGCGCGATATGAACATTTATCTACTTACGATCCAGCACAATTTCAGAATCAATTTTTACAAGAATCAATTCCGAACTCTTCTAAATTGAAAGAAGTAATTTTACAAAATAATGATCAAGTGACTGCTACAACTCGTTCAGGTCGAGCTATTAAACTCCCTAAACGGTTTCAAAATGCTGGAGGATCTTAATTTTCTTCGTCTTTATAAAAATTTAACCCACAATTAATCGCTCTTTTCTTTTAGTTATGACATTATTCTACATTTTCCTCATAATATTGGTTGGAGCTCATGGGGAGGAACTACCCGCCAGGGTCCATGTCCTTTCCGGGGTCTTCACCAAACCCGTTCCAGATACTGTAATCACCTATGAAGATACAACTTCAATCCTCTTTAAGGTAAAATTCGATTTTACCCCGCCACAGAATTACTTTATCCAAGATTTAAGAGACCACTGTCCTCCGGATTTCGGCCGGGGCTCGTTGAGTCCTATTTGTATGATGGGACCTTACGTAACCGGAAATTTTCAAGCCGTTACTAACCGTTTAAATTTAATGTGCCAATCCTTAACGGCACTAAAACCAATTATTCCGCACATGGAAACAATTTCCACAGTAATTTCCAAGAATAAACGTTACCCTGAGTATCATCCCGTTCAAATTAACCCGGTTTTAACGGAAGATTTAGATTTAAGTCAGGAAACTAAGAACGAATTTATCACGACTCAAACCACTACTACTCCAAAACCTTTGGTTCAGGGAGATCCTTCTGACCCCCGGACCCGTTTTCAAATAGAGCACGACGAGTTGGTTCGCCGAACTCTCATGCAAACTAGACCCCCACTCAATCAAATGCAAATCCATATCCCTCCTCCTACCACGGCTTTACCACCACCACCAACTTTGACCAGGAGGTTGCCAGATTTCGAAATTCTGAGGGTTTCTCACGTCAGGGAAGAAGTATAATGTGGGAGAATTTCCATAATACTAACAATACTCGAACCAAGCGTCAGGCTGCTCTGGCAGCATTGGCGGTAGGATGGGTAAGTGCCCAACTGTATAATTATATTGACCCTCCGTCTGCTGCCACCGACTTCTCAAAACAATACGATCACTTGCAGAATAGCATCGACATAAATTCTCGAAATGCTATTCGGCTTGCTAATACAATAACCAATCAAAATCACATGATAGGTTCGGGGTTCTTAAATATTTCGTCATATTTGGGAACCCGAATCAAACAAAATAATAAGATAGAGGACATGCAAAAAAGCATGCAAGAAGGTGCTTTACGGAGTTTTCTTTTCCAGGCTCGTATGTCAGAAGATATTTATCGATCTTTAGAATTGTTTCAGTATGCGAGTATCCAATCGGCCTGCATGACTGGTCGTTTGTCGCTACAAGCCGTAGACTATGTTACCCTTAATCAGGAACTATTAACGTTAAGAACCATATTAAACAAAAATAATATGACGCTAGTCATCCCTCAAGAAAGGCTATCCTCATATTACCATTATGAACTCACACGATGCTCGTTTAAGCCAGAACAAGGAATTATAGAGATTCAGTTAAATATACCTATTAAACCATTACATGAGCAGGTGGATATTACCGAAATTTTTAGTATTCCCTTTTTCCATAAAACAGATTTGGGAGAACCCCAAATATGTTTTGTGCAGCATAGTCATGACTTCGTAATACTTAAGAATGATATGCCTTTTCCCATCAGTATGGCCGACACCAGCCACTGTAGAATTTCTGATGGTATTTGTCAGTACTTTTCCTTAGCAACGCGAGCTACAAGTCATGCTGGGTGCGTCAAGGCCTTGTTGGCTCCGCAGGGTACTCGTTTTGATGTGCTACATCAAGCTTGTCCATTTAGTTGTAGATTAACAAACTCAGCTGAAGTTCTGGTTACCAAATTAGGTTGGCACAATTCGTTGTTTCGCTATGCCATTACGCAACCTCCTCTAAATTCAGAAATTATTTGTAACAATAACTCCACCCTACGGAATTTTGAACTACTTCAACCCAATACTACCTCACCCTACGGTGTAATTATAGTGGAAATCCCTTGTAGTTGTTACATAAATTTAAATGACAAGCATTCAACGGTCGTACCACCTTTTCCTTGTCTTAATGGACAAACAGATAAGAACACTTTCAAAACCCCTCAACTAAATCTAATTATCCCCAGTCGCTGGAGCAAGATAAATGTCGCCGAACTTACCAAAGCTAATAATTATAATCAGAAATTATACCTCACCGAGGGATATTCAAATTTATCAGATATTTATAATGAAAAATGGTTTGAAAAGGACATTGTTCTTAATCTTACTCAACCAGGGGTCCGAGATTTTAACTCGTTTCAACAATATGTTTTGGACTATCACCACTTATTCAATCCTGCCATTATCACCGTTTGGATGGGATTTTTATCCCTCTTCGCTATTTTTCTTTATTACAAAACCTGGAAATTATCACAACAACTATTTGCTTTTGCCATGTTTATTCCCGGTGCAAAAGCTGAAAACTTGTCCATTATACAACATAATGTGGTGCTCTTTGTAATCACCATTATAATCTTGATTTCCTTGATTCTGTTCCTTATTTTTCTGTGTTGTGGATTATACTGTAAACAACGAACGTCAACCCAATCATTATCTTATCCACGAGGAATAGAAGGCGAGTTTCAAACTTTTCATATCTCCACCCCGGAAACGCCTCCATCATTAGATCCAAAGGATATCTTCGCCGGATACATCACTGTTCGTTAAAAGTCCCTTGGATCGTTTCAAATATTTCTGAATCTTTTAATTATGTTGTCAATTCGGATCGTTTTTAATTTGTCCACTCTACACGCAACTCTAAATATAAGGAGTAAATGAGTTATGACTGTCTCTAATCTAAAATTTTGTCTTTATGTGCTGAACCAACTGCGGGATCTGGAGCTCTTGGGTCTCATCTTCGGGCCGATTTGCTGCTTCAAGCGGGCGGAGCGTCACACGTCGTCACACATAATACACGACGTCACAAGTCAGCGCATGAACCCTTCACGTCACGACCTCCCTCTACATGTGAAAACAGCAAAATCAGGCCAAAATGGGACTCAAACTTCAGCTAGAATAATATAATAATTTATATAATATATAAATAAAGGGTGTTAATAAAGTCCGATCCCATGCATTTTTTGGAGCGTGGTTGTTACAAATTCAGCTGGAACGTTTGAACCAGTGAAGTTATTTATTTCAAATTTTTACCATGGGAGGAACAACTAAACGTGTAAGTCATGAGCATCTTAGAGTTGAGATACAAACATTGCATCAGCAGGGGCTTAAACCTACAGAAATTGTGCAAAAATTGGGCTGCAGCCGCAGAACTGTTTGGAAATGGAAGAATAAAAATTTTGTCCACGACAAAAAGCGACCAGGGCGACCCAGAAAGGTGTCACCTACCACAAAAAGAATGATTAAAAACAGACTTTGCAAGAAAACCGGTAGTTCATTACGTAATTGAGCAAGGGAGTTAAATGACTCAAAACGCTATAAAGAGAAGAAGAAGCAAATTAACTGTGTGACCGTGCAAAAATTTGTGAAAACTACGAAGTGGGGTCACACAGCTTACAAACTAACCAAAAAAACCTCTCATGTCACAAAAATATATCGATGACCGTCTGAAATTTGAAGAACTCCTTCAGAAAAGTGCCCATTTGAGTGAAAAAAGACTTGGTGAAGAATTGCGCAGTCACATCCTTTGGACTGACGAATCTATTATTGAACTATATCCAAAATTGAACCAACAAAATGTTCGTTACAGGACAGAAAACAAATCGGATGTACCATCAAGAGCGATCCCAAAATTCGGGCTTAAAGTTATGGTAGCGGGTGGATTTTGTGCACGTTGCGTGACCCCTCTACATATCATACCAAAAGGCCAATCAGTCAATGCAAAGCATTATATGGAAAAAATATTACCTATCTATTTCGATAGCATGGGGAACAAGGAAATATTTCCGAATGAAAGAAAAATAGTTTTCATGCAGGATGGTGCTACAGCCCATACAGCAAAAGCGAGTTTGAGTCTCATCAAGACGCAAGTTTCAACGGTCTGGAGCAAGGGGGTGTGGCCCGGAAACAGCCCAGATTTGAATCCCCTGGAGAACCTGTGGTCCATACTTAAGGAAAATGTATACAAAGAACCACAACCCCGGACGAGGGAAGAGCTAGTAAAAAAAGTTCAAGATGTATGGAATTCGATTCCCACAGACACATTGGAAAAATTAGCACAGAGCCTTAAACAAAGAGTTGAGGGCATGGTTAAAGTAAATGGTAACAAGACCAAATACTAAGGTAAATATGTCGAACATTTTTTGTAAGTATCACGGGTAGTTTTTTTTATACTAGCCTTCACTTTTTTACAGGAAAAATGGGATCGGACTTTATTAACACCCTGTACATAGAGATTTAGAAATAATACACCCAATTCGATATAATAAAAATAAAAATACAACATAAATCATAAAATTATTCAAATTAAATTTAGTAAGATCTAATATTAAGAAATTATTATTAAATAATAAAATAAATTTATTAAAATATAATAGTTATTATTAATTATTTAATTATTTAATTATTTAAGTAACTTCAACAATAAAATTAGTGAGAACTAAAAACTCAAAATGTAGAAATCAACTTTACAAACAAATCTAATCAAAAATCAAAATTGTAAATTACTTTTAACACATAATAAGTAAGTCCATTTTTTGAAATTAATTATAGATAGTTATTATGAACGAAAACCGAAATTACGAACGAAAAACGAAAACGAAATAATTAGGATAGAAATATAAGTAGTATTTAATTAATTAAGGATTAATAGATATAAGTTTTAGGTTACGAATTTACTAGTTGTTAAGAAATAAGATTAACTGCCAAATAAGATACAACCATCCTTGAACCCGCTTACATTGGGTCAATGTTCTCCAAGGAGGCGGAATGTCACAATACCCGAAATTACGCATCATAATAATGACGTAATTGAGAACTCCACACACACCACTGAGCTGTCGTGTGCAAATAATATTATTAGCCAACTTCCACCCGGATAAAAAGAGCAACACGGGCAGTTGGAGAGAGATTGTATGGGAGATCAGGAGGAGAGAACAGCGACGACTGAGTCGGATAATTAAGGCTTAGCTTGTAAACTAGCTTTAGATAGGTTTAGATTAAAAGTAGTCTATTTGGTGAAAGAATTGAATAAATGAATTGACTAAATAGACAAACCAGTGTTACAAAGTGAACCTTATTACCCAGACCCTAAAGGTCTGTAACAAATTTCTATTATTACTGCTAACTTATGTACGCCATCTTTTGGGCATAGTCTCAGCTACTCCCAAATTGTCTTATTTTCCTCCTTGGCTATTTTTAACGTCAATTAGATCATCCTTTAAATTTCCTTTTCCATTACCAACATATATGGGCGGTTGGATTTTTGCCATGTGGAAATTCACGCGTCAGTCAGCCAGTGCCTGGCAACACATTAATTCCCAAGATGAGGTACGTTAATTTAAGAATTAGCCGTAACAGAAGTGGTGCCTTACCCTAATTTTGGTTTTCAACCTATTTCTCTGTAAATATCTTATTGAATACAATAATTTGCAGCAACTTCAGCTTACAATTGCTCTTGAAGGCTTGATAGTTGGGTTTCACATCGGATTTTTGGAAGTGATAGCATGGAGGGGAAAGGGTGGATGGAGAATTATTATAGTTTTATTAGCAGAAGATAAGATGTTTTTGATAAAATTTGTATCCAGAAGATACTTACATTATTGCGTACAGAATGGATATTCGCATCCATAAATATTTTTGTTGGGATCAATGAGGATTATTGTTTCCCATCTAGCTCAAAAATGTTCTGCATAATTATTTTATTAATCCAATAAAATGTCCGATCGAAGTTTTTCGAGTGCTAAGAATCAAAATGATTTTTCCATGCATTCCATGGTGTAAACTTCCTCAAGGAAGTAGGCAATTAAACATATTTTGCTCTCCATTTCGTTACTCAAGCATGTCACTGTAGCTTCCCACTATTCCTAGCGAGTTTACATAGTGGTTATGGAACTAGAGGTAAATTTAGTTGGTGAACGGAGAAGAATGAATTGAATGGAATGAATTATCTTTGCTGATAAGTTTTAAGTGAATGATGATTGAATAGTGATTAAAGTTAAAAAATAAGATATTGTAGGCGAGAAACTAAATGTGATCTCCGTTACTCAGATCTTTTGACCGTTAGATTTGTTACAATTAAATCCAACAATTTTTTAGTGTGTAAATGGCTTCGTGGTACACACTTATTTATAAATTGTTACATGTGCTGTGTATTTTTTCGGTCGCAGTTTACCATTATGTTTAACTAAATGCGTATCAATTCATAAGAAATGGAAGCACCTGTCGTTACTAAAGACTGATTAGTGCCGTAATTTCGCATCTTGCTGCTATGCTTGGCAAGCATAGCCTGTAATAATTTTTAATTATCAAAGAACTTAGGTAAAAAGCGATTGAAAAATTATGACTTTTTCCCTAGTATTTAAGAGACGGCGCCAAAAATTAGTGCGAAATGCAAATGTAGGGCCAAATGTAGGGCCAAGGCCAAAGATGCTGGCAAAACTTGTACCGATGTAGTGTTAGGTTGGGCTGACCTGGATGGTGCATATGATATTACCGAGAGACAGTGCCCGTGCGACCCCAAATATTTACCAGGGCAAAGTATATTTGAGCGCCCCAAATTTTTCTCATATTTTTGTCATATTTTTGTCATATTTCTCTCACATTTTCCTCCTATTTTTCTCATATGGTTCATATATTTTATGCAAATACTTTTTCCGAGGCGTAAAAAGCTGTAGTTTTAAAATCGTCCAAGAACTAATAATTCAATTTTTTAACTAGCACAGTTAGAGAAATCAAAATGTAGGTCTTTTACATTTAAAATTCAGATGCACACGGGACCAATTTGGCAATGCTTATTTTACTGGTGAAAAATAAGCATTGCCATTTTTTGCCTACCAGATTTCGCTAATTTGAGCCTAATACTTTCATTTTAAATTGCTTCCTGGCCAAAACATGTGGCTTCTTAAATTTTGGAACTTTTCCAATTTGAAAATTTCGAAAAATGTTGATTGGTTACTTGACTCTGGTATTGGAAATCCGTCCGCAATATTTTTTGGAAATTTAAAAATTCACCGGAGTTTGCTTTTAGAGATTTCATAAACTTACAAAAAAATCTTTAATTTAAAATTTCGTCAAAGTTGAATTTTCATTAATAAAAAAATTCGATTCCTTCTATAGAAACATGTTTTCGAACTTTTTAACACGCAGTAAAATTCGAATAGTTCAAGATTTTTGAAAGCCCCGAGGTTTTGCCTGGAAAACCTTTTAAAATTCGCACCTCGATAAGATAAAATTCATCCAATGCAAATATGAATTTTACATTTTAAAAATTCTCATTGTGACTAATTGTGAGTGGGAAAAAGAATTTGAATTTTCGCACACGTGCTTTCGCAGAAAGGTGTCGAAAGTATTTCTATATTAAACTCGAAGGCAAATTTCGAAAAGAACCGGGGCTTTTCTAAAACCCACTACTCCAGGGCTAATAAATTTAATTTATTCAAGAGTCTAGAATTTGAGAACACCTCCTAATGTTAATGGTATCAAAAAGTCACACATGAAAATGTTCACAATTCCATGCTGAGTCCGAACATTTAATTATCACTGATTAATATTAAAATAATAGTTTAAAGAAGTTTATTTCAATTTGCCTCAAAACGTACAAAAATCCCACAAATGCAAAATCTGGAATAAGCTATGGAGGTATGTATTCAGAGATTTGATAACAAGAACCACATAAATCTAAGCCACAAAAACCAGTGATGGCTTACTCAATGGCAACTGAAAAATATCACTTATTGCTGAAGAGAATATTCAAAAGATGAATTTTACATCCGCCAGGTCCAAAAATTTATTTATTACGCTTATAAATTGCTAAGAAAATACTAATAAATTACTTAGCATCATATCATATAATTGCTGGCGCCCCTCGCGGCCCCGGGCAACCGCCCGGCTTGCCCGCCCCTCTCACGGGCCCTGCGGCGAGATACATGAAACTATCATAAAACAAAATCGAAATGCAACATGTCAAAAATGTGGTTCGGCAGCTAGTTATACTCTTTTGCCAATTTTATCACAGCTTCAATTAGTGTAGACAGGGGAATCAAATATATCTCCTCAAGGTGCTTCCCCAGGATTTGGCTGCCAAGGTCTACGAGTATTTAGTGCCTGAAGACGGATACTGATGTCAAAACATCATTTTACATGCTGAAAAGTTTATGGCCATGTCTCATGAAACTAAAACATACAAAGAGCTCCATGAACCCTTTCTGGGCCTCGGTGTTATGCAGAAAGGTCTCAAATAATCTGAATTATTTTTCCAAACCACTAAATGATTTTCATCAAGACATTACCAATTATCCCAATGTACCAAAAATCTACAACGTAATAAATTATTGATGAACACCTATCATACGATTCGTATGATATTCGATACATCGTATGATACGATGTATCGACCCCTTTACGAACTATCATCTATTCCTGGATACAGGTCCGTATATTTCAAAATTCACCCGTAACATAAGTGGTGCCGAAAAAATCGTGTCTAACCTACACGTCCTTCCCTCCATGGGTAAATTCCGAGAATAATCCTATGCAGCATCTTGAGCTTACATTCGCTCTTTAAGTTTGCATGTTGGGTAGAATTCCAAGTGAGGTTTACCTGAGAATATACGTAGTAGCATTCAACCTAGTGTCGGGTCAACGCGTCCATAAGAAACTCAGGAAACAAACAAAATCAACACTACTACCGGACTGAATAATAACCAAAGTGTTTTACTTTCTTAGAACATCCAACATCATCCGTACGGTATCGACCAAAGGGAACCTTATTAAATTGCATCATAGAGGTCCCAACACATCTGTCAATGCACAAATTACTGGAAAAATCATATATAGAACCTTGAGCTTACAATTTACATACAGCTGGAGGTTTAATTGTTGGGTTTCATAGCGTGAAATTGACACTTAATTTTGTCGTGTAAAGAGATTTCTCTGTCACCAAAATAACTATCTTGGTTTGGAAGCCAAGAATCATGAGAATAAAACAAGACAGCATCGAAAAAAAGAACTCTCTCCATCCATCCGAGAATCAGGAAAGAAGAAGAAAGGTAGGTTCGGTTTAGCATGTAATCTAGTTTTTAGATAGGGTAAATTAAAAGAAGTCTATTGGAACGAAGTGAATAAATGAACCTAAAATTATCAAGCAAAATAGACAACTTGGTTGCAGAAAACATTATTATATCACCAAAATAATGTAACACAAGTGGTTCCTCTTCGGTTTAGTGTTTCTAGCGGAAGGGGGGTAAAGTCCCACTACTACCCCCACTTTTCATCACATAATTCAGTCTTCAAAAAAAATCATAAAAATCGTAATTGCTCTCCAAAAGTTGAACATTTTACCAAACACTTTGAAAGTTCTCCCGTGATGCCAGTAATAGGAAAATTAATTTTTTTAACCTCCTGCAAAAACTTTGCCCGACTACAGTACGAGCATAAAGTTCTTTGGACACCTTTGGACACGGATTTGGATTATTTTTCAACGCACTAGTGTTTAATTTAAAATTCGAAATTGCTTCAAATCAAATCCGGATGATCATCCTGACCCGGAATTTCAACCCCAGGAGGCGATTTCTGCACCCCAGTCCAAATTTTTCCGCAAGAAATTGACGAGTGGTAAAACTTTTCGATCACACTGTATCTGGTAAATAAGAAATCGGAGATTTTCAGGTCTGAATAAATTTTTTTACATTTGCTAACCCAACGGAAGCAGGAATGGGACTTAAAAAATTAATTACCATGGTAGTGCAGCACACTAAAAAATTGCTCACATGTTTTGTGATAATCACATCCTAAATGAAATACATACCGTTTTTGTAAGTGACTACTGTCAAGACGTTAGTCAAACACAAGCCTATACTGCATGTACATAAGGGGCGGTGCATGGAAATTGATCATACCAAAATCCACGATCTTCAAAATTTTATGAGTTTCACTACCACCAAATGGTAGGTCACTTAGGTCAAACCAGTACTTTAAAAGAAAGTCCGTTTATTTTTCTGGTAAAATTTAGCGGAACACGTTACCAATTTCCTCTAATCTTACATTTCATGTAAACAGGTAAAATCCGTTACCTCCCGGTAAGATGAAACAACGAAATAGAGTTGGAATCGGAGCCAACTCTACCACACAAAAGAAGAAGAAAGCCGACACCACAGCAACGATCCGGGACCCCAAGACCTCATCCCCGAGATTCAGTCTCTTCGTAGGATACGTGGGTGTTTTATTATTAATTTTCAAAAGGTATGTTCCGCACTGTTTCTCGCCAAAATTTTGATGAAAGAACAAACTTCAAATACATTTAGGAGGCTGTGATTTTTTTCAGTTCTGTAGGTTAACATTAACACTAGCAATAACCCATTAAAATTTACCTCGAAAATATGCCAAAATTTACGACTTCATATCACTATCATCCGAAAACCATTTTCCCCTGATGTCTTTCTTTAAGTTTCGAAACGAATTATAATCACTAAGGGTCAAGTCTGAACTGCACGGGGTGTGGTTTGTGCAGGTAAAGCGATTTTCGTCTGCACTATCCCTCGCAAAAAGCCAGGTATGAGGAGGAGCGTTGTCGTCTAAAAAAAGGCCAACTCTATATTTTGACCCCACGTTTCTTTTCAACCGGAGGACGCAGCTCCTTCTGGGTACCTGCATACGCGGCCCCATTTATTGTAGTATTTCCAGCAATAAATTTTATAAGGAGGGGACCTTTGATATCCTTGAAAATGGTCATCATCAATATTTTGTCAGATTTTTGCACATTTCAATTCTCGGGCGGTGGCAACCCCTCCTGCTTCCATTGAGGGAATTATTATTTGGTCACCGGGTCATAATAGTAAACTCAGGTACCATATTTAGCTAATAAAATATTGAGCAGGTTCAAGTCTTCATTTAATAGGTTAAAATTTGCATTGCAAAAGTCGACTCGATCATGTTTTTGAGATGCCGAAAGCAATTTTGGTACCCAACGGACGGAAACCATTTTCATACCTAAGTCTTCAGTTAACATGGAACAAATTGCTGGTTTTGGAACACCCATCTCATCTGCTATATAGGACAGTTTCAATCGCGGATCTCTCATTATTGGTTCCTCTAGTTTCCGGAGCCTTTCTGTGGAAGAAGCGGATTTTGAGCGTCCTTGCGACTTTTTGCCCGAGACCTCGTTTCGCCATCATTAAAAATTATTGACCCAATTGAATTTGTGTTTTGTGTTGGGCAGTTTTCATTGTACATTTTAAGCATTTAACCATAAATCTGCGACACGTATTGCCCATCCAGCATTAAAAATTAAATCACACTACGATATTTAATTTGCAAATCTAGCATTTTTTCCGTCGAGGTAAAGTTTGCCGATTTATTGCTAGTGTTTATGTTAACCCACAGAGTTGAAAAAAATCACAGCCTCCTAAATGTATTTGAAGTTAGTTATTTCATCACGATTTTGGTCAGAAACAGTGCGGAACATACCTTTTGAAAATTAATAATAAAACACCTACGTATCTTGAGTTAATTTGGATAAGTAGGGTAGATAGTTCGTTGATATAGTTCGTTGTATGAATGAGTGCAATGAGAGAATAAAGTAGAAATAGATAAACTGTTGGGGTGACTTATTGTGCATCAGAAGAGAAGTCTCTCCCTCCCTTCCCACATCAGGGAGGAATAGAGGACACACAAAAACCCCGCAACAAAAAACAGGAGAGTTTTGAGTTTGGAAATTGTTGAAAAGCTTTTTTGGGGTGACATTCATTAAATCCGGTCTAGTATCACGTCTGGGTGTTATTCATTGTAGACTACGTGATGATTTTGGCAACATGGCAAAACTGATTTTCCTGCTGTTTTATCCCATAAATATGTTTGACCATGAGAAGATTAATCATATCGTGGCGAATAAGTAATATCGAAAAAAGCTCATCTAATCGCATATTTTAGTGCGAAATTGTCTGCGGCCCAACTTGGCATTTATGTATCCTACGTACAACAAACAAAACGTTCAAGTATTTGAAGCACTTATCAAGACCCAAACAGCATCTCTACTCGTAAATGAATCCCATGAAAAAAACTCGGAACTTATGCCTTTATTAAGGTAATTATGGGTCGCAACGATTACCAGTAAAGCAACTTAACAAGTACAGGTTTTGACAGAAATTTAGACAGATACGCAGCTTTTTAATTCGGTAAGCATAATTCAGGAAATTATTATTATTGTCAATATGTACGCATATTTTCATTGGAGGACCGTCCGCAAAATTTAATACGATTAATAGGATTCACTTTATGTTGTTTCTCGAGTCGGTTTCAAACAGTAGTGGGACAAGCTTGAGTGTGAATAACATTCACATTATCTTAACCATGAGATTGGTAAAGAAACGTGACCATCTACTTAAGTTTGCGATGTTTGCAGTTGCAAAAGTTAATACTAACCACGACAACTCATCGTTTACCAAGTTTACACATCATAGCGTGTCTCATGTTTGTAATCTGCAGACCGGGCTAAAACTCTTCATACGACTCTTCTTGACTGTACATTAAGACGGAAGTGTGTTATTACACATTTTTGTCACGCTTAACGTTGGTACATACACATTTTTTGCGACATAGTTCACATACATGTAATTTCACCTATTAATTATTTGCAAAATTATGACACCGGTCCGACCCTCGTAGCGTTAAAATTGACCGAGTTACAATTTAAGATGCCTGCAAGGATCAAATTCTAGGCCAAAAATTTGTCTAATTCTGGGAAAAAATTATTATTCCAGTTTATGCTGGCAGCTTTTCATGTATCATCAATATCCACAATTTTCCAGCTTCATAATTTAAAAATTTGCCATGGACTAAAAATAAATAATAGGTTTGATCCGGTCATTCTAGATTCGCTTCAGAAAGACTGAAAAGCCGACCTTTAGTTTCTGATTATTGTCACACTTCAGGACACTACCTTGGTCCGAAGTCGCCCGCCATTATTAGGGGTATTCACGCCTCAATAATTAAATTACCAAATTCGCTTTCTGGACTCATCCTCAGTTTTTGAAATACTCATAGTTTTCAATTGAAGAATTGAAAACTTTTAAGAACGACAAGATTGTCGTTCTTTAAAGTCATTTTGACATCTATAGTTCATTTTGTAGTTAATTCAGAGAAGAAAAAATACCGAAATTTCATCTCTTAATCGGGACAAGACATATTTACCACATATTCCTGTCTTTAGTGCGACGCCCTAATTTCAAACGTCCTTGTCTGATTGATTCCTTAAGAGAGGTACGCAATTTAATTTCCTCTCATCACACATTTTCCCAGTCACATATACCAATGTGAATGGGTTGGTAATTATGCATGAATGATAAATAAGACAGCAGCAACGCTATTCTGAGGATTTACTGCGGAGAGGAAATACGGCGAAAGAAGAGGGTTATCCGTTGTAGTCGTTATTGCCCCGAGCAAATAGAGGTAACAATATCCTATGAATGCCGTAATAGAGAAACCCTATACCAGTGTCACTCGTCATCAGACAAGATTTTAAATAGATGTGGCTCGCAAGCTAACTCTTCTTAGCAAAACTGCAAGACAATTAACAAGCTAACTTCCGTCACTCTGTAAAATATATTCAGTAATAACGATTGATAAACCAGGAAGCAGGCCACCATTTGTGTCACCACAGAAATCAAATTGCGAAGAGGTAAGATTGCACCATTAAACTCACTACGCTGAAAGTGAAATCTCCAAAGCAGAATTAGGAACCCCTTAACTGGGTTGAATATTCAGAACATCATATTTTTCTCGAAATTACTAGCCTGTTGATTTTATTTGAGCTGAACAGCCCTGTTTTAACCGCTTCTCCCCTTTTAGTCCTGGTTCTCATTTATCAACAATTCTATTTGTACAGACATATGTAATTGTGTCCCGTCGAAAGATTTAGAAGCAAACGCCATTTTGCTCATTATTAATCAATTAACTGCGTTGCAACCACACCCTTTGCTTGATTTCTTACCGTTCCCAGCGACCCCCGTAACTTTTCTAGAATAGCCAGTGTATATATTTCAATGGCGGACGTATTAAAAGATTTTCAGTGTCCCGTAACCGAGTATAACATGGGCCAAGGAGGATGAACCTTAAATAGGCCTAGGTAAAATATCGAATTCGGCACAACTGCGAAATATTAATCCAAAGCATTTCAGAAACTTTCATTTACGAACCTTGTATCCCCAAGCTGGCAGCCCATATATGGTTATTCGGATTAAATTTAGAAGCTCCACGGCAGCGTCAAAGTCTCTGATTATCTGTAGGATGCTCATGTTCGGTCACGTGCGATATTTTAGGAACGGGTGCGTTTACAAGTCATCCGAACATATTGGCGGATATACTTTAACGCTGTCCATATCGGGATATGCTCTATGTAGATATTATAGAATATGCGCGTCTACATTACATTAGTCTACCTTAATTACCTATTTATAAACAGCGTCAGTGCCCAAACTTGCCTGGCCCGGCCCTGGGAACTTTTCCTGGCCCGGCCCCATTTAATAATTTACTATGAGTTTATGCATAACATTCTAATTCTAAACTTGTGTGCTAAATCAGATCAATATGATGATAAGCTTATTAATGACGTCCAAATTAGTAAAGGTATGACTTTATTAAAGAATATTTACTACTTCGACCACTCTATCTCGTACTTCAAGGTTATACAATCTTAATTTTGCGACATTTTTGGGAGGCGAAATCATTAATCACCTCATCGAAGTCAATATCATCTGCAACCTCTCTTCCAATAGAAATTAACGCAAGGGCGTTAAGCCTCTCCTGACCCATTGTCGACCTTAGGTAATTCTTGACTATTTTCATCTTCGAAAACGACCTCTCATTTGACGCAACAGAGACGGGCAGAGTCAGAAATATCCTAAGTGCTGTCTCGCAGTTTGGGTAGGCAGACGCTAAGCCATTGGCGTAAAGAATGTTAAGGACATCCATGGGTCCCAATTGAGCAAGGTCTCTGCCAGTTTCGTTAAATGCAGATATGGTGGTCTCCAGACTCTGAACTTCATTTAAAAATGTAGGACCGGAAAAATCGGAAGGATATTCATGACACAAATCCTGCATGCATTTTTGTTTCTCTTGAATTTCCATCTCTTTAAGGTTGCGACCCTACAAAAATTCAAAAGTCTCCGTGCACTTCTTAAAGGCGTCGAATCTGCGGGAGATTTCGGAAATGAGCTTCTCCATTAATTTGTCAAAAAAATCGGCTTCAAATCGTTCATAGTTGGTTTGCTTTTGCGCAACCAGAGCATCCGAACGGTCCATATAACGTGGATTTATCCCTCTTCCCCGACGAATATTTTCAAATCCACTTGACATCTCTATTCCCATGTTTTCGGCAATTTGTTGCGACAAGACTTCGGATGACTGAAATCCGGTTTCCTTGAAATTCTCCAACCAAGTTTTGAGGACATTTAATTTCTTCTTGGCTATACTCACATCAATTGTTTTATCTTGCAGGTTGAGATTACAGATGTTTATTTGGAACAAAATCTGGTTCCAAATAGTGATTCCAAGTAAAAATTTATAGTTTAGCATGTCCCGCAATCTGCTAAGGGCATTGGCATTCACATCCGAAGTGAAAGACTCTGAGGTTGAAATTTCGGTAAGGGCGTCAACGATTTCTGGGTACTGGTCATATAATGCAGAGACGGCGGCGGTTTTTGATGACCATCTTGTGTTACTTTGATATTTCAGGGTTAGCTTGACTTTGGATTGAAGAACATCCCATCTTGATGTTGATCCGGAAAAAAATAAGTAAATATTTTGGACGTCGCCAAGAATCAGCTTTGCGGGAGGAACTTTCTCCGCTGCATTAACCCCCACCAAGTTCAGGCTATGTGCCGCACATGGTAAAAATTTTGCCTTGTCATTTATTTCCAAAATTCTTGCTTGGACTCCAGAATAGATGCCCGCCATGTTTGCTCCATTGTCGTAGCCTTGTCCTCTGCAATCCATCAAGTCCAATCCATCCATTTCCAGCTTCTCCTGGATGACTTTAGAGAGTCCAAGCCCGGTTTTATTGGTCGTAGTGATAAAGTCTATAAAACTTTCAACAACTCGGCAAATCATTTCTTTGCATTCCACTGTGCGAATAACTTGAGAAATTTGATCTTGTCGAGAGGAATCCGGAGTGCTGTCGAATAAAATTGAAAAATATTTTCGTTCCTTAATGTCATTGACAAGTTTTGTTCGAATTCTTTGGCCACAGAGCAAAATAAATTCATTTTGGGAGATGGCACTAAGGAGGGGAGCTTAAGAGGTTGATAATAACAGATATTGGTGCCCTTTGGATATGTGGTAGGGACCCATGAGTGTACTAAAACCCTGAAGTAGTTTGACTCCATGGCCACATTTGCGCCCGCCACACCCACTCAAAAATGTCCAAAAAACGCTTTCACCCCAGTTTCCACTCACTCAAATCCACGCCAAAAATCCAATTTTACTCGGATTTTGAAATTTCTTTCACCATTATACTCCCAGATAGTTTCTTTCTTCAATCCAATATCAAACTCAATTTTTTCGAAATTTTTAGTATTTTTAAAATTTAAAATTCTGAATGAGCATTGTTGTAGTCATCAACAAAACAAATTATGTTTGCGAAATAATCATCAATAAAATTGAGTTTGATATTGGATTGAAGAAAGCAACTATCTGGGAGTATAATGGTGAAAGAAATTTCAAAATCCGAGTAAAATTGGATTTTTGGCGTGGATTTGAGTGAGTGAAAACTGGGGTGAAAGCGTTTTTTGGACATTTTTGAGTGGGTGTGGCGGGCGCAAATGTGGCCATGGAGTCAAACTACTTCAGGGTTTTAGTACACTCATGGGTCCCTACCACATATCCAAAGGGCACCAAGATCTGTTATTATCAACCTCGCAAGCTCCCCTCCTAAGATAACTTGGGCTGTTTTTTTGTAAGTGATCGACGTGGGCGGCCAAGGGGGCATAATACTTCGAAAGCAGCTTGATGAGGTTCAGAAAAGTTCCACAATTTGGATCGGTAATTTTTTGACTTCCACCTTGGAAGGCCAAATTATTCTTGGCTAAAAAAATATTAGGATCAATTATTAGGACGTAAAATATAATGATTGAGGGATACCCACCTAAGAATAGTACGGCGTCTACTATTCCACGCAAAACCAATCTCCAATGATTGATGTTTTCATCATAGGTTTTCACACAAGTGCCTGTTAGCGATGTGGGATCCTTGACATTTTTTAGGAAACATTTCCATGTCCGCGTCGCGTCGAAATGGCTAAGGCTGTCCTCGTGGTCTTCAACTCCCCGCTTCGCGTGTTTGAAATCCTGGAAACCGATATTTCCAACCCCCCAATTACTCCATGGTGATCTGTTTCCAGATTTGGAGGAGAAAAAGCAACATGGAAGACAAAATGCGCTATTAGAAATCTTGCTGAATCTCAGCAAATCACGAAAATATGATTCGCCATTCTTCTTTGATCCAGTAAAATATCTTCCCGAAAATTTGTGACCGTTAACTGGGACGAAAGTAAAGGTAGACTCAAAATTTGGCACTGACTACAAGATTCTGTTCCGATTTTCCTCGTTCAGGATTTGGGGCCAACTATTCGGATCAAACAATGAAATTGCAGCGTCGTCATCAGCATCCATTTCGACTTCGGAGGTCGCCAGAAATTCTTTATTTTCAATATTTTCATTAGGAATTTTAACGGGTAGAGAAGACGTTTCCAAATCAATCTACATTAAATACATTTGAACAGTATTATTTATTGGTCAGCTTTGATGCCAAATTAATTTTGCTCAATAAAAAATGAGCTTGGCATAATTTTTTTAAAGTTCAGAACCTGAGCAGACACGATTGCTTCCTGATTACGTGAACCATCCGAACGTACATCGTCTACAGAAATTTGCAATGATGTTGAAGTTGTTGCCGGCGAATCCGTCTGCTTAATAATTTCATTAATTTTCAATTTAGCGATTCTAATTTTAATGAATTTTACCACAATATTTACAATAAATAATCGTTCAGAAAGTGTCACAACTTACCACTGAGATATCCGAATGAGGCTGTGTAGGTGACTTTTAAAAACCGCTCGGCCTGCTTCCTTAATTTTTTATCCTTATCTTCTATTTCTTTCTGTTTCTTACGTTTTTGAGCTCCGGAGGGTTCTTTCGACACATCACTAATCGGTTTCTGGTTATCCAGTTTATGTTTCCTCGTCATTGCGGGATAGTAGTACCGATAGAATTTGTGAAATTTAATTGTAACAAATTTAAGCTTGGATTTTGATGGTGAAAAGAAACCTGGCAATAAATTCCCGCAATAAGTTTGTCGGATTGGGAAAGTTGAGAAGCGTCTCAAAAAAATTTTGGTTATACTGTGCAGAGTAAATGAAAAGATGGAAAATGAGAACATGTGCGATTGTTAACATACAAACTTCTAACTACTTTTTTGCACAAATTACTTAGGCTTCCTAAGTAGAAAGCACACACAATTTTTTCAGGTGTTTGCTTAGTGTGTTAACTATCGATGCGCACTTAGGATAGGTATATTAGTGTCAATGTTTAGGTTTTATGTTTGGTGTTGGTTACTGAAAAACTATTTTTATTCATTTTAAAATCAACTGCAGTCTGAATATTTTCTAATTCTTTCAGCTAAAAAATGCATGCATACATAATTATCCATTGTTGCCACTCGTGTAAAAATGAAATAGCCTACATAATAGGCCACAATATGCCTGAACAGTGAAGGATGGCCTCAGGCCTCTGCCTGTTTTAGGATTTTGAGGTCGACCTCAGTAAGACATGAGGTCGACTATTATTTTGAAAATGAAAATCTTTAAAACTAATCGTTAACCAAAGGCTTCGGTAAGGTCAAGGCCGATCGCGCCGTGGCTTTAGGTTCACGATCTGAGGTTTGGACAGAAATTATGAGGCCTTGAAATCAGTGCTCTTAACTAGCAGGGCCAAGAGAGCTTTTGGTGTGCTGGACTCGGCTCGATAATAACCGAGTCGAGCTGAATTATCTCGAACCGGACTAAAGTATTTGCTTGGCTCGAGCTCCAAAGTTAACTAGCTGGGCCGAGCCAGCTCGAGTTTTCCTGTAGTAGTATGGAAGTGGTATGAAACATATACAAGACACGAAAAATTTCAAATGAAACAGAATGTATCGATAGATGTATATTTTGCAAAACATTTTACATGATCTAGTGCACAAATTGACGCAATTGTTATTTAACCATTTTGATACTGATATGCGCATAAATTTATATTTTGTGTTCTCAGTTATTGTTTATTTTAGGTTCAACATTAGCACGCTACGCCACTGCTCAAAATCATCTAAACACTTAAATAATCGCCTGTGCAATTTTTTTGATGGACACCAGGGCCCGGCCCCCTTCGGGGCCCGGCCCTGGGGAAAACCCCCACCTGGCAGCCCCTCGTAAGGGCCCTGAACAGCGTCATCTGTTGGCGAACACGAAAATGCTCTCCGACATGAATAATCTTTCACCTCAAAGGAGAAGATCAGAAATAGAGTTGGCCCGGAAGCCAACACTAAACCATAAAAGAAAGAAAATGAGCCCACAACGACGTTCGGAGAGAGATTCAGAGCTGCAACATCTCATCTCTCCAGATCCACAAATCTTCGTAGTGTAGATTAGTTTTAGTTAATCCTAAGTTAAGTTAGATTAAGCAACTCTTGAATGAATGTGTGAGTAAATGTGAATATAATAGTAATTAAACGAAATACGATAGCTGTTAAAGTGAGTATAAACATCAACTCGGGTGAAATAAGGAACCGGGACCTTATTTCACCCGCAAAAGAAGATGGTGCCGATCCCTTTAAGTTTCACGCGGGGAGGGTGGTCTTCACACTGCCCCCAATAGCTTTATATTCAGTCTAATCCCAATTAAGAACCTTGGAAAAATTAAACAAAAGTGCTCTCCCAAATATTTTAACCATTTTTGCTAAATTTTATCGTACATTATCTCAAATTTATGGCTTAGTTTTCCCATCTCAGTCTATATTTTTTATGTTTCAAGAGTTACAGGATTCCGCAAGTTACAAATTTGCGTAGAACCCGAATTCGGAGAGAGAAAGGCATAGAGAAGTTGTTGTCCTGGCTTTAGCCGGGAGTAATGCAGTAGAGTCTACATTTTGTCTTGGAAGAGAAGCCGAATTAAAGATTTTTGCAAAACTGTGCCGTTGTGACTAACAATGGAGGTCTCCCAACGTATGCTCACAGATTTGGACCAAACTAGTGCCAATCGATCACAAATATAATTAGTATGAAATTTGCAAATGGAACTATCTGCCAATACGCAGGTTTGACGGAGATATTTGCATTCAAAGCAGAAAAATGCGCAGGAAATTTGGAAAATGAAAAATATGCCAGCCTTTTGGTGCGTTTTCTCCTCTTTTTATGCAAATATCTCCGCCAAACCTGCGCGTTGGCAGATAGTTCCATTTGCAAATTTCATACAAATTATATTTGTGATCGATTGACACTAATTTCGTCCAAATCTGTGAGCATACGTTGGGAGACCTCCATTGTAAGTATATACACTGTAGTCACAACATTTAAAACTGTAGATAAAAGAAAAATACGGTAAAAAAAATATCCAGCAAATTTTCGGTATTGTTTAACAGACAATTATATGCACGTATGCTTGAATTTTATGATATGGTCTGTTTTATTTTTGATAAAATTAGGCCAATTTTAGGATAGCCGGTGGCAATAATTTATTTCAAGCTCTTGTAAAATGTCCGCATATTGTTTAAATATGCATGATTATGGTTTGCATGTACTAATTGGACCCTTTTTTATAAGAAATGTGTACAAAAAGGGTCTAATTTTAACTTATGTACATAGTTTTCTGCTACCTGCCCAGAAGATGGGGAAATTTGCGTAAAGAAACATTCAAAAAGTTTTTCAATCTAAACTTAATTTTGATCTAACTGGAATGATTCAAATGCCTCGTCGTTACTTAGGGAGCATTTCCTCCAAGCAAATAAAAAATGCGACAAATTTGCAAATCGCAAATAAACACTACTATCTGACTGTAATAATAACCAAAGCATTTTACTTTGTTAGAGCAGTAGGCAGTTCTAGTTTTAAATCATTTTCTCGATCATGACCATATAAGCCGTGAGTAGGAATGGTGAGGTGTAAAGAGTGGCCATCTTCACAACAGTCGCGTACTCCCTATGCTTGGCATGATGGAGAGGTTTAAAAATAGAAATAAGCCCGGGAAACCTGTTCTTCACCTTTGAACGATACGATTCTAGGACTAAGAAATAATTCGTGCAGGGTGTGTTCTATTTTACCCCATGCGGATAGTGTCAAACTTTAGGTGGATAATTAGAGATTAAATATTGGTGTAAAGCGGTAACAAGGGTCATGTGCTATTTTGAGCACAGAAATCGGCTTTTATTATCTTCTTACTGCGAACAGAAGGAATCACTTCACAGCATGAATTACAAAATCATTTGTGCAGTGTTAATAGCATTTTCTTGTGGGTGGTTAATTACTGGGTACCCACAAGTAACACCTAAAATCTCAATAGTGCAAAGTGAAAATAGGGTCAAAGCCTGCGCTTTCCGGATTTACGTATGAATTTAATGGACATCTTATTGATGGGACAACGTTGCAAAACTAATTTTCCTGCTGCTAAATATATCCCATAAATAGAAGATTATTCATATCGTGACGAACTATTAAAATCTAAAAATAGCTCACGTAATCTCCTATTTCGAGCAAAAGATTCAACGGCCAAACTTGCCCTGAACACAACAAACAAAACCGTCAAGTATTTGTAGCCCTTACCATGAAGCAAACCGCATCACAGGCACATCTCTATTCGCACATGAATCATACGAAAGAACCTTGGAACTTATGTCATCTTTCATTAAGGCAATAGTGGGTCGCGACGATGGCCAGGAAATCAATTCAACAACTACAAGTTTTGACGGAAATTGGGTCAGTCACAAAGATTTTTAATTCAGTAAGCATAATTCAGGAGCCATTGTAAATAATTATTGTCGCCAACATACGTGTAATAATTGGGGGACCCTCCATTAAATTTAATGCGATTAATAGGATTCACGTTCTCGAGTCGATTTCAAACAGTGGTGGGACAAGCTTGAGTGATAACGATATTCACATTATCCTTACCATTACAACGGTTAAGAAACGTGGCCAACTACATCAGTTTGCTATGTTTACAGTGGCAAAAGTTAATACTAACCACGACATCTTATGGCATTAAATTGTATGAAAGAAATTGCATATTTAAAATTAACTGACTGGCAGAGAAAGAAGGTTTATTTGGTTTTTATGTATTGGACGAGGAAAAAAATCCCTGACCACCGAGGATCATATTGCAGATCAAGACATGGGAAAAAAAGACTTATTAGTTTGGGAAGTCTTCAGTTAAGCCAAACATTAGGCTAGTTTAGTGTATCTATAAGCAGAATGAAAGTGAATATAGTGCTTTTAAGATTAACTAAATACTGGCGAGAGTTTTTTCAATACCCTTGGTGCCCTTAAAGGAACATCCTACGCAACCACAAATGGGAAGAAGAATCATGTACAAACCCGCAACACAAGATGGTGGGCAGCTGCATCTTTTCACCTTTAAAATCCGAAATTCCGACTTTATCCAAATCTTCTTTTCCACTCAAAGTGTATCCAACTCTTAGGAAAATTATTCCAAATTCTAGGGATTTCATCTCTGGTGTCTCACGTCTCTTTCTCTCGGTGTAATTGGCTTACCAATTTTGGTCGATATACTTTATATTTTGCCTCCCACTCGTTCAGTACGTCGTTGCGCCAACCTTCTTTTTCTAACACATTATTTTTATTGGAACTAAATTTCCCTGTTCTGGCAGCATCTCCATTGTCCGTAATAGGTTTTATCCGTCAGAAATTCGATGAAGATCGACGACATTCTATCCCGAGGAAAGCTATACAGGCAAACGCCTTCTTGGTCATTATTAGCCAATTGACTGCGTTACAACCCAACCCCTTGCTTGAGTTTTTGCCATTTTCAGTGACCCCTGTAACTTTTCTGGAATTACTTACCCGTGTATATGTATTTGTAGACTTTCAGCGACATGGGTGTTACTCAGGGTTGGTACCTAGCTAAATTCATCCGGAGTTTTATTTCGATCCCGGTTTCGATCTATTTGGAAATTGACAATATTAACTTCTTACACCGAAGTTATTCATCGCAATTGTTCTTTCTTTAAAAAAATTCCCCTAATTTTCTGTCCACCTATCTGTCCAAAAGTTTTAAATTTGCATCAAAGTAATAGAAACAAAAAAAGTGGGAGTGGTTTGCTTCTTCTAGTTTTGCATGCATTAACTTATTGACGTGAACATTCATAAATCATGGCTCAAATTTCAACGCGATCATTATCATGTTATAATTTTCCTTCCTCAACACGTTCAAAATCGGTTTTTTATTTTTAACTTTTTACAACAATTTCATGACTCACATTTCCTCCTCCTATTCAGATATATTTAATGCCCTGAGTACAGTACGTGATTCTTATTTCAAATATCCCAAAATAATCTATATAACCTATCCCAAAATAACGTACCGTAAAACCTCTATTTATAGCCGGGGCTAAAATCCAAAACTGAGGGTCACGGACCCGGCTAAAATTAGAGACCGGCTATAATTAGGGAGCCGGCTAAATTTTGTTGCTCCAAAAATTTTAGATGTTACAAAATCAAATATAATTCATGTTGACTCAATTTGAGTTTTCTAATTTAGCAAGATAAGCCATAAGTAACCCACTCACTTTTAATCTACATCTTGAAACGAAGTTTAGCAGGTTTTTTAAATCGTCTGTCATGACTATATACATTATTAATCTGAAATTAATAGAAAAAAATTAGTAGTTCAACTTATTCGTTGATTGGCATAATGGCAACATTTTTCTTTAACGGACTATGAACAGGGACACAGCGGACAAGACAGGTCATAATTAGAGACCCGGTCATAATTAGAGACCCGGCCATAATTGGGGACCCGGCTATAATTAGAGACCCGGCTAAAATTTCTAAATCTTGGTCTCTAGACCCGGCTATATTTGGAGACGGGCTATAATTAGAAGAGGGCTATAAATAGAGGTTTTACGGTATATTTTATCGCTATTTTTAGCTCGTTTTCACTCTACACTTTGTCCAATCTTACTTACAATGCTAGTCTTTTACGTGTACAACTCAGATCTTAATGGGACCAATTTCATTTTGTTCAGCACAAAAAATAAGCCTACCCGTATTTTTTCATTTTTCATAATGCGCTAATCCTGAGCGCAAGGCGCGAATTTTAAAACATTTTTCAGCCAAAACCTCGGTTTTTTAAAATTCCGTAAATTTTCGAATTTTAGCGCGAATCCAAAAATTCGAAAACATGTCTCCTCAGAATGACTTACCTGAGTTATGAAAAATCCAATTGCCTCGAAATTTGATTTTCAAAATTTTTTGCCAGTTTTTGAAATTTATTAAAATTATAAAGTCTTTCAAATTTTTAATTTTTCAAAAAATAATGCATGTGGATTTTTAAGAAGTCAAGTAAGTCATTCTGAAGAAACATGTTTTCGAATTTTTGGATTCGCACTAAAATTCGAAAATTTACGGAATTTTTAAAAACCGAGGTTTTGGCTGAAAAATGTTTTAAAATTCGCGCCTTGCGCTCAAATTAGCGCATTATGAAAAATGAAAAAATACGGGTAGGCTTATTTTTTGTGCTGAACAAAATGAAATTGGTCCCATTAAGATCTGAGGTGTACACGTAAAAGACTTGCATTGTTAGTCTTTTAGCATGACTATAATTTTAGATACCTATCGTCTATTCTTGGTCCTTTCTAATTTTAAATTGGTGCCTCGCCACTTTCGATACATGGACCATTGGCCGCCTATTGTCAAAAAATTCCTCGGAACAAGTAGTCTACGGCTACAATTAAATAGTTGCGCTGTTTAACAACTCCGAAATAGCGACCGTACGACCGTTGAGGAAACAAGGAAAACAAGGAAAATTATCCCAATTCTTACCCCGAACAAGATATATGTATGTAAATTGTCCCCATTTCCCGTACACGTGCTGCAGTGACCGACAATTGCAGGGTGCAGGTGGTAGGAGGAAAGAGGAACACAGTTGTGTCCTAAATCATGTTCATGAGCTACAATTCCGAACATTCTGTCTGTTTTCATAAATTCGGCAAATTCAAAAATTCGTCACTATGCATTGTTATAGAGCTAAATTGTTGAAAAATTTTCTCCGTTATCCCCGTCTTTGCACCATATGCAAACTGCTCCGTCGTTAAAACTGTACCCATCAGGGCCACCAAAATTTTCATGCACCCTTTTCGGGCCGCTACAATAATTAATCAGACCTTATGTGACCACTTCGAACCCTCCGTGGGCCTAACATGACCCCTTTTTAATACCAGACCCTGGGAAGGTATGGTCTTCACACTGCCACCCATAACTTTATCTTCAGTCTAATCCCAATTAAGAAACTTGAAAAAATTGAACAAAAGTGATCTCCCAAATATTTTAACAATTTGTGCTAAATTTTATCGTACATTATCTCAAATTTATCTGACAATTCTGTCACCAATTATCAGAAATGGGTGTGCATAAAGTTTCCCACCACCCTAATAAACATTTCACAGTGCTCTTCCTCGATCGAAAATTGGTTTAATATTCTGGTGCTTGCTCTACAAAATTCTCGCTCTCTCTTCCTCAACACATCCCTTCTGGATGCAAATTTTAGGACATCTTATGAAAAACCATTCTTAGTTCGGATTAGTTTTCCCATATTTCCTATATTTTTTATGTTTCAAGGGTTACAGGATTCCGCAAGTTACAAATTTGCGTAGAACCCGAATTGGGAAAGGGAAAGGCATAGAAAAATGTTGTCCTGGTTTTAGCCTGGGGTAATGTACTAGAAAGGTAGTTGAGTCTGTATTGTGTAGAAAAGCCGAATTAATGGGTTTTGCAAATTTGTAACTATGTACATACACTGTTCAGGAACATGCCCCTTTTCCAACATTGATCGACATTGATTGATCCAACTTAGGATGCATACACGAAATTCTCCTCATTGCAGAAATAGTGTCGGCATGGAGCCAACTCTACTGCGTAAAAAGAAGTAAATCGACACCAGAACAGAGGGTATACGGAGGCCAGCCACCCACCATAAGCCACCCACCAAAAGCCACTCAACAAAAGCGACACTAGGAAATAAGCCACCCCGGGAAAAAGCCACGCACCAAAAGCCACCTTCCATGAGCCACCGTAGGAAATAAGCCACTTCTAGAAAAAGCTACTCGATAATCATCATCTTTATTAATAAACCGGGGGTTGGACTACGTTTAGTCCTTGTGTTTTTAATTTCTCGGTATTAAAATTACTACCTCTTGGTTGGTATTAAAATTATCCCCGTCCGTAAAAATTTGATACCAATATATTAAAACTTTAATACCGACCTATTATTACTGCACGGTATTATCTACTTACCAATACCATTTTTAGTTGAGTTATATATGAACACCGCTTGGTATAATTTGCATACTAGATTTCTAAGAGTGGTGAAGGGTATACATATGTAAGTTGAAGATATTCAATGAGAATGGCCTCAGCAGAATTCAATATCAATTTAAAATTTAAAAAAACACCTTAAAATTTTTAAGGGATCGGAACGCTTATAACCCATTGCCCTAACCATTTTCACGTTCCTAAAATTTGTAATGTTAAATAGCTGATTAACAATCTTAATACAGTCTCTCGATTGTTTTTTTAAATCCTTTCGTTTTCTGTGACTGTTTGTACCAAAAATATATCACGAAATTATATACGGGTGTAACTTTCAGTGAATAATGGGATCTTAATAGGCCCCGCAAAGTTGTTCGAACTAGGTTTTATTTATCAATGAAGATGATAAGAGTAGCTTTTTCTAGAAGTGGCTTATTTCCTACGGTGGCTCATGGAAGGTGGCTTTTGGTGCGTGGCTTTTTCCCGGGGTGGCTTATTTCCTAGTGTCGCTTATGGGGAGTGGCTTTTGTTGAGTGGCTTATGGCGGGTGGCTTACGACCGCAAATCGAACAGAGATATTAACTTTATATATTAACCCGAATTATTAATCTGAACCGTCCCCTAATGCTAATTACTTTTAGGAATGTTGCCTATGAAATAGTCAATTAAGTAAATCTTCGTCCTTGGTCGTCATTTCAAAAATGACCAGGATCGACGATGAGAGATGATTCTCACTCCTGCGACGGGAGCCAGCTCATTGGGGCGCGTGAGCCCTGATGAGATGGTGAAGGGACCCATGGGGTCAGCCCTTCCCGAGGACTCTCACGCGAGTGTAAAGGCTGGACGGACACCATGGAGGGGCAGTGACCCACCTTGGTACTTTATTATTTCTAGAAACGTTGCTATAGTATAACCCCGACATTTTGTCTGTATTTCAATATTTGAAAAAAAACTCCGTCATATACCCAGCTGAAATGTTATAGCTCAAATGGTTGCAAAAGGCCTTGTTGGACGGGCATCGTGGAGGGGCAGTGACCCATCTCGGTAATTTATTATTTCTGGACACGTCCGTTATATGTAATTCCCGACATTCTGTCTGTGTTCAAACATTCGAAAAATTACAATTCCGCCATTTACCCAGCTGAAGTTCTCACTAACAACCTGGGTATATTTGTGAATGGATTTAGTGGGTAGAATTAATTCCGCAAAATTTACAAATTTGCAAAATTTTTAAATATTTCTTGCTAATGGACACAAATTATGATAAATCTATTATCTATCGCCCATAAGTTACTTCTCGAAATTTTGAACCATACTTCTCCAGCTTCAATTAAATGTGGACTCCGTTCCTCCGAAGATGCATAAATACCAAAGCCGGCTAACAACCAAAATTTATTTACCAAAATGAAAATGGGTTATACCATCGTACACAATAAAATGTTTCGAGAAGTGGATAGTTTTATTTTTTGAAAATTTCCTAATTTTCTTGGTGCCAAATTGGAGCAGTGTTTCCAGCGGGGTTGAGGGGGTGGAAAAATCCTTATACCACCCCTACGACCAGCTTTTAATTCGGTCAAATCAAATTGCAACAATTAAATCAAAATAAAATTGCTCTCTTTCAACTTCAAAATTCTTACATGCAACTTAAACGGTGTTAACTACACAATATTACCAACAATTGAAAACAATTTTGCCTTGCTATAAATCTGAACCTGATACGTAATTTAGGGCTCATTAGTTTTATCCAGATGAGAATGACTCGAAACTAAATCTTACGCAAATTGTGCAAAAAATTTTTCCCCATCTACAGCAGTATACACACAAACTGACAATGGAACCTTTTTTCAAGCTACACCAGGATTGACTAACGAGTTATGTCAAAAAATCAAGCCAAAAATCAGCACTCATATGGCGCCGATCGTTCAGTTGAATGACTCCTTTGAAGAAAAATATTGGGGGTCAAAGTACCCACGAGCGCCGTGGGTTTCGCCTCGTGGTGAAAAAGGAGAAAACTTAAAAAATTGAACTTTGCCGCCAATATTTTTCTTTACAGGGCCATTCAACGGAATGATAAGCGCCATATGATTCCTAATTTTTGGCTTGATTTTTTGATATAACTCGTTAAATAATCCTGGTGTAGCTTGAAAAAAGGTTCCATTGTGAGTGCACCTATCGTGCTGAGAATCAGAAATATTTTGTTCAACTTGATAGTGTTCTATATTACAATTAGAACTTCTTCTTTTCGTGCCTTGGAGAATGCACTTTTGCAAAATTTCAACACAAGGGGGCGGATTAACTAGCCCGGTCCAAATTAATTGTATTTCGAATAAAATTCCACAGTGGTAACGATTCTGGCACACATCAATTCAAAATACCAGATCATCAAGTAAGAACAAAGTTTTTCCAGTCTATAACCCCAAGGCAGTAGGGATGGTGCACATATCGAGTTTTGAAGGGAACATATAAAACTTATAGTTATAGAGGTCTATGATTTTAAAGTCCAACTATTTCCGTATTTTGTTCAGTCGACCACTAGACTTCAGTTTAGCTAGAAATCTGACAGAGAGCAACACTCCAGGAAAAAGTTCAAATCCGATCGTCCCGTTAATCTTCCTGAATTACGAACTCAAACCAAAGCCAAGCATTTAGTTCATTCAGTGTACCAACCTGTTCTGATCAACTCAGACATGGTAGTCTACTAATTTACGTGTTTCGTACCCTTAAGGGTTTTTCCAACCCAAGCCGGGTGCTCTAAGTAAGCCAAATTCCAGTTTACAATCAGGTCAGTCAAACGAATTACCAGTTTTATTAAATACTACCCCTTATTCTACATTTGATCCTTTTCTTGTGTCATTTTCTGCTCAGTGTTTCCCCTCTTTACACCAGCAGTGATACTCATCCTCACGAACGAGATCCTCATCATCTAGTCTGTTATTGTCTTCAAAGTCCGAAAAAACGGAATGCGTACATGCCCACAAAACAGATTTATGTACAAGGTAATATAAGAGCAAGAAAGAGTGAAAAAAAATATCGATTTATTGTCGTGGATAGAGATTTCTCTCTCCCCAAAATAACTCTCTTGGCTTGGAAGCCAAGGATCATCCAAATAAAACCCGACGACGACGAAAAAGTAGGGGCTCTCTCACCATCCGGGAACCAAGGAAGAAAGAAGATAAGTTAAGTTAGGTTAGGATTAGTTTGTAACCTAGTATGTAAATTAGGATAAGTTTTAGTGAGAGAGAACAAGAGGAAGCAAGTAGAGCGTCGGAGTAACCAGTCGGATAGTTAAGGCTTAGTTTGTAACCTACACTCTAAGAAATTTTGTCACCAGCGCGGTGGTCATATGTGACTCTACCGACAGGTGGCAGAAGACCACCGGAGGGTGGATGCCCATCACCAGCTTAGTGATGATCAATCACCGTGCGGTGGTGCAGTTGTCACCTTTCGGTGGTTGCAGCTGTCACCTTTCCGGTAGAGTCACATATGACCACCGCGCGGTGATAGTTATCACCAGGTTTCTTAGAGTGTAGCTTTTAGATAAGTTAGATAAAAAGTAGCCCATTCCGTGAACAAAGTGAATAAATATAAGTTATTCAAGCAAAATTGGACAATCCATTGTTACAAAGTGAACATTATTAACCACTCTCCCTCTAAAAGGGAGATTTACTGTAACATTATCAAGCAAATTTTATCTCGCTCCAATGCATCACCGCACACTGAAATTTCAACAGTATACTTACCATTACAATTGTAAGCGTACAATTTTACTTTATACTAGCTAAAATTTTCTAATTCTCGAAATACAGTAGCCAATCTTAAGATTTAGCCAACGACCACGGAAACGATTGTATGCATTGACGTTATAAAAATAGCATTTAGTTCTGTTTTGCCGCAATCTACCAGTTGCTCAAATTTGTTGTCACTGGTAGTGATAAGTCCTGCACCAGTCAGAATGTTGCAAAATTTCTTCTATTTTCGCATTTGGATCACCCTCAGTTAGTTGATGGGATAATCATACGACTCACAAAGCTAAACTAATTTCCGAACCATGTACGCAGTTACATATTGTCCCAATTTTTTTTTAGTTCCTACAGCAGTACCGGCGTTAGGAGTATCGAAAATATTTTGGCACGTTACACCCTAGCCCATACGTAAAACATGCTCATTAAAAGAATGAATGGGAATAAACGTGCATTAGTATAACTAATAACTTCCTGTATTCGTGAATGGGGCTGGCCCAGCCGAAACACCGGTATGAGGAAGTATTATTTGGTTATTAGGGATACTCATGTTGTCAAATTATTTGTTTCATTAAGTGATGCGTTTGAAATTTGTACCATAAATTTACAAACGATATTCCTCTTCAACTTTTTTTCCGAGTGTTTTCGATAGAAAGTTCGCAGATGCGGAATGGCTTTGCCAAACCTGAACTTAGAAATGTACACTCTAAGAAGCCTGGTGATAACTATCACCGCGAGGTGGTCATATGTAACTCTACCGGAATGGTGATAGCTGCACCAACGCACGGTGACAACTGCACCACCGCACGGTGATTGATTATCACTAAGCTGGTGATTGGCATCCACCCTCCGGTGGTCTTCTGCGACCTGCCGGTAGAGTCAAATATGACCACCGCGCTGGTGGTAAAATTTCTTAGAGTGTACAACACGGTAAAAACAAATCAAGAGTCTGACGGAAATAAGAATGGGAGAGGGAACAAACTGAGATATGTAAATGTGAAGAGTGAGAATGTGCCAGGTTTTAGGCCACAAATTAGGCTAAGGTAGAATAAGAAATGTGTCAATGTTGTAGTTAATAAAGATAAAATAAAGAGTTGCAATCCAGAAGAGTATTTCAGATCAAGTTTACTACGAAACCCATAATTCGAGAGGTTATCGGAAACTTTGGAAGTAACGCTAGAAAATGGAATTTTCCCTTCCGAAAACATAGCCAGATCATAATTTTCGATTCGCGGCTAGATTCGTGGATAAAGATTTAATTGTGCCAAGTTTGGCAAGGTTGCAAAATTTAGTTTTACTTTTTACTTAAAACAAGTCATGATATACATACTTATAGATCTGCTCTTATTATCTATACAAGTACATATGTTGATGAGATGAACGGTTAAACGAGAACCAGACCTTGGTAACCCAGCTCGTCAGTACTTTACCATTTCAGTGGTAAGCAAAGATTCGGAGCTTCGGAGCATTTAAACCAGTTTTTAGGACTGTATGAGAATCTCACGGTGCTTTAGCCCCTGTCAGGTGTCAATATTTTACAGGCCCTGCCATTCATATAACAGGATACAGGTTAGAAAGGGGAGGAGAAATCACACCTAATCCTGAAAAGACTGAATGCACAAACCTAGATCACCAGATTGAAAGATTTGCATTGAAAGATTTGATTAAATTCCTTAGTTGCGTCGGAATGTTAGCTAATTTTATCGGCGTTTTCTCAAAAATGTAAGTCGAAAAATTTAATGAACAATTAATTTAACCCGTAACGTAGTTTAGATACCTTGATGCCAACAGGGTTTTGAGGAATTAAAATTGGTTCTCATATCGCTGCCTATTTGGTCAGGATTTCGTCATTTAAGACTGTATCGAAACAAGCGATCATGCAATCTCGGGAGTATTACATCAAAAAATTGAGACACCTAAAATTCGATATATTAGTGGAATTTTGAATAAATCGTGAACCAAATTATTCATTTTGAGTGAAAGAATCTCTAGCACTCAGCTATGTATGTTTTTGGAAATTAGGGCCATATTTACATAACAAAGATTTCACCGTAGCGACTGATAATTCAGTGGTTTGTCCACTCATGCAAAAAAGTTCTAAATCCTTAAATGGAAACTGTTTTCCCTCATATTTACTATTAGGTTACCATAATACATAACGGTGGGAAGGCACATTTCCTTCAGTATTGTACGAGCATATTGGTTAACTGCAGCTCAAAAGTTCATCTGCATTTATTACTTAGAATTCAACGATTCTAAATTGACATTTGACTCGAATATTGTAACATTTCCCATTGAATAAAGAAGTATTTCTCTTAGCGTAAAAGCAAGATATCTTCTTTAAACTAAGCATCACTGATTTATCTATATACAGAATTATAACTTTAATGGCTTAGGCTCGTCCGGGATGTTACGGGATGTTACACGGGATGTTTCGTACACGGGATGTTAGGAAATTCTCCATATCCTCCCATGTCGAGAATGATGACGTAAATAATACATGGACAGTCCCCTAGCCAAATTGTACTTTAATGAATACAAGCCATTTAGCACATAATGCAACGTCAACGACTATGTAAGTATATGCATACAAATAGTTTCAACCTATGTATCCATAAGTGTGATATGTATATAAATTGTGTGTACATAGTTTCACATCCTGATATACATATCCACATATCTTAAAGTTTAAAAGGATAGCGACTCTCAGGAAGTGACATTATTTCTAGGTAAGCCAATGATAATAGAGCAGGAGTTACTTGGTGCGGCGGGAGGATTTGTATAATTTGGCGGTGGTGGCGTGAGTCCCGTCGTGATGAAATCTTGTTGTGCAGTTCGGATGGGAGACAAATTAGGAGTTGAATATACAGGTGGGGGGAGACGTTTTATTCCATGGTTGTAAGTAAGTTCCTGATGAGGACGAGCAGTTCAATCCACCTGTATCAAAAAAGGGAAGTAATGATTCGTTTCCAATTTTCTAAAAGTGTATGCTATCTAAATTAAGGTTGCAGGGGGTAAAAATTGTGTAAGAAATTTCTTCTAAGTATGAACATGTTGTTAAATTTTAAAAAAAACTGTGCAAGAACTATTTCATATTTACCAAAAAAATGATATGTAGTCCCGAGGATGGTGATAGAATTCGGTAATTTCCCATTGCGTGAACCAGTTCCTGATGTGACTGAGGTTATCATTACATAAATCTGTATTTAAAAACGATAAATTTTGAGACTAGCAATGGACGCCTCCCAACGTATATATGTTCACAGAGGTTGACTAAACTAGCGTCAATCTATCACAAACAGGGTTCGGAAAACCCCGGGGTTTTTCTAGAAAATCCCAACCCCGCGGGTTTTTCCGGGGTTTTTGGGGTTTTTGTGGGTTTTTGGGTTTTTGTGGGTTTTTGTAGATTTTGGGGCAGGTTGAACCAAAATTCTTTAAATTATATATTAGATAAAAAGTAATTTAATATACGATTTTGACATGCAATTTTAAGCGTTATCATTGAGTTGGACTGTTAAATCGAAAATTCATATTTCGCATGCAAACTTGGAAATATGCAATAAAACTTGGAAATTCAAGTCGCACATGAAAATTCTCCAAATTTCATGATGAATCCGTCAATTTAATTAGCATTGATTTAAGTTGTAGTTTAAGGGATTTTGTTTCAATCTGTCCCAAAATCTTACAAAAACCCCGGAAAAACCCACAAAAACCCGCAAAAACCCCATTAAGCATTAGGGTTTTTCCGGAGATTTGATACCCCAAAAACCCACAAAAACCCCAAAAACCCAAACCCACAAAAACCCGGAGTAGCGAACCCTGATCACAAATTTAATTAGTATGAACTTTGTACATGGAAGTATCTGTCAATGCGCAGGTTTGGCGGAGATATTTGCATCCAAAGAGGGAAAAATGGGCAAATTTGAAAAATGAAAATTTGCAAGCCTTGAGGGTGCGTTTTCTCCTCTTTTTATGCAAATATCTCCGCGAAACGTGAAAATTGGCAGATAGTACCATTTGCAAATTTCATACTAATTAAATTTGTGATAGATTGACGCTAGTTTGGTCAAAATCTGTGAGCATATGTTGAGAGACATACATTATAATTACACTAAAAAAATTCATGAAAAATGTACCTAACAAATGGTGTAAAATTGTATAATAATACAGACTATGTAAATAAGCCTAATAATGAGGGTATTCACGCATCCTTGGTAACTACGTAAACAGCGTAAAATCCGTAAACTTACAAACGTTTACAAACAGCTTCCCGTGAATTCACTTTCGCAATTATTTTCGTAAAAATTTATTTGATAATTGAAACAAAATGCCGATGATTTCCAGAAAAAGGAAATTAATGGAAGAAATTTGTGGAGCTGCATTTATTGATGTAATAAAGCTCCTATAAAAATTTCGAAATTCAACCCTCCAAAATTCTAATCCTAAGTTATTTTTCGACTCCACACCAAATCTTAGCTGAATATATAAATTCTTCAAAATCGGTATGGGTACCCCTTCCTTATTATTGCCCATCTGGTTATTTTTTGTTCATCTTTGACTTCATATTCTTTCATGAGAATCTATTAAGTATCACTGTTCTGAATTTCAGCTTTTTGAGACAAGTTATGAAAATCGGTATGGGTCACCCCAGCGGGTCCCGGATGTGAAAATTTTACCAATTTCACTTCATATTCTTCCATCCGGGGCCTTTAGCAGCCTCTATACGAAATTTCAGCTCGATTGGATGATTTTGAAAAATCGGCATGGGTCACCCCCTCGGGTACCTCCGGTTGAAAAATTTTGCCAATTTCACTTCATATTCTTTCATTAGCAGCCACTAGCAACCTCTATGCCAAATTTCTGCATCGAACAATTTTTTTCTTCCCCAAATTGAGTTTACAAAATACTTTACAAAATTAAAAGACGTCTGTGAGCTGCGTAAGTTTACAAAAGTTTGTAAACTGATTTTCCTTGGCAATTTTTGTAAAAGTTTGTAAACGTTTGTAAGTTTACGGATTTTACGCTGTTTACGTAATTACGAAGGAGTGCGTGAATTGCCTCAATAATAAATATGTATGTATAAACACATTTACAAAATCTACTTAACTCAAGATAAAAAATAGTTTACAAACGTTGCAACGAACTGTTAGGTAATTACTTAGAAAGAATTAGTCAAATTAATTACTTACCCCCAATTAATTTAATTGTTCCAGCACATACTTTACGGGGTATTTCGTATTGTTCGGATTAATTCCTTACAACCAGAATTTTCTGTAATATGTACATAATAAGTATTAATTTCAAAGTTTAGAGTCAGATTATGACCCCAGGTCAGATTTATCGGTGGGAACATTGAAAATAGAATACTGCAAGTACTCTCCTTTTAATGTTTACACAATAATAAGTAAATTTCGTAAATTACTTCAAACTTATATTTCTGTACATTTTGGACGAGAAACACGGTGTATGTATTTTGCAATTTCGCATCGAACATTCTGTAATACAGAGCTCGAATTTATTCAAATCTATTTAAGTTAAATTTTTAATCGAAATTATGGACAAATATTTAATTTGATCTTGTTGCAGATCTCATTTCAAAAAAAAGATAAAAATAATTACCACAAATGAATTGACTGATTCCAGTACATTTCGGATGGGTAATTTGCATATGTAGATTTTCAGATCGGTCGCTTATTTAATTCCGTGAGGGTACAATTTTCTATAATGCAGAGCCAGAATTAATTTCAGATTTATGTATGTACATACGTCAAATTTTTAAATAAAATTGTATTCATAAGTTTAAAATTTCATATTAAGTATTTTATTAGTCATTGCGCCTAATAAATACATAAATAAAATATTAAAAAGCTTACCCTAAAAATATTAAATTATTTCTGCACATATTTATTAGGCGAGGACGGTCTTTGTTTTGTAAATTCGAATTTTACTTTCTGTAATTTATAGCCAGAATTTATTGCAAATTTATTTATGTCAAATTTTAAAATAAAATTATATTATCTCATCTCATATTTAGCAATCTTAAATTTCATTGTACGAGTCTTTGCATTGAAAGATTTATACATGCAAATGAATACTTTTTACGCACGAAATCTTTAGTGAAAACTGAAAGACTTTCAGAGATGAAAATCGAGCTGGATAAATTTACCTATTTTTGTTTACAAAATTCAGGGAGGAAATATTAATTTAAGGATGGATAACAACTTCATTAAAGTGAAAAAGTAAAATTCCATCTGTTAAATTGCTGATTGACGGCTCGGTTTTTAATCTTTTAAATGTCCATGAATTTCAGAAATATTTATGAATAGAGTTATTAATAACTTACGTGTATTTACATATCTTCCTGACGAAACGGTATAATTTTCCGACTGGAGAAGGAGATAATCAAGAAGGAATTTTTAAGTATTCTAATACATTTTTTCGGAATTATACTTATTATAGGAATTATTTTTCGAAATATCGGAATTATTAGATGGTTCGAAACAGTGGAAATAATTATTTTATAAGAAATGACGGAAAATATGAGTCAGTCAATTTCATTTCCTAATTGTAATGCCCCCAACAAGGCAAGGAAACCTTTTATTTACTACATCTTCCTTGGTTGCTATGGTTACCAGTGTAAATGTAAGAAAGTTAACCCTCCTCGGAGTGAAAAGATCAACTTTCATTCCTTCCGAAAATACATCAATGACTGAAAGTATAGTTAGTTAAACCGTGGACTACATACGAACCGAAATACAGGAGAGTACAGAACAGTTATAAATAACTCTGCAGCATCTGCGTTTTTAGAGCGAGTGATGAGATTTTCTGGAAGATGCGGTATCCTCACTGCGTCCGGTGTCTCGTTTCAAGTGTGAGAGAGAAAGATGGACAAAAAAGAGCACAGTTTCTCAGAAAATGAGTCAAAACTCGGGCTGCACTTACATATGCAGTAGGCTTAACCATGAATGTTGGTATACATAAACTATACATAAACTGGGCATCAGTATGTAATCATTTATATATTTTCCTATTAGTATGTATGAATGTATGCATTACAGAAGAAATGTTAACTTTACCAAGTGCTACATATGCAAATACATACATATATATGTTTAGAAAACGAATTTTTATAAAATTCCAATAATTAAATGCCAATTGCAGACTAATGGTAGGCAATTGCTAATTGTAAGAAATTTTGTAAACTGTAATCATGACGTGTCTAATAAAGATTTATGTTTAATGTGTGAATTTAATTTAAATTATCAAGCTTTAAGTTTACATTTGTAGATTTATATTCATTTTGTCTCTTTCACCTTCTCCTTCTCGAGAGATGCATGCATACCGGTTCACATTCATTTATTCAGTATAGAATAATTACATCATATATATTTTATTCCATGAATTCGTGAGTAATGAGTGGATAATTTTTTTCCAAAATTTTTTAATGAATGGATATTGAATAAATTCATTTCATATTCATGAGGACTATGTAAATGGATAATTTTATTAAGCATAAATGTTTTGCGCTATGCCTAAATATGTACATACATGGGGTACATTAAGAACTCCATTAAGTAATTAGGTGATTTTGGAATAAAAATGAATACAAAATGATTAATGAAAACTTGTTATTTTAAACTTTTGCTTAATTGAATAATGAATGAATGACTTCTCTTGGAATTTTTGAACTGAATGAATTTTGAGTAAATCATTTTTCTTGAGCAGGTATAATGAATTTGGTGGGAAATTACGGGAAGGTAATGATACAATCAATAATGTAGTCGAACGTCTTCTGAAAATAGGTCACCGTCGTGTTCACCGTGACGAAGTAGAAGCGGCCCACGTTAATTCGCAGCGTGGCGCAGGAGGTCATAATTCTGCGCAGATTTTTATGCTTCGTCTGCGACCACGAGTTGAGGAAGGAGGTCGCCATGTCAAACATTTCCGCGGAGATTTGTAACATGCCGTAACTGCAGCAGACGCAGATCACCACGCCAAAAGGGTACGTCAAAATGGCGGGAAACTCTTCGATAAACTTGTTATTCATGGAACGAATTAGGACGTAGCCACAGGAAATCAGGGCTGTCCAGTTGACGACCTAAAAAAATTGAAAATTTTAGTTAAAAAATTATGTGGTGAATGTACAAAATTATGGTTCGTATTTCGAAAAGAAGGTTAAATAATTTCTGAGAGGTTTGGTGGCGTATCCAAGCAAATTTCTATGCCGGCAGATTTTAGCCTCGTATAAGATTTCTCGAAAAATTTGTTAGCTCTTATTTAAGAATTAGATTAAGTTATGTATGAATGAAACTATGTTTTACATTTTCAAAGGCGACTAAATAATTTCTGAGAGGTTTGGTGGGAAATGCTAGCTAATTTCTATGCCGCAAGGTTTAAGCTGTTAAATAGGGCTCACTTGAAAATACAAATTACAGGGATACATGTTTTGTTTAAAATTTAGCGGTACCTTCATAATTGGGAATGCTGTGGGAGCAATGCACTCATTCAGGAGGCCGGTCAATACTTGAAGAGATCTGTACATTTCGATGACACTGTGAGCCTGGCGAAGGTGGCCAGTCGTGTAGCCCGTGTCGTTGTTTTGACTGCCAAATAAAAATTCTGGGTGAAAATTTGGCTTTGAGTTAATTAGTTCTGCTATGAACGGTATTTGACCTACTGCGCCTCCATTAACCAGAACTCGACGCTATTTCCATGCGCGACAGACATCCAGGCGAGGAGACAAAATACTGCAATCGTTTGACCAGCCATGATCCATTCCTGGATTGATTGAGCGTTAGGGTTTGTATTAAAATTTAACGGATTGGCGGATAGAACAGTTTGAAATAGTATTTATGTACATATTTACATACTTGTAACGCACCCAGAAGTAGCCACCACTGCGGATTGCCTGGCTCGTATACGTAACTCGTTAAATACCAGGGTTGAAACGGCATGAATAAATAGAGAGTGCAGGACAGCAAGAGTTGAATAAAGTTGGCGGGAATGCAAACTTTTAAAACAGCATTGCCATGATCTTCCAAATCGTCGAGGTGTATCACGTAGCGATCTAGTACACAATTTAAAACCATGTGAATAAATCACTTCTGTCAAGGAACCCTTGGCCAGGGTATGCTACCCCGGGTTTTTGGGGTATTGGGGGTTTTGGTGAGTTTTGGGGTGGCAAATTTGAGCAATACCCACGGTAGTCGGGGTTTTCAAATTTTGCAAAATATGATAACATGGCATTGCTAGCAATTCTACAAATTAATTACTTATTAAATTATAATTAATAAGCAGTTTTGTTGCGAAATTACTAAAAAACTGAATTTTTTAGTAATTTCTGAACTTAATACATGAGACACTGACTCAACCCCCAAAACCCCGACTACCCGCAAAACCCAGGTAAAACCCCGGGGTATGGGTTTTCAATAGCAAAACCCCAGGGTTTTCCTTACCCTGCCCTTGGCATTGTCTTAATGTACCCTGTTCTTATTCATCTCAATTCACTCTATGTTTTCTCAAAATACACCTCTAATATTATGTCAAAATACACCTCTAGCATTATCTCAATGTACCCCTGGTTTTCTTAAAACGCACCGCTAGTTTTATCTCAATGTACCCCGTCACATATTCAACTTACCCACACACTCCTCATTAAAGGCCAGCAAAGTGTTTATATAATTCCGAAACTTTTCTCGATACGTGAACATCAACGTGTTCAACGAGATGGAGTAGAGGTACCAAAAGACGCAGAAGGAGTTCATAAAAACCGGGCGGTAACTCCCGTTGTCTAATTGGACCCGGGCAAAGAAGGAGTAAAACTGATAGATGAGAAGGACCGAGTTTTGAATGGCGAAAATAAACCAGACGGCGGACCATATTTTGTGTACGGCGGGACTATGACGGAGGACGCGTCTGGTATTTGTGTCATAGCGCCAGGGTAGCGCCCACACGAGGGCGCCAACTATGCAGATTTGGCGGAGGCGTGCCACCTGTGGGGAATAATAAATATTTACATGTTAGTGTCCATATAGCTCAGTGGTCCAAACAACAGTAATGAAAATGGGAGGTTGTGGGTTCGAATCCCACTGCGAAACCACTTTTTGACTTATTAACACTCCCATATTTAAGTAAAAAACTTATTGCTCAAAACTAAAAAAGTGAGTTTCAGAATTACTGGTTTTGGGGAGTAATTATTTTGAAGGATTTAAATATACGTACCGCTCGAAGACTAAGAAGATTTGGTCGCAAGGATTTTGAAGAACCAGGTTCCCCCGTGGGTGGCCGGGATGGGGTCGAATTACCCCAATCTGCGCCTCCCTCTCCTCTTTCGAGGTCAATATTAGTTGGCGGAAATGCAAACCGTGTAGGACGTGTCCTTCCTGATGAAAAGGATGATGATCCCACGCTAAAATGAGAATAAATATGCAAGATTTCGAATTTTAGAGTATTTTCTATAACGAGCAAAAACGTTGTGAAAGAAGTTGATACGCCGCATATTATTTAAAAGGGTTAACATTGGCTGAAGTCTAACCACTAGCATCATCGTACTTATGTCCATTTTTCCTCATAATGGGTGTTACATACTCCACACTTACACTCTAAGAAATTGGGTGATAGGCGCTATCACCGCGCGAGTGGAAATAGCAAGCGTCACCGTAATGGTGATAAACCTATCACCGATATTTGTCACCATTAGTGGTGATAGCCACTACCACCGCACCATGGTGGTAGCTTCGCAATACACGTGACCTACAGAGTGGCGAGTTTGCCCTACTCCATGCACCAGAAACAACCAGCCGACAAGCAGCGGAGTTGTAATGTATAATTACTTCGTGTTTCAAACTTGAAGATGAAAAAAATTAATACCGTGCGCAAATACTTAGTTACGACGGATTTATTGACACAGGTAAAAATTGAAAAGCTAAAATTTAGTTAATTTTGGCCAAGTTAATTTGGTTTAATTTCTATTTGAAGAAAAATTTGGACGTGGATGCCGAGATTCGCCTGGATGACAAAGAAGGAGCAGAGATCAACTAGGTAATGTTTTAATTAAATTTGGTTGGTTATTTTTTGCAGCTGCTCATAAGTAATTAATATATTTTTTTTCTAATTGGTCCGCCAACTGTAATCGATCCGAGTCAATAACTGATGAATATGGTCACCGTTGTACTTCAAAAAATTGTTAATTCGTACAACGTCATCTATGCAAATAAAAAAATTGTGGCAAAGGTTTCCAACTGGAAGGTAAGGTACTTAATAAACTATAATTTGGTAACCTAACCTAACCTAACCTGTTTAATAAGTCATGTATTGTGGTCATTTTGGTATAGGTGTCGACCCTTAACTCGTTGGACACCTCGGTATGTTCCCTTGTTAGATATTTTTATCTAGAACGTATAAATTTTTTAAATACCTCGTAGCTCTGCTGCTGCCGTGATCATTCGCCAATCCAAGGGCGATTTCATCCTCGTCCAGGAATGTAGTACCATCACTTCCGGAAAATAGTTTGCTCGCATCGAAATAATCGCTACGTTCTTCGTACCCATGGATCCCAAGTCCCGACACTTTGGCAAGATTTCGCCTCCTCCGTTTCCTCAGAGACCCGGCAGCTTGCATGGTGACGGTAGAAATAGGAATAGCTTAAAGAAACTAGGCACACTTCAGTTTCTAGAATCTACCACGAATATTAATTAATGCGGTCGGATTATTGGCTTCAATAAGAAATGGTCCTGGAGTGAAGTCATAAATATTTGACGACCTGCAGACACATACATATACCTGAAATAAATATACACATATATAAGAAAATGCGGGTATGTTTAAATCTTTTATAAAGTTCATCAAGGATGAAGATCATCACTGACCATGAGTGAGTCACGACTTGTGTTACAAATGGCGTAACCAGGATTTTTGTTATTTCTGAGAAATGTGTATACGAAAAAGAGAAGTTTATTGTAAGATTTTTATGAAACTTGTGTATATTTTTTTGTAATCCTGTTTTATTTTTGCTTAATCAGTAATGAGGTTTCAGGCACCTAATTATTTACAACTTTCTACAGTTACGGCACTGGTCTTGAAGCTACTGAAGTATACTTAGCTCGTTTGTACTTTAGACTTGTTCATTTCGTGACATAACTTGTTGTAAAGGTTATGTTTATTTTGGTGTAACATTTACGGGTGGCGAAATTACAACTGGAAATTACGTTAGATGGATAAATGGTCGTGCGTATTCTTATAAAGGGTGTTAATAAAGTCCGATCCCATGAATTTTTTGGAGCGCGGTTGTTACAAATTCAGCTGGAACTTTTGAACCAGTGAAGTTATTTATTTCAAATTTTTACCATGGGAGGAACAACTAAACGTGTAAGTCATGAGCATCTTAGAGTTAAGATACAAACATTGCATCAGCAGGGGTTTAAACCTGCAGAAATTGTGCAAAAATTGGGCTGCAGCCGCAGAACTGTTTGGAAATGGAAGAACAAAAATTTTGTCCACGACAAAAAGCGACCCGGGCGACCCAGAAAGGTGTCACCTACCACAAAGAGAATGATTAAAAACAGACTTTACAAGAAAACCGGTAGTTCATTACGTAATTGTGCAAGGGAGTTAAATGACTCAAAACGCTATAAAGAGAAGAAGAAGCAAATTAACTATGTGACCGTGCAAAAATTTGTGAAATCTACGAGGTGGGGTCACACAGCTTACAAACTAACCAAAAAACCTCTCATGTCACAAAAAAATATCGATGACCGTCTGAAATTTGGAGAACTCCTTCAGAAAAGTGGCCATTTGAGTGAAAAAAGACTTGGTGAAGAATTGCGCAGTCACATCCTTTGGACTGACGAATCTATTATTGAGCTATATCCAAAATTGAACCAACAAAATGTTCGTTACAGGACAGAAAACAAATCGGATGTACCATCAAGAGTAGTCCCAAAATTCGGGCTTAAAGTTATGGTAGCGGGTGGATTTTGTGCACGTGGCGTGACTCCTCTACATATCATACCAAAAGGCCAAACAGTCAATGCAAAGTATTATATGGAAAAAATATTACCTATCTATTTCGATAGCATGGGGAACAAGGAAATATTTCCGAATGAAAGAAAAATAGTTTTCATGCAGGATGGTGCTACAGCCCATACAGCAAAAGCGAGTTTGAGTCTCATCAAGACGCAAGTTTCAACGGTCTGGAGCAAGGGGGTGTGGCCCGGAAACAGCCCAGATTTGAATCCCCTGGAGAACCTGTGGTCCATACTTAAGGAAAATGTATACAAAGAACCACAACCCCGGACGAGGGAAGAGCTAGTAAAAAAAGTTCAAGATGTATGGAATTCGATTCCCACAGACACATTGGAAAAATTAGCACAGAGCCTTAAACAAAGAGTTGAGGGCATGGTTAAAGTAAATGGTAACAAGACCAAATACTAAGGTAAATATGTCGAACATTTTTTGTAAGTATCACGGGTAGTTTTTTTTATACTAGCCTTCACTTTTTTATAGGAAAAATGGGATCGGACTTTATTAACACCCTTTAGGCTTTCGTATTTAATTATTTCTCACTTTGTGGGTTCATGCGAGTCACCCTTGCTCTTCTCGCCAATTTTTAATGTTAATTACGAATTACGAATAAATGTGTTCCGAAACTGGGGTACCTTTTCGTTTATTGATGATATTAGTTTACTTGGGGGAAAGCATACCGTGACTAAAATAGCTTTTTTTGACGAGACCAATGTATTTTTACAGTAAGCTGGCGGCGAAAGTATGTACCTAATGCTGTCTGCATTTGTGAAAAAGTCGGCACACGCCGTATAAATTATCTAGATGTATTGTTATGCAAGGTATAATGCTCAAAATGCTGTAGTTTTGGATAGGAAGGACTCTGAACTCTCTACTTTTCAGCCTTCTACCGACATGTCGACTTCTTGCTATAATTTGGTGGCAAGTTGCAATGGTGGCTGAAGATTGTCCCATCGGAAATTCAGTAATTTTCCACCCCCTCCTGCCTCATTATGCTAATGCTCATTTACTTTCCCCACTAGCAAGTTGTCTTATCTCAATCAGAGGACGGACTCTGCTGAAGCTATTACTTTATTGCATACATAATAGCAAATTATGATCAAATAATTGCATATGAAGCATTTCTGAAAAAATTATGGTTTAGTTTTTAAGTATGAGACTCCACGCCATAACCAAAGCACGTAAAAAGTCCCATATTTAGTATTTAGCGATCAAACCATAACATAGGTATTAAAGTTTGAAGTAGCATCTCTTCTCTGTTCAATGCATTCCAATTAACCGTTTAGTCTTTGTGACCTAAAGTTTAAACAATTGACCAGTGGCATATGTGTATCTTTAATACATGTAACTTTCTACTTGATTTCACATTTCGCCAGACTGCCGATTTTACCTCAACTCCCTCTAGTCGGGTTATGTACTAAACTCCGGAGTTCCAAACTTATAAACAAATAATACACTACTGGATATTGTGTGATGCTTATTTCCATAATTTGATTGTCGCGTGCAAAGAGTGGAGCATCTGTGCATATTTTATTTACGATGATTAAGAGCTTCTACTGGTTTATAGGGTTACAAACCAGTAAAAATTATAAAGCATGGTATGCAAACGGTGAGGTGATTGGAGTCTGATCTCGGACATAGCAATACCTTCGTAATGGAGGGAAAAGTTGGGTAAAAAAACGTAGTCACGCAGTGTATGAAGTTTCCTTACTAAACAATCGGGGTGACGATTTTGAAAGAGTTATGTGACGCCGGCAGGACAAACCATATGCAGATTTAAGTAGCTCGAAGAGAGTAATGACGTGTTATAAATTTTTCGAATGGGTCAACGAAGACGAATCAATTTTGTCAAATTTATAAAATATTTGGGGTAATGAGGTTTGTGCACCTGTATTTTTTTCTTGAGAATGATAATACCCTTCAACGGTGTGTGGTGTATGGAAGTAAACTGCACGAAACTACTATTAAATCATTTCACTAGTATGAAACAATCATTATTTATTAATTCAAATTTGACACAATACAATCTGTCATCATATTTAGTAATAATCATTTCTGCATTTTTCCCTAAAACTAAAACTCCAAACCAATAATAACCATATCTAATCTAACAAGGGAACCTCAACTACTGTCCCATCTCGATTTCCTTCGGAATAGCCTTAATCGACAGATAATTTAATGAAACTAAAACTTTATCATAGAACATGCGGTGCAAAATCACGTTTTCGCGAAATATTTTGCGAGAGCTGCACCAAAACCTGCCATTTTCCCAATGCTTTTAACATAGCCACCAGCATTTCGAATGATGAAATGAACTTTAAAGAATATTTAAAAATTATTTATGGACCCGTCCGCGTAATTTCCGCCCGATCGCGAATATGCAAAAAGTGATGCAGACATTTGCCAATTTTTTGCAGATTGCGAAAATCGGAAAAATTTCGCAAAATTTGAATTCTTCGTTCCTCTAAATTCAACAAAATTATTGCATGAATGCATATTTTGCAAAAAATGTGCAAAAATTTGCAAAAATTGAAGTTCGCAATTTTTCATGAAAATTACATAAAATAACTAATGCTAGTCTAGTTTTACGTATTTTTCGAAATTATTTGCGATATTTATTTTTGCAAGTTGCAAATAATTGCAATGTGTGGCGTGAATTTTTAGTTGTTTAACAAATTAGCTTTTCCTCCATTCGTACATACATACATATGTATGTAAGTGATAATTTTTTATAATGAAATACGATAATGAAAAATTGAAAAATTGCGAACTTCAATTTTTGCAAATTTTTGCACATTTTTTACAAAATATGCATTCATGCAATAATTTTGTTGAATTTAAAGGAACGAAGAATTCAAATTTTGCGAAATTTTTCCGATTTTCGCAATTTGCAAAAAATTGGCAAATGTCTGCATCACTTTTTGCATATTCGCGATCGGGCGGAAATTACGCGGACGGGTCCATAAATAATTTTTAAATATTCTTTAAAGTTCATTTCATCATTCGAAATGCTGGTGGCTATGTTAAAAGCATTGGGAAAATGGCAGGTTTTGGTGCAGCTATTGCTTAATATTTCGCGAAAACGCGATTTTGCACCGCATGTTCTATGACAAAGTTTTTGTTTCATTAAATTATCTTTCGATTAAGGCTATTCCGAAGGAAATCGAGATGGGACAGTAGTTGAGGTTCCCTTGTAAGCGATGAAAAAGTTAAAAATTTCAAAGGTTAATAATTCGTAAAAGTTACACACTTCCAAGTTCAAGATCAATCAGCGCACAACTCGACCATGGATAGTCTCAGTTTTCCAAAATTCCGGTATCCCGCATTTCCAAGAGGGTCTGAAATACGTACATACATCCACAATTTATAAGGGTTCATGTAACTTAAACATTTAAACTTGCCATTTAAACTCACCATAAGGAGACAGTAGAGTCCAATGGCCGAGCAGAAATGCCAAATGTCATGCTTGTCATAAAAGTCCAGGAACTCACAATTAGCATTTAATTGTCTCGAGTAGGCCGGAGTGAGCTCCCATTTGGCTTCAGGATACGAAAAGTAATACATCCCAACCCCCATAAAAACAAGGCCAAGGAGGAGATACCCTAACGGGCGGACAAGACACCATCTGTCAATTCTCGTCTCTTTGTTCACCTGTCGTGAAATATGTAGAGCATAATTCATACATATGTGTTTACATAAATAAGATTTAAATGGAATGATGTAATAAAGCAGTTTGGAAGAGACAATGTGCGTAACGAAAGAATGAAATGTGTTGAGTCAAGGGTTACAAAAGATTTTATGCTATGTTAAAATGCAGACTAATTATTTAACAAGTGACAAGTAGATATTTGACCTTTGATCCCTAGAAATTACTTGAAAACATAATCCTAAAACTTCAATCTCCGATGGGCATTTGTAAATACAAGGAGCTATGTAAATTGAGACAAAATCTAAAATTTTTAAAAATTCGTACCTTCCAGAAGTAGAAAACTATCGGAGAAATCATGAACACGACGACGTTGGATATGAAAATGTACAAAATGTAGGTCGACACCCACAGCGACATTTCCCACGCAACCACTAGAACAGCACTTTGAACGAGAATGCTGATCATCTGCTCGACATACACAAGTCGGAAGTTTGACTCGACGGGAATCGGTTGTTCGACTTGGGTTGGGGGACCTAAAAATAAATGTCAATAATTATCGTACGTGCAATTTTAAATATACGTTTTACATGAAATTTGTCCAAATTTGAGACAGATTTTATAGACACCTATATCATTTCGCATTGTACCAAATTCCATTAGTGGCCGCGTATGTGTGGGGATAAATAGATAATGTACCCCGGTTTTTAATTTCCCTATCATCTGGCCATGATGTGTGCAAACCACTATACTACGTAATACTCTACCGTGCACTCCGTTACCATTATTCATAATTTTACTTATTCTAATTAACGGACTTAATCTGTCTAGAATTTAAGCAAATCATCCGCATCTAAAATTATTAATATATCCTTGTATTATGCCTACATGAAATGCTCCTTTATTGGCCCGAGTGGTTCCAAAATTGGATTAACATAAATAATTCAAAATTCAATTCAATATATGTATCTAAACCCTACAAAATACACCACTGCTTCCGCGGCTACTTTATTCCATAACCATACGAAATTTGACAAGGAAATAATTCCGTTACCGCTTACCTTTACTCCTGCATCGACAAAGAGCAACTGTGAAGCAAATTATGATGTGGATAACGGTCACAACAACTTTCATCGTATGAGGGAAACCAGGGATGAAGACCTGTAGAACTGATATTGCCCCCAGTGCCAAGAAAACGGTAAAACTGAGGAGTAACGAAGAGCCAAACTTCGGTCTAGCAGTCAAGATTCGGTCTAGCAGTAATTTGAAAAGTAATTAAACTCTATTGTTTTTAGAAAATTTGTTAACTACAGGCAATGTTTCAATTTTTTGTAAAAAAAGCTAGGGCTGCATACACATAATCTGCCCATTGATCACGCGAGGAATTGCAATGTGGTTAAAAGAAAATTAAAAGAAGTGAATAGACAAAACCTTCCGATTTACGATGATACACAGCTTGTGTCGTTACATATATGCACTTTTGTGTAAGTAAATACGTACGTACCTTATTGTTCTACCCTTTCCGGTACTTGCTCGGCGAGAAGTTCGGAATCGATACAGTAGAGATAGAACAATTGCGCAAATTGCGTACATAAAGTTAGTGTCTAAATTAAAAATAGAAATACAGATTTTAGTTAAGGATTTCCCGTAGAACTTCTCACCATCGGAAAAATTAATGTGGTCCTCATGATGACAATAAATAGAGAGTTTTATTTATTTACTCTTAACTAATTATTACTTGTATGATTTTGAAAATCAATTTTTCTAACAATTTGGACTTAATGGAGAGATCAAAGATTAAAGTTCTACTTTCAAAATAAACATGTTCTTCATATTAAATACTTCTGACAGAGATGGGAAAGTAATTAATGAGTTTGGGATTAAGAATTTGGAGGGCTATGTAAGACAAGACCTTATAACTGATCACGCTTACGATTGATATTTGTGGCTGAATTGTTTGATGAAATAATAGAAAAACATAATTTTCCCACATAATAGTGGCCTCTTTACTAAATATGTGGTTATTAATTAGAATAAACTTATCATACTCAAAGTTTTCCTCACTGGGACAAATATGATAAGCCGCACTCATGACACCAAAATTAAGGACAATCCTAACGCGGCAAATGTCCCGACAAACTTTGTCTCGGGTACGACATCTGATTAGAGTTAATATCACTACAATTAAAATTTGCCGAATGGTTAATATATAACTGATTTTCGAAGCTCGCACCATCATTTTGGTTCTCTTGTTCACATGGTGGGTTATTTCCTTGTTGATTATTTGCATGAAGAGCTTCTGGCAGCAGATTTTCTGGTTGTAGGTTTTCTGGTTGTACATTTTCTGGTTGTACATTTTCTGGTAGCAGGAGTTGTCGACGGTCGGCTAGCTCTTAAGCTTCGATTTTAGGAAGTATGAAACCCGCCTTGGTTACCCACTCGTTGAAAACGAGTTTCACGAGAAATAGTCCTCCCAACAAGATGTACAGCAGTTTTGACCAGATATGGTTGAAATCCATGAAATACACTCCAAGGAAGAAATCTGGATGAGCACACTTGGAATTGAAGTAGCACAGATCGTGTTCCCCCATCGCGATGAGAATCTTTGATTGAATAAAATAAGAATTATATTTCGTATATCATCACCGATCAATGATAATCCGGTGATTAGATTGGTTAAACTGGACGATCACAAGAGCCTTTTCCCATATTTGCCCGACTTGCTTACCCGTATCCAGTTTATGACCAGTTTTATCGCCGGGACGGCATGAAATATTCCCACGATTAGTGTTAACCTCCAAAAGTTACGGGAAAATCCAGCCTTACTTGTCCGCATTGCCGCGGTCCATGAAATTTTCAAGAATTCACACAAATTTAACCTTTCCTGACAAACAATTTTCCTCCCTGTGATCACCATATAGGCGAAGATTAACCCTTCTATAGTGATTATGATGGCGAGAGGAATCACCACCGGTTCCCACATTGGTCTCCCATAGTTGCCTTGAGGAATGATGGGTCTAATCGAGACATTGAAAGGGTTTTCCCGGGGGCAAAACGGCCCATCTGTTTGAATAACATTGGGGTTGACAATGTCGCCCGGGGAGAATCCCTTGTTGCATGCGTCGTCTGTTGGATGGACGACAAAAATGAGGAAGAATCCGTCCGAGAAAAGTTGTCTCTGTGAGTTTTGAATTTTGCGTTAAAATCTAAAGTTATTTGTTAGGATTTTGATTTACCGGAATAATCATGGATCCACTGGATGTAATTGTCTGCTCGTATCCGTCCCCACTGTCTACATGTCGTTTGGTAACCTCCACAGGACACTGCGTACAAAGTGGCATTGATCATGTCGATTTTACTTAAATGTTGCGAATTATACTAATGATCAGGTGTCAAGGAAGTAAATTGGTGTTAAGTTGACCGAAAACCTGGTTATTAATAAGATTCTTGATCACTTAGCTTGACGGTGATTACAAGTATACTTTTCGGAGATTCCAAGTTGAGCTTCGGACAGTAACTTTTTTCGTAAAGCTAGCGTTTCTTTATGTTAGCGTGAGGTTTGCAAAATATATATACCGACTAATGCTCACGTAAAATCTCCTCGAAATTTGAATTATATCTCACTTTACACCAAAAACAAAAAGATTTAGTGTTCACGTAGGTCTTATGCTCCGCAAAAATATGCTTACTAACTTAGAAAATAAGGAACTTTCTAACAGAGTTAATATTAGTTCAAACTCGGTGGGAGTCAAAATTTAGTATTACGTAACGTATTAATTTTAGTGTGCTTTCATAAAATCGCAATCTCTAGCTTCGCAAAATACTGTGCCCAACTTACGTTCAATTTCTGCACTGAAAAAGTCGTGCAATAGGACTGGTTCCGTGTTGAGGACACCTCGATAAGAACAAGTTCATCACTAGAAAGGATCTCTGGGAAATAAAACTTGAAGAATTTTGAGAACGTGGAGCAGACTGAGATTTCATTGATCTCATTGATTTTGACGACTTGATCCGGCGCGTAATCCAGTCTGAGGTTGAATGGGAATGGATCCACGCTGCACGTGGTGACCGTGATCCAAACGTCCCTTACCAAGGTTTGATCTCTAGGGAGGCTTTTATCTTCTTGCAGACAGAATCGTCTTCCCGCGATTTGGCTCCAGGTTTGGGGGAAACTGGGGAAGAATAATTTTGTATGTCGAAATTTTCGTAATGGGAATGCAATTAAATAGATTTATAAATAATGTATAATCACGATGTACGTAAATTAACTAAAGGGTGTTGATTTAATTCGCCCCATTACATTGTTTGGAACCCGTCAAAAATTTACGGCACAAAGTCAAGAAAACAGCTAATGGAATGATGTAATTTGCGTATTTACGACTTATTACTGCTTATGGACAAGAGTTGAGGCATTATCGGAGGAAGCATACATATACATACATATTTACAAGCAGTTTATAAAAGTTGTCGATGTTCGGACATAATCAGTTTTGGAGATAATAAAGTTGATTTTTTACGTTTAATCCAATGCTTGAGATAAAATAGGAAGTTAATTGAATTTTGTTGACAAGTTGGGTATTTCAATTCAAATTGTATAGACATATGTTATATATGTATGTATGACTCATACAGTATGAGTAGTGAAAATAGCCGATATGCAAGGAAGGCAAAAACCAACTACCTAATGATCTCGGGGGCTCGGAGGGTTCATTCATAGTATAATTAATATACAAATATTTATAAGCAAACTAGAAATAATAATATCCATACACATTTAACCTTAAATAAGTACCTTACATATAACCTTTCTCATGAGCTTCTCATCCAAGTTTACAACATCTTTAATACATTTTAACGATTTTTTATTAGTTATTCTCGTCATTTCACCCTTATATCTCCAATGTATTGCTTTTCATCCAAGGCTCCAATGTATTGCTTCTCCTGCTTTACATATGTACATGCAGGGTGGTTTAAATGTTACGCTACAATGGAAAAGTTTTAAATTGGAAAAGCAACTAAATCTCCATTAGTTAGAAGATTTGGGATTGAAATTTTTATAATTTTCATCAAAACTGATTACGAAATTCTTAAAATGTTGAATTTTAGACACAAAATTTTGGTAACTAATGGTAATTCAAGAATTTTTGCCATCGAAAAATTTTCCATTGTAGCATGACATTTTAACCACCCTGTATATTCACCAAATCATATTCAATCATGTGAACTGATTGCGTAATGTTAGATACATATTTCACCAGCATATCAGTTTTCTAAGTAAGAGTGAAGCATCAAGACTTTGCTTTGAGATGTGAATCAGTGTGCAACTCTTCCACTTGTGCATGTAATTGTAATTTACAATCTGGCCATGGTTTTTGCTTGTAACAATGCTAATGTGCATTTATAGATACGTGCATATTTTTCTCTTATCAGTCTACGGACTTGAGATTAGATTTAATTTCAAAGCCAGGCATTCAACAGTGAGCTCACTGCTATTGTTCGAAGGAAAAGTGGAATGTGGCAGACTAGTGATTAAAACGTTTCGGAACTTGCACTGTTCATGTTTCAATTACATTAATTATATTATCAATTACAGTAAGATACATTAATTTTACTAAATATTTAAAATAAATCGATAGAAAGAGAATTACTGGTATGTTTCAACTAAATTCCGTACGAATTGGGGGTGTTCATTACGAGTTAGAAACAAAACAAAGTTCCCAATTCAGCAAACAAAAATTGGCTTAAAAACTGATGTGCAAATTTGCACATTTCTAAGGGTATGCAAAATATTTTAAAAAGTTAGATATGTTCCCTTTGAGAATGGAGCTTGTCCTCGTGAAGCAAGAATATGTCATGGCTGTCAATTTGACCGTCAATTTCGATGTCACAGAAATTTCTGGAAAATATAATTTTACTCACAATAAACATTAACTTGGCATAATATTTGTCAAAAATTTTGAAATCTTCACAAATTCGACATTTCTGATAATTTGTCAGTGACATGGTAAGGCGGCGCAAGTTGTTATGGAACATAAGAACTCGTAATGAATACCCTCATTGTTTCTGTGAATACTTTAACCCTTTAACATGTATGAGTAACAACAACAAACTGCATTAATTCGGATAAGTATGTTGTGGTCATAGCGCGTGAGGAGGAATTCACGAGTTTTAACAAAACTAAAAAAACAAAAATTTAATATTGCGTTGCATAGGGAAATATCCAAATTTTCGGAAACTTAACATTGTCTTGAACATTGAAGAAATTCCTCAAAATTGCAACGAATTTTAGGCCGCGGAGAAAAACGGTGAAAATGAATGACCTCCTAGAAACGACAATTGTCTAACTTCCGCGCCATGACCACGATTTTTTAGGACGACTTTTGTCTTACTCCCGAATTTCACCATTTTTTACAAAACGATTATTGTCTTCGTTATAGATGTTAAATACACTAACGTGTATAATAATTGATACAAATTCTGTGTAGATCGTGCTGTTTACAACGCCGGCCGAGATGACGAAGCAAATTTAAGATTGGCGGCACAAGTAAATTAGGAACTCCACACCAAATTTACCTGGCTGGAAAAATTTATTTAAATTTATCAAAAAATTAAATAATAAGGTCGTCATTATCATGCGGTGAGTGAGCATAAGTAACTCTACGGCCGAGTGGTAGTCAATTTGTTACCGCTCTTGTAACACTTTAGTGCAACCAGAGGCAATATTATTGCAGTGGTTACAAATTTACCATCCCCCAGTAACAAATTTATTACCATAGTGGTAAGTCACGCGTAGTATCCGCGTGATATTTAGAGAGCGCCGTATAGCTCAGTCGTCGGAGCAGGGTAAGGAAAACCCCGGGGTTTTGCTATTGAACCCATACCGAGGGGTTTTACCTGGGTTTTGCGGGTAGTCGGGGTATTCGGGGGTATTCGGGGTATTCGGGGGTAGTCGGGGTATTCGGGGTTTTAGGGGTAAATTGAATCCATGTCTCATGTAGATATTAGGTTGTGAAACAAAATCTACTCTTCAGTAATTGCGCAACAGAACTGCCTATTAATTCAAATTTGATAACTAATTATTAAGTTAATAATTAGTTAATAATATTAACTAATTGATTTGTAGAATAGTTGTTAATGCCCTGTTATCATACTTATCTAATTAAGTTTGAAAACCCAGACTACATTGACCCGTGGGTATTGCTCATATTTGCTATCCCAAAACCCACCAAAACCCGCAAAAATCTCGGGTACCCTGCTGAGATGTGTTTTACCTTATATTCTCATTGGTAGGAGCTTCCTCGCCGTCTACAAATACGAGCCGGTACACTCGAGTGAGTTGGCGTTAAATATTGGAGATATTATTCAATCTGCGGCAAAAGTAAGGGATGGATGGTGGCATGGAGAGAGTAAAGGAAATGTTGGGAATTTTCCATCGGATTGTGTTAAGGAATTACCACTAGACTGGAGAATAAGTATGAGGTAATATTAATCACCGCAAGCTATTAATGCAGCATATTGTGAAATGAAAAGCACCTACCTGTACCCGCAATAGTTTGCGGGTACTCTTTGAATTGTTCTTGTGACAAGCTTTTTTATTTTTCTATTTTTAGGCACCTGCTGGCCTTATACACATACGAGTCATCAGAGTCAAATAAATTGGCGTTCCAGATGGGGGATATTATTCAATTTATCACAGACATAGATGGTGGATGGTCGTTTGGAAGGTTAAGTCAACAATTGGGGATATTTCCGTCAAATTTCGTTAAAGAATTGCCGCTTGATTGGGATAAGAGTACTAGGTAATAAACAGCGCTTATCCTTATTATGCATTATACTATAAAATATTAATTTTGCAGAAGGTTCAAGATCCATCAGACATTCAACTCACAAAGTACGGATAAGCGTTGTCTCGGTTCTGGCGAAATGATCCAATTCGTAATGGAACATAACGCTAATTGGTTTTGGGGAAGGATTAATAGGAAACTTGAAAAAATTCCTACACGTCATGCCTCCGAAGTTTTCGAAGAGTTAAATTCCACAATCAGTAAAACGTCAAGTCAATTGGGGGCAACCGCAGCTATTGAAACACGTCCCTGCTCCTTGAATAAGTTGCCCAAGTATGATACAGAATATTACAGCATTTCGGTTGCTCATTAACTAAAACGATTTATTTAAGATATCTGCAGGCGATATTTCCGTTTGAAGCTGGATCAGAAACTGAACTGAATTTAGTTGTTGGAGACCTGATTGAATTCATTGAAGAAGTTGAGGAAGGTTGGTATCGTGGACGCTTGCTGAAGAATGAAAAGATTGGACTTTTTCCCTCAAACTTCGTAACCGAAGTGTTAAATTTTGAGGAAAAAATTATTCAAAATAATGGGCAAGAGGCAAAGTCGAATAGCAAATCACCTTGATCGGTTTCATAAGTTATTATTTTACATTTACTGTCCACCCAATTCGTTTGCATCCAAGGACATTACGAGATTTTATAACCATTTGTAATCTTATTCTCAAGTTCAGTCTTTTCCTGATTCTTTGACCTGATGTACATGTCGCCGTCTCAATTATACAAATATTTTATCTTACTTAATGTGTACTTCTCAATTTTACCTTTTCTAATTGTATGAAAGGACAAAATACCGATATGATAACATAATGTGTCTCCTTACTTCTTATCAAATTATCCTAATTCAATTAACCTTCAAAATGTAATTTAACCAATGCTCAACCAATATTCTTTGCCACTCTTCTCAAGCTTACCTTACGAGCCACATCAGCCCAATTCATTTTAAGTTCTAACCATTTTTATGTATGACAAGGCTTGTTTTTTTTAAACTGAAGTAAAACACATTGAGCAAAATTAACTTAACAAGCTGTCCGAGAACTCTTAATTTCCTAAAAAGTCTGTCCTTCTCAAAACCACGCCATCATCATCACAAAATCTTCCATCCTCAAATCACACCCACATCATTTTTGGTCTCTATCGAACCGGATTACAGTGAATTCAAACTCTAAAAAGTGCGTGAAAAGTGATTTGAGTACGTTTCGAAATAGACATGGCTCCATACAAAGAAATTGAGAAGGCACGAAAAGAACGAGAAAGAGCTCAACACACCATTGAATGGCTCGAGAAGAAGCTGGCCGATCATCCTACTAATCCAATAACCGTTGGTAAAGTTGACAATTATTTGCAAACCGTCGCCCGGAATCAAGCAACAGTTGAAGAAACATTCGAGAGAATTGTCATCAATTGCGACCCTATCGGCCTTACGCCCCACAAGGATGAGTACGAACAGCTAATGGACAGAGTGATGGAGTTGAGCAGCCAATTCCAAATCATCAAGGTTTCATTGGCTCCAACCACGCCCACACCTACGGCAAGCACAGGAGCAGCTCCGCGAGTGGACATCCGGTTGCCAAAACTAACACTTCCCACTTTCGACGGGAAGATAGAAGAATGGACATCGTTCCGCGACATGTTCAGTACAGCAATTCACACCAACGCACACCTATCAAATACTCAGAAACTTGCATATCTGAAGACCCAACTGAAAGGAGAAGCAGCGAGACTCATCCAATCATTGGTCATCAGCGACGCCAATTATGATATCGCCTGGAAACAGCTAGGAGACCGGTATCAGAACGATCGTCAGTTACTCTTTGCTATTTTAAAGCGACTCATCAATCAGGCCCCAATCGTAAGCCCCACATCGACTACTCTTCGTTCCCTTGTTGACGTTAGCGGCGAGTGCATCAGGTCACTGGAGATCCTGGGACAACCCGTACAACAATGGGATTCAATCCTGCTATTCACTCTCTACCAGAAATTGGACGCACACTCCAAGGAACTGTACGAGCAGAGTCTGAAAGATAGCAGCGTCCCTCCCCTGCAGGGATTATTCGAGTTCCAGGGCGCTAGAAGCGGCTGGCCCCAAAGAAGTTACTCAAATTATCAAGCCATTTGATAAGCAACAGCAAGCTCCCAAGAAAAATCATGTGCATCATGCCCAAAATCCATCACCATCGTCAGAACCATGCAAGATTTGTGCACAAGAATCTCACGCCCCTTTCAAATGCAGCAAGTTTTTGGCCATGGAAGTTCCAGATCGCATCGAGGTAGTCCAGAAACTGAATCTTTGCTACAATTGTCTCCGAGGTAGCCACGCCGTACATAAGTGCACCACGACTTCATCCTGTAAGCAGTGTGGGCGCAGACATCATTCCCTCATCCACAGAGCCAAACCGACTGGTCAAAACGCCCCCACAACCGGCAACAATCCGTCACTCACACATCATGCTCAAACATTCAACACAATTGGCCAGACTCTCCTTGCAACTGCAATTGTTCACGTTCGAGATGTTGAAGGAGTTCAGCAACAAGTACGTGTCCTTCTGGATGGCGGCTCTGATACGCATATCATTAGCCGAAAATGCATCAGACGCCTGGGGATACGCTACAACAAAAAGCAAGCATTGGTTACCGGGCCGATCTGAGGTACCGGTAGGCACAACCCAAGGCATCGTGGACTTGGAATTCAGCCCTCACTTCAACTCATCGCTCATCATTGGAGCAAAGGATACGTGTGTCATGCACACGGTCACAACTCATCTTCCTCTTCATCCATGCAACGCAAATCTAAGTCATCTCAACTCGCTCGAATTAGCAGATGAGACCTGGCACAACCCTGGAGAGATCGACATGCTGCTAGGAGCATCTCTCTTCTATGGCCTGATCCGTGGTGACAAAATCACTGGAGCAACAGGAGAACCCTTCGCCCTCAATTCCGACCTAGGATGGCTGGTGGTGGGTGAGGTAGAGAGCACAAAAAACAATAATCATGCATTTCATGTTCAACTAAGTAAAAATGATGAAGCACCAACAAGAGTAGAGGTATCAAATGCTGATTTGGACCATCGTCTTACCACTTTTTGGGAACTTGAGACGTTACCAGAAGCCGTACCACTTACAGAAGAAGAGCATACTTGTGTGGAGCACTTCCGCTCAACTCATTCGCAGAGAGATGATGGGAAATTCGTTGTTCATCTTCCTTTTAAGTCCTATCCACCCAACCTCGGCGAATCACGCGACATGGCAATCCAACGACTGAAACAATTAGAGCGACGCCTTGCCCGACAACCAGAAGTCAGTCAAGAGTACCACGCTTTTATGAAGGAGTACCAGGAACTTGGTCACATGGAAGAAGTTCCTCAAAATGAAGTAATGTCCAGCAACAATTACTACATCCCTCACCATTACGTATTGAAGGAGGAAAGTACAACTACCAAACTTCGGGTTGTATTCGACGCCTCTGCTCGCACCACGAACGGCAAGTCTCTCAACGATTGCTTATTGGTTGGTCCCACTATCCAAGAACCGCTGTTCAACATTCTGCTACGATTTCGCACACATCCTGTCGCCTTCACTGCAGACATTGCAAAGATGTATCGCCAGATTTTAATAAAAAAATTGGACACCGACTACCAGCGCATCGTGTGGAGAGAAAGCCCTGAACATCCCATCAAGGACTATCGCCTACTTACCGTTACTTACGGCACCGGTCCTGCCCCCTACTTAGCCACTGCTGTCGTCGACCAACACGCCCAGAACCATGCTGACGAATTTCCTCTTGCAGCCGTAGTAGCCCGACGTGACTTATACATGGACGATTGTATGAGCGGAGCCGAAACGGTAAAAGAAGCATTACTTCTTCAACAACAACTCCTCGACCTCATGAAATGTGGAGGATTCGAACTACGTAAATGGTCATCCACCCACCCCGAAGTCACTGACGCTTTACCAGAATCGCTACGTGAAACAAAATCAGTATTGTCCGTGGAACTTGGTCACACCATCAAAGCACTGGGGATATACTGGCACCCGTCGACTGATCAATTCTTCTTCAAGATTGATAACCTCACGAGCACAGTGAAGAAAGTTCTTACAAAACGCTGCATACTCTCAGACATCGCCAAGATTTTCGACCCTATCGGCTGGTTGGCTCCCGTTGTCGTCACAGCTAAAATCATGATGCAACAGTTATGGAAATTGGAGCTAGGATGGGATCATCTATTACCAGAAGAGATTGAACGGAGTTGGATCCACTACAAGTCGCAACTAAAACAAATTGAATCAATTCGAATTCCACGCTGTATCAAACCTTCACCAACTTCCGACTGCCAGCTCGCCCTTCTAGGATTTTCAGACGCATCCGAAAAGGCCTACTCTGCGGTGGTGTATTTGGCTAGCTACTCATCGTTCTCTCCTCCAAGCATCGCCATCGTCACGTCGAAAACACGCGTCGCCCCCGTCAAAACCGTGTCACTACCACGTTTAGAGCTCTGCGCTGCGGAACTTCTTGCCAAACTCATGGAGAAAGTTCCGCAGGCTCTCCATCTTCGATACCAACACATTAGTGGCTGGACTGATTCCACCACGACCTACGACTGGATCCAAGGGTCACCATCAAGGTGGCACCGATTTGTGGCTAACAGAGTCACCAAAATCCAAACCAGAATACTTCCTTCGCAATGGGGACACGTTTCTGGCATCGACAATCCAGCAGACTGCGCATCGAGAGGAATCGACCCTTCTACGCTTTCCGCCTTCATGTTGTGGTGGAAGGGCCCCAGTTGGCTCAACAATGGTATTCCTTCTCTGGTCGTGCCGATCCATCGCGATTCAACCATCGACATGGAGGAGAGAAAGGAACTCGTCGTCAACAAAGTCCAAGTACACCCCTTCTCTATAATCCTACAAAATTCATCCAACTTTTCCAAACTACTGCGAATGACTGCTTGGATGTACCGTTTCTCAAGAAATATCCAATCACGCATTTCAACTCGAAAATTGTGCAGCCAAGTCAGTGGACCCCTACATCCCGAAGAGATCAACAATGCCATGGAATATTGGGTGCGTCTCACACAACATCAATATTTCCCCTCTGACATTCAAACCCTCAGTAATTCTGATAACCCTCATGTGGGAGTAAAAAGCCAAATCCTCGCATTGAATCCCTTTCTCGATTCGTCTGGTCTCGTTCGAGTGGGAGGAAGAATTAGCAAATCATTCCTTGCTTTTGACCAACGCCACCCCATACTGCTGCCGAGGAAGAGTCATCTTACTACCCTACTCATCCGGTATGAACACGAGAGAAACTTTCATGCAGGACCACAACTCTTGCTGTCAATTATCCAAGCAAAATACTGGATAATTCGTGGACGAGATGCTATTCGCCACCAAATTCGCCAATGTGTACCATGCACAAAACAGAGAGCTACAACAATGCAACAACTCATGGCTGACCTACCAAAGTTTCGAGTGACCCCAGCCAGAGTATTCACCAAATGTGGAGTGGATTACGCCGGCCCGTTTTTGCTAAAGCCAATGTTACCACGTAGCAAGACAACCGTCAAGTGCTACATGTGCCTATTCGTCTGCTGTGTGACTCGAGCTGTTCACTTGGAACTCGTCAGCAGCTTGTCGACAGAGGCCTTCATCGCATCATTACGACGATTCATCGCACGAAGGGGACGGCCTTCTGACATCTACTCAGACTGCGGAACAAATTTTGTTGGTGCCAATCGCGAACTCCGAGAATTGACAGCTCGCTTTGCCAATTCATCTCACAACCAAGAAGTATCAAACCAGCTAGCAAATGAAGGGATTCAGTGGCACTACAACGCCCCTGGAAGTCCACATCACGGAGGAATCTGGGAAGCTGGAGTCAAGTCGGTAAAGTACCATCTCATCCGAACTTTTGGCACAACCCGACTCAACTTTGAAGGGATGAGTACCACATTTATCCAAATAGAAGCTCTACTGAATTCCCGACCCATAACTCAAGAATCGAGTGACCCAAGTGACCTGTCTGCTCTAACTCCAGGCCACTTCCTGATTGGAGCCCCACTCACCGCTGCGCCCGATTCCGACCTCAGCCATCTTAACGCCGGTCGACTCAACCGCTGGCAACTCATCCAACAATTGTACCAGTCATACCCCACTTATGGGGTTATGTGAGACTTGATCTCCCGACAACTTCCCCCACCCCCTGAACATAGGTCAAACAGGTCGATTTCGACCTTTTTTGCAATCAACAATTGTTCGACTACTAAATATGTAGAAGATGTCAAAAATTGGGGTAGGTGGGACTGATACTAATGGAAAGAATTAGCATTATTGGTATTTCGGTGGAACATGTATGAAAATCGATCTCCCTACAAAGTACCCTGAATAGTTTCGCTATCAGGTTAGGGTAAACGGTATTCGAAGCAGAATATAGGGTTTCTGTAGAGATATGAAGCTAGAAGGATACCATTCCATAAACTAGGAAAATATGTCGAAAAAACGAAAAAAATTGTCAAAATTGTCAGGTAATTGGCATTATAAATTTCAACCTAGGGGGCCAATTCTCTCAGGCACTGTGGGCGATCCCAAGTAAGGAAAGCTTGCCATGTTTGGCAGAAATCAGCATACTAGAAGCGTCACAATGATTTTTTCCAGTATTTGGGGTGATATAAAAAAATTGGGGCACATTGAGAAAAAACGCGCGAACATGTATACCTTAATTTTTGATTATATTGGACACGTGTAAGAGCGTTTTGGGTTTTGCGACAACTCGTCCAACACCATGTACCGGTTTTTCTGAAGCTAGTCAGATGGGTCATCCAGGAATATGCTAGCTGAAAGGATGGTAGCTAAAGAAAGGGAAAAACAAACCAAAGATTCAATTTAATAGCACTAAAAATATTTGATTTGTTCATATTAATTAAAATTTTGTTTAAAAAATCTTTATTTGGGAGAAAACTACATAAAGCTGACTTGCATATCGGCACATTTAGTCAAACTGATTTCCCTGTAGGTTTCTATACTTGGTAAATTACATGCCTTGACCTTGTGAAGTATGAAATTAAATTTAAAAATAATATTGTCATCTTTAAAACACGTGAAATTTTTGGAGAATATTAGCAATATGATTTTGTTTCATGGTTAGGTACTCATGGTTGAGTAAAATTTGCTATGACACAACTGGTGTAGTAAAATTTATCATATGAAAGTTAAAATTCATAAAGCGTTGCTCAACTTTGGATAAATTTGACCTGCGTCGAGTAAATTTTACGAAACAAATTGTGTTATTGTAAACTATACTCAACTTTATTCAGCGTGTATGTATGTACATAGGTATGCATATGTATATGTAGATACAAATTTACACTCAAATGGTATTGTCCGCCTTGTCAACCAAACCGTTTATCTCTCAGGTATTAATTAAATCTAACTCAATTTTTTGCCTCAAAACTTATATAAATTGATACATAACTCATTTAACATACCTAATTGGACATGCTGGCCCAGATAAGAGCCGAGACACACAATTGAACAGTTGGACATAAATTTAAGTACATTGTATGTACATACCTGCATTTTATTTATGCATGTGGCCGACGCATTAGCGGCAGATACGCTAATCCCTATATCTCATCTGGTAATTTGAACGAGGCTAAGGTGAATCACATTGTACTGAAAAGTGATACTCACAATTGTAAAATATTCATGCATAACAATTTTACTTTATTTCTCTCGTCGGTTTCAAAGCTACAAACACTTACAAAAATCACTCCAGCTAAGTTAACATTTCTCTCGAAATAATTCTGATCAAATGGAACCAGAAACAAATACCGTGGTATTCTACAACGAGAAAGAAATATATTTGAAATCGAAAGGACAATTTAATTCCAATCTCGATTCTCTAACATTTCCCATTTTGGATACACAGACCAAGATAAGATTCGACATGATTATAATCCCTCAAAAAACAACTCGAGAAGATTTATCCTCGTTAGTGCCGCAAATAGTCGCAAACTTTGAGAATTTGTCACACTATGAACATCCCAACATTTTAAACTTTATTGAAACCTATCCCAGAACATTTGCAAAAATGGACATGGAGCATTGGGAGAAGATGGAAAATGGGAAAATTTTCTTAGATAAAATTCATCCTTCAGGAAAGGTGTCATTATCACTGGAAGCAACCTGTATCAAAACACAACACCCATCCGGACCATCATTGACCCTCTGGATTGATTTATTTCGAAGTCGAAAACATGACCCGATGTTCCAAAACATTCAAGTCACCATAATCCAAAATGTTATTGACAGGCTAAAATTTCTTCATGAGAAGTCTGTCTTCCACGGGAATCTATCCCCCAGTTGTGTTCACCTGTCTGGCGACACTCCACCAGTGAAAATTTGTCTTGTTGCATGTGACACTGCGACGCAATGCCTAGAAAGAAAATATTTACGCGATCTCGGTAAAATAATTCAAACCGTCATAGAAATGTCAAACTCTACAACTTCCCTTGACTCGGAGGACTTTCACGCTATTGTGACACACCCGTTTATTGCAAATGCTGCCGACCTAGTTCGCCATCTGGTATCAACCGGTCAAGAAAAACATGGTGATAAAAATTCATTCGAATCCATTGAAAAAGTCAACCTTGAAAGCAAAGATAATCAGACAGCTCGTATTTTATCCATTCTTAAAAACCCAAACGGACACGAATGGTTTGAACATGGAGCGTTTGGCATGGTCCTCTCCGCATACGACAAAAATTTGAAAATCATGACCGCAGTCAAACTAATTGTGTCGAAGAAGAAGAACGAAACTGATAAAGAAAGACAAAAAAGAGAATTTCAAAATTTAAAAGATTTAAGGCACAATAATTTAGTGCATGTTCTCCAATTGAGAGAAAAACAGCTGGACTCTGAACAAATCAAAGAATTACCAGAAGATTATGAGGATGACTTTTACTCCGGGTTGAAATTGATGCTGGAAGAAAATGCGAAAGGATTTGGTATAGTGGATGTTATCTGCATTGAAATGGAACTTTGTGGCTCAACGCTACGTTGTTGGTTGGATAGCCGTGCAGACGATACAAATAATTCCAAACTATTACTATTCAATACTCAATTGCGCATTATTTCGGATGTATTGTCCGGCGTGAGATATCTACATTATAAAAATATTATTCACCGGGACTTGAAACCTGGAAATGTTTTCTATGCATCACATCAGAAAATGTTTCCCTTGAAGATTGGAGATTTTGGATTATCTCGAACCTTAGAATCACCCGAGTTTCTTGAGACACAGGATGAAAAAAATGATGACCATTCCAATAATGATTTATTGGCTGAAATGACAAGCTCTGTGGGCACCCCGGCTTACCAAGCGCCGGAAGTTCGTACCGGGAGGTATGGAAAACCAGCCGACATTTACAGTCTTGGACTAATTATTTGGGAAGTTTTACAATTGCATACCAAAATGTCCACTGCCCAGAGAAGAAGTACCTTCATGGAACTGGTTTATGGCGGTGATACTTCGTTAATAAAAGATTGCCCAGAAGTACCGAATCTAAAGGAGACAATCAAAATGACTAAAACAAAAGTTGCGGAGCGAATCCAGACCATATACGAGGTGCAACTAATTGCTACAGAAATCTGGGCCAAGTCATCCGAAGAGTTAGAAGCGTACTTAAAAACATTCCAATCTGGGATCACCATTCATCTGGTTGAAGCCGTTTACACGGGATACTTCATCTTTTATCACTCTGGGGTCAAGTTGATTGGAGAAGGAGAAAATACCATAGTGACCAATGGGGACGCCACACCACTCGTGCTTCCCAATGATGTTACTGGCTGCACTATAAAAAACCTGAAACTCAAAGCGTGTGGAATATCCTGGGCAGAATCGACATTGAGGGTGGATGGGAATAATAATCTTGTGGAAAATATTCATATTGACAACAAAAGTGGAAAAGGTGACTGTTTAAGGATTGAGGGGAGTGGAAACCATGTATTCAGATTGAGGGCAAGGAATTCAGAAGTAGGAATTCTGATCGAAGGAGAAAGAGCGAATGCAAACGTGCTGGACGATATTGAAATCTCTAATTGCAACAATGGAATAAAAGTCTTTGGATTCTACCCGGGCACAGTTGACAACAATAGAATGAAGAATTGTACATTACGCAATGTAATTAAAGGGGTAAGTGTCAAGCAAGTGTAAAATTTACCTTTATTCCATTTAGGGGTGGCAATCCGATCAAACAAACTCCGAATTGCATTTACTCTGCACCAAATAAATGAACTTAATTAATTAATTTCAGGTGGAGCTCTGGTCTGCAGGTGAAAGTAGTCTGGAAAATATTGTAGTAAAGCATGACGCCGAGTTTGACCTTTTGGACAAGGTTGTTGTTGGAGTTGACATGTTTTGGAATACTAATACCATCATTAATAATTTAATATGTAAAGGTCATGCGTTTAATGTTAAGGCATATGATCAAAATTTTGGGTTGAAAATTAATTGTTCACAGAAATGCAAAATTTCCAATAGCAATTGCGGACAGATTAAAGTTGGGGAATGGTGCTGCGAGAATATTGCTTTCACTGGGGTCAATGGTGGCGACATGATTCAAATCATGGGAAGGGGCATTCCTTTGTGGACTGCAGGGCAGAAATATTTTTAGATAAGACTGAACCTGATTCGAAATTGACCTTGGTTGACAATAAATTCGGCTTCCTAAACTTGCAGGGTCATTTTTATGTGCATGTTTAAGTACCTAGCTAGCCAAGTACATACAAGCGCATTAAATTGAGTATTAAAATGAACATTAAAAGCGAACATACATATGTAATTATGTAAATCAAATATACATTTTACTGGGTTTAATACTTTTTACGGGTTTGTTCTTAAAGTTAGGGTTTTTTAATGTACGACTCCTTTGCAGTCAGCTTTTTCTAAACGCGTGTAATGTGTTTGATATGATAACGTTTGTGCAATTATAGTGTGAAATTAAAAAGTTTTGTTCATTTTACTATCTCACTTGATCCGCATTAAATTTATCTTATCTGCTCGGTTAACCAGTCACAGTTATTATTCGTTGTCATCATTTGCATTACTTTATTCATTCATTTACGTTTTGCACGTATTCAAGTTACTTCATACTGTGAAATTTTCTTATTTTTCATCATTTCTCGAGGAGAATTTTAGAAAAAGTTGATTAATTCACCCCTCTTCTCAATAAATATGTGTAAAACACAGATCTAATTTTGAATTTGTTGGAACTATATATTTGCTAGTGTGCATGACTGTCGCTCATCAGAAGTAAAACAAATTGAAAAGACAAGTTGCAAATAATTCTTGTCGTAGAATTGAGTCAGGCCCAAAATGGAACGGATTTTAACTTCATGTGATCTTAATAAATCGGAAATACTTGAAAGTGGTGGTGCAGCAGGTAATAAGCTTACATATTTACTTTTATATATTTGTCCAGCTCTATCTGTCTGACTGCCAGGAACGCATCCCTTTAATCCCCAAGTATCGATTGTATTATAAAGTATCATGAATTTTCATCTCTCTAAAATTTACACAGGCAAATTGGATCAAGAAATTACGACCAAGGATTTGGATACTAATCCCATGAAAGATCTCACTATTCATCGGGTTCTAGGCGTGGGTTGTTTTGGTTTCGTGTTTGCCGTATCAAAATATCCATCCAGTGGTCAAGAAGCGCATAAGCTGTTTCAAGCATCTTCACCTTCTGGATGTCCTTTACAAGAATTCGAAAGGGAAGGACAACTGACAGATGCACAACATCCAAATGTGGTTCGAACTCACACAATCGAAGTTATCCCTCAAGGCCAAAATATCCTCGAGTTGTATATAAAATCGCTAGAAACACCGTATAAATTTGGTAGCAACGTGTCTGATATGATATACTACAGGTTTAAAGCCAGAACAAAAACAGAGCGCTATCCCAGCATCAGAGTAACAATGGAGCTCTGTGGACCCACCCTGAAGAATTGGCTGCAATTTGTAGAAGCAAATTGTTCCTTGCCGGAAAAATGTGATAAGAATTTTGAATTCAGAAGAGAAATTGGACAAGGAATTATAGAAGGCTTGAAATATCTGCACAACGGGAAAAATATTATCCACAGAGACCTAAAACCAGACAATATTTTCTTTTCACTAACAACTAATGATGACTGCTATCAACTCCCTGTAAAAATTGGAGATTTCGGTTTGTGTAGACCAGTCGAAGATGATATTTCTAGTTCAAAAACTGCTGAAGTCGGATCACTTCTCTATAGGGCTCCAGATGTCGGAATGGATAACGAGGAGAAAGCGAAATATAGTTATAGAGCGGATTTATACTCTTTAGGGTTGATACTTTCTGAATTATTTCAATTTATTCCACAAGCATTACGAGCTACTCATTTTGACGAGTTGGTTTTAGCCAGGGACGAGAGTCTGGTTTTAGAGAATTCAAGATTTCCTAAATTAAAGGAGACCATCATTAGTCTCACAAAGAAAAGATCGAGGGATCGGATAAAATCCATTAATCTAGTTGATCCATTTAACATGAATTTTGATACTAATGAGTGAGTAGTTAATGTATTAGAAATATTTCTTCGTTATAGCGAATTGTAAATATATAGTTCCTAGCCCCAATTCTGATGTATATTTATGTATATGTATCTGTACGTCCTGTTTTACGATAACTCTTGTTAAACTTATCATATCGTATTTAAATTTACAGCAAATAAAATAAATTAGGAATTTTTTTCAGACAGAATAATGCTTAATTTTTATTGTGCTGGAAATTCTGCCTTCTCAGGGAAAGATTTCGACAACCTTACATATTTTAAAACCAAAGTACTGGATTGGATGTGTACGTACCCAAATTTGTGCACAAAAGGCCATGTAGTCATAAATAATATTTATAGCTAAATACGTACATATGTACATTTGTATGTACCTATGTTTGGCCAACTTGTGGTTAATCTTGTCCCCATTCTCTGCAACATTGATACGCATATGTAAGTATGTACGTACACATGTACAGCAGTTACAATGCGTGGAAGGTGTTTCAATTAATTTGAACCCGATTAAATGGGCAATGCTCTCCTTCCGATATGAATAAATGTTAGGTGTCCTGGTTTTACTGGTCGGAGTGTACTGATTGGTTTAAATTTTTTGTACGAAAATGGATGCGGACTTCGTGTTTTTTGCTTTAGTTAAGTTGGGCGGGACCATCTACACAAATTTAGGTCATTAAACTCAAAATAATATGGGGACATCAAAAGTTAGGAATAGGTATTAGTAATAATAAACAAAAACAAGCTTAGCAAATTCATCGCCTTGTTGATTTTTCACTGTGTTATTTAGGAATTAATTTTTTGCTAAATTTCCTGGCCGTCACCTAGTCAACCTGGACCCATTGTTCCTGAAAACGCGAAATTTAACTTCATCTAGGTACCGTTCCTTAAACCAACACTTAGTTATTTAGGTATAGTTTTAATTTGTCCATCTCAAATTATTGATATTTGCTTTCCTGGTACCTAACTTATTTTGTGGCAGTCGTCTAAACTTCAAACTTGCATCAGGCAACCTTCGACCAATTAGCTTCGAGGTTAACTACTGCTTTTCTCAGTACTTACGTTTTTACTCCGATTCAGGGCAGTGATTTCATAACCAACTGTAGAAATATTCACAATATTCGTATTCTAGCGTGGTTTTGTTACGTTCATATGTCCAGACTATGGTTTATTAGTGACCAAACCTGTTTCTGGTCCTGTTATTGTCACATATACAGTATCTTATTTTCAGATGGTTTTCAGAAGTTTTTTGTAAAAATCCTTGAGCACTTTCAACCTCTGTGTAGACACCTCGTTTCTGTTCACACTTCACAATATCCAATTCCAGCAGTTTCATAATTTTTTGTCCGCAAATGATTTAAATCTAACAGCAAAGAAGTATTGAATCAAAAAATTAGTTTACATGTCGGATTTGTAAGTTCATCAAGTTACAACAGTGAAAATTGAAATGACCAATACTTATGACTCACTCCATCACACGTTTTCTAATGGTTTGTAATTAATTGTGTCAAAAATACTTGAATGTTAAAATGTTGAAATACCCTGTTTGAAGGTAATGAAGTTATGTGCCATCGAGAAAAAATTTGACCAATGTCAGTAACATATGAAGGTTTTATATGCATATGAAGATGTGACATAAAAAACAACCAATACTTTTGTCTACCGGGTGTATATCATTAAATCTCACTAAATCTCACTCACTAGGGATACCCTTTCTATGATAGTTGAAAAATGAGTTCTAATTTAACTTTTTGCATGTACCATGATATGTTTTGATTCAAAGTGCAAACATTTTTCTGCAAAACCAATTTGCCAATTTTTTAATAGCCTTCAAAGTTGGCGAAAGTGGGGGTGGAATAGGCGGAGTGGGAGCGTGTGGAGATGGGGGCGGTCGTGCCCCCTACTATACACTAAGCACCTGTGACGGTCATTATGATCTGTGTGACGTAAGGAAATCCATCAGTAACTTATGTTTGATAAATTTGGTAACTTATGTTTACCTGAAATTTAATTAAATGTAAGAAAATTTAGTTAAATGAATGAAAAAAATTGATGCATGTTGATGACATTGTGCGAAGTGGTAAGATCAGTTTGCCCAGTTTGCGCACCAAATACTTAAATCCTGTTGTTATTTTAGTCATCAGCTTTTTCTCTTTTGTTAAAAATTCTCTGAAAATTGTTCAATTAAGTAATCATATTAGCAATTACCACTCTAAATATGTCGAAAATCATTAAAGTGTGCGAATTATTACTAGAATTAGTAAAACTAAAATATGACACCGCTGGAGTACCTATAATTGACAGTGGTTTAAATCTAAACGACTTAGCAAGTGAAGGACTGATTTTAATCGAAAATTTACTTAATTTTTCAACCAGTACATTTGAAACGCTCGATTCATTGGAAATTGCCAGTGACGATGAAATTGACATTTACGGTGACAGTGCTGCTCAAACCGACACAACTTCCGAAGAATCGTCATCGGAGGAATGGGAGATTGAAAGTATCGAACGCAATAATTATAATCTCGAGGAAATGATAAAGATAATGGGGGCACGTACGCCCGGTGCAGGGATTGAACCTACAGATGGGCGCGGATTCAAGCCGTACATTAATACCGCTCCACCAAAGTGGTGAAATCGACTTAACTTTCCTTGATTAAGGGATCTATAATAATAGCAGCGACACAGGCACAGATTATAAATTATTCTACTATAGTAACAAAACTTGAACTTGAATTTATAAAAAGACGACAATAAAGATAACACATGATAATCAATATTATTTTATGTGTATAAAGCATTAGACTGAATTTATTATTAAAGACATTAGAAATCTGGTATGAGCTCGTGACACGACGGATAATCGTGATCATTACAAAGACCAAATGATATCGTTCATATCCAGCCAGAGACACAAGAGAGTTTCTGTGTGGTGGTAGTGCACACTTAGAATTTTGTTATTATTTAAGAATTAGCGAATGTCACAAAGTGATCGATAGTGCTACAAATAACTTTTGCAAAGTTTGGTGGCCATATCTATGCCGTTTGACGTCAAATTTATAAATCGTACACTTCAATCCATTTTTAAAACTTTAAAAATGTATATAAATATATAGTATTAAACATGAACAATACAATGCACGCTGGTCCGGAATACTCAATTTGTTGGCCAAAACCTATTCTCACCAATCCGAAAACAAAGTACCGTGTTCAGTACCTTTGACATAGATGTTCAATTTTGGAAAGTTTCATTTGAATTGTTCTACTGGTTATGGCGTTGCGTATGCCTAAACTTGCCTTGTAACATTTGGCTAAATGGGAAAAACTTCAAGTTGAAAATCCTGTCTAGTCCTGTGGTATTTCGAGGAACCATCAATGTATTATTAAACCTTTACATCTCATCTATGAAAACTGCTGCCCCTTTTTGCCCCTTTTGCAAATTGACAGAGAGATTTGGATTTATGTAATAGCAAATTGCCGTAAGCAAAATATCTGAAGTGCTCCAATCATTGTCACGTATGAAATTTTCCAGTGTTCCAAATAACACAATCGCTTCAAAATATATTGCCTATTCCTTGGGGAAGGAAATATGGTAAAACAAACCCCTCGAAAAAATGTATTACGAGCGGGGGAATTTTATAAAGTGGTGGCCCCCTGAGGAGGCATAACTAAATTTATAATTTTGGTCTAATTTTCTTTTTTAATTAAGTTAGAGAGAAGAAATACTTCATAAAACTATAGAATATTGTCATTTCATGAAAATACATCTTCAAAATTATCGAAACAAAACTTTCAAATTTGTGTTTTGACCACACCCCCTGGCAGTTGGTGTGCCGATAATGTTCAAATAATAGTCGGAGTTGTTTAGAGCTTGATCAGACATTTCAAATGACACCCCACTTGATTAGGTAATGCGAGAAAATAAATATGGACCTGTGACCACACCCCCAAGAGGGGGTGGTGGTCAGTTAAAGCTGCATTACTAACTCCCCTTGGAACTTCATATCTCCATTCCCAAGGCAGAATTCGAAAAAATGGAATGGTTCGAGAGCTAGAGGTTTTGGCAAGCAAATAAAGCAATCCGGACCAGTGTGCAATGTAAAAATAAAAATAAAAATCTACTAAATAAATACCAAAGTGTACAGCTTATGAATTGAACGTCAAGTTATATCGACCAGGGTTTCGATTGGTAAAAACAAATTGACCAGGGCAGCGGGGAAAAGTGAGACAATTTTACCACCCACCCAAAATAGGTAGGAAATTGGAAAAATGGAGGAAATGGGAAAAACTTTGGTGTGGGGCAATCCAAAACAACTTCTTTAAACCATGGAATTTTCAAAATTGGACTTTATATTCGTATTCTCCAACAAATTCTGAGAAAATAAGATGGTAATACGGTTCAATTCGAATTTTCTCTAAAATTAACACGTATTCATGTGGAGAAATTGGAAAAACAATCAAAATTGGTCAAAAAGTGCCTGTATTACATATCAAAATTTTCATAAATTCATAAAGATGACGAATATGAAGTTCAATTCAAAAAATGTTTATTATTAAACAAGTTAGCTCTCCCCATAACTAAATACATGAATAGTCATATTTTTTCTTTTTGGACGGTAAACCCCGTTTTTCCCACTTTTTCCCGCCTGTTGTAGTAAGAAATAGTTTTTGACGAAAAAAACGGAACCCTGATGGCCACTCGACTTTAAGTAAAAGTAATTTGTGGCACTAGATCTATCCATCACACTGTGATATTCATTTATTTTTCAATAACAACAAAATTTTAAGTGTGTACTATCACCACACAGCAAACCAATGACATCATGGCATGGACAAGCCTTTCGATGGTTTGAGTTGATTTATTTTACCCTCTTGTATCTCTGGCTGGACATGCCTAAAATAATTTAAAACGGCACATGCTACACAGTGGTGATCGGATGACATTGACTGATGGGCAGATTTATAGTTTGTTTTCAAGCTTATGTTGTTAGGGGTGTTCCATCAATTGTGTACAGAGGGGAGGCAGGCTACAAAGTTTTTGCATATAACTTGCACCACGTGTTACATTTGGGTGTAACCCGTGAGAAGAGGGGTGGGGAAGGGGGGGGGGGTTTAGAAAATCGGGATTTCTGCCTGACATAATGCATGCACATTCCCTAAGCCGAAACGATATTCTGATTACATATTCAATCAATGTCTCAATTAACTCTTATCAAGATTTGCTCACCTCTACGAGTTCGGGTGCAAATAAGCACGTTAAGTACTCGTGACTCGAGAATTACTTATGTTATTTATCAATCACTCACTTGACTTTAAATATTTTACAATGCAAAACGCAACGCAAAACCTCACAGTTTTTGTACATATAACAGAATGTTGTAATTAATTATAAATTCTTTACTGACAGCATAAGATACTTATCCACTCGTGCACTGATAACAGCCCCAATATAAGTGACGATTGCCAATGAACCAAAGCACAGTCAACTTTTGACTAGTTAAATCATCGCAATGTTCTCTCTACGTCAATTTATCTTCCTTGCGACCGTGGTGGCCATGGCGTCAGCCCACATGAGATTCCTCGATCCCCCGGGACGCCCTTCCCTCTGGCGGTTTGAGGAATACAACTATCTCAACCCCGTAATTGTTGGGAACGACGATGAAATGTGGTGCGCCAACATTCGTCAAAATGTGGTCGACAATAGGTGTGGGGTTTGTGGCGACCCTGTCTCTGCCCCGACTCCAAGGCCTTATGAGTACGGTGGGTCCGCTTGGAGGGATGTTGTCGTCAGAAATTACACGGCTGGACAGGTCTGTATTTAGTAAATTAATATTAATTGAAGTCGTACGTGTTCAAAAAATATTTATTCATTTAAGGTGCATTCATTCAAAGCTTTGAAAAAATACTTCTTCATTCATAATTTGGAAAAAAATATTCAATAATTATTCAACATTTATTCATTATTCACCATTCCTTCATTATTCATGTTATTCAAAATTCACATTATTATATGAATTATTCAACTTTCCCTATTTATTAAGCATTGATTTAAAAATGAATGATGACAAAAATATTCATTCATTATTTATTCACGCGAATTGAATAGGTATTCATTTACTAACAAATCAGAATATAATATTCATTCAAAATCTGGAATATTGAATGAATAATTCATTCATTCCTCATTAAATGAATGAATATGAACATGTACCTATGATTGAAGTTTCAGAAAAAAATTACTGGTTTTTACATAGATGATCCCGCTCTACCTGCAATCCTACGCTCCCCACGGGGGAGGTCTTGAAATCCAACTTTGTAATCGCGTCCCAGAGACGGAAGATTGTTTCCAAACCCTAATGCTCAGCAATGGGGACAACATGTGGCAGATGAGCCTTGGTGGGGGAGACTTTGAGCTACATTTCAGTGCCCAACTTCCCGCCGGGGTCACCTGTGACCGGTGCGTCCTACGTTTCCACTGGAGGGGCGCGCAAAATTGGGGAACTTGTGAAAATCCTCCATCTCGGATTTGTGAGTGCGATTACAACTCTGGAAACCCACCTGGCGGGCACGGATGCGGGGAGCAACAAACCTTCCGCGCATGCGCGGATATCTCCATTCATTAATTGATAAATGTCTAATTCCATACACATAGTATGATTAATAAACAAATTTGCATACCTTAAAATTCATTTCGTTTATGGAGGCTATTTTGCTAAAGACATTTTTTTAGAATCGTGAAAATTAGATTACAAAGGAGAAACCGGTAAATATTAATTTGTTGCTATCATATTTAGTGACCGGTCTGTATAAAACCAATTATTTATCTACATCATTGCATGCTTAATTTTAGGAGAGGCAATCCGATCCGAAGTAAACCGATCCGATCCGAAATCCGCGGATTAGTATCGTATTGCATTTTTTCCTGACCCGATCCTAATTCAGTCGGATCGGATTGACTGCTTAATCCGATCGGATCAATCCGACATTAGTCATCGGTTCTGGAATCCGGATGTCGGATTGGTGAATTTGATTTCACATTCCCTAAAAATGTACTGCCTCACTTCACTGGTTCATAACTTGGCTCATTTTTCAAGAAAAAGTTCGTCGGTGGCAATTAATTACAATGGAGGCATCTCTTGTCTGTCGTAATTTTTAAATAATCATGCAGATTTTTTAAACGCTAACTTTTGAATTGTTAACTCTGAAATTAAAAATGTTTGCTTAAAATTGCTTTCCTGAAATAATTTTTAAAAGGTCTGGCCTACAATTTATTATTTATTACAATAAGGGACTGAAGGTATTTCTTAAGTTTGGACAATGCAAAAAAATTTAAATTCATTAGGATTAAAAGTTTTTGATAATTTGATGCCCGAACTTGGACTTTTATATACCTTATTGTCATGTCCGTCCGTCTGTCTCACCGTCTGTTCGTCCGTCTTTCGACAACTATCGAACTAGTTGACCGGTTGACTTGCAATTTTTACCATAAGCATATTAAACAAAGTTAGGAAACGAGTTCGAAGATGGGCGAAATCAGTCCACTGGTTGACCGGTGGGAGTTATCGGAGTGGGTTGGGTGCGGTATTTTGAACCATAATTTCAAAATTGTCGTAGAAATTATGTACACAGTGTGTAAATGCGTCCAAATGGAGGAGTTTAAATTGAAATTTTGTCTGTAGAGACCCTGGGGGACGGACCCATACCACCGATTTTTGAAAATCGTCATATCGAGTGGAAATGTGGCACAGTGGATGTAAATATGAAATACGTCCTAAATGAAGACTATGAATGAATTGAAATTAGGAAACCTTTCATCCGTTCATAATTATTAGCTCACCCTGTGTAGCATAAGAGCTATTGAATTCCTCTGGTCCGTCCATCCGTCCGTCTGTCTGTTATTCTGCACTTTTGGTGCGTTTTCCATCAATGCTCCCGTTTGCTTAGCACCATTTTGGACAACCGTTTGTTAAATACTAATGGTGCTACTTATTTCTTTGTAGTCCTTTCGCAATCGAATTTCCGAATATCTAGGTTCGGACATTAGCGTCATGGATTGTAACTGACAGACAGACAGACGGACGAACAGACAAGAAGAATTCAATAGCTCTCATGCTACGCAGGGTGAACTAATAAAGCGATTTTTAAATTTTTTAACAAAAAGATCACTAAGGAGGGGAGCTTGGGAGGTTGATAATAACAGATCTTGATGCCCTTTGGATATGTGATAGGGTCCTATGAGTGTACTAAAACCCTGAAGTGGTTTGACTCCATGGCCACATTTGCGCCCGCCACACCCACTCAAAGGCGCCCAAAAAACGCTTTCACTCCACTTTTCACTCACTCAAATCCACGCCAAAAATCCAATTTTACTCGGATTTTGAAATTTCTTTCACCAATATACTCCCCGATAGTTGCTTTCTTCAATCCAATATCAAACTCAATTTTTTAGAAATTTTTACTATTTTTAAAATTTAAAATTCTGAATGAGCATTGTTATAGTAATCAACAAGGCAAATTATGCTTGCGAAATAATAATCAGCAAAATTGAGTTTGATATTGTATTGAAGAAAGCAACTATCTGGGAGTATAATGGTGAAAGAAATTTCAAAATCCGAGTAAAATTAGATTTTTGGCGTGGATTTGAGTGAGTGAAAAGTGGAGTGAAAGCGTTTTTTGGGCGCCTTTGAGTGGGTGTGGCGGGCGCAAATGTGGCCATGGAGTCAAACCACTTCAGGGTTTTAGTACACTCATAGGACCCTACCACAGATACAAAGGGCATCGAGATCTGTTATTATCAACCTCGCAAGCTCCCCTCCTAAGGAAATCCTAAATCAAGCACACAGTGCATTCACTTTTTTACCTAAAATTGAGTTCTCCCTCAACTTCTTGCGAGATTTTGAAAGAACAAGAGACTTTCATAAAAAATGGTTGCCATTTTTGAAAACCTGATTAAACTTACCATAAAATCGGACAACTACCATTTCCATAATATTTTTGCGATTCAATTTATAAATGATGACGCACCAAGCCTCCCAACCATGTATTCACTTTTTTTTGCTCACTGTATTATGTATTTCCAGTAGTAAAGTAATGCATTCGCAGAGATTCAGTAGTGTAAGATGCATAATCGCAAAAAATAAGTACATACATACATATGTATTTGACTTGAAAAAAAATGAAATTTTTTTTAGACTAAACGTTTGGTGTAAAAAAAATTTGGTAACTGGTTTGCAAACCAGTAACACAAGAAGTTGTTGTGATAATCACAATAACTACACGTGTGTCTATCTTTTTTGTCTTTTTTGTGTCTGATGAACAAGTTTTTACTACGTATTTATGAAAACCAATGTCGTTGAGTTGACAACAATTAGTAACGTCGGTCATACAAAAAAATGTGACAAACAAATACGTAGTTAAATTTGATCTATCTTCCCCAGCATTCATATTTTAACATTATCCCATGTGGGAAAAATACTAGTGGCGTTCTTCTAATATTTTGCCATAATTGCTCTTTTCACAAGTAAACTTCTTTTGTCACACATATTTACACTCTTAAAAATTTTCACTTCGAATGAAGTAAAATGTCACTCTAATACGTAGTCAAAGTGCTTCGACGCTGCCCGGAGTAATGCGTGTAGCAACTAGTCTGGAGTAAGCGTACTTACTCCGCTCAGAGTTGTAGCATGCTCCAAATTATGCAAAGGGCTTGAACGACACATAGTAAGATGTTACCCTATATGATGCAATTTTGCCCGATTCTAAGTAAACGTGAACACGGTTTGGAGTATATGACTTACTCTGTCCGGGGCTCGCCTTACTAATTTAAAAGTTCAGTTAAAAATGGCAAATATATATTTATGTAATTGATTATTTATTATTTCACAACTATTAAGTTTTACAATCCAATTACTGTCATATGTATGTAGGTTAAAAATAATATTACAGCATGGCAAAAAATGAGATATTAACACTAAACAACCTGAGAAACAGAGTTAAATATTCTGCATAATTTGTCCAATCAATTTGTCCTTGGCAATGGGTGGAAGATTAGGTTGAAAAGGTGGGACGACGTGGATGAGGTCATCTTTTTGAAGGTGTTGTAAAGAATCCGGTTAGATTATTATCTATGTTAAAAAATGTGCAAAAGTTTGGGTTTATTTTGTAAAAATAGAGAATGGAATGAATCTTACCTTTAAACAATTAACAGTATTTTCCAAGATTAAGTGGAATTAATAATCTTTGGATTTCCGTATCACACATTTTTGAAACTTTTGAAATGGGAATTTAAATTTCGGAATTCACGAGGGAAATGTGTATGTAAGTCTGGAATAGACTAACAAACTCCAAGGTAGAAATCAAGAAGGGTGGGCGAATTGCGGCAGGCTTACTCGGAATAAAGTTCGATTAACTTTAATTGGAGTAGTCGTGGACTCATTTTTAAGTTATTCTCAAGTATGGTTCTTTAAGAGTTAAAAGGATCGCTTACTAATATTAGAGCAACTGGATTTACTTTTAAAATACCTTCGTATGCTCAGTTCAGGGTTACAATCTTTTTTACTTTTCGAGAAGTATGGTACATTTTTGAGAGTGTAGTACTTAATTGAACCTGATTCAAGAAAATATTCCCTTAAATATCTACATATATCGATGCCTTCTCAAACTTCATATACCAATCACGCATCATACATACGTTATTCATCCCAGCGCGATCTTCAAGGTTGACAACAATTTAGGAGGCGATCAAATTGCAAGAAAAAAATTCATATAAAAGCCTGGCCTAATCTGCATACATAATCTTGCTCTCAAACATTTAACATCTTTCCCTTCAGTATAATTCATCCCCTGGTAGCCATTCAGAAATACTTAAATATTTTCCACCCGAAATTTCCGCACACAAAGATGGCCAATCTAAATCCAGAACATTACAACACAGCCAACAGCATACAAGTTGACCAGGGTAGTGTGATGATTAATCAAATCTTGCTGGATCATCCGACACGGTAATAAAATTTAAATAAATTTCCGGAAATTCTAACTTTCTCCAATTTCCTAGAATTTTTTCTCTCATAATGGACATCGGCTGTGGAACTGGTAACGTGACGAATGCCCTACGAGAGAAAATTCCGCACGAGAAATTCCATGCTTTTGACAAGGATCCAGATATGATTGCTTTCGCTGTTGGAAATAACCAGAGTTGGGTGATTAAATGGTTTTATGCCCTAGATTAGGGATTAAGGATTAGTTTCTTGGATTAAGATTAGGATTAGAATTGGTCTATATTAATTTCAATTAAAGTGTTATTTTGAATAACACTTTAGGTCCCGACACGATTACCTACGTCATCGATGACATCGCCACCCCATGGGAAAACCTTTGCCAGGAAACTAAATCCTGCGAGGGGCAGGTCGACCTCGCCTTTTCTAATTATGTCCTCCACTGGATAACCGACATTCAACAGGTCATGGAAAACTTGACCCGCTTATTGAAACCGGGTGGCGTCTTCTACTTAAATGTGATCGGGATGCGACCAATTTGCACTTTATTGCCAGAATCCTTAAAATATTTGAAGTTAGGAACAATTCAGTCGCAACTCGAGGAAATGGTGGTTGCATTAAAAAATGCGGGATTAAGGGTCAATCGTCACCATATTATTGAAGATAAGTGGCATTGTCGGAGTGACAAAGAGTACGCGACTTTTTTAAAAATTGTTCCAAACTGTTACTTGGTTCGTATTGAGGCTCAAGTTTGGAAAAGTATCGATACACAGGAAAGAGAACGGATGACCGGGGAGATAGCAAAGGCTGCGCATAAAGTTTATGAGATGGATGCCGTCAAAGTTTTTGAGGAGGGGCAGGATTCGTATGGAATTAGTTATAATGGCTTTAGGGTTGAAGGGATGAAGGAGGCGATAATAGATTCACAATCAAAGTAACGGAGTGTAAAAAATATACGATGCAAGGAAGCCGGTCTTGTTTCGTGTAGCTGGATTTTATTAAAAGAATAACAAATTTAGATAATGTTAATGTAGACATGTGGGAGCATTTATGGGTGAAGAGATTTATGTAAATAACACATATTATTCATATATATTTATTAAATATAATTGCACTTTTGCACAGAGTTGTGCTAAATAATGAATGAATTATTTAAATAACAAATAATTTTTGTTCTCAGAATTATGTAATTTATAAATAGTAAACAACCGCCAAATTTTAAATTTCATTTAAACAATAAATAATAAATAAAATATTAGATTATTTAGATTTGTGTAAATAATTAATTAAAATCGTTACTAATTATTTGGACGGCACGAAGTTAACCGGAATACAAAGAAACAGCAGACAATTAGTGACACTAATTTAGTGTTACCTTTCAGCAGCACCAAGGCTTCAAATAATTATCAGCAAATATTCATCCGAATCGACGCCGACTTTTTCGCTTAAAAAAATATCCAAACCGAACCGAATGATTCGGATTCGGTTTGGATACATTATCCAAAAGTATGATAACCAACTCGACTCCGCCGTGCATATGTAAATGTGTGATACAAATTCAAATGTAATATCTGGACAACTGATCGACCAAAATTCCACTAGAGGCGGGGGGGGGCATGAATTTTATTAAGGTTCGGCGGCTCGTAGGTAGTGGAGGGAAGTGGAGAGTATGTCATTTCGTCTAGGGGATGGCAGCAGGAGTGGAACTCGAACGAATTGCGACTTTAGTGAACTGCATTGAGAGGTAGTTAACCTTCATAATGCAAATAATCCGCTTTTATTAATTACCCCCATTGTCATTTTGGGTACATATTTATCTACATACAGCTGTAGTTTACCACTTTAGTGTATAACCTGCCTCACTTTTGCTGAAAATAATAATACGTTTATGATACATTATGAAACTTTCATAACAAAAGGAAGTATGTATGTCACGGTTCTCTGGAACAGACTTGATTTGATTTGTCTGGCATTGGTTCAATGCCTTAATTACAATAAATTTATGTAGGTACAATAGCTAATGTACGAAAGTACCTTTACTTTAGTTTGTTTGTTCTGTAATTGTGCAGGTGAGCAATTACAGGACAGAGAGCTAGGGGGATTATGCCGAAAATGGGAACATGTTTTTAATCGCAGTAGTAATTTCGGTCTTATTACGTCAGAAGCTTGTAACATGTACTGGTTTGGATTCTTCGTTTGATAAAATTGGGAACACTAGTGGACACAGGAAAGCAGGTAATTCTGAAAGAAACTTAATTCTTAAAACTTAAGTTTGCGTAAATGAATTTGGACTGAAGTGGAATTGTCAATTTGAAGGAGGCCTCGAGGAAGGAATTATTCAAGTCGGAGATATGTTATTTTACGACAACGATTTTTTCAATAATGGGACACTTAAGGGAGCCATAACGACGGCAGAGCGACTGTGGGATGGGGGCGTTATTCCGTACGAAATTGACGAATATTTTGGTAATTGTAGTAAATTTTGAAGTTAAAATAGAAACTAATGTATGCATTTTTTAATTAATCAATTTTTTGGTAATCTAAAATTTTGCAGTTTAAAATAGAAATTTTACATACATAAATCCCAAAATCGCATAAACTTTGATCAATTATCTTAGAAAGGAATTGGCCCCTTATCCTGGAGGCTATGCAACAGTACGAGGATTTCACCTGCGTCAAATTTGTAGCTCGGACGACGGAGGTGAATTACCTCTACATCGAGCAGGGGACCGCTGGGTGTTCAACTTTTGTCGGGAATTTAAGGCGGGGAAAGCAAATATTGCGGTTGGGGCGGGGCTGTCTGTTCATCGGGACTGTGGTGCATGAGCTGGGTCACACGGTCGGTTTCCACCACGAACACAATAGGATCGACAGGGATGAATATATCGACGTTTTGTGGGAGAATATTCAACAAGGTATTGCATATTTTTATGATGGGAACATCCACATACAACGTCATCAACTGGCGAATAGTTTCTGGCACCCTCTCCCATTAACTTAGCACTTGACAAGAAGTGGGTTGGCAAATGTAAAAAAAACTGTTTTGTTTGATGACGTAATATATGGACCTTCCTAAATGAATCTAGCCTAAACGATTTTGGAATATGGACAAGGTTTCGGCGTGAAGTATAAATCCCAGCGTTATTCTGGACTGATTTAATTTGTTGAAAAATAAAAATGAGCCAACGAACAACGAACTTCAAAAAAAAACATTCTGAATTTAGCACTTTTTCAAATTCAGAAACTGACAAAACCCAATTAGAAAAATAAATTAGGTTATTTCGGAATCAAATTCAAATTGCACTTTCAAAAATCTAAGATGTTCACCACACGCGTTTTCATGGTAAACAAATATTTTATCGCATTTTTAGGATCTGAGCGACTATTTGTTAAAACGCCTGCGTCAAAAGAGTGGCTGATTAACGGGTATGATATCGACAGCATCATGCACTACGGGGAGACGGCCTTTTCCAAGGACGGGGTCAGCCCGACGATGAAGAGTAAGGACGGCCGGCCAATTTACGACCCCTGGGGGAAACCTGGTCTCGACTGGAGTGATATTTATAGGATTAATAAGCTTTATAATTGTTAGTGTATCGGTAAAAATTTGACAAGCGAAAATGAGACTGGTTGAGCAACTTGTTTCAATCATCATGTCTGAAAACAATTTGTATTTTATGGTACACTTGATGGGATCGAGTGAGTTTTCTGGAGACCGATCGGGGCTGAAGCATGAAAATGTTGATGAAAAATTGAAAGTATTTTATAAAATCACTTAAGGGGAGAGAAAAAACGTCCAGTTGGAGAAAAAAATTTTAAACAACTTTTTCCCCCCTAAAACACAAAAAAACTGAAAAAATTCATTTTTTGGGGGTACACAAATAATTGTACGCGGTGAAATACATTGGACCATATTCGCATTAATTATTTACATTTTTTATTTGAAAATCAAAATAATGAACAAAATTGTGAAAATTAGTGGTTGACCCTCCCCATAAGTCGGATTGAGTAAATTTTGTACCGTGCGGTTGAGGCTGACGTAGTGAGAAACTCACTTTCTTGCTGGAGTCAAGGGTTTCTTACTAATCCGCACCCTAAATAATTTACTCAATCCGACTTATGGGTAGGGTCAACCACTAATTTTCACAATTTTGTTCAAAATTTTGATTTTCAGGTCAAAAATGTAAATAATTATGGGGAATGCGGTCCAATGTGGTTCACCGCGTAAAATTATTTGTTTACCCCCAAAAAGGGCATTTTTTGCAGTTTTTTTGTGTTTTGGGGGCGAAAAAGTTGTTTAAATTTTTTTTCTCCAACTGGAACTTTTTTCTCTCCCCTTAAGTGATTTTATAAAATACTTTCAATTTTTCACCAACATTTTCATGCTTCAGCCTCGATCGGTCCCCAGCAAACTCACTCGATCCCATCAAGTGTACTGCTCAATGCCTTGCAGCTTCCACGGGTGCTTATATACGATACGTGAATGATGATGCTCACTATTGTAAAGAAATTATTTCTCTGGGATGGAAAATCTCCCGCTCTCGTATACTTCGTGATGTAAATGAGGCCAAACTGAGTCTTTTTCCCTCCCACAGAAATATTTGCTCTGCAATATATCCAGGGCAGGGGCACAGTGTGCGAAACACCAAAAAAGCGGACAAATTACTTTCAGGTTCGAACCCCAGTCGGGGCATTATTTTTATTTGTATTTTTGTTGAGTTTCTAAGGGTGGAGTGTTCAGAAACCACCATCCCTTTGAACTACGATGACCTGGTGACCGTGTGGATGGGATGAAAAGTGCGAAAATTTGATACTTTTCACTTTTCATTCCGTCCACACGGTCACCAGGTCATCGTATTTAGTTCAAAGGGATGGTAGTTTCTGAACGCTCCACCCTTAAAAAGTCAACAAAAATGCAAATAAAAATAATGCCCCGACTGGGGCTCGGACCTGAAAATAATGTGTCCGCTTTTTTAATGTTCCGCACACTGTGCACCTGCCCTGGATATAGTGAGCATCATCGTTCACGTATCGTATATAAGCACCCGTGGAAGCTGCAAGGCATTGAGCCGTATGAACATTTATATTTTTGAGATTTTGCGTCATTTTTTATCATTGTTTCCCATTAAATAGCGAACGTTATGCATTTGTAAATTAATTTTTGAAACGGCGAGATTATTTTTCAGAAATTTTCATTGAATATGAGTAGTGTGAGACGAAAATCCTTTTGGCTTGTGAAAACCGTATTTAGGAAAACTATGTATGTAGACTCAACAGAGTGCAAATTTATTTATTTGAATATGCAAAATGGTAAAATTATAAAGGGTGTTAATAAAGTCCGATCCCATTTTTCCTATAAAAAAGTGAAGGCTAGTATAAAAAAAACTACCCGTGATACTTACAAAAAATGTTCGACATATTTACCTTAGTATTTGGTCTTGTTACCATTTACTTTAACCATGCCCTCAACTCTTTGTTTAAGGCTCTGTGCTAATTTTTCCAATGTGTCTGTGGGAATCGAATTCCATACATCTTGAACTTTTTTTACTAGCTCTTCCCTCGTCCGGGGTTGTGGTTATTTGTATACATTTTCCTTAAGTATGGACCACAGGTTCTCCAGGGGATTCAAATCTGGGCTGTTTCCGGGCCACACCCCCTTGCTCCAGACCGTTGAAACTTGCGTCTTGATGAGACTCAAACTCGCTTTTGCTGTATGGGCTGTAGCACCATCCTGCATGAAAACTATTTTTCTTTCATTCGGAAATATTTCCTTGTTCCCCATGCTATCGAAATAGATAGGTAATATTTTTTCCATATAATACTTTGCATTGACTGTTTGGCCTTTTGGTATGATATGTAGAGGAGTCACGCCACGTGCACAAAATCCACCCGCTACCATAACTTTAAGCCCGAATTTTGGGACTGCTCTTGATGGTACATCCGATTTGTTTTCTGTCCTGTAACGAACATTTTGTTGGTTCAATTTTGGATATAGCTCAATAATAGATTCGTCAGTCCAAAGGATGTGACTGCGCAATTCTTCACCAAGTCTTTTTTCACTCAAATGGCCACTTTTCTGAAGGAGTTCTCCAAATTTCAGACGGTCATCGATATTTTTTTGTGACATGAGAGGTTTTTTGGTTAGTTTGTAAGCTGTGTGACCCCACCTCGTAGATTTCACAAATTTTTGCACGGTCACATAGTTAATTTGCTTCTTCTTCTCTTTATAGCGTTTTGAGTCATTTAACTCCCTTGCACAATTACGTAATGAACTACCGGTTTTCTTGTAAAGTCTGTTTTTAATCATTCTCTTTGTGGTAGGTGACACCTTTCTGGGTCGCCCGGGTCGCTTTTTGTCGTGGACAAAATTTTTGTTCTTCCATTTCCAAACAGTTCTGCGGCTGCAGCCCAATTTTTGCACAATTTCTGCAGGTTTAAACCCCTGCTGATGCAATGTTTGTATCTTAACTCTAAGATGCTCATGACTTACACGTTTAGTTGTTCCTCCCATGGTAAAAATTTGAAATAAATAACTTCACTGGTTCAAAAGTTCCAGCTGAATTTGTAACAACCGCGCTCCAAAAAATTCATGGGATCGGACTTTATTAACACCCTTTATATTTCATCTGCTACATACTTTTGGGGTATACCCTACTCTGGAATATAATGTTTTGCATAATTTTGATATCCTAATTTTTACATATTTTCTATATACTCAGATCCGTTATTTAGCAAACCTTGCTTATTTTATGTTACCACTAATTTTGCAAATTTTGCCTGTCGATGCAACCTTTGTTTGCAAAATTCGTAGAACCTGACCTCATTTCCCATTTCGTCACGGACTAGCTGCTTAACTTCTTCGGGAATGTTGGGTTTCTCCTGATTTTTATTAATAGAGACCATCGTTTCCTTGTTTTTGAGATAAGTTTCCCTTGCACCGGCAAAAACACGGGGGATGTAGGCCTCAAAGACTTCCAGACTGAGGTCGAGTTCCTCCAAGACGCCCACCACGGAATAATATTTGTCCACGTTTTCCATCGCTCTGCTCAACGCCCACGCACCGTTCTTCTCGCTATATGAAATTTAGTCACGTAGAAAAAGTACAAATTTTATTATGGAAATTTCATTTCGTTATTTGGAATTATACAAATAAATGGCAAAAGTAAAGTTTCAAATTCGTATTCATACACTCTTCAAATAATGTTATAATTTTCAATTTTTTCAACACAAAATGCAATACGAATTCTAAATTATGTAAGTAAATATGTAAACTCGAAATCGAGACCAAAGTTATCTTGACAAGGAGTATCGTTTACGCTGTATTTAGTATACACAGTTCACGTAATTGAGACTTATGCATATATATCGTTCAAATGGGTAATTCTAACAGCGCCGTAGCGACATTGGAGAGAGGTGGAGAGACACTCTCCAGGCCGTACGGCCCAAGGGGCCGTATCGTCAGGGTCAACAATAAAATACACTAGATAAGATCAGAAATTAAATGGAATACACTAGATAAGATCAGGGTCAGCAGCAAAATACACTAGGTAAATCAGGGATTCAATAATGTTTGGGGACATAGTGAGGCCGTACCACGGCCAAACTCTCCAGGCCGGACAAAACGGGTCTGAATTCTTAATAGTGGGGACTAACATTGAAAACTTAAACTGTCCAAATGAGAAAACGACAGTTTATTGCTGCTTAAAAATTCCTTACTTGCACCGCTCATCCATCCCACAAAAGAACATCATTTGACTCCACACATTTTCATGTGCCCCCTCAAATCGACACTCGTCATCATTTTGGAGCACACAGGAGGAAAAATCCTAGGAAATTTTACAACAGGTAATTTATTTGAAATTTGTAATCATACATATTTGAATACATTACCCTCTGCAACCACTTTTCGTCCTCCGGCTTGTTGTTCTTCCTCATTTTAGCGACAAAGTTTCTAACCCCTCCCAACCGCATGTAGTAATCCATGAAATCATCCGCTCGACGGGATCCCGCACCATGTTAATGTACACGACGTGGTCGCAACCACCCCCTCCACGCGCAAAGTTGACCATGGCGACATGCTTAGTGTACACGCTAGGAGATTGTTTGGGCAGCTGGCAGAGGAGGTGAGCAAGGTCGGCTTCCTGGGCACAATTCAGCCTGGCCTGCATCCCGGGGTGGGCGGCGTCTTGAAAGAAGGCGACCCCATTTCGGAAGGACAGTCTTCTGATCAGATTTATCATCATGGTGCTCCCTACTTTGGGGACTCGGTTAAAAAATATGAGGTCCGGATTGGCCGAGGTGACGTTAGCGTTTTGAATCGTTTCGGCGAAAAGGGAGCCATTATTTGTGTTGGGATTGATGGAATTGTGCGAGTTTACGCTGGTGCTTTGGAACGCTTCCCCGATAAAGGAACCGTTCGTGGTTGAATTGGGGGATCTGATGTTAACGTTTTGGAACGTCTCAGTGAAAATGGAAACATTTGTGGAAGTATTAGGCGGCGGTGTAATGTTTTCAAGCTTTTCGGCAAAAATTGCACAATTTACTTAGCAAATTAGGAGAACAAGTGCCAGAAAATAAAGGGTGGACATGTTGGACTAGATAGGGACTGAGAAATGGTGACATTTATTGCTAAGAGAGGGTAATAAATATATGCCATAAACTGTTATTTTAGTTACATACATTTATTGTCGTTCTGGAGAGTGATAATCCAGGTTAATTTGTTTCTGTTGGTTGGACTTTACTACCCGGAAGCATAAATAAATAAATAAATTTGCAGTCCGAACTCCACCAGCGATGAGTAAAATGTACCACACACTCCCGTTAATAAATATGTCAATTTCATGGTAATATTCCATAAAAGTAGGGTAAAATGTACATTAATCACATTAATTATTGTATTGTCTCCAGTTCTACGCATGTTGGTCTTATCGCGTATAAATAAATCGTCACCTACATATGCACTGCTTAAACTGGGAACAGTTCGACTAAATCCTTCCTGACAATTCGAACGACCTCGATCATTAAGATTCTTCGATATGAACTTTCCCCACCACTTTGCGTTATTGACATTTTTCGGTGCAACCTGTCAATTCACACAAATGCAGAATATAAAGGTAACAAATAAATGTAGTCTTACAGTGGAGATAATAACGTTGGATATTAGATTTTTGCCAAATTAGCCTCAATCGATCACATATTTAACCTCACTCAAAAGAAAACGGTGTCAATATATGACTTAACCGCCTTGGTTACAATTGTGATTCCGAGTTGTAATGAATTTTTTCCGTCCGGTCATAACATTATAACCGGTATCAAAATCATCATAGCTCGGATTCAACATTGTAACTGTCGCACTCTGTTTTGTGGGATGATCATGCGTGTCAATCTATTGTAAGAGTTGGGACAAAGTTCTTCTTTCTCCCATCTCGCAAGTATAAAACGAGTGACGAGAGACATTTCTGGGTGTCAGTCCGTGGTCGCTTTCTCCTAATAAGCATCTCTATTCCTACCGGTCACAAACATCTTGTCTCAGCTCCCCCAATTATTTACTCCACCTTCTCCTCAAGATAGGAGCTCAACACAGCATCTCTCATAATTCTTCACCACACTTTCACCTTGCCCTCGCCTTAGCCACTCACAAAAGCCGCCCGTGACATTTGGTGTCAGCGGCGAGATAAGTTCTTGCGACGTGAAATTTTAGTCAAATTCTGCAGTAATAGAGTTAAATTCCCGAGAAAAACGGACTTAAAGTGACAAATTTTCACCACATAATGACGGATGCCTGCATTGTTTTATTCAATTTTATTTCGCCCCAATTTTTGACCCCTACTTTCGGTCTTATCCTTTGCCAACTTACAAGATTTTACAATGCACTTGTGCATTGCTTCAAAATAAAATGTCCCTGGGCATTTCCAGATAAATTGAGGCACTTGTGCCTTATCGCGAAAACTAAGGCCTCCGGGCTTTACTTCGAAAAATTTTCAGAATATTCCTTTCTTCAAAATCCCATTTTCGTCCCACATTCCCGAGGAGAATTTCATTACTTCGCCCCATCTCCAATTGACGAAAATTTTGCACCTGTGCAAAAACTACACTACTGACCCGAAGAAACTAGGAAGAATTAACTGGCTCCTGCTTTCATCGCCCTCCAACTATTTTACTTTTGCCAACAAATAATTCCCCTCCCTTTCATACAAGTTGGCGAGAAGAATCTATCATTGCCCGGATAACATTTTTGTACCTGTACAAAACTTCGCGACGTCTACGACGAACTTACCGCTACTAGGAAGAATTTTACAAATCGTAATTTCATCTTTCCACGACCATTTTACCTCTACAAGTCACCCACTTTCTTCACAAAAATTTGAGATAGGAGAATCTATCGTCGCCCCGACTTATAAATCTGTACATGTACAGATCTACGGTCCTCTCTACAACTTTTGATACGTAATTCTACACATCGCTTCGATAAAATTGCAAAAATTCCATCTCCTCCTAAATCTACAAAAAAATGCGAAATTCTTCACTTCTCAAATTTTGCACGTTTGCAAAATTCCGCCTCAAAATTTTGCAATGACGTCTAACATAACCCCAGTCTCAATTCAACCCGAGTCAAGATTTTACACGACTATGAAGAATTCCAGTTTATGTCTCATCTGACCCCCACTTAGCAACACACATGCAACAACTATGCTGACGTTGAAGGAGAAAGTTATAAACTAGCATAAACTACTATTCCTCCACAGTGAAGAGGACAACGACAACTTTCTCTCCGGCCGATTTGAAAGTTTAGTCGCGCAAGGAACCACTGATTGACCCCCACCATAATAAGTTTATGGTTGGTTTCTGTTTAAATACTTTTTACATTTTATTTACATTCACACACTGCAGTAACTTCGCGAGCAGCACAAATTCAAAGAATAAACAGAAAAAATAATAGTATAACAAAATACGGAATAATTGAAAGAATAAACATTAAAAGTATAAACAAAACAGAAGGAAATAATAAAAGTATGAGAAATTAACTAATTGAATATTGAAATTCCTCACTGAGTATAAAATGTTTAACTCTAAAGTGAGATGATACAAATGATTTCGCCCTGGCCAGGCTGTATTTGAATTCCACTCAAGAGCGTAAAATAACGTTTGGCTCGATGACAAGTGATGACTTATTCCGCAACGAAGCGATGATTTATTCCGCAAAAATAGCGATGATTTATTCCGCATAAAGCGATGATTAATTCCGCAAAAAGCGATGATTGAAATAATTCTGCAAAAAGCGATGATTGAAATAATTCCGCAAAAAGCGATGATTGAAATAATTCCGCAAAAAGCGATGATTAAAATATTCCGCAGGGATTGCGATGAAATTAATTGAATATTTATAAAAAAAAAAATTTGCGTAAACAAAGCGCAGATTTGAAAAATGACGTACTGATATTTCAATTTAAATGGCCACTACATAGTACTACAATTATATACTAACTGAAAAATAATTATAAAAAAACGATACATAATTCCCATGAGATAGAAATAGAATCAAATTAAAACATAGCTAAAATACTCAAACTACAATACATAGCATAAGAGAAACATGTTACCAAGAGTGGCGGATTTTGCAAAAAAAGACGGCATGGCGAATATTTGTCAGCAGCACTTTCCTCCAATTCGATTTTTGCATTTGACTCACTGACTTACAAACCATAAGAGAAAAGCAATCTATTTTATTCGTCATTCTGTCGCAACACAAAAGTACTTTACCCGGAACCTAATCCCCTTCAACAACAAAGATTCACATCTCACAACCACGAGGAACCTACTTACTTACGCACTTTCACTTTCTCCCTATTTTCTCCCCTAGACACAGTCGTCAAAATTGACCCAACTCAACTTTTATCTCTGCTACTTTGATTTCATCTCCTTTTTATGGTGCAATAATTCCAAAGATTTGAGAAAAACAAGCTATTCTATTCGCCATTCTCTGTCGGAACAAATTTAGCCAAATGGAGAGAATCCCATTCCTCAACATCAATTGATCCACATTTCCCAGCCACGAACAATAAATTTAATTTTACTTTACTTGGACAACTTACACTCTTATTTTATCTTATACATGTCCTCTTCGTCAATTTTTATGATACCGAATTGTCCTGCTTTAACTTCCTCAATTTCGCTTTGGAAATTTATTATTTAATCTCATTGTCAAGTATTTGGTCCAAACAGAACAACAGAAACATAAAAATTCATCATCGTTTACTACATCTTACTTTCTCCATCACATTCATAAGTTCCTTCTCTTAGAAAAACAAAACTATAAAATTTGACTACTATTTCTATTCGTTTATTTAGTAACGTAACTTAGCAAAATTAAGTTACGCAGCACATCAGAATTCTCTTCATTATTCAAGTCTTTAGATGTTACAATAAAATTAAATAACAAGCACACATCGTTTTACTTGAGCTCCTACTTAAGCTACACACAAAAAATAACCCATAACCCATTTAAAGTTGAAAAAGGAAGTTAATTTAGCAGAGATGATTCACTTATTTATCAGACCAACTTAACACTTATTCCTTCCGCTGTACTTCTATTTTACGACGTTCAATGATTAGATGTCTGTTTCTCCCAAGAATTTATTCACAAATATCAGAATAAGTCAACATCTCCAAAGTCACGACCAATTACATCCCTGGTACAACAACAATCGTATTAAAAACAAGAATAACTACAAATTCTCTTCATCAATGTCTTGTTGGTAGGGATTTAGTAAGGAAATAAAAAATTCGCAAACTAAGAAAAAAATGAATAAATCTACCTCCTCGCTCAATTAAATTCTATGCAAAATAAGCTATAACTTTCCACCTTACTTATAATACTTTGCATTTCCACCTTATCTAACTATGAAATAGATATGTAAATCGACTCATCTCTTAATTATAACGCTATTTGATAAGTCATTTTCCAATCCAATAAATTCAGACCAAATTATGTAATACATGACGGAGAATGTTACTTTCACTTTATTACGTATAAGTGAACAGAACTAAAGAAAAAGTATAAATATAAATAACTTGAGGAATGTATCAATACGTAAATGATAAACTGAATCGACGAAAACTATATCGATCAATGAACAAAGCGGTGAATAAATCAATGAAGAAAGATTCATTGAAAATAATAAATAAATCAATCAAATCAATGAAAAACAATTAAGATGTCAATTTAGAAAACATAAATAGACAAAGAAACTACTAAATTGAAAAATAATAAATACTAAGTAAAATAAAGTCTACAAATATGTAACCTAGATAAATACAGAAATAAATACAATTATGTAAATCGTTGAACTAAATATACAAATAACTCAATAAGCAATAAACCAATACGTAAATAAGTACGATTAGAGAATTAAAATAAGTATAAAGTTAATAAGTAACGATTAGTCAACATGTCAATATCCAGAAAATAACAAAAATAAGTAGGAATTAAGAAACAATTTAATTAAAATAAAGAATTATACCACTGATAAAAAATTCATAATAAGGAACTGAAAATCTATATAAATACATAACCATTAAATCACATCGTAAACATTTAAATAATAGTTAATTAATCACTAATTATCGAGAAATTAGCACTTCAAGATAAATAATTAAGTAATTAATATCGTTAAATGATTAATTATTAAAATATTGCTGTTAACTTGCTGTAACTTTAATACCAACTGTACTAAGTAAACATCAAACATGATAATGGATTTAAAGTGTGACGACGACGAGGACGCTCTTCTCACCACACTTTGACCTCGAGAGGACGCTCAAAGGGTCACATGCTGGGAACTATTTGGATTTTGGGGACGCTCAATCTTCACATCGAACCTAGCATCCATTAGTTCTGATGTTCGTTTGCAACGGTTTATTATCATTTAATTTTCAAATACCGATTCGCGCAGCGAAGGGGCCCGAAGAATTGGAGCATAACCGAAGAAGAATTTGGGCGAAGAAATGACTTTAACATATAAATAAAATATAAATAAAATCACAAAATTCGGCACCTGTGCTGAACCCAAATTATAACTAATTCCCCTCTGATTTGTTCACTTCCATCTTAACTCTCACTAAGGATCAGGATAACCGACCGATTACATGGACATTAAATGGAGCAATACCGAAAGGCGCAGATAAGAATGTGCGCGAAGACTTGGATCAATACCGAAAGGCCCTAAGAAGAATATGGGCGAAGATGACAAAAAATACCGATCAAAATAGATAAACAATAATAAACAAAATTCAGCACTTGTGCTGAACACAAAACCAAAAAAAAATACACATCCGATTTCCCTGCTTTCCCCAACGCAAACGTCTAGGACTAATCGACAGATTATTATCAACCTCCAGGGATGACTCCTCCCAACGACTTCCAACCTAATTTAAGCTGGATTTCCGCTGACCTCTATTGGACGAGTTCCACTACAATTTTCATCTATTCCATTTCTCATCTAGACAGCCTATCAACTTTCTCCCCACCGAACCTGCACCATGAGGATGACATTTGATCTATGAGTGTAACTTGAATTCATAACTTCACCCAAGAAAATTAAAACAAAAAAATTATTGCGTTTTGGTATGAAAAATAATAGTTCAAGTATGTAATTTACACATGAATGGATTGTTAATAGTATTTGAGATACTGATATTTTGTGATGAAATGATTCAATTTTCCGTAATACCAATAGTGTCGTAACACTTCTTGCGTTTAAATTTCATTAAATGGGTCACTTATTCATCAAAATATCACGACTTATAAATTAGAACTTGAATTTATAGCAGAATATGTGCCAACATGTCATGTCAAATTTATATTAAATGTCATTTAAATGAGTTAATTATTGTGTTTTAACTACAAAATATACTATATACAAAATTTACAATTTATTCACAATACTCAGTTGAGCGATATTTACATCCCACAATAACATGTACATTAAATGTCCTATAATTCTCATACGTATGTTGGTCACTGAAATCTTTACACAATATAACAATGAGTATGTATTTCAACACAAATTCCACCAAAAATGTAGTAAGTCTTTATACAATATGTAAATGAGCATTAAAACACAATAACAAAAAATATAAGTTCCAGAATTTAGAAATTTTACATAATGATTATTAAGAGTGTATGCAGATTTAAATTTATGGAATATCATTTAGTGTGGGAGTACATATTACGTATGCATTAATATTATATGTACGTGTAAATTTTTAATATGTATATATATTTTACATGAGTAAATTATTATTAAGAGTATAGATTATTATTATGAGTATTACAAATTAATCTGAGTTGCTACGAATATTAGATACGTATACAGTATTATGCAAGCTTTATCTGAGTTTGACATGTAAATATGAACTACTTAATGTGACAGATAAATTAATACCAAGTTGTATTGAATATGTATTCAGGTTGGATGTGAATACCCAGAGTTAAATAGCATTCGGTATAAATATAAATTCCTATTATGAGTATTTAGGCTGGACATAAGAAACAACAATTATTAAGTATTTACATATATGTATACATACAGAAAGTCAAAAAAATTATTCAGGTTAGACATTTTTTGTGTTTTTGCACGAATTTCGAGCTATACGTATATATTGGCAATATATATTATGAAAAGTGTATATACATTCGAATAGGGGGACAAGCTCCAATAATCTTTTAGTGTGCTTACACATTTATGCACTTCTTATCCTATTAATACGTATACATGAGTACAGGGCATACATATGCATCATCATTAAAAATTGTATATACATTGGATATATGTATCTAATATTGCAAGTTTGTATATAGTTCGGACAAATATACAAATCAATTTGAAGCATGTTTGCATATTAAATATCACTAGCTTTGATAAGAGAGTATACATTTATATTTACAGTATTTTCTCAGTATGCATGAATATCGGAAACACATACGTGTGCAATTTTATTACGAATATACGTCCATAAACCAGTACTAGCTATTCTTTAGTGTGCATGTGCATTTCTTATAATCTCTCCCAGCTTTATTTCTGTCTGTACTTTTGCTCTAACATTTTTCGCCCGTTTGCACGTAATTTATCTCGCTCACTAACGTTCAATACTCGCTTCTTTAAATTTGCTAGAGCAACCTTAGAAAACTCGTACAATTCAAATCTCGCGAAAAAAATGCAGAAAACCCCACAATCATTATTATTAGATGCTTGTTGGACTTTCTTGTTCGCACTAGCTTTACATTTGGATGGTCCTTCAATAGCTTCAAACGTGAAATCCAAGTCCAAATACTCTTTAAATGCTTTTACTAGGGCCACTCCTAGTTCATAAAAACACTTAAGATGAGGCAATTCTGTTCTGCTATTGTGATGCGAATTATTCGCATCATATAATCTCATGCTTAAGCGTGGCTTATCCACTACCAACAGACAGGCGTGAGCAGGTCTGAACGGCACGTTCTCTTCTTCATTGTAGCCTAATTTTGAGAAAGGAGGAAAATCTGCAGGCACATCTAACAATATGAGAATTTTCTCCCAACTTGTGATTTCTCTATCTTTCAATGCTTGCATCCAGTAGTGTGAGATGACAACTGATTCTATGTAAGTGGACGGTAGCAAAATTGAATCGGGTGTCCACAACTAAAATTAACAACCAGAGTCATGCATTAATTCTGCATACGTACACTTTCCCGTATATAGATACACACAAGAGTTGCATAATAGCCTGAGTACATCATTCATTACTCATTTATGTACGTATTAATTAAAGCTGTTGGGAACCCTAGCTTCCACTCGAGTAATTAATAAATTCCTCAATTTAAAGTATTCATTTTGGCAGTCATGTAGATAAGTGCACATTTAAATTTTGATATGAAATTTTAATTGCAAATTTAATTGCTAATTTTAATAAAATTGGCACTAATTATTTAAATCAATCCTTATTACTCGTTAAACTTTCTCTTACTTGAGGAATTAATTACTACAAAGCTACATATATAATTATTTTACTGGAAATTATATTCGCTTACCAACACCTTGGTCTGCATGCTCTCTTAAATTTCATCCTCCAATATCATTCTGAGAATACCGTAAGAAATTGCTTCGCGCTCTGCACTTTTCTTATTTATGGCATATTCTTGAAGTAATATCAAGCTTTGATGGCTCCGATTTTCTATAATCTGCCAGGGAAGCCAACATACTTTCCACTACATCAAACGTTTTCAATATATCTGACTTAGATTTCTGATGTATCATTGATAACTTTTTCTGCACTAAATCCGTAGCCACATTCTCGAACTTTGTAGGAATTATAGTTTTGAAATCAAATATATAGTAATCCTGATGTAGTATGCACACCAAGACATTGTACCACATTTCTATCTCTCCTTTCCATTTATTTACTTGTCTTTCTAGTTTCTTCTGGCTTACACCACTTAAACGGAACAGGCTCGTACGCTTATAGAAATCCCAGGCTCTTATCTTATCTTTCGCCACGCGACCTATTAAAGTATACACCTTATTTAACACTCTATCAACTGGAACTTGATGAGTTGGTGGTGACATTTTGATGACCAATTTGGAATAGCTTTATTTGGTACAGAACGGAGGAAAGAATACGACTAAAATAGGGAAATGAAAGTCACAATATTGCATAATAGGAATAGAAAGCAATAAAATCAACAATGCATCAAAGAGACGCCAACAGCAACGCGTCTCCCCTGAATAAAAGGGAAACAAAGTAATAAAACCGAATAAAAGGGAAAACGGACGCCCAGTAGTCAACCGTTTACCGCATTAAACGATGCATCTGCTCTGCATTTTTTGCTCTTCCATTAATCCCAGTAGTATGCATGTATGCACGTCAGATTTGAAAATATTTATGCTTTTTAATGCTACCTTAAAATTATTATACATTATAATTGCCATGTCCGACCAGTAAAATTTGATAGTTTTATTCATCTTATCTCACTTGCAAATTTGCATATATCTAACTAACCAGATGCCCACATGTCCTTAATTAGCACCAGATTAACATTGCGAAGCATAGGGAATCAGTTTAAAACTAAAAATTAAATATGGCGTACTCTATTTACTAAGTTGAAACAATTTCAGAACTATGTATGTAAATCATAGATAATACGGTGAAAATATTTAGATGACCAATCGTCTAATTGTTGAAATATGAATACAAATGTATCCGTAATCTGTATATTGTATAATGTATAATACATACCACTAAGTAAGCATCGAATACTGCAGAATGTTCAACCTTTTTCACACAGAGGCGTACATCGTAGCTCCTATTGTGTGTATTTAAGATTTAACAATCTATTGATATTCTGGATTAATGATAAATTAATAACTCTAAATAATAATTGTATGTATGTATATGTACACATGTAGCAAATATTATTATCCCACAAGAAACAGATTTGCAGTTTCAAATCCGATTTAAGTTCTGCTTTAAGTGTTATATTTTCCAAAAATTCAAATTAAAATACTGGGCCTAAAACTTAAGCGAAGAAAACATGGAGGAATGTCGCACTCTGTTTTGTGGGATGATCATGCGTGTCAATCTATTGTAAGAGTTGGGAGAAAGTTCTTCTTTCTCCCATCTCGCAAGTATAAAACGAGTGACGAGAGACATTTCTGGGTGTCAGTCCGTGGTCGCTTTCTCCTAATAAACATCTCTCTTCCTACCAGTCACAAACATCTTGTCTCAGCTCCCCCAATTATTTACTCCACTTTCTCCTTGAGATAGGAGCTCAACACAGCATCTCTCATAATTCTTCACCACACTTTCACCTTGCCCTCGCCTTAGCCACTCACAAAAGCCGCCCGTGACATAACCAAGGCGGTTAAGTCATATATTGACACCGGCGGTGTTGATTCGACAAATTTTTATTTTTAGTGCTCTTTCAACTTTATTTGTCTCGATTAAAATTTCCGCTGAGTACGATATTCAATTCATAACTACATCTGGTAGCAACCAATTTTCTGTAAAAACCCAATATTTATTTCAATCAGTTTCCAAGTTTTGAGTTTTTTGGCGAAAATCACGACAATCCACTTTTTACATTATGGAAATATGGTCGGTATAGGGAAAATTTCAGAATTTGTGAAGAAAAATATCCAAAAGGGTCAACTTTTTACCATCGATTTTTCCTCAAAACACCAAAGAAACACTCGTATTTTTGAAATTATGAGAAATCTGAATTTAAAAAAAAAATACGTGACATGACGTATTTGGTCCTCAAGGGACAGTCGTCATGGTACGTTGTATGACGAAATTTGTATGCAACAGATTTTTTTGATACGCGATATGACGTATTTGGTCTCTTAGGGACATATTTTGAAATACGTCATATGACGTATTTAAGTGAAAAGAGGTTTAATTTGAAATTTGTAAAATAGTACCATCCCCCATGCACAGGATTTGTATCCAAAATAGAGAAAAAGCACGTCAAATTGGACGAATTTTGTATTGACCAAATTCACATGTTTCCCCTGTTCGAATGCAAATACATCCGCCCACTCTGCGCATCTTAGAGATTGTGCCTTTAGAAAATTTTTGGTTAAATTTTTTCGGTCGATTACTCGATTGGTAATAATTTGGTCAAAATCGGGGAGCATGCGCGTGTACACCTTAATTATTAGTTAAACGCTGTAAGTAATAATAGTGTTGTCGGTGAGTTGCGGATGAGTTACCCATAAATTCAGTATAAATTGCAACCAGTTTGTGCAAAATTAAATAGATTAAATTAAATTTTAATTTATTTAAATTACAAAGCTTAAAGATCTTTAAGCATTTATAGATTTCCAGACAAATTTGGGTTGGAATGGTCATAAATAAATGCAAAAGTCTCGACTTGCTTAATTTTTGACCAAACTCTTAATGAGCCGTAAATAAGTCCGGAAACACTTATTAAATTAATTTTGGCACAAGTTGGTGACTATAAACATTGTCAGCATTAAATAAAAAGTCCAATTTTTGAGTACTTGTCAACCATTGTCCTTCCTCAGTGACGTCAGAGAGCAATGGTTTGACATAAGTTTTGCGATTAATTAAGGCTAACCTGACGGTGAGAAATTTATCGTAATTTTCCGACCACCTCAACCCGAACGAGGTCACTGAGAAGTGATGAAGGTTGACAAGCACTCGAAAATTGTACGAGTACAATTTTTCAAAAGTTCGGCTTCAACAAATCCAAGAATATCACGGATTTAGCTCTCAAATTTTGTTTTGTGCAGGCAGGGTCAAGGTATGGGGCAGAAAATCTTCGGTACGTTAGAATTAATTGACGGTATCCAGATCAAGCAGATATTCTTGGATTTGTTGAAGCCGACCCTGCGTCCTTCACCTTGGAAATAGGAGCTGAGTCGCCGTTCCACCCCCAAAAAGATGGGGAACCAAAACATTCAACAAAAATCGTCCCGAAATGGCTCAACTAGAACAATATCAATGTTTTAGAGTGGGTTGCACAATTTTCCAATCTCAATCCTATCGAGAATTCTAATGCACCTTTGAAAAGTCGAGTCATAGAACGCAACCATTCAAATTTAGTTGCCCTTTAAGAGGTCATCACAGGGGAATGATGAAAATTGGCCAGAATGTTACCTAGACGTAATAGAATCAAGAATCCAAACCGTAGTTTCAGGCAAAGGATGCCGCGCAAAATATAAAATCATTGGTTCAGGCATATGATTAATTTTGTTGCGTTAAATTTTCGTTTTTTTTTAAATTCAATTTTGTTTGCACCACTTAAAATCGGTCTCACTGGTCTGGAATTTTGCAAGTATGCAGACAAATACATGATGAATAAACGGTCAAATAATAAGTTTGAAATCTTAGAGCATACATGCGTCATCACAGGTATAGTGGGACCCATGCCCACCCTATGATTAATTTTGTTACATACTGTATTTAATCAGGAAATTGAGGCAAACTGCGTTGAAAGAAGCCCGTTCTGCTTGGCGAATTCGGACTGCTGTGGTCACCTTTGCGTACCACTTGTGTCACACACGATCCCAGACACAACAGTGTACAATGCTCTTGTCAATGTCGGACTCCGGGGCGAGAGCCAGTTTGACCTTTCCAGCGTGCATGTCTGCTCAACGGAGAGGATGGAAGAAGGCAAAGTGGCGGAGCCAGGTGCTACGGGGTTGGAAAAAAGTTTAAGAATGACCACACCGACAGCACCGAACACACCGACGACATCACCGACATCACCGACATCACCGACATCACCGACATCACCGACAGCACCGCCATCCCCGACCACACCGACGACAGCAGCAACGAATTCGCCGCCGGTACCGGCACCACAATACCCGTGGTATCCACCGTACCCTGGATGGTTCCCGAGAACATTGCAAAACCAGGTTGCCATAGAATTAGAAAAACTTGTAGAATCTGTTCCCACGGTTTGTCGCTCTTTTATGGAAGAAAGCAGGAAAATATTTGGCAGATATTTGAAACAAGTTCCTGTTCGACGGGGGACATCGTCTGGTGACGAATGTTCGGCAGATGCCCGCGTAGATAAGGAAGACTGGCGGTACGTGTATTAGCCATTCTAGGTACAATGCATGTATATAAGTATGAATATGTACTTATGGTTAAAGAGGATGTGTAACCAGTTACAATAAAGTAGAGGGTGTAGTTAAATATGCATGTACGTCAATGGGGATACCTTCCAGTATCAAAATAAACCCAGGAGATGTTCATTTACGACTCTACAAAGACTGGTAAATATTTATGTATGCAATACTGAATAATGCAGTAGTTGCTTGGTATTAAAGTTTCAACATATCCGTTGCAGATTTTTGCAGAACGATATAATTTTAATGTCATATGTTTATGTAAAATGTAAAACTTATTAACATGTTTGTGCATATTCATATGCACACATTAAAATAAATTTGTTCATTTATGCAAAAATAAAATTTTACTGAAAAATGTATATGTATGGGAAAATTATAATTTGCACGATTACACCGTTAAACCATATTTAAGTTTGCAGTTTTCAGAAAAATTACAACTTTCGGAACACTAAAGTGGACGCAGGAATCGTTTCTCAAAAATTGAAAACCTGCAGAATCGCATGTCTACTTAAAGGGTTGTCAGCTAATTTCTCCCCAGTCAGTTTTTACTACTCATGCGGAGCGAAATTAAGCTGCAATTTCTGAACCCGTTAATATTTAATTTTGAAAATTTTACCATGAGTAGGCCAATACTAAAGTTCGATCGTGACCGTCATAGATTTTCGACAAAAACCTAAGTTCCGTAGCAGTTAAAAATGTAAGAAAAATCGGAGAAATTATGATGTGCTGGGAAACCGATAAGGCTGTGGTCCCGCAAAAATTTTATTCAATACAAAAAACGGTCTGAGCGACATAGGAAGCTCAGGAAGCGTAGGAATGTGAGCTACTACAAAAACAACAATGAAGCTCAAGATTCATCAGGAAACAGAAGTTAAGAACTTAGTTGTTCAAAATCGTTAAATGTCTCAAAACTCTTCAAAACAATAAACAAGAAAACTTAAAATACTACAATACAGAAATTTTCAAAATCGACGAATTCGAGTCACACAGCTTATAAGCTATCCCAGGAAACTTTACTATTTCAAAAGAACATTAATGCCCAATAGGCATTGTCCATCTTGAATTTGGAGAAATGCTTCAAAAAAGTGGCGATTTCATATAAATTAAAACTAGATATATACCGTAAAACTTCTATTTATAGCCGGGGCTAAAATCCAAAACCGAGGGTCACGGACCCGGCTAGAATTAGAGACCGGGTACACTCTTAGAATTCTGGTTATGATTTTCTAAAAAACGTTATCACCAAGCCCCTGGTGATAACGGCCACCACCATAAGTTTAAGGATATTATAACCAGATTATAACCAAATGCACAGAAATGTTAAAACCGGCCTGGTAATCATTCGCTGTACAGAGTCTGTATCATTTTGTTGCCACATGGTTATGAGTATAACCGAAAAGTTATATTTCATTATAACCAATATTGTTACCGGGTTGTAATGCAGCCTGCAAATTGTATGGTTATACTTTATTTTACTATTTGGTTATGTTTCTTTAAGATTTCTTTATAATTTTACACCACTCGGTGTTGTTGAGATTCAACAATGCTACGCTAGTGGCGCTGAGTCCGTTTTTTGGTTTAACTCTTCGCCAAAATGACTTATTTAATTCGTGTCTCGAACATTACACGTGGAAAAAAGATAATTGTTTCGACTGACAATTATCAAGAGTTTTTAATCGAAGGTAAAGATTTTTTTAGTATTTAACAATGGTTAAAACTTTTAATGCATAAACTCTTTTTGGTTCAGTTAAATTAGAGTTCAAGTTGGATGAGGAATCAGAAATTTCTCTCCAGGATGACCACGGGGCAGAAATCAGTGAAAAAGTTTTCTGCTTTTTTGTTAAGCAGCAGGCAACCCCTAACATTGAATTTTTAGTGAAAGGCGAAATCCAAACAGAGTTGACCGTGAATCCTGAATCCAATTCTCCAATTGTTCATCGTAAGTCAATTGTTTAAATTAAAAATGTTCGTAAGTTGGTATTCCTATTATATTTGATTGTTAATTTGTAGTTTCCCAGCAATATGCTCAGCCTTCTGGATCCTTGCCCTATAGTTTAGATGCTAACTACTTTACACAGGTACAACTTTTAAGTTCTAAATATCTAATACTGAATTTAATTAGAAGGGTTATATGTTTAGATCTTGGAGTTCACAGTGGACAACAGTCCTGACCTAAAACAAGTGGTCGCGGATTGTAACAGGAAAGGATGTGTTGATCAGAGTGCATCTGCTATATTAATAAACGCATTTGTTGCTAAATTAGTAGAGGTTAAAGGGTAAGAATTGAACATCCTAAATTCATTAATCTATAACGCCTATTTACTTTTTCATTATTTTCTTTCTTACTTTAATAGAGAGACGCCTTCATCAGCCGATCAAAAATTGCTGGCAAAAGCAATTGTGACAATTTTACCCTGCTGGTGTAAAGAACAGGTTTATTTTGTGAAAGTGATTGTTGCACATCGAGTGCAACACAATCAAGGAGAAGGTTTCCTTATGTGCAATCTTAATCAGATACATTTGTCACATTCTAGTTTTATATCGTGATCCCCTCTGGGCAGTGAGGCAATTATTGCAAGTCATCTCATTGTTATCTCTCTCACTCTCTCTTTCAATATGTAGGTTAGAAATAGGTATATCAACCATATATAAACAGCAGTCACGGCAGTACACGACAGCAATGGGGGAACGGTGGAGGACGGTCGAGGAAGTATTTTGTGCTACTGCAGGTTACCTCTCCCAATATTATTGGGAGAGACAGAGTTCTGCCTGTTTGTACAAGTAATAAATAAAACCTCTCCTAAGAAAAGTGCAACCAAGTCTCATCTCGCCTCCCAATTATTACGCACACACCACAACGACGACGACGATCGTCTCATCTTCCTCATCACCAACATCACTGCAGTCAACCCCCCATAAACGGAACTTCACATTGGTACCCACGGCGGCCTCTCCTTGTCAGAAGGAGAGAAGGACGCCGCACCCCCTCACTCAACTCGCCCCATCTTCACGACTGCAGTGTGACGAAGTGTCACAACGACAAAAACGCCCCATTCCCTCTCTACCCCCCATCTTCACGACGTCGGTGTGACAGACTGTCACAAAGCCAATGCCTCGCCCCCCACACCGCCGGTGGCAACATTCCTTTTCCTCCATGCCCCGATTGCGTCGCCTCACGACACACGAATTTCTCTATCCCACATACTTTTGAACCATGCAGAGTTTGACCAACCTCTGCCCCTCGGCAACGTTCTCAATTGGATCACCATATTACACTAGCTGTATTAATTATATACGTATCACGGCGAACCCAGGATGGTCCCCTTGACTGTCCCCGTCATACAATAGTAATAAATAGTAATAATTACCGGTCACCCAGATAGCTGTATTAATTCTATACGTATCACGGCGAACCCAGGATGGTCCCCTTGACTGTCCCCGTCATACAATAGTAATAAATAGTAATAATTACCGGTCACCCAGATAGCTGTATTAATTCTATACGTATCACGGCGAACCCAGGATGGTCCCCTTGACTGTCCCCGTAATACAATAGTAATAAATAGTAATAATTTCTATATGCTCAAATTTCTCAACTAAAATAATTACTCTTTAATTTTAATATCGGTATATTGCCCAACTATGTTAAAATAACACTATTTTTAAAATCACTAATAATTGTAAACAACAATCATGCAGACCAAGCAAATCTCACATTTCATTCCTGGACCGGTGCCCGGTCTAAGAGAGCCAGATATTGTAAAGAACAGGTTTATTTTGTGAAAGTGATTGTTGCACATTGAGTGCAACACAATCAAGGAGAAGGTTTCCTTATGTGCAATCTTAATCAGATACATTTGTCACATTCTAGTTTTATATCGTGATCGCCTCTGGGCAGTGAGGCAATTATTGCAAGTCATCTCATTGTTATCTCTCACACTCTCTTTCAATATGTAGGTTAGAAATAGGTATATCAACCATATATAAACAGCAGTCACGGCAGTACACGACAGCAATGGGGGAACGGTGGAGGACGGTCGAGGAAGTATTTTGTGCTGCTGCAGGTTACCTCTCCCAATATTATTGGGAGAGGCAGAGTTCTGCCTGTTTGTACAAGTAATAAATAAAACCTCTCCTAAGAAAAGTGCAACCAAGTCTCATCTCGCCTCCCAATTATTACGCACACACCACAACGACGACGACGATCGTCTCATCTTCCTCATCACCAACATCACTGCAGTCAACCCCCCATAAACGGAACTTCACACTGGAAATATTCTTTGTCTACCGAAGGAATTGTAATATTAAACTTGATTTCATCATTATGTGAATAAGGTTTTGCTAAAATACTTATTGATTTACTTTTAGGATATTTTATTTGACGAGATTAATAGGTCAGGTCTCATCCAATCCCGATTGCGGGTTATCTGTAAAAACTTGCATCAGTCGACTTCAAAATTGAAGCGTGAATCTTCCCAGAAAAAAGAATGGTGGACCTGCAGCAAAGGTTTCCAAGCAAGTTTCTGCAGATATTACGTCATTTGACGAGACCTTGGTGACAGAATTGAATTCGTCTACATCAAAGGGTGGAGGGCCTGCGGATATTAAGCAGCTAATGGAAAAGACAATTAGCCACAGGAATCACTTGCGATCTGTAGGCGACAATTCCATTTTAAAGACTTACACTAAATTTGCCGAGTGTGATTTTATGGTTAGTATTTTTAATTTATTAATTTTAAATGACAGCTTGTTGTTAAAATAAGCATGATATGATCTGCCAATGATGTATGTCAATTATGTGCATAGCATCAAATATTAGACCACCTACTATTATGGGTGGATTTGCATCAGTTTATTAACCTGCTAGGTTATGAATGCATTAATTGTACTTGCTTAAATACGACATGACTTGATCTTAAATAAAGTAGTCGCTAAATGTACTCGTTGAGCAGATGAGCTAAACCCTTATTTTGAACACTTGTATCATACAACAATGTAAATTCTTTCAGATAAATTATGAGATAAGCAAGTCTCCATCCCTATTGAAATTCCTAGCTGATGAACTTAGTAACATCAAATTTTATTATAAACTTACATATATAAGCAGTTTTAAATACCCTTCTCACATGTATTATTGATTTGCGTGGGTAATTGGGACAAGGAAATTGGTGCTTTGTTAATTTTGCTACATCTCATTCCCCCAACGGCACAAGGGAAGGGGAAAGGCGGAAGATGCAAAATTGACGGAGCAAAGGGGCGCATAATAACATTTCACAAGGTAAGAAATATTAATTTTCAGAAAACCTTGATCGATTAAATGTTTTCATCGTTGATAAATACTGATTTTAACCGACTGGAACCCCTCTACAGTCAATAATTGACACCTGGAACAAAGAAACTACGCAGCCTAATCTACTTTGCCTGGGGGAAAGTACTGCAAACCTTTCGACTTTTTTTGTAATCTGCGATGGAGTGCTGATTCCAGTGGGCGCTCAGAATACAACGGAATCAGAATCGCTCAGAACAGAACCATGTCAAGTATGTTCACAACTATAGTCATTTAAATTTTAATAGCTCAGTTTGTCCGTTCAAAAATTGTGTCGCTGAACAAAGCACCTGGAGTGGGTATTTGCGTCATATAAAAACTCATGATTATGTACCTGTAACTCAAAATAATAATCCGAGTATAAATATAGGAGTAGATGTAGATTTTTGTTCAGCTCCCAATAACTATGAGGACGAATCTGAGATCATTACAGGTGAAGATCAAAACATTTCCGTCGAACTTGGAATTAGTTTGTTAGTTAAAAAGTTAGGAGAATTCTGTGGTACCTTGCTTGGAGAAGGCATTAATAATTCGACTATAGATTTTATAGTTAAAAATTAGAACACACTTTCTCAGAAGTCACGGATATTATTTTAAAAATTGGTAGAGAATATTGTGAGAAAGATTTTCAAGCTTTTTCGAGTAAAACAAAATCACTATTTAAGGCTTTTGAAAAAGTGAAGTCAGTTTATAAAAGGCAGAAACTTTTTGAATTAAATGACAAAATAATTCTGCCAAGAGAAATTACTTTGGGCAGTAGAATTGACACAAAATTAAGGAATTTTAAACAACATCAAGTTATTATAGAGGACACGTTTATGTATGTTCCTCTCCTTAAAAGTTTAGAGAGAATAATTTCGTTACCCGTGTACTTTAAATATTTCAAGTCAAACACAAATTCTACAGTAGGACAATATTCAGGTTTTAAAGATTCTAATTCCTATAAAAATAACAAATTGTTTGCGCAAAATCCAACAGCTTTGCAGATTCAGATTTTTTATGATGATTTTGAAATCGTTAACCACTTCAACCCTAGGAGACGAGTTTTTCCATACCTTTCACCCCTAGTAACCGCGAATTTTTACCTCCCTTGACCCCGAAATTTTTATCTACTGCATGACGTTAATTCCTGGGCCATGAATTAAAAAATGGTGTTCCCACCGGAATTATTCTGGACACTTTTTTACGAAAATTGATGTGAATAACCTTTCAAGAAGGAATTTTGAGTTGTAATTTGCATTTTTGAGTTGTGGCGAACCACCCATGTTTATAGCCGAAAATAGCCAACACGCCGAATTTTAAAAATGATTGTAATTGCATGAAAAGTTAGACAAGCATGGAGTAATACTTGCATAATAGTACGTAAACTCGCAAATATTGATTATAGCGCCTAAAGCGCCTTAGGAGCCGATTTTGGGCGGGAAAACCAAAAATCCTTACAATGACTTTAAATAGACAGCAATGACAATGAATAATTATCACGTGAGAGGAAATTGCTTGAAAATAGACTATGGCGCATCTGGTGAATAGAAATCAATTTTAAGCGGGAAAACTAAATTCTACTAATTCCTGGAAATCTCTCAATTTTTAATTTTCCCGCCCAAAAGATATTTCAGCGGCCCGATTTACCCGATACGTAATCATTAATTTTGACGTAGTTTACCCTACCGGCAAGATTATTTGTGGTATATAATTAAATCCATGCAATGATGCAATTCATCAAACTTTTAGTTTTCTCGCCCAAAACGCCGTTTGTGCTACATGCGAGCAAAACAATTTCTCTAATCTTATCGTAAAGCGTTGTTGAATTAAATCGGTGTCGAAATTTCCTTGCAAAAACAGTTTTCACAACTCGGCGTGTTGGCTAGATATAGCCACTTGGCTATTAATTTATTTTGCATCCCTTTCTAATGTTATTTCCTAAGAGACAATTTATCTTCCCGCCTAAAGGGCGGGTTGTTGACTCATAACTCTTGCTTTGCTTTGCTTGGAGAGGCAATGACCTAATTTTTTCCGGATACGACACATAGTCGTAGGCCGGTGTGAACGGAAAATACGCCACATAGTCGTATCCGTTGTCAAGGGTCAATACGACACATCGTCGTATTCCGGTGCCAAGGGAACTTACGCCACATGGTCGTATTCGGCGTAATGGTCAAAAACGCCACATAGTCGTTATAGGGGCGAAGTGGTTAATCCGCTGGGATCAAAACGGGGGGTGCACAAAATCGGAGGTATTTATTTTGTTTTAAGGAATTTTCCAGATTTTTACAATTCGCAATTAAGTAAAATCAATTTATTAGCATTATTTTATTTCGAGCATGCTAAAAAATATGGAATAAATGCCATATTTAAACATATCATTCCAGATATTCAAATTTTAGAAAGTGTCGGAATACATGTTACCGGAATAGGTCAAATATTTGGTAGTGTGAGTGTTAAAATATGCATGTTAACAAAGTTTTCCATATTTATCAATTTTTAAGTTTGTCGACTTTTATGAGGGCTGAGCATTTTCCAACCTTTTTCCCAGGACAAGGGATTAAAAGGGTCCTTTTGTTTTTATGCCTCATTAGAAGGGACACTTCGTTTGAGCATAACTCTGCGTAGTTTGTATGGTCACTTCTGACCACATATTATTACATATGTATGAATGTCTCCTATGTACTGTCAAAAGCTTAAAGCCAAGTTGTTGGCCAATAAAAATCACCATCAGTCTAAAAATATCTTCCAGCGAGATCATTTTTACTTTCAGTGAGTACAATTGTATTTGACAATTTGGGAGCTAATTCACTTCTCGGGTTTTCAGAATCTTTTAGTTCCCATTATTATTGCAGAATATGTTGCACAAGCAAGGATGAAGCGCAGTTTTCAGACATTCGCAAATGACGATTAGGAATAAAACTAATTACGCGCAACACTTTTCTGATAAAAGTTTTGGCGTACAGCGTTCATGCGTATTTAATGAACTTAAATATTTCCACTTTCTTGACTCTCCCACAGTTGACATAATGCATGACTTGTTGGAGGGTGTAATTCCTTATGAGATAAAACTCGTTTTATAAAAATTAATCACCTTGAAATGTTTTAGCTTAGAAATTATAAATCAACGTGTTTCGGCGTATAATTTTGGATATTTGGAAGCTAAGAATAGACCAAGTTCAATTAAGCTTGACTCAATTGGCAATAAAATTGGGCAAAAATCATGCACAAGCATGGTGCCTAATTCGCCATTTACCAATTATATTGGGGGATTTAGTATCATCTATTGAGCAAAAAAAATTTTGGGAGTTGATTTTGCAGCTTATGGAAATTTTAAGCATAGTTTTTTGCAGACAATTTTCCGAGGCGAGTCTGATTAAGCTGGACGAATTAATATATACACATCATTCGTTATTTTTGAAACTTTTCCCGGAAAATCGGTTAATTCCTAAACATCATTTTGTGTGTCACTATTCGTACGTAATTAGGCAGTCAGGGCCGCTGGTTTCTCTTTGGACAATGAGGTTTGAAGGGAAACATAATTATTTTTCTCAGTTAGCAAATAATATTAAAAATTTTAAAAATATTTGCTACTCTTTGTCAATGCGGCATCAACAATATAGCTCTGTTATGTTTCGCAACATTTCACATGGTGAAATCAAAGCCGACAAGATATTTTGTGCAAAACTTTCACAGTTTTCAAACTCGTTTGATATCGTTGAGCTGCTTAGAAAAATTTCGGGCTTCGAGCAATGCAACTTGCAAACTGAAATGTTTACATCTAATAAGATTTCGTTCAGAAATTATATATATAAATTAAATTTTGTGGTCTGTGTTGGAATAGGAGATATATTCCCTAAATTTGGGGTTATTTCTGAAATTATGCTCACTGATGACAATAATTGTTTTTTTCTTGTTCAAAACTTACAGGTTGAATATTTTGACCGTCACTATTTCTCATATAGAGTAACACATTGCAATGATAGTTTTAGTCTTATTAATGTAAAAGATTTAGTAATTCATGATTGTATGGAAATTATGCAAAATTGTAAAGTTAATGGGAATTTTGTATCTGCTCGTCAACGCCTTTAGCTTATTTAAATTTATTAGAAGAATTTTGTATAGTATTACTAAACTGTATAATTAACCATTTAAAATGAATTTAGTGTAATTTGTTAATTTGTTTGTGTAGTAGCAGTGGGATTTTAATATTAAATCAAATAAAACAGTATTTTACAAGCAAAATTATCACTGCAACCTTAATCATTTACAACATACCGGTTATAAAAATCACCGGGTAAAACTTGTCGGTCACCGTTATGGTGTTAATCATCACCAATAAAGTAAAGGAATAGTACGGGAATGTTGTGCATCCGTAGTACATTATGGTGTGGTTGGTATACATTGCGGTGATAATTAACACTGCGCTGAAGATAATCCAATCTAACACCATTCCGGTGTTGATTATAACCAAACCGGTAAAGTCATATACGTCTAAACTTTGGTTATAATCTGGTTACAATTTTTCTGAGAGTGTATAATTAGAGACCCGGCTAAATTTTGTTGCTCCAAAAATTTTAGATGTTACAAAACCAAATATAATTCATGTTGACTCAATTTGAGTTTACTAATTTAGCAAGATAAGCCATAAGTAACACATTCACTTTTAATCTACAATGAAGTTTAGCAGGTTTTTTAAATTTTCTGTCATGATTATATCCATTATTAACCTGAAATTAATAGGAAAAAATTAGCAGTTCAACTTATTCGTTGATTGGCATAATGTGCAACATTTTTCTTTAATGGACTATGAACAGGGACACAGCGGACAAGACAGGTCATAATTAGATACCCGGCCATAATTGGGGACGCGGCTATAATTTTGAAATCTTGGTCACGGTCGAGGTTTTACGGTATACAATTAATTAGAGAGCAACTTATGTAAAATAAATTCGCATGTAGTCACATTTAGTCCAACAGATATTCCTGTAGCTTTCTACATAAATTCGATAAAATCCAGTTTTTTACTTTATTGACTATGAAACATAATTCATAAATATAATTTTCATCATTAGAAGTGCGTGTCATCTTTGGAGAATATTTGGAACACGAGTTTATCTCATGATTGAGAACTCGCGGAGAATTGCAGGAGGGATTTTGGCAAATGGAGAGACGGGACTGGTTATAGTGCCGACTTATGACTTGTATAATTTTCTTTGTCCAATATAATATTATTGTTGATTATCGACTTCATTAACATAAATATGTACTTTAAATAAGTTTTATTGATTTGATTGATTGATATTTATTCAATCTCATCACCCTTTCGGGCTTTTCAATCATAGATTTACATAATATGTAACTCTTCAATTACATATATTATATAATTGAAGTAGTTATTATTACTATAGTAATTTAATAATAAAATGTATAAGTTTGCAATGACCTAACTGTTTGAGAAAAATTCACTGAAAAATGAATTCAAAACATTTTTAGAATTATTGATCAACTTGTAGCAAATTTTTCATTCGTCGATCTACAGAATTTTACACAATCCGTTGTGTCGTCGCAAATTGTACACAACTTTATTTAGAGTGTGTGCATGTATTTAGATAAAAATTTACGTTCAAACTGTATTTTCCTCCTTGTCAAGAAAATTTAGTTATCTAATATCCTTTTAATATCTAATGAATTTATCTGTATTAAAACATACCTAACTGAATTTTTCACCCCAAAACGTACATAAGTAGACAACTAATATAAACTAATTGGACATGCTGCCTCCATGATAAGGCCTCCATGACATTTAAGCACACAATTGGTTCCAAGTATGGATTTACTGATTATAAATTCCATCATTACCAGTCACACTTTTAGACATGAGTGAGCTGGGTTCATTGAAATGCCGACCTTAAGCCCGTTGAACTTGGATTCGTTATACTGCTAAAAGGAAAACAATTAATTAGCGAGGACAACTTTTATTTATGATTACCACGCCTGAGAATCAATTTGCCCCATTTCGTCGTCCTTATCGTCTTGGTTTCAGAGGTCAACGCAGACCAATTTGCCTACGGCGGCTGCGCCAATTTAGGGGATTTTTCGACGCAGCGCGGCGTCTCAATATTGAAGGAGTAGGAAATAAGATTTATCGGTGGCGACTAGGGGTCGCATCCCCGGACCACTTTTTTTATTCCCCGGGGATCGGGGAATCCTCGTTCCCCGGGAAATTCCCCGGGGTTCCCCGCTTTGCCGTATTATTAAATTAGTTGAAATTTGACCATATTTATATTAAAAAAGTAGGTAAATTTGTATTAGTTTTATTTAAATTCAAGTTTATTTATTTTCTTGAAAAAAGAACAAACAAAACTACTACTCGGCAGATCGCTTAAAGTATGATTTCAGGTAGCACAAATCATCCAATGTCGAGTCAGATAGCCTGGACCTAAACTTGTTGCACACATACCCCGACACTGAAAAAGCTCTCTCGGATTCAACACTGGTGGGCTTAACAGTTAGCAAATAATCATAAATTAATGACAAGTTGTAACCTCTAGTCCCACCATCCTCGAAAAGTTTCATTTCCTGCCTCAAAGTCGTAAGAAGGGTCTGAGATTTCTTTGACTTTTCGGTTGTCGGCGGGGTCATAGCTTTCTTCATGATCTCGTTTAGCTCGTCCTTAAAGGTGGCCGCCGCGCTTGGTTGCACCGTGAAGTCTTCATTTGCAGGAGTATCATTCGATTCTTCATCGCCCACCACGGTTCCAATTCTTGTCCGGGTTAGCATTTTCTTCAGGAAATTCTGCACTTCAGTTCGAGTTATAGTGTCAGCGAGTTCTTCATCTTCATTTGCATAGACTCGGTTATGCAAATATCGCAGAACCTTTGTTAGTTCAGTTCTCCTTTCCATAACACGGAATTTAATGGATGACGCCAGTTCGAGTGAAACCGAGGATTTTTGAGCCCGTAGTTTGGAAATTACAAGGTTGAGCGCAGCATCTGTAGTTATTAGATTCGATTCTCGGTTGCAAATGACTTCCACCGCGGCCCGTATTGGCTTCAGTGCTTCCATAACTTGAAATATGTAGTTAAATTCCTGTTCTTCGAAATTGGTGGCTACTCGTAAATCGATAAAAGCTTTCTTAATACAGGTTCGAATTAAATGAAATCTTTCGATCATTGCGGCCAGGCTGTTCCAACGGGTTCGGCAATCAAGGATTAAGTTAAGTTCCTTTTGGAATTCTGACTTCACATAATTTTGAAGGATTTCATTCTTCTTTGGGGATCTGCGAAACATCTTTACAGTAGAACGGATCTTGTCAATTATTGGCTTAAGAATTGGATTTAGTGAAGGAGCATCAGATTCTTCAGTCAAATCAAAATCTGTCTCGGCATTCTCATCATCAGGGGATGCGTACTCTACAAACTCGGACCCCTCGTCGTCACTGAAACTGGAATTTTCATCTATGGCCTGAAATATTAGAAATTGGTTTAAAATTCCTTATCGTATATTCACTAGGGAAGCCGTTGGAGTTCATACCTCTAAATTGTCAGTATCTCCAACGTTTTCTCCTTTGGCATAAAGGACATCAAGCACGGCGAGCTGAATTCCATGAGCAAGACAAAGTTGTTGAAATGTAGGTGCAGCGTCCCTTCCAATCTTTTTCATTACAGATGACCCATCAGTAATAATTGCTACTATATCCTTATGGAGGTTCAATCCGACGCTTGTTATTTTCTCGTCAACAAGTTGCAGGCAATTTTCAGCAGTGGCGGAACCCAGAATCGGCACTAGCCCCAAATTCCAGAATTGTTGTTGTTTTCCAAGAAGTATGACGCTAAGGTACCGTCGATTCCGCATGGATGTCCATTCGTCAAACGTAATACTAAACTTCGTCCCTTGCTCGTTCAACTGCATGATTTCCTTTCTGTCGTTGTCCCTTAGACTTTGGGCAAATTTCCGGACTTTTGATTTGATTGCATTAGGGGAAGAAAGTACTTCAGAAAATCCACGACTTTTCAATCCCGCTCGAATATCATACGAATTTGCCATTACTTGAAAACTTAATCCATCCAGCGCAGCCATCCTAGCGTAGGCAATCTGAAGGGTATCGTGTTTAACTGACAGGTAGTCCGTAATTCGTTTAGATTTTTTAGATGCGTGTTCCCGTTGGCGGCCTGCAAATTTAAATTTCACTTATTAGTAAAAATTTTCATGTAATTAGCTTCCTTGTGTTCAGTATGTAGTACATGTGTTGACATTTATTATCAATATTTATCATACCCGAATCAAGGTCAACGCTGGTTAAATTGATGATATCGAGGTCTACGTTATGTATACGCTTCAGATGATCCCGACATCCCTTAGTTGACCCACCTGAGGTCTTCAGAATTGGTTTTTTACATTCCGGATCCTTGCACTTTGCTGTAGCTCCAGTGGACTCTTTCAAAAAGTAGTGCCAAATTGAATTGACTTGACTGGACTTCCCCGGGACTTCAATGTAATTTGTCTCCGTGATTGAACTCATTTTAATCAGATAAGTCAAACTTGTACAATTAATTAACTAACAGCCAAATAAATACACCGGTAGCTGTTTCATGCGAGAGAGATGGGAAAATAAAGGTTTGAGTTACGCGGATTGATTTTTCTCACGTTTGACCATAGCTAAATTTTCCCCGGAGAGATGACTACTCTGCTTCGGGGAAGCGGCGACGGGGTTCCCCGATCCCCGGGGAATCCCGGACGGGGTTTTCCCGGGGATGCGACCCCTAGTGGCGACGGCGCGTAAAGGAAAATTTCGATCAATTCCTCACCTAAATTTTCCACTAATTGTGAAACTTATGTCAAACCAACTATGGTCAAGGAGGAGGGATAATAGTTGACAGGTACTCAAAAATTGTACTCCTATTTTAATGTTCGCACTATACATAAATACGTTTAGTACCAGGCCAGATCACCCCAACTATTTGCGGATGAAAGCCAATCACCTATAAATAGTTACTTAAGTACTTGACTTGAATGAACGTTCCATCAACGAAAATACTTCATCCAGCATTGGGGCAAAATGAGGTGCAATTCTCCCACTACGAATTTTACACAGAGGCGATAAAATACGGTGAAATATATGTAAATTAAGTAATATATAATCCATTCTACGTATTAATTTCGTTGCTTTTTATTCATTTGATAGGATGACGATGGGACGGTTTATTTAGAAAATTAGACCGGTATAAGACGAAGGTACATAACGCCCTTAAACCTCTCCATTATCAGCCCTTACATACGTTTATGTATAAATAAATAAACCGTAGTAACGTTAGAAGTAGCTCACCCTGTAATAATGATTTGGTTATAACTTGCCCCAAAGGTGCAGAAAAATGCAACAAAATAGATACATAATTTTTTGCAATTATGCACCAATGGTGCAGAAAAATCCAACAAAGTGGATCAATAATTTTTATGCAATGTTGCACCAATGCTGGTGCAGAAAAATTAAACAAAATAGATCAATAATTATTATGCATCGAGAAGGGTCCAAAAATTGTGCATCACTGGTGCAGAATTACCTACCAACGATCAACGATAATTTTGAAAAATTTATGTCAAAATTGTATGATCATTTCTCCCGGATATTCTGCATTATTGGTGCGTTTTGCGTCCTTCCCTCCAATTATTTTGCATCATTTTGTGTTCCCGATTGTTAGATATCAATGGTGCTATTAATTTATTAAAAAATTTGATTCGGTTTGTTCAATACCAATGGTACGCCTAACTTATTCTATAATGGTCAAGGGGATTTTTAAATAGCATCAATTGATGCAAAAATATCGCTAACAGACAGACAGACAGACGGACGGGAATTCAATAGCTCTTATGCTACGCAGGGTGAGCTAATAATGTCACAAATATACCTACATAAAACGGCTTAATGTTACTCTATCCACTTAATTAATTAAAATGCATTTTATTTGCAATTAAAATGCACACCATTTAAATGGTATGCTAGCATGTCAATAAAATTTCGTATTACAATTGCAATCTACGCATTTTTAATGAAACCAACTTAATGACCTTTCACCTCTAAATCATTGACCTCAACAAGGATCAAGCGTGGCTGGAATAATTATCTGTCAATCGATAACTTGTGTACATAAATAAATAACCTGATTGAACGTTCCGATATTCTGATAATACTTATCGTAACTGGTGTTGTAAACTATGTAATTTAGTTTAGTATGACTAAACTGATTAATTGCGCATAAAATAATTATCAGTCACCAGTTATGACAATGCTTGGTGCATTTCGGTTCATCAGATCTAACCTTGAGCTTGACAAACCCAGACGCCTCAATTCTAACTCAAGCTAGTTATATTTTTAAAAATAAAATACCAAAAAATACAAAATAAATAAAAAATCAGGACAGTACGTTGGTAAAAAAATTTTCCAAAATGTTTACCACCACTGGTAAACAGTTTGTTTCGATTGTCCTGTTGCTTTGTGTATTTGACAAGGTCACGTTTTGCGCCCGGCCTGCTCATTCCGTATTGATTGAAGGCTCCATCAATGAGACTAACTCATCTAGCGTTCAGGCAAACGAGGTCAAAATCTTCCACTACGACTTTTACACGGAGGCGACAAAATTTGGAGAAATTTATGTACATAATTTCCTTGATTAATGAATCCTTCTTAATGGGTAATTGTTAATTTGGGTAGGATGACAATGTGACGGTTTATTTGGAGATTGGTGCCGGTAATCTGAATGAGACTTGGGGCGTTGAGGCGTGTCCAATTATGGTAACCGTGGAGTACAATAAGGATAGTTTTTCCGTTCGGTTGCCAATAATTGGTCAATTTACGAATACAAGTGGGAGGTGAGATTTAAAAAAATGGGTAATTATCGAGAGGTTTTCCGATTTGTATTTCTTCTCATTTTTGAATTGTTAAAATACATGTTTTGGAATATATGCATGTAGTGTGCAGGCTTCCTCACTTGGTTGGTTCTGGACGGGCGAAAAAAGGGGCCAGGGTATGCTACCCCGTTTTTTCTGGGTATTGGGGTATTGCGGGTTTTGGAGGGTTCTAGGGTAGCAAATCTGAGCAATATCCACGGGTAGTCGGGGTAGTCTGGGTTTTCAACTTTTAAAAAATATGATAACACAGGGTATTGCTAGCAATTCTATTACTTATTAAAATATAATTAATAAGCAGTTTTATTGCGAAATTACTGAAAAACTGATTTTTTTCATTAATTTCTGAACTTAATACATGAGACACTGACTCAACTTGCCCCCAAAACCCCGACTACTCGCAAAACCCAGGTAAAACCCCGGGGTATGTGTTTTCAATAGCAAAACCCCGGGGTTCTCCATACCCTGAAAGGGGCAGTAAAATCATGTTTCCAAAAATCGGCCAAAAAATGACACCTGCTTTTAAGGATGAAAATATTACTTTAAAATAATATTTAATATTTTGACAAAGTACAAACGCGTCCATTATTTTTCTGTTTCACAAGTCGATTGTCTGTTCCAAATTCAATTTTAAGTGAATGGAGCAAACAAACGGTTAGTCAAACGGATGTTGCTCTCGTTTTGTAAAATCGAAAACTTTCGCGTTTTTACTTTATCAAAATATTAAATATTATTTTAAAGTAATATTTTCATCATAAAAAGCAGTTGTCATTTTTTGGCCAATTTTTGGAAACATGATTTTACTGGCCCCTTCTTCGCCGTTGAGAACCGGCCAAGGGAGGAAGCCTGATAGCATGTCATCAAAAAACGGGAATTTTTTTTACCCACTATCCACCAGTTACTTATCGATCCCATGGTAGCGTTAACACGGATAATAAATATGATCGAACCAAAACCATTAAGCCATCTTTTTGTTTGCATAGTTTATTGACTTTCCCAAACTTACAATTAGTGATCATCCCCTTAGTCGTCCCCGCACCGGCGTGGATTTGGCAGGACCACTATTTTTGAAAAATGGACAGAAAGTGTGGATTTGTTTGTTTACTTGTGCAGTGTACCGCTGTGTACATCTTGAGCTGGTCACTGCACTCAGTACGGAGGCGTTTTTATTGGCATTAGAGCGGTTCATCTCAAGACGGGGTCGACCTACAACGCTCTACAGTGACAATGGCACGAATTTCGTGGGTGCCGCCAACCTGTTTAAAGGAATGGATTGGAAAAGGATTGTGAAAGAAACCGGAAACAGAAGAATCCAGTGGAAGTTCAACCCTCCCACGGCAAGCTGGTGGGGAGGGTGGTGGGAACGCCTAGTGAGAAATGTGAAGGACTTGTTGAAGAGAATGTTGGGGAGCCGTAGATTGGACTATGACCAGCTCCAATCTTGTGTGTGTTCGGTGGAGGCGGTCGTCAATGGAAGACCTCTGACCTATGTCACAGAGAATGGTGGTGACTTGGTGCCTCTCACTCCTGCAATGTTCCTGCAAGAGATTAAGAGCAGCGCCTTCCCAGAAGCAGAATTATTGTCAGGAGACGAATTACGGAAGAAGTCGAGGGGAATTGTCGTCCTGAGAGAGGAATTGAGGTCGAGATTCCGGAAAGAGTATTTATCTCTCCTTGTGCAAAAGTCAAGCGAGAGAAAGTTGGAAGATTTGCGCGTTGGGGATGTGGTCCTTGTGGGCGCTGATGGGAAGAAGAGGCTGGACTGGCCTATGGCGAAGATTGTGGAGTTCCTGCCAGGAAAAGATGGAAAAGTCAGGCTCGCGAGAGTGAAGACGTTGAACGAAATCGGGATTCGACCACTGCAGCGGCTTTACCCACTGGAAGTCTCATCGGAAGTGGAAGCCGAGACTTTGAAACCGGAAGTGATAGTGAGAGCAGTGCAAGAAGCTCTGAAGACGACGACAGAATTGGAACCAGTCCAGAGAACGAGACAAGGACGAGAAGTAAAGAAGCCCGTGCGTTTTGGAAGTGTTTTATTTATGTAAATATTGATGTAATATGTATGTATGTTCTTTTGTTTCCACAAAAGAGGTGGGAGAATGTTAAAAGCTGTATGTATGAATTTTTATGTAAAAAGTTAAGGAGACAAAGTGTCTCAAATTCCCAGATTTGAAAGGAGCGGTGTGATTGGATTGGAGGTTATTCTTTATTCTTTTTAGTGTGTTAAGTATATGGAGAGCACGCCGTTCTTTTTACTTACCAAGCAGACACGCAGTAGTGAAGGTGTGGAATTTTAAGTCGTGAAAGTAGTTATTTTTGGGTTGACAATTAGCCAGTAAAATTGTTTAATAAAGTAGTAGTTTGTTTGTTATTTAACAATACGACCTCTGAAAGTGTATTATTTCCATCAACGAATAATAATACGTTATATTTCACATTAGAAAGGGCTCTTATTAACTTCAACCGAGACACATTAAGTAGAAGCGTTTTCTCGGGTAGAGATTAGTCGGGCGTTCTACAATAGGGCTATAAATAGAGGTTTTACGGTAATTATGAATAGATTTATTTATTTAAAGGCATTATTTTTTAGAGAGATCATAACATAAATTTTTCTCTCTAGCTTCATCATCTTCTTCGCACTGGGGGCAATATCACTTCTGCAAGTCTTCATCGTCATCCAGCCAGATGAGATGAAAATAGTCGTGACCGTTATCCAGGGCATAATTTGTGTCGTAGTTTGCGTCTGTCGATGGAAAAGTTGTGATGGTAAGAAAGGCAATAATTCACGTAATGTCTCGTAATACAGAAATTCGTAATTTATGAATTTATGAATTATGCATCATAAACTATGAATTTATGAAGTGCGTAATTTATGAATGGTCCTATGGAGACTAGTCCTTTAATGTTTTTTCCTATTTGTATATCCAAACAATATCTAAATCTATGGTTTGTATCTTAAACTTTAAAATTAAGTTAGACCCTTTCTTCCCTAAATATTCATGTCTTATAGATAAAAGGGTCTAATATAAAATACAAACCATAGTGCCGACAGCTCATGACCTTAAATGACTTTAAATTAATCGGACAGGGTCCAACTCAACATCGATAGTTTTGGAGCAACTGGTCAGCATTCTGGTTCAAATAGCTGTTGGAGTGGCTGCCTGGGAAATGTCTTTGTGGGTGTCGACCTACATTTTATACATTTTTATATCCAACGTCCTCGTCTACCTAAATTCTCCGATAGTGTCCTACTTTTGGAAGGTACGTCAGCTTATTACAAATTCTCGAAAGACTATGTAGCTATCTGCAACCAAAAAATTATCTAAAAGTTTTCGCCGTTTTCTAAGTTCATGTTTTCAAATATTGGAGAAATCCAGACGAATTAAATCAGTACCCTGCACGATGAATTTGCTATGTTTCGGATTGGTTTTTGATGCATGGTTTCATGTCTTAGGGTATGTTTTGAAATTCGTCCTATCGTGTAATTTCAGATGTTAATTGTATGCTTACTTGCATATTATTTCAGGCCGACCAACCGACCAGGAAGAGGACTTTGCGTCTCATCCGCCGCCCTTTGGTGTATCTCTTCTGCGGCGTTGTGCTCATGGGAGTGGGGATGTACTACTTCGCGTTTCCCGAGTCACAATGGAATCTTAGTCCGGCGTACTCACGAGAATTAAATGCGAATTACGAATTCCTGGACTTTTATGACAAGCACGACATTTGGCATTTCTGTTCAGCCATTGGACTCTATTGCCTCCTTATGGTGAGTTGAGCACATTGAAAACGGAGGTCCCCCAGCGGGTCGTGTTATATTTTGACGCAATTGGGGTCAATCAATCACAATTTAATTAATGTCAAATTAATTGGATTATTTATAAATTAGTTAGATGTGTAAGGTTGATAAGTAATTGGGATATTGAGATATTGATACTCTTGACATCTTTTAGTAAGCTATGTTGTGGATAAAGGGTTTTGCTTGGCTCACCTTTATCGACCATGGCTGTTAAATTCAGTAATATTAACTCGTTCAAAATTAATTCATTTTCAAAATTGTGGAAAAGATCGCCCATTTTTTTATGTATTCATTTGTTCTAACTTAAAAAATGAGAAAGGTGAAGTATGTATTTACTTATATTGAGGGTATTCATTACTTCTTCGTATCCTTAGTATTCTTCGTGTCGTAAAATAACTCACGACGCTTACGAGATTTTGTAAGCGTCGTAAGATTTCCTTATCAAAAATCACGTTGCTACGCTTTCGATTATTACGAAACCCGACCCCTTGTTTTATCTTCGTAAGCTATTTTACAATACTAAGGATACGAAGAAATAACGAATACCCTCATTGAACTATTTCAGATCCTTTTAGGAATGCGTGACACCGGAATTTTGGAAAACGTGGGAATTAGATTTTGACTTATGAAGCAATAAAATTTTAAGATTGTTCATCTTTGAAATTTTTAACCCCTTCCAGCTATTCAGTTCAAAATTATTGTTATATCATTAAAGACTGTTATTTAAAAAAATCTGAAAATGTGCGAGTTTAATTACTTTTCAAAATAACGATTGTGCCATTTAATTTACATATACGACGATTTGCTATGCATGCATTTCTTAGAAATCAACGCGAATCAGAGTAGAATCGATTGGATACTTTTTTGAATCCATCCGAACTGAATTCGAATATTTTATGTTAAAAAAATATCCAAACGGAACCGAATGATTTGAATTCGGTTCGGATGGATACATTATCCAAAAATTCAAATGTAATATCTGGACCAGTTTTCGACCCCCAAATTGCAACAGTACAACACTAAAAAAATCCGGTACAACTAATGGTAATCCATTACAACTGAAATTTTGATAATTTATTCACCCCCTGAATTTTACTGTGATACTTACAATTTGCAAACACTGCTGTCCAATTATAACACAGTCAGCTTCATGTCATGAAAATTGCCACAAGTTTTTGCAAATAAAATTTTGTCAGTTTATCAACACACAATGTTACCTTGATTTATATAACGATCACTGTCAAATGCATGCTTAATATCTTTATTTCATTCGAATATTACGATGTAAATTTTTAAAACTTTTACAATTCACAAATTATAACGATAAATAAATATATTATTATAAATTTTACTTTGAAATTTCTTATCATAAATTTTTGGCGTTATTGTATTCTAATTATTCTTTCAAATATTCAAGAAAAATGTTATTCAACCATTTAATATAAACAAATTCTCTTTTGAGGTGTATTCACCTATAAACGGAATTTATGTTTCAGTTGCTAATATTTGTTTTCTGTATATAATTAAGAAGGTCAACCAGACGCCAAAACAGGTCAGCATGCCTGCACCATACCCAACACTACACCACACCCACCATTTTTTCGTTACTCTTTTTCTTCCACATTTACATAATAGTGCTATATTCCGTTACCTCGATACTCGGTAAGATACCTATATACGGAGTTTTCTCTTCCGTTCTAAGGAGAGTAGGTATGTAACTGTGTCGCCGTACCCGAGTTTACAGAGAAACAGAAGTAGAGTTTCGCAGCCAAACTCTACCCAGCAAAACCAGCAAGCAAAGAAGAAATCATCATCCAGAAGATCCTGATCAGAATTCTACACAGAACTGCAGTTTAGGTTTAGGCTAGGTTAGTTAACGATATGTAAGTTAGACTAGCTTGTATACAGAATGATTGAATAAAGCTCACTTCATGATAATCCTCGTCAGAAGGTACTTGACGGGATACTTGAATAAATACTTGGATTAGCTTGGTTGCATTTACTATGTTTCACCCGATTTCATGACCTAGAAACCCAGAACGCTCTGACCAATCACAACGCTACATATATCGGGATTTAGTCTTTTCTCTTCGATATGGTTCAACGACGAATCGTAAAACTTCAAAATTTCAGCAAATAATGTGTCATGCATTACCAAAGCATCACACGTCATTACGATATTCGATACACAGTCTTGTAATGTTAAGTTTTATACTGAAAGAATACGTCTTAAAGTAAAGAACCATGATTTCTGTAGAAAGTTATTTACATTGACCCTTTACATAATCGCAAAGAAATTATAGATTACGTGATGGAGGGATCAATTAATTCGGTAGTTATGTTTGATGATTGTTCCACCTGGGCAGGTGTAAACTTCATACTGGAGTTTTGGATAAGGAAATCTACCTACTTATAACCCAGTGCGATTATTTATTTCGTCAACATACTAGATTAATGTTTATTAATTGCGCCCACACCGTCATACATGAAAATGGTAGGGAGCTTTCACAGGTGAGTCAACGTTAATTAAACTAGACTAGCGGGAAATCCGCAACATTCTGACAGTAATCCCATTTTGTGCTTATAGTTTGAGTTCAAATGACATTCACCTAAGTTCATTTACATCATATTTACCACTACCAAGGTAAATAAACAGTGCGTCATAAATTATTTAATTGCCAATAACAAAAGTGCGTATAAATCAGGGAATCTTAGAAAAATCAGCTATGTCCCTGCAGGGAAGGGGCTGCCACTAACAAAAATGTGCTTTAATTCCCATATTCTATATTCTCTATTTGGTACATATCTTGGTAACTATTTGGTAACCCATAACAATCAGTGAACAGAAGTATGATGTTTGGACAGGAGATGTAAGCAAAATAATCGTCCTCTACAAAGTCGAGGTTGATTGAGATTGAGATTAAGTTGAGTCTTAAGTTGACTTGTGAAAAGGAAGATATACCAGTACTTCCCTTAAACTTGGCGTCCCTCTGCACTAATTTTTCATAATAAAACTTCTTATAATCATTGTATTGTTACCAGAGGCATTTTCTGTACAATCCTCAGTAGAAAGAATGGTTAAGGAATTTTTTAAATGGTCCAAACATCTGAAATTGTATCAAGGCCAATGAGACCCAGGATAAAGGCTGCCACAATGATAAATTTCGACATTTGTGAAATTAATTATAACTTTATTATCCGCCCACTATCGTCTTCTTCCACAAGACACCCAATTGTACATACTTATATATCATCGAATTAAGATTAACGTCATACGCCGATTCATTTTACGCGCCGCCGCCGAAAAATTTGATTTCCTATTCCTTTAACATTGCGACGCCGCGCCGCGCCGGCAACGCCGCCGAAAAATCGCCAAAAACTGGCGCCGCCGCCGCCGAAAATTTGTCGGCGTCGACCTCTGATTAGTTAGCACAAAATGCAACTTCGACGACGATATATTTCAGACTTTTTCAACCGATTTTTAAGAATGGTGAAAAGCAAATTGTGCTTAGTTTCACATGCTAACATACATATCGTCGTTGAAGGATGGAAAAGAGCTATTGCCATTTTGTGTTAAATAAGGAAAGAGCCTTCTCCATTCGTCGTCGTCGTCGTCGTCGTCGTCCATTCGTCAAATAAAAAAGGGCCCTTCTCCAAACTCCGAGTTTTTCCAGGAGAGTGAGAAACAACAAGCAATCTGAAAGTGTGAAATCAACTCTAACAAATATTTATTTCGAGAAGCATATAACTTGTTAAAAAAGATAATAATCGCGAAATAAGTTTATGTTAGCTAGAGTTGATTATTATCATTCTTAACAAATTATATACTTCTCAAATTAAATATGACACGACGTATATACAAATTAGGTATGTGGCCACTTATCATAAATGATAACTTTTTGGGATCACTGATTTGAGATTTAGGAGGTCTTTAAATTTTCTTAACATTATCTTTTGACTTAATAATTTATAATCAGGCTCAACAATTGACATCTGCTGATTTTTCTTCTATATGTTCAGTTTTCCTCGCCGTTTTTATGCCCCAATGTTTTTCTTTCAGCCAAGCCATAAATTGAAGTCATTTATTCTAATTTTCACTCAAGTATATTTTTCTTCTAATAACTGGTTGGCGACTTGGTAATTTAAATGACAGCTTATGATTGGTCCTCGGACCAGACATGGCAATCTTTACATGGAAATCATTACATTGCAATTTTTACATGGCGGTGACTTACATTGTTTATCCTTACATAGCCTTATCACTACATAGCACGATCACTACATGGCATGTCTTTACATAACATTATGCTTACATAACATCATCCTTACATTGCATGAAAGCTACATATCATCTTCATTACACATATACATGTTTCAACTGTGTTATGACACACTCATTCCATGAACCAAGGTGTTAATATTATTTGGTGTCAAACATAATATATAAAAGTATTAACAATTATATTCAAACCTATCAGGACAGGTTTTGCTTAGCCAAAGGATTGATTAGTAAACCCCCGTTTGTCAATACACTCTTAAAAACCTGGTGTTAATCGTCACCGAACGGAGTGCATATTTGACTCGACCAAATGGTGATAATGTTTTTCGCCGCATGGTGAGAAACGTTGTTCGCATGGTGACAAATTGTCACTGGCTGGTGTTAACTTTACAACCGTTAGGTGAGACACACATTATTACCGCACGGTGACGTCACATATGCACTCGTTCGGTGACGATTAACACCAGGTCTTTAAGAGTGTAGTTTTCTGAAAAATTTTGTGCTACTATTTTGCACTAATTATTACATTACCTAGCATCAATTCTTCGTATTGCTTGGCTCCAAATTCTAAAAATATTTGCTATCCTTTACCCTTAAATACTTCCCGTGATCAGTGGAGGTCGCCCATACAAAAATTTCGAAATTCAACCCTCCTATATGCAAGAATTTGAACAAGAATCACTGTTCCAAATTTCAGCTTTTCAAGTTAATTTCTGAAAATCGGTGGGGGTCAGCCCATAAAATTTTCATACCTATGAAAATGTTTCTAATATTTCAACTCATAATCTTCCATTAAGAGCCATAAGCAACTTCCATGTAAAATTACAGCTCGATATGACGGTTTTGATGGATTAGACAACCAAACCGCTGTAGGACCGTTTGGTTGGATTTAATTTACCTCAGAAAATTGTGGAACTACTTTCACGCAGGTTTGCAAGGTCTGAAAAATAGTGCACTGTTTTTAAGAATTTAAATTGAGAATGACTAAAAAGCCATTTTTCTTATTATTTGGTCGAATTGAGTTTTTATTTGGCTTTATACGTGCACATTTGCTGACAGATTCGAAGGGAATATGCTATGAAATGATAAAGCTATGTAATGATAATGCTATGTAATAATAAAGCCATGCAGAGATAATGCTATGTAATGATAATGTGTTATAAGGATTGCAATGTAAAAATTGCAATGTAATGATTGCCATGCAGGGATGGGCAATCCCAACAATTTCGATGGATTACGGATTACACATTAATTAATTTAAAAATTATCAGGGGATTACTGGATTGGGATTACTTTGTTTCTGAAATAATGTGGATTACTTGTTGGATTACTGGGATAAATTAATGACGTGGATTACGGATTACGGATTACAGTAATCAGATTACGGATTATTATCTGGATTACAAAAATCTATATTTATGTATTAAGGGGTGAAGAGAAGCGAAATCCCTTTATGGAAAAGTGTTGTCCGCCGGTCTGTATAACTTTAGAACGGTTTCGAATTTCAACATGCGGTTTTCGCCTACAGGTTTCTAATTTTTGACGTACGGATGAGTTCGAAAATGGGAATTGTATGTCATAAGGTCACGGCGTCACGGTGATGATGTCACAGGTCAAATATGCCAATTTTTTTGTTTTGGCTGTTTTAGACGTAGTTTCGGGCGAGGATTACAAAAATCTTCATAGTTTTGACGTGACATGACAGAGTGACCACGTCGACGACGCCAAAGTCGGAAATGTCGAATTTAGGGTTTAGAGTTTTGGGTGGAGATTTCAAAAATAAAATCTTGACATAGTTTTGGCATGTCATGACCGCGTGACCGTCTCGCTCCACCTCTTTGCTGCATTTCGTTTGCAACGGTTTATTCTGAATAGCGTCACACTTATATTTCATGATGAGGATTAGTTCAAAAAACAAGAGCTTTGAATGATTCATCCGACAGCCGGTTTCTTAGGGCAGACAAAATTGTGTTGTAGTAAATAGAGCCCTCATAATTGTTCCAAAATTCTCCATACTTTGCACCTAAGTGCAAGATGGAGCTGTCATACCGTTTACAGGAGCAAAGTAATCCAACAAAGTAATCCGTAATCTGATTACATTTTCCAATTTCGTAAATTGGGGATTACGGATTACACATAATTTCGAGACCTAGTTAGGATTACGGACTACGGATTACTTTAAACTGTGAATTTTTCGTGGATTACTGGATTACGGATTACATTCAATGTAATCTGATTACTTAATCTGATTAAAGTAATCCTGGGATTGCCCATCCCTGTTGCCATGAAACGATTGCCATGTACGGTCCGCAAATCCTTATGATTTAATAAACAACGCTGCTCAATTATTTACTTCCCTTGAATTGGAAGAGATTCGCTCGACTCGAGTCGGGCGGAATCATATGTAAACACCGAATGCATCAACTTTCCGATTTTTTTCTCGTCGATAATTAATTTAAATAAATATGTGTGATATATTTTCTGATAAATTAGACCATGCGGATTCTGAATTTTCAAAAATCGCAGATTGTCCCTTAAGTGGAGAAGGCCCCTTTTTTATTTGACGACGAATGGCAATAGCTCTTTCCTTATTTAACACAAAGTGGAGAAGGCTCTTTCCTTATTTAACACAGAATGGCAATAGCTCTTTTCCATCCTTCAACGACGATATCTTAAAATTTAAGAGGATACCGACTCGCAGGAAGTGACAGTACTTAAATAAGTACTGTCATATCTAAAATCATAAGTTTAGCTAATAATATTATTAGCTAAACTTATGATTTTAGATAGAAGAGAGGTTACTTGGTGCAGTTGGATAATTTTAATAATTTAGCGGCAATGTGAGACGGATGAAAGCTTGTCAGGGGCGCCCACGGCAGATAGGTTAATTCGGAGTGGAATCTGACAGCCAGGCAGCGATGCGGGTGCGAGAGGCGAGTGAATTCGGAAATTTTCCATTACGTTCATGATGAGGATGAGGTTTTCATTAATTACATCTGTATCAAAATAGAGAAATTTGGCAGTTAAGTACACTCTAAATAATTCTTATGGCCGTTACAAATTGTGTAACAATGCGGACTAAATAATTGTAACAATGTGTAGGGTAATTAACAAAATCTTGTAAAAAGCTTAAATAAATTTTCTAACGTATATGTATACATAAAAATTAGTCACACAAATTACTTACCACCAACTAATTTAATTGTTCCATCGCATTCTTTGCCTGGTATTTTATGTACGGATTAATTTGTTACGAGCAGAATTTTCTGTATTATGTAAATATAGAGCCAGGATTAATTTTCAATTTTCGTAGGTATGCAAAATTATTAAGTTTGCTGTTGCTAAAGAAATATGTAGGTACATAATTACCGTAAATGGATTAATTAATTCCAGCACATTTTGGATGTGAAGAACTCCGAAGTATTGTATATTTTCGATCGGTCGCTTATTTGATTCGTAATGAGGGGGGCATAATTTTCTGTAACATATAACCAGAATTAATTTCAGATTTATGTCAAATTAAAAAAATGTACAACTATCTAATGAAAAATTTAAATTTCCTTTTATTAGTCATGAAATGTGTAAATAATTACCGCAAAAATATTAAATTATTTCTGCACATTTTAGCCGAGGTATTTACATATGGATTGTTTTGTAATTTTGTGCGAGAAGGACCGTGTTGTTTTTAAAATTCAGGATAAATTTTGTGTAATATAAAGACAGAATTTATTCCACATTAATGAATATAATTTGATATTTATCCCAAGAAATATTATATTTCTTCGCATCTAAAAAAAATGAACACGCACAACTCGTATGAAAGTCATAAATGAAAATTCAATCATTTTAACATATTAGAATCGAGCTGTCAAAAATTTGCACATTTCTTGAGAAATAAATTTTTCGCAGGTCTGTTTTTTTGATGGTATTATTATGTAAGATGACAATTGTATAATTCTCTTCTTTAAATTGATGATTTAGGCCTTCTTGTGCTAAACTTTTGCATGTCCATGAAGTATTAAAGCGTTTGGTTATAAAGTACGTTTACGAAACGGTAGTATCCGAAAGAAAGAATTATTTGAAGTGGCAAATTTCTTGGATGGTTCAAATAACTAGGAAGAATTATTTTGTGAAAAATTACGACAAATATTAGTCTGTTCATTAGAAGAAGATTTCAAAATTGGAATGACTACATAATGCAAGGAATCTTTTATTTACAACAATTTTACTTGGTTGCTATGGTTACACGATATAAATATGCAAGAAATCCAACTCTCCTCGGAATTTAAAAGATCAACTTTCATTCGTATACTGTAAACCTCCATAGTTGAGATCAAGAACAAAATAGATGAGTGGGACAACAAGATTCGCAAAATAGAGAAAGACAATACAAAACATGCAAATCTAATCGAAGCACAGGGGAAAACAATTGCGACGCAAAAAGTACGAATTGACTCGCTGGAGAAAACGGTAGACGAAATAGCTAGCCGAATGAATGAGAACAACATCGTTATTCAAGGGCTAGACGTTACAGGGCAGACACACCCAATTGATCAAGTCATGGCAATATTCAACCGGTTGGGGGGCCATGAACCGAAAGTCAGCTCATTTAAAAACATTGGATCTGCAAATAAGAAAGTACTAGTTAAATTTACTAATCCCAGTGACCCTATATTTTTAACAAGGAATGCAGCCAGGCTCCGCGCTCGTGGAATTATTGTTGAAAAGGACCTCCCACCACGGCTTAGGGAAATAAGGCACACCCTATTGCGTCGCAGAAGGGAGCTAATAGACAAAAAACTTGCCTCCACAGTGAAAGTATATGAATCGTCCTTGCTGGTTGACGAGCGAGACTGGTATGACTACGATCGAAGTTCAAACACCATTCAAAAACGACACAACTCAAGACCTCGCCCCCGGCCTCCAATGACTGGTCGACCTGGAACAACGACTATGACAAAACAATGAGAATACGGCCAGCCCTCCCCCACAAACACTGATCACAACTATGGAATTCTGTACTGGAACGTCGACGGACTAAACAATAAGGACTTCGAATTATACCAATTTATCTCTGAAATCGAACCAAAGATATTTATTTTATGCGAAACCTGGAAATGTAATGACGACTATGATGCTTTCTCAAATTTCCTACCAAACTATAACGTCTGTGGCATCCAAGCCGTTAAGTCAATCAAATCAAAGGGAAGACCTTCGGGTGGATTAATCATTGGCACTTTAAAATCAATCAATGTACACGTTAATTTACTAAATGACCACATGACCGCTCACCTAACATTATCGAGAGGGAATCAATCGAATCTGTGCATCTATACTGGATACTACAGTCCCTACAAACAAGGTCAAGAAAATTTTAAATTCTTAATAGACTCAGCTTCTGAAACGGACGATGCATCACTATTAATTCTTGGGGATTTAAACTGCAGAGTCGGTACGATTCAAAATGTAATATGTGACGAACTGGAGGAAGGAATGCGAAACTCAAAAGACCTCACAGTAAACGCAAGGGGGGAACAATTGATCCAAGAGGTGCATGAAAATGGATGTCGTTTGTGAACGGAACTACTACAGGAGATCCACTTGGCGAATTTACATTTTCAAATCACAATGACTCAAGCGTAGTTGACCTATGCATCGCAAACCAGGCAGTGTTGAACAGCATTTCAGATTTTAAAGTTCTCTCTTCACACATATCCACGCACTTGCCCGTTTTTGTGCAAATTGGACGGAAAGAACCACTCATTCCTATAAAAGAAGCAAACGACGCAAAATATCCTCGAATTACCTGGGACCCAAACAAGATGTCCGTGTTCATCCTTCAGCAAAAAGGTGGAAGAGCATAAGGGTGAGTGGACATGGGATAAGCTACTCGAGTGTTTATATGGTGCAAGTCAGACAACTGGGATCCTGAAATACACCCAGATGACGCAGGATAACAAGATAAGGAATGCTAAGTGGTTTGATGGTGAATGCAAATCTCACAGAGCGATAATAAGGCAACAAATTCGGAAACTACGCAATGCCTCAAATTACGAAGACCGCCAGATGGAGCTTAAAGTACTACTGAAGATAAAGCTTGCTTACCAAAACTTGAAGCGAACTAAAAAGAGGCAATATCAAGCCGAGGACATAAATAGGCTCATCCACCCTAAAAATTCCAAGCAGTTTTGGGCAACAATTAAGAAGTTTAGAGGCAGGAAGAAGATAGCAAATGAAATCACAGATGAAAAATGGCACACTTTTTATGCTGAACTATTCCATGCCACAAACACGAACCAAACGGTGCGTGGAGACAGCGAAAGCGTCCTCGATAATCAAATAACCCACTCGGAACTATTCAGAGCGGTCAAAAAGTTAAGCAACAACAAAGCACCAGGGCACGATGGCATTACAAATGAGATATTAAAAGCCATATCAATTAATCACCCTGATATCCTACTCACACTATTCAACAATGCTCTCAACTCTGGTGGTGTGCCCCCATCATGGTGCCAATCAATAATTTGCCCAATCCACAAGAAAGGCGACACGAGCAACCCTGTTAACTACCGCCCTATCTCCCTAATACCCACGATACTCAAACTGCTAACATCAATATTGGCCGAACGACTGCAGAATTGGTGTGACGCGGAGAAGAAAATTTCAGAGGCACAAGCTGGTTTTAGACGCGGAATTGGTACATTGGAACACATCTTTACCCTTAATACAATGATGCAATCCAAGCTTAAAAATCCAGGAGGCGCCCTGTTTACAGCATTTGTGGATCTGAAGCAATGTTTTGACAGCGTTAGTCATGACCAACTTTGGAATGCACTCGAGCAAAATAAGGTTGGGCAAAAAATACTGCACCTTTTCCGCAGCATTTACAAGCAAGCAAGTGGTAGAGTCAGGAGCAGCACGGGCCTAACTAAGCAATTTAAAATTCTCCAAGGCGTATTACAAGGGGAAAGCGCTAGCAGTACTCTGTTCAACCTGCTGATTAATCTGGTCGTGGATAAGCTCAATTCCTCACTAATACCGACAGTAGACATCGGAAGTGCAAAACTCCACATCTTGCTATTTGCTGACGACATCATTCTGCTCGCCAATACTGCTAGTCAACTACAACTCAAGATTGACGTACTTGCAACTACGATTAAAAATCTGATGCTTAGAGTAAACCTAGATAAAACAAAGGTCATTATTTTCAGAAAAATGAAGCATAAATTTGACCACCAATTCAAGTGGATGTCCGACCAACTTGAAATTGTACATACATATACCTACCTTGGGGTGCCTTTTCAAAGCAATGGTACATTTAAAATTGCTGCATCTAACTTTATTGCTAAAACTACAGCCGCTGCGTCTCAAGTATACGGTATCTGTCGGCGATCCAGAGTCCCACCAATTTCGACCCATGTAAGGCTTTACAACTCCCTAGCCAAAACGGTACTGCTCTATGCAGCACATGTGTGGGGTCTGGACTTTGTGGACGAGATCGAGAAAGTCCCTGTCAGATTCTTCAAACGATTATTACGACTCCCGAACTCAACGCCTGATTATGTGGTGCGCCTTGAACTTGGACTCGCGAAGATCCGAACAGTCCTCATCAAACAGACACTTAATTTTGTCAGGAAACTACTGCTCCGTGACGAGAAATCTGTACTCGGACAATGTCTAAGATGGCAGATAAAGTGGGCAAGAAAAGAAGGTAACAATTGTAAGTACAATTGGATCAGAAAAGTAGAGATGCTGTTAAAAGGGACGGACATGGAAAGCATTGCCGGTAAAGAGGACGCGATATTGGAACAACTACTTGATAAATTCTCCTCAGTTATTGCTCAATCATGTACAAAGGAGATCAATGAGGACACATGCAGATTGGTTAACTCTGACCGCATGTCACATTACGCTGCCATGAAATCACATGCCACCACCGAACCGTACCTTCTGATGGACCTACCATTCTCAATCTGTAGTATCATATCTCAGCTACGAATAGGACTATACTCCATAAAATTAGGTGATCGAAAAATAATAATTACCACGAAGTGTCCATTCTGCACTTCCGAGTCTGACACCACCGTTGACCACCTTACTTTACACTGCAAAATTCCTACCCCTAGCAGAAATAAACATTTGTGTACGTATACCCAAGATCAGTGCGTATCTGTCCTTGGTCCGGCCTGGAGAGTAAAATTCTGGTCCGGCCTTTTATGTGCAAAATTATTAAAATTGATTCAGCGGATTTCGGTCGCTTATTTCTTATCCACGGCTATCGTCACAAATACAGAGGGTGTCCCATTTATTCGTAGAAGGGTTGAATAATTTTTTTACCCCACAAGCGTATTTTCCTAAGGCGAAACTTATTCCATATGACGGCCCTTGTTTTTAACTGTAAAAATGCATCGCCCTTTATCCCATAAAAAAACTTCCAAGGACTTTTCTTATTTCGTATATCTTCCAGTCATTATTTTAAGCGTTCCAACGTGCGTGAAAATTCCTAAATCGATTCGAAATTTTCATGATTGGTTAAGTCTATATTTTTGTAAAAACATTACCTTTATCTAGCCACAAATATTCCTAATTGCTGATATACATAAATATAAAATACCCGAAAATCTCAAGTTCATATTTAAATACTTTTAAATTATTTTAAATTAAATTATAGCTTATTACTGTACTGAGAAAGTTTTTTTAATTCTAACTAATACAAGGCTTTTAAAAACGGTTTGGAACCGTTTTTCATAGAATAGATAATCGGGTTACTTAAATTTGCAACAACTCCATTTCAAACCGGTTTTCAAAATCTCCCGATTTTGGATGTCGCAGAGATGAGACTTGATTGCCAAATTTCACGAAACAGAAATTATTGAATAAGTTATGTACATTAAGACAATTTTGGTTATCGTTTTCAGAATTCAATTTCTACTTGTCCACTGTTTGACAGATGCGTATTAGCATTTGTAACCCCCCACTTTCGTGAATTAAAGCTCCTAGAAAAAAGGTAACGCATGCAAATCAGTTTTTTCGCTCGGAAATGCTAGAACGCATTGATAGATTTTGAGAAAATTAAAGAGGAAATGCTCCTCGCCATTGTTATGAAGACTTTAAAGGTCGTTTAGACAAAAAAATATTTGGTGAAGTAGGGATCATGTATTTACGCCAACATTTTGCATGAGTGGGTCGACACAGATAGAATGGTTAAGTTATTAATGCTCGATTGATAGTGCCACGCCCTTTTCAATTACACATGACAAATTGTTTGATAAGGTTATTAACACAAACTTGAAAATTTTTCAACTGCAGGATTATTTATCTTATGTTACCTCAACCGATTTACAGAAATCGTCACAGAAGGCTTAAGTTTGAGTATTGAATCATTTTGTGAGATCATTGAAACTTTTCAGAAGTGAACAAAATCAAGATTCAATTTATAACTATGTAAGCGTTGATTTGGGACATTAGGTTCTTTGTATAAGTTAACATGTACTTCGGAGGGTCAATAATATCTAGTGTCTGCATCACCCGGCCGGTACGGCCCTTCGGGCCGTCCGGCCTGGAGAGTGCTCTCCACTTAAAACCAGTGCTCCTACGGCCCTGCCCAAGATTTTACTACCTTCACTGAGATGTATAATGACAACGATAACATAACAAATCGCAACTTTTTTAAATCTGTATTTTGCTATTGGATTGACGTATTCAATTTTTATGACTTATTAATGTAATGATGTTTTGTAATAATCAATGATGATATGTTGATCAGGGCTGCAGGCCGTATATCAATAAATACTATACTATACTACTATACGTCTCGGATGGCAGCAGGAGTGTAATTCGAATGAATTTGAACTGTATTTAGTTAGAGGTAGCTGACCTTCATATTTAATACAAATAATCCACATTTATTAATTACCTCATTTTGGGTACATCTGTAGCTTACCACTGCATTGTATAACCTGCCTCACTTTTGCTGCAAACAATGGATTTTATAACTGACACAAGGAAGTATGTAGAGCAAATCTTATATGAACCCGATCACTAGGCCGTTTAATAACAGAGTCCTCAAAAGTAGGGTTAGAAATCTGAAATTCTTGCAAAATATGCTAAACATATCTGACTACGTCTCCCCAAAATTTCATAAGTTTTCATTGGAAAATAAATTTCCTACACCACTTCAAATTGAGGAAATCGGGAAACGAGTTTTTGTAAGTCCAAAAATTTGAGTGACAACGACTCGAAGTAGACTTGACTGCATTTCAACGGAGAAGGGGGTGGGCGTGAAAAAATTGAGACATACATAAAAAAGTAAGCAGAATCCGAAAATATCAACCTAAGATACGCACCATGAGAAAAAACCACCACATAGGCCCTTCGAAAGTTAATAACGATTGAATCATTTTTTGAAAATTATTCATCCACGTCCATGCCTGATGCCGCCATGAAGTCAAAGATTAATACAAACTATTTGTATCATATTAAAGCCCATAAATTGCGGGTCAAAGCAAATTCAAACAAATCTTCAGCAAAGCATACGGAACGTCAAGAAAAAATGGTAAACGCAAGACCTACCAAGCCGTGCAACAAAATGTCACCAAAATAATTGGTCACTGACGACGAGTCCTACGTCCTTAAAAACGTGACAGAAACTTCGGGAAGGGAATTTTTTTCATGGGAAATATATCTCTCAACTGAAAACCGAACAGAAATTAAAATGTTTTTCGTAATTTCTCAAAAAATCTCAGGTTTGGCTGGCGTTCGGTCAATTTGGGCATGTTTCGGACCCCTCAGTTCATATGGGCTATGAGGACGCACAGGTTTGTTTTCGGAAATGTGTGATAGACCGTCTGATTCCTTTCATCAAGGTGTATCATAAAATACAAAATGCAATTTTTTGGACCGACCTTGGGCTAATCCACAATGCAATAACTATCAAGAAAAAAATCGAGAAAAAAATCATTTTGATGCTGGAAAATTAAAATCCCACATACATCCATTATCTTCGCTCAATTAAAAAAAGTTGGGCTATATGTGAGAAGACATACTCCCAGCTTTGTGAAACAGTCGATACTTAAAGAAAATTTTGGTTACGGATGGAGAAAATTAACAATGAAGTTGCAAAGTCTTCCGGAAAAGAATTAATGGCGGGCGCGATGAAAAAGACTAAATACGAATTGAGTAATTGATTAAGGTCTCCTTTCTTCGCTGATACCTAATGTCAGTAATGTTTATAATAACCACCAAAAATTTGAGATTTTAAAAATCATTTTTGACCATTTTGAGGATAAATTTCCAAGTGATCGGGTTTATATAAGATTTGCTCTATGTCATGGTTCTGTGGGCCAGACTTGACTAGATTTGCCTGGCATTGGTTCATTACAATTGCTAATGAATTTATATACGAAAGTATTTACCTTTACTTTGGTTTGTTTGTTATGCAATGTAATCATGCAGCTGAGCTATTAATTACAAGACTTATGTAGACTAAGCGGGATTAGGAAGGAAATGGGAACATGGTTTTGATCGCAGTAGTAATTTTGGTGTTATTAATTAATAAGCTTGTAACGTGTACTGGGTTGGGTTATACGTGTGATAAAATTGGGAACACTTGTAGACAATGGAGGGCAGGTATTTCTGAAAGAAATTTAAGTTTTAAAACTAAAATTTGAGTAAATGAATTTGGAGTAAAGTGGAATCGTGAATTTGAAGGAGCCCTTGAGGAAGGAATTATTCAAGTAGGAGATATGCTGTTTTATTGTGACGACTTTTTCAATAATGGGACACTAAAGGGTGCCATAACGACGGCAGAGCGACTATGGGATGGAGGCATTATTCCGTACGAAATTGACGAAATTTTGGTAAGCGTAATATGTAAATTTGGCTTTTCAAAATAAAAATTAACGTACAAATTTTGTAGTTTACAAAGTTTTTGGTAACCCAAAATATTTCAGTTAAAAATAAAAGTTTGACATCAATTTCAAAGTTACAAAAATTTTAGTCAATTATCTTAGAAAGGCATAGACCTCTTATCATGGCGGCTATGAAACAATACGAGGACTTCACCTGCGTGAAATTCATAGCTCGGATGACGGAGGTGAACTACCTCTACATCGAGCAGGGGACGGCTGGGTGTTCAACTTTTTTCGGGAATTTGCGGTGGGGAAGGCAAATATTGCGACTGGGGCGGGGCTGTCTGTTCATCGGGACCGTGGTGCACGAACTGGATCACACGGTCGGTTTACACCACGAACACAATAGGATCGATGGAGACGAATATATAGACGTTTTGTGGGAGAGTATTCAACAAGGTATTGCATAATTTTTATGATGGGAACGTCCATATATTACGTCACTAATCCTTAGATACATATTCTTGGATAAGAAGTGGGTTAGCGGACGGTTAAAAAAACTAGGTATGCACCGAGTGCTCGGCCAGGCCGACTACTCGGCCGACTCGGCGTGCATTTTTACTACTCGGACTCGGCCGAGTATTGTCGTCCCACTCGGCTGAGTATTTTTTAATTTTTTTGCCATTTTTTAGCAGATTATCTTGCCCATGAAACTGATTTCATGAAGTTTTCTTGCATTTTGGGTTTTGCAAAATATACTTCGTAACATTTTTTGCATATTTTAAGTCAAAGTTTTTCAGTTACGCCGAAATTAACGTTTTTTTTGGACTGTGCTAGCAATAGATATCACCAAACGTATGCTCATCGATTCTGACCAAATTAATTTCAATTGATCACATACTTATTTATGTGATTAATATATCACAATTTCACAAGACAATATCTCCTAACGCAAGTATCTATCTGTGGGATACATATTTGTATCCCAACAGGAAAAAACGTGCAGTGAATTTGGAAAGTGGGAAATTTATTAACTTTGGGACGCATTTTCACCTGTTGGCATGCAAATATTTACGCCAAACCTGTCTACATAATTGTAGCCACACTAATACCGTCAGAATTAGGTCGATTACGCTGGGAGATATTCATTATTACTAGATTTTGCCCGATTTTTATGAATTACTCGGTACTCCGTGCTCGGCCGAGTACTCGTTTCAAGAGTTGCCGAGTACTCGGTACTCGGCCGAGTTCCATTTTTCACCACTCGGTGCATCCCTAAAAAACTGTTTTGTTTAATGACGTAACATAAGGATGTTCCAAGATGAATTTAGTTTAAACGATTTTTTAATGGGCAACGGCAATGAATTATAAATCTCGACGTCTTACTGGACCGATTTAAATTTTTCGAAACTAAAAATGAGCCGACGAACTTGTTACTCAAAAAGATTAAACACTTTGAATTTGGCACTTTTTCAAATTCAGAAACGGTCAAAGTTCAAGGGAAAAAAATAGAACATGTTTTTTTATTATTTCGGAATCATATTCAAATTGCACTTTCAAAAATCTTAGATATTCACCTCACGCGTTGTCATTATAAATAAATATTTTATCGCATTTTTAGGATCAGAGTGACTATTTGTGAAGACGCCTGCGTCAAAAGATTGGCTGATCAACGGATATGATATCGACAGCATTATGCACTACGGGGAGACGGCCTTTTCCAAGGACGGGGTTAGCCCGACGATGAAAAGCAAGGACGGTCGGCCTATTTACGACCCCTGGGGGAAACCTGGTCTCGAGTGGAGTGATATTTACAGGATTAATAAACTTTATAATTGTTAGTATGTAAGGAGATTAGTTGACCAACTTGTTCCGAATCATCATGTTTTAAAATTAATCGTATATTAATTTATGAACTTTTATATATTTTTTAAATTTGGTGTAATTTATTATCATTCTCTCATTAAATACCAAATATACTGCATTTATTTTTTGAAATTAGTTTTTAAAACGACGTGATTACATTTCAGAATTTTGCATTGAATATGAGTACTGTGAGGCGAAGAAATTTTTGGTTGGTTAAAAGTGAATTTAAGAAAAGCAGACTCAAGACATCGCAAATTTATTTATTTGTATGTGTATGTATGCAAAGTAGTCAAATCATATACTTCAAATGGAATATATTTGTGGGGTACACCTCAATCTAGAGTATAATTTTTTGAATATTTAATTTTGGCGCCCTAATTTTTACTTACTTCTCATCCTCAGATCTCGATCCGTTATTTAGTAAAACTGTCTTAGTGTGTGTGTTTACTTGTTTTGCAAATTTTGCCTGTAGGTGCAACCTTTGTTTGCAAAATTCATAGAACTTGACCTCATTACCCATTTGGTCACGGACGAGCTGCTTAACATCTTCGGGAATGTTGGGCTTTTCTAAATTTTTGTTAATTGTGACCATCGTTTCCTTGTTTTTGAGATAAGTTTCCCTCGCACCGGCAAAAACGCGGGGAATGTAGGCCTCAAAGACTTCCAGACTGAGGTCGAGTTCCTCCAGGACACCGACCACGGAATAATATTTGTCCACGTTTTCCATCGCTCTGCTCAACGCCCATGCACCGTTCTTCTCGCTATATGAAATTTAGTCACGTCAAAAAAGAACAAATTGTATCGTGCAAATTTCGTCATTTGGTATTATGAAAATGATGTTAATAATTAGTTTGCAAATCCGCTTTGGTCTAGAGTCTAGATACACTCATACAAGCAATGTTATAATTCTCAACATAAAATGCAAAGAGAATTCTAAATTAAGTAAACTATACGAAATCCAGGCCAAAATTAGCTTGATAAAAAGTAAAGTTTACGCTGGGTTTGATAGAGAACACTTACATAATTTAAAATTCAGACTAGATGTAGTCTTCAAAAGAGTATACTGTTTTTAAAAGTGGGACAAACAGGAAACTTGAAGTATAAAATTGTGGTAAAAAATTACTGCTTAAAAAATTGCTGCGTTAGAAATTCCTTACTTGCACCGCTCGTCCATCCCACAAAAGAACATCATTTGACTCCACACATTTTCATGTGCGCCCTCGAATCGACATTCATCATAATTTTGGAGAACACAGGTAGAAAAATCCTACACAAATTTACAACGGACGATTTATTTGAAATTTGTGATATTATTTGAATACAGTACCCTCTGCAACCACTTGTCGTCCTCCGGTTTGTTATTCTTCCTCATTTTAGCGACGAAGTTTCTAACCCCGCCTAACCGCATGTAGTAATACCATGAAATCATCCGCTCGAGAGGGTCCCGCACCATGTTGATGTACACAACCTGGGCGCACCCACCCCCTCCACGGGTAAAGTTGACCATGGCGACGTGCTTAGTGTACACGCTGGGTGGTTGTTTCGGCAGCTGACATAGGAGGTGAGCAAGGTCAGCTTCCTGGACACAGTTTAGCCTGGCCTGCATCCCCGGGTGGGCGGCGTCTTGAAAGAAGGCGACCCCATTTCGGAAGGACAGTCTTCTGAGGAGATTTATCATCATAGTGCTCCCTACTTTGGGGACTCGGTTAAAAAATATAAGGTCCGGATTGGAAGGGGTTATGTTTGTGTTTTGGTGCGTTTCAGAAAAAAGGGATCCATCTGTGGAGGAATTTGGCGACATAGCGCTAGTGTTTTGGAACATTTCGGTGAAAACGGAACCACTTGTGGAGCAAATTAAGAGAAAAACTGGTAGAAAATAAAGAGTCGACATGTTCGACTAGATTCGGGTAGAGAAACGGTGAAATTTATTACTCAGAGGGTAATATATCCCAAAAACTGTAATTTTACTTACATAAATTGTTGTTTAAGAGAGTCAAAATCCAGGTTAATTTGTTTTTGTTGGTTGTACTTTACTACCTGGAAGCATCAATAAATAAATAAATTTGCGGTCCTAAGTCGACCAATAATGAGTAAAATGTACCTCACACTCCCGTTAATAAATCTGACAATTCCATGGTAGTTTTCCACAAAAGTGGGGTAAAATGTACCTTAATCGCATAATTAATTATTGTATTGTCTCCAATTCTACGCATGTTTGTCTAGTCTTATCGCGTATAAATAAATCATCACCTGCATATGCCCTGCTGAAACTGGGAGCAGTTGGACTAAATCCTTCCTGGCAATTCAAGCGAGCTCGATCTTTAAAATTCTTCGATATGAACTTTTCCCACCATTTCGCGTTACTGACATTTTTCGGTTACTATCAATTCGCCGAAATGCAGAATATTAAGGTAACAAATAAATGTAGTCTGACAATGGAAGTCTTGATAACGTTGGCTATTAAATTTTAAAAAACTAGCCTCAATAGATCACATATTTAACTAATTTGAAAATTGCAAGAAAGTACGATCTCCCTCTGCACAGATATGGCTCCTCATTTATTTGCATCCAAATCGAGAAAAAACATTTCAAAGATGACGACTTTTACCCTGTCCAAAATCAAATACTTTCCATCTTCGAATGCAAATATCTCTGCGCTTGGAGATCGTGCCTTTTGAAAATTTCATGTTGATTAGATTTTTGCGGTGGATTTGTCAAAATCGGGGAGAATACTCAAAGATGCCTTCGTTATTAATTAAAGCTAGCGTTGCCATTCAGGTGTAAATGAATTTTGGATGATTTGGCCTTAAATTCAGTATAAATTGCAATCGGCTTGCGCAAAATTTAAACTTTAAGCATTTCTGTGGAGGAATTCAATTGTAACTTGCGCAAGGCGTTAGCATAAATTTTGATTCAAAATCTAGGCTTACGCTTTGCGCAAATTATAATTGAATTCCTCTCCTGGATCCCCAGATAAATTTGGGTTGGGTTGGTGTAAATCTCAAATAAATGTAAAGCTTTCCACCTGTTTAATTGTACAATAAACCGAAAATAAGCCGTAAATCAGTTAAAGACGAGATGGTCTAAAAAATTGATAGTTTAAAATTGGCTCTTCTCTTGGAATTTATATAATACGTCGGTTTTAGGTAGAACCTAAAATTGGTTTAGGCGTTAAAAATTAATTTTAGGACAGGTTGGTAATTACTGTTTGTATGTATCTACTTGTGCATTTAAGGTCAACCCATCTTCACCTTACGTATTTGCAGCTCACTGGCAATATAGATAGCGGAGAATAGCATCCGCGCGATATCCTTTAAGAAAATCCTACCGCTGTAATAGTTGATCCATAGTAAGTAAATGATACGCATTGTATGTATTTAATCAGGAAATTGACGCAAACTGCGTGGAAACAAGCCCGTTCTGCGTGGCAAATTCGGACTGCTGTGGTCACCTTTGCGTACCACTTGTCTCACACACTATCCCAGACACAACAGTGTACCATGCTCTTGTCAATGTCGGACTCCGGGGCGAGAGCCAGTTTGACCTTTCCAGCCTGAATGTCTGCTCAATGGTAAGCATAAAAGACGGCAAAGTGGCGGAGCCAGGTGCTAGGGGGTTGGAAGAAAGTTTGGGAAGGACCACACCGCCGACGACACCGCCGACAACACCGACGACACCGCCGACAACACCGCCGGTACCGGCACCACAATACCCGTGGTATCCACCGTACCCTGGATGTTTCCCGAAAACATTACAAGACGAGGTTGCCATTGAATTAGACAAGCTTGTAGAATTCGTTCCCACCGTTTGTCGCCCTTTTATGGAAGAAAGCACGAAAATATTGGGCAGATATATGAAACAAGTTCCTGTACGACGGGGTGCATCGTATGGTGACGAATGTTCGGCAGATGCCCGCGTAGATAAGAAAGACTGGCGGTACGTGTATTAACTTTTCTAAATACAATGTATGTAAGTATAAGTGACTACGTATGTTAAATGGGTTGTTGAATAAGTAATACTGAAGTAGCGTGTCTATTTATTGTAATATTGTACAGTGCAGTAGTAGCTTGGCATTAAAGTTTTACCATATCGGTAGCAGAACGATATAATTTTAATCTCATACGATGACAACTTTCATACCTTACGTAATAATACCACATTTCTAAAAGTACAAAGAAACTGGAGAAATCATATTTCATGCTCATATTTCAAGTTTCACCATAATTTCATGGGAAGGTCGATTTGCATGTTTATATAAAATGTAAATCTTATTATCATGTTTGTGCATGTTAATATATACACATTAAAATAAAGTCTTCCATGTAAAAATAAAATTTGATTAAAAAATGCATAAATATGTAAAAAAAAGGAGTAATAATAATAATAATTTGCACGACTTCTGTGTACCTTTTAACCAATATTAAGTTTGCGATTTTCAGAAAAATTAAAACCTTCGGAACACTAAACTAAACAAAGGAATAGTTTCTCAAAAATTAAAACCTGCAAACTCGCAGGTCTATGCACGTATATATTAATTTTTGTCAATTGGCTAAGAAAAAAAATCGTGAACAAAACGCAAACATATTGGTTGCATAAGATACACATTTATTCCACATAAGATTGGCAAACGCGTTTTGGTTTTAAATATGTCATGATTACAAGAGTATTTTAGTTCCTTTATATGTAATAGCTTAACATCATTTAATATCAAGAAATTTTGCAAATTTCTTAGTCAACTTGACATCCAGTTATCAATAAATGCTGATACATTTTTGCATAAATCATTGCAAGCTTTGTCAATATTTATCTGTATTTTGTAAAACACTTGGCGAACTATTTACTACATATTCAGGGCCACGGTATTTAAAAATATTCGCGAATATGTGCTCTTCGCAAATTTGATGTCAGTGCTCTCTCGGAATGGAATATGGCATGCTTGCTGAAATTGTCTCCAATTCCTTCTCGTCATCTTTGTCGTTTTTATCGTTTTCTCCCCGGACTTTGGGGCTTCTTTTTCGCAAATTATTTCGCACATCGACACTCCAACTTCTCGTTTTGCCTGCTAATTTTCTCGGAAGGTCGCAGCAACCGAATCCGACGCCGAGGAGGACGGCGTATACGCCGTATACGATGTACTGATCGCGAATCGGAAGGTGGAATCCGTGCCGAGAGGTGACCGCCATGGTCAGCAAGAGATGGATGATGCACGCCGTTAGTGTATTCATGCCGAAGATGAAGGCCTCAGTTTTCTCCCGGACGGATTCTGCGACTTGAGATCTGTGCAAAAAATGCAAACGGTAGTTATTATTTATACTTTTTACTGTTCAATATGAATTTTGTCACTAACAAGGATTGTGTACCGTTGTGAATATGGAATTGCTTTAAAAACGGTTGGTCTTAGGATTAGTAAAGTTTCGACAATTTGCAATTTTTATGAGCATTTAAAACTGTCCAAATTATTTTTGGAATAAATCTGAATAAAAAACAGGAAAAATAGAAATGTTGCAAAAATTACGAAGTATTTTCCCAAATTTAACGAATCATGACGGTCGACCCTCAAACAAATTACCAATGTGAATATTTTAACAAAGTTATTTGCCGATTTTAAAAGAAAAATTTAAAAAAAAACATTTTGCAAAAAGCGCAAATGAAGAACATTTCGTATTTTTGCAAGACTTCTATTTTCTCAGATTACAATTACTCACTTTGCAATAATGACCAAAACCTGGAACATGGTCTGAAACAGGATGAACATCCCGTAGGCGACGTACAAGTCGTGCGTTTTCGCCATGACGAACAAAGCCACGCCTTGAAGGACGGTGGACACGCCGAAGACGAGACAGCCCCACTTAATCCAACACATTTTTGTTCGCCCAACAATCAGACCAAGACCGACACCTGGAGTGAGGAAAACAAAGATTTACATACTTCCGGTTATTTCTCTGAATAACATGGAAAGGTTGATGCAGTTTATTTCACACGTTTAAGTTTTTATGTACATACGATTGTAGGCCCCCTAAAATCCCATAAAAATAGATAAGTCACTGCGAATTTTGAAGTTTTGTCGGTTAGGTCGATAATGTCGTTGCTAAAGGGTATTGGTTTAATTTGTACTGATTTCTCCTCAATATTTAAAAACGTGTAGCTCAAAATCGGTGAAAACAAGGTAATAGGTATCATCATCTAGACGAATTAAATCAGCACCCCTTACATTTGAGTTGTTTGGATAAAATTATGGAATTGTGACAAATTGAATGGTTAAACTTGCAAATATATGACATACATATTTGACAAATATGTCATTGTATACGAAAAAGTACACATACTTATACAGGAAAATATAACGACACATATCGGCTTGACATGGGCAAGATTAATTCCTACCTTCGGTGAATCTTTGTATTAAAAGGGCAAGTTTTTTATATTGTTTTTGAACTCACTGATAATTGCGTGAGACGCGTGGACCGCTCCGTTGTACACGTTTTGATGGCTGTGGTGCTCAATCTCTTTCCAAAGTCCTTCCACGTAGAGATCGACCTGGATGTAGAGTCCGTACGACATGGCCCACCAAACCGACCACTTGACAATGTCGCGGTTTGTGTAGGTGTAAAGGATATTGTTCTTCCAGTGGGCGGGGGCCTCGCGCCACCGTTGCAGACGTGAGGGTTGCTTTTCTTTTCCGATGTTTCTTGTGTAATCGAGTCCGGCCGGAATGGGGGAAGGTGATTGTTCTAAATTATGTAATGATCTTGTCATTAAGTTTTGCAAAAATTGAACATGTAAGAAATTTGCAAGCTTAAAGTGTACTAGTCAACATACATACATACAGAAATTTAAGACATGAAAATCGAATTAGCCGATAACATAATCATACTTTTTAACTAACTTTTCAATCGAAATTACATAAACGAGCTTACTGATTAAATCGTGAAAGTAGGCTAAATTCAAAGTAATATTAAGATTTGTGTATTTAAATACTTATTTATAAATATTAAAGATTTTGCAAAATTATGTAAGAAATTTGCCAGGAATTATTGATTCTACAAGAATAATGAATTTACATGAAAAATTTACCAAGTGTAGTAATTTTATACGACGGAAATATAAAATTGGTTAATCGAATTAAGCGGGTAACTTATCTATGTAGGTTTGAAAATTCTTTTCAGATAAGTGTTCAATGGAAATCGCGCATGTATTGGTTAGCCTAATATGTACAAGAGTTTGTTAAATACATCCCTTTATTGAGTTTGCAATTTGATTCACTGTCTTGCAAAACACTATTTTTGCAACTATCTAATTAAATACTAGATTTATAGTTTCACGTGTAAACGATCATTTTTCGATTCTCACCTTTTCCATCTTTCTCAGCCTCTTTTTCATCTTTCTTCATTGGTTCTTCCACATCGTTTGCGTCCGCATTTTTGAGCGCTTTCTCTTCCTCTACGTCCCGCAGGACGCGTGGGAGAAAGAGCGCGAAGAAGAGAGCACCCACCCCGCCGGCCAAACTGAGATAGTTGAGCTCCTCAAAGTTCATTAGGTTGAAGGAGATGAGAAGTTGGCCAGTCATCCCGGAAACGAATTGGCCAAAATGCACGGCCGAATGGGTGTAGGATGTCACTTTTTTGTAGGCACATTTCTCAATGTTGGCGTACATGTAGGTGAAGTATGCGACCTCCGTGGTGGTGACGGAAAGACCGTAGAAAATTTGGCGGATCTGGAAATTAATAGAAATTAAAGTCATGTTTTTTTTAAGTTTATTTTTTTGGTACATATCGCGAGTAGAAATCTATGTCGAATTTTGCAGTAATCGATAAAAACCCTATGCATATTGTGTCATACATAATATTTTTTACATAATACTGCAAAACTTATGTGTCCCTATTACATATTCTGCAGAACTGTATTTGCGTAACTCTGCATAATTCTGCACAGATTTCTTCAGAAATCTCTCTGCAGGACATCTTTTCAAATTTTCCTCGGGACGTTCTTAAAAATCCGGTAATAACAAGCAGCGCAAATTTATGAATATCTTTCGGATAACTCCACAGTTATGCAAGAAGGTCTTGAAAACCAAGAGTATCTGTATTCTTGGACAAAGTTGGAGAAAATGTGAAAAAACAATGTTATTAATTTCCAGCAGAAGCGAAATATCAGTTCTAAACTTATTTTAAAATACTGTATTTCATAAAAAAAATAGATGACAGGATTTTGATTGGGTGTCGCATCGGAAACATTGCAAAATTGCGAAGCGATGTTTAGTAAATCGCATTTACTGGTTTTACGAAATTGACGTGAATGTCCCGGATACACGAAGAATACAAGATAGCAAATGTATCTCACTACAATTTAAGTAATTCATACCCGTGCCGTATTCACGCTGTTGAACTTCCAGATTGTGATGGCCCACGTGAGGATATTGTACACCCCACCGGCCACGATGATGGGTTTGTAGTAGAGGGCGTCCGTCACCATGAGGAGCAGGACGAGGGACACGATGTAAGACCCCGTCGTGGCCGGAAGGACTTCGTGGATCATCTGAAATATGGAAATGTAATTTTCTGACGAATTTCTGCATTTTACAAAATAATTGAGAGACATTTTAACTCAAATATGTTCGTTTCACAGTCAGTATGTAATTTTGTGCAGTTTTAAATTTCCGGATTAAAGAAGCATTCAATCGTTCATATTGTGAAATTTTTATTAAAATTTGTAAAAGTATATTTACGAAGTTTAAAATAATTTTGTGACAACAGTGTTTAAACAAGATGAGAAATAAAAAGTGCTACTCTTGCGAATAGTGAATGTACCCTGTTAAATTCTAAATTCAGCACACTATGCAAAAGTCCAGAGTAACGTTGAGTTCATAAAGAGTTAAATTGACTATGGATTTGGTTTATTTAGTTTATCTGATATGACTGCGTTTACTATTCCAAAAGGTAACATTATTTTTAGGAGTGTAGCGATTTGAGAAAATGGATACGCGGAAATTAAAATGTTTTCATATATGTAAATTATTAACCTGTTCTCCCGTGAAGTTTTTATGGTCGACGGCATAATCGACGAGGAACGGTCCCGAGGGCCGGAACTCTTTTAAAAGTCCGACTGCGATAAGGACTAAAATTGCGGCTTTCCATTTGCATTTGCCCTTCATGATGAATTGTTAAGGGTATATTTCTTTCAAATTTTATGCTATATTTCTGAAGCTTTGTCACAAATTTTATAAACAGTCGAGGAAACGTTTCACTAAAATGTTTCACTTCACATGTATGCAGAAATGCACATGTTCGCAAAAATCCGCACACATTCTAACATTGCACCATTCCTGCTTGACGACCAAATCAGCACTGCAGATAATTAATAAAATTCTTGGTCTTGACAATGTTGACGATGATAGATCATCTTTTCACTGGCAGGTATGTACATATGTACTTCTCTGCAGGACGAACTCCTTAATCACTCGCATCCTTGCTATTGTGAAAAATGATATTTTATTACTCTCTGTGGGAGCTGTGCAAAAAGGACGTAATCAATTTTACGCGAGTTATATATATTCACATCCTTCCAATATTAAGTAGTGGTTAACATGGGTGATATGCATATATCACATGAAGGAGATTGGAGTCAAAATTATCACAAAATCTGGCACACCCTTTATGTACGGCCCATCTGTCTGTGTATACATATCCAGACAAAGGACTTACAGTGTTGAGGAATGGAGCAAAACCCAGCCAACTTTATTTTTTTGCTCGACGACTCTTCAGCTTTTAACGTTTGCAAGAAGGTGAAGAATTGGGCAAGAAATGTTGTACCCAATATGTTTGCATGATGGTTGTCGAGTCCCTTATTATTTGTGAATATTTCTATATAACCAAAATTGTACTTAACAAGGTGGTGGAGAAGAAGAAAGGGATTATTATTTGGGATTAGTGACGCGCTAGTAACCGGTTCTCCAGCAGAGAAGGTATGTAGAGAAGGTAGAGGTAGACTAGGAATGTGTATCGTGAAGGGGGACAGGTTTTATATGTATTGGAGTGCAGTGACTGCGGACTTGGTGGGGACGTTGGGCAGAATAATAAGAAAATGTACTTTCTCCAACGGTTTCCAATTTGTCTCGCTTAAAATTTTTCTGCATAAATATGTAAGGCCCATCAAATATTGTTGTGATTTCCACAAATTAAATTGAATGAAATTTCATATTTTTTCGGTATTAAATGAAAAGTAATATTATATTTTGCATTTTAATTTTTTTGCGTTTTTTAGCGATATTAGCACAGGAAAAGCGATACTGTTAAAATCTGACTACGGTAAAATAGAAGTAATTATCTCAGATCATTCAAAAAACAATAATTTCTACTTTGGAGAACAGAACAACAAGTTTTTGTTTTTTCTTGTACTTTGTGAGATCCCCACGGCGTCCGCAGCCACTGTCACTCTAGTTTGGAGTAAACAGCCTTGACACCTAATATGTATACAACGATCATGGTATCCTATAGAGATAAACAGTTCCAATGTTAGTTATTCAGTATAGGACGGGGCTGGAATGATGTGATTGGCTGGTTCGCAGTTCAAATTTCTCCATGTATTTTTGATGCCGCATAAATGAAGCCGTAGCACTCTCTGCGCACCATCCGTCTCACTTTACCCTTTACCATCTCTTCTCATCACACTTTATATTTTACGTCCCAGAACAAAAAAACAGTTTTTCGTGCTTCGGTGTCTACCACACCCACCCACCATCATCAATTATTAAGTAAGTTTAACGACAAGATATGTCAGAGCAGTTTTACAACCATGCTCAGGATTTAATGTGACTTAATTTTTGTACAGATTTTCGTCATCTTGAATGGAGAATTTTTGCGACTTTCTAAGTTCGAATAATTAATTAAAAACTGAAAGTTGTTGTGATGCAGATTTACAACCAAATTTATTGCAACAAAAATTGATTTAGCATAAATACAATTTTACTAACTTTACGTTTGACAAACGTCTAAATAACAACTAAAAAAATATACTCCACCGCCGTGTTGTCACCACTGAAAGTGTGTATCCACCGGCAATATTGATATTGATATATTGAAGCAATTGTTATCTAATGTGAATAAAACATCTTTGTTGTTTATAGATTTAATAATGCATCTTCACCAATAAAAACAACTTTGCCGTAATAACCAAACATCGAAATAATTTCCCGGTTGCAAAATATTTTATTATAAATAGTAGCAATAATTTTCGTGCCTTGAGTATATAAGGAAAATGGAAACAGTTGAATGTGGTTCTGGTTCTTCTACTTCAAACTGTAGTGAAACTTATTTCTAATCTTATCTTCTTGTTCATATAAAGGATAAATTAACCCACCCCCCTTTCGGTGGAGACACAGACAATGGTGAAGACACAAATGGGGTGGAGAGGTCGGTAAAACTCTTTGAGAAATTTCTTGAAGGTGGCTAAAAGTGTTTGCTGCAAACGACAGTTTTAGGTGATACGTTTTCCTTATCGATGTCGAGAATTTTACACCACTGCTGGAACCTTTAAAAAAACTAAAATTAGCTATCAGAGGAAAAAAGAATGAGAGAAATGAGTTATTTTGCATCGGAAGTTGTACCTGACGCTTTGGCAGAAAGGAGTAATTACGATTTTCTTGGTTTCAAGAATTATCACAATTAGTACCGCAACACTTTATATTTCGGACCGTGACGAACGACGGTTTATTAAATTCAAATAAATGTTTTGAGCAACTGGATTTCCTGCGAAAAATAACAAGCAATTAGTAATTTGAAACCTGCTTGAAACAAATAACGTGTTTTCACCATATTTATGTGTCTCCACCGTTAATTGTTTACTTTAAGAAGATTTTGAAGAAGGTTTTGATAAAGTCACACTGAATTTGAGTACATGAAGGCGAATCAGTAATTAAAATGAACGTGTTTCCACCATATACATGTGTGTGTCCACCGTTCGTTGCTTTTTTAATTTTTGGAGATAAGAAACTATTATTTTAATATTATGGTTGAACCTGGTAAACTTTACTGAAGTTCCTGAGAATTTCACACTATTCCCGAGTCACGAACAAGGTCTCATAGTAATTGATGAGTCTGTAATTAAACAAAATAACAAGGAAATATTGATGTAACAGTTGCTTGCAATAATGAACGTGTTTCCACCATATTAATGTGTCTCCACCGTTCATTATTCTTTTAATTCTAGAGGAAAGAAACTATTTTTAAGATCAAAATAAAATTTACCTTAAGCGAAGTTTTGAAAGTTTTTTAATAGTCTTGACAAAGTCACATTGATTTAAGTACCCTTGTTTGGCCAAATAGGTGAACCTGTAATAAAATTGATACATTTTAGTTATCGACTGCTCATTGGTAGCGAAAGAGTGGGTGTGAAGATATAATTTGAATTTGCTTTGTATAAACGCACACTGATAGATCAGATAAATTGACCGGTGGAGACACGGATCTGGTGGAGGAAGGGGCAATAGGTCACAATATTGAGTAACAATTATTACAGGCACAAATATTATATCTGCAATTCACAAAAATAAATTTAGTGGAACTTAATTTCCAACAATGAGAGTGTTTTCACCATACATGAATGTACATATATGTGTATTCACCGTTCATTATATGAGAAACTATTTTTGAATCTTGCAAAACTTTAACGAAGTTTCCGACAATTTCACACTGTTACCAGGTCACGAACAACAACTAATGGTAATTGATGAGTCTATACTTCAATAAAATATAGTGCATTACGAAATACAAGTTCCTTGGTCCTTATTGTTGCAGAATCCAGTTAAAGTTGTTATTTACCAGGTTGGCCGGCGATGACACAGATTTCTGGTGGGGGCACGGCAGAGAGGTCGCAAAATTAATGGATGAAAAATTGTCCTTAGCAGTTACCTGTACCAATAAATCGCAATAAATTAACATCCAAATCACTCGTAAAAATGAACGTGTCACCACCATATTTGTGTCCCCACCGTTCATTGTTGAAAGAAAATAGTAATTCTTTTACTACTTACCGAGAGTTGAAGCTTAGAGCTTAACTTGTGGTGAGTTGAAGCGATTTATGTAATTGAGTGGATGTCAGAAAATTAATTTGTAGGATATTAAATAATCTTTTAATTATTCATCTTTTCCGAGTTTGGCAGCAAGAATGATGGTAAAGGAGACACCTGATTTTGGTGCCAAGAAAGGAGTGAGATTTCCAAGTAATAGGGAAATTGAGATTGGGAAAAATTGAGTTGTGCCACGGCCCTGTTTTTATGGGCGGATGCCCATAAAAACCGTCAGCCAATCACAGCATTTGGAACCCCATTTCCCTATACTGAAACAATAACCATATCTTCATCCTTCTTTAAGTGATCTGTATTCGCTGATATGTATACACATAGTGCCACGACATAAACCTTGTCCATGTCTTGCATGCATGAATGCATGCAGCTAATGTGGAATCAATAAAATATTTCTCACAAAAAATGCTGTAGGCGAGTACTTACATATAGAATTTTTGCAATAATAAAGCCTGCAAACTATGTGGTACATAATCACCCGCAGAGAATGTGATGAATGAACACAGTATCGAATGGTACATGGTATGCAGCACACTAAGAAAACTGGTATTAAATACATCATTACTGACCTGTGTATGTATGTACATTTGTGACTCTACTGACACAGGTATATATGTAATTACGGTCTTTACCGTCCAGTAATGAAAGCTTTCCCCTCAGGAAAAAATACTATGACTTATCCGGTAGGAATTCATTACAAAATTAATACCAGTGCAGGGTGTATCTTACCTACTACCAGATATTTAACAGTGACCTCTCAATACTTTTATGTTAACTGTGGAGGAAAATACTATGCTAATCCACCATTCCGGTTTAAATTTATCACCGAAGGGTAACATACATACATATGTACGAAGATTCTTGCTTAGCCCGTAATATCAACGCCATGGTAGAAAAAATATTACCGATCCATATTGAAATAACCCTCATAAGACAACTTTTTATTACTCTGTTAAAAATGTGGTAAAGTCAAATATACACTCCGTGTTAGTATTGATTTGGTAATAACTTAACCCCGGGTTGGTAATCGATTGATTCTGAGTGGTGAGTTTTCATCACTACGGCGGTGTATATTTTTCACTATTTTTTACGTGGTGCCCGTTATCACAGCGCTGGTTAAGTCATACACATATGCACTCCGGATGGTGATGATTTAATACCGTTTTGCTAAGAGTGCATACAGTTACCACGCGGTGTAGAATTTCATAGCACCTCCACCGGTGAAAAAATTATTTAGCTAGTGTAACTACCACGTCCAGCAAAATGATGGAGTTATGACAAATCTAAATGTTCTTCTAGTCTACAAATGTACATACCTGTGGATAAAAATAGGTACAACAAAATCCATACGGCCCGACCAACTAACCAAATAAGTGCCAAGTTCACAACCTGACTTTGTGCTCCGATTCCAAAGTAAATGTCAAACTATTCTTCGGATGAAAATCAATATTGCGCAGAAATCGTTTATGTGCTTATGTAGTTAGAGGAAATATTATTTAACATGGTTTGTTCTGGATTTGGAGAAAGTTTGGCATATGACTATGAGTCATGCCGGTAGGACAGGTAGGTAAATCAAATCGAATTAAATATTCATTGCCGAATTTAGGAAAAAATGATGAAATGGTTTGATCGATATGGGCATGGGCATTTAGCGGAGGAGGAAATGCGAACAAAATTAAGAGAAAAAATAGTCAAAACCGGCGGACTGGATGTTAATATTGTAAAAGGGGGGGGGGCGGGTGGGGTATAATACAATGGGGGGAGGGGGTTATAAACTTACCTTAGAAAACATAGGGAAGTTTTTCATATGTCCACACGATTCCGGGAGCACTGGTTAACAAAGAGAAATGTGAATCCGCAACTGAGTTTTTTTTCGTGGTGAAAAAATGTCGGAAATATTCTCAATTTATCCTTAATGATTGCAAATAAATATTCCTAGAAAATTTTTCACATGTTATCATCTGTCAAGATTTTAAATAATGACGCAATGCACGCAGTCATTAGTAAAATACGTTCACTTCGTTAAATAATTGTACATACACACTTTTACGAAATAACGCGACACTCCTGATTTTAGCAGGTTGACAACATTAGCTAAATTGGGTTATGGTATAAATTGCAAATCTGTTGGCTAAATCTCCGTAAAAATACATATAACGTTTTGTGTGTTAATGTTCGTAGATTTAGAAAACTTACAGGTTTTAAATTCAATCTTACATTGCCAGAATTGCCACAATATTTGGAAATGTAGAAATTTGTGTATATATGTATATGCATATACAGTGACGTTGTATGATGTTATAATTTTCACGCTGTAACAACAACTGACGAAATAATAGATTAAATCTCAAGTATTTCTTCCGTATCTAGAACGTGGTCACACATGTGTGCCCATCCGAAGTCAGGGTAAGATTGAACTCGGGATCTTTGAATGAAAGCTTGCCAAAAAGTGAGACATGTGCAGCTCAACTTTACACAAATGCAAAGTAAGGCACAAGTCTGTTGCAGGGATTTCGTATTGATTTACGAGTTTATATGTCTATAAAACGGAGTATTTAAACTGGTGGTGAAAGCATAAAACGTATATAACTGAAGAACTGTAGATTGTTATACTGATGCACATGTACATAATGTCACCTTTAAAACGGGACCGTTACATGGCACTTTTTGGCAGTGCTTCACCGCTACATAGATATTTAAGACCCCTGGGAGAAAATTGTATTCATAAAATGACAAGAGGAAGTTTGAAACTGTGTGAAAATTGAAATGAAAAAAGGATAATGACACCACAATACACATACATACATAAATAACATTAACACATGATACATACACTCAAAATAAAAATTTGTCGAATCAACACCGACGGTATCAGTATATGACTTAACCGCCTTGGTTACAATGTTGAATCCGAGTTATGATGATTTTGATACCGGTAGTATTATAATGTTATGACCGTTATAATGTTATGACCGGACGGAAAAAATTCATTACTACTCGGAATCAAAATTGTAACCAAGGCGGTTAAGTCATATATTGACACCGTTTTGTTTTGAGTGTGCATATTAAGAGTATAATGCTGTCGCAGTCGCTGTCAGCATGCAAATAATGTCCACATAGTTGCACAATTGTCGATATATATTAATGAATGCAGGACAGTTTGGACATGCATTAGCGTGCATAGCATGGACAGTTTTTTTGTAACTCATGGATGTAAATTTGTATAATATTTAAATATTACTCGCTTTATTACAAGCTTTCAGAAATTTCTGTTCTCTTCAACAGGTGAATTTGAAACTTTCCTGAATAGTGTAATTTGAAATGGGAACAATGTGTGCATAAGCATAAACATGTCTGAGCAAGCGATTTCCACATTGCAAATGAAAGAATACAGTTAGATTTGGAACACTTTGTGTATATATACATATGTATATCGATCTGCTTTAAAATAAATTTGTAACATTAAATTTCCAGTTGCAAGTAATATTTACGTAGAATTAATAGTTACATGCAATAAATTTGTATATGCAATTATTTAGAGTTGAACATAAATTGTTTACAATTGATGTTCAACTCTAAACTTTGAACCTTTTTATTTACAAATAAAAAGGTATTTGTAAATAATAAGGTTCAAAATTTAGTCAAGACTTGGGCACGTTTTTTTTACATTCAATTAGTTTTACTTTTACGGGAAAATTATACTTTTGATTGGGGAATTTACACATTATAGACCAGTACTTTATGTACGAACGTATCTTTATGACCAACACATATTTCCACATTTTGAAAAACAAAAGGTTTCTGTTTGTTTCAATTAAATTCCCAAATATTAGAAATTGAATTCAATGCGGGTGCTTCATTATATGTATGTATCGATGACACATAAAATTTCACATGAAAGTGTATTGTAAAATAACTTGTTAAAATAGTCCTGCAGGATCGATAACACTTAATCGTTATCCGTACAAATTTACTTCCGCGTGCCGACAAATAATCAAGGTTGCAAATACATTTATATTTATTCATATGTCAACTTATCAAGTTAAATTTATGCATAAAGCGAAATAAGATAACCGTACTTCCTTGTATGATATAATCATCATATTTGATTCAAATTATCTGCATAAATCATATTTGCATACATACTTCCACATGCCGCACAACCTTCCACACGGAGAGCATATGCATATCGTAAACGATGCATGCGTGTATATAATCTGTATAATAAAAATATATTTAAAACCAAGCTACGGTTTACATAAATATATATCAATAGTCTCTATTAACCCTAATCTATAAATTGTTGAAATATGCTTGCAAGGATATTTTCCCTGGGATTTGATGCAGAGATAAATACATGGATTACCTTATAAATATAAAAAGAGGCGTCTTAATATGAATAAATTGGTATTGCTAATATTTTTATAGTCTATATTATAATTTCAATAAGTCCGTCGCATCATAACTTTTTGTGGCATTTACTCACAATTCTTATTTGCGTTGAGACTTTAACAAAACTTTAACTATACACCAGTCATGTACCCAATGGCCCCACCCCCTTGAAATGCAGGTCACAGGGTCAAAAAACAAGTAGCACTTCTTTATCGGATTTTAAAATCTGGATTCGACGGACCTGGGGGTTAATTCTTGGCGGCAATAGTCAGGTCATTATACTCATCGAGTAGTACGCCGCACCCCTTGCTTTGGAGTCATTGTCGGGGTGGTCAAAGGTCAATTAAAGCTGCACACATTTTTTCCTGACGTGGTTTCCGACATTTGACGTCCCCAATACACGTAATCACAATGTCCCACATATGAACGACGCACCATCGTCGAAGGACACAGGGTGTGGCTATCGGTGCTTCTGCAAATACATTACCAATGCACGCCATGCGGCATATCAATTTTTTCAGGACGTTATGGAGATCTCAATAGCGTAGTTCAAATTTGAAAAGCCACACCCCCTGTGGGCGTAGTTGTCAGTATTAAATGAATCTACATAAACAGAGTCATGCGACATATCAATTTTCTCAACTAGTCAAGGACAATTATTTATTTGAAATTATTCGTTTAAAATTTAATGAAACACCAACAAATTAACCACTATTTCAATTTTCGAACTGAAGATGGCCAAAATTATTTTAGTACGAATAATAGTTTTATGAAACGTGAATAAAAGTTGAATAAAATTTGTAAACAAAACTTTTCCGATTTTTCTTAAATATTTGAAAGTTGGGACTCAATTATGGTATGTAGATTTTAATTCATCCAGGGTTATTATCTAGAGAGGTTTGTTTTTCAGTATGGCCTATAATGATTAGCTTAAGGGGTTACCATTTAGAGTTGGTTTTTATCCATGACGCAAAAAGGATGACAAATATTCGTTGGTTTGACTTAAGCCATTTTTAAACTAAAACTAGTAGCAATATGCCGTAGATCTTTGGTAGTGGATTGAACATTAATGAACCAAGCTGTCTGTTGGATTTGCACCGAATCAAATACCTCATCTTTATTGCCGAATAACTGTCTCCTGTGGGTATGTTATTAACAAAGTAAAAATATAATTGGCAATTAAATCGTAACAACTAGGAATTGCAATATTTCTAACTTTGCAGATTGGTTCCACCCTTACGCCAAATGTCCGCAGGGCGGTTAACCTTTTTCTCAACATCTTTCCAATTTTCCCATCCACTTGCTCACCAATGTGGAGACGAAGGATGATTCGTTGATGATTGTTGGATGATTCGTAAATGGCGGTGGCTGGAATTAGAGTGATAGAAATTATGACAACTTCATTAATGAGCATGTTGGGGAATGGGACGTATTGAAAGAAAGCGAGGAAATTATAAAATCGAATTGCCGCAAAAGAGGACATGACGCACACAGCGGAGGGAACTATAACGGACAAGATCGGAAGTAGGAGAGGGGTTGAGGCATGGTTAAAGTAAGCGATGAGGATCTGAATCTCTTGAAAGCTGGTGATCGTCTTAGAAAGTTTTATTGTCCTGTGGCTCGATCTGAAAAACGGTGTAATAATTGCAAAATTAAAAGTTAAAATTGAATGATTTCTTTCAATAAGATGCAAATGAAACTTCACATTTTCATCCTTAGAAAATAAAAATGATTTTGGTTTTCGAATTTGAACCCGCTTTCAAAAGTTAAACCCAATTTTTGGGTTACTCTGAATTACTTCTCTGAAAATATAAAAATTCATAATTTAAAGAAGAATTCTCGGATGACATGGTTGAAGGAAGAAATTGAATTTATTTCCCAAGCTTTCGGCACGGAACTCGTGTCATCATCAGGGATAAAATATTTGGAAATTAAAACACGATATGTCACATACATGAGAGTTACAATAATTTGTTGTTTATAATTGTTGTCACGGGTGTTTGATGAGTGGCAGCATTAAAGATGACCAAATTGGATTCAGTTGTTTTCCGTTGTCCTGATTTATGGCGTTGGGACATTTTCTGATATATAAACTGGAGTGATTAGACTTGCTGAGTCTTGGGTCATGATGTGGTTTGGATTTTCAAGGATGTGGAGTGCTACGGCAGATTTTACGTTTTTCTTTCTGATGTCATTCATGTGTTCTTTAATTCTTTGCTGTAGGGGGCGACTGGTCTCACCTATGTATATAGCAGGACATGAACATCTTATTTTGTAAATTCCTACCTTATCTGGAGGTGGATTTTCCTTGTGTGAGCAATGAATTTTATAAAAATTCATTTTTTTAATTTCAAAAATTTGATATTTTCATGTCATTTCTGAATTTTGAAAAATACTGAAGACTATACTCTTTTGAAAACTTTTTTTAAGAATGAATTTTTGTAATATGTATCAGGGTAAGTAAGTCTGTGTACCCCAAAAATGGGGTTTAACTTTTGAAATCGGGTTCAAATTTGAAAAGTTACAGCGTTTTTATAAACCCGGATTGTGGCTGATTTTTTAAATTCAGCCACCGGCGTAAACATGCCCATTCAGGAAAACGCAAATATACGTGCCAACTTATTTTTGAGCGTGAACAGTATAAAATTTGTCCGGTGGATATCGGCGATAACCATCCTAGTTGTTAGTATTAAATATGCTTCACCTTCGCAGGTAATGCATCCCAAATGCAGCCAGTAGCAGTGTCGGTATGATTACAAAAGCTTCTGTAGCCATCATAAAAGTTTGGGACGTTTTTGCGTATACTTCCAAGACAAGAAATGATAGGAATATTTTGTTGCTTTTAATCTTGGCGTCAATTAGAGAATAAAAATATTGAGAGCTTCGAGGAGCAACATAAAACAATAGTGAAAGGGCCATCAAATAAGCGAACGCCATGCACATTACAGCGAGGAAATAGACATCGATCGAGTTAAAATTTCCAGCAAATGTTTTCATCCTCGCTTGCGGATATTCTGAAAAGGAATTAGATCATCCAAATAATGCATCAGTTTAAAAAAATATTATTTTTTAAGCAAGTAGATTTATCAAATTATTAGTGATTCTTCAGGAACAAATTTGTCTCCTATCACCAATCTTCAACCATTTGTTTGATGAAATCGACTAGGGCGACCAAAATTGGTTTCCATATTTTTATAAACAAGATAGCTACATAGGTTTCAACTCTTTCTGAAAATCCTGTTTCACCAAGCAAATGCTTTTCAATTTTTTTAAACAAAAATTGTTTCTGGGGAACTAAATATTTATCATTTCTAGTTTTGTACGAATCAATTGTTTCCCTAGATTAATGCTAAGTTTGATTATAAGTACTTTACGTTTTTCCGGAGCATATTTAAGTAAGACTGAAACCGGAACCGGACTGACCTGAAACCTTTATGTATGACACTGGATAAATCGTAACATCAATTTGTTTAACGAAGTTTTGACAAAATCAAAACAAACGGAAACAAGTTTTGCAAAATCGTATCGTTTCAACATCTTTTAAAACATAATTCCAATTTTTATATATTTCACGACAAGATTCTAAAATGTTTCTAGCATATTTTGGTTTGGTTTAAAAAAATAACAGACAAATTTCTTCCCCTTTTTTACTTACCCTTCTGGAAATATCTTGCCAAGAGTTGCACCCCTTTAAACAACCCGACAACTTCTTTCTTCTTGGTCCACGCATTATGGAAAGAAACTAATGTCCAGGTTGTTACAATTATCCAAATCCAGAGCCAAATAATTGCCTCGAATGAACGATTCCACTCCAATTCTTGACAATGTTGAACAAGTCTCCACAACAAGAAAGATAATTGAATCGCGGTAACTGTAACGGCCAACATGAAAGAAATAGTTCTCTTTACAGTCGAGCAGATGGAGATGCACCTCTGCTTGGAGTCCCAGACGTAAGGAGTACTTCCGAGCGAGGAGTAGATTCGCATCGAAATTCGGAAAATGTTTAATGTCCGGTTATCGAACATTTTGCAATGTTATTTAGCATAATTGAAAAACTATTTAAAATCCACTTAAAATGTTACTGACACAGCGTGGCGTACATAAATTAATAATGGAGGTCTCCCAACGTATGCTCACAGATTTGGACCAAATTAGCGTCAATCTATCACAAATATAATTAGTATGAGATTTGCAAATGGAATTATATGCAGGTGAGTTACGACACGAAAATTAAATAAGAACTGAACTGTCAATGAGGTTTTCGCTACCCCCAGACAGATACACATTTACGGGTACCCGCAAATAAATTCTTGTCGTTATGCGGATAACGGGTACCCGACCCGTTAGTAACGGGTTACGGGCCGTTACCCGCGGCAACCCTAGTTCGACGTGTCAGTTATATTGAATTTTTGTCGCACTAACGAAAATGTATTCAACATGGTAGCCCCATGTGCCAGAAAATGAGCATAGTGAGATTCATGCAAACAAGGCGATCAGAGTATTAGCAGAAGGATTCTACAAAATAGTTACGTATGTATTTAGTCTTTTTATATTCTCGACTACTTCTACCCAAAGTTGGGATAAATATTAGAAATGCTGAGTATCCACCTTATTTAAATAATTTACAAAGCAATTCTATTGGTTATGACAGCACAGGCATCATAAATAAGGAAACATTTTTGTATCTCAAACTTGGTGGCAGACAGAATCTCCATGTGGTTTTGTTACATGTGGTACATGTTTCAAAGTTTTAGCACTATTGGTTTTATTCTTGTCCCTGTCACTGTTATGCAATGACCAAACTACTCTGAGGGCTTTACCCGACCTCAAATGAATTACTAAATAGTGACACCGTTTGCCACGTTATGTAACAAGGAAATAACAATTTATACTCAAATGAATAAAGGTTAACACGTCTTTTTCTGATGATGCCTATTTCAATCCAAAGTTGGCATCAAAGTTGTAAATCCGGCCGATCCACTTTATCAAAATGCATACATACATAGTAATTTTATTGGATACAGCGACACAGGAATAGCGAAATACTATCATATTTAAGCAAAGCGGACATACATATGTACAAAATTTAACCAAGTATTATGTAACATGTTTAAAATTTGTAGCAGTATTGACTTCATCTTGACTTGAATTGTGTTTGCCATTACCTATTCCTACATAAGCGGGTTATGTAAGAATAGGCTTGTGATAAGCCTAACATTGTGAGACAATTTTGTGCCCCTTGTCGCTGAATAAATACTTCAAGCTATGCAAATCAGGGTTCGCTACCCCGGGTTTTTGTGGGTTGGGGTTTTTGCGGGTTTTTGTGGGTTTTTGTGGGTTTTTCCGGGGTTTTTGTAAGATTTTGGGACAGATTGAAACAAAATCCCTTAAACTACAACTTAAATCAATGCTAATTAAATTGACGGATTCATCATGAAATTTGGAGAATTTTCATGTGCGACTTGAATTTCCAAGTTTTATTGCATATTTCCAAGTTTGCATGCGAAATATGAATTTTCGATTTAACAGTCCAACTCAATGATAACGCTTAAAATTGCATGTCAAAATCGTATATTAAATTACTTTTTATCTAATATATAATTTAAAGAATTTTGGTTCAACCTGCCCCAAAATCTACAAAAACCCACAAAAACCCACAAAAACCCAAAAACCCACAAAAACCCCAAAAACCCCGGAAAAACCCGCGGGGTTGGGTTTTTCTAGAAAAACCCCGGGGTTTTCCGAACCCTGATGTAAATGTCGAGCACTGAGGCGGTTTCATAACGCAGAAAGTTTACGCAACCAGTCTGCCGCGTAAATTCTTAGAACATTTGATTTTATCTGGATGGATTATTACTTATGTATGTAAGTATTACGTGAAAAGTTCTGAATATGTTATGAAATTATTCCTAAACATATATACGAACTCTTCCGCGACAGTGTAATACGGCTTACGTAAATGCATAAATTCTTGAACACAAATGAAGTTGAATTAGAGTTTGATCCACTCTCGATAAAATTGCTGCCAACCTTACCATGGATTTGTTGTAGGATTGCGTATTTCTCCGATTCTCCTTTTGGAGTACTTTGTCCATCAAAAGTAACCGCACTGTTTCCTCTTAATCAATATTGGCTGCCACGTTGGGTCACCAATATTTCAAATTCCAGGCTGGATGTGGTCCAGACTAAAATGATGAAGGCGTAAATATGTTCAGCGTCCTTGTCCTAATGGAGATCTTGCAAGCTTAATGACCACCATGGCAAGTACAGCGAAAATTTTAATTAGTTCATGGAACACGCATTAAGGCACAGTTTCCCAGAATTTTGAGGTTCACCTTACCCGAATAATATTGCTGCCTAATGTACATATGTAAATGAGGGCAAAAAATTTACAAAACTCTTTCCCAGAAACTCTGTCATATTTACTACCGAACAACTTGCTCCTGTGGGTATGTTATTAACAGAGTAAATATATAATTGGCAATTAAATCATAGCAAATAAGAATTGCAATCTTTCTAACTCTGCAGATTGGTCCGATCCTTGCGCCAAAAGTCTGCAGAGCGGTTAACCTCTTTCTCAAAATTTTTCCAATTTTCCCCTCAACTTTGCGACCAATCTGGTGACAAAGTTTGTTGGATGATTCGTAAATGGCGGTGGCGGGAATTAAACTGAGAGTAATTAAGGCAACGTCATTGATGAACATGATTGGGAATGGGACGTTTCTTTACGGAGTATGTACTCTCTCCATCAAAAGTTATCGCACTGTATTGTCTCAATTAATATTCGATCCCAAGTTTAGCACCAATATTTCAAAGTCCAGGTTGGATGTGGCCCAGACGAAAAAACAGATGATGAAGGCGTATACATATTTTTATGTCCTGAATATTTGTCCTGGTGGAGAACTTGCAAGCTTATTGACAACGATGGCAAGTATGCGGGTCATACGGGCCGATTGATTGGGTAGGTAATCATGTGGATGTGGTCGTGCAAAATTGCGAAGAAATATTGGCCAAAAATAGGCTCTTCTTACAATGCCATGGTGTGAAGTGTAACCCTCCGACTTGGTTGATATTTCGAAATTATGTGCTCCATGTCAATACAACCAACGTTTCTTCAGGCAGTTTGTGCGATGGTCAGAATTTGTCAAAATATTTGAGGTCGAAGTTGAAAAACGTGCAATTTTTAGCACGCGAAGAGAATGGAAGTTGAGTTAACTTCCTCCGCCTGTTAAAAATCGCCAGGGTTACACTTCACACCATCGCATTGTTAGTAGCAAGTCAAATCCGAGTTGGAATGCAGTCAGAATTGTTAAGGTTTAGATTTCTTTCCATAATCGGGATCTAAATAAATAAATTTTTCCCAAATTGGCATACTGTTCCACCTTTGTCATTTATTTATCATAATTTTCCAGCAGTAGTATTCATCGAAATTTGTCGAGATTCTTAAACTTTGGTATACAGATAATACTTAAACCTATTTAATCATTAACTTTGTTTACAGTTCCGTTGTTTTGGGCCGTACTTTAAGCAGTGTTAACAATTTTACTGTAAACTCCAGCATGTGCCAAACAGATGTTAAACTAACGACATTCATCTAACCCGATCCAGATTTATCAAAAATTAATCATACGCACATTTATGTATATGAGTAAGAATTGTATGATTCGACAAACACTGTTTGTCGAATCATATCAATCGATCTGTTTGACAAACAGATCCGCCGAGTATTTCAAAAATGGAAATACTGTATTTCATTATGTTCCCCACATGGAAAGAATTGAAACTTAGGTGGTCTGGGACCACCCCCTGATTATTTAGAGACCAAAAAACGAAAACATGCGGTTGACCAAAATTTAACACAGCAGTGGATTGGGACCTAACACGGAAGGATGAATGGGAAAAACTCAAATATATTTTTCTGGTCCTATGTTTGCAGGGAATGGTCCCAGACCCCACAAAGTATATATATTCTGAATCCTCTCGTCAATACCTTTCCAATGATACCCCATTTATGTGGCTCCGTGACCTTTGACATTGTGACCTTTCGGTCCCCGAAAGAAGGTCACGCAGGTCGATTTCGACTTTTTGGGTAATTTAACTTTCGTTCTACTACCAATATTCTTCAACATATCAAAAATTGGTGAAAATCCGACCGATAAACATTTCGCCATACTTTTTTCGTCACGGCGAGAAACTAATTTTTGGGTCAATTTTGCGTCGGTGCGAAAGACCCTTGAAAGTCCGAATTTCAACTCAATTCGAAACACCTATCGAGGTACTGATCCTAGGAGTGCAAAAATATTTTGTTTTTGTAATTTTATCAACCCGTTCCATAGCTATGCTGTGCCCTTTGTGCATCATATGAATCTCCCATTATTCTCATAACCCCCCGGGGAAAATTTTGGCCCCCTAAAAAATTGATAAGTTTCAATTCTTTCCATGTGGGGAACATAATGAAATACAGTATTTCCACTTTTGAAATACTCGGCGGATCTGTTTGTCGAATCATATAATTCTTACTCATATGCAACTTTCGTACTGAAAAATGACTATTTCTGACGAAATATATGTACTTGTTGCATTCCGCAAATAAAATACCTACTTAATTCCTGATAAAATTTCACTGAATTCAACGAAAACTCCGATCGCTTTATGAGTTATGTTTACCTTTGGATAATTTATCTGCCTGGTTACATACCCGCATGAAATAATAATTTATTCTTAATGATAACATTATCCACTTATGTGTAAACAAATGATATAAGTAATAGGTCAGTAAATGTACAAATGCATAAATATGTAATTTTGCGCACAATACTACTTTCCAACTTATTAGGTCACCTAGTTTTACACGTGATAACAAATACATACGTGGATGAATAGCCTATTTATTTTTGACGGCACTTATCAAATTAGGGTATCGAGATATGTAAGATATGTACGAGCAGAAGTGTGTGCAGGTATTTAAGGTGAGGTGGGCAGTATCAGTCGCAAATTTCCTCTCTTTTTGAATACAGGGAAATATACTCGGCATAAAAATGTACAAGTTGTTAATGTTTACGACTTGTGTATTAATTGGAGCCAAAGCGGCGTTGAGTGTAAAACCTGTAGACGAGGAGGTCGAGCTTCATAGGGCCCGCATGCTCCGAAACCGGATAGAAGGTAATGTCAGAAAAACAATTTGCAAACATGCAAATGTTTGGCAGAGATATTTATATATATAAAATATATTTGCATCCAAAGAGGAGAAAATGTGGATAAATTTGCAAAGTATAAAATTTACCTCTCCGGATGATTTCGATCCTTTCGTTTTCGTCTTCCCGGATGCAAAAATGTTTGCCAAACCGGCCCATTCGTAGATTGAGTTTTGCAAATTTCATATTAATTAAATTTGTGCTCGAGAGACACTAGGGTATCTCGATCCCTAAAATAAGTCAAAAATTTAATGCTCCGATATTTCATTAGATTCTGGACCCCTGTCTAAACAAATGAAGACCAATCATACAACGGTCATATTTTTGGGAGCGTTTAACGGAAAATACATCTACTACGATATGACTCCTGTAAGAATTGCTGTAGTAAACCATCAATCAAGTAATTAATTGATAAGGCTTATCTTCCTTAGCGGACACAAGATGCGGCTAGAGCGGGATGTCAACTAATGGGAATGAAGCTACTTCGAGTCGATAGAGTGGATGAAATGGAATTCATTAACAACGGAACCACAGGCTACGGTAGGTTCACTTTGTAGGAAATATGCTTTGTAAGGTATTAATTTCTTCAGGTGGAAAATTTTAAATGCTTTACGTAGTATTTACATATATTACTCACACGTTTTATAGATTACATCTGGACGGATGGTACATTAAATGAGGTTCAATCAAGTTTTCGTTGGGCGCATTCCGGTCGAGTTAATGTCCCCGACGCCATTGTTCGTTCTCCATTCACTGGTGAAATTGGGTTAGCTTTGGAGAAAAACCCCACCAGATTTTGCATTCGACCAGCCAATCAGCAACGGCATTCTTTATGTTACATTTGACACGCGGGTGCATCATGTAATTAGGTGAATAGGCCAAATTTTGTTTAGGGTTATGATAGTCGCAAAGTTATTCGAAGCATATTTGAAAAATATTTTTAGTTAGCTACTTCCTTACGTATACACCCCTTATTTGTAGATAATTAACCTGTAAGCACGGAAATAAATAAATACAAATATGTATGTATTACTTATTTACCGAAATCCTTATTCCCATATACACTTCGTTCATTTTAAAACCTGATTTAGGTATTTAATGTTCTCAGTAGGACTGGAGAGTTACCCGTGCCCATGGAATTTACGCATTTATGGCATAGGGCATTTGCCCTATTTTCCCGACATTCAAATTTATGCCCTCATAAGCTCAATGTTGCAACAGATGCCTAGGGCATTTATGCCTTCCGCAAATGCCCAAAATTCTGGACAAATGCCCAAAATTCCATTCGGATGAACCCTAACGTACAGACTTGCACCATTTCATTATTGGTATTATGTTAATCACACGTGCATACTTTATATGCTATTCATTGCCCTCCGCCACCCTCACCACGCACCAGATCCGGATCATACCCGACAACCGAATAAAAATATCAGCGTCCACATCTCCCCCGTCCTCATCATCCGTCTCGTGACTGACAATGCAAGTTTTTTACGTGTACAACTCAGATCTGGTTGGGACCAATTTAATTTTGTTCACCACCAAAAATAAGCATACCCGTATTTTTTCATTTTTCATAATGCGCTAATTTGAGCGCGAGGCGCGAATTTCAAAACATTTTTCAGCCAAAACCTCGGTTTTTAAAAATTCTGTAAATTTTCGAATTTTAGCGCGAATCGAAAAATTCGAAAACATGTCTGTTCAGAATGACTTACCTGACTTATGAAAAATCCAATTGTCTCGAAATTTGATTTTCAAAATTTTTTTCCTGTTTTTGAAATTTATTAAAATGATAAACTAATTCAAATTTTTAATTTTTCAAAAAATAATGCATTTGAATTTTTATTAGTAATGTCGATCGGAGTGGAGAGACAATATCTCCGCTCTCATGACTCTCGCCCGATCGTGAATATTAACGTGGACTGAGTCTCGTCGGAAAATCCAGCCTCACCATCATTAGAAATGGGTTCCTTCGTTTTCCCGATTGTACTTCTTGCCCTTTACCGAATTTTGGTACAAATTCTTCAAAACGCTTTAACTTCTGGAATTGTTTCAAACCCGTGACGCAAAAAGGATGACAAATGTTCGTCGGTTAGATTTAAGCAAATTTTTAATATGCTGCAAATCTTTGGTGGTAGAAGAATAATGAAATGAACCACTCTGTTAACGGAATTACAACGAACCAGTAATCAAGCACTTTATATTTATTACCGAACTACTTGCTCCTGTGGGTATGTTACTAACACAGTAAAAATATAATTTGCAATAAAATTGTAGCAAATAAGAATTGCAATCTTTCTAACTTTGCAGATTGGTCCGAGTCTTACGCCAAAAGTTTGTAGGGCGGTCAACCTCCTCCTCAAAATTTTTCCAATTTTCCCATCCACTTTTCGACCAATGTGGAGACGAAGTTTGTTGGATGATTCGTAAATGGCGGTAGCGGGAATTAAACTGAGAGTAATTAAGGCAACGTCATTGATGAACACGATGGGGAATTGGACGTATCGAAAGATAGGGAGGAAATTATAAAATCGAATGGCCGCAAAAGAGGACATGATGCACACGGCAGAAGGAACTAGAACGGACAAGATCGGAAGTAAAAGGGGGGTTGAGGCATGGTTGAAGTAAGAGATAAGGATCTGGATCCCTTGGAAGGTGGTGACCATCTCAAAAAGTCTGATTGTCCTGTGACTCGATCTGTAAAATGGTTCAATGTAATTGCCAAGTTTAAGGTTAAAGTTGAATGATTTCTTTTAAAAGGAAGTAAAGTAATAAAAATCATCTACATAAATAACTAATAAATATTTTAATCTGACAATGGAACCTTTTTTCAAGCTACACGAGATAAGCTTATTGACCTATGCTGAAAAATCAAGCTAAAAATTAGAAATGACGTGGTAATTATCTTTCCGTGTTGAATGGGCACTTGGGGGTGAAATATTTGAGGGCAAAGTTCACAGTAGCGGCCTGCTTTTTTCTCAAGCGGGCGAGCGGAGCAGTGAAAATATTCACCTTCGAGGTCAATCCGCTCCCTTCATCGCACGCATTTATAGTAAATTTACTATAAATATATATATGCTAAATTATAAGTTATAATTTATTGAACAAATCGTCACTTTTTTATTACGGATTGGTGGATACTAGGACTTTAAAAAGCAAAAATATTCGTAAATATATAAAAACTTACGTATATGAAGATTTACGTATATGAAAATTTATGAGATTGTGAAATTTTGTCAAAAATAATATGCATTGAATGAAGTGCGAGCGTGCGATGAAGGGAGCGGATTGACCTCGAAGGTGAATATTTTCACTGCTCCGCTCGCCCGCTTGAGAAAAAAGCAGGCCGCTACTGTGAACTTTGCCCTCAAATATCTGACCCCCAAGTGCCCATTCAACACGGAAAGATAATTACCACGGCATTTCTAATTTTTAGCTAGATTTTTCAGCATAAGCTTATCTCGTGTAGCTTGAAAAAAGGTTCCATTGTGAGTATGAATCAGTTAAGTGACCCAAAACTACATAGATGTACCAGCACACGTTGGGTGGGTAGTTTTAAAAGTTGGGTGACCTAAAAGGCAGTGCTTTTTACTCTGCACACACTGCTTATAAGATTCCCAATTGCTTGCGTTGTCCAGGGTACACACCATGTTTTTAGAATTTATTAGGACCCGGATTCATATTTACGTGTAAAACTCATATTTCGCCTTCATCTAAAGGGTGACCCTAGTCTCTGGTCTGATCCTGGGCTCGACAAGCAGTTAAAAACCTTCCCTTGTTAGTACTAAAAAATCTGCTTAACCTTCGAAGGTGGTCCATCCAAAATGCTGCCGGAAGTAGGGTCGGCATGATTAAAAATGCTTCCATAGCCACCATAAAAGCATGGGACATTTTTGCGTATACTTCAAAGACCAGAAACGAATATTGCGTCATTTTTAATCTTGGCGTCGTTTATTAGAGAATAAAAGTATTGAGAGCTTCCAGGAGCCGCAATAAACATGACGGAAAGGGCCATCACATAAGAGAACGCCACCCAAAGTACTACGAGGAAATGTACATCGATCGAGTTTAAATTTCCAGCTAATTTTGGCATCCCAGCTTCCGGATATTCTGAAAAGGAATTGAGCCATGCAAATTCGTAATGTATTACTTTTTGGAGAAAAAGATTATTCTTCGAGCAATAAGGATTCTTTGGGAATTAAGTTTGTCCTCAAATTTTGAAAATCAAACGTTATTCATTCATTTGATTAAGTCAATCTATTAGGGCATCCAAAACCGGCTTTTCATATTTTTTAGACATGAGCTAGCCGAAAACAGGATTTAATTGTCCTACATAAATACTTCATTATGTTTCAACATCCGGTATCAATTAAGATATTTACCCTTTAACGAAAGAAATATAAAATGCTAACTGAACGGCCATTTTTTTTCTTGTAAAAAAATAACATTTGACAGAAACATTTCTTCTCTTTTTATACTAACCTTTCTGGAAATGTCTTGCCAAGAGTCGCACCCCTTTAAACAACCCGACAACTTCTTTCTTCTTGATCAACGCATTATGAAATGAAACTAATGCCCAGATTGTTACAAGTATCCAAATCCAGAGCCACACAATTGCCTCAAATGAACGATTCGACTCCAATTCTTGGGATTGTTGAACAATTCGCCACAGCAAGAAACACAATTGGATCGCGGTAATTAAAACAGCCAGCATGAAAGAAATAGGCCTCTTTAAATTAGAGCAGATGGAGATACACTTCTGCTTAGCGTCCCAGTCGTAAGGTGTACTTCCGAGCGACGAGTAGATTCGCATCGAAATTCGGAGAATGTTTAATGTCCGGTTATTGAACATTTTGCTGGATTGACAATGCTAATTAAAATCGATCACATTTATCGAGGAAGAGTGGAGCCAACTACAATAGTAAATGTTCGGCGGGAATTAAACCCATAATATTGTTACCCCCACGGCTGAGGATTTGCCGCCAAATTGAATGAAATCTGGAAATTCACGGTGCAGTCGTACTTTTATCTTACGACAAAAGTATTCATAATCCTAAATCATGACAATATTTTGACAATGATTTCTAGAGTAGACAAACTCTAATGCAGTATTTAGAACTTACAATGTAATGGTGTGAAGTGTAACCCTCCGATTTGGTGGACATTTCGAAATTGTGTCAACACAACCAAGGTTTCCTCAGGCAGGTTGTGCGATGGGCAGAACTTGGCAAAATATTTGAGGTCAAAATTGAAAAACGGGCGATTTTTACCAGGCCTGGGAAGCAAACTCAAATAACATTCCCTTCTCGTGCTAAAAATTGCACATTCTGCAACTTTAACGTCAATATTTTGCCAAATTCTGCCCATTGCACAAACTGCCTGAGGAAGTTTTGGTCATATTGACATGGACCACATAGTTTCGAAATTTCTTTCAATTAACCAAATCGGAGGGTTACACTTTACACCATCGTGTTGTTAGATTGTTAGTTTTTCTTCCTAGATTAGGACCACCTTGGAAAATAAAAACAAAGGATATCTCTTTGATGCTCTGATTTTAGAAATAAGTTTCGCCTGCTTGGACCTGCCACCAATCAAGTCTGTCTTAACCCTTTAACGTGTTTGATTAACGACAAGAAAATGCATTAACTCGGGGACACTATAAGTATGCTGTGGTCATGGCGCGGGAGGAGAAATTCAGGAGTTTTTAATAAAACTCGAAAAACTGAAAAATCACAAATTTAACATTGAGTTGTGTAGGGAAATATCCAAATTTTCGGGAAGAAAATCTTCAAATTTAGCATTGTGTTGGCATAGGAGAAATCCCTCAAAATTGCAACAAATTTTAGGTCGCGGAGAGAAAATGGTGAAAATCAATGACCCCCAAGAAACGACAATTGTCGTCCTTCCGCGCCATGACCACGATTTGTCAGGACGACTTTTGTCGTACTCCCGAATTAAATTTCAATTTCTTATAAAACGATTATTGTCGTCGTTACAGTTTAAAGGGTTTAACAAGGCCATCCGACTAGCAACTATTAGCAGAAGGCTAAGCACAAAATGGTTATGATTCCCAACGCGGATTTCTTCTTTTCTTTTATTATTCTAGAAGTACATAATGGCCATTTCAACGCGAAGTTTAGATAGAAGTTGAAAATACGGGCTTTCCACTTTAGCGAAATAATTTACGCCAATTTTATCAGTTCTGACGGGACAGCCATAAGGAAATAGTTCGCATTTAAAACCAACATGAAAACAGAATCCAAACGTGGTTTTATTACATGTCGCACGGGTTTCAAATTTTTAGCAGTGTTGATTTTTGTTATCTTTGTCTCTGTCAATGTTATGCGATGACCAGACAAGTCGGAAGGCTTTATCGGAGGATTTCTTGGCCAAGTTAGCAAGGTTTAGTGTTAAATCTGAAAGATTTTCAAGCGATTTTTAAGCGAATAACAGAACTCTCAATATTAAACGTAAAATGAGTGGGGAATTAGCATTTACTGTGTGACCGCCGCTGACCTGGCTGTCTTCCTTAATGAGTAGTATTTTGTGCGTCTCTGGTCGGTTAACCTTTTATTGAAAATGTAAAATGTAATAATGCTTACTCTGGGAATACAATTTATATATACTCTAATGAATAAAGATTAATACGTTTTTCCCTAATCGCTATTTCAGCCCATAGTTGGTACTGAAAAGTTATAAATGCGGGCTATCCACTTCATCTAAATTATTTACATACCTATGTACTAATTGCATTGGCTACGCTATAGAGATAGGGAAATATTTTTGTACTTAACCAAAGCAGGCGGACAGAATTTTATGAAAATCATGTGCCATACATAGTTTCAAGTTTTTAGCAGTATTGACTTTATCCTGTCTTGTGTATGCAATTATTACTAAACCTCAGCTTGCGGGACAGGGTAGGCTTATCACTGCATGAATACTTCACGCTACACGAGAGCAATTAGACGGTTTGCAAAAAACCAACGCAACCAGTGCAGTTACTGCGGCGCAAAAATTTTTCGCACTATTAATTTTATCTATGTGGATTGATATGTATGAATGTCTTATTTATGCGCAGAGTCCTAAATACTGTATGCAATTATTCCTAAACGCTAACATCGTAAATCGTAATCAAAGGAATGAGACAGTTTGATTAATACAGAAATTCTGAGTGACTAGTGCGGTTCCTCTGTCGATAAAATTTCTGCCACTCTTACCCCGGATTGGTTGTAAGGATTTAATATTTTACATTGTTGAACCGTAAGTTAGACAACGTGGACAATTTCACTCGTTAAACTAACTGAGTTCATTATTCTACCCAATAGGATCCAGATTAATCAGGCAGGCCACCAATATGATGAATCAGATTAGAATTCCCATGCTGTGGAATAATTGTATTGTTCCCCTCCATTATGCAAACGTAAATACCTATTAGGTTAACATTTAAATAGAACATAAAATGGCAAACAGTCTTCATTATAAAATCGTTCATAGAACGTAGCAAAAAATTGCCAAATTTTTGCTTTGCGCACTATTTTATTCACACAAACATACTTCCGTCCTGTATCTTCAATGATTACAAATATGTACCAAACAATTGAGTGTGCACAAAAATTCAAGACAACCAATTCACAAATTAGGGATAATCAATACCCACATGTTCGTATTTGCCAATAGAATCTTAACCACGAAATTATGGTTAAATGCTTAATAACTTTGGAGCGTCATCTCCTTAAATTAACAATACACGAGAAGATGGGGCTGAATGCAAAAAAAGAAAAAATCTTTAAGATTTCCAACTCTTGTCAAATATTTCACACATTTGCATACCCCGTTCGACGAAAATGTTCCAAACTATTTTGATCGTATCCACATTTCTATTCCAGTGCTCCGTCAGGTTAACATTTTGCCGCGCTGTGTTGACTTCAGGATATTCAACGCAACGTTCTTTTCTTTGCTTGAGTAGTTCAAAAGCTGAGTGAACCACTTTCTCCTGTGACATCAATTTCCACCCGAAAGATACCATGCGCACTGCATTTCAGTTGATTGGCTTAATAGGAAGAGCAAATTGTAGCTGAAGCTCTTTTGAATGGCGATCGATATCACATGAGCTTAAATTTAAAAAAATATTGAATATTTAGTGTTGTGCTCGGTCGATCCAACTAACCGTCGAATCCGTAACACCTATGAATATGCCTGCAGATCTGGTTATTGAGCTCGATAAGGGCACTTTAACTTTAATTAACTTGGATGCCTAGATGTGCCCTTTTAACTTAGAACTTTAGTCCCAACAATTTCACTTTATTTATAATGTCGGCGAGTCAATAAAGAACTTGAATACTGTAATTAGTTATAGCAACTTTAATTAATTAGGACTTTATTTAATTAATTCTTCGCACGACCACAAATTCCAACTTGACTTCTTACAATACTTTTCTTATACTAACTTAAAAAATACGTAAAGGGTGTTAATAAAGTCCGATCCCATTTTTCCTATAAAAAAGTGAAGGCTAGTATAAAAAAAACTACCCGTGATACTTACAAAAAATGTTCGACATATTTACCTTAGTATTTGGTCTTGTTACCATTTACTTTAACCATGCCCTCAACTCTTTGTTTAAGGCTCTGTGCTAATTTTTCCAATGTGTCTGTGGGAATCGAATTCCATACATCTTGAACTTTTTTTACTAGCTCTTCCCTCGTCCGGGGTTGTGGTTCTTTGTATACATTTTCCTTAAGTATGGACCACAGGTTCTCCAGGGGATTCAAATCTGGGCTGTTTCCGGGCCACACCCCCTTGCTCCAGACCGTTGAAACTTGCGTCTTGATGAGACTCAAACTCGCTTTTGCTGTATGGGCTGTAGCACCATCCTGCATGAAAACTATTTTTCTTTCATTCGGAAATATTTCCTTGTTCCCCATGCTATCGAAATAGATAGGTAATATTTTTTCCATATAATACTTTGCATTGACTGTTTGGCCTTTTGGTATGATATGTAGAGGAGTCACGCCACGTGCACAAAATCCACCCGCTACCATAACTTTAAGCCCGAATTTTGGGACTACTCTTGATGGTACATCCGATTTGTTTTCTGTCCTGTAACGAACATTTTGTTGGTTCAATTTTGGATATAGCTCAATAATAGATTCGTCAGTCCAAAGGATGTGACTGCGCAATTCTTCACCAAGTCTTTTTTCACTCAAATGGCCACTTTTCTGAAGGAGTTCTCCAAATTTCAGACGGTCATCGATATTTTTTTGTGACATGAGAGGTTTTTTGGTTAGTTTGTAAGCTGTGTGACCCCACCTCGTAGATTTCACAAATTTTTGCACGGTCACATAGTTAATTTGCTTCTTCTTCTCTTTATAGCGTTTTGAGTCATTTAACTCCCTTGCACAATTACGTAATGAACTACCGGTTTTCTTGTAAAGTCTGTTTTTAATCATTCTTTGTGGTAGGTGACACCTTTCTGGGTCGCCCGGGTCGCTTTTTGTCGTGGACAAAATTTTTGTTCTTCCATTTCCAAACAGTTCTGCGGCTGCAGCCCAATTTTTGCACAATTTCTGCAGGTTTAAACCCCTGCTGATGCAATGTTTGTATCTTAACTCTAAGATGCTCATGACTTACACGTTTAGTTGTTCCTCCCATGGTAAAAATTTGAAATAAATAACTTCACTGGTTCAAAAGTTCCAGCTGAATTTGTAACAACCGCGCTCCAAAAAATTCATGGGATCGGACTTTATTAACACCCTTTAGTTCTTGACTACCAAAACCATCGCGCCCCTTATCTTCTCATTCTCCCACTTACACTTACTCATTATCCGAATCCCTCAACCACCTTATAGAAAGGATATTGCCATACAAAGGATATTGCCATACATAGGATATGGAATGCGTATCTACATAGCACCTACTTAAAAAATACGCTATAAAAATTACTGGATAGGCCAATTCATATCTTTACAATTAATTTTAGCTTATCTTCTACTAAGCTATAACTACGAATTGAACATTTAGTATTACCAGAATGCTGGAATTTTCATGCATACTTAGGAAACCGGTATTAAATCGTTACTGATCGAAGTGCATCAATGATTGCATGACCGTACCAGTTTGGAAATAACGAGCATTTCAGGTAAGGAGGTACTGCCAAGTTAAAATAAGTATGCATCACACATACGTAACTGTTCACTATCATTCATCTGACTGATTATGATACATGGTGAATGAATGCGAATGAAAATGAGTTTCCTAACACATAAATGAAAATGATGGAAAGATTCCGACATTTCAGGTTAGTCACTGAAAATGAAAAAATTTCGCACTCCTTTCATTTTTCACGGTATGCTTAATACTTCCGGCGGAGGAATGAATGAAGTTCGATGAAGTGAAATAAACTGATTTTGAAAAAACGACTGAACGTGAATGAAGATCTCCAGTAAGAAATCTGAACGACTGACTTTACAATGATTTTTTTGTCCACAGTCATGATCAGTACAGATCAGGTACATGCATGCACATAAACTCACATAAATATACATATGCTTTGTACTGGTAAATATTAATTTGTATGCAAAATTATGGCGGCATGCTGCATTTATTTATTTTCAGCATCTTACCATTTTTTACAGTGTATTTGATAATAAAAATTTATATTTTCGTCGAAATTATGCCCTTACAATTTGGAAAGTTTATCCCCGCATAGGATCCCATCCTTAAATTGGTAGCGTGGCAAATGCACGTGGCTTTCTGCACATGGCTCTCCAAAAAGGGAAGGGTTAACTTGGATGACCAGTTCGTAACTTTACATTTTGGTGACACCAGTCTGAAATATTTTACAGTTATATTTACCCTCATAAAAATAATGTTACCATTTAGAAAAGCAAATGCGCTCTTAATCAGGGTTCGCTTCCCTGATTTTTCGGGTATCGTGTATTTTGCGGGGTTTTTGTAAGACTTTCGACCAGATTAAGATAAGATTATTTAAACTGAAACATAAATTTATGAGAAATAAGGTTAAGCATTTTATTTGCAACTTGAATTTGCAGAATCATTACATATTCCGGGTTCATTATTCGGTTAACATGGTAAACATTACTTTTTAATTTTAAAATCCAAGACAACGAAAATATATACTTCTGATTTCATGCTGAGTTCGAATATTGAATTTGCTTTATTTTAACCTCTAATTTTTGAAACTTGGTTTCAACCCAGCCATGTGGTCGATACAAATTCACAAAAACCCAAAATCCCGCAAAAATCATAAAAACCCCGGAAAACACACGGGGTTGGGTTTTTGTAGATATACCACTCGGTTATAGGAGCACTTTTCTTATTGTTATGATAACTACACTCTTAGCAAAACGGTAGAATTATTCTGCATCAATTATATTAAATATTAGGTTGGTAATGCTTCATGTCATAGAACGGTACTGACCAAGGTCGGCTGCCCTTAGGGCGGCAGCAAACCGCAAATGTGGGTTTAGAGTTGAGATCCTCAGATGATAAGTTATTTGGAGTAGAATTGAGGACGTCAGCCAATAATTTTGTAGTAGAGTATACTCGTGTTATGCTACTGCTGTCTTCACATAGTTGTATCTGGAAAAGTCCATCACGGCAGGAACGGGGGGAGACCGGTTATTGGAAAATTAAAGATCGTCCAAAACGGTCAAAAACGGCCAAGTTAAAAAACCCCTCATCTACCACTATCTAATCGGACGGGGTGGGGAGTAGTTACCACAAGTTGTAGAGTTGGGAGTGGCAAAAAACTAACAAAATTTTTAAAAAACAAAAATAATAGAGAGAGAGAAAAGGAGAACACGTCCTCTCAATCAATCTTACACTCTTAGCAAAACGGTATTGAATCAATTTGAATCATCACCAAACGGGGAGCCCACATGACTTAACCAAATTGTGATAATATTTACCCCAAATTGTGATAAATCTTCCCCACAATGTGTAAGCGTAACACTGGATAATAAGGATTTAACACATTGTGGGGAAGATTTATCACAATGTGGGGTAAATATTTTCACAATTTGGTTAAGTCATGTGGGCTCCCCGTTTGGTGATGATTCAATACCGTTTTGCTCAGAGTGTAGAATATGATTATTGTAAATCCAGAGTAAACTTTGCTCTTTATCATGTTACTATTAATTTATAAATTTAGTATACTTTCCTTAATATAGAACTCAGTATCTCTCCAAGCTTCCTCTTGTGCACCACGTATCTCTCTCTCGCTCTGCATCTGGATCCTCTTCCATCTGGGTCGCGGGTGTGCCAGGGCAAGTAAAGTGTGTCCCAAGGCCTTTTCGCCATGTGAGCCTCGTCCACTCACACCCCCCACCTGCGTGCCAACTGACACCCCCTGCCACACCCGTCCCAGCAACGACAAGCTGAGCCATCAGGCGAAGATGGATTCGCCGGACCCAGTGCACAGGAGGATCTACGCTTTGGAGGGACTCCCCAGGTAGGTTTTTGTTTTGGCATATCGGGGTGGTGACCGTGGGGGTGGTTGTTTGAAGAGTGGGGGAGGGGGTCGTGCATGGTGGAGGGCAACATGGTCGGGTCTACCGGGGTCCCATGACCTGGCTATGTTGGGATGGGGGAAGGGGCAAGTGGGGGTGTCGTCGGCCCCGGCTACGGCTACCATGGGGGACGTGGGCAAGATCCCGCGGTCCGTGGACAGCCCCCGCCCAACAACCTTCAACTGTCCACTTCCGCATGCAGGCGCCACCCTCATTTGGATATCACCAGCACCCCACGGAATCCTCCTATGTATCACTGCCATACATTTTCCTACCTGGTGTCCAGTTTGGGCCGAATGGTGTATTGGGCCACCTTCCCAATACATGTAGAGGTTTTCCGAGTGCCGTTTTCCCTCTACACCCTTACTGCTACATATATATATATTATCATTCAATCATGAGCTTGTCATGTATTTGTCATGGTGTGTTGTTAGCCTGTATTTGGATGCCGTGTGCTACTTGTGGATAATGCCCACAACTAAAGACATACTTTAGCAGATTAGTTGATCTGTCTCTATGAAATGAAACTATGTATATATATAAATATGAATGCAATTTTTGTATGAAATGAACGAATGAATGATTGTAAAGGCCGACGCCATATCAATCTTGAATAAATACCTACCTACCTAATATAGAACTCAGAGTCGATTTACTTTTCGAAAGGGTAACATTATTACTAAGAGTGTACTTTCTGTTATTTAAAAAAATTATTTCATTAAATTTCACTCTTACCTCGACAATTGTGGTCATTCTTGACTTCGCTGAGGCCATTTTGCCGACTGCAGGTGAAGTTTTTAAGTAAGACTGAAGTTTGCAGTCCATTTTTGTAATTAAGACAAAATAGAGATATCTTGAGTATGTGAAATTCGAATACAGCTTACCAAAATCGCATCCATACAGGTATATGTACGTACATTCCATACTTCTTACTTAGAAATCCATTATTACAGTAATAACAATTCGTCTTCATGCATGCATAAGTGGCCTTGGTACATACATTATGCAGAGCAGAAATAGCTTATCCAAGATAGCAAATGTTTTCGGTCTGGCGTAAGTAGAAGGGGACATCAATATATTACGTCATCGGAATAAACTATAATCGCCATCTATTACGTCAATTAGTGGATGGATGGTTTCCAACTTCCTATCTTTCCCATGTTAAAATCTTTTGAAGTATACGTGCAGTGGGTGAGTGGTAAAATCGAGAATTTTGAATGACATAATGTATGGATGGCCCCCAAATGACTATGCCTGATGAAATATACTTTGACTAGATTGGTCGCATAGTGCTAATAAAATCTGAATGCATGGAAATATGTATGCGTAATTATGCATAAGTATGCGGCTCGTTTGTGTGCATGCTTTGTCATGACATGAAGTAATTGTTTAAAGTGAATGAATTCACTTTGAAAGTAAACAATTCTACGAAACGGCCTAATATTATAAGACGAGCAGGTAGAATCACATTGTTCACTTGTGCATGTGATTCATACATACCTTTGTCCATCATACGATTTCGGAGTAAGTCGTACATATCTAACACTCCTAAATTAGCGAGGAATAGTTAATTAGCCAGACGAACTTGGCAGACTCTTATTTGCCAGGCACATCGTATGGACCGTGCATAAAGGGTGCGCACGGACAATTTGATAAGAAATGTGAATACGCATGTTATGCAGAACTGAATGTACACTCTCAAAAATGAGGGTGCGTCACATATACTTATGTGTACACCCCATACAGGTTATGAATTGGTAATATATAACTTCCCATCGAATTGGTATGGCTTTGTTTCTGAGTGTTAAATTTTTCATTGCGACAGCATCCCTAATCGGTAGTGCTCGAAATTACCGTGCCCGTAAAGTGTAGAGTCATATATGTATATACATATGTTGGTACGGTCCGTAATGAGTTAATACTAGTTTCCTCAGATGTATGTATGATGCCGGAATGACGCGGTGGATTTAGTGGGTAGGTTATCATGCGGATTCTAAAGAAATATTGTCTGAAAAGAGACTTTTCAGTTGCAGCTACATAATCGGCAGTAAATATTTAGGTCTCACAAAAATTGGGCAAAACTTCGACACAAGACAGATACTAGTGGTGCATATTTATGAAGTTGAAGAAATCTTGTAGTAAGGTTTCCTGCGGTTAAATGGACCAAGAATTTAAAAATTACTGTCCACTTTTATTTAAAATTGAACCCGTCGAAATTTTAAGTAGACCAGAGCAAATACAATTCGTCTCAAGCTTAGTTACATGCATATTTATATTTAGCCATAATTCTAAGGAAACCTTGCTACAAGTAATTTAATTCGTGTTGTACAGTAATTCAAACCAATAGTTGGGTTAGTATCAGGAGAGGAATTTTATAAGTATATTTTATTATCTGCGATATTATTTATTCAGCTTGCACAATACTAGTGTTTCTACTGTTAAAAAGGTTGCAAGATATGAATGCCGAAAAATGTTTTAAACGTTTCAATTGTACTGCAGTGTACGAAACTGTTTTAATTGTCTTTAGTACCGTAATAAGTCCTTCATGCAGTAAGGTGCGGAATCACCCCTTGGGGGTACTCCATGAGTTATGGTAATGGACCTGATGTCGAAAATCGATTGATGTGAAATCCTTAAAGTATGTGTTAGAGGACCTTAAAATATACAGAAAAATCATTTTCCCCGAGTTTTTGAGGTTTCAATGGGGCTGATAGAAGGGGGTGTGGCTTCCGTTGAGATACGACCTTTACGCAGCCGCTATTGCACGCAGGGGCCCCAAATTTCACATGAAGTTACCATGGGCCAATACAATTGCGGGTCTTTTTCTCTTTTTGTGCAATTAGGTCACAGTGACCGTTTTTAGGTCAAAATTCACAGCATGTCAAATTTGTCTGAAAACTCACATAACCCCATAAATGGTGTATCGTTGGAAAGGTCCTGGCAAGAGGATTAAGAATATATATACTTTGTGGTGTGTATGACAACTCCTTGGTGTTCCAGAGTCAGAAAAATATTTTTGAGTTTGTCCTATCTATTTCTATGTAAGATCCCCAATCTGCTGCTATGTTAAAATCCGGCGAGATTGAAAATTTACATTCTTCTGCCTCTAGAAGGTCAGGGGGTGGCCAAACATCCGACAAAGTATATATATTCTGAATCCTCCTGCCTAGACCTATCTAACGATCCCCCGTGTATGGGGTTATGTGAGACAATTTTCGTTAAAATTTGAAATAATGCACATTTTGACCTAAAAATGGTCACTGTGACCTAATTTCAAAAAAAGAGGAAAAGACCCGTAATTGTATTGGCCCATTGTAACTTCATGTGAAATTTGGAGCCCCTGCGTGCAATAGCGGCTGCGTAAAGGTGGTATCTCAACGTAAGCCACACCCCCTCCTATCAGCCCCACTGAAACCTCAAAAATTCGGGGAAAATGATTTTTCTATATATTTCAAGGTCCTCTAACACATACTTGAAGGATTTCACAAAACTTGATTTACGACATCAGGTCCATTACCATAACTCATGGAGTACCCCCTTGGACAAAGCATGTTTTAAACGAAGTAACAAGTTGTGAATCCAATACCTAAATACTGCTCGTGTCCTTTCAACATGTGCCGGGCGTTAATAGCCAAACGTGAATGATGATGCTGGGTATAGCAAAGGCAGTTGCACTGTGTGCGGATCGCTAAAAAAGCGAACAAATTATTTTCAGGTTCGAGCCCCAGTTGGGGCAATATTTTTGTTTGGCTTTTTGTTGACTTTTTAAGGGTGGAGGGTTCAGAAACCACAATCCCTTCGACCTTCGACGACCTGATGACCGTGTGTACTGGACGAAAAGTACGAAAATTTGATATAGCTCACTTTTCGTCCCGTACACACGGTCATCAGGTCGTCGAAGGTCGAAGGGATTGTGGTTTCTTAACCCTCCACCCTTAAAAAGTCAACAAAAAGCCAAACAAAAATATTGCCCCAACTGGGGCTCGAACCTGAAAATAATTTGTCCGCTTTTTTAGTGATCCACACCAGCAGCAGGCTTCTTGACTTGGTCGGAGAATCGAACTCGTTGCTCGGAGAGTAAGTGGGAATCGCCGACCAAGAAGCCTGATCCACACACAGTGCAACTGCCTTTGCTATACTGAGCATCATCATTCACGTTTGGCTATTAACGCCCGGCACATGTTGAAAGGACACGAGCAGTAACAGCGTGTATTGATACCCCACAATTTCTGCGAACAAAGATATGAAGCAAATTATTATACAAATTCCACAAATATAGAAAGCCGTCGTTATCTTCGAACTGAAATCTAATTTTGCAACCGCTTCTAACCTTGGATGTGTCCAATTAGCATAGTGATCCAGCAGCTTCTCAGGTTTCCATAACTTATATAAAGATTTTAAATGTGTCCATATTCCCGAGATTATCATGATTTTTAGACGTCTCTCTGCGTAACTTGCTCTCGCCGGATACATAATCCAACCTGTAAACGCGGTGAAGAAGTAGTCCCCATCTCCACTCGCAAACGCTATATTTTTATCATTGTCCATGAGTATCACCTTCATTATATTTAACAGTCTGTATGGGGAAATCGTGTAATGCAGTCTTATCAAGAAGTGGCTTATCCTTAACCGGATTCAAATCCTCGTCCACTCCTATGTGATCAAGTAATTTGTCGAACAATCGTTTTGCTATTCTCCGATACCGAATTTTGTATTGATCACCTTGTTCAGTTATTTCCCTTAATCGTCCAAGAATTTCAAAGTAGAAGAATCTGTATGGAATATCTCTTTCGCGTGGAAGCGATTCCTCATCACAGTCGCCCAGAAGGAAGATTGGAATCAGGATTTGAATCCCTTCGACATCCATAATACTGTCCCAGGGGGATTTGTACTTCGTGGGGATTATCATATCCATTGTGAACCAAGTTTTGTACCAGTTAGATAAAATCGTTCCTATCAAAATCATCCAAATGGCGATGTTAACCTGAAGACCGATCAGGCATTGTTTCTCCCTTCGTAACGTAAATAAATACATCGGGATAACACCACCGAATTTTCTAGGGTAATTCCAACTATAATAAACACTGCATCTGAAATAACCTTGGCGCAGTGCTGTCAAAATTATGACCACTGTAGCGAAACTAGTTGTAAGAAGTGTCCAGATGTTCCGATCAAATGGAGATATGAGTGCCGAAGCTATGTCGACACTTTATCTTATGTTATAGCATGATACAAAACTGTAAGATTTGACCTCGTCAAGGATAAACTCGAACCCTTGCATAGCATTCTGTTTAAGGCGCATTATCGGAGAAATGTAATGCAAGGGCGTTACATTTTTTTAAGTCGTGCACTTGCAAAATCCAGAATTCCAGCAAACTATGCAGGCTGGTCTTATTAACTATCCAGCGATACCCGTCACGGGATACGTCAATGTGATGAGAAGGGTAACGAGGGTAGAGTGTACTTGGGGTATATGTCAATTGCGATATCCAAAAATACTTGTTTAGTTTCGATATATTTTGACTTATCATGCCAAACTTGTGCAAACAATCGAACAGAATTAGATTTTGGTGTACAACAATAATCTAAGGCATATATTATATGTGGAAATTTTTAATAGTCACATGACACACCCCCAGTGGGTGTGGCTCTCAACGACTTTTCGGTTTTAATGATACCATGTCAAGCGATATACCATTTATCTCAGGTCGACGAGGGGACCTCGACAGGAGCAATACAATTCTGACACCACACCCCCAGTGGGTGTAGCTCTAAGCAAATTGTCGATTTTAACGAAAACATGTCATGTGAAACATAATTTTTCTCAGCCCAACAAGGGGTATCGGCGAAATACCTAAAATTGGGAAACCTAACCCCCAGTGGGTGTGGTTCAAATCACGTTTTTGATCTGTTCGGTATATGTATGCCTACGTAGTTATGTATATGTAATTAGTTATGGATCTGTACATCACTCCATCTTTAACTGTCTCCTAATAAATACTCTCCTCTGTCTCCTCTCACTGTGTACCACTTATTTATGTATAATCAGATATACATATCTTAACGAAATTATATAATGTGATATATCATTTTTCTCAGCTAGACAAAGGGGTTTCGACTGAATACCTAAAAGTGGGAAACCGCACCTCCGTGGGTGGGGTACCCATTTTCAGAAACTTTTCCATTTTAATAAAACCGTGCCATGTGTTATATAGTTTTTCTCAGCTCAACAAGGGGGTTTCGACGGAATACTTAAAATCAGCGTTCAGCTTCTTTTCGATTTTAACTAAACCATCTCATGTCATGTAACACATCATTTCTCTTAATGAAACGAGAGGATTCGGACAAAATAATTTAAATTGCATTACGTAAGCTAAGAAAACCATTTTTCACAATTTCTTGCTGCATATTTCAAAATTACGAAATAGCATACAAAGGTTTTAATTTTTAGAAACGAATTTTTATACTTTTATTTTCTGTAATTTTTGAGAAAAAATGTTTTTGTTCTTTCGTTTATGATATAGCGTTACAATTATAAAACATAAAATTTTTTGACAAATTTAAATTGGATAAACCTGATAATGCACTCAAAACCGCCACAACCATGAGCATTCATGGAAACAAAAAAATACTAGTGGTTCTATTTCGGTGTGGCGGAAATATAAAATTCGAAAAATACAACTTTAGGTCGCTGAACACCACACCAACTGGGGGCGTTAATTCTGTCGAAATCCCCTCGTCGAGTTGAGAAAAAATATATATCATATGAAGTAAAATTGAAAAGTCGCCGAGGGCCACACCCACAGGGGGCGTGGTTTATAAATTTTAAATATTGTGTCGAGATGCCCTCGCTGAGCTGAGAAAAATGATATATCACCTGATATCGTTTCGTTAAGATCGACAATTGGCTCAGAACCACACCCACGGGGGGGTGCGGTTTCCAAAGTTTAGGAATTCCATCGAAACCACCTCATCGAGCTGAGAAAAATGATACATCACATGACATGTTTCCGTTAAAATCTAAAAGTCGCCGAGCGCCACACCAACTGGGGGTATATCATGTTACCATCTGAACATTGTGCCCACGGCGTCGAGGTATTTTTTCGACATGAAGTTCGATTTGTTGTCTTTGAAATTTAGCGGTATTCATTAATTATGTTTTATAATTTCTTACACCTTGTGACCTTAATTTCGAGGGGGTGTGGTCTTCAAAAAATCTGGAAATATATATTTCGCCCATTGACCTTAGGTTTCCAAAACAGTCACAAATTTGAAAATCGGTCAACAATTTGAAAAATAACCCGAATTTCAACTGTCAATGTTGTTAAGCATAACACGATCGGCCGTTAAGCCTTTCAGCAAGGAATGTCTTTAATTTATATTCCTCTACAATAGTGGGTGTTGTTTTTACAGCCAAAATACTTTCCTGCCACCACCTCAGTTTGCTGAGGAAGTCCAATAACTGAGTATACTTAAAGCATACTTGCGTAAAAATTAGTAAACTTAAATTTGAATTTTTTAACTTTAATGAATAAAAGTGGGTGTGGTCGGAATAAAGCTTGATGGTCGCAGCTGGTCGCAGCAGTGTATCATCCCACTACTATTACCTAATTAATGGCGTCAGTAGTTAGTCATACATGCACGGCGTTGGGCGGCAAAGTAAGAAGATGTAAAATCCCTATCTCCGTAATGTATTAGGCATATTTTAACCCCTTCGTTTATCTGATTGGCTTGAACCTGTGCCATAATATTTTACACCAAGGTCAAGTTGGTTACAAAGGGTAAGATGGTATATTAGTTAAGCCAAATCGCGACACTGCCTTAACGGCCACTTTTTTAAATTCCTGGCCCACTGTGCGTAGGTGAGTGCCTGTTTCCATTAAATTGTTCAAATCCACTATTACTACTTCGCGTAAGCCGAGACCTTGTAAAACAATGAATTCCGTTAGAAACTTTTCAATCACAAATTTCTTGGTTGTCATCCAAATGAAAAATTGAAAAGGTCTATACGCTTCAACGAAACAGGGTTGTGACAGGAAAGGCTGATTGTTATCAAAGAATCCACTATTTTCTGGCAGAATAGCAAATGTCGCCCAACAATGTGGCGAAGGATTTCGTCGCCGTTGGAGGGAAAATTTGTGAATAATCGCGTTCTCGCTCCCCAAATTACTAAATCCTTCGTACTCAAGTAAGGCAACGGGTGAAATCGTGGGCTTGGTGAGTGAGCTCCAAGCAAAGGTCTTTGGAGTGAAAATCATTGTCGTACAGTTTTCAAATGGGGTTAGATATTCAGCAGCTTTATCTGGGATAATGTCCTCGTAATTTAGGAAGGGTCTATTATCGTGACCACATGTTGTTACGACGTATATACAGGAATCGGAACAAGACTACCAGAAGAACGGAAAAACATTTTTCTACAATTGACGAACACGATCTTATCGATTCAATTTTATCCTATCAACCAAAACTTGTCCGCGGATTTGCTGCAACAAAATGTTATCCAATAACAATTAGTTTATTGACATCAAAAATTTAACTGTAGACCAGAGAATTGTAAAAATTGAGTGATTTTTCTGGTCTATCGGCAAGTACCAATTACTCCAAACAAGAATTAATGAGCGAAAAGCTATGTATTGAGTTCGTTGATAATTTTCGCCGCAAAGTTTTTCATAAATGCCAAAAATAATGAGACTAAATTTACATACGCCAGTTGTTTAGTTTTTATCATGCCACCAGCATACTTAAAATTTTAGGGCGTGGGCAGATTATCAATGAGTACCCTTGTAAAGTACAAATACTTCAAAGCTTGAGTAAAGTAAGCTTTTCTTCAGTTTGTTTAATTCATGTGCGTATTTATACACTGAAAGTAAAGTACCTACCTACTTACATACCTACATACATACATACCTACGTATATATATGTACATATTTAGTTCTATAAAGTGCTTCTCAACGGCTTAGAAATCTTTCTTCTGAACCCGAAACCTTTTATCGTATTCGATATATGTACAACGGGTTTGTAACAATTACTTACTTATAAAACTTTTAGTATTATGAATCAGTTTACCTAAAAAGTATTTAAGGTTCGAAACCACACAAATTCTATTCAAGGAAATTAAAATACGTAGTTCCCGTGAGGTTACCTGGTTTACAATTTAGTCAAGTAAATGCTGGAACTGTCAATATTGGAAGTCTCAAGTACATACATATATCTGTAGTTAATGTTGCACTTGTCATCAAAATTAAAAAAAGACTGACTACAATTAAATTTTCAAATAGGTATGAAATTTAGTGTAAAGTACAAATAAAGATTGAACAAAGTAAGCATGTCAGCACTTTGCTTAATTCGTGTGGGGATTTATTTATGTGCTGAAGTAAAGTACGTATTCACTTCCATAAAAGCCTTTGTGTTTTGGTAATTATAAAATTTTGAGGGTTAATCAGGTGATTATTAATACTATTTTACACGTAGTCAAGGTACGAAACTTCTGGGAAATTGAAGTCGGTAGTTTCCGTGGGATAAATTGGTTTCCATTAATATCAAACCAAACGATGTAAATGATGTAACTATGTAACCTATCAGTGTTGAAATTCTCAAGTGTATCTTCACTATGTTTATAGTTGCACTTTTCATCAAAATTAACATAAGTAACTCCTATCTGTAAAATATATAAACGGTGTTGATTTAATCTTCCCGATGGTTTCCTCGGAACGGGACATAATATTAATAAAACATTGCAGCAAAGCCAAAATAAAAGTGTGATATAATATTAATTGCTGAACCACTAATTGGCAGTGTATCCTCTGATTAAAAAAATGATCTCGAAAATTTGAGAGTGCATTAACAAAAGCCAGTAATGAGATCGTGGAAACGACGATACATATATGGAGACTGTTTAGCCAAAGGGCTGGGGACACTTACAATGCGATGACGCCAGCGGTCTCGATCCGATTTTGACGAAACGACGATAATTATGTAGCCTTAGATAAATAATTAGACACGTGTTTCAGGATTTTTCATAATGCTCAGGTTAAACGAAATTATGACGAAATCTGTGAACGAGAATTCCCATTTTCACCGTGACATTTTTATGGCAAGGGAGAAAAATACAGATTCACCATTACGGAGTCCATCATAATTTCGTTTAGACTTAAAATTGGTGGCACGAAGTGATTTTCTACGATTTTGGTTTGTTGCATTTTTGAAAATTTTGAAAATTTCTGAAATTTTCAAAATTTTCAGAAATTTTCAAAAATTTTCAAAATTTCAAAATTTGTACAAGCAACATAAAATCGGAAAAAACACTTCATGCCCACGCAATTTAAGCTTAAACGAAATTATGATGGACTCCGTAATGGTGAATCTGTATTTTTCTCCCTTGCCAGAAAAATGTCACGGTGAAAATGGGAATTCTCGCTCACAGATTTCGTCATAATTTCGTTTAACCTGAGCATTATGAAAAATCCTGAAACACGTGTCTAATTATTTATCTAAGGCTACATAATTATCGTCGTTTCGTCAAAATCGGAGCGAGACCGCTGGCGTCATCGCATTGTTAGAACAAATAAAACAAATTATTTGTATTTGACGATAACTACAGTTTTAATACCAGTTTTAAAATCCTTCCAACCAAGATAGATAATCTTCCATACGTAAAAGGGTTTTTCGCTCCAAATCGTAGACTTGAATACATGCATGCATCCTGTCCAAATTCACTATTATTATCGAAATGGTAGAAATTACCCAAACTCAGGAGGGGAGCTTGCGAGGTTGATAATAACAGATCCTGATGCCCTTTGGATATGTGGTAGGGTCCCATGAGTGTACTAAAACCCTGAAGTGGTTTGACTCCTTGGCCACATTTGCGCCCGCCACACCCACTCAAAAATGCCCAAAAAACGCTTTCACACCAGTTTTCACTCACTCAAATCCACGCCAAAAATCCAATTTTACTCAGATTTTGCAATTTCTTTCACCAATATACTCCCCGATAGTTGCTTTCTTCAATCCAATATCAAACTCAATATTTTCGAAATTTTTAGTATTTTTAAAATTTAAAATTCTGAATGAGCATTGTTGTAGTAATCAACAACGCAAATTATCCCTGCGAAATAATCATCAGCAAAATTGAGTTTGATATTGGATTGAAGAAAGCAACTATCTGGGAGTGTAATGGTGAAAGAAATTTCAAAATCCGAGTAAAATTGGATTTTTGGCGAGGTTTTGAGTGAGTGAAAACTGGAGTGAAAGCGTTTTTTGGGTATTTTTGAGTGGGTGTGGCGGGCGCAAATGTGGCCATGGAGTTAAACCACTTCAGGGTTTTAGTACACTCATAGGACCCTACCACATATCCAAAGGGCATCAGGATCTGTTATTATCAACCTCGCAAGCTCCCCTCCTCAGACTAGGGTTTAATTTTTACCAGATCCATCTCTTTAATTGTACTCAGATTTGCTTAATTTAATTTTTGTTGCCATTAATTGGCACTCATACTATTATAAAATTATTTAATTGATGAAACCTGTAACCATCAGTAAATTTACGAATGGATATTACATAAATTTAGTATTTATTGGCACACCTTATATTATGCATGCAACTATTTTGTGCTCTATGCTGGCTTTTTCAATTTCGTCACAGGTTTTGCTCCTACTCAAGTAATTATGTACTAAGCCGGTTTGTCAGAACTGATAAGGAACAATCATTTTTGTAGTCATTCTATATTCAAATGTCACACTTAATCCAGGTTTAGATGGATTATCTTGCACATATGAGCAGAATTAAATAATACAACTTTACGCTAAAAGTTTAAATTAAAGCGAACCTATTCACGTCATCAAATTTATCAACCTCTGTAAAGCTGGGTGCCTGTCAACTCCCCAAATTGAACATGTCAAGGTTTCTATCGTTAAGAAGTGACTGTGGAACCGGCGGGGACATCGGGAAACATAAATATTGTAGGGGGTTATAAAGCATGGGCAAATGATAGGGAGATTGAAAAACCGTATGGTTCCTGAGCCACTGTTATGGATATTAGACATCGTCGTACTAATTCCGAAAAGACGTAAGTGCACTCGATGGCTAATTCCGAACTAACATAAGTGCACAGTAAAAACTAGTAAAAAGACATAAGCACTTATGTTATTTCGGAATTAAGCATCGGGTGCACTTATGTTGTTTCGGAATTAGCCATATAGTGCACTTATGTCTTTTCGGAATTAGTACGACGACATGTAATCCACTTTTTCAAGTGTCACAAACAATACATACAACTGATTGATTCGTTTACTCGATGCATATTTTCGTCGAAAATTAATTCAATTAATCCCCTTACTCCCTGCTACATAAGTTGATTGAGTTGACGTGGATTAGCGATAAAAAATTCATTATTTAAATTGACATAACGTTTCGTAATCTATACTCCGCGTAAGTACGCCTTGCCCAGTTGATTCAGATTAATTGTTCACATCATCAAGTTCATACGTAAATTTCCTCGCTTTTATATTGCGATGTTAATTAAATTAACTGAGGTATTCTATGGCGTTATTATTGTTTATTCTTTAATAACGTCTCTGAACATTTCTCAAGCGAGAATTCTTGACCGTTGTGAGTTTGCCTATGAAATTGTCGACGAGGGAATTGAAGCAAATCACTGGTATCGGGATATACCATTGTGTAATTGTTTTTACCTTTTTGTGAAATTTTGTTAAATTTTCTATATCCATCATAATTGTTTTTGTGTTTTGTAATGGTAGGGATTTGTATAGCAGAGTATTACACTGGATTTAATACAATCTACTATGGCGATGATTATGATGATTTTACTGACTCCAGTGGACACTACGGCATACTAAGAGTTATTAAAATTGTCTAAAACTATGTATAATGCTGAACCTACATACTATTTCGTAATCCTCTGATTCGATAGATCGCCAGCAGGTGGTGTACATCATGTGGGGAAGGGTGCGACATATCGGACTGCTCAAGTAAGGCACCATTGCAATAAGAATGTGCAGTGGTTCAGTTAACCCGTAGTCATCACATTAGCGATGATAATATTTATGGAATTTTAGGCTTTCTAGGCGATGACATTTCTCTAAGTGTGTGTTGCGCAAATTATTTGTACAATAATGATGAGTTTGAATACTGGCGTGAGGCTTTTGATAATTGTGAACGTCAAGAACTTTACGAGTACATCGACGAGTGCTCAAGTTTGTTTAATATAAATAATTTTATCACTCACTAATTTGATTGTTCACATTACAAATTATTTAGGGGAAATAACTTTCACATCAACCGGGGGAACAGTAGTCGTTGGGAAAGGTGGCTCTGAAAGCAAAACCTCAGAGGAAAAAATTAACTGTTCTGCTAAAGGTTATGCATTGCTGAATCTAAGGTGGCAGTGGGACGGTCAGGTAGTAGCAACTCACTATGAAAACCTCGTATGGTCTTTACTGAAAAATGTCTGAAACACCTTTTAAGGAGAGCGACACACATATTGAGCAATCTTTCATCGCCGACGATATCGAACAATTTGCCATACTGACATTCACTTCCGTTAATGAATCGGATAGTAAGACGTATACCTGTCAGGCTGAGAATACGTATGAAAGAGAAAGCCAGGTTTTCGATGTCGAAGTGATTTTGGAGGGTATTTCAACAACTGAGTTAACGGATGACACAACAATTGATTTTATCGAATCGACAACGGAAGAAACCACTGAGACAGATTCATCGACGTCAGAGCTCACTGATTGGACTGATGAGCAAACAACGTTCTCAAGTCGTACGACAGAACAGGCATCGTCGACCATTGTTACATCGACATCGTCTTTAACAACATCCACCCCAACAACCCTTAGCACAATAACTCCCTTTCCGTCAACAACAACTACAACCCTTAAACCTCCTGGGTCTGGGAAAGTTTACACTATGTGCGAACTTGCAGAACAGCTAACTTACTTGTTTCAAGATGTATATGACTGGAATATGGATATTGAAAAATGTAGCTTTAAACTATGTAGTATATATAAGTACAGTACAAAGCTTTAATGGAATTATAAGGATTATTCATTTAGCTACGTATTTACAGGGCTCTGCTTAGCAAAGATCACAACTTCTTTCAACGCATCCCACGTAGGATTTTCTCTATGCGACACCTTAGTTTATTACGGAATTTTTAAGGTAATTAAACTATCAAATAAAAATTTATGTAAGAATATATTGATTTTCTAATAACATTTGTAGATCAGCAATAAATGGTGTTACGACATGTATAACAGTGAAAATCCTTGTGACCGACCATGCAATGGTACCACTACATATTTCGTTTACTAAAAATTTTAATAACCCGGTTAATCAACATTTACTCAGAACTACTTGAAGGCAATTTACTAAACAGTGTGATGTGCTCAAAATTTATTTACAACCAGACCGGTTTCAACTTTAATGAGTGGCCGGAGTATGACCCAAATTGTGCTTTGTATACAGAGGATTATATGAATGTTTGCGCACGTGAGTGTATCAGGTTAACTATTTATCGATATACTTCCAACACCAATACTTTTGCCTTTTCAGAAAGTCCCTTCTTTGTATTTTCTGGAGATTCGGAAACAGAGAAAGTTTTTGAAGAATTTTCACAGATGAAAAATATTACTTGCTCTGCACAAGGAGTTCCTCCACCCGTTCTTACTTGGGATTACGCAACACAGTACTACGTAATCCGATCGAACAATAGATTAATTTCGAATGTAACGAGGTTTAAGGATGACAATGGAAGTTGGACGATACGGGCAACAATCTATTTCCAAGTTGTTGAACGCTCAGATGACAGAGTATACATTTGTGATGCTAGCAATATTGCTGGCTCTGCCAATAGAACCTATACAGTCTCAGTTTCATCTGATTTCATGGACTGGAAACTGACTTTACTTATTACTGGAGGTGCTACGTTAAGTCTTTTGGGCTTACTTGCAATACCACTAACTTACATTTTATACAGACTTCAGAAGAAGGTACAGTAATTTACAACTAAGCCAATTTGAATAGTTTAATGGCCTCAGATTAAATAATTTCCAGAGAAACGAAAAACTTCTTGAACTCTATAACCAATTTAAATATGGCGCCAATTCACGAAGCAGTAGGAGTATGCAATCTGCATCCTTCCTTCAAAACTTAACGAACGTATCGATTCCCGGCGTATATCGCACGTACCAACGGATTTACCATTTCCTAAGACGTTAGAAATATTTGCCCACCGGTTGGACATCTTTGACTCAATTGTTCTTGGCAGTGGTGCATTTGGCATTGTCTACAAAGGAATGCTAGACAAATACACAGAGGTTGCCATAAAAACCGTTACTAAAAATAGCTGTGAATCAAAATTGGCAGCTTTGCTATCAGAAATCAAAATTATGAACTACGCTGGAGGGCATCCCAACGTTGTACAATTACTTGGCGTACAAATAAAAGATTTAAGGAAAGGTAAAGTACACATTTATCAACATCTACCATTATAATTAATATTAAAATAATGAATCCAGGTATTGTGTTCGCTGTCGTTGAATTTTGCAGTCGTGGATCGCTGGAAGGGATTCTGCGAGCTAAACGAAGAGCTCTCTATCGTTCAAATTACTTTAACCCTATATACACAATTCCCGGATGTCTTGGAGCTTCTACTTTTGTTAAAAACTTTTCCACATACGAACTACTGACGTTTTGTCGCCAGGTTTGCAGTGCGATGGAGTATCTTGGATCTAAGAGAGTATTCACGACTTCCACCTGCTAATATGAATAAGCATGAAGGAACTATACTGGTGACTGCATTATTAAATGAAATGCAACAACCCAGGTAATTCATGGAAGTTCCCCAAATGTCCTTATTCATGGAAATGGTACAGCAAAAATATCAGATTTTGGACTATCTCGACAAATCTATGGAAACTATAAGGAGTACATTGTAGCATCGAAAGTATTTATCCACAAAAATATTGGTTTGTTCCATACTTGGCCCACTAACTGGAATATGCCTGTCTAAATTGGTTGTGTAGAAAACTGCGCTCCCTTGGAGATGGCTTGCAATTGAAACTTTAGAAAATCTAAGGTTCTCACCAGATTCTGACATATGGGCCTTTGGAGTATTTATGTGGGAAGTTTTCAGCTTGGGCGATGTACCATACTCTGCAGGAATAACATGGAGCCCTGAGTTTGTCAAGTACCTAAGGTCTGGATTCCGCCTTCAAGTACCTCAATATGCCACCGATGAAATGTATGAAGTGATTCACAATTTGAAATGGATATCTGTCATCATATGTAGTCCGATTTTGATCAAACTATGGTCAATAGGTCACAAATTTGGTTAACATTAAATTTGCAAATGACACTACCTGCCAGTGCTAAACCTCAGCAGACATGCATCTTTGTATCCGAAGAAGATGAAATCCCTCGTAACTTCAGAAAGTGTAAAGTTTTCTAACTTTAGGGCGCGTTTCCTTCGACCATTGGGCGCAGTATCATTATCAAATTTCATGTTAATTAAACTTGTGATCGACAAATACAAGTTTTTGCTGTGAACATTAAAATGAGAGTAGTGTTTTACATGAAATGCTTATGACAGGCAGTACACTCCTTTTAAACCATAGTGAAAATATGTTACGAAACTTACATTTCTACTATGATTAACGTAATTAATATTGAGTTCTGGAGCTAAATATTAATTACGTTAGTTAGATGGACATCTAACGTAATTATTTTTTCCGCAGTTATAATGTAATGAAGAAATGCTGGGAACAAGAACCAAGTGAAAGAATCAGGTTTCGATCCATAAATGCCAGCCTTGATGTTTTACTGGAATTAGAGTACTCAAAGAAATAACTACAACATATAGGGTAGTTGTACCTTTATGTACATACGGATATGTGTGTACTTAAATTCTCCAAAAGGCAATGTAGTTTAATTAAGATGGTATGGTTAGGGCTCTTAGACACATTTTATTTTCGAGAAGATTCAAGTGTTTCAGTGATTCAAGTGAACACTCTAATAAGCTAATTATATAGGTTATGTTATTTGGATGAAATTTACATTTTTGTGATCCCAGATAGTTGCTCCATCATATCCAATAGCAAACTCAACTTTTTTGAAATTTCGAATTTTTTCAACACATACCCTTGGTCAGAAAATCTTCGAAAATATTGAAAATTTCAAAAAAATTGAGTTTGCTATTGGATATGATAGAGCAACTATCTGGGATCACAAAAATGTAAATTTTTTGAAAATCTGACCAAAACTCGATTTTTGGCGATGATTTTAGTGCGGCAACTCTGGGGGTTTGGGGGCCTTTGAGGGGGTGTGGCGGGCGTAACTGGGCTCATGGAGTCTAACCCTCCTTCACTTTTTCTACACTCATGTAGTACTACAACATATCCAAAGGAGATCGAAATCGGGGCCCGACAAGTAGTGACCTTCTACTCCTAAGCTTTTAACGTCCCTATCGATGACGGAGTTGTCTCAAAAATTCATGGAGTAAATTAAACTGCGGGAAATTTGGATCCCCCTTTGGACTTTGACTTACATTACCCGAATGAGCCGAATTATTTTATTACTTAGCACCAGTTTTTTTTTATTTTGACGTTCAAATTATTCAATTTGGTATGATTTCTACGCCAAACTAAAAGAGAATGGTGTTAAATAACAAAATCGTTCGGATCATTCGGCTAATGTAATCGCGAATCCTTACCCCAGCTCTCACATACTTTTACACACATACACACACAGTCATGTTCATAGATTTCAAACTCATTTTCCGAAACTTTGAAATCGAATTTTGAAATTCTTTCTACGGCTAGTGTAGATAATTAGCTAATTAAGATGATGGTTTTGAAATTTTTCCATTTCCATTGGCCAGTTTTGCTGTGGTACAAATTTAATATAACAGGTGGTCTTATGCTTTTTACATATTTCTTTTACCTCAGCTTTTGAAAACCATCGAAATATTGAATCTCATGTTCGAGTACGACCACAATGGAATTATCTAAAATAGCGGTAGAAAGAATTTCAAAATTCCTTCTGGTAGCTGAGAAATAACTAAAAATGTGGGGTTTTGACGTCATTGTTGTGACGTATGATGTGACTCACGTTAACAAGTTCAAGTTCAAGTTCAAGTGTTCTTTCATTCAAGTGTCAATAGATATCAGCTCATCACAAACTGGTTTACAAACCATGACACAAAATGCGTATACATATTTATGTATGTAACTAGACTAAACTAAATATAACGTGAACATGAGTAATTAGATAATTAACAATAAATGGAATTTCTTCTACCAATAATAAACTCTCGACATTGTGTAACAAATTTTGGATATGTAATGTTACTCTCCCATGATCTTGGGAGTGAATTCCACAATTTCAACGCTCTAACACTTAAACAATTGAGACCCAGCGCTGTGCGGTATCGAGGTACTACCAATAGGGGCCATGAGCGTTGTGTGAATGTACTGCTAGCCGTAGGAACAAAATTGCGGAAAGCATATTTAAGCAAAAATAAATCACGCCGCTCCAGTATTGTAAATAAATTACACTTGTTTAACAGATCAAATGGATTAATAGTGCTAAATAATGTCTTAAATTTAGTATACCTTTTCGACCTCTCAATCTTTCTAGCATAATTTGGAAGAAAATAGTTGGTAAGGAACGAGTTAATCTTAGCTTGAATAGCGTCAAGTTGCACATCAGTTTTAACAGCCCATGTATTAATACCATAATCGATTATTGAGTGGATGTGACAACTAATAAATATGGCGAGTAATTTTTCCGTCAAAAAACGCTTAATGCCATACAAGAAACCAAGTTTACAAGATATACGTGACATAATAGCCTCAAAATGTATCTTGAAATTTAGATTAGAACCTATGTAAATACCCAGGTATTTGAAACATGATACCTGCTCAATTACAGTATTGTCATCAAGTGTAATCGGTATATCAATATAATAAACAGGCAGTGGGTTGTGTGATTTAAAAAATATTTGGTATTTTGTTTTGCTGTAATTGATCTGCATGTTGTTGTCCAGGTACCACTTTTGGATGGCAGTGATCTGTTTCTTCATTGTAGCCATCATGTCATCCAAATCGGTACCTGAGACATACACACACAAATCATCGGCGTAAAGGGTAAAGGGCAAGTACATAATTTTTGAGATATCGTCCTGGTAGGCACAGAACAATAATGGCATAACCACCCCCCCTTGAATAATACCAGTATCATTATTATAATTATGATCACTATTTGTAAATTTGAAAATAGAATTTGTAAAGTAATTATTAATAATTTTCACATATGTAGGATGTAGGCTATATTGTGACATTAATTTACTGCATGTAGTTGGGAGTTATATTGATTACGTATACATTTATATAACTTAATGTCAGATACTAAACTAGTCTTATTTGCAATAATACGTAGTTTATCCCGACGTTTACGTAGTGCTACCAAATTAGAATTATACCATGGGTTCAACTTTGGTTTGATAAGCCTACTCTTAAGTGGAGCGTATTTATCCAACAGCGAGATAAAGTACTTATCATACCGAGACATTTCATCTTCAACATTCTCCGAGACAAATTCAAATTTAACTAATTCATCATTAAGTAAATCAAAATCACAATTCTTAAAACATCTCGGCAAATACTTTGGCTTTTTAACTTTACGGACTAGGAAAGTGAACTCGTGATCCGAACTAGTGTAAGTGTGTTAACAAAGTCTTATTAAAATTGCTTGTTGCCGAAGTATATTTACAACAATGAGGTATACTTCACACAATCGCTAATAACCTGTAATAAATACCATAATTCGATCGTGGAAAACTAATATCGAAATTGCAATTATTTTGCAAAACTCAATAAATTGGTAAATTTGGGTCAGAAATCGAGGCAGCGGCCAAATTCTAGTCCAAAATAATTTTTAAAATTATTTCCGGTCATTCTAAAGCAAAGGTTCAGTCAAAACTTGAATATCTCTAAATTTGCAAAAGAAGTCGTACATTTTGGCTCGTATCACAAAAACTGATCATGCGCCCCCCCCCAATATTATTTCAGATTCTTTATGTACACAAAATTACAAAAATTTTAAGCTATTAAACTTGAAAATCGTTCGAGTGCGAAAAAACACGATCTTATTGTATATATCTATCTTAACCCTTTAAACTGTAACGACGACAATTGTCGTTTTAAAAGAAATGGTTTAATTCGGGAGTACGACAAAAGTCGTCCTGAAAAATCGTGGTCATGGCGCGGAAGGACGACAATTGTCGTTTCTTGGGGGTCATTGATTTTCACCATTTTCTCTTCGCGACCTAAAATTTGTTGTAATTTTGAGGGATTTCTCCTATGCCAACACAATGCTAAATTTGAAGATTTTCTTCCCAAAAATTTGGATATTTCCCTATACAACGCAATGTTAAATTTTTGATTTTTCAGTTTTTCGAGTTTTATTAAAAACTCCTGAATTTCTCCTCCCGCGCCATGACCACAACATACTTATAGCGTCCCCGATTTAATGCCTTTTCTTGTCGTTAATCATACACGTTAAAGGGTTAATGAAAAATCGTAACTTGGAAGATCAGTTAAGAAGAAATATTTCTGGACTAGATGAATTGGATCTTTTTCAAAATAAGTGAGGACTATGACTGATATGAAAGGATAGAATTTGTAAAAGGTGACTACACTATTTAACAAAATCCCGTAAATGTCCTTTTCTTTATGGGTCGTCCTGATGAAAAGGATATCCTTGAAAATGGGTGTAACCGCTGCAAGGGAAAAATTATAATTTGTGTTTAGACGTTTCAGCTTGGTAATATGTAAGGCTTGAGATCAGGACAGGACGAATTCTTTTCGCGAAATGGCTGGTTCCAAACTTTATATTAAAACATTATCTCAAGAACTTGAGGATAATTGAAGACACGTTCGTGAAAACGTTCCATTTTCCGCAGGACATAGATTCCATTGGAATCCAACTGTTTTCGCTAATTTTCGGCGCACTAATCGCCCATAACGTTGCATCTGCCTAAGTGCCGCACGAAATTCAAGGTAGTTCTAAATTTTTGGCTTTTGAAATTATCAAGCACAAAAAAAAAAACTAGTTTGAAAATAAATTGCATACCCACAGTAAATATTTTATACAGCTCAAATTTTTGCTACCTCCTCGTTGCCGATGTCCCAATAGAATCAGCGAGATTAAGAAGTAGACAAAATTTTCGGATCCGAATACAAAAATTAATTCCCCAAATACTTCGCCAAGCCCCAGCAAGAAAACCAAGCCTGCTGCGGCAACATCAATCAAAAGAATGGACTAAGTCGTAAATAATTTTTGAAAATGATACCTGCGCAACAGAGCAGTACGAGTGGGGAGGAGGACAAAGGCGACGGCGAAGTAAGGAATTAACTTGGGAGAAAAAGGGTTGAAGAGGAAACGCATTCTATATTCTATTCTCGCATTGTCCCATTCCAAGGGACAACTCCATATTCGCTTATAAGCTGATGCAAACTTGTCCAAGAAAGCCCACATTAAAGGGGTTACACCCATTCTTGAACCCCCTCTAAAAAAATTTTAGATTGTAATCTCCAAACTGTACTGTTTTCTTTCACTCATGGTTTAATAATTCTGTCTGAATGGCTTTCTGTTATGTAAAGAGAAGCGAAATGTCGAAAGCAGACGGTTCATAATTTATGTAATTGAATGATTTCATTTTTGTGGAGACAGGATGTACTTAAGTACGTACGAATGTTTGTACAGTGTGCGAACAAATTATTTCTACAACATAAAAATGTTCTATCTAAAGCATCCAAACCCTTTTTTGCGATTTTATAAAACCAGTTTTCTAATTACCCGAAGCCTTGTTTTAAATTTTACTAACAACTGTTTTTGAATATCTAAATTAAAAAAACTCAAAAATTGGTTTTATTTCAATAGTGTTAAAAATTGGTCGCGACCCAGTAAATATTTACGTATTTGTAATTTCTCGGTTCTCATGCAAAAGTTCCATTATGTAGCACTCCTTACGGAATACTCCCTCACAAAGTTTCAAATTTGTTTTTGCAATATTTGTGCAAAATGTGCAAAATATGAGTATAACATTTTTACGCGGTAAAATACTTACTTTGTGCCATAAGTAGTTTTATTCATTCATGTATAGAATTGTATTTATTCACAGAGAATTGAAAGTGCCGGTACTGTACATATGTACAAAATATTTATGAGAGATTTTCATTACATTGCGTCATATTCGATGGGAGAAGGTCTTGCTCACTGATTCTGAGTTTTTCCAGTTGATTTCATTTACATATTTTACCCTCTCTGCAGGGTAAACAAAAGGCAACGTTGGATTGTACGAATATGTACATTGATAGGTTCACTCTTAAAAAATAATGTTACCCTTTTGAATTGTAATTAAATTCAGTATTTTGGAAGGATTATACCGTAATTTACAGTGGATAAGTTCGAACGGACTTTTACTATTGTACGAAGGACTTTGGCAATTTGTTGTTGAAGAAAGTTCCCGAAAACGTCCGGAACAAGAGCAGGAAGGCATTGGGGCGTTAGAAAATCTGCTCATTGCTTTTCAACTATATTTTTTGTTTGATGGTTTGGCCGTTGTAAGCTTTCTGTTAGAAATAGCGTATTTCAAGATTCGTCACAATTTCAAAATTGTTTTAATGTTGTTGAAATTGAGACGTATTGAGAATTGAGATGTGACATTGTTTCTGTTCCACTTTTCGTAGTCGTGAAAGCATACTTGTCAAAAATTTCCATAATATCTAGTGTTTGGTGAAAAAAATTTCCATAATATTTAGAACTCGGTGGATCAGATGTCACCGAATCTTTAGAAAGAGACAGGAAAGGCAATTACATAAGTAAATATTACATGCACGTTACTGGGATTTGTGCTCAAATCTGCTTTTTCATCAATATTTTAGCGAAAGAGTGAGATGATTTAGTTTAGTGTTAGTTTCATATGATTTTAAAAACCGGGACACTTTATCAAAACCGGGACACTTTATCAAAACCGGGACACTTTATCAGAACCGAAACAGTTTCCGGGCGCCGGGACAGTTTTTGAAAACCGGGGTGTATGGTCACGCTTCAGCACAGAAAAGAACATTAATTATTAAACTTATAAATAACTTTACGTACACTGAGAATAAAATGTAAGCAAATTGCTACTGGGCGGTGTCTATATATGACCTCACCGGTTTGGTAGCGATTTGCTACGGAATTGTAGTAAATTTGCTACCACATTTTGACTAACCGTAACAGCGGGGTAAGGAAATGCTACAAGATGGTAGAACATTTACTACAATTCCGTAGCAAATCGCTACCAAACCGGTGAGGTCATATATAGACACCGCCCAGTAGCAATTTGCTTACATTTTATTCTCAGTGTATGCATACGTATGTGGTGAATATTTGTGACATTTTTTTCATAAATAGATGGTGGCATTGTAAATATAAAGAAACGTAAAGCTACTATTTATTAAGCTTAATTAAGTTATGATTGAATATTTGCTAAAACTTGCTACCCGAGGTCACACGTGACATGATACGTACAAATTTCATAGAAAACGGTCATTTTATGATTAAATATTTGCACATGTCGGCCTCTTTATCCCATCGATAAAGATTTTTCTCGGAAATCATGCAATACTTGCTACTATGTACGTAGGTATGCATCTTTGTAATTACTGGATGTAAAAGCTTATTTCCTGCGATAAGCATCCTTCTCATACAACACTTAGCTAGGCTAAGTACACTCTAAATAAATGTTGTGCAAAATCCACGCAAAGTTGAGGTTGACCCAACCATTGGGAAAAATTTATCCAGCGGTTTCACAAACATTGTCCAACCGTTGAGCAGCATTGGTCAGACTGTCATCATCTTTGGATCAATTTTACACAACTTTAAATTAGAGTGCAGTCCTTCAAAATCATTCAACTTATTTACACATATCAAATATTTGAAGTAAAAAAATCGTGGAGTCATTCTGAAAAAAATCACGTCTTTCCTAACTCAAAGCGTACCCAATTATTCGCATTTCACATGCAGACACACATATTCGGCTATTATTTGGCCAGCAATTATCAGCCCCTGGATACATACATGACGCACAATTTCACTTATTTAGCTTGAACAAATTTAATAGGAATAAGTGTATGTACGTCATAGAAAAAATCTAAAACGTCACCATCGCAAACATAGGCACAGCCTTTACCTAGGGAACGTCCATATATTGCGTGATCAAGATAACCCCGATTTTTTGACTACCTACCAACTTACCCCTTTCCCTATGATACTCAAGGCAAGTTTAAAATGTGCTGGTTACGCGACGTAAAACCTCTCACCCACCTTTTTGATGACGTAATACACGGACGTTACCTTAGAATAGTGTCGAACCATGATTCCGCCGGGTATAAAAACAAGAGCATATCATTACCTTTACCTATTGGCAAAGTTGATTTCAAACTTGTCTTGCTTCCAAGAAGGACTTTGATAATTTACAGCCGTAATTAGATAATTATGGAGTCAAAATTTGCCCTTGCCCTCATCTGCTTCGCAATGGTATGCATATATGTATAACTTTACTAGATTTTAGTTAAAATTTGATATATTTACGTACCCTGGAAATTATAAGGGTCAGGAATTTAGAAAAAAAGTTCTATTATTGTACGGTAATAAATTAATTTATGTAATTATATATTTACAATTTACATAAATACAAATCTTCCCGTATAAAAATTTGAATCAATTTACTGCAGAAATTCTGCAGAGATTTTGTTGAAATTTCTTCTGTCAAGTTCGTACAAATTAATGTGTGTATGCACTATGCAGAATTATGCACAAATTATTCTGCAAAATTGGCCTGGTAGAAATTTTCTGTAGAATAATGCAGATTTTCCACGCAGATATGAGTATGGCGAGCATTTATGTAAACGAACTTTACAAGTTGTTAATTGTGCTCTAATTCCAATATTTCTAGACGGTATTTTTCCAAGGCGAAATTTTTGTGGATGGGTCACCTAATCCAGAAAGATCTGCTAAGGCTTCGCTCTATCCGCTTGGAGATTCCCGAATACGGTCGGATTTGCTTCTCACCACGGAAAATGAGGCACCCCAAGAAAGCCATGGGATCAATAAGCGTGCCACGTACTACTACGTCGTCACTTCGACTTGCGGTGGGTTTACGGCCTCCGAGTGCAGCAGGGCTTGTGGGGCGCGAGGACGGGCTTGTTACGTGTGTGGAAGGCGGTATTGCAACTGTGGAGACAATTTTTGTTAAATATTATACATTTACCTAATTGGTAAATCATTATGTGAATTTATTCCGTTTAATAAAAGTAAGAAATATATAAATATGTTTTAATCTCCGCCTTTAAAGCCTTGTACTCAGGACGGATTTTTCACGCGAAACGGCAGGTTCTTTGGTTTGATACTTAGCTAGTTCATGACAATTTGAAAACTGCAGATTATATATAAGATTGTTAATACAATTTTTTAACTTGAAAGGAACGAAAACTTTAAATTTGCATTATCCATACAAAAATATAATATAACCACGAAACCAAATTTACATTTTGTGTCCCACAATTTATGAATCATGACCACCGGTTTAGGTTATCCTTATTTTGTGACTTGGTTTACTTTGGGACCCGTGGAGATATTTTCATTTCGAACAATTTCCCTTCTCCATCCTCGCAATCCCAACTGATTGAATTTTCGGCGGAATTTTTACATTGATAATGTCCCTTGATGGGTGACACTGATCCCGCAGAGATTCGAACCTTTGACACAAGCTGTGGTGCAAGAAGGTCCAGCAGGCAAAGGAAAAGATGTGTTACCAATGGTTGGCTTGGAAGTAGTAACGATCGAGACGTTTGTGTGTGCCACGATAACTCGGGGCGCCACCTGGCTGGCAATTTTTTGTTCCCACTTGTTCCCCTTACCGCAGCATGACCAAAATATATATATCCCTTCCCAATTCTCCCCATCCCATTCTCTCATTTTCTTTTCAATGTGACACCAAACGCGACCGTTACAACTTGACCAGCAGTTCGATGAGCTAGGAAGTTTCCCACAGATGGGCGTTAGGTCATACGCGGTGCCATCTTTATTTGAACATGAGTACACTTGCTCTGTCCGACTCAGCTTCTGGTAGCCAGCATACTCGTCCGACTCGACATTATCACGGGCGGCAAGATCTGTCGGCAGAACTTACATATGCATTGAATTATTTCCACCGCAGCACTCTTCGAACTCGTTGTATACGTCGGAAGATACTCGAAATCTACAGCTTGCCAGGTTTTTATATGTAGAACAATTCAATTTATGTTCCTTACCCCCGACAATAAAAGATGGCCGGATCTGCTCTTTTGCGCATTCAAGCGTTTTGGTATTGTTTGGGAGATATACACCGTTTGAAGAGGATTGACATCCCCAATGTTCAATTTCGCTGGTTGTGAGATTCATTTTATCTTCCAGTATCTTCAACTTTTGTGATTTAATTTTTGCATCTATGCGTAGCACTTTCTCCACATTCTCTGGAAATTTTTCTATCGTTTGTGTGGAACCCTCGCCATCACAGCAGGTGTGAAAATCTTTCGTTTTCTTGTCATAACTGAGGATCGAGGTACCTTCCAGGTTGCACCAAATAACCAGAAGAACGCTGTAGCGCATAGCATCGCTGCAGCAGGAGGTAGTTTTTTGATCGCCTGATATACATCTCCAACCAGTAAATTCCATTGGTTTATATATCAACATACATAGTCATTCCGGGTAGATTAATGTACACTCTTAGAATTGGGGTTACGAATGTAACCAAAAAGCAAACGCATATGACTCCACCGCCGTGGCTATGAATTTGTCACCAACTGGTTATAAATTTATTACCTCTGGTGACAATTTAATACCAAGGCGGCGAAACTCTATAATTAGTTGACGACAATTGTACACTGATGTCAGGAATTATCCATCATTGGACAAGCTTATCGTTCAAATGTATATTTCTTAAAAAGTACAGTAGATATTCAAATACTTTTTTTTGTCACTAGTAGACCAACCAATTGGTAGTACAATGTCACGTAATCAGGTCTCAAAAAAATTTCAATATGGGGAAATAATGTCTTCTACCGCGAGCTTTCAAAATTCGGATGTCAGAAATTATCCATCATTTTTATTTAACTTCGTATTTTTAACAATCTTGTAATAAATGATCGGTAAAAGTAATTTTTAGTAACGTGTTGGCCCACCCTGAGCAGATATTACTGCTTGACAGCGGCGACCCATCGATTCGACGAGAGTCTTTGTCACTTCCGGGGTCACAGTTTCGAATGCATCCGAAATTGCATTTTTTAGGTCCTGTTTGTTTGAAATATAATAGTTTCTGATCCGTCTTTCGATATGGTCCCACAAATGCTCAATTGGATTCAGATCCGGACTTTGGGGGGGCCATTCCAACACTTTTATCTTGTTTTTCTTGAAGAATTCCCATGTAGTCTTCGCAGTGTGTTTGGGATCACGATCTTGTTGGAACGTGTAGCGGCGCCCAAGACCAAGTCTTGCTACAGATTGCTTTATATTACGGGACAATATACCCTGGTACACGTGTTGGTCCATAGTCCCGTTTAAGAATTCGTGACCTCCAGTCCCTGCGTAGCTAAAGCAGCCCCAAACCATAACGCTTCCACCGCCGTGTTTTACGGTGGGGTTGAGGTTCTTCAATTTTAGAGCCTCGTCTGATTTTCTCCAAACTCTGGCACGTCCATCCGACCCAAATAAGTTGTATTTGCTTTCATCAGACCACAAGATCGAATTCCAAAAACTTTGGGGCTTATTCACATGCTCCTTTGCAAACGCAATCCGTTTCTTCTGGTTGACCTTTGAAATGAGTGGCTTCTTCCTGGCTCTGCAACTCTTAAATCCTTCAGACTTGATTACTTTAATGATTGTGTTACGACAGGTTAGTTTTCCAGTTTCATTTGCAACTTGATCTCTGATCTTAGAAATTGTCAATTTTGGGTTGACCTTCACTTTCTTGATAATGGCACTTTTTTCTCTCTTAGAGAATATTGGCTTTCGACCTCTTCCTTGCTTGTTTACAATTAGTCCACATAATTTGTGCTTCCGAATTATATACTGAACTGTTGAACGAGGTATTTTAAGCAAATTTGCAATTTCTTGTTGGGTTTTCTTCCCATTGGCATCGCCCTGATGGTGCTTGATTACCAGTTCGCGAATTGCAAATGGCGTCTCCTTGACCTTCTTCCCCATAGCCTATTTTGTACAAGTTTTCTTCGTTAATCGTAAGAAAATGATCTAAGAACAAAAATAAATTAAAGAAAGAACTTACCAAAACAAATTATTCTTTTTTTCAGCTGAGGAGCAAAAAAGATGGATATTTTATGACACGTTGATTTTGAATGCCCGCGAGATAATTTATTTTTACCCCATATTGAAATTTTTTTGAGACCTGATTACGTGACATTGTACTACCAATTGGTTGGTCTACTAGTGACAAAAAAAAGTATTTGAATATCTACTGTACTTTTTAAGAAATATACATTTGAACGATAAGCTTGTCCAATGATGGATAATTCCTGACATCAGTGTAACTACTCGATGACAAATTTATAACCACGGCGACAGAGTCACATCAGTTTACTTTTTGGGTATAATCGTAATCCCATTTCTAAGAGTGTATGTAGTTATGTTACATGCATTTTATGGAATTGTCCAGAAAATGGTTGATCTAACCATGAGGATGCAAACCATGTTCAGGCCTGATTATTTTTGGAGTACATTCGTTCGAAAAGTCAACTCTAAAACCCCGTGTGTTGCGGCGAGGCATAATAATAATAGTGATTAGTATAAGGATAAACAGTATATGAACAATTGATGGAACCATGTCTCTGATTCCCCAATAACTTCAAGATTCTCGCTATAGCGGATAAAGGCAAATTCTTCTAAATTCCCAGATATTCTATAACCATTCTAGTTTATTGTAAAAATTACTTGAACGTTCAATTGTTAGTCATAGTCTTATAATATGCGATCAAAAGTTGCCATTGCGATGTATTGGAGGGAGCGTGGGGTAGCGTGAGTCTTTGCTCGTGAGAGAGAAGAGAAGGAAGTGTGAATGAGTAAGTTAAGTGCGTAAGTAGAAGGTAAGCAAGTAGGAGGTAGCCATTTTTGCTCTCCTTTGTAAATAATTGAATAAATGCTAAATTAATTAAATAAAGCAATTTAATTAAGAGTTTTTTAGTTATTTATATTCGTATATCTTATCCAAATAATAGTAAAGAGTTTTTGCCCCGATTTAAGCATTTTGGCACAATTTAGGGCATTTTAAGTTTAAGTCAAGTCAAGTTTAAGCCCAAGTCCAGTTTAAGTTCAATTCAGTTAAGTCCAATAAGTCCAATTTAAGGCAAATAAGTCCAGATTAAGTCCAATAAGTCCAAGTCAAGCCTACGCATAAGTTCACTACGGCAGGAGGTTAGATCACCAGAAAACCAGTTATCACGAGAAGATATTTCTGACGTTGATAAGCCCCCGCCGTAACACCGTGGTAGTTGTTTTCAAGATACCTCTATTTACAACCTCGGGTTGTTTCGAACTCTGGTATCTCATGGGGTTGTTAATTAAAAATGCTTCATGTCTCTGCTCAAAGATAGGGCCAATGCCATCATCCGAAACTAGGGTCTGAGCCTTATTATATTTGGGTGCTTAAATGTTGTCCACTCTAATAAGTTAAATTTGCGTGACATAATCGTGGTGTATGCTTACCAGTTCTGGATGTCAGCTTGGAAGTCGTCGTCATGGTTGACTTGGAAGTCGTCGTCATTTTTGGCTTGGAAGTCGTCGTCAATGTTTGCATGGAAGTCGTCGTCAATGTTGGCTTGGAAGTTAGCGTCATAGTTGGCTTGGAAGTAGTCGTCATTTTTGGCTTGGAAGCCGTCGTCAATGTTTGCATGGAAGCTGTCGTCATTGTTGGCTTGGAAGTTGTCGTCACCGTTGGTGCTTTGGTACTTGCCACGTTCGTTGTTTTCGTCACCTTGTCTCGGGGCGCCACCTCGCTAGCTATTTTCTCGTCGCTGTTGTTCCACTTACCGCAGCATGACCAAAATATATAAACCACTTCCCATTTCAATCCCTCCCATTCGATCCAGTTCCTTTTAATGTGACACCAAACGCGACCGCCGCGACTCGACCAGCAGGTCGATGAGTTGGTGAGTTTCCCACAGATAGGAGTTAAATCGTTCGGGGTGCCATCTTTATTTAAACATGAATATACTGGCTCTGTCGGATTTAACTTTATGTACCCGGCAAGCTCGTCCGACTCGATCTTAACTCGGGCGTCGATGTCTTTAGGCAGAACTTCCCTATGCATTGAATTATCCCCACCGCAGCAATCTTTGAATATATCCCATACATGTGCAGACTTCCGAAAGCTACAGCCTTCCAGGTTTTTATAAGTGGAGCAATTCAATTTAATTTCCTTGTCTAAATCATAACGTTTCAGCACCTTTCGCCGCTCTTCGGCACATTCAAGCGTTTTGGTGTTATTTGGGAGATATGTTCCATTCGAGGGCGACTGACAACCCCAAGTATCTGTGACTTTTGTGACTCAATTTTAGCATCCATTAACTTCAGCTTTTCGGTATAATAAGGGTACATTGGCATGGAACCATGGCCGCGACAGCAGTATTTGAATTCTTGGTCTTGGTTGCCGTAAATCACACTATACGTTTCCTTAAGGTTGCACCAAGTAAGGTTGAAAACGCTGTAGCGCAAGTCTTTTGGGCAGCAAAGTGCGGTATTTTTATCGGGATGTATGCATTTCCAACCAGTCAACTCCGTTTGCTTTTCTATAAAAGAAGAATATCGAGCTTACAGTTGAACCTTTTTCAAGCTACAGGTGGATTGTCTAGAGATTAATATAAAAAAACCTAAACTCCCAAATTATATGACAATTAATCTTTCGGTTGAATGATTCCTTTGAAGAGAAATATTCGACGCAAAGTTTAAGTTTTTTGAGTAATTTTCATCCACTGGGTGAAACGCAGAGAGACCGTATGAACTTTGACCCCCAGTATTTTTGTTCTCACTATATGATTGTTAGGTGCACGAGCTAATTCTTATGTAGCTATTTATACAATAATAAACCGTAGCAACGTTAGAAGTAGCTCACCCTGCAATATAAAATAGGATGTAGATATATAATTTTGCACCAATGGTGCCGAATAAGTGCACAAAACAAGTATAAAACTCTATAATTTGGTTCCAATGGTGCATTATAATCGGAATAGAATCTATGTAGGTGTAGAATTTTGAGATTTTTTGCATCAATAGTGTAGAATAACGCGACAAAAAATAAGGTTCATAATGATTTAGACATAACTTTGCACCAAAGGTGCGGAATAAGCCGACAAAAGAGATCATAATTTTTATATATTCTTGCACCAAGGGTGCAATATAAACGGAAAAATGATCAAAAGGGCGAATTAGTATGCACCACCTGCGGAGCATGAGCGACCAATCGTCCTTAATTTATTTTGCAAACTTTATGTCAAAATTGTATGACTCTTTCTCCCGGAGATTCTGCACTACAGGATGTCCGTAGATTATATGAACACTAGATTTACACGGGTAACATGCGAACGGATGATCCAATTGGCGCCAAATTTGGCAAGCACGGACTCGAAGGTCATGACAACACCTGTGCAAAGTTTCAAATTTCTATCTTCAAAGGTGGCCCCAAAAAGTGACCCCAAAGTGGGGGAATAGTAAAACCTGTTTCCGAAGCTAATTTGGCCGCGGAAAGTGCCAAAACGATTATTCAAAAATCTGAAACCCATCTTATCTTGTCCCCCATATATCCCTTCATCAATTTTGCAAGAAAACGATGGTAATTAGTTAAATCCGACCAATGTATATCTAAAAATGCAAACCCCTCAAAACCACGAATTCTCCCACCCTCAAGCAAAATGACCGCGTCCCTCTCAATGAGAATCCTCCGACCAAAAAAAATGTCACAACACAATCCCAGATGCCTCCTGAACAGAAGAATGGAGAACACATTTAGATCGCTAAAGTAATTCACAGCCATCGTGTTCAGAAGTTATAAGGTAATTCATACTGTTCATATAAACTGCGGACACCCTCTGTATTGATGCGTAGTACATCGCGTCCACCAATTATTTCGCATCATTTTTTGTTAGCGATTGTTCGATACCAACGGTGCTATTAATTTATTAAAAAATGGACCTGGTACATTTTAATTAGCATCAATTGATACAAAAAGGTCGTTAACAGACAGACGGACAGGCGGACGGACAGACGGACAAGAGGAATTCAATAGCTCTCATGCTACGCAGGGTGAGCTAATAATATATGTACGCCCATAGATATACATACAAACGCACATTGTTGTCAAAATTGAAGTCGTAGCAATTAAAACACTTAAGGTTTTGACTTGAAAAAAATAATTGTGATAAGTGGGATGTGATTAGATACTATATATGTACCACCTAACTACACCTGAAATAGAGTGAACTTATTGGGTGGATTTAGTTATTCATAAACCTATAATCTTCAAATTTACGTACACAGGTTACAGTAATAAATAGTTTCGAGTTTTTTAAATTACCATTTCCGTCAACACTCCAGCAACCAGAAAAACATCCAATAATCAAAATAATTCCAATCTTGTCAGCAAAAGTTTTCATTTTGCGGAAAGATTTCCACAAAAAAAAATATTCAGTTTCTAATTTATAAATAGATCTATGTAATTATAATTAAAGAAATTGGCCAGCTAAGAAATCCTGTTACGTACATATTGTTCATTACATATTGCACAGGAAGCATAAAAATTTATGTCGCCATTGTTAAATAAGCATCGTACGCATATTCAAAAACCTCAAAGGAAAACAATTACCATTGGCCACGGGCAATAAATAAATACTTAACATAAATTTTATAGTTTACGACAGTATATTGGCAGCTGTTTGGGTAAAATTTTATTATCGATGTCGCATATTTTACTAACCAATTTACTTCACTCTAAAGAAAGTTGTAGTAAGTTTCTGCAAGGTTGTGTAAAATTTTGCCCAACATTAGGTAAAAAAGAGGATTCAATTCAATTTACCTTTATTCAAGTGTTAATCACATTCAGTCGATAAGACTGGTTTACAAGTTATAACACATTACAAAATAAAAACTCTGTTTACACAAAATCATGCTTTTCCACAAATGACACGTCAAAATGACACGAAAAATAACACGAAATGATCTATGACACGTAAATTATAGATCAGCTATAGAGTAACCATCGCATAACACCAACAGTTAAAATCCATTATATTCCAGCTCAAAACGATAAAACGAGTTAATTAATAAATTACAAATTATCCAATACCGAAGTTATCAAAAAGTTTGTTAAATGAAACTTGAATTTCCATAAGAAAGGTGGTAATATCCAGGTTAAAGGTATCTTGATAACATAAATGGTTCAATATTCTCACTAATTTCAATAATAGCTTGTCATAATTTATAGTTACAGCATCAACTTTTCCCTTAATTACAAATGAAGGCACACATCTCGGGCAAGTCCGGTTTTTAGAAAGTAGAATATTGAGAAATGATTGATTGGAAATAGAAATGTTACACTTATTTTTGTGGTAATAATTTAAACAATGTATGCATTGAAGGGCACATTTGTTCGTGTCGTCCAAGTTGAAATGGTCCTTGAGGACAATAGAGTACGTTGTTCCTTTATTTAAAAGCGAATCCATGATGTCCTCAATGATTTCTTCACAAAGATAGCAGACTGGACCGAGTGATTCATCGTCATCCCAAACTATGTAATCTAACTTAAAATAGACCGTACGGTATTTGTGTTGATCTAATTTCCCGTCCAGAATTATTACATTTGTCTCGGGCTCAGCTTGACGAATAAAGTCCTTGACTGACATGGGTGGGACCGCCATTTTCATTAGATGATGAATTCTTGATATTCAACGATGCAGGTCAGCAAGGCACATAAAGAGCAAAACAATAATTCTTAACAGAATGAGGATAACTCTAGACATCTCTAAATTTCATGGAGGTAAGAATAAAACTTGTCACATTTGGCACTATTCAGTGCAAAAAAGAGGAGCACCCCCAGAGCGCATCATGTAGGGTTCATCTCCTCCAGTCGAAATGAGGCAGGAACATGAGAGCCGAATTTTGGGAAAGTCCATTACGCCAGGCCGGGGAAGTCCGGTTAATGTAAACAATGCAGGGAGAGAAATCGTCCAAAAAACACGGTCACCCACGGTCAAATCCCAAAAACTCATCTACCACTATGCAGTTGGTCCCGGTGGGGAGGGGCTGTTACACTTTGTAGAGTTGGGAGTGGCGAAAAACTTTAAATTTTTTTACAAAACTAAAAAATAAAGAGAAGAGAGCGAAGGAGAACACGTCAGCTGGAGTATCGTCGTGCTACTCAAACCATGACACAAACCATGGATGGATGGATGGATGACACAAACCGTGGTTAAAGTTTACGCAACCTAGTTGAGTAATCCTTTTGCACAACTGCTTGGGTGAAATTTCCTGAACAAGTTAGGTTGTGTAGGTTTTATTCAACTGGAAACACGCTGGTTTCACCCCTTGGTTACATGCGTTTGTAGCGGTTTACTGCAACTCTCTTAAGAGTGGTTACAGATCAATTTCTTGGAGCATGCAACCACTTTTTTGTGGTAGTGGGACAGCTTTTGCGAATTGCTCCATGGTTTTTGACCTCATTTTAGAACGGTAAGAGATATCGACTTCCGGTTTTCGAATTTTAGTCGATGTATTTACATATGTAGTACACGCCCTGGTTCACTTCGAATTTGGGGCAATCTGATATCCTTAGACGTATGCCCATGAAATACGTCAGGATACTACTTAAGCACCAATAATGAATCAATATTTATCTTTGTTAACATTTATCTAAGTTTTGAACAAATGAATAATGCATTAAATTATCTTCAAACTATGAATATATTAATAATAAATTAATAATTGTTATCCCCTTGATTAAATTGACTGAATATTGAGTGTGTAAAGAACAGGTTTATTTTGTGAAAGTGATTGTTGCACATTGAGTGCAACACAATCAAGGAGAAGGTTTCCTTATGTGCAATCTTAATCAGATACATTTGTCACATTCTAGTTTTATATCGTGATCGCCTCTGGGCAGTGAGGCAATTATTGCAAGTCATCTCATTGTTATCTCTCTCACTCTCTCTTTCAATATGTAGGTTAGAAATAGGTATAGCAACCATATATAAACAGCAGTCACGGCAGTACACGACAGCAATGGGAGAACAAGTCTTGGGGAGCCTGGGAGATGGGCTCAAGACGAGTCTTGTTGCTGCTGCTGCTGCTGCCCTTACCTCGCACAACCCTGCCAATCTGAATTGAATAAAAACTTGTCCAAATCAACATCTCAATCTGCCTCGAGAAACGTGTACATTATTTATCCCGATTTCCACCACACGGCCACAATGCTACGAGTGAGCCATATGTGGGGTCGATCTAGTGAACCCCCTTCGGGAGGATCATCACAAGTGAAGAAGTACTTTTCGAACAGCTGCTCCCACCCCCGCATTACAACCACTCTTTAAACCCCTACCATTTAATAACTCTCCTTCTCACCGAAAAAATTTCATCCCCGGAACAAACAAACTTCCCACTCCTTGAATTATATCTTGCAAAACATTTGGTTGTTGACGACCTGGTACGCGCGCTCTCTCCTCGTCCAACCGCTTCTTAAGCGCTTCTTCCCTCTCCTTCGCCTCTTTCTCCGCCCGTTCCTGCGTCTTCTTTTGTTCCTTCATCATATTCATCAAGTCCTGATGAGCCTTCTTCCGCGCGGCAATGTCCGCCTCCATCTCCTTCCTCTGCTTGGCTTGGGCCGCCTCTAATTTGCGCGCCCTCTCCCTTTGAGCTTCCGCCTCCCGCTGAAACGCTTCCTGGGCCTTGTTTAGCTTCTCGTTGGCCTGGGCCGCTTTCAAATTAGTGTTATTAATGGACTCCAGCGTGCCCAGGAGACGGGCCGATTCTGAGGTAAATTCTTCGCCAAATTTGGCATCCATTTCCGCCCCGCCCATTCTGGATTTGCTCTTATAAATGGCGAAAGATTCCTTGACCGTGTCCCCATGTTTTACGCAAAGGTCAGTGTCACTCACACCGTCGGGATTTTGTTGGAGAAATTTTTGCATTTCGGACGCGTAAAATGTGAGCGCCAAATGTTTCGCGATGATGAATTGGCTCTCGGCGGCGGAGTGGTAGACGCTTTTGATTTCTGGGAGGTCACTCCCTTCAAACAGGGTGGCCCAGGAGGTCACGTATTTCACCATGTCCAGCCCAGTCACCTCCACGCCGCTAATTTTCTTTGTGACGAGATGCCCAGGAGAGAGCACGGGGGAGACGAAGGCGCCGACGTGGGAGGCAAAATCGGGATTCAAATTTTCTAGAGTGTCGAGTTGCTTTAATCCCTTGTCAGGTTCGGGCATTAGGTAAACGCCGACATCCTGGGGAAGAAATTTGCATACATTTTGTGAGTTTCTATATATATATATATATATATATATATATATATATAAAGGGTGTTGAATTAATTCGGCCCGAATTTTGGGTTTACGCCAGGATAACCTCGAACAAAGGTATATTCGTCTATTAAATCTCACCATGCATTGAATAAAGATAAGTTCTAATCATGACCATCGTATTATTCTCCAGAAGAAGCCAAGCTTCGACTGCTTTGGAGTTATAATTTTAAAATTTTCGAGAAAAATCGGGACGAATTATATCAACACGCTTTAGTAAACACATTTTGCAATTCAATATGACTAATAATTGTAATATGTACTCATTTGTAAAAAAATACCTGGTAGCTCTTGACGACTTGGTCATGCGTGAATCTCACTTCTGTCGGCTGACCCGGGTTCGAATCCAACTTGTCCTTTTTGAAATTCTCCTTTTGCCCTTTAGGAACGTTGTTATCGTCGTAAAATCCGAGCTGATAATCCTGCACGAACTGAAAATCTCTGATGAGAAAGACCAGTTTCTGGAAGGCACCCGTCCCCCGCTCCCCACTCGCAGCTTGCCCCTCGACTTCCGGAATCGTCAAGGTAGCAAAGCTGGAGAAGAATTGGAAAAACTGGAGAACGCCTTCCCCCACGTCGCGCATAATGTTGAAAATGAGGACGGACGAGAGGAGGGTCGCAATCGCAAAAATTATCGCGTTCTGCTGCATCGTCGTTTGGTCGTCGAATGAACCTTGCGTGTCCATGAGGACGACGGCAATCCGACGTCCGTTATGCGTCGTCCAAAAGGGCTCAGACCAGACGTCAATTCCAATCGTTTTACGTTCAGATCCGCCTCAAAAATTGGTAAAATTAAAATTATTGACACAACACAGGTTTTGTGTAAAGTTAAAATATATGTACAGGGTGGTTAAAATGTAACGCTACAATGGACAATTTTTTAATGGGAAAAGCCGCTAAATCTTCATTATTTAGTACAGGATTTGGGGTTGAGATTTTTATTATTATCAGAACTGGTGGAACACTGATGACAAAATTCTTAAAAGTCGAATTTCAGAGACAAAATTTCGGTAACTAATGGAAATTTACAAGTTTTCCCCATTGAAAAATTTTCAATTGTAGCGTGACAGTTTTACCACCCTGTATGTATTCATTATAGACCCTACTCAATGAGAATAAAAATGGCATTGGCCTACATGCCCTGCACTTCCATTTTATCACTGCACTTACATACCCAGATAACAGAGGGATTACAATTTAAGGGTTTTTACACTAAAGTTTAATATACGAGTCTCCCATTTACTCTAGCGTCAAATTTAACTTTTTCGTGAAAGTTTAGTGTGAACACCTTTATTTTTCAATCCCCCTAATAGGGGGATTGCAAACTATAGGATTCTACTCTAAATTTCCCATTTAGTCTAATCCTAACCACAAGGTTCCGTGAGATATTTATAGTTTAACAACCTTAATTCACAATTTCCTTGATATCTTTTCTTACCTCGCTACGCAAAATTTGTCATATTTCCAGAATTTGAAACCCAGGCGTTCCCACGGGGACTTCCTTGGCTCAAGTATCGAATAAAATTTGAAAGCATAAAACTCTTTCCAGTCCGTTTGGGTCCGTTAATTGAGTAAATCGTGAAATAGTGATTTCCAATCTTCTCAAGGATCGATTTTATTGCTTTCGTGTCAATGGTGATTTTATCCTTCGCTATCTTCAGGATAGAGATTGGCTCCCCGTTGGACTGAGACGATTGGTCCGCCATTGGAGAAACTGTGCAGATAATCTTGTTAATGAAACATTGGGGAAAATTATCTTAATAGCTACAATCTAGACAAAGTTGAGAAAAACTTGCTACAGGTCGAGTAAAATATAGTCAAAGTTGAGTAAAATGTACTCCAAGTTGAGTCAAATTTAGTCCGGCTATAGTAAGAGCAAATTGCTGGGGTAGAGCAAAATTTTCTCAAGGTTTAGTAAAATTTGAAATTACACAACTAGTCCCTCAAATTTTGGTATGTACTCCGGTCAAGATTTATTCAACATTTGGAACTTAAACCATGCGTTAGTCTCCAAAGTGGCCCAACTTTATTTATGTAGCTTCCAACTGATAATTGCAACAGAATTTATTTATGCATGCGCCGCAGATGTTTTTTCTTACCTTTCTTTCCAACTTATACACGAAAAAACCCTTAATTAAATATGATAATTTGAAAAAGTAAGTTGGCAAATTTCAATTTTACAGTTTTTAATTTTATATAGTTCAACAACTGGAAATTTCAATCTATTTGGCAATTTGATTTGAGCTGAAGTTTAGTTTTTATGTACGTCGTACGTCTTCCTCGTGTAGATACCATTTGCTATTGGTACTCAGAGGACCAGCCTTATTTATATCGACGACAATATATTTGTAGTTTAGTAATCTACCACATAATTAAGCAGGAAATGTGTATTTAAAAAGTCGTATAGGAAGTAGAGATTAGTTTCGGCATCCTGTGAAATGATGAAACGGATCAAACAAATCGTTTAATTTGCACTCTCCAAACTCTTTTATTGTTTTCAAAACCTTTACATATATAATAACAGCTAATTATGTCTTTCGGCTCAAAGTCAGGTGACGCATCATAAATATTATTTATGTACATGATGTGCTGTCAAATACATATGTATGACATCATGTTGATTTGGGATTAGCGAAAGGATGACTCATGTGCAAAAAAGGTTCATTTATCTTACGTAGAGAACCATTTATAGCTCAGGTTAGCCAGCAGGAATAACTTTGAATTTGACACATTAAATAATAAAGTAATAAAACACTCGTAAATAAATTGCGATATTATTTATGTGAATGTGTGCAAATTTTAATATGTACAAACGAATGTAAATTACGTTCCCCTTGTTTGTTCTAGGGTCTCTTTATGACAGTTGCATACGTAAATTTAATTGTGCTGAGATTTATGGGGATCTGTATGGCGAGGTCTATTTGTTTGAGGTATGATTCAACCCTGGCGAAAAATTAACCCCGTTCAACCTCATTAAAATTTTACCAAACTAGTGTTCATAACTTTTTAATTTTATGATTGTCAGGAATCGTTTTAATTTTTTTGAAGTATCATTTTCTCGATCCGACTTGGTCGGATTTTTTGCATTACAAAGAAAACGTCAATCCGACATTTTCTTATAAATTACCCTAACAAACAATGGCACCTTTTTTTCAAGCTACACCGTAATTGTCTAGCGAGTTATCTCAAAAACCCAGCCACAAATTAGGAACCATTTGGGGTTTTCATTCCGTTAAATGGCCCCTTTAAAGAAAAATATTGGCGACAAAGTTAAATTTTTTTAGTAAACTTTCTCTCCACAAGGCGATAACTTAGGCGCTCGGGGGAACTTGGACCCCCAATATTTTTCTTCGCAGTGGCCATTCAACGGAATTATAAGCGCCATGTGACTCCTAATTTTTGGCTTGGTTTTTTTGATATGATTGGTTAGACAATCCCCGTATAGCTTGAAAAAAGGTACCATTATGCGTTAGCGTGGCACGTTTGATGTTGATTTTCACATTAATAATGTACTTCACCCTTTCATTGAGAAAAGTAATTAATAATTGAATTACACGGAGTTTAGTGGAAAAGTCAATATTTCGAATGCTATCTGCCATTCATTATCAAGACATTTACAAGAGGATGAGAAATTTGAAAACCTTATGAAAAGTAATTTCATGAGGTGCTGATGAAAGAAGTTTGGCATAAATTAAATTGATATACAGGGTGGTTGAAATGTCACGCTACAATGGCAAATTTTTCGATGGAAAAAATTCTTAAATTTCCAGTTCGGTCCGTGAATGCTCACAAATAAAGGTGAGGTTCTGCAGAAATTTTATAGATATACTGACTTCATTGAGAATGATGATATTGTGCATTAAAGGAACAGTTAAATTGCTATTATTGTGGTAATTTAAATATTTGACTATGTACATATGTTTTGAAAATTTATTACATTATATTATAAAGTGTATATTTACACATTTTTACAAATTAACTGTTTGGGCAAAAACGTTGAACTGATGTTCGTATTGCATATTTATATTTATAATGTTAAAATACTGAATTTTCGATTGTTTTTTTTGTAATGCATTGTAAACTTGTGTACACATAAATATTCAGACGTATTACAACTATGACCCATTTATACATATATCTGTGAGGTGTGAAGCATGACGTCATAAATTTTTCAGAATTCATTTTCCAATAAGTGCAAAATAAAAATGTAATATTTGCAATGTTGATTAATATTCAAAATACACACATTTCCAAAAACAAAACAAACCATTTAGCTTGGTTCATACACGGAATTCTTACTAAAATTAATATTACTATTGTCGTTGTAACCGCATATTGGTATAAATTGTACACTAAAATTATCTGCCATACATATGCATATTTATTTATTAACTTCCCTTACTTAAGCAAATTTGAAGGCTTCCATTTGGTCAAGTGGATATGGCAAAATGCACATAAATAGAATTATCCCTATCACATTTTTAACGGTCTAGTAATATAATATGTAATAATAATATTATATGTGCATGTAGTGTACAAATGTAATAATATATCTAAGGATATAATTAGATGCTTAGACTGGTAACAATAGTTGAATTCTCTCTAGCTGTGTATACATATATATGGCACAGCCCTTAATGTCGGTTTAGGTCAATTATTTTCTAATTATTGATTCTTATTACTTATTATTATTATTATTATTAAATATTGTATTAACGTTAATTACTTACAGACAATTCGAATCAACCGAAGTAGCTCATGAATTCGGTGCTGCTACCTACAATGTTACATCAATTTGTTAAATTAATGAATTTTATCAAGATTTATCAAAAAACATCGATTCAAAATGCCAGAAACGCAAAAAATACAAATTTGATCTAACTCCAAGTTAAGCTGTAAATTATGATTTTTAGATCATAAACAAAAATTCGAAATAAATAGAAAATTTAATGAATAATAATCAGAGTACTTAATTCGAGTTAGATATGCACCTGCAAACCTTGGTGGTCGCCTTGGCGAGGTGAGACAACAGCCATGAGATGACCCATGACCCGGTTTAAGTAGATTCACAGGATACTTATAACCACACCAATAGAGAGTGTTGCTTTTTAAATTTAAACTGCATCACTGAAATCTGCTTAACGTCCTAAGAAGTTTGATATGTCGCACGACCAGGTTTAAGTTGATTCACTGCATACCAACGGCCACACCCGCAGGGGGTGTGGTTTACTAAATTTTAACTACGTCAGTGATATTCCACCCGGCGAGCTGAGAAAATTGATATGTCACATGACCAGGTTTAGTTAGAGTCACCGAATACTTATAACCACACCCACAGGGGGTGTGGCTTTTTAAATTTTAACTATACCACTGAAATCTAGCTAACGTCCTAAGAAGATTTATATGTCGCATGACCAAGTTTAAGTTAGTTCCTGCTTACCAACGGCCACACCCACAGGGGGTGTGGTTTACTAAATTTTAACTACGTCACTGAAATCCCCTTGGCGAGCTGAGAAAATTGATATGTCACATGACCAGGTTTAAATTTATCCATTGGATACCGATAGCCACACCCACAGGGGGTGTGGCATATTAACATTTGAAATACGTCACTGAAATCTATTAACCCGCCTGAGAAAAATGATATGTCGCATGGCGTGCATTGGTAAGGTATTGGCAGAAGCGCCGATAACCACACCCTCCGTCGCCATGGGGTCTACTGTTAAAATATGCATGTTAACAAAGTTTTCCATATTTATCAATTTTTAAGTTTGTCGACTTTTATGAGGGCTGAGCATTTTCCAACCTTTTTCCCAGGACAAGGGATTAAAAGGGTCCTTTTGTTTTTATGCCTCATTAGAAGGGACACTTCGTTTGAGCATAACTCTGCGTAGTTTGTATGGTCACTTCTGACCACATATTATTACATATGTATGAATGTCTCCTATGTACTGTCAAAACCTTAAAACCAAGTTGTTTAATAAAAATCACCATCAGTCTAAAAATATCTTCCAGCGAGATCATTTTTACTTTCATGGTAGCAAAGCCGTTAGTTTGTATGATTCATATTGTTGGTCTCAACCTGCCTCATTGAGTGTCTCAAAAGTGCCCCAGTCTCAGAGTCTGTTAAAGTCTCACAACGAGAAGAACTGTTTCCTGTTCAACACTTGATAAACTGAAGTAGATCAGTGTTATTGTTGTGAAGTGAAAAGGTCAATTCATCAGTTAATAATAGCAGTAAGTCTCCACTGCCCAGTGCCAGTCTGGACGGAGTAAGCCTGTAAAAGTGTGCCGTGAATTGGACCATTGTTTGGACAAAAGACATCAACCCTTTGACTCTACCCGAAGCTGAACCTTCCGCCCGAGGACGAGTTTTATTGAGGACGACCACTCTACCCAAATCCTGAGTTCCCGTCTACCAAATCTCGACCTTTTTCGATTCTACTGCTCTTTATTAGGCAAAGAGAAGGTAACAAGTCTATTTCTGTTTTTCGCTTCTGCTTTCCCTACTCCACAACGACAAGATGACATCAACAATCAAAAGAATAGATGTTACGCACATTGTCAAGCTAGACGACACCAATTACGCGAGGTGGAGACTTCAGATAACTTTACTTCTCAAGTCACATGACCTGTGGGAAGTGGTCAACGGCACTACCCAACGACCTGCAGATGAAGCACAACAGCCAGCATGGGATAAGAAGGATATACAAGCACAATCCATCATTGTCCCCACTCTCAGTGCCACTCAAACAAATCATATTTATGACTGCGCTACATCAAAAGCAATGTTTGACAAGCTGAAAAGCATCAATTCAGATTCAAGCTCGCTTAACAAGCAACATACCATGGCTAGATTCTTCAATTACAAAATTGGCAAGAGTCAGTCATTGATTGAAGCATTTGCAGAGGTGGAAGAGCTGGGCAGAAGACTAAATGAAATGGGAGTCGTCATGCCTGAAGCATCCATTGTCACAAAGATTGTCTCAAGTCTCCCCGACGAGGAGTATAATGCCTTCAAAAAGGCATGGGACAGCGTTCCGGATAAGGACCAGAGCATGATAATGCTACTTGCCCGTCTGAAGAAGGAGGAGTTGGAGAGGAAGGAATCCAAACCAGCAGCAACCAATCAAGATGCAGCAAAGGCATTCTTGACCCATGACCAGAAGAAAGGCAAGAAGAAACAGAGCATTGAAGAGTTGAAAAAGGCAACAACCTGCCATGGGTGTGGGAAAAAGGGCCACTGGAAAAGGGAATGCAGGAGTAATCCACAAAATCAGAGCAATAAACCTTCAGATAATCCCGCACAAGCCAATAGAAGCCCTGGGAAAGCGTTCATGCTAAATGCAATACAAACCCCCATGCAAGCACCCGTGGCTGAACAAGTGTGGCTAAGCGATTCTGGAGCTAACCAGCATGTCTGTGGAGATAAGGCATGGTTTACAAGATATGAAGAGTTTGACACTCCCAAGTCAGTCTTCCTAACGGACAAAAGGGCTACACAAGCACTAGGAAAAGGGACAGTGACACTTGACGCTTACATCAACGGCATATGGGAGGAATGTACCATAGATAACGTGTTGTACATACAAGGGGCTGTCAACCTTTTTTCTGAGGGATCAATGGCTAAGAAAGGGTACTCCATCGTCCGTGACAAGAATGGAGCAACATTTTATCAGGATGGGCGGTTTAAGGGGCCAATTGCCGAGTTCAAGAATGATATGTATGTCATGAAGTTTCGTCCCACTTCACAAATTATTGCTGCATACATGCATCCCGTGGCTAATGCTAAACTATGGCATCAACGCTTGACACACATTAATATGAACTATGTGGTGGACTCCATCAAGAAAGACGCAGTTCGTGGAATTGACCTGGAGGCCGTGTCACATAAAATTATGTGTGAAGACTGTGAGATTGGGAAGCAATCTCGAAAGCCATTTCCAGCCGCAACAAGAAATGCAACGATAAAACCAGGAGAAATGGTCCATATGGACTTAGCCGGAAAAATGCCTGTTGCATCCCTGGGAGGAGCTCAATATTTCTTACTCTTGAAAGACGATGCTACTGGCTTCCGCACTGTATATTTTCTCAAGAGCAAAGACGAAGCCAAGGATCGTATCAAATGCTACATTGAATTTATGGAAAATCAAACAGGAAGAAAGGTCAAGATATGCCGTTCAGACAATGGTGGAGAATTCTGTAATTCTACTTTGGCATCATACTTCAGAGACCGGGGAATAATTCATGAAACAACCGTCAGCTACAATCCAGAAATGAATGGGAGGTCCGAACGTGAAATAAGAACTTTAAAAGACTGTGCTCGAACTATTCTGCTGGCAGCTAAATTACCCGAATCTTTATGGGCTGAAGCCGTTGCCACCACCGTCTACGTCCACAACCGAATACTGGACAAGCAAAGTCCAAATATAACCGCATTTGAAGCAATATTTGGCAAGAAACCTTCACTCCGTCATTTGAGAGTCTTTGGTAGCGTAGCATTTGCACATATACCAGCCCAGAAAAGGACGGTCTGGGGAGCAAAGGGAGAGCGACTTATCCTGTGTGGGTACGCATCAGAGAGCAAGAAATATCGTCTTTACGACCCTGAGTCCGGACAAGTGGTTGAGGCAAGAAATGTATCTTTCCACGAAGAAGCTTTTGAACCGACAGTAATGATACATGGCGAAGAAGAAAGAGATGAACCTGATGAATCCAAATCTGAAAAAGATGATGCAAAAGATGATGCACAAGATGATGCACAAGATGATGCAGAATGGACGGACGAGGAGAAATACGATCCCGAGGACCCACAGCCTGATCAAGTTGACCCACAGCCAGTACAACCTGACAACGAGAAAATGGGTGACGAATTAGAAGTCCAAGTTAAAACTGAAAAAGGAGACTACACGGCTCGCATTCCATCGCAAAGGACGACACGTGTTGTCTTGCCTGAAACAAGTAAAAAATCAGGAACCACTCGCAATTTAAGAGACAGAGCTAAAATTAAGAAACCAGATAGATATCAAGCTCATGCCATTTATGCAGACAAAGAACCTTCAACTTATAAAGAAGCCGTTGAGTCTAAAGAGAAGGAAGAATGGATAAAGGCAATGCAAGATGAGATTGAAAGTCATAAGAAAAATGGGACTTGGAAATACGTGAAGAGGCCAGCCAATGCAAGATTGCTTGACAGTAAATGGGTATACAAGCTTAAACGTAAAATGGATGGAACAATTGATCGATTTAAAGCCCGGCTTGTCATACGAGGGCATAGACAGAAAGAAGGCGTCGACTATTTTGAGACATTCTCCGCCGTATCTCGGTACGAGTCCATAAGACTTCTACTAAGTATAGCTGCAGCAAAGAAAATGCATATCGCACAGCTGGATGTCCAGACAGCCTATCTCTACGGGATTCTAAAGGAGACCATATACATGTCACAACCTGAGGGTTTCCACAATGGAGATGACTCCATCGTGTGCCTCCTGATCAAGGCTTTATATGGATTGCAACAGGCTGGAAGAACCTGGAATGAAACATTCACCGAATTTCTCGAGAAATTCGACTTGCACCCATGTTACTGCGATCCCTGTATATTTGTTGGAGATGTTGATGCAATAATCACTTATCTCAGCTTATGGGTGGATGATTCACTGGTCATTGGAAAAGATAAAAATGCCGTGCAGAAGATCATCAATGCAATCAAATCCTACTTTGAAATAACGATAATGGAGCCCACAGCCTATGTTGGGATGCAAATAATCAGAGATGGAAATGATGGTTTACTTTTGTCACAACCTTTTTACATCCGTAACCTGCTTGAAAAGTACAATATGCTGGAGTGCAACCCGACGAATGTGCCGATGCAACCTCATGCAGGAGAACTCGTCCCAGCCGCAACAATAAACGAGACCCTTCCGTATCGACAGCTCGTTGGATCATTAATTTACCTAGCCAAGTGCACACGCCCTGACATCTCATATGCAGTGTCCCGCCTGTCTCAGTTTATGCACGCATACGACGAAACTCACTGGAAAGCTGCAAAGCAAGTCCTCCGCTGTTTAAAAGGCACCGAGGAACTCGGAATCAAATACAAACCGTGTGAGGATATGATTCTCAGGGGATATACAGATGCAGATTATGCTTCCGACAAGATGGATAGAAAATCTACAACAGGTTTTGTCTTCATGCTAAATGACAGCGTTATTTCAAGGTCAAGCCAAAAGCAACCCATTGTCTCAATGTCATCAATGGAAAGTGAATATATATCTCTCGCTTCTGGAGCGCGTGAAGCCGTTTGGTTACGACGATTTCTAGAAGAATTAGGATTCCCACAAGAGTCCCCAACAATAATTCATGTTGACAACCAGAGTGCAATAAAATTGGTCAAAAATCCAGAGATGCACTCAAGATCCAAGCACATCGATGTCCGGTACCACTACACAAGAGAGCTAGTTAGTACAGGACAGTTGGCAATTGAATATGTACATACCAGTGAACAAATTGCAGATGGATTAACTAAGCCACTACTGAAGACCCAGCATTTCAAGATGAGACACGATCTCAGTATGGAAAGAAATGAGACAAAGGAGAGCAAGGACAACCCAACTAAAGTAAAGAGAGGTCCCCTCCAAGCCAACTTCTCACTGATGAGCCTTCTCACCATCCTTCTTATGTTTATTGCGCAAGCTTGTGGGGTGACACATCAGAATGCGATCCCTTTACTATGGAAAAAGAGTCCAATCCCAGTTACAACGGGATATAACCAAGCCCACTTGCTCGTCAAATTCATGAACCCGTGCGAAATTTTAACACAGGATCTACTCCATAAGGATTTAAGTGCCTATGCAACCGAGAAATGTAACAAAATATACGACGAAATGTTCCTGGATGAGCTAGAAAAAATGTGCCCTAAAAGAAAATTCTCCGATCATATTAATTCGCGACATACCAGAGAGATTGGACGAAGAGTGAAGAGAATCCTCCCATTACTTGCAGTTGGAGTAATAATTGGTGTGACTGTCCTTGTAGCCGGCTTATCAGTTGGTGGAGCAATCAATTCGTTTGTTCAAACTGGAATCTCTGCTTTGCAAGGAACAGTAGCGGAACAAAGAGAGATGCTGGATGAATTGGAACGTCGCGTGGAAATATCGGAAAGAGAGATTGAGAAGCTTAAGGTTAGCCTAAATGCTACACTAGAACAGCTTCAGCTACATCAGCTTGATCACGACGAACTCAAGGGAAAATCCATTGACACCAATTTCGCAATTGCCTACCTTACCAGTCGCCTCATGATAGGTAGAGAAATAATTAGAGAAGCAACAAGACAGTGGCGGCGAGGAAAAGTTTACGCACCACTAATGGATTTCTTTAATTTCACGTTACCCTGTGGTGATGCTTGCCCAGTCAGCTTCGCACAATCTCAAAAGTGCGAAATATCAGATGACAGAACCAAGCTGTATGTGGACTTCACAGCAACTGAAATTAACAAAGATTTGCAACTCATCGAGGCAGACTCCTTCGATCTCAAAGTTGAAAGGAAGAATGAAACCTGCGTTCTAAAGTACAAGGGACCCCATAATGCCATCCTTTCTACGAAAGATGACTGCGTATACTCCATCAATGTTAAGGAGCCTACAACCCCCGACCTAATTGTTTCGCCCACTCGAGGATGCACGCCAACAGCGAAAACAAAGAACTCCAATCACTTTGACATAGACCACTGTTATGACAAGAACCTTGCTGAACCATGGGATTTTGTACAAATCAAACTACACCATGGACAATATCATATCTACTGCCCTGGGTCCAATATTACCATTGAGAGGAAGCTGCAACAATGCCCTGCTAGCGTGTTCATCCTTCCAATGAATGCTAATTTTAAGATAAATGATATGGAATTTTCAGGAACTGAATCCAGCCTTGTTCACCAAGAGGTAGTCGACCCACTACTCACGGTGAAAGCCAACTGGCACTTGCAGCCTAGTTTCAACTGGACCAGTCTGATGATCAATGGTTCCACTGACGAAGGAGGGTCAATCCACTACCACACAAGCAATGAACCAGCCTGGTCAACAATGGAATGGATCTTAACCCTTTGCATACTAATAATAGTTGCTCAAGCCACTCTTTGTGTTTTCCTTTTTCTGAAAAGCCGGCCAAATGTAATTTCGGTTAGGGCAAATCCAGTGGAAACTGCCGATATTGAACTTTAAAAATTGAGGGAGGATGTTAAAATATGCATGTTAACAAAGTTTTCCATATTTATCAATTTTTAAGTTTGTCGACTTTTATGAGGGCTGAGCATTTTCCAACCTTTTTCCCAGGACAAGGGATTAAAAGGGTCCTTTTGTTTTTATGCCTCATTAGAAGGGACACTTCGTTTGAGCATAACTCTGCGTAGTTTGTATGGTCACTTCTGACCACATATTATTACATATGTATGAATGTCTCCTATGTACTGTCAAAACCTTAAAACCAAGTTGTTTAATAAAAATCACCATCAGTCTAAAAATATCTTCCAGCGAGATCATTTTTACTTTCATCTACCACAATGGAATGTCGTTCACATAGGGGGCCTTGGTAAGATTACGTGTATTGGCGACGTTGAATTTCGGAAACTACAGTGGGGGGGGAATTTTTTTACTAAATTAAGTGTGTTGATTTGACATTTGACCACCCCCACAATGACTCCAAAGCAGGGGGTGCGGCCTACTAGTCGCTGAATATGATGACCTGACTATTTCTGCCAAGAATTTATCCCCAGGTCCGTCGAATCCAGTCGTAAAATTTTAAAATCCGAAAAAGAAGTGTTAATTGTTTTTTGACCTTGTGACCTGGATTTCGAGGGGGTGGGGCCGAATTTGAAAAATCTGAAAATATATATTTCTCCCCAAGGTCCAAGGTTTCCAAAACTGGCGCCATTGTGAAAATCCATCAGGAAATGACCGTGCAATTAATTTCGAAACTTTACATGTTATAGCTTATGGAGAGGTCGGCCATTTAGCCTTTTGGATTTATTAACATTGGCTGATGCTCAATACTTTTAAGATGCACCAGAAGTAGTGGTGATTTTATTATTTATATACGCATACATGTAGGTATATACATATATACCTGTGTATATTGCTCATGCAAATGCTTGTGTCGGACCAGCCACAAGGCGTAAATAGATTACAGTGCTTTCCGAATAGATATGTACGTGGGAACTGATAATGACTTTAATTTATGTACCTAACTGTCAATCAAACTTTACTGATTATGATGGGTTTCATAAGACTTGTATTTATCTAGTATTGATGAGTTAACGACCTTTTACAAATTCATAAATCAAAAATAAAATTAACTTTTTGGTTAATTTAAATATTCTTTTCCAAATTATTAATTTTTAAAAACCTCTTTGCAATAAGAAAGCTTTGTTAAGCTTAAGAGGTATGCTCATGACCTGTATTTTGAATTCTCCTTCAGGCTCGATCCTCTGTGTCCAAAGAGTACAGTGTTGCGGGGAGGGAGGAGCGTGCACGCCCTCGGATCTATATTTTAAACTTTGACCTAGAGATGCGAAATTTGGCATGCACATGCACCAACATATGTTGCATCATAGTATGACATAAATTCCCATTCCGTTCGTTACGAATTTTTCAGGAAAAATCAAAAAGCCAAATGTTATCCCAATCATTTCACATACCAAAGCAAATTAAAGTGTTATTTAAAAAAATTATTCCTCAGCTCTGGGAAACATTTTACAAATTCCGCTTTCGTAGATGGCTTCTATAAGAGCACGGGGAGTTTTTGAAATGCCTAACAACTCTTCCCGTTTGTCACTTCAAGGGAGTATGGTCCGATAAATAGTGAGTTTTTTTATCCGTTTTTTCACGTTTTTTTAAACTACAAATTCGCAATGAGAACGTCCATATATTACGTCATCATTTTAGTGGGTGGGTGGTTTGGCCTTCCTATCTTTTCCATGTTAAAATTCCCTATCCCTTAATGTCTATGTTGAGTGGGTCGGTGCTAAAATCGAGAAATCTTGATGACGTAATATATGGATGAACCCAATACCTTATTAGCGTCACACACAAACCACCCCCACGGTTCTCGGGGAAAGGGGTTGGATATTTGGGGAAAATGAGATTCATGCAGATTTCATTATGCATCGGCCACAATTTTCCAAATTTAGGGCTCGATTTTTAAGAGTGTACCACTATTTAGGTAAATGTTAACCCGATTTTTTAATCGTATATTTCAGAAGTATTTTTACAGTGTACTTTTAAACAAGTTTATACATCGGTGAATGCAGATTACTGTGTAGATTTATTTATTACACGGGAATATATCTCTTCTCGAATTATGTATTTTAAAATATATATATTAACAACTCAAACACCTGCGATTTCCGTCATAATACCGGTACAGACCTCAAGTTCTTGACTCTCCTCGTTCACAACCTCGGCCGTGACGGGTACCGTACTTCCAGACAGGAACGTGCTCGGCACAATGGTCCAAGCAAGAGTGTACTGCAATCCTGCCTCAACTGATGAGTTCGGCACGACAGCATCAATTATGGGTATGATCGCCCCGTTGAAGAAGGCGCTAATTTTGAGACGAAGCGCGTCTGCGGCAGCAGAGGGGATTATATCACCCTGGCAACTGTATGAAACTCCTGGAGTCATTCGGGCAATGGCCCCCTCACAGTCGCTGATTCGCATTTGGATAAAAACACCACGCCCACCTGTAAAATAAGTAAGAAAATAACTTTAAAATTTAACCACGGCAAGCGTAGTGAATAATTTCTGGTGAATCTATGCTAATTCCCAACGCTAAATTTCCACACCAAATTTTACTTCACCCCAACCATCAAGGTTGTCTTGTCTCAATCCAACCTGAACCTGTTTTCGATCTGACAATATCGAAAACGGGACAGGAAAACTGTCCATTGCTGAAAATACTTAATCTAACTTTACTTATAGATTCAGCAAAAATTTAATTGTCCCCATATCACACCCCCCGGACCCTAGGGGTGGCCCGATTGATAACAAGTATCTTCACGTTGAGGTCATATAATATACTATTGCTGAATATATATTACATCAGTTCATTCGTTATCTTGCTGACAAATAGACGGATAAACCGGCAGATGGACAACGTCTTCGCATAAAGTGGCTGAAACTACTTGAGGAAGTCGGACCGCGGAAATAACTTTTTGCCATCAACCCGACAAACACTGAAATTTGTATAATTCAATCGGATCAAGTCTTACCACAAACTTGGTGATCAACAACACCTCCATTAACGGATATGACTGCATACACGGCAAAAATGATGAATGCCTTCATTCTGAATTAGTGACTAGGTTCCAGGTCGTTCAGTTGTCAAATGGTGGGGAATACCACACTGAGCCCAGTCTCGTGATTTATATAGCCCAGATTTATCAAGTATTGCCAAACGTCTGATCCCTTCCTTTCAATTTATTGCACCAGGTGCTTGGTTTATATTGTTCTGATAAAATTCCTCCGCAGTTTATGTATGCAAATTTAGAATGGATGAATTTATGGCAGTAGGATTAACATAAATGTGGGAAAACCAAGGATCATCTAGGTAATTAGTTACTTTATTGCTTAATTTATGCAAGTTCGGTAAGCATACATACATACATGAGGTAATAATCAAATCCAAATTTCAAAGTTCAACATTTAATGTTTGGACTTTCGTGACGTTCACCATTCTCAAGTTAATATTAATGCATACAAGATTAACTTTGTGCTTAACCTTTATGCCGCTAATCAAGTGTAGTTTATAATGTGCGAGGCCAAATGGCACATTTAAGCTTTAACTCGAAGTAATAAAACTAATTGAATATTTATAAATGGGTGATGGATAAATGTGCTAAGTTCATTATTCTGTTGTTTCGTTGTCAGTAAATGCGAGAATTTCATATTTTTATGTACATGTCGGAAACATATTCTTTCACTTCTGTAGTCAGATTTTGTATCCCTATTTACAGATGTGGGGAACGTCCATATAGTACGTCAAGAAAAACTCAGTGGGTGCTTTTTGGTCATCCGTGTTACTCTGTTTAAGCCTAACATGACTAGCATAGGAAAGGGTGGTTATATGTATAAAGATGTATACGATGGCAATTTAGTTATTATCTGACCTGATGTGGCAATTTTGATTACTTTCACACAGAAAAAAATTCAGTAACTAATCCTTGCATGGTATGTTGTGCATTAATGTGTTGTGTGACCACCAGCCGATTTTTCATGTCCTGAAGTTTTGCTCTAAAATTTTCTGACAAATATTCCAAAATAATTTTGGAAATTTCTTCGAAGTGCTTGGAGAACGGCGAATAATGATAATAAATCATAGATAAACTGTCAGATATTTAGCCGTGTATTCGGCTCCAGAATATATTATAGATTTTTATACCAAATCTGCTACATAACCGGGAGACAAACTAAACTGCACACGTGTACAATATTTTTTTCCCAATATGCGGTTGTTTGAACATATTATAAAAATAGGTCTAATTGTGACACATTTTGGGCTAAATTGGTGGCCAAAAAAGTTTAGATCGTCAATTACTATATAGTGCGGTAAGAAAAGTTGTTCGCTTCAGTAGCCAAAAATGTTGATGAAAGTTGTATTTCAAAACTAATTGGCTAATTATACACTTGGACATTTACATATTTCGCAAGAACTTTACATATTCGTACATAAATAATTCGTGGATTATAGAGAAACGTGTGATGCTCAAAAGGCCAATTATATACTCACAACATCCTGCTTCACCATATATTTTTAACAACGTGGTTTCCTGTAAACTGAAATTCAGTTTAGAATCGGAAACGAGTAAATGTGAATCTATTGTTTTTCTTTAGATGGAAATAAATACAACTTTCATATACATAACTTTACAAATGCAAATGTAAAGGGTGGCCCAAATGTATCTCCCGACTTTTTCTTTCAAAAGAATAAGACCCTATTTTTCAAAACCACGTGACTTGTCGAACCCAAGTTTTTTTCCACACATACTCTAGTATTTGGTCTTTCAACAATTCACCCTAACAGTGTCCTCATCGCTTTTGTTGAAATTCTATGATGATTTTTCCAAAGTCATTTTTGGTATGAAATTACACTTTTCTTGAACTTTCGTTGTTTTCTCTGCTGTTGAGCATGGTTCTGGATCCATGTACATATCCTACTAAAGTATTGCCCATTGGTTATCCAAAACACCCACATCCGGATTTTTAGCAGACCACACCCCCTTCCCCCAAACCGTTTTTCCCTGCCCTTCATTTACCGCCATGGTCGTTTTTGAAGCGTGACTTGCAGGACCATCCTGCAGGAAAACTACTGACTAACATTTGGAAAAAATTCCTTGTTTCTCATGCTATCAAAGTGTTTAGGTTGCATTTTCGCTATAAAATTCTTTACAGTGACATATGCCATACTTGTATACTATGAAAGGAATTTGCGCCACGCGCAAAAAAACAACCGCAACCATAATTTTCGATACCAATTGTAACACACGTATGGGTTGTACATAAGATTTTTTTGCGGTTTTGTATCTCATATTTTGTGGGTTGAATTTTACATACAACTTAATTCGGGATTCAATTGTCCAGAGGAAATGACGCCATGGTTCTTGACCTTGTATTTTTTCATCAAAATCGACACTTTTTTGAAGTATTTCTCCAAATTTAAGACTGTAATTAATGTTCTATGGAGATAGTAAAGGTTTCCTGATTAGTTTATAAGTTGTCTAACTAGAATTCGTTGATTTTGCAACCTTCTACATTGTAGTATCGTAAATTTACTTGTTAATAATTTTCAAGCAATTTGAGTCACTTCGTTCTTTTGAACAACTAAGTACGGAACTTCGGTTTTCGGGTAAATCTTGAGCTTAATTGTTGTTTTTCGGGTAGGTGACATCTTTCCACATTGGTCAGGCCGCTTTTTGTATTTCACAAAATTTTGGCTGCTGCGTAGCCTTACCATTTTCCCGCCATATAACAATTTCTCCAAATTTTGGTTTATTTTATATTGCTGCGTAACCGAAATTTTTGTCTGAATTCTATGAGAGTCACGGTCGACCTTCCATCTTGGACTACTTATGGTGAAATTTCAAAATAAAACATTCACTGGTTCAGGAATTACAGCCGATTTTATCTTAAACTTTTGCGAAAAAATGGCTCGGGAGATACATTTGGGCCATCCTTTATATGAATAATTTTGTATTTCCACTCATTTTTTGTCGAAAATTTTAGTCCACGTTAAATCAGATAAACTCAGTTTGAAATTGAAATTTTAGACTATCGGTTAATTCGAAATCAGAGTAAATTACAGATATGGGCTGTATTGGTTCATGAAAACTTGTACTACGTGAATCTTGACGCAATGAGACCATCAGTTATTCTAGCATTCCTTCTGTATGTAATCGAGTGTACAATGACCAATATAGCTGTCTCAAGTGCAGCAAATAACTTTGTGCCACCCAAAATCGAAATTACCAGGATGCCGATGCCTTTCTTCTTATGAAATCTGGATGGAAGTAGGAAGTCGGCAAATTCACGGGTTGGGTCGATATTTAAAAGGACGGTTAATGCAACGCCGATGGGTGTAATTATCGTGGGTAAAATGAGACACACTTTACGAAATGCGGCCCACGTTTGGGAAGCGTTCCCAATTTGTTTAATCCCTTTGTCGTGACAGGATACTGTAAATTTAATTTTAATAATTTGCAAATGTTCTTACTCAGACAGAGCAGAGCGGATGTTGGATATTGGGGGGGGCAAAACATTTTGGGTTTGGATATTGGATTGGATAGATTGGTTATAGAGATGGATGTTTGGATATTGGAGATGATGGATTTTTACATGGATATGGACTTTTGGATGTTGGATAGCGCGTTATGAGTATTTATGTAAACGGATATTTCGATATTGGAGGACAAGATTTTAGTATGAAAATAGACTTTTGGATATTGTAGGGTCGAGACTTTGAAAATGATTTGGACATGGGAAGTAATTGACATTTGAGGTTATAATCAAATATCCGCTTAGCTTTGTTACATACAGGGATGCCTTTAAAGTGCTTACCTTTAACTATAGAAAATATTTCTTCGAACGGATTTACACAATTCGCCACCACTTCAGGAGCCAGGGCGAACATGAACATACCCGGAAGAAGGGCGGATGTGATAATCGTGCCCCCTAAAATTGTGGAACTTCTCAAAATATTTACAACATCGGAATGTAAACCTGCCTGGTCTCCAAAAACTATTTTCCATGCTTGGATATAAAACGAAAAAACTCCATTTGTACAGAAAACCAGTGTAAACAAGAAAAATCGTTTAATGTAGGGAACTTTTTTGGATTTCGTGTAAATTTTGCGACGTTTTGTATCAACTGTGAATCTCACTAGGAAGGAGAGCTTGCCAAAAATGTTGGCCGCATCATTGAGCAGGGTCCAGTCCTGTTTTGAAGTCATTTTTGCGAATGTTCAAACTACTCAGGGAGGTATTTGCAAAGCGGAAAAATAGTAAAAAAAGCTTCAGAAATTTTAAGTAGACCCTTTAAGAAATAATACGCCCAATAAATATTTATCCATGGATTCGTTCTGTAATACATAAGTCTATATTACCAACCTAAATTTTGCAGTCTACATACATAATCGGGTTAGAGACTTATGTATCGTCGAAGCTTATACATTTTGCATTGAATATGTTGTTCATTTCCTCTGCCTTGTCCAAAATATTCCGATCTTAATTCACGTAATTTTATAAG